>NC_138984.1:38377208-39577208 GCF_964341445.2 Mesoplodon mirus
CTTATGTATTTTATTTTATATATTTAAAAACATGATTCTGAGAAGGGGTTCATAGGCCTCAGTAGACTGCCAAAGAAGTCCATGGCACAAATATACAAAAACAATTAACTATTTATGAAGACCTCTATTGTACCTATAATAAATATATAGAAAAGCAAACATTTTTTTAAAATAAAAAGTTAACCTTTGTGTTAGAGTCACTTTATTTCATTTGTAACATAAATTTTAACAGGAGGAATTTCTTTAGCTACATGTTCACCTAATTCTAAGAGAGGTTTTTAGTCTTCCATACTAGTTGAGGTTATTCAACTAGATAAACAATGACATAGGAAGTAGATTGATGAGGAATAATACCAATCAAATATTGCAAATACAGTTTACCACATTAAGTAAACACAACTTTCTACAACAAACATTATAACAAATGTAATTTTCTATTAAGAAAAACAATAATAGTCTCAACGTTAAAAAGTCAAGGCCTTAAGAAGTATTAAACTTTTTAATATTACAAGAAAGCTCTTTGTGCTTTTGTAAAGACTTTCTGACAGTAAAACATAGAATAACTGTTGTATAGATTTAACTTAAACACCGTGGTAACTAGAGCACTAATATTTATCACCTTTTTTGTTTGTTTATTTATTTATTTATGTATTTGGCTGCTCCGGGTCTTAGTTGCAGCACACAGGATCTTTTAGTTGAGGCAAGCGGTATCTTTTAGTTGCGACCTGCGGGATCTTTTAGTTGCAGCATGTGGGATCTAGTTCCCTGACGAGGGATTGAACCCGGGCCCCCTCCACTGGGTGTGTGGAGTCTTAGCCACTGGACCACCAGGGAAGTTCCAATACTTAAGTGCTTTAGGTACTTCTTATATACCTAAATATATAACCTAGTTAATCCCTGTTCTTTGTAGTCTCAAAAGCATTAGTATCAATAGTTTCTTAGTTTCTCTTAAGTTTCTATTAAACTTGTAATTTCTGATTTTGACTTTAATTAAGGTGAATCCAATATATTTGAGGGTAGTGATAATTTATTTCCACAATAAAGAGTAGATACACTCTTAAGGCACCTTATTAATGTTTTCTTTCAAAGATTTTCAGAAGTTCTCAGCCTGAAATTTTTTTTCCAGACTGAATAGTTTAAACCCCAGTGGTCAACAAACTTTCTGTAAAGGGTCCAATAGTAAATATTTTAAGCTCTTTAGGCCACATGGTCTCTAGCTCAACTATTCACTGCAATTGCAGCTTGAAAACAACCACAGATAAGACATAAACAATGACTGTGACCGTGTTCCAGTAAAACTTTATTTACAAAAACAGATGATAGGCCAGATTTAGCCTATAGACTATAGTTTTACAACCCTTGGGTTAACCCACTGTCAGGTTCATGTATCATCTTAAAGTGTAATGTGAAATGTAGTACAAATGCTTTGGTTATATTTCCATTTTTTTTATTACCTATAGTTGTGCCAGTCTTTGCTGTACAGCAAAGTGACTCAGTTATACACATATATACATTCTTTTTTATATTATATAAAATATATAATATATTATATATTTTATATATTTCCGTTTTTAATTATTTTTGATCTGTGTTTAACCTAACATGGATTATTTGACCCTTAGCCTCTAGACTGCTTTAATTTCACATTGTCTATAAGTTCTTACCAGTCAGAATACTTAGTCAATGTGGGGGAAATGTGAATAAGGATAATTTGAGATATTTGGGGGTTTTAGGGGGGGTTGTTTTTCTGTTTTTCTGTTTTAGGGGGGTTTTTGGCCACACTGCTTGCAGGATCTCAGTTCCCCGACCAGGAATTTAACCTGGGTCACAGCAGTGAAAGCCCGAAATCCTAACCACTAGGCCACCAGGGAACTCGAGGTATTTGTTAATTACTGTGTAAGGATAGGTACTAATTGACACAGTATTCTGAGTAAATTTTGTACTTCATTTAGAGGGGGAACTCTGCCTCATTGTGTGGCACAATCCAATTATGTATTCCCATTCTTAGTTTTAGCACTCATTTCCCTTGCATTCTGAGTCTGTCATTCCCTCTATTTGAACATTTTTCCTCCTTTTACCCAATCTATTTTCTTTCCTCTTAGCACCCATACTACTTGGATGAACATCTTACTTTCACAACTGAACTCATCAAACCTTAATACCTTACAGAATTGATTCCTGAATTTTTTTTGGATAACTTCTTTCCCCACTTTGACACAGGATAATAAGCAATAGGATTTTGTATTCCACACTTCACTAAAAATATTTTAAATTTATCTGTTTTGGAAAGGCATGAAGGAGGAGTATAGGGGTATCTTTTTCACTCATATGAAATTACTATTCTTTCAGTACTGAGATCTACTCAAAGCACTTATCTAAGATTTATTGCCAAGATTTGATGATTATTAGCCAAACCGCAAGGGTCTTGTCCTAGTGCTTGTCCTCTTAGATTCTCTTTAATGCAATACTGTCAACTAACCTGTGCTCAAATTTTATTCATTCTTATATGTGACTCTCTTTCCTTGCACTCTATTTGATCTTTCAGTATCTCTTTCAAAAAATATTTTTTTTCCTTTTTTACCAGCTAATCATGGCATGATTCTCTTTGTCCTCTAAATTGTCTTCTCAGGGAGTTTTCCAGTTTTCTTCTGAATTTTAGTAGTGTTTAATAGTGATTCTGACCCTAGTGTTTTGATTCTGTTCCTATTTTAACTCTAAAACAACAACACCTGGATGGATGGTCACTACCTCCTCAAACTGAAAATCATGAATACACAATTTTGTACATTTTATTTTCAGAATCCTCACCTCTTTTATTTTAGTTTGCCCATCTCCCTTATCCCCTGAAATCAAAACAATACCAGTGACTTTTTCTGACTTCTTTAAGCCACATGGTCTATTTATACTGTTTTGTGTCCTTTTTCAGACCACTAACTTGCTAAAAATAATATATTCATTTCTCTTTCCACTAAGCTCTATTATGGACTAATCAGATTACTGTATATTTATTTCTTCAAGACTTCTCTGTCTTCAGTTTCTATCCTTTAGTCATGCATAAAATCTGAATTTAGTTTTTTAATCTGTAGTTTCTTTTCCTCTTATCATTCTCCTCAACTCTTATCCACATACTTCCTTGCCAAATTCCTTGCCATTGCATATTCTTCCTTCAATATTCCCATAATTATCAACCTAAATTATTCATATACAACTGTTTTTATATTTTATTTCTTTGAGCTGTAATGAAGTTAGCTCCTGTCCTCTCTAGGCTTATTGAGCTTCAGTCAAGCAATTCCACATACAGAGAACAGTTTAACTTCGCTTCTCTTATTTTTTTCTGAGAGAACCAGGGCATATTGCAAGTAAGCTATGAGTAGTTGATTAGGCATGAATAGCTGTATATTACCACAGTATCTTTCATTCATTTACCAAATATTTGTCAAGCATCTACCAGGTGCTAGCCAGTACTCAAGACACTGAGAATACAGCAGTGAATTATATTAAGTGGTATTGGACAGTATTGAACAGGCCAGAGAAATCCTGGCCTGTCTATAGAGTTTAGCAAACCAGACAAGTTTGAACCCCTAGAGTCATGCTGTTCCCAAAACATGGTAACCACTAGCCACATGAGGCTAATTTCAATTTTAAATTAATTAAAATTAAATGAAATTTAAAATTCTGTTCCTCAATTGCAACTAGCCACATTTCTTTTGTTTTCAATTGAGGTATAGTTAATTTACAGTATTGTTTTAGTTTCAGGTATACAGCATACTGATTCAGTACTTTTGCAGATAATATTGCATTATAGGTTATTACAAGATAATGGGTATAACTCCCTGTGCTGTATAATAAATCCTTGTTGCTATTTTATATATAGTAGTTTGTTAATTCCATACCCCCAATTTGTCCCTTCCCCCTTCCCTCACCCCTTTGGTAACCACAAATTTGATTTCTATGTCTGTGAGTCTGTTTCTGTTTTTTATATACATTCATTTGTATTTTTTTTAGATTCCACATATAAGAGCTATTATATTGTATTTGTCTTTTTGTCAGACTCACTTCACTAAGCATAATATTCACTAGGTCCATCCATGTTGCTGCAACTGGCAATATTTCATTCTTTTTTATGGCTGAGTAATACTCCATTGTGTGTGTGTGTATAATGTGATATATATATATATATATATATATATATATATATATATATATATATATATATATCACATCTTCTTAATCCAATTGTCTATTGATGGGCATTTAGATTGTTGTTTGGCTATTGTAAACAGTGATGCTATGAACATTAGGGTGCATGTATCTTTCATATTAGTGTTTTTTTTTTCTGGATATATACCCAGTAGTGGAATTGCTGGATCATATAGTACTGCTATTTTTAGTTTTTTAAGGAACCTCCATACTGTTTTCCATAGTGGTTGCACCAATTACATTCCCACCAACAGTGCAAGAGGGTTCCCTTTTCTCCACATCCTCGCCAACATCTGTTATTTGTAGACTTGATAAAGGCCATTCTGACAGGTGTGAGGTGATACCTCACTGTGTTTTGTTTTGTTTTTTTCTAATGAGAAAGTATTTGATTTTTTTTAATTTATTTTATTTACTTATTTTTTGGCTGCATTGGGTCATTGCTGCGCACAGGCTTTCTCCAGTTGTGGTGAGCGGGGGCTACTCTTCCTTGCAGTGTGCAGGTTTCTCATTGCAGCGGTTTCTCTTGTTGCGGAGCATGGCCTCTAGGCACACAGGCTTCAGTAGTTGCAACATGTGGGCTCAGCAGTTGTGGCTTGTGGGCAGTAGAGCGCAGGCTCAGTAGTTGTGGCACATGGGTTTAGTTGCTCTGCAGCATGTGGGATCTTCCCCAACCAGGGCTCGAACCCGTGTCCCCTGCATTGGCAGGCAGATTCTTGAAATTCTCTTTTTTTTTTTTTTAAATTTTTTGCCTTATAACAAATTTAATCAGTTATACATATACATATGTTTCCATATCCCCTCCCTTTTGCGTCTCCCTCCCACCCTCCCTATCCCACCCTTCCAGGCGGTCACAAAGCACCGAACTGATCTCCCTGTGCTATGCGGCCGCTTCCCACCAGCTATCTACCTTACGCTTGGTAGTGTATATATGTCCATGCCGCTCCCTCACTTTGTCACAGCTTACCCTTCCCCCTCCCCACATCCTCAAGTCCATTCTCTAGTAGGTCTGTGTCTTTATTCCTGTCTTACCCCTATGTTCTTCATGACATTTTTTTTTCTTAAATTCCATATATATGTGTTAGCATACAGTATTTGTCTTTCTCTTTCTGACTTACTTCACTCTGTATGACAGACTCTAGGTCTATCCACCTCATTACAAATAGCTCAATTTCATTTCTTTTTATGGCTGAGTAATATTCCATTGTATATATGTGCCACATCTTCTTTATCCATTCATCCGATGATGGACACTTAGGTTGTTTCCATCTCCGGGCTATTGTAAATAGGGCTGCTATGAACATTTTGGTACATGTCTCTTTTTGAATTATGGTTCTCTCGGGATATATGCCCAGTAGTGGGATTGCTGGGTCATATGGTAGTTCTATTTGTAGTTTTTTAAGGAACCTCCATACCGTTCTCCATAGCGGCTGTACCAATTCACATTCCCACCAGCAGTGCAAGAGTGTTCCCTTTTTTCCACACCCTCTCCAGCATTTATTGTTTCTAGATTTTTTGATGATGGCCATTCTGACTGGTGTGAGATGATATCTCATTGTAGTTTTGATTTGCATTTCTCTAATGAGTAAAGATGTTGAGCATCCTTTCATGTGTTTGTTGGCAGTCTGTATATCTTCTGTGGAGAAATGTCTATTTAGGTCTTCTGCCCATTTTTGGATTGGGTTGTTTGTTTTTTTGTTATTGAGCTGCATGAGCTGCTTATAAATTTTGGAGATTAATCCTTTGTCAGTTGCTTCATTTGCAAATATTTTCTCCCATTCTGAGGGTTGTCTTTTGGTCTTGTTTATGGTTTCCTTTGCTGTGCAAAAGCTTTGAAGTTTCATTAGGTCCCATGTGTTTATTTTTGTCTTTATTTCCATTTCTCTAGGAGGTGGGTCAAAAAGGATCTTGCTGTGATTTATGTCATAGAGTGTTCTGCCTATGTTTTCCTCTAAGAGTTTGATAGTGTCTGGCCTTACATTTAGGTCTTTAATCCATTTTGAGCTTATTTTTGTGTATGGTGTTAGGGAGTGATCTAATCTCATACTTTTACATGTCCTTGTCCAGTTTTCCCAGCACCACTTATTGAAGAGACTGTCCTTTCTCCACTGTACATTCCTGCCTCCTTTATCAAAGATAAGGTGACCATATGTCCGTGGGTTTATCTCTGGGCTTTCTATCCTGTTCCATTGATCTGGCAGGCAGATTCTTAACCACTGCATCACCAGGGAAGTCCCTCATTGTGGTTTTGATTTGCATTTCTCTAATAATTAATAATGCTGAGCATCTTTTCATGTGCCTATTAGCCATCTGTACGACTTCTTTGGAAATATGTCTGTTCGAGTCTTCTGCCCATTTTTTGATTAGATTTTCTTTTTTATATTGAGTTGGATGAGCTATTTTGGATATTAACCCCTTATCTGTCACATTGTTTATAAATATTTTTTCCCATCCTGTAGGTTGTCTTTTCATTTTGTTTATGGTTTCCTTTGCTGTGCAGAAGCCTTTCAGTTTAATTAAGTCCCATTTGTTTATTTTTGCTTTTATTTCTTTTGCCTTGGAAGACTGATCCAAGAAAATATTGCTACAATTTATGTCAAAGAGTGTTTCACCTCTGTTCTCTTACAGGAGTTTTATGGTTTCATGACTTACATTTAGATCTTTAAACCATTTTGAGTTTATTTTTGTATATGATATGAGAGAATATTCTAATCTCATTGTTTTACATGTGGCTGTCCAGTTTTCCCAGTGCCACTTGTTGAAGCCACATTTCAAGTGCTAAATAGCCCCATGTGGCTACTGACTACCATATTTGACAATGTAGATATAGAACGTTTCCATCAACATAGAAATTTCTGTCAGATAGTACTTCTCTAAAGAAATTGGACTAAGGAAAATTTTGAGCCTATGCAAAATGTAAAAATATGTCATAGGACAACTTGGTTCCCCAAATTAGGAATGCACCTATGCTCAAAGTGCCAAAAAGGTGGTAGGAACTAGGTTGTTTCTTTGGCCCAAACTAGTATTAGCACAAAAAAATTCTCAGGATAACACAGATATATGGAATTACTCTATATTCTATACATAGGTACCTAAGTGCCTGTTCTACCAATGCCAGCTTGAAGAGTACTTTTGGGGTTTTAGACAACTTTCTAAATAGCCTTCTGCCAATCTCCACTCCCTTTTTTAGAAACATGTTTTTAAAACTCACCTAATAATGTTTTCAAATTAGAAGGAATGTTGTAACTCACTTGTTTCTCTGTTGACCTATTTCTCATTTTTATATATGAAACATTTATACTGTAACACTAGACTAAAGATTGTGTAAAATAGATTGTAAGCTCTCAGAGAGCAGAGAGCAAGCCTTTCCTGAGTTCTGGACTCCTCCTAATCTCTACCCTCTCACTTCTTAACACTCTAATATAATTAGTACCACATGTCCTGCAAGTATTTAGTAAATGTTCGTGGATGTCCTACACTCATCTATTCTAACTTATTCTTTTTTTTCCCATTCAGGTTTTCTGATCTATATTTTCTTTCTCTTTACTTAACAGACAGTGTGGAACATTCATTACTAAGACAACTGGGCAGCTCTAGTCTAGCTCAACTGATTTCTTGTCCTATGATCCTTGTGTGGCCGAGATCCAGCTTCAACGAACCGGCTAGAAGCTGCCCATTGTGAAACTTAGGGTTAGTTAATACCTCACCATACTTATTTATTCCACTATAAGCTGTCTAAATTTGATGAAATTTGCTTTTTCAGTTGTTCTAAAAAATTATTTAGGTGGATGTGGCATGTTGGTTTTTTAATGTGTTAATCTAACTGTAGTGACATTTTCTACAACATGTTTTATCCATTCCATAAATAATAACCACATTGGGAATAGTGAGGTGTCTTTCATTTTCTCTGCTTTGTGTTATTTCTTTTCCTCTCAATCTTTTAGAAGTTATGTTTCATATTCTTTGATATTTATTTTAATATTTAGGATGAGTCATTTCTAATCCTAATAGAATTTTAGTACTTTCATGCCTTTTATCATATATTTAATCTTAATGAATCAGTTCTACTACTTTGCAATTCTGTCATTTTTTGTCTATTTTTTTAATTTGTTACTGCTACTCCTTATTTAATTTTGCTTCTACCATGGTTTTCAGAATTTGAATAGTACTTATACTCCTTTTTAAATAACATTTCCAAACATTGGAAATACCATCAACATGATCAGTATTCTTGCCTTTTCATGTGATTAATTTGACTATAGTAAATTTTTTCTCCAATATTTGAGATAATGCTCCAGCCTTCCTATAACATAAGCCATTTGGTACCAAATTTTATATAATATGGATCACCTAGTAGAGGTGTTTTGATAAAAGAAGGCTCACCTCTGACATGATCTCATAACATTGACTGATATTTTACTATATTTTGGTGTTCTTTTAATGTTTTAATCTTTTGACCTTTCCTTATGTTTTACCAATATATTCAGTTATATATGTTATCAGTTCTTAAAAGGACAATTAATTATTTCCATAAAAAGCAAAACTATTTCTTACACCAAAGAAAAACTTTAAATTCTGATTCTAAAGCCAATTCTTATTATAAAATTGGAAAATAGGTGGGGAGGAGAAGCCGTTGTTCAAAAGTTACAGAACAACTCATAAGTGTTTTTATCAATAAAATTTATTTGTAGTATGAAAAAAGCCTTCTTCAATCCATTTGCAGTTCTTTCACTGACCTCCTAATTTTAGGCGAGAAGGGGAAAAGCCATAAATATTGGCATTACCCTAATAAATCTCTTTCCTTTCTTTTTCCGTCCCCAAATATATTCCATGCTCAGCAGCAGAAATAATAAGACTTGGACCCCAAAGTTTTTCCTCGTGAGTCAAACAGGGAGTTTCTTTTGAAACCGTAGTGAATGTGCTTGCCAGTCAAATGGTTTCATGAGAACAGCAGGACCATATGAAATATATACTAGCATATGAGGATTCCATGTACATTAATTACTCTCAGTTTTTAGAAATGTAAAAAGACTAAAGTCCCACAATGAAATTTCAAGTTTTTTGTTCTGTAAATAAAAATTATTAACTACCAGTGTTAGAGATCTTCTTTTAATAGTACTATCCTTGAGAACAAAAAAAATTAATGTTTTGATTTTTAAAATGTTAAACATGATGCTAAACAAATCCTGGACTGTTAATAAAAATTAATGATGTATTATTGGATAAGGAATTTTGATAATTATGCATACCCAGGTGTGTTTTTCCACAGAGCTATATAGATTATATGTATGCACACATCTAATATATATACATAATATGCATACACACATACATATTTTATATATATACATGCATATATAATTCATACATATAGACTTTCTTAGAATTTAGCTTTATTTTGAGAAGCTAATCAAAACTGTGGAATTTATTGAAACCTAAATATATGGAGGATATCATCAACCTTCTTTATAGCCTAGCTTGATAGCCTAAACATGTTTTTCTAAAAACAGATTAGGAGGATGAAAATTCTCCCGACATATACTAAATAAAGCTCATTTTATTTTTTTCCTTTCTGTAGGTTTTTTGTTCTTTTTTGTCTTTTGGGGGGTTTTTTGCCGGTGCCATGCATCTTGCGGGATCTTACTTCCCCTACTAGGGATCGAACCTGAGCCACAACAGTGAAAGCTCTGAGTCCTAATTCCCTGGCAGAATTCCCTGTAGTATATCTCCTATAGGTAAATTTGAAACGAAGTTTTTACTTACTTAGTACCCATTTTGAGAAGCCAATCTTAAGACAGCTGCAGTTCACTCTGTTTTAGAATGAAATGGGTAATACATTATTAGTCCCTGTACCAGAATCACAAGGTAATAAATTTGCAACCTATTTTCCTAAAACCTCTAATACAATCAGAGATAGAAAGATGGTAGCATGTCAAAAGATAAAGCATCTTGGAAAATTAAGACTTTAACTTCCTCTCAACTGAGTTATCAGGATAGCTTAGAAAAAGATGTATGATTTACTTTATAACATTGCTTTATAAATTTCTGCCAATAATGGCAGTACATTATTTTCAAACACGTTTATACATGATAACTCCCATACGTTAGGAGTGTGTTTCCTGGATTTATGCTATATTTAACTATAAAATAATGAATTGGGGTCACACAAAAATTCTTTGTATTTTTTCCAGAAGTAGTGCTTCGATAGTATTAAAATATAGAATCAAAGGACTAGAAAAAATTTTAGGAGGGCATCCAATACAACTTTGATATCATGCTTCAACATGCCCTATTGTTATAATAGTAAATTGCTGGACCCTGAACCTATACTTCGACTAAAATGTACTCTGAAATCCCTATAGACTTCAGGGAGAAAGAGCCAAATTATACACAAAGGATGGATATAATATTCATCTTTGGTACTGTTTCTTTCAACCCTATTCAGTGTTTTCATTCCTGTATATAAATTCCTAAAACTAGGCTATCAGCTTCTGTACTTGCATGTTGAGTACTACTCTCTGATTAACAGCTAAAGTTATTGCTGTTGTTGGACCTGCTATGTGTGTTTCTGTCTCTCTGCTTTTATGTATTGCATAAATTTGCTAATATTTTCTGCATCCTCCTGGTTCCTCTCAGAAATCAAGTACCATTCAAGATCATTTACTTTAACATTGTCATTATTTCTCCTTTCCATGTGACATAATCCTTCTTCAGTTTTCTATATACAAGATTCATGTTTATCTGATGTTACCTGCTTTCTGACCTGTCAGGATCCACAGATATAAAATAGAAGGTGTAGATTTCAAACTAGTGAAATAACAGATTAAGGATTTCCCATTTTATCATTCTTTTTAGGCATGGTGCTTAAAATAGTATCAACTAATATAATGACAAGCCTGAATCTATCAAAGTAAAGATACATAGTAACAGTATGAATAGTCATTAAGACATTTTACTTAGGCTAGTGAGTGATACCATATTGACATCTGACTTATTTTTAAAACATGTAATTTTAAAATTTTCCATTTACTGATTTGTCAGTTTTCCTCATTTGGTATGTATTTATTAGTTAAAAGAAGCCAATACTTGATTATTTACTCATATTTTGGTACATAATTTTCTTTGTGAAGCTAGTATGTTAACCTCAGTTTTGCATTTCTGTTAAGGTGTGTACCCATGAGTAATGGTCATTCAGTATTTCTCTAAAGGTGATGTAAGTCATAAATATCTTTGTGTACTTTCTCCCCTTTGGAAAGAAGGGGTGTAAGAAGCTACCTCTCTATACACAGGGACTAAAGTCCTTCTCTTCCTCCCCTGCTAAGAGTCTTTTCCTCAATTCAGCCGTCTTATTTGTTGGTTTTTGTTCCTCACCAGAGAAAACTGGGGGGACCCTAGATCCTCACACTCCTTTGGGATGTATGTACCTACAAGATTCCAGTATGCTCTTAGGCTTAACGAGAGAATTTCTAAAAAGAGGTTTTTTTATTAGACTCTAACTTTTTTCTTCATTTTTTCTTTGTGGAATAGAGAGGGTAAAATACATCTCTGCGAGTTTTTCTTTCCTGGGGAAAATAACACTTTTCAGGAAATGGTAGTTCCTTTGTGTTATTTTGTTATTTAAAGTGAGTCAAGTATAAAGGCTTCAAAGTAAGTGTCTCAAAGTTCTTAGCATTTATTTTCCTCCCATTACTTATCATCAACAGGTTTTGTTGCATTCTCTCTAGATCTTTGTCTTTAATAGGTTTCAGTACTTTTTTGCAGTTTTCCCTTTAGAAAATTACAAGTGAAAAATCAAACTACAATTAACCCTTAAACAACACGGGGATTAGGGACACCAACACACACACACACACACACACACACACACACACACACACCCTGAGTATAACGCATAATTGGCCCTCCATATCCACCATTCTGTATCCGTGGTTCCTCCCTGGTTCCTTATCTGTAAATTCAACCAATGGTGGATTAGTACTGTAGTTATTTATTGAAAAAAATCCACCTATCAGTAGACCCTCACAGTTCAAACCTGTGTGTCGTTCAAAAGTCAACTATATATTCTTCCTGTCCCTTGAATTCCCTAAGCCTACCAGTTGTACTCTTTCAATCTGGAAACAATTCACTGTCTATTCACCTGAATATCTCTTTTCCAACTTGTTTGCCAAGTACCATATCCTTGATGTTTGAATTAATTTAAAAAAAAAAAAAAAACTGTGCTGGCCATGAGAAAGACCTCCCCGTCCATCTGGCTTTCCCCCTTCTGGCTCTTAGCATTCTGAGTACCTCTATTTTCTATTTTGGATAGAATTTCTCCAAATTTTTAGGGACCCTGAGTCTTTTCTTATCCACCAAATTCAATTAATTTTCTTTTTTTTTCTTTCAGACAAACATTTTTTTTTATTGCATGCTCTCCTGTCTTTTTATGGCTGCGTTGGGTCTTCATTGCTACATGTAGGCTTTCTCTAGTTGCAGCGAACGGGGGCTACTCTTCGTTGCGGTGCACAGGCTTCTCATTGTGGTGGCTCCTCTTGTTGCGGAGCACAGGCTCTAGGCATGTGGGCTTCAGTAGTTGTGGCTCACAGGCTCTAGAGCACAGGCTTAGTAGTTGTGGTGCATAGGCTTAGTTGCTCCGCAGCATGTGGGATCTTCCCGGACCAGGGCTCGAACCCGTGTCCCCTGCGTTGGCAGGTGGATTATTAACCACTGCACCACCAGGGAAGCCCCCAATTAATTTTCATTGACTGAAAATGATAGAGCTTAAGTATATTTACTATGTAGCCATTATATGTACACTGTCACCTCTGCTTTCATTTTCAAATATGGCTCTAAACTGAAAGAAAAGAAAGCAATCAAGCATACTTAATTTTGGAAGAGTTTTGCCAAATTCCAACCATATTACTGATGATATTTAAATTCACAATATAGTCCCAGAAAAGATGTCAATATTGGGCTAAGTATGTAATCTAATAATACTAACCTGAATTATAGATTTGGGGAATAAAAGAAAGGGAGAAAAAGGGACCTTTCCCCTCCTTGACTTCCCTAAGAATAAAGAGAATGTTAGTTAACGCAAACACTCAATCCAATTTAGTAGAATTTCCAACAGTATAATGTAACATGAAAAAATTCAGGCAATATGGGAACGATGTTTTGGCTTAAGGAATCCAGCTTACAGGTAGCTAATTCATACTTAAGAGAGTGTCATTCTTGGTTTTCACAGCTTCTTTCCTTCTTCCATTTCTGAACCCCTTGGTAGTCTTTTTTTCTTCTTTTTTTTGGCTGCGTTGGGTCTTCATGTCTGTGCTCGGGCTTTCTCTAGTTGCAGCGAGGGTGGCTACTCTTCACTGTGGTGCACGAGCTTCTCATTGTGGTGGCTTCTCCTATTTCGGAGCATGGGCTCTAGACACACAAGCTTCAGTAGTTGTGGCACACAGGCTCAGTAGTTGTGGCTCACAAGCTCTAGAGCACAGGTTCAGTAGTTGTGGCACACGGGCTTAGTTGCTCCACGGCATGTGGGATCTTCCCGGACCAGGGCTCAAACCCGTGTCCCCTGCATTGACAGGCAGATTCTTAACCACTGCACAACCAGGGAAGCCCCCCACTGGTACTTTTTTTTTTTTTTTTTTTTTTTTTAGCTGCATTGGGTTTTCATTGCTGCATGCGGGCTTTCTCTGGTTGCAGCGAGCAGGGGCTACTCTTCGTTCTGTTGCACAGGCTTCTCATTGCAGTGGCTTCCCTTGTTCCGGAGCACGATCTCTAGGCACGCAGGCTTGAGTAGTTGTGGGACCTAGGCTTAGTTGCTCTGTGACATGTGGGATCTTCCCGGACCAGGGCTCAAACCCGTGTCCCCTGCATTGGCAGGCGGATTCTTAACCACTGTGCCTCCAGGGAAGCACCCCCCATTGGTACTCTTAAGGCTCCATATTGTTCACAATGCTTCCTAATAATAACAGAGAGAGAACTTTGGCAGTATGAAAAAAAAAGAGAACCAGGATAGCTTTTGCTTGAATGTGGAATGTTTTATCCTTTTCCTTCTTTTGCTTTATGTATTATAAACATTATAAAAGGAAACTTTAAAAGATGATGATCAGGCACAGTGATGTTTGTGTCTAATTCCTAAAGATCAGATGAAATTAGAAAGGATGATAGTTGACCAGAGGGCAAACAGCAGAAGCAAGAAGAACTACAATCCTGCAGCCTGTGGAACAAAAACCACATTCACAGAAAGACAGACAAGATGAAAAGGCAGAGGGCTATGTACCAGATGGAGGAACAAGATAAAACACCAGAAAAACAACTAAAGAAAATGGAGATAGGCAATCTTCCAGAAAAAGAATTCAGAATAATGATAGTGAAGATGATCCAGGACCTCGGAAAAAGAATGGAGGCAAAGATCGAGAAGATGCAAGAAATGTTTCACAAAGATCTACAAGAATTAAAGAACAAACAAACAGAGATGAACAATACAATAACTGAAATAAAAAATACACTAGAAGGAATCAATAGCAGAATAACTGAGGCAGAAAAACGGATAAGCGACCTGGAAGACAGAATGGTGGAATTCACTGCTGTGGAACAGAATAAAGAAAAAAAGAATGAAAAGAAATTAACACAGCCTAAGAGACCTCTGGGACAACATTAAATGCAACAACATTCGCATTATAGGGGTCCCAGAAGGAGAAGAAAGAAAGGACCCAAGAAAATATGTGAAGAGATTATAGTCGAAAACTTCCCTAACATGGGAAAGGAAATAGCCCCCAAGTCCAGGAAGCACAGAGAGTCCCATACAGGATAAACCCAAAGAGTAACACGCCAAGACACATAGTAATCAAATTGGCAAAAATTAAAGACAAAGAAAAATTATTGAAAACAGCAAGGGAAAAATGACAAATAACATACAAGGGAACTTCCATAAGGTTAACAGCTGATTTCTCAGCAGAAACGCTATAAGCCAGAAGGGAGTGGCATGATATATTTAAAGTGATGAAAGGGAAGAACCTAAAACCAAGATTACTCTACCAGGCAAGGATCTCATTCAGATTCAGTGGAGAAATCAAAAGCTTTACAGACAAGCAAAAGCAAAGAGAATTCAGCACCACCAAACCAGCTCTACAACAAATGCTAAAGGAACTTCTCTAAGTGGGAAACACAGGAGAAGGAAAGGACCTACAAAAACAAACCCAAAACAATTAAGAAAATGGTAATAGGAACATACATATCGGTAATTACCTTAAACGTGAATGGATTAAATGATCCAACCTAAAGACACAGGCTTGCTGAATGGATACAAAAACAAGACCCAGGCTTCCCTGGTGGCGCAGTGGTTGAGAGTCCGCCTGCCAATGCAGGGGACATGGGTTCATGCCCCGGTCCAGTGAGATCCCGCATGCCGCAGAGCGGCTGGGCCCGTGAGCCATGGCCGCTGAGCCTGCGCGTCCAGAGCCTGTGCTCTACAATGGGAGAGGCCACAACAGTGAGAGGCCCGCATACCACAAAAAAAAAAAAAAAAAACAAGACCCATATATATGCTGTCTACAAGAGACCCACTTCAGACCTAGGGACACATACAGACTGAAAGTGAGGGGAAAAAGATATTCCATGCAAATTGAAATCAAAAGAAAGCTGGAGTAGCAATACTCATATCAGACAATATAGACTTTAAACTAAAGAAGGTTACAAGAGACAAGGAAGGACACTACATAATGACCAAGGGATCAATCCAAGAAGAAGACATAACAATTATAAATATATATGCACCCAACATAGGAGCACCTCAATACATAAGGCAACTGCTAACAGCTCTAAAAGGGAAAATCGACAGTAACAAAATAATAGTGGGGGACTTTAACACCTCACTTACACCAATGGACAGATCATCCAAACAGAAAATTAAGGAAACACAAACTTTAAAAGACACAATAGACCAGATAGATTTAATTGATATTTATACGACATTCCATCCAAAAACAGCAAATTACATTTTCTTCTCAAGTGCACACGGAACATTCTCCAGGATAGATCACATCTTGGGTCACAATCAAGCCTCGTTAATTTAAGAAAATTGAAATCATATCAAGAATCTTTTCTGACCACAATGCTATGAGATTAGAAATCAATTACAGGAAAAAAAATGTAAAAAACAGAAACATATGGAGGCTAAACAATATGTTACTAAATAACCAAAAGATCACTGAAGAAATCAAAGAGGAAATCAAAAAATACCTAGAGACAAATGACAATGAAAACATGATGATCCAAAACCTATGGGATGCAGCAAAAGCAGTTCTAAGAGGGAAGTTTATACCTATACAAGCCTAACTCAAGAAACAAGAAAAATCTCAAATAAACAATCTAACCTTACACCTAAAGCAACTAGAGAAACAAGAACAAACAAAACCCAAAGTTAGCAGAACAAAAGAAATCATAAAGATCAGAGCAGAAATAAATGAAATAGAAACAAAGAAAACAATAGCGAAGATCAATAAAACTAAAAGCTGGTTCTTTGAGAAGATAAACAAAATTGATTAACCATTAGCCAGACTTATCAAGAAAAAGAGGGAGAGGACTCAAATCAATAAAATTAGAAATGAAAAAGGAGAAATTACAACAGACACCACAGAAATACAGAGCATCCTAAGAGACTACTATAAGCAACTCTATGCCAATAAAATGGACAACCTGGAAGAAATGGACAAATTCTTAGAAAGGTATGACCTTCCAAGACTGAACCAGGAAGAAATAGAAAATATGAACACACCAATCACAAGTAATGAAATTGAAACTGTGATTAAAAATCTTCCAACAGGGCTTCCCTGGTGGCGCAGTGGTTGAGAGTCCGCCTGCCGATGCAGGGGACACGGGTTCGTGCCCCGGTCTGGGAAGATCCCACATGCTGAGGAGCGGCTGGGCCCGTGAGCCATGGCCGCTGAGCCTGCGCGTCCGGAGCCTGTGATCCGCAACGGGAGAGGCCACAACAGTGAGAGGCCCGCGTACCGCAAAAAAAAAAAAAAAAAAAAAAAAATCTTCCAACAAACAAAAGTCCAGGACCAGATGGCTTCACAGGTGAATTCTATCAAACATTTAGAGAAAAGCTAACACCCATCCTTCTCAAACTCTTCCAAAAAATTTCAGAGGAAGGAAAACTCCCAAACTCATTCTATGTGGCCACCATCACCCTGATACCAAAACCAGACAAAGATACTACAAAAAAAGAAAATTACAGACCAATATCACTAATGAATATCCATGTAAAAATCCTCAACAAAATACTAGCAAATAGAATCCAACAGCACATTAAAAGAATCATGCACCATGATCAAGTGGGATTTATCCCAGAGATGCAAGGATTCTTCATATACACAAATCAATGTGATACACCATATTAACAAATTGAAGAATAAAAACGATATGATCATCTCAATAGATGCAGAAAAAGCTTTTGACAAAATTCAACACCCATTTATGATAAAAAAACTCTCCAGAAACTGGGCATAGAGGGAACCTACTTCAACATAATAAAGGCCATATATGACAAACCCACAGGAAACATCATTCTCAATGGTGAAAAATCGAAAGCATTTCCTCTAAGATCAGGAACAAGAAAAGAATGTTCATTCTCACCACTATTATTCAACATAGTTTTGGAAGTCCTAGGCATGGCAATCAGAGAAGAAAAATAAATAAAAGAAATACAAATTGGAAAAGAAGAAGTAAAACTGTCACTGTTTGCAGATCACATGATATTATACATAGAGAATCCTAAAGATGCCACCAGAAAACTACTAGAACTAATCAATGAATTTGGTAAAGTTGCAGGATACAAAATTAATGCACAGAAATACACTAATGATGAAAAATCTGAACTAGGAAATAAGGAAACACTCCCATTTACCATTGCAACAAAAAGAATAAAACACCTAGGAATAAACCTACCTAGGGAGACAAAAGACCTGTATGCAGAAAACTATAAGACACTGATGAAAGAAATTAAAGATGATACCAACAGATCGAGAGATATACCATGTTCCTGGATTGGAAGAATCAATATTGAGAAAATGACTATACTACCCAAAGCAATCTACAGATTCAGTGCAATCCCTTTTAAATTACCAATGGCATTTTTTACAGAACTAGAACACAAAATCTTAGAATTCGTATGGACACACAAAAGACCCCGAATAGCCAAAGCAGTTTTGAGGGAAAAAAATGGAGCTGGAGGAATCAGACTCCCTGACTTCAGACTATACTACAAAGCTACAGTAATCAAGACAATATGGTACTGTCATGAAAACAGAAATATAGATCCATGGAACAGGATAGAAAGCCCAGAGATAAACCCACACACCTATAGTCAACTAATCAATGAAAAAGGAGGCAAGGATATACAATGGAGAAAAGACAGTCTCTTCAATATGTGGTGCTGGGAAAACTGGACAGCTACATGTAAAAGAATGAAATTAGAACACTCCCTAACACCATACACAAAAATAAACTCAAAATGGATTTGAGACCTAAATGTAAGACCAGGCACTATAAAACTCTTAGAGGAAAACATAGGAAGAACACTCTTTGACATAAATCACAGCAAGATCTTTTTTGATCCACCTCTTAGAGTAATGGAAATAAAAACAAAAATAGGGCTTCCCTGGTGGTGCAGTTGTTGAGAGTCCGCCTGCCGATGCAGGGGACATGGGTTTGTGCCCCGGTCCGGGAGGATCCCACATGCCGCAGAGCGGCTGGGCCCGTGAGCCATGGCCGCGGGGCCTGTGCGTCCGGAGACTGTGCTCCGCAACGGGAGAGGCCACAACAGTGAGAGGCCCGCGTATCGCAAAAAAAAACCAAAAAAACAAAAATAAACAAATGGGGCCTAATGAAACTTCAAAGCTTTTGCACAGCAAAGGAAACCATAAACAAGATGAAAAGACAACCCTCAGAATGGGAGAAAATATTTGCAAACGAATCATCGGACAAAGGATTAATCTCCAAAATATATAAACAGCTCATGCAGTTCAATATTACAAACAACCCAATCCAAAACTGAGCAGAAGACCTAAATAGACATTTCTCCAAAGACGACATACAGATGGCCAAGAAGCACATGAAAAGCTGCTCAACATCACTAATTATTAGAGAAATGCAAATCAAAACTACAATGAGGTTATCACCACACACCAGTTTGAATGGGCATCATCAGAAAATCTACAAACAACAAATGCTGGAGAGGGTGTGGAGAGAAGGGAACCCTCTTGCAATGTTGGTGGGAATGTAAATTGATACAGCCACTATGGAGAACAGTATGGAGGTTCCTTAAAAAACTAAAAATAAAATTACCATATGATCCAAAAATCCCACTACTGGGCATATACCCAGAGAAAACCATAATTCAAAAAGACACATGCACCCCAATGTTCCTTGCAGCACTGTTTACAATAGCCAGGTCATGGAAACAACCTAAATGCCCATCGACCGACAAATGGATAAAGAAGAAGTGGTACATATATACAGTGGAATATTACTCAGCCATATAAAGGAACGAATTTGGGTCATTTGTTGAGACATGGATGGATCTAGAGACTGTCATACAGAGTGAAGTAAGTCAGAAAGAGAAAAACAAATATCGTATATCAATGCATATATGTGGAACCTAGAAAAATGGTACAGATGAACCGGTTTGCAGGGCCGAAATTGAGACATAGATGTAGAGAACAAATGTATGGACACCAAGCGGGGAAAACAGTGCGGGGCGGGGGGGGTGTGATGAATTGGGCGATTGGGATTGACATGTATACGCTGATGTGTATAAAATTGATGACTAATAAGAACCTGCTGTATAAAAAAATAAAAGAAAATTTAAAAAAGAAAAAAAAAGGATGTTAGTTAATATTCATCTTTTTGTAAATCTATATCTTACTAGATTTCAAATGGCCTGTCCTGTTTCCTCAACGGATCTCATAAGTAAAACCCTAGATAATGAAATACAGACATTTTGCTTTGCAGTTTAACAGATTTGTATTTTTGAAGTTAAAAACTTTTTAATCCATTCACTTGCTTCTTGAAAATTACTTTCTAAATCATCATCACCTTTGCTTAAATTTTGTATACCCATTACAGAGAATTCAGCTTCCCTTATTTTCTTCTGAATGATGAATTATTGGGGAAAATATCCAAAATTCACTCTAAAGATTATCTCTTCATGTAAATCATCCAGTTGGTCTATTTTCTTTATTAAACATCCTTCAAACCAAACATCTTTATACACTCTAGGTAAAGGTAGCCAACAATATAGTATTCACTGACATGATTTAATCTCAGGTCATGCAGTTTCAAGACTCTTGTCTCTATTGTTAATAAGTACAGTTTGTTCTAATAAGACAAGCTTGTCATTAGAGTCGGTCTGAATAGAGTCATGTGTAAGAATGTAACTTCATCTTTTCTCAGAGATAATTACATTCTCAGAGACTTGTCAAGTTCCAATATGAATATTAGCTTAACCTTCTCTGAAATACGATTATATCGATTCAGAATTACGAGTCCTTGTCTCTAGCACTTATTTCCTCTTGAATCTCACTCCCACCTTCACTGATGAGCAGCAGACAGACTTGATTTGATTATCTTATACAAATGAAAGCTATTTACCTATAGACAAGATCCTCTGATGTTTTATCAATCATATCGTTCCGTTTTCACTTCTGCTCCTTGTAGTAGTCAGAAAGTTCTTGACTTTGCTCATCTCTGCTCCCAGTTCTTACTAAATGCAGAAATGATATGTTTATCATTCAAATCAGGACACTTGAAAGGGGACACCAAAAATATTTTAAATTACATAATTTTTAAAATATGTACTTATTGACCAACAAAGAAGTTTATCACATTAATAAACCTATTAAATCATTCTGTTCAAAGGCTATTTTTCAAAACTTAAAGTCTAATATTACAAAAGGCATAAACCTAGACTGTCCCTGGGAAATCTGAATGTAGGTAACCCTATTAATATATTTTAAAAAATGAAGGTAATATTAAAGTAGGATCAAAAAGTATAGTCTGAAAGACATTAAGCCATAAGGAATAGGTGTGAACTCTTCTATTACTTTAACCCTTGAAGCTTTATAGTTTCTGGCTTAGCCATTGATACAGCTATATAAATAAACTGAATTATGTTTAGGTATAATAAACCTGTTTCCCTATGTTATAAACATGAAATCATAGAATCATATAACCTAAGGACTACAGGGTCTACAACTGTGGAATAGCCTTACAATGTTAGTCTTAAAATATTGGTAACTTAACCTGTGTAACTAAATTTGCTATATAATTTCTAGGTAGTTCTAAAGAAAAGCTTCAGTTTAGTCACTGAAGATTGTTTAAAGTCCATGATAACATTCCTTATAAAAACTGCATTAATTTTGTTGATGTTGATGATAATTTGCTATAAAATCATGCTTAGAATATCACGTTTTTGCTTACTATATTTTTCTAAGAATAACACCTCATGTTTATATAGCACCTTAAAATTTATGAGCGCTTCACATACATTAATCTCATTTTATCCACTCAATATTTTTGTGACATAATCAGGCAACTTTTTACAAGAGAAGTGAGGCTTAGAAAGGTTAAGAAAATTGCCAAAGATGACATTACTATTAAGTGATAGAACCTCAAACTTCTGATTACTAATAAATTGTCACCTGTAAGGAGGCAAATGGGAAGTGGTTGGGTGGGGACCTGAGAAGATCCTTAGAGAACACAATATTTTTCAGAAATAATTTGTCTTATTCAAGAGTTATAGACCATCTATCATTAAATCACTAAAATTAAATCTTAAGACACAAATAAAATGTCTATTCTAATCCCTTAATCATCTAGGAGTCAAGATCAAAAAATAGTTCAATTCTAAAATAAACAAATTGTAATAAACATGAAACTGTTTAATCATGCTTTTATCAAGTAACCTAAGTATGAACAGTTTCCCAACCAAAACAGGAGTAATAGAATTACCCTAGAATTTAATTTTTTAGATTGTTAGTCAAAATTTTTCTTTAAAAGTGTTGTGCAATTCAGCACTCTGGGAAATATAAGGAACACAAGGTGAGAAAAGCCTTCTAAGTATCTCAGAAAAACTTTAATCCCTCTGAGAGTGAAAGATACCCACCTATAGGCAGTGCCATCTACTCTATATTTTGGGAACATGGCACATTTCCACGTTTTTGAGAACATAAAGTCCACCAAAAACAACAAATGAACCTTTGGTTGCTTTTCTTCTTCTTTTCCATTCTTCTTGCTAGTAACTGCAATATAGGCATTTATCAGTCTTTGTACAGACCCTCCATGTAGTGTTTGCTATTTGGGGTAAGGGTTATTCTAGTTTAGTTATCTTTTTTTATATCCTAATGACAAGTACCAAACTCATGCTACTTTTTATACTGATGAAATGTGATTCCAAGATAAATGGATCACTATCATAATTGCCTACTGAAGTCTCCTTAGCTCAAAAATTCTAACAGTGCCCATAGTTAAATATAGCTTAATGTCACTGAAATGAATTTTCTCACAACACTTACTTTGGTAATTATCTTTTCATTTATTTTACAATACTTTATGTTTCTTTTCTGGTTAGGAGACTATTTTGTACCTTCACAAAGTATCCTTAAGTGATACAGTAAACTCTTTGTGTAACTGCACAATTTAAAACATTTTAAACCCTAGAAGCATCTAGGTCTGATATGCCATTAAAAAATTACCCATTGTTTTTATGACTTACTCCTGATAGTTAACTATTCTAGCGTTGGCAAATTGTTTCACTGTTAGTAGACATGCTCAGTCTTAAGTCAAAAGAATGGCATATATGCCCAAATCCTGGAAAGTACAACAGGTAATCAACCATGCCTCTTTAGAGAAATGGGGCTTATCTTAGAAGCTTTAGTTCATTTCCCTTAACTAAATATAAATTGCTAGTTTTTAGAAGAACTACTAGAACACTTGTACCATTTCTGTTGTCACATTCAAGCTGGGCAATTGATTTAGCCTACATGCTACTTCCAGTGTTTTATTCAGCTTTATGAGATAAACTTGGGCTCCTTGATACATTCGTCTTGAATCACAATATTTAAACTCAAATCATCTAAAGCAGGCAGAGCAAATAATGAGATTTTTTTTAGACAAAAGGATTTGTCTAAACACTGATGCTCTGAAGTAGGCATTTAGTCATTAGAGATGCCTTAGCTAACATTTTCCTATTCTCAAGTGCATTGAGAAAAGCAGTATCTCCAGCAATCCTTATGTTCAGCAGTGAATCAAATAAAAATCATTTGTTGGGACTCATTCTATTCATGGAAGTTTTACTTAACAGTAGGATGTCACTCCATTAACACAAAAGTTTATTAATAATTACCTGATTTTCTCTGGTTAGTCGCTTTCTCAACCATAGGATCTGCCTTCTAATTTTGTATATCACTAAGTACCTAAATCTTTTTTTTTTTTTTTTAACAAATCTTTACCAAAGTTCAGGGCTGGCACAAAGGAAGTATAACCTAATAATTTAGTAATACCATTTGATGTGGCTATTCTCAGATCCTTTGTAGTGAGTCTTTTTTATAGCCCTAAGATGCCTCCCTGTCTAGCAGTAGGTTATAAGGTAATCTACTCTTTCTAGTGGGAATTTCCTAAAGTACACCTTCTCTCCTCAGAATGCCGGCCCAATTAATATTATTTTTAAAATCTTCCCCTTATGGGCTTCCCTGGTGGCGCAGTGGTTGAGAGTCTGCCTGCCGATGCAGGGGACACGGGTTCGTGCCCCGATCCGGGAAGATCCCACATGCCGCGGAGCGACTAGGCCCGTGAGCCATGGCCGCTGAGCCTGCGCGTCCGGAGCCTGTGCTCCGCAACGGGAGAGGCCACAACAGTGAGAGGCCCGACTACCGCAAAAAGAAAAACAAACAAACAAAAAAAGGAGCGAAGGCAAAAATGTGTACAATCCAAGTAGATTCTCAGATTCAGAAGTAGGAATATAAAGCTTCTATTTTATTTGTGATAAATAAGACAAAGTGAGGGGTAGAAGTGAAAGCACACA
Source organism: Mesoplodon mirus (assembly GCF_964341445.2). NCBI lineage: Eukaryota > Metazoa > Chordata > Mammalia > Artiodactyla > Ziphiidae > Mesoplodon > Mesoplodon mirus. Next base: position 38,401,474 of record NC_138984.1, read on the forward strand.
CACAAAAAAATCTTCCCCTTAGGTAATAATAAGAGCCATTTAAAATGCATTAAAACCATTATTTTCTTTAAATCTCTTAATAGGAACCAAGGTTACATTCTGTGAGAAGAAGCTTTTCTCAACCTTCATCTGTAGGTTTGAAACCTCGATATTCTCGAAGCCCACACTTTCATCCTAGAAAACATTTCAGAGCAGAGAATTGAATTCTTACTCCACCTTCCTCTACTGATTCTGTTAAGTAGAGTCTTGGATAACTATTTTATCCAATAATAGAAAACAACTAGCCCCATGTGTGGTCTGGTAACAAGTATGAGGGTTTTGGATGTACTTAAGGTTAAATGTTTTTGCTTTTTTAAGGGAAGTAAAGAAATCTTAGCAGCCAGAACACTGGAGTTACAGGATAAAATCATGGTTTCCTTTATTAATTCACACACACTTAAGTAACACAGACTTATAATCTGTAACAAATAGAACAAAGGTTATATCTATAAAACAAGTATCGTGATAAAGTTTGAAAAATTTGGTCATCATCTGGCTATCTTATCAACATGATAATGTCATATACAACCACTTAAAAACATCTTCGGTGTTTGGATTTTACAGTTTTATTCCAGATGTTTTATAGTTTTTAGACACAGCATGGCATATACAGAATATACATAGCAACAAACCATTTGTTGTAATAAGGTAAATTCAAAAAAACACTATCTCGATAATTAGGGAGATAATATGTATAGAAGATTTTAGGTTCCACATTATTTTGTTTTCACTATATCTAGGTTTGTGTATATTTTACTTATATTAAGTGTTTTTGATAAAACATTTCAAATTCTAGGTTTACATTAGAAATTTTGCCAGATATTAATATATATATAATTTGTATATATAATATCTGGAAATCTGTCATATGATGACCATTTATTTTATACTAATTACTATGGCCAAAGTTGACACAATTCTTAAATATACTTAAAGATATCTCCATATTTATTTCTGGCCCTCTTGTTATTCATACTAGAAGTATAAGGGTTCTTATAGCATCTTAGCAAGTGTAAGCATTCACTGCATATATCATGTCCGATTCAATACATATTTCTTCCTTTAACACAGTGACACTGTCAATATTCCTTTTTATCTTTCATTCAGGTCTTAGTTTGTGAGGTCTTTAGACTTTAAAAACATTAACTTTGACTAAATAAAACTTAACCACAACATTATTTTTCATCTTTTAAATACAAAGCTTGATTGTCTGCTCTTACAGAATTGGAAAAGTTTATAATTTAAAAAAGTGCCACATTAAGTAGAACTTTTTAAATTAAAAAATGGTCATGCCAACTTTTCTTTAAATGCTACCTGTTTAATATATATCCCAACTTTCTTCTGCAAAAACATTATATTCCTTTTATAGAAGGTTGGGCTAATAATAAAGAATAAAAATTGTTATATAAATAAGCAGTGTTTAAATTGACTACATGGAAATTATAGCATTTATTTAAATTTGATTGCACAATGCTAGGAGTCTTATTTTTTTCACTATTTTAATTTCGTGTCCACTCAAAGAAGTAGAGTTGGTTTGCACTTCTGTTAGGAAAGAATAAGAATTATTTATCTTTTTAAATTATATTTTAAAACTTTCTTACAATATTAGATAACCCAGTTATAATTTGAGTTAATTTTTTTAACCCTGTCTCATAAAGAATAATGAACTATCCATTGATGTATATATTTTTGGAGTATATCACCAAAATGTTTCTGGGCTAAAATATTTATGTTGAGGAATAAAATGTAATAGCACAGTGTTATAGAATAAATAATATAAAGAATATTCTGGCACATCCAAAGGGCAGTCCACCTATTGAGAATATTTTATTTTGCTACATTAATTTTGAAAGTAGCATGCTATATGTTATGGTCCAGTGTTCTATAGTTAGAGCCCTAGTCAAAAAGATCATGAAACAATATAATACTCCACTTGTCTTGTCTGGTGTTTTCAGTATACATTTTAATCCCATATTTATAATTCAGGCTTATTCAGTATATAACAAGGCATTTTTGTTCTAGAACTTTTATAAATTTCTAGAGTCCAAGAATAATTGCATTTTGCTTCAAAAAAAGATTTACATTGGTATTTTTCTTAGCTAATATATTGTAGGCAGTTGTGCTCTTTACCAAAATGTTTTTATGTACTTCCACAGTGCATTCATTCAATTCTGTAAAGATTATATTACTTCATTTTTCTCTCCAGATATAAAATACAGAAAAAATGGAGGTAGTATGAAAGTTAATGTACCCAAAAAAACCTGTTCTGCTTACATTGTGATGTTTTCCTCTTATTTTATAGCTAATATAACATATCCATGATAGTAAAAACAGCTTTAATAACTATAAGAGATCAATATTTTAGCTTTTAATTATCAAGGTCCTTTTTATTATGTCCTGATATAAAAATGAACAAAGATAAGGAAACTAAACCCTTATGCTTAGCCTCATATAGTTCTGAAACAACCAATGATAGTACATAAAGGAAATAGTATTACCTAAGAAAGCATATCTTTTTTTTTTCCTTTGGTATTTTGGAGAAAACATCTAAAGGATAATAATTTTAAAGTATACCCTAACAATTTGAGATTACTTTTAATACTTTCAATGTGTTTCTTGCTAATCATATTTAGGATTTTTGTTTTTAACATGTCTAACTTTGGTACCAAAGCAAAGAAAGCTACACAATATCCACTTACATATTTTTAGAAACACATAGAACAAACTTCCTAAAATCCTTATTAGTATCTGATCTATTATACAAACTATTTTTTTAAAGATACTAATAGATGTAAATTTTTCCTACCCTATACATACCCAAATACTGACTAGTAAAGTCAACCTTAGGGTTATTTTATTCAGGCAATATCCAATTGTTTGTGAGAATGGCTCTCAATAAAATAACATTTAATATCCTAATGTCTGTGCCAAAGGAAAAATGAAAATAAACTCAGCAACAATCCTATGTTTACCAAATACATTTTTATGCCTGTGCCCTAGCTGTGTGTCTATCTTTAAAGAATGACTTGTTTAAAACTCAAGCTCAGACTTACCTACCTTCACATATTGAATATTTAAAACACTTACCTCTACAAACTTACCAATGATGGGTTTTGATAACTTAGTTGAACTTGGCTAGCCCCCTTCACACTACATTTGATGTTAAGCAGTAAGTTTTCATTATTTTTCCTTTGTTTTTCTGTCTGAGATTAGGTTGATTTCCTAATTTTTACACTTAGCTACACAGTTATATATTTCTATTGGTTTTTGTGCCCCACAACTCATAGCTTCACTTCTAGATGGTCTCCATGAACTATGGAAAAAGGAAGAAGTGCTAAATACTCTCCTTAGACTAGAAAACCAATTTTATGACATTATTTACATCCAAAAATGTTTTATTTAAAATTTGTTAGGAATTAACTACCTTCTAGAAGCTGATTTTTATGTGGACATTTTAATAAGAAAAAACTTTATTCTTTGAGGATTGATTAACTAATAGATTTTTTTTTAACTGGGTCAATGTCATAATGAATGTTAAAAATATTTCCTTTATACTCAGCAAAAAATACTCCTTCTAAATCTTAAAATGGTGTGAAAATCCAACCATCAGCTTTCATGCACTTAACTATATATATTTTCAATAATTCATTTTATTTTAGTACTTAATGATCTTCTTCTATAATACCAAAATGGGCTTCTTACACATTGTAACTTGATTTATTTAATTACATTCCAGTAATGAGCTGTAAAATGAAACTGAACTCAGGACTAAAAAGTTTTGCTTTTTAAAAATGTAGGGAGTTTCCATAAAATAATTTTTATAGAAATTTAAATATACAAAGTTAATGCAATAATTTCAGTTTACCAGGATTGAAGGTTCTTTGCTTTAGGAATGCCTATGTAAATTCCTTCAGCAAGTGATTTTTTTTTTTTTTTTTTTTTTTGCGGTACGCGGGCCTCTCACTGTCGTGGCCTCTCCCGTTGCGGAGCACAGGCTCCGGACGCGCAGGCTCAGCGGCCATAGCTCACGGGCCCAACCGCTCCGCGGCATGTGGGATCTTCCCAGACCGGGGCACGAACCCATGTCCCCTGCATCGGCAGGCGGACTCTCAACGACCACGCCACCAGGGAAGCCCAGCAAGTGATTTTTAAAGGTAATCTTAAAAATGCTATATGTAGGATATTTTTTATAATATATCAGTCTGATTCTATAAGCAAGTCATAATCTACCATGCAAAACATACTGTAAAAGTACCCATCATGCCTTGCTAACTATGGGATTATATAGCTTGAATTTAAATAGAGTTCTGAAGAAATTATTTAAAACGTAAAATAAAGGTGTAGATGTTCTTAGCTTCCAAGTTAGGAAGGACTTTAATACCTTTTGATATATTTTTAAAAATACAATTCAGATGATAGCTAAGAGACCTATATACACTTAGGTTTCATCCTGAACTTCTGCAAGGTGTAGCCCATGTCCAACTTTAGCTACATTTCATTTAAAAAGTAAAACATGACAGAGTATTCTTTATGCAATTCATAATAAAGTCTCTAATCTGTGGAAGTTAAAACATGTCTTGACCATCATATATGACATATATCAGATATAATTTACCAGGAATTATCCAGTATGTGGCATTTTAGCTAACAGGGTGGTATTTGCTTTGGTAATAACTAGAGTCAAAGGCATTTAATCTGGTTTCTGCAAGCTTGTTAGGAAAGATGTCATAAGAATATAGTAAGAAATGTTCAGTAAATCCATAGAACTTAAATTGTTTAGATGAGTCTTTTAATAAGTTCATTTGTATTAAAACTGTATGTATGAAATGAAAAAATTTCAGTGTTTGTGACCTAATAAAATTCTCTGGCTTTGTTACTTTAATAATTAATTCAAACTCATGAATATTGATATGTTTTCATGTTTAGAGATAAATGTATAAAGTATTGATTAGTAAAATGTTACTTTTAAATACTTAGATTTATGAATTTATGACAACATTCTTTCACTTTGGGAACTGTTGGTTTCAAAAATTTGGAACACTCTTCTGAAAATAAGAAACAAAATAATCTTAAGGAAAAAGAAAAATAGAGGCTATAGAGTTATTAAAATTTTTAACAATTTACACTAGAACACATAAGCAGGCTTCAAATACAAAGGAAACTATTGAAAGCAAAAAAAGAAATATATTTCATGATAAGGTAAGCATTTTTTCTAAGTTTCATTTTTGGCACTCATATGTTTCATAATCTAGCTATCAAGAACCAATTCCTCTTCTTGAAACACTGAATGTATTTTAATTAAGTGTTCTTATTTAGACTTTTCATCTTCAGATCTTTGGATCTGATTTTACTGCTTCCTCTTCCCCACAGTACAGTTCCCTCAATATACACTCAGGGATTGTCATGGTGTTGATGTTAAGGATGGTGCTGAGGCTCTGGCACTAAAATAAGTTTGAGTCTAGGCTCTCCTGTTTTATAAGCTGTATAACCTTAGCCAAGTTACTTAATGTCTCTGTGTCTCAATTTCTTATCAGTTAAACAGAGTTAGAATAACACTTAATAGGGTTGATGGAAAAAGTAAATGAGAGAACACAAATAAGGAACACAGAACTGGTGGTCCTCTTCCTTCACCTTCATTTATCTTCAATTAGAAGATTTCTTCAATTAGAAAATTTGGCAAAATTATGGCCATGGGGTCCTCCCCTTTTAATAATCTAGAGAGGACTCACTGAACAAGTATATTTGCTGACATTTCTATTCAAAAAGCAAGTTATTATTTTCGCAGAAGCATGCATGGAAAAGATAAGGCTTTAGAGTCACAAAACCTTACCTGCTATAAATTTTTCATTTTTTTCTCCCCTTAACAGTGATGATACACTTGGGTAGTGAGCATTAAAAACTGAAATGCTAATGTCTAGTGTAAGTTATTAATTTTTACTTTCTCATTGCCTGGTTTCTCTGAACTCACAAATGGCAGTCTCATTTCTTTCCAAATTTGAACATTTCTTGTCATTTTCAGTTTTAACTTTTTATATTTTGAGGCTGTTGTTAGATTATACAAGTTTAATTGTCATAACTTATTGGTATATTATTCCTTTTATATTAAGTCTCACTTCATCTTTAGTAATGGTTTTCCCCTCAAAATAGATTGTCTACTATTAATATTATGATACCAGCTTTCTTTTGGTTAACATATGCCTAGTGTTTCTTCATGTCTTATTTTGTTATGTTTAAGTATATACCTTTTAACTACATATAGCTAACTTTAAACTTAAGCTTGAATATTGCTGTCTTTTGACAGGACGTCCATCCTATGATATTGTTTTATTATAATTACTGATATATTTATATGCATTTCTGCCATCTTATTATGGGTTTTCTTTACCATATTTTTCATTTTTCTTTGTCCTTTTTTTAACCTTCCTGTCTTCTGTTGGATTGAGTTTTTTAACATTTCATCTGGCTAAGAAGAAATACATTCTAGTTGTATTATTTTAGTGATTAACTAAATTGTGTAATATTTACACAATATTTATTATTTAATTATTTAATATTTATTATTTAATTTAATATTTACAGGCTTTTAACCAGTAGACATTTCTAGATTAGTTCAAAGGAAGTCAGATTACTGAAACTATCATATTTAATGTGTTCCAGAGTAAAGGTTATTACCCTTTTAAAAGTATTTTAATCAGGAAAGTGTAATGAGTCATATTTTGTTTGTTTGTTTGTTTGTTTGTTTGTTTTTGCGGTACGCGGGCCTCTCACTGTTGTGGCCTCTCCCGTTGCGGAGCACAGGCTCCGGACGCGCAGGCTCAGCGGCCATGGCTCACGGGCCGAGCCGCTCTGCGGCATGTGGGATCCTCCCGGATCGGGGCACGAACCCGCGTCCCCCGCATCGGCAGGCGGACTCTCCACCACTGCGCCACCAGGGAAGCCCGTAATGAGTCATATTTTTATTGAATGTATTGAATTAAGAGAATAGAACAATGATTCCAATCTGTAACAGTCAACCATAAACTAGTTTTTGAAGGTTCATCTTCCTGTTCAATCCCACAAACCAGTGACTGTCAACCAATGAGGGGGTATATGTACAAGGCATGGCCTTAAGAGTGGTAGCATAGGGAGGTTAGTACCATTTTACCCCTACCATACACTAAGAAAATTAGCAACATCCATTTCCACAGTTATTCCTAGAGCTGTCTCTCCAGCTTACCCAGTGAGTCTTCCAGGCCCTCTGCAGATGTTTCATCCAAAAATCCTTAATGAATTGAAGGCAGAGCTCATCTCTCCTTGGAGTTATTTTCTTCTTGCACATCATACATTTGGTTTCCTGAAACATTCTGACATCGCATACCATACTGTTCTTAAATGAGGAGCTGTGGACTTGAAAATCTATGGTGAGTAAACTGTGTCATAAACTAAATGGGAATGAAATACAGTTCATAGCCAAGGATGGAACTTCTATAATATAGTCTCACCTTACTTTGGTGAAGATCCAAGTAAGGCTGAAGCTGCCAATAGCTATTCATGAGAAGAGGTACAGTACAGAGTATATTATTTGTAGTTGTCAAGGCCATAGGAAGATCCTCTTGGTGTGTACCTCTTCCCAATCCCCTTTACTCATCATGGAAATTTAAGTAGAAACTAATTAATGTGATATAATCTTAAGCAAGGTATTTTACATGTGGTCAACTATTCCCTTACATGGTTCCCCTTAATTCAGAGGATCTATACTGGGTAACCCAGGACCACCTAAAAAATAAGTCAGTTTCACCTCTAAGGTTACACTAATGCAGGCCAACACTGGTTAGTCCCTTCCTCTCAGCTCAAAGTAGTTCTTGATGATAGAAGAAAGCAGCTTAGGCTGGGCTTCTCCTAGCCTCTATCTCAAAAAAGAGTAAGACCCTCTTCTTGAAAGGCTAAAATCCCCACTAATTAACCTTAATTAACTTGGTTGTTACTGTTCTGGCCCTTCCAGCAATGTTAACCTCCAAATTTAGTGTGTTCCTATTGATAGAGGTTAACCAGTCCTATCCAAAGCTCCTACAAGAAGGGGCAGGGCCAGCTGTGTTGTGCTGAAATGACATATTTCATACTGTCTTAGTTTTGCAAGGGGCTCCAAGTCTTTGTTCTAGAACTGAACCCCCTAACTTGTACTCTTGGTTACCTCGACCCGTGCCCTAGCTCCCCCCAGGCTCTCTGAACTAGGTAACTTTCTCAGCAAAAATAGACAAACGACTGCCAGTAGGTCCATACCTTTTCAGATCCACTGATACTACTCATTCTGGCAAAAGATGAGGGCAAGGACCCATCAAGGTTTACAGCGTCCCAGACCTTACCGGCAAGAACAGTTGTTCTCCATCTGGTAGAACTATGGATGGGGGGGACTGCCTCTAGGAGGCAATTATAGATTGTCAGACAGCAACTTTATAGACCAAGTCTTAGTCAAGAGGCATGGCTGCTTCCCCACTGTAACTCAAGGTTACACTAATGCAGGCCAACACTGCAACTACACACTCACTTAGGGGTGAAGCAGACAGCCAGGAAACCATCCCTACCATAATGCCCAAGGAGTAATCTGTTGAATGGTTGGTACTGCCACCTGCTACCCAAGCTACTTCATGATTATAAGTCTTCCTAGTTGGAGGCCCACAACCTGACCAACTTTACTTCAATTTCGGAACTTCCCAGATCTAAAGAGTTATGTGCCAATCATAGATACAGCTATAGGGGAAAAAGAAAAAAGGCTTGTGCCTCAGAGCCCATGTCCCAGTCTATGCCTTCTTGAGCACATCAACTTAAAATTCAATTTATCAGGCTCTTCTCAGCCCTTATAGAGTCACACAGGTGCTTAAGAAAAATAATGAGGCCTACTTCCAGAATAAGTGTGAGATTTCAATGAAATGAGACTGCAACTATTTCTTGTTCCTGCCTATTCTTGACCTCCACATAGCCATAGGTCTTCTGACTTCTGAGGTGCCTAATCTACGAGTTCACTTGTGGAATAGCCCTCTAATATACAATGGTGCCACACATATATATTGCCCACAACTTCTTGCATGACTTCATAGTAGACTGTAGTCTACTGGGTTGACAGCTTATTATTACTTTAACGTGACATTCCATGAACACCTGAACAGTGCTCTATCACTCATGCAACACTGCCTCCAAGAATACTCGAAAATGAATACTTGACAGCCTTAGGGTAGTACTTGGGAGAAACTTCCTTTCTGGTCAAGGAACCCACAGATGCCAGATAAGGTGTTAGCAATTCTGGAATAGGGGACTTCTTAGATGTCTACAAGTTTATCATCATCTCCCACAAGTGGTTAGGATGTCCTCTCTTGGAAGTGCATCCCTGCCAGTTTTAAGTCTCACCTATCCTCCACTTGCCATTCTTAAACTGCTGGATTAAATAACATATCACCTCGGTACCCAAAGGGTATTTGCTTTACCTGTTTTGCCTCCTACAGAGAATCCAACTGGTTCATCTTCCATATCACCACAGAATAAGTCATATCCAACTTACCACACTTCTTCACTCAAAATATCCTGTCTTCTGTAAAAATTATGCCCTCTCCTCTTTGGTTTCCCTGTTTTCCTGTGTCCTCCAGTACCACAAATACTCTGGTAGAAGTTAAGTGCCTACACAAATGACAGACTGAACAAAAGGCACTCTATTAACACCCAGCAAGCCAATGTCCAGTGTACTGACCAGCATTAGGCCATAGGAAAGATCATTCAAGTGGAGGACACTGTCCCTCCATTCATGATAGGAACTGTAAGACTTATAATGGCACTTCGAAGGCAGAAGTTATCAATGCTGGTTTTCCAAGTCTGTTTTCCTTCATCCATGTAAACACATCCCATCTCTTTCACTACTCTGCTATCCAGTTCTGAGACATTACACTCCATCCTAGGTCCCAGTAATCTACCCTAGTAATCCCAGCAGGTAACTGGATTCCATTATGAAGAATAAGGAGAATCTAAAGGAACACTGGTAGAAATGGTCCTTCCACCTTTAGGATGCCTTCGAGCGTTCTTTTCTAAGCAATGTTTCCAAGCAACCAGAAATCTTTCGCCACACCAACTAATAAACAGAAACTGGAGCTGAACGGTAGCACCCAGAATAAATCCGGGGGAACTACCAGCACAGTTTACTTCATGGTGAGCCCTCTCTGCTTGCTACAATGCTTAGAGTGGATATCTCAAGGAAAGTTCTCATTTTCAACTTTGCCCTAGCTGTCCAATCACCTATGAGATATAATGCTGGCTTACTATGTTGTAGTCATTGTATAAGTTGATACCTTAACATCTTCTCTGTGATGTTCTCTTATGGAGCCTTGGAGAGATCCCTAAATCCAGTTTGAGATTCCTGGAACATTGATCATTTCCTCCCTTCACCATCACCTTCAACAAATGCAACAGAACAGATCTGGATAAGGTACTTAGAAACTTTTAAGCTTTAATAAGTTAAAGGAGCAAAGGAAATAATTAGTAAAAACTACTTGAAAGTAAATGTATTAAGATTTATATTAGCTATTCCACAATTTCTATATTGTATTATTGACCCTGATTGACCAAAAGAAATCATATAAGGTAAATTATGTATGTGGATAACAAAATTAAGACCAAGAAATATAAAGAAAATATTGCCCTTTTGAACTATCTACAGATTTTTAAAATCATACCTGTAAACCTAATGTTATTAAAGTTTAAAAAATTTTTAACATACCAAGTACCTCAAAAGAGCTTTATAATTCATCATAGTCCAAACAAAAGTGATACCTTTACTTATTAGCTTACTAAACATTTAATAGAGTAAATGTCCTTTTTCAGTAGTCTGAAAAAAACTAAGGATTCTGATCTTTCTATTGCTTACTGTAAAACAGCAGTGGTTGCAGTTATCCTTATTTTAAGGAAAGCAATAAAATGTTTTCTTTAAATTTAAATTATGCAAAATTAGGAAGCAGAAAACCTATTCTAAATATTCTGAAACCTCAATGTTAAGTAATTAAATGTGTGAGACTAGAGCCATCTACTGGTTAAAGTGTAATGTTACAAAGCACAACTACTGGATTATTAACTAGCAAAGCAGGGAGTCATGGTTGTTAAGAATTGAGAGTATAAACATAGGCAAAAATCATCTAGTCTAGGACACTGGTTTTTAAAGGTTTAATGAAACAACCTCTTTTTAACAGGAGACCCAACATATATAACAAAGTAAAAGCTGAGGGAGGGGGCTTCAAACCCCCACACGCACTAATTTGCCCAGCAGAGGCCAGGCCAGTGACAAACAAGCCATGAGAGGTAGTCTGGGCAAATAACTGTGGTTTGGACAGAGGCTCAATGAGAAGGAGTAGTATCAGCAAAGTTGTCTCTTACCCACCTTTCCTCTGGAGACATCTTAGAGACACTGGGGTGCAAAGGACAGTGGTTAATGGACACAGAGGACTGAAGAGTAGGGAGTAGGCTCCTGAAAGGCTACAAACCTCTTTTCACAGGGACATTACTTATGTGCTCATTTGATGCAACACTTTAGAAGCATTAGTATAACTTTCCTGAAAATGAAAAATAAGAAAATAAGACGTTTGCTTTTTTACCACAAGCTAATAAGAACTGAGTTTCTAGGTCTTATGGGCTTTTACCAGCCAGGCCCTGGACTGGTCCAGTCTTGGAAACAAGACCCCAGTTTCAGGTCCCAGCCTCCTCCCTTCAAAAGGGCATGGATGTCCATAGAATCGAGGCAAGAAATGGAGCTCTCCAAGGCCCCTCTCTGTGGCAGAGACCCCCAACCTAGACAGCAGCTTGTCAGCTAGGCTTGGGGTGACAGGCTGGAGCAAAGTTCCAAAGACTCGCAAACATTCCAAGGCCACATGAAGCACAGTACCCAGCCAGGGAGCATCCACTGGGCTCTCCCAGTTCAACTTCCACGGTGCATGCCTTTGGACAAAGCCATTAGTTTGCCGGACACAGCTGGATACTGCCTCCAGAGCCTTATAGATCTGAAAGTTATCATAGTGGTCTGCCACCTGCTTGGGCAAAGTGGCCACTGCGCTCACCAGAGCATAGTCCTCTGCCTGAGCACGACCTGATGGCCCCACCAACCCTGGCTCACTGGGAAAGCAGGTAGTGCAAAAAGCCGGATAGGTCCCAGAAGGATTTATTCTGTTGGCAGTGCATCGGTTCAAGAGACCTCCCAAAGCAAATGCCAGCTCAGAATCCAACAACTTAACCACCTTTTCACCATAGTAATCACAGTCCCAGTTGGGGACGCCCTGACGAAGGAGAAAGTAGCGGAAGCCATCCACAGTATAGCGGTCAAGGCATGTCCTGGGATCCACCACGTTGCCCAAACTCTTAGACATCTTTTGACCACAGACCGTCCAGTGGGAGTGAACATAGATGCGGTGTGGTGGGCTCATGCCGGCCCCTAAGAGGAGGGCAGGCCAATAGATAGCATGGAATTTGAGAATGTCCTTGCCTATGATATGAGAGGTGGTGGGCCACCAAGATTTGAACTCAGCGTTTGGGTAGCCAATTACAGTAAGGTAGTTGACCAAGGCATCCAGCCATACGTAGATGGTCTGCGAATCGTCCCCGGGCACCGGAATGCCCCAGTACAAGTGGCTACTCCTTCGAGAGACAGATAGGTCCGGCAGCTCCTCTTCCAGCCACTGAAGGACTGCGTGATGGAATGGCTCCGGGGTGATGGCCTGAGGGTCGCCCCGCAGCCACCGCTGGAGCGGCTCCCGGAACTGGGAAAGCCTGAAAATGTAGTTTTCTTCCTTGGTCCAGGAGACGGGATGCCCGCTCTCCAGAGATACAGGACACAAATCCCCCGACGGGCCGGGCTGCCTGGTGACCTTGGCTTCAGGCAGGAAGCACTCGTCGGAGGCGCAATACCAACCTTCATAGAGCCCCTTGTAGAGAAGACCCCGAGCCTTCAGCACCCCCCAGAAATGCTGCACAGCCATCCGATGCCGGGCCTCAGTGGTGCGGATGAAGTCGGTGGAGGAGATGTCAGCCTCCCGGAAAAGCTGCTGGAACTGGGCAGAGACTCTGTCGCACAGCTCGGACGGAGCCAGGCCCGCAGCGGCTGCTGCCTGCTGAATCTTGAGGCCGTGCTCATCGGTACCAGTAGAGAATCGCGTGGCGGCGGCGCTGGGAACTCGGAGGCGATGGTGTCGGCACAGGGCGTCAGCCAGTAGCGCCGAGTACAGGTGCCCGATGTGCGGCGCCGCGTTCACGTAGAAGATGGGTGTGGTGAAATAGGCGCGCGCGTAGCGGGTATCGTCCCGGAAACCGAGAGGGTCCGAACTGTAGTGGCGTAAGCTAAAGTCCTCCAGGAGCGAGAGCCTACTCGCCCCCGTGCGCCCTAGCAGCCGAAAGGCAGAAATCCGCAGCATGATGCCTGCTGAGATGAAGCGGCGGAGGGGGCGTTCTGGAAGCACGTGTGAGGGGCGCATGCGCAGCCGGGCCGCACCGCCGCTTCCGTCCAGAGAGCCAATGAAGTCCGGCCCCGAGCGCCGGCCCTCCGCCGCTCCGCCCGCGCTCCCCCCTCCGTGGGCCTCGGTTACAGCGGTTATGAATTACGGGAGCGAGCGAGGACGATAGCTTAGAGGAACTGGCTGAAGGAGAGGTTATGAAGCAGATAAATCTTTATCTTTCTATATCATACTGCGTGTCCTGCTTTCTAATTTTATATTTATGAATCTGGTTTTTTTCTCCAGACTGAGTTGCTTGTGGGCAAGAATTTTGTATTCAGGCATTTCTGAAACACCAGCCAGTGGCTGGCACATTGCAGGAGTGTGCCCTCTACGTAGGCTCTGGTAAACGTAGGGATCTGAAATATCATATACCTTTCCTCTCAGAACCTAGTGGGCACAATAAATCCAGAAGGGAGGGGGGAGAAGGGAAGGAAGAAAAACAATGACCTAAAGCACTTGAGGGAAGGATAACTGAAAAAGTAAGAGAAATCCTTTCTCTAAACTCAGTTTTTGTTGAATCAACAAAAGAGGTAGGCTTGTGATGTTCCCAGTCTTTGCAAAGATTACTGAGATCCAGAAAGCTGGAATGCAGTACGTTGTCACTCTGCACCTAAGGAAAAAGCAGTCTTCAAATTTATTTCTCAACGTAGTTGTTAGTAATATTCTTTTTAAATTGTCTTGAAGTTCTTCTAGAGCAGTGTTTTTCAAGTTTGCTTTAGTAAGGGAACCCTAGCTCTTTTCGAAAAGGATGGCTCGGAAGCCCAGAATTGGATTAATATTAATCCTTGCTTCTTGACATACTCTCATCTTTGGTCTATCTTTTTTTCCCCCCATTTAACTTAATAATTAAAATAATAATAATTTAGTAATAAAATAATTTTATTTTATTCATTTAATAATAAAATTTAATAATAAAATGGAATGGAACACCTGTGACCCCACAAGCCAACCTAAGAACTAGAAGTGGTTCTCTAAATGTGGTCCCAAAAGAACAGCATTAGCAGCACCTGGAACCTTGTTAGAAATACATATTCTTAGGCCCCACACTCCCCTCCTGAATCAAAAACTCTGGGGGTGGTACCCAGCAGTCTAGGTTTTAATGAGTTTTCTAGGTGATTCTGATGCACACCAAAGTTTGAGAACCACTGAACTAGGAGATTACCAGTGATTTAGATCTATGTGCTCTTTTTCTCCTTGTCTTCCTGTCTTCCTCCCAGAGGTAATCATTGTCCTGAATTTTGTACTTTTGCATTTATCTTATTATATATAAAGTATGTCTAAGCAACATATTGTTTAATTTTGCTTGTATGAAACATTCTAAAAAAGGATATCATGGGAATTCCCTGGTGGTCCAGTGGTTAGGACTTGGCAGTGGCTGCAGTAGCTGGGGTTCAATCCCTGGTCCGGGAACTAAGATCGCAGAAGCCACGCGGTACAGCCAAAAAACAAAAAAAGATACCATACCACGTATAGTGTATTCATGTTTTTGCCTGTAACTAGTTAATTCATTTTGACTGCTGCATAATAATTTATTAATTGAGGCATATGGTAAGTTGGATCTGATTTCCATGGTGATATAGAAAGTAGACCAATCAAATGCTCTTTAGGAGTTACAATAGATACAACAAATATCCTTTGGCTACTTAGTTAATGTGCTATTTGATCCAGCAGTTTGAGGGCAAGAGAAGGATAGGTAAAACTTAAAACTGGAGGGTATGTACGGTACCCTCCAGAACTACGAGACAACCCCAGTTTAAGTATCTGAGAAATCAGTTTCTCCAGAAATTATTTTTTTCTCCCCCAATTCTTTCTTCCCCCCCCCAATTCTTTTTCCCCCTTGTCCATGGAATCAGTTCTCCAACCTACAAACATGCTATTTTTTCTCCCATCTTAAAAAGAAAAAAATTCTCAATCTCCACTACTGCTCCATTTCTTTCCTTTCCTTTATAGCAGAGCTTCTTAAAAGAAATGGCTGGTAATGCACATTTGAGTGGTTCAAGTTTTTTGCTCTAAGAAATCGTACTGCTATTAACTTTCTCATCTACATATATCTCCTGGTACTTATATGCTAAAGTTTCTCATGGGTGTATACCTAGGAGTGCTATTGCTTGATCATAGAGGATGTGAAAGTTCAATTTCACAAGAT
Organism: Mesoplodon mirus; assembly: GCF_964341445.2. Classification (NCBI taxonomy): domain Eukaryota; kingdom Metazoa; phylum Chordata; class Mammalia; order Artiodactyla; family Ziphiidae; genus Mesoplodon; species Mesoplodon mirus. The sequence goes on from NC_138984.1 coordinate 38,417,152, forward strand.
AATGCTATTTTCCAACATGATTAAACAAATTTACATTCCCATCAGTGACATACCCTTAAAGAGGTCTCCCTAATTCTTGATATCATCTACTTTTTTTTTTTTTTTTTTTTTTTTTTTTGTGGTACGCGGGCCTCTCACTGTTGTGGCCTCTCCCATTGCGGAGCACAGGCTCCGGACGCGCAGGCTCAGCGGCCATGGCTCACGGGCCTAGCCGCTCTGTGGCATGTGGGATCTTCCCGGACCGGGGCACGAACCCGTGTCCCCTGCATCGGCAGGCGGACTCTCAACCACTGCGCCACCAGGGAAGCCCTCATCTACTTCTTAATTTTTTGCCAGCTCAACTAAGTATAAAATGAGTTATCTCACTAATATTCGTAGAAACACTAGTCTCAATAACCAAAAGACAGAAACAACCCAAACATCTATCATCTGATGACTAGATAAATGTGGTATTGAATATAACCATGCAGTGGAATATTATTCAGCCATACGAAGTACTGAATGAAGTACTGATAAATGCCACCACATAGATAAATCTTTATTTTTTTTAATTAACTAATTAATTTTATTTTTGGCTGCGTTGCTGCGCGTGGGCTTTCTCTAGTTGCGGTAAGTGAGGACTACTCTTCTATGTGGTGTGCAGGCTTCTCATTGCGGTGGCTTCTCGTTGCGGAGCACAGGCTGTAGGCACATGGCCTTCAGTAGTTGTGGAACGTCGGCTCACTAGTTGTGGCTTGCGGGCATTAGAGCGGAGGCTCAGTAGTTGTGGCGCACGGGCTTAGTTGTTCCGCGGCATGTGGGATCTTCCCGGACCAGGGCCCGAACCCATGTCCCCTGCATTGGCAGGCGGATTCTTAACCACTGCGCCACCAGGGAAGTCCCTAGATAAATCTTTGAAAATAGCCAGACACAAAAGACCATATGTTTTAGATTCCATTTATATGAAATATTCAGAATAGACAAATGCACGGAAACACAAAGAATATTAGTGGTTGTCAGGTGCTGGAGGAAGGCTGGAATAGAGAGTGAATGTTTAAAGGATATGAGTTTTCTTTTGGGGGTAATAAGTTCTAGAGCTAGATAATGATGATCATTGTACCACACTGTGAATGTACGGCTGACTCTTGAACAGCATGGGTTTATCCACTTGTATGCAGATTTTTTTCAATAAATACATACTACTGGGGACTGACTATAAAGTTATACTCGAATTTTCCATCATATGGAGGGTCTGTGTCCCTAACCCCCACGTTGTTCAAGGGTTAACTGTACTTAATGTCACTGAGTTGTACATTATAAAATAGTTAAAATGGTAAATTTTTTACTTGAATTTTACTGCAATAAAATGTTATCTCACTTTGGTCTTGATTTGCATTTCCCTAAATAGAAGTAAAGTTGAGCATCTCTTCATATATTTATTAACTACATATGTTTCTTTGCCGGTGAAGTGCCTATTTATATTTTGGTCTATTTTTCTATTGGCTTGTCTTTTTATTTATTTGCAGGAGTTCTTTACATATTCTTGATATTGTTCCTTCAATGGTTGACAAATATCATCTACCATTTTGTATCTTGTCTTTTCACATTAAAGAGGCTTAATGAATAGAAGTTCTTAATTTTAATATAGAATTTATCAACATATATCTTATGATTGTCACCTTACAATTAATCATTTGGGACTATTTTATGATTATCTTTTTGCCTTAAAAATACTCTTAGTACTCTGATGTCAATAAATATTCATATTTTCATATAAAAATATAACAGTTTTGCTTTTGATGTTCAAGTTGTTTCTGTAGAATTAAAATTTTTATATATGATATGAGATGGGGATCCAATTTCTTCTCCATATATAGATAGCCAATTGTCCCAGCACCATTTCCCCACCATCTGCCATGCCACCTCCATCATATGTTAAATTTCCGCATATATATGTTCCCGTTTCTAGGCTCTTTATGCTGTTGGATTGGTTAATTTGTCTATGCCTTGCTAAAAATAGCTTTAATTACTATGGATTTATAATAAGTCTTAATATAGAGAGAAGTAATCTCTCCTCATTCTTCTTCAGAAGTATCTTGGACCTTCTTGGCCCTTTTATCTTCCACATAAATATTAAAATCAACTTGACAAATTCCATGCAAAAAAAAAAAAGCCTGTTGGGGTTAAGGTCACCACTGTATTAAATCTATAGCTCAGTGACAGGTGTTAAGAGCTGAGAGGGAGATATACTTACAGTATTTTTTTGGAGGGGGGTAGGAGTTTATTAATTAATTTATTTTTTTTTTTGCTGTGTTAGGTCTTCGTTTCGGTGCGAGGGCTTTCTCTAGTTGTGGCAAGCGGGGGCCGCTCTTCATCCCGGTGCGTGGGCCTCCCATTATCGCGGCCTCTCTTGTTGCAGAGCACAAGCTCCAGACGCGCAGGCTCAGCAGTTGTGGCTCACGGGCTCAGTTGCTCCGCGGCATGTGGGATCCTCCCAGACCAGGGCTCGAACCCGTGTCCCCTGCATTAGCAGGCAGATTCTCAACCACCGCGCCACCAGGGAAGCCCCATATTATCTCTTAAAAGCTTCAAGACTTTGGTAAACTCAAGTGTTCCGAACTTGAGTAGTTACTATAAGAATAATATGCTACCAGTTATGGAGAATGTTTTCATAAGGCTCATTCATTCATTCAAGGACTAAGTGAGCTCATACTAGAACACAGACAAGAACTGGTACTATATCTCCATCATATCCAGCCACATAAGAGTCTGCACTTGGGGAAACCCCCTTTACAATACAGAACTGAAAGCTGTCCCTGAAATCTACAATTGGCAGCAAATGTAAATCAATACTGAAATAATGAACAATGTTAGAAAACATTTATTCCAAAAATTTATCCTAATTACTGTAAGTACTCAATATACAACAAGCCAATATACGACAAAACAGACATTTGTTTCAAATGGAGAAATATGTTATTGAAGAAATGTACATATTTCTGGAGATACAGAAAATTTTTTGACTAAAAGTATTTGTCTAAAAATGTACAAGCATTAAAGAGGTATGGAGCAAATACACGTGATAACCAACAAAAGCTTACTGCCCAAAATACAGTTTTAAAGGAAAAGAAAAAATCTGGGACTTTCCTGGAGGTCCAGTGGTTAAGACTCCATGCTTCCAATGCAGGGGGCACGTGTTCGATCCCTGGTCAAAGAACTAAGATCCCACCTGCTGCAGAGCGTAGACAAAAGAAAGAAAAAAAAAACAAAACTAAGGTTAATATCTTAAACAGTTTATGGCCAACCACATATTTATGTAAGTAATGTAAATGAATTATTTACCCATTAGAATACATTTTATCTGCTTATTACTTTCTAACTGATTTCTTTGTATGTAAACTCTTTCCTTTGACCATTTATGAAGTAAAATCTAAGTGTTTAGGAAATAATCCAATGTGGAGGAAAAAGTAATCTTTATAAAATTCGTCACCATGAAACTTTGAAAATAGCCAAAATGCTGCTTATTAAACATAATATTAATACAATGAAATCCCATATAATTGTTAAAATAGAAGGAATGTGTGCCATATGGACATGTAAATGTGTTTTGAAACATCATTAAGGGTCAAATAAAATTTTATTTTGTTGGACTTTTGGAGAGAAAAATGATTAAGTGATGGCTTAGTTGTGAACAAAAGGAAGTGCAGTTCCTTTCACTAGAGATAAAAGAAATTCTTTAAGGACATAATGATGCATTCTATTCATTCATTTGTTCAGTCATCAACTCAACTGGACTACTGCAATACTCTCCTGAATGACTAGTCTCCCCCATTCTTGCTCCTATTAAGAGCATCTTCCTCAAAGCAGCCATAGTAACCCATCAAAAACACAAACTTATGTCACTTGCCTATTTCAAGCTCCTCGTTTGATTTTTCCATTGGATTATTTGATTCTCATTTGCTGCCTACAAAATAAAGTCAAAATTCCCTTTATGCAGCATATAAAACCCATTACAACTGGCTCTTGCCTCCTTTATAGCTTAGCTTAGTCTTCTTTCAAATTTTATGTTCTAGTAATTCTCAACTGCTTCATGTTCCTTCAAGTTCATGCCATACTGTTTCATGATTCCATAACATTGCTGGTGCCTTTCCCTTTTCCTGGCACATGCTCCCCACCTTTCTTTATCTATCTTATGCATATTCATCCTTCAAGACAGCTCAGATATCATCCTCCAAGCTGAGTAGAGACCTCTTCTAGGGTTTCTATAGCATCCTATGCATACTTCTATCTTAGCAGCTACCAAATCAAATTGAAATTATCTGTTTATAAATCTGTCTTCTTCCCCATTAAGCCTTAAGTTCCTTTAGGGCAGAAGCCATGTTTAGTCAACTTGTGTACCCAGCAGCATCTAATTTAGTGCCTGGAATATAGCAGGTGCTTAATAAATATAATGAGTATTTCATAAATAATCCTCCAGGCTCTGCAGTAGGAACTAGTGAACTTCAAATATTCTATTTCTGCCATCCAGGAGCTCACAGCAAAAGAGGACATGAAAAATGACAGGCATTGAAACACTGGGAATAGTCAAATGAGTCACACTAGGTCAGAGTCTGCTGTCTTTTTAGCCAAATTTACCCAGAAATTGCTGCCACCAACCATGCTCACCCTTGAGAATGAAGGACTATGGAATTTTCCTCTGTTAAAAAACACTTCTGAAAAGTAAATTGTTTAAAGACAAGGAGGTGGAAGGAAGAGACAAGACGTCATAGTGATCTACAAACTAAATAATCCATACCCTTTTGAGAGTTTTCATGTGCACTCTTCAATGTAATTGAAAAATCTTTTCAGGCTTGTATTCTATGAAACCTGAAATGTGAGGTTTATTTTGTAAATAATGGGAATGGTGGCAGAATCACTTCCTTTCTACTACTATTCTCAACACTGTTTTATAATGTAAGCACATTAACAAATTTATTTTATGCTATTCGCCAGGCATAATGTTAAGATATGAGATAAGATTATCTCATTCAACCTTCATAACAAGCCTATGAGGTAAGTATTATTATTAACTCCATTTTATAGGGGCGGAAATTGAAACCTGAAGAGGTCCAGTAAGTTGCCCAAGATCACGTCTCTAGTAGGCATTAGAAGCAGTATTTGAAACCAGGAGGTATGATTCCAGGGCTTACAGTTTTGATGGGTACACCACACCACATGACGCGTAAATGGTAAAATACAATAAACACTCATTACAATTGTTCCATTAGAAGTTGTTCTTGACTTCAGGTAAATAGCAATTTATAAGACAATGAATCAAGTTGTCAGTTTTGTTGTTGTTTTTAATTAATGATACTCTGGGACCTGTGGGAGTGTTACTAGTTATTATCATAAGCCTTCTAATAGTAGAGTTTTTTTAAACTTTATAAATGTTAGGGAAACTAATTATCCACATTACTGTCTCTTCTTTGCAATTAAATAGTCTTTTTATTATGATATTTAAATATAAACATTTTATATGTGGCAGTTTAACTAGTCCATGATTTTTCCAGCCAAAAAAAACCCTTCGTTTGGAAAGAAATCCTCAAAAGTGCTATCTAAAGACTAAACGTGGGTTGTTGTTTTTTTAACTTTAACTTTTCTCCTTTTAGACTCCAGAAACAGTTTCCTGACTTCCTTTCTGGAAATGATTTTTGTTTCCAACCATACTGAGAATCCTGGTTTGTTTTTCTTTCCATTTTCTCTCTCTCTCTCTGTCTCTCTCTGTCTCTCTCTCTCCTTTTGCTTTCTTGGTAATAGCAGCGAGGAAGGGGGGGCAGCGGGCACAGGAAAAAGGGAAAAGAGAAAACAGAAAACGAATTGCACACCACTATGTCTGAATATAGCCTCTACCTGTAGATAACCCCATCTGATTTGCACTTTTGCCTTTTTATTTCCGTTTTTGGACACCTCCTTTATCATCCAGCTACCTGGGATAGACAAAGCACTGTTGGTGCCCTGAGCGACAGGGCTCTGGTAGGGGGCTGGCTGTAAATTGACGTGGCATGGAAATTCTCCGCTAAGTTGTAGCAGCTTGCATGTTTCTCCTAAGATCAAGCCCAGCCTCCCGGAGCTGTAGCGTAATCATCATGGGTTCAACGACTTTACAGAAAAATGGATAGAAAAAGTCTTCAGCTCCTTTCTTTGGACTCAAATGTTTTCTTTTTGAGTATCTATGGTTTAGCTGAAAAAATCAAAGCAGTTAAGTCTGTAACTTTCTTTTTGCAGCTTAAACAACAGAATTTGCTGGTCTCCCTCCCCTATCCTGCAATTTAATTCCTTACAGATTTTGCCATGGGGTGCGGACTTAGAAAGCTAGAAGACCCTGATGATAGCAGCCCTGGAAAAATATTTTCTACCCTGAAGAGACCGCAAGTGGAAACAAAGACAGAATTTGCTTACGAATATGTATTGCTGGATTTTACTTTACAAGGTACTTTTTGCTTCTATTTTATTTGTTAAATGAAAGATTTCAGAGATAAGGGACTACTAGTTTTTTTAAGTGTTGGTTTGTGGATTTTTAAACTGTTCCTTATCATCAGATTGTACAATCAATCTAACAATAATGCTTTGTTTCTTAATTACACTCTGAAAGATTTTTGTTCTGTTTGGTTTCTGTAGATTTGGCTCATATGTACTTTATAAAATTAGAAAAACTGCTTGGAAATAGTCCTTTCATTTTTAAATCAAATGCTTATTTGTAGAAGGACACATGAAAAATGTTCGCTTTCCAGCCAAATAGCTCTAGCCTTAATGACAGTTTGTGTTTTGAAAAAGATCTGAAAGGCACAAGAAGGTAGCATGTAGGAAATATTACTTGCATCATGTGGAAGAGTATTTGCTAAGACAATTCTGAGGTTTCCAACTGTGTTAATGTTGTGATTCTGCTAGCCATTTGATATTTTTGACCAAACTAAACTTGAAGTTTGAAATACAGAAAAAAAGATAGTCTTCTGTAAGATACTTCCTCTGCTTGCCCTGTCCCTAACAGAGAAACTCCCTGTTCCAGAAAGTTGGAAACACAAATAAACAAGCCCAGATGGCAGCCCTGTGCAAGGAACAGAGGCAGCTCAACTTCACAAATACTTTACCTCACTTCTTTTGGAAACTTTACTGTACAATCGCATTGATAAAACTGAGTTTTTAAAAAGCAGAACTATACCTTTAATTACAGGGTATTAAAAATGAAATTGAGTGTCCTGCTTGCTGTTAGAATTTCCAGATATCAGTATTTTAAGTTCTTATTACAAAGTTATGCTTTTAATTCTAATAAGCCACACATTTTATCAGTTAATAGAAAATTTATACTAAGTACATTATCATGTTGGATATTAATTTCTTTTCAACTTAAACACAAATTCTCCATTTTTTGGTTTGCTCTATGAACAGTGCATCTTTGTGCAAGAAGCAAGAGCAGCCCATTTTTCTTTGTCAAAAACTGAGCTAGCCAGCAAGCAAACTCCCTTCCAGAGACATACACAAAGTCTGTACATATACTTTTAACATAGTTACATTTCCATTTTTACCTAAGGCTAAGGCTACCAAAGGGGAAAATGTCAATGTTCTTAATTTTCTTTTTAATTATTAAAGTTAAAAGTAGATTAAGATAATGGTGACAATCAGAGAAGTAACCACTCAAATGAATTTTTTCTATACTTTTTCAAAAATCATCATTTGAGAAAATATTTGTGATGTGGTCCTATGTTTTCTCCATGGATTGTCCTTGTCAATTATCTTTTAGGACAAGTTTTTGTAAATCCACAGGATGCAAACACATATTTTCCTTAACCTCAAAACCTTGTCTATTCATAAAGTTTAGGCCAGAGCCATTTTGATCTGTACTTTAAGATTGCTGCACAGCCCCCATAGGTTTTAAAGTAACTTGAATTTTTTTTATTTATTTCCTCCCAACAATGTTAGCAATCTCAAACAAATTTGTATAAATGCAGCCATCCTTGAATCAGAAAGATCTACAACTTTCTTCAGAAGTCATTTTGGTTTTATTATTATCAGAAGCCCTTCTCTCTGTGAAAGGAGTAAAATTTCTACCTTCCACTCTAGGTGTTTGGAGGAGGTAATAGAGTATTACACTATAAAGTGTAAGTATGGGCATAGTTTGCAAATGTTAACTCGGTAAGCAGGCACGTATTTTAAAGTTGCACCTGGTTCCTATTTGGTCCAGGGGCCCAGTCTCCTGGTGTCCCTTTTCTCTACAATTCTTCCACATGTTTTTTGTTCTGTTTTGTTTTTGTCTTTGCCTTTGCCTCTGCCTCAGAAGCCAAGACTCTGTATCAGCCCAGCTCCACAAACCACCTTCCTCTCTTCTGTTGTCTCTGACGCCCACCTATTCCTCCAGTGTGTAGAGAAGTGAGTCACATGGGGGTTAAAATATGCCAGCCTTCTTCGTTTAGTCCTGGCCATTCTGACCTGGGGTTGCTGTGAGGGCTACTAAATAGTGGCATCTCCTGCCTCTCAGAGGCCACGTGCAGTGAGCAACCTTTCAGGAAACAAATTGGTCTAGTGACAGCTGTGTATGCTCACGAAGAGCCTGTCTCTTACCTTGTTTTCTTCTGTTTTTCCAAACAGAGGACATGGGACAGAGAGTCAAGTCCCAGTGGGGCAAGAGGAGACCCTTTGAAATTTCCAGTGCCCTGTGTTATGGTAGCTATAGTTATCTTGAACAATTTATTGATTTTCCATTTAGTTCCATTCTCTGTGTGCGTGTATGTGTGTGTGTGTGTGTGTGCCTTTCCCACACTTTTTTTTTGGGGGGGGTACTTTGAGCCATTACTTATATATCTCTATGGGAGAAATAATAGCCTAATCATTAAGCGCATAAGGCTCTGGAGTCAAGTTCCTGGGTTCTGAATCTAGGCTCTTTCACTCACTAACTTGGCAAGCTTATAAACTTTGCTGTATCTCAGTTTCCTCATCTATAAAATGGGGGTTCTGATGGTGCTTGCATAATAGAGTTATTTTAAAGATTAAAGGAGATTATACAAAATAATCTCCTTGAAAAGGTACCTGACACTTAGTAAGCACTTAATAAAAGTTAACTATTATCCTTCCTGGCCTTATGCCAGATCTACTAACCACACTAGTGAGATTTCAGCACAATTTTTGTGATAAATTTTCTGGATTATTGTATAGTAATCTATACATGTGTATGTATGAGAATGTGTCAGTATATATATGAGTACATGATAGAGTTTCTTGGTGAAAAGTTAAATTAACTCTGCAAATGATCCAGAAGGGTTGGTTTACCTTCTTGTGCAATCCCAGAAAACAATCTGAATAACCATGGCCTTAAGGATTTTTAGAGCATGTTTAGCTTTATGATTAAAAAGAAATTTCTACAGTATTAAAAACCCAACAGAAGGACAGATGGTAACTTCCTTATTTGACTTTCTAATAGAATCATGTAAAACACATTGAGTAAAATTTTCCTGGCCCCTAGCTTGCTTTATTATTATGAGAACAAGAAACTCTCATTGCCTTTTACCATCACGGTTACAGTAGTAAATACATTGATGTATGGATTCTGTAGAAGATGCTGATAAGTAGTGAAAACACAAAAAGGAATAAGACATAGTTTCTGCCCTCCAATATTTTATATTCTAATTGGTCAAACTGGACAAGCTCATGAACTCCTCAAGGTCAGGAACCACATCCGCCTTTGCACTGCTGTGTTTTGCACAGTGTTTGGCACATGACCGGTGGCCAATAAGTTGTGTTGAAGTAATGAATGAAAAATTGCAATACGAGATACAAGAGGTATCAGGAAAAGGAAAAATCAATTTTGAATAGGATAAGTTGGAATTCAAATTAGGACTTTAACTGAACCTGAAGAAAAAAATAGGGTTTATATAATCAGAAAAAGATTAAGAGTTTGAGGTACTTTCAAGGGCTATTGAAAGGAGAAGTGAGGGGGCGTCCCTGGTGGTGCAGTGGTTAAGGATCCGCCTGTGAATGCAGGGGACACAGGTTCAATCCCTGGTCCGGGAAGATCCCACATGCTGTGGAGCAGCTAAGCCTGTGTGCCACAACTACTGAGCCTGCGCTTTAGAGCCCACGAGCTACAACTACTGAGCCCGTGTGCCACAACTACTGAAGCCCGCCTAGAGCCCATGCTCCACAACAAGAGAAGCCACTGCAATGAGAAGCCCACGCACCGCAGTGAAGAGTAGCCCCTCACTCGCCGCAACTAGAGAAAGCCCGCGTGCAGCAACAAAGATCCAACTCAGGGCTTCCCTGGTGGTGCAGTGGTTGAGAATCTGCCTGCTAATGCAGGGGACATGGGTTCGAGCCCTGGTCTGGGAGGATCCCACATGCCGCGGAGCAGCTGGCCCCGTGAGCCACAATTACTGAGCCTGCGCGTCTGGAGCCTGTGCTCCGCAACAAGAGAGGCCGCGATAATGAGAGGCCCGCGCACCGTGATGAGTAGTGGCCCCCACTTGCCGCAACTAGAGAAAGCCCTCGCACAGAAACGAAGACCCAACACAGCCATAAATAAATAAATAAATAAATAAATAAAATGGGAAAAAAAATAATTTAAAAAAAAAAAAAAAGATCCAACTCAGCCAAAAATTAATTAATTAATTAATTTTTTAAAAAAAGAAAGAAGTGAGCTAAGGTGGTGTTTAAAGGAGAAAAGCAGAAAATGAGGTTGGAAATAAATGGAGTATAGAGTGCTCTGACTTGGAGTGGAATCAAGGAATCAAGGAGTGATTCCTTGATTCTACGGGGAATAAATAGCTGTAAAGGCTTTTGAACAAGTAATTGATAGATACAGAGAAGTATTTTTAGAAGATTAATGTGAGATTGCAGTGGGGAGAGATGCAAGTGAGGAGAAAAGTTGGAAGACTGCTTGTAGTGGTCAAAGCTAATGACGATGAGGACCTGCAGTAAGGACAGGATGCAGGGGACACATGTAAGAGACATTACCAAGGAAGGACTTAGCCTGTGGCTGGCTGGATATGAAGGAACAGAAAGAAAGGAATTCAAGATGACTTCCCTGTTCTGAGCCTGAGTAACTGTGGAAATAATGATGCCTCCTGCAGTAGGAGGGACATCCCACAGGAAGTCAGTTGGTGAAACAGCAATTCCATTCCAGGCACGTTGCATGTGAGGTGGCAGTGGAACATCCTGGCAGAGAGAGTTACAGGTGCACGGAAGAGATGATGACTTCCAGGAGGAATTGAAGTAGATAAAGTCTTAAAGAGGAGACTATGGGCAGAGGATAAGTGTCTTGGGCTGAATCATCAGGCTAAATCATATTTAGCCATATTTAGGACAACTCAACAAAAATGAAATAGAATGAGGACAGTTGTGACTGTATAACACCAGAGAACACAAGGAAAAGGAGGGTTTCAAAAAGCAAGAAATGGTCAGTAATCTTAAATACGAGAGAACTTTCAAGAATAATGAAGATGCAGCACTGAAGAGAATGCATTTAAAAATCAACAAGAGATGAATAAAGTATCAGAAACGAGGGAAGGAAGGAAAGAAGGTCAGTCCAGCTAAGTTTTCTATGTCTGTCTGAATCTAATAAGTTCTTGAGTATTTCCTCAAGCAGTCAAAAGATTTTCAAATGTAAAGTGCTATGTAAAAAGAAATTTATAATAAAGATGACTAAATTTACTCAAGCATCAACATAATCTCTGTCATGGTGCCTAGCCCAAATTCCTACCAGGTAAAAAAACTGCATAAGGACTTTCCTTTATTTTTTATTTATTTATTTATTTTATTTATTTATTTTTGGCTGTGTTGGGTCTTAGTTGCTGCCTGAGGGCTTTCTCTAGTTGCGGCAAGCGGGGGCTACTCTTCGGTTGCGGTGCGCGGGCTTCTCATTGCAGTGGCTTCTCTAGAGCATGGACTCTAGGCGAGCAGGCTTCAGTAGTTGTGGCACATGGGCTCAGTAGTTGTGGCTCTCGGGCTCTAGAGCACAGGCTCAGTAGTTGTGGCAAATAATAAAACTTCACAATTTCAGACTGTTGTCGGGGGGGGGAGAAAGATCCCATTCTGACCTGGGGGAGTAGGGAATCTCTGAAAATAGCAAACAATTGACCCAATTAAATAAATATTGATGTTGGGAGAAAATACATTTCTACTGGCAATCTACATTATATTGGGGGGTTTTCTTATATCTGGGTGGACATTTATTTATTCTTTTTTAAAAATTTTTATTGGAGTATAGTTGCTTTACAATGTTGTGTTAGTTTCTACTGTACACCAAAGTGAATCAGCTACACGTATACATATATCCCCTCTTTTTTTGGATTTCCTTCCCATTTAGGTCAGCACAGAGCATTGAGTAGAGTTCCCTGTGCTATACAGTAGGTTCTCATTAGTTATCTATTTTATACATAGTGTCAATAGTGTATATATGTCAATCCCAGTCTCCCAATTCATCTATTTATTCTTTGAACTAACTCTTACTGAGCACCTACTGAGCTCTGAGTGAGGAATAAAGCCTAGTCCTTGACTTCTGTGAACCTGCATCCTAGTGAGCTTCCTGCTGAGGAGCCCTGATGAATAATCATCTATTTACAGTGCATACACTCTATGCTGTGATACAAGCTTTGCTAGAAGTCTGAGAGTTATAGAAGCAGAAAGAAGAGCACCTCCACCTGATTAGTGGGATCCAGAAAGACTCCTTAAAAGAAATGCCACCTCATCTGATCTAAAGAATGAGTGGGACTTAGACAAAGATTTATATCCAGAATATACAAAATACAACTGAAAATCAAAAAAAGAAAAGACAACCCAATAGAAAAATGGACAAGGAACTTGGACAGGTGGCTGATGAAACAAGAAATCTAAATGGTCAATAGACATATGAAACGGTGCTCAACCTCATTAGTAATCAGGAAAAATTCATGTTAAAACCACAGTGAGAAACCACTACAAATCATCCAAAATGGCTAAAATGTCAAAAGACTGCTAATACCAGGTGTTGGTAAATTGGTACAACCATTTTGAAAACACAAAAAATGCTTTGTCATTACCTAGTTAGCGAAGATACATATACCCAGTGGAAGCGTGCACACGCATGCACCATACAGCACATACAAGAATGTTGATAGAAGTGCTATTTGTAATAACCCCAAAAGTGTGAACAACTCAGAAATCCACGAACAAGAGACTGGAAAAATGAATTGTGGTAAACTCACACAATGCAACGCTATACCGCAGAAGTGAGCCAACTTATTCTGAAAAGGGCCAGATAGTATATATTTTAGGCTTTGTGAGCTGTGTGGTCTCTGTCACAACTACTCAGCTCGGCCAGTGAAGTGCCAACATACCATATACAACAAAACAGGCCGTAGGCAGTACTTTGCTGTCCTCTACTATACTGCAGTGAAAATGAACAAACTACAACTACACAAGCTGCCCAAGATTAATCTCACGACCTTAATGTTCAGTGAAAGAAAATAGACACAAAATACTGTATGATTCCATTTATATAAAGCTCACAAAATTGGCAAAACTGAACTGTAGTGTTTGCTTGCATTCTTGCATAGTAAACTAAAAAGAGCAAGGAGTGAGGACCACAAAAAGTCAAGGTAAAAAAAAAAAAAAATTCAAGGTAGCACAGAGCAGGAGAGGGGGATTGTGATTGAAATGGGCAGGAAGGGAGGCTTCTGGCATGCCCGCCATTTTCTGGTTTTTGAATGGATGGTGGTTACCAAATGCTGGCAGTTTTAAGTATGTTTTGTGCACCCCGTTTGTACGTTACATTTCTACCCCAACACAAGATGTTTTTAAAGGTTTAAAAAAAAGGCTGAGTAAGGAAGTGGGGGTAAGGCAAACAAGGCTGAAAGACAAGCTGTGCAGACCCAGAAATGAGAGAAAATCTCATGGTTTGTATGGGAACTACAAGTAAAACTATAACTGATTCACTTTGTTATAAAGCAGAAACTAATACACCATTGTGAAGCAATTATACTCCAATAAAGTTGTAAAAAAAAAAAAAAACGAACAGGCAGAGTGCAGCACATGCAGGAGGCCACGGTGAAACACAAGGCTGCAGGAGTTTTAATGGTCATAATGCGATCTTTTTGCTTATCTGCCTGTGATTATGAACTCTGTCGTCCCTTGGAGTTTGAGCGCATTTCAAAACCACCGTTGTATTACTTCAATTAAATATGTGAATGAGTGACTACAAAGATGGCACCTTTATTGAAAACATAAAATGTTATGTAATTTGGACATTATTTATATAGTAGTTTATCTTTCTAAGTAACTTAAAACATTTTGATAAGTAGAGTAAACCGGATACTCCTTTTAATATCTGCACATTAGATTGATTAACAATTTATAGTAGTCAAAAACTTTAGCTCAGCTCATGTCTGAATTTTCACAAATTCTGAATTAACAGTGATGCAAATCAGTGAAGCTTTACTTTCCTGTCGGTGCTCGGATGTACTGGCTCTGGAGTCATTCTGTCTGGTTCAATTACAGCCTTACCGCTCACTAACAATTTGGGCAAGTTATCAAATCTCTCTCTTCCTGAGTTTCCTCATCTGAGAATAATGATAATATCTGCCTTGTGGAGTTTTTGTAAGGGCTAATTAAGATTAGGCATGTAAAGCACTTTGCATAGTACCTGGCACAAAATAGGTACTTGGTATATGTTACTTATTATTTTTTACTATAATTGCTAGATACAATATGGAGTTTGACAGTCTGTTCCCTTTTGAAAATATGGTAAAATTGCTTGCCAGTGTTTGTACATCGTGCTTTTATCTGAGGAAACAATGTTTCATAAATATTTCAAAAATACATACCAATCTTCAGAAGTAAATTGGTGGAAAGAACATATATATGTCTTGGACTGTTTTCATAGAGTTACACCATCAGAGCAAACCTTTTGGCATTGAACAAGTTCTTAACTTTTTACTAGAATGTGACTTTTTTCTATTTTTTTTTACAACTTTATTGGAGTATAATTGCTTCACAATGGTGTGTTAGTTTCTGCTTTATAACAAAGTGAATCAGTTATACATATACATCTGTTCCCATATCCCTTCCCTCTTGCATCTCCCTCCCTCCAACCCTCCCTATCCCACCCCTCCAGGCGGTCACAAAGCACCGAGCTGATCTCCCTGTGCTATGCAGCTGCTTCCCACTAGCTATCTACCTTAGGTTTGGTAGTGTATATATGTCCATGCCTCTCTCTCGCTTTGTCACAGCTTACCCTTCCCCCTCCCCATATCCTCAAGTCCATGCTCTAGTAGGTCTGTGTCTTTATTCCCGTCTTGCCCCTAGGTTCTTCATGACATTTTTTTTCTTGAATTCCATATATATGTGTTAGCATATGGTATTTGTCTTTCTCTTTCTGACTTACTTCACTCTGTATGACAGACTCTAGGTCTATCCACCTCATTACAAATAGCTCAATTTCGTTTCTTTCTATGGCTGAGTAATATTCCATTGTATATATGTGCCACATCTTCTTTATCCATTCATCCAATGATGGACACTTAGGTTGTTTCCATCTCCGGGCTATTGTAAATAGAGCTGCAATGAACATTTTGGTACATGTCTCTTTTTGAATTATGGTTTTCTCAGGGTATATGCCCAGTAGTGGGATTGCTGGGTCATATGGTAGTTCTGTTTTTAGTTTTTTAAGGAACCTCCATACTGTTCTCCATAGTGGCTGTACCAATTCACATTCCCACCAGCAGTGCAAGAGTGTTCCCTTTTCTCCACACCCTCTCCAGCATTAATTGTTTCTAGATTTTTTGATGATGGCCATTCTGACTGGTGTGAGATGATATCTCATTGTAGTTTTGATTTGCATTTCTCTAATGAATAATGATGTTGAGCATTCTTTCATGTGTTTGTTGGCAGTCTGTATGACTTTTTTCTATTTTTAAAATTTGATCTTTGTCTATGAAGCTTTTAAGCAAAGGACCATAAAAAACTCTACTGATATTTTATTTTGGAAACTATGAGGATAAATGATAGACTAGCTTAACCTTCAGCACATTTCAGTTTTAATCAGAAAAGTCCACTCTGCATGTATATAGTTTTCAAAGCAACTACAAAATACTTTCCTTCACCAGTTCTTCACAATAGCCTTGTAAGGTGTAATAAAGCTTTTACAAATCGCGTAGCACTGATTGCACGGCAACCAGCCCCACCCATTAACGCCGTCAACAGCACCATTTGTTCCTTCTCCCAAGGAACTCGCAGCGGTTGGGGAGCTAAGAAGAGCAAGATGGCTTGCAGCTGCTGCTAACTGCCTGTGCTGTTCAGTTCTAGCCAAAACAACCACACCTCCCCCCTAATTTCCTGTGTTTAAAAAGTAATAGATTCTCTGATATTACTGCCCCAGTGTAAGGACATCAAATCAAAGGCTTGGCTTCAAACACCAAGCCTATCATGGAGACATAATTATTCACTCTGGTGAGCACTGATGAAAATGCCTCACTCTGTGTGCACAGCTTGTCCCTTCCTCACATCTCTAAGCTCAATCAGGCTGCCAGTCTCTTTTCAGCACAGTTTAAAACATTATTAAGAATCGAGGGGATTACCTGAAGGGAAGTTCTCAACAAAATTCCCAGATTTATTTCACCTTTCCTTGCTCCTAGGTTTACCTTTCTCGAATGACACTGGCATGTTTAAAATAAATCACAGTGTAGGATAAGAAGGACAATTTGTTAACAGAATGAACCCCAGCCCTCCTATCACCATCATCCTCCTGTCCCCACTAATGAGGAAGATTTGGATCACTTTCTGTGTCCTAGGATGCTGAACACTATCTAAGATGGCCTGGGTGGACTGGCCTGGACCTGGGCAGCCTGGGCTGGACCTGGGCAGGCTCTGGTCTGCAGAATCGCTGGGGCGACCCAGAGGAGAAGCTGCAAACCAGCAAGACATGGGCCATATTCAGCCTTTAGACAGGTCTCGCTTGGTGTGTATAGTGTTAAGATATTTGAATTAACTGTCACTTTTTAAAGTTGGGAGATATTACATAAGAATCTGGATTTGGGGGTTTTCTTAAAAAAAATAGAAGATCCAGCAACACTGGGCCCACATGACCCCATGGCAGCACTGGACCAGGGCTGCTGCACTCTTGGATAAGGTATTAAGTCTTCCCCAGGTCCCTCCTTCAGCACAGCCCCTTTTCTTGTTTTATCAGGCTGATACCTTTGGACATTTGAGTCTGGGACTCAATGGAGCAGATCAGCGTGAGTTAGGGACTGTTATTTGGAGTGAGTTGGCGGGGGGGGGGCGGGGGGGACACCTAATCTATAGGGTGAGTTAGGGACCTGAGATCTAGAGCATGAGTTAGGGGCCTCTGATACAGAATTCTACAGATGGTGAGCCAGGCTGGGCTTTTGGAATAAAGCCAGATCTCTACAATGACCTTCCTGGAGATTTTTTTAAGCCAACCATGACACCTCGGAGGGCAACTTCATTTGAAACTATCTTTCTAAGCTGGGCCACCAACAGACAGGCACATCACTGATATTTGAGTGTTTACTTTGTACCAGGCCCTGGGCTCATGTTTTACAATTACTATGAAAGCAACTCTATGAAGTTAATACCATTGTTTGTCCCTGTCTCAGACAGGCAAATTAACTTGTTCCAGATCTAGTAAATGGCATGAGTTGAGCCCAGGTGATTTGCTTCCAGATCCTAATGCTCTTAGAATAGTGTGCTGCCTCTCATTCCACAGGGGAGGACTTTACTTAACAAAGCAACCAATAATTGTATAGCACATGCTACATGCCAGATACTTTCTAGGAACACATATAAACTTATTTAATCCTAACGACCCTATAGAGTAGACTCTATTATTATTCTTACCTTGAAGATGAGGAAACTGAGGCACGTGGGTGCAAAGTACCTTGCCAGACTAGTAAGTGGCAGAGCTGGGATTTGCATCCAGGCAGTCTGGTCCGAAGGTCTTTTTTTTTTTTTTTTTTTTTTGGCTTGTGGGATCTTAGTTCCCTGACCAGGATTGAACCCCTGCCCTCAGCAATGAAAGCGAGGAGTCCTAACCACTGCACCACCAGGGAATTCCCCCTAGAGTCTATTTTCTAAACTACTGCTCCATGAGCACCCTGGAGCTCTGTTCACTGAATATGTTAATGTTACAACCAATTTTTCATTCAGCTGGTCCTTTAACAAGTATTTTTCAAGCACTTATCATAATTGTCATGTCTATGCCGAGTGCTATTTATCAAAAGACACAGACCTCCAAATAGAAGAACATGCACATTTGAGACAGTTGAATAATTAATGTAAAGCACTGGGCCCAAAATGACATGATCTTTACAAAAACTTATGTGTAAGATATGCTTATTAGTACTGATGTACAATTTTTTTTCTCCCTTTGTAACTTTCCTGGATTTCTCAGTTTGTAATTCCTCTCAAAACTTCTGTGCATGTGTGCCTTTGTGTGTTTCAGGCATTAACATTTCTTTTGCATTGAACTCAAGACAATAACCTTACTTTATTGAGAGTGCAAGAGGATGTAGATTAGACTAGAAAAGCTGGATTTGTTCCACTGACACAAAATTTCTCTGACATCACCAGAGAACAAGGTGTTCCTTAGAAATACATTCTCTACCTGAACAGGAACCTCTTTAAGCACCAATGTCCTTCTGTTATAGCTATCTTCTTGTGATTCTATTTAACGTGTTACAAAATTCTGCCTTTGAAAACCTTGTTCTGAAACAATAGAACGGAGGGAATGATTTCATTATCATTATCAATCGGGCCAATGAAGTGAAGAAAGTCCTTTAAGAGACCTCAGGCTGTAAAGTTTTTACAGTTCTTTTATCTAGTTTTATAATTCATTTTATTCCCTCTGATGTCATCTGTCCCCCTTGCTGCCATCGCTGTGTCCTTGCTACTTCTATCCCAGTAGGGGTTCCAAGCCTCTACCAAAAGACTTAGCACTAGACCTGAGATGCTTTTAAGTTGTACACACAAACACAGAATTAATAACATTGAATCTCATAGTCAGAAAGCTGTGCCCTTTTCAGTTCTTTTTAAACCTTCCAATCAGTTTGGAGTTACTATGTCTCTAACACCTCTCTAATGGCTAATTCTCCCTTTCAACAAAGAGAGAGCAGGGCTGTGGCTCAGTCCTTGGCAGATAACAGTATCCAGCTAGAATTTGATAAGTATTTTCTTTTTGTTGTATTTATTTGTATGTAATTTTCTACTTGTGGTAAGTGATTCTGGTTTTATGCCCTTAAGGAATTCTCAGTCTAACAGCGGAGACAAACACATAAACAAGTGTCTATAATACAGATTGATAAGGGAACTAGTAGAATGCACAGCACAGAGGAAGGAATGATTAACTCAACTTGGGGAGCAGGAAAGGCAACGAAATTCCAGCAACATGAAACAGTGTGCCAGGCTCAGGAACTCCCGTAGTTCAGTCCTGCCAAAGCAAGATGTACAAGGAAAAGGATGACAAGAGTGAAAGCTGAATAAGTAGATAGAGGCCAGACTATGAAGATTCTTTTGTATCATGCTAAGCATTTCCATTTTCTACAATAAGAAATGAGATCCATTAAAAGACGGAAATTTTCTTTAAATTTTTGTAGGATTAGTATATAGTTCTAAAAATAAGTTTAAGCTATGTTTCATTCCTTAGTCTTAACAGTTTATTCTAGTTTATAGTTTTTTAGTTCCTTTGTTTGGAAATCAGGGTTGATAGTTAAAATACTAAAAAAGTAAGACCAAATGAATCACGGAGTGATTGCCACACAACCATGCAGAACTGGGTCATTTTGCAATGAAATCCAGCTGTTTCTTCCAAACCCAGGATCAGTCTCTTTGTTCTTATTCCTATTCATAATGATGAAAATATATTGTAGATTAGTTTAAATCCAAAAGAGGATGAAAATTTGAGTAAATGGATTCATGCTGGTTTATATAACTTTTCTTTGAGTGCTTTATTTTCATTTGAGAAGTTGGCATGAACCCACGTGAATCCAAGTGGTGGATTTCTGTTCCATCACGTGGATATTAATGTAAGAGGAGGTAGGGATTTCCTCTGACCCTTCTTCCTTGTCTGCTTCTTAACCTACTTCCTGTGTTTGGGCAATTAACAGCAGCTATTTGCTGGACAGCACTGACCACACTGACAGAAGGCCAACAGCCAGCACTGCCCCTACCTGGAGTTCATTTCATATGTTTTGTTATTCAAGAGATAGCCAAACTGCAGCTCCATTTCTAGTTATTAAGTCTTGGTTGTTTTCCAGAAAATGAGAAATATTGTCACAGAAAATGAAGTTGTTTTTAAAATTAATACTGCTAGAACATTCATTTTCCCATATAACACACCCTTTTCCTTTTACTAAAAACTATACAGATTGTACTATTCTATAGTTTCTACAGATTTGCCCTGCTTCAAAGGAATGTTTCAACTGCATATCAATTTTGCGTTTAAATTTCCTGTGTATTTAGAATTTTTACTTATTAAGAAGAACTTCTGGTTGCCTTTACTTTTTCAATTTCTTTACTCAAGTATTTATATATAAGTCCCATAAGAAACCATATTTTTAGTTTCCCAGAGAAACTTAAAACACGATGTTTTTGAAATGTAATTAGAAATAAGAAAGCACTTGACAGGGACTTCCTTGGTGGCGCAGTCGTTAAGAATCTGCCTGCCAATGCAGGGAACATGGGTTCAATCCCTGGTCTGGGAAGATCCCACATGCTGCGGAGCAACTAAGCCTGCGAGCCACAACTACTGAGCCCACGCGCCCTAGAGCCTGCATGCCGCAACTACTGAGCCCACGTGCTGCAACTACTGAAGCCCACACACCTAGAGCCCGTGCTCCACAGCAAGAGAAGCCTGTGCACTACAACAGAGTAGCCCCTGCTCACCACAACTAGAGAAAGCCCATCGTGCAGCAATAAAGACCCAACAGAGCCAAAAATAAATAAAATTTGTTTTAATAATATGTTAGTATAACTTTATTTGAGATTAAATCATATGGATATGTTTCCTATTCATTAGCATTATCATATGTAGATAGAAATAATATGTAATTCAACTTTATGAATGTGCAAATCCCTCTTTGCATTTGATATTTCAGCTTCACCAAACCCAGAAGTAATCAAGATAAATTCAATTCTGGATATAGTAACAAAAGTGGAAGACTACTATCTTAAAGGATATATTGTTGGGGCTATTCATCCTGTTATACAACCTGTTGGGCAGCAAAAACACCTGCCTGCAAGTTACCTATACAGAGTGGTGCTATCGCGCTTGAAATTAAGGTAAGCCTGACGCTCCAGAAAACTGTCATACTAAGAAGCTGTTGAGAGAGACAGTTTTCTTTGGCTAAAAGGAAAGCAAGTTTGGACAAAGTGATGGAGAATAAAGGATAATTAGGGGTTTTGGCTTAAGGCACATTTTCCAGCAGTTGAACCTCGATTGGGAGAAGGAAACTTAAATCTCCTTCCTTAAAACTTCTCATAGATTTAGCCCCTTACAGACAAACAGGTCCTAGGTAAGGATGTCAGTGAAAAAAGGGAAAGGAAAATAGACTCAAGAAGCACCTGAAAGCTGATATAGCAACTTCAGCAGATGAGGGGGTATCAATTAGCTATATCCTACACTGGGCTAAAAGAGCTGACTGAACAAGTCCACTTTCACTGAGCGTTTTTTTTGAACTGTCCTGTATTGTTTTATTAATAGTGGCAACAGAAACTATCTCTAACTTCCAAAACTTTTACAGCAAAAAGGCCTACATGCCAAGTTCTCACAAACTGGATAGATCTCTTATCAGCTTTTTCCAAAAAATAGGATGGGAAAGCCAGAAAGCCATCCATTTTAGGTTTTTTTTTTAAATAGCTGTTTCTCCAAACAATACTACAAACGTTTTTGCCAACCGAGCTTGTACGTTTCATAATATTCAAAATACTATTACTCCTTCCAATGAAGAATGAAAATAACCAGACCAATGTCTTTGATTAACACATTAAATTTTTTTTACACAACCCTTCAACTGTATCATAATCATCTCAAAGACCAGGGTAAAAACTGTGTTTTCTCTTTATAGCGATTTTAACCATGAAAGGGCTAAGCTGAGAAGGGAAAATGAAATAAGAGGAAAAGAGAGAAACCAGGAAAATTGGGGAAAAAAAAGAGGCTTTAAAAAATCCCAGATATGCTTTTTAGGGACACTGTCTGCTACTGAGTAACTAACTGCCCACTTACACACGTCTGAGAGGGCATGTACACAAGCAGCTTTCACCATGATAGGGCACCTCATCAGATATTTACTAGTTCAAGCATTACTAAGTAAATATGCCATTTACCACACCATAGCAACACTTATGTCCTAATTACAAATCTTACAAACCATGGATAAATTATTTTTCTCTTTTCGCATTACTTCAAATAGATTTAGCAGTGCCCTGCCAGGGCTAAGGCTAATCAAGGGGTGAAGATCAGAAAAGAAGAAAAAGGAAAAAGACAGGACAATATTTATCTGCACTTAAATAGGATTGTTACTTGTGCTTTTGTACAATAATGAGGTATAACAGTGATCTAAAATCATTTCTCATAACTTATCAGAACAACAGACATGGAGCTTTTCTTTCATGTTAAATTAGAAATTAAATTAATAGAGGTTTTAATTAAGGAAATCTAAATTAATAGAAGTTATTGTGTTTTTCCAATATTTTTACATAAGAAGACAGCCATTAGGGTCGAAATAACAAAGAAAAAGGATTGCCTTGAACTTATTTGTGAGTTACTCGCTCATTTTCACATGAGCATATTAGCTGAAAATCAGCAATTGGCTTCCAACGATAAATATATTCTCTGTTACAGCACGAAGCATTCGACAGCACCCAGTGGACAAAGACGCCCAAGGCTTGTGATTGAGGAATGTCCTCTAACTTTTGAGACACAAACAAATGACGCAGCAAAAGAACTGATAGAAAAGGTACTAAAAGTATACATTTTTTCATGGGATATTGAGAAATATTTCATATTTCTTCTTCATCAATTTCCTTTCCTACTTTAAAAAGAACAGGAAAATGATAGGTGACTTAGTCTATCAGAATTTAAAACAAATTGAAGCACAGGTACCAAACTGTAGAGTTAAAAACAGAAATACAGGCCAGTGAAACAGAATGGAAATGCCAGAAATATATTTATACATATATAAGAAGTTTCATAACAAACCTGATGAAATAAAATGGGGGAACAACCATTACTGCGTAAGTGCTGCTGGGAAAATGGGCAATTGTTCTATAGAAAATAGACTCCACACATTTCACGTGAGATAAAGAGGTAATTTTTTCAAGTGCAAAAAATCTGAAAGAAAATGAAAGAGTGGACATATTTAATTATGAATAGATTGAGTAATTTGAGCTTGAATATATAAATATAAGTTATATACTAGGAAAAAAAGAATCGGGGGGAAATCTGCAGCAAATGTGTCTTATGGAAGCTTCATTTTCTGAATATATATGAAATGAATACAAACGCATGAAAGTATATTCAGTCTTGAATGGACAGACAGAATCCATGGACAGAAAGGAAACACAAATAATAAAGAGACATTTGGCAAAGGGTTCAACCTAACTAATAATTTTTAATGTAAATAAAAACAGAAGTAATAACTTACCAGTATTAACTGAGAAATTAAATTGAAAATATTAAATTCAATGTTGGAAGACCTTTAAGAAAACATTCATGTACATTCATATACAATACAATTGGCATTGTAATAAATTAGTACAGTGTTTCTGAATACCAGTTTGGTAATAAAAGTCATAAATCTTGTTTTATATTGTGACCCAGTAATTTCCTCTTTAGGAATCTATTCCAAGAAATTAATTGAAAAGGGAAAAATCATGTTTATACAAAGATATTTTAATCAACAGTGAATAGGGGCCAAATTCTCAACAAGTGGAAAACTGAGAAGGAAGCAATGGTCTATCAATATGATAGACTATTTTATGGGCATTGAACATGACAACTATCTTAACTGTTGAGAGAAAAAAGTCTATTCAA
Organism: Mesoplodon mirus; assembly: GCF_964341445.2. Classification (NCBI taxonomy): domain Eukaryota; kingdom Metazoa; phylum Chordata; class Mammalia; order Artiodactyla; family Ziphiidae; genus Mesoplodon; species Mesoplodon mirus. Next base: position 38,441,177 of record NC_138984.1, read on the forward strand.
TATAACTTAATTGAACCTTAAATGAAAAATTGAACACTATATGTATATTGATTAAAACCAAAAAAAAAAAAAGAACTGTACATTCATAAGTATTCTAAATTGACAGGATTTGATGGTGAAAGTTTGGGTTTTTTTTTTTTAATTTTAGTTGCATTGACATATGTGTAAGGTTTAGCTTTTATTTAAATGAATACTGCCAAAAACCTAAGGCATTTCCTGTCAAATAAGAAACAGTGAACTTTGTTCGCTGTTTCTATTTTTCCCAAGCTTTAAACGACCGTGTGTGTAAGATTATCTGTGATTTGTGTTTAGCCAGTTAGAGCTGCCAATGATACTTCCCATTTAGATATAAAGTCACCATTTAATAAGGTTTTTCAGGAACAGTCTTTGAAACTAGATTTTTATAAACAAGGTACACATACCATTTACTACTACTATTCTAGGAAAAAAAATATTTTTTCTGGGAATAAATCCACTCCAGAAACAAAAATCTAACTGCTAATTTAGTCTTAATAGATCATCATGAGACCATTTGTTTTGTATTTGACTTCCTGGACACAAAGATCTATTTAAACAGGAAAGTACTGTTATTTCAGCAATTAGAGTAATGGGGTTATTTTATGAAGAGAAAAGCTTCAGGAAAAATAGCACGTGAAATATTTGAACATTGCCCCGTGTATGAGCAAGAGCAATAGATGAGTGCCAAATATTATTTTTGAACGGCTGCCTTATATAAAGAGTTGATTGTTAAACAGCTAGATTTTAAGTCATTTTAACATTATGTCAATGTTTGCTCTTTTTTTTAATTTAGATCTACAAGTGTTTTCCCCAGGATTTTTAAATAAAAATCACATGAAAAACATCAATCTTGCAACTTAAGAAACGGAAAAGACAGTAATACTCTATATCATACCAGCTTTTCCAGATAAAACTCTTTAGTAATAGAGAAAGTCTCCTGCAATTTTTCACCCAAATCAACGAATAAGACCTAGAGAAAGCACTGACATTAAATTTACCGGTTTCTACCTTCCTCCTCACCACCTCCTTCTCCTCTCCCGGGAAACCTGATATAAAGGACAATTTATGGTTATTTTTAAGGCTTCTTGCAGTGTCACAGTCTTAATGTGTTAATTTATAGGAGTAAATGATATTGTGCCAGCAGTGTTTGTCCTAGCTCCATACACCCACACCCTCTGTCCGTCTCAGCTAAGTTACAGCAGCCTCCATTGCTGTCTGGTTTCACCCCGCTTCTTCCTGGCCTTTTTCATTCCATTTTATTTCTGACTATAGACGTTTGCACTTGCAACTTCCATCATAACTCTTTCTTCGCCTCCCAGGTGAATTTAAAACATTTAAAATGTTTAAAACAGTGGCCGTATAAAAGATGTTGCTATTTCTTCATTTTAACTTATTTAACGAGTACTCATAGAGCACCTATAGGTACAAAACATTGCAACACAAAAGTGAGTAAGTGCCTGCCCTCAAAAGAATGGTCAGCTTAACACAGGAGAAAGGTGTGGACACAAAAGGAACAAAGAAATGATGCAGGGACTTCCCTGGTGGCGCAGTGGTTGAGAGTCCGCCTGCCGATGCAGGGGGCATGGGTTCGTGCCCCGGTCTGGGAAGATTCCACATGCCGCAGAGCGGCTGGGCCCGTAAGCCATGGCCGCTGAGCCTGCGCGTCCGGAGCCTGTGCTCCACAGTGGGAGAGGCCACAACAGTGAGAGGCCCGCGTACCGCAAAAAAAAAAAAAAAAAAGAAATGATGCAAAAGCAGAGAAAGAGAAAAGTGTTGAGCATGAAAATAACCACTCTTAGGGTCTCAAATTATTTCACTGGCATTATTTCATGTGCTTCTGAACCCTATTCTTTAACTGATAGGGCTGAATCTAATCATGTGTATTTGGCCCAGAAAGGAGATAATAGTACCAAGATATAAGCAAATCAGAAACTTCTTAAGAGTGGTAATATGAATTGGGCTTATGCATTATATGTATGCATTTATCAAGAGTTAGTCTTTTAACAGTTTTCTTTACACACAAGCAAACAAGGCTGTATGTTTTCTGCTTTAAATTAATGTCTCTTCTTTATTATTAAGATGTATTTGGTAATTTTTTTTTTAATGGAGACGAAAGAAAGAGTGGCTTTATTTCTTTGCCAGGCAAAGAGGGAACACAGTAGCCTAGCGCCTCAAGCACTCTACCCCCCTCCCTGGGGAATAGGGAGAGGTCGGTAATGTTATTTTTGAGGATTTCTTGGGATAGTTTTAAATTTTGCCTCAACTAGAGAAACCATTGTTAACAGGGCTGCAAAAATCATGCTATGGAATTATCACTTCTTCCCAAATAGTAACCTCTTGGAGAAAATATAATTTTAAAATTAATTAATTAATTTACTTATTTGTTTGTTCGTTTATTTATTTATTTTGGCTGCGCTGGGTCTTGGTTGAGGCACGCGGGCTCTTCATTGCGGCACAGGCTTCTCTAGTTGCGGCACGCGCGGGCTTAGTTGCAGTATGTGGCATCTTAGTTCCCCAACCAGGGATCAAACCTGCATTGGGAGTGCAGAGTCTTCACCACTGGACCACCAGAGAAGTCCCGAAAATATAATTCTTGTTTCCACAGTTTCTAAAATGTATCAGTTCTGTTTGAAGAAACCACGAACATAGTGTGACATGGTCTTAGGATTGTTGCTATATTAGAGGTCATTAATTTGTTTATGAATGGGTCTTTACTGGTCGATTTACTCCTTTTCTAATGGATTTCCTTAATAAGCCTGAATGTTAATTGATAAAGCAATCAATGCAAATGAAGTTTACATTTTGTTCTACCATGTCTTTTTAAACCTCAGATTAATGGAGGTGCTAAAAGAGGAATGAAATTTGTTGGATTCATATCACAGCACTGTCCACCACTTAAATTCTGCAATGGAACCAACCATGATGGAGATACAGAATCAGCACTACATGTGAGACACAGTTCAGAGGAAAACTGTAAAATTTGGAATGAAGGAACATTAAGTGGGCAATCATCTGAAAGTGGAATTGAGGAAGAACTCCATCATGAAAGTGGACAGTGTCAAATGGAACGAGATGGCAGCCCCAGTTTCTCTAAATCAAGAAAGGGAGAAGGTAACAGAAAAGATGAGTAGAAATAGGGTGTATATTAGTTTCAATTTAGCAAAAATATGTTTTTGAGGGTTTTTTTAACAAATATGAGGCAAATTAAATCTCTAATGATTATAAAGATGAAAAACTAGTATAAACTTGTCTTGATTTTTTAAAATTATCACACCTGGAATAAGGTAGGGCAGTTTTCCAAACAGTTATCCCTAGCATGGTCATACAACACCATCCACATAACGAAAGTTTGTGTTGAAAATTGGTTCCCATTTAGTCATACACCATCTCCTCTGTAAAATGGAGGCTGTGCATTTATACCAAAAAAGTGATTCTGTAAAGAAAGCTGTTCTGATTTATGTTTCTCCCTATAAACAGTGTGTGAGAATTTTAGTTTTGGCCTTTCCCATTTCATGGGTGCTTTTCACCTTTGAAGTTAATTGGCTTTCTTTGATCACCAGTTAGAATATTAAAATGCACATCCTGATGAAACAATTAATATAACAATAGTGCCTGCATTCTTTTTTTTTTTAATTTATTTTTGGCTGCATTGGGTCTTCGTTGCTGCATGGGAGCCCTCTCCAGTTGCAGTGAGAAGGGGCCACTCCCCGCTGTGGCGCGCGGGCCTCTCATTGCAGTGGCTTCTCCCGTTGCAGAGCACGGGCTCTAGCCATGCGGGCTTCAGTAGTTGTGGCTTGTGGGCTCTAGAGCACAGGCTCAGTAGTTGTGGCGCACGGGCCTAGTTGCTCTGCGGCACATGGGATCCTCCCGGACCAGAGCTTGAACCCCCGTCCCCCATATTGACAGGTAGATTCTTAACCAATGTGCCACCAGGGAAACCCATGCCTGCATTCTTAAATAACTTTAAACAATAGTTTTATTCTTCTTTGCTGCTAGCAAGTCTTCCAAGAAGTTGAGAGTATTTTTTAATGTATTTCGGGCGGTTCTAAGTTTTCTGATACGTTTATGGGCACGCTTTAAAAAGCACTAATAAAGAAAATCAAAGACTATGTACACCTTAGAGTTAAGAGTCTGCAGCCAGATGGCCTCAGTGTCTTTAATAGAAAGGGTGTTGTTGTCAGAAGTAGACACGAGATGTCTACAAAGTGCTTAGCCCAGTGCCTGGCACAGAATAGACTCTTTATTAAGTTAGCTACTATTAACTGATCCTTTGATCAGTGTTGGTGCTAAGGCCACACACACTGGTGACATCGGCTTTCTGGGTTGTGGTGAGATTGCTCAATATTCGTGCATGGCAGAGACCCATTGGACCACGGTCAACACAGCCTCCTTAAGAAAGGACCCAGAGCATTTCCCAGCTCATCATCTCACCACCTTACCACCACCAACACCCTCCCATTTTTCTACCAGTTCCCTAGCTAACAACCACCCTGATTTTCCTGCAGTGTGCAAAATTTAGGAATGTAAATTTAGGAATGTAAGAGTTGTTGGAGTTGTGGCCAGAGAGCTACCCACTGTATTCCACCCACAGCTACCTTTAAACTCCTGCTGGTTCCCATCTTAACTTTGATTAGATCAGGTGTCTGTTCCAAGTCTTTTAAGTTTCAAATCCAGTATGCTACCTAATTTAATTATCAGTCTTTAGATTCTGCTTTCTATTTATTTTAAAACCCTATACTTTTTGATAGCTTTTCTATGGCAGTGGTTGGTTCTTAACTTTTGGTGCTGGGGGTGGGAGTGAGAGCAATAGTGATGGGGGCTGGGGGGAGACCAACAAAAGACCACTTGGAGGGGCTTCCCTGGTGGCGCAGTGGTTGAGAGTCCGCCTGCCGATGCAGGGGACACGGGTTCGTGCCCCGGTCCAGGAAGATCCCACATGCCGGGGAGCGGCTGGGCCCGTGAGCCATGGCCGCTGAGCCTGCGCGTCCGGAGCCTGTGCTCCGCAACGGGAGAGGCCACAACAGTGAGAGGCCCGCGTACCGCAAAAAAAAAAAAAAAGACCACTTGGAGAGTCTGGTGAAATCCATGGAGACTTACCCAGAAAAACACACATAACACACATACCCCTAATACTCTGTGACACAAGTGGTGTTAGACTTCCTAAAACACAACCATAAATGCGGGTCCATAGACCCCCAAGTTAAGAATTTGCTAACTTGTAAAGTATATGATCCAGCAGTTCCATGTCTAAGTATGCATTCTAGAGTCACTCTCACATATGTGTCCAAGGAATGAATAATGTTTGTAATAACAAAAATTCAGAAATAATGTATATGTCCATCAACAGGAGAAAAGTAAACTGGAATGCTATATAGCAGTTAAACTAAATGAATAAGATCTATATGTATTAATTACACTTCAAAAGCGTAACATTGAACAAGAAAATCAACTTATAGATTGATACATACAGTATAATACTATTTTTTAAAAACTTTTTAAACTGAAAAACATCATTTATGTGTAAAGAAATTATTAAAAGAATAAAAGAACTTGCATGAGAATAATAAACACCAAATTCATTACAGTAGCTATTTCTGGAGAATAGGATTAAGGGAGATACATCTTGAGCCTCAAGTACATCCATTTCTCATTTCCTTGAAAAAATCTGAAGCAAACCTGGCCCAATGTTAACATTTGATAAAGCTGAGTGGTGGATAATTTTATTATTCTCTATGCTTGTTTGTGTGCTTGAAATAGCTCATGATTAATTTTTTTAAAAAAGATTTTAGGAATTTTTTCAATAAAACTATAGTTTTCCCCTTTTTTCTTCCTTCTGAACACCTATCCTCAGATAACAAGTTGTATACAGTCTTCAATGATTTTGAGGATGCATCAACCTGCTGGACCTATCAGGAAGGCATCCTGTCAATGAAAGTAACAAGAAAAGGCTCTGTCGTTAGTACACTTGATGCTGATTGGCTGGAGTTAACTACATTTTATTATAAACAAGGCTTGTCTCTAATCGATTCTTTTGTATGCTGGGAAACATCTAAAGGTAAGTTTTATATTATGATATGTTGATATCTAAAGAATTTGACCTTGTGTCAGAGTTGGTGGAAATGTTTTTGCCTCTCAAGTTCAATGCCTAGAAGGACAGATATTATTTCTTTTTTGAATTTTATTTTATTTACTTATTTATTTCTTAAACAGCAAGTTAAAAGGACAGATATTATTCCTAAGAAAATAGATTCTAATTATTACACAAATCTGTAGCTTTAATTTAGAAGCTTAACCATCCTGTGTGGTACTATTATAACGTGATGTTTGCTGTTGGGTTGTGACTATCAGAAATGGACAAACCACTGTGTGATCAATTAGTAGGATTTTCCAAATAAGATGTACTACAGCAGCCCAATCAGGAGGTTTAGGATGACATTTGACAATTACTATCCAAATTTATTACACTAGCCCAATTTTGGAGACTACCTACCATGTCCTCCAGTCTAAACCTGACTTCTTCTAAAATTTGTACAGAAAAATAAACTTTGGTTCAGAAAATTATATTGACCTATATTTATTTCTGCCTTCCCCTTATCTTTCATGTTATCTAACCTTCTTCTTTTAGTTACAATGGGATATGTAATCATTCATGTGTATCATAAAAACAAACAAATCTTTCCAAAAATTATTTCTAAAGAAAGTGTTTTTTAAAAGAGATTAGTGCTGGGACTTCCCTGGTGGCGCAGTGGTTAAGAATCCACCTGCCAATGCAGGGGACACAGGTTTGAGCCCTGGTCCGGGAAGATCCCACATGCCGCGGAGCAACTAAGCCTGTGTGCCACAACTACTGAGCCCGCGTGCCACAACTACTGAAGCCCGCACGCCTAGAGCCCATGCTCCGCAACAAGAGAAGCCACTGCAATGACAAGCCCACACACCACAACAAAGAGTAGCCCCCGCTCGCCACAACTAGAGAAAGCCCGCGTGCAGTAACAAAGACCCAACGCAGCCCAAAATAAATAAATAAATAAATAAATTTATTTTTATAAATAAATAAATAAAAGAGATTAGTGCTGGGACTTCCCTGGTGATGCAGTGGTTAAGAATCCACCTGCTAATGCACGGGACACAGGTTTGATCCCTGGTCCGGGAAGATCCCACATGCCGCAGAGCAACTAAACCTGTGCACCACAACTACTGAGCCTGCACTCTAGAGCCCGTGAGCCACAACTACTGAGCCTGCATGCCACAACTACTGAAGCCCGCGTACCTAGAGCCTGTGCTCCGCAACAAGAGAAGCCACCACAACGAGAAGCCCGCACACCTCAATGAAGAATAGCCCCTGCTCTCCGCAACTAGAGAAAGCCTGCGCACAGCAACTAAGACCCAACACAGCCAAAAATAAATAAATAAATAAATTTATTTTTAAAAAATAAAAGAGATTAGTGCTAAAAAAAAAAAAAGAAAAGAACAACGATAGTAAGGAGACTGGAAAAATGCATTAGGAAGGATGGAGGTTATGAAAATCAGGATAGTTAGGGACCATGACTCGAGGTTAGAGCTTCCTCTATGAATGAAAAAGCAAATAAAATGAGATCTCAATAAACCCTATTATTATTAGTAAATCAGCCTAGTGATACCTTAACTAATACAACTAAAGACTTTGGATGATGATTTAAAATTATCGAGTCATGTTCCAATAGGTCCCTTTAAGTAGCAACCAAGAGTAAGGATTTAGCTCATTGGAGCATCCCAAAATACATCACCTTGCATAGTGCTTGGCACTTAGCAAGTGCTCAATAAATATTTATTAGTAGTTTTGGTTACTGGAAACTTCTTCCAAGTTGATCTTTTATGGAAATAGCCAGACCTGATATGAAGCGCATGGACTTTAGCATCAGACAGACCAGGGTTTAAATCCTGTGTCCTCTACTTAGAGCTGTGTGACCTGTGGAAGTTAGTTGAGCTCATTGAGCCTCAGTTTCCTAAAAGGGGGATAAAAACACTCCTACTAACTGTTGTGAGAATTTAATAAGATATAGTACATACAAAGTAACTCCCACGTGCCTTGCCCACTGTCAGAGTTCATTTTCTGGGGTTGGTCTTTTCTCCTGCCACTTGCTAGATGCACTTACAGTACTTTTTTGGTTTTTTTAGCAGGTTTTCCTTTTTTTTAATTAATTAATTTATTTTTGGCTATGTTGGGTCTTCATTGCTGCACACAGGCTTTCTCTAGTTGCAGCGAGCGGGGGCTACTCTTTGTTGCAGTGCTCGGACTTCTTATTGCAGCGGCTTCTCTTGTTGCAGAGCATAGGCTCTAGGCATGTGGGCTTCAACAGTCGCAGCACACAGTATTTGTGGCGCACGGGCTTAGTTGCTCCAAGGCATGTGGGGTCTGCCCAGACCAGGGTTCGAACCTGTGTCCCCTGTATTGGCAGGCGGATTCTTAACCACTGAGCCACCAGGGAAGTCCCTACAGTACTTTTAGTATGAATCATCTATTTGAAGGTCAGTTTATGCTTCATATATTCCCTCCCGCCCCATCTCTTTCTCTTCGCTCCAAAGAGTCTTAAGTTAGAGCCGGGGTGGTGATTTCCTGGTGGTCCAGTGCTTAAGACTCCGCACTTTCACTTCCGTGGGCCCAGGTTCAATCCCTGGTAAGGGAATTAGGATCTCACAAGCTTCAAGGCACGGCAGAAAAAAAAACATCCATTCCAGATTTTGGATTGTGACTAGCTGCTGAAGGAAAGACAAAAAAATCCTCCTTTCACAGTGTCTTTCAGGCATCCCTGCCTTGGGCCTTGCCTGATGATGAAAATAAAATTAGCCACAGCAGTTGCCAGCCAGAGGCTCTGCAGGGCTTTTGTTCTTAAAGCCTCAGAAGCTATTTAGAGAGCCCGGGGGAAAGTCTTTCCCTCTCAGCAGCTCTGGAATGTCTCATTAGACTTTTTGCATTGCAGGCCTTGCCGAGCCCTAACAAGCCACGAGCCACGGTCTGTAAGGTCTGGCAACTGGGTGTGTCACTCGGGACTTTCCTGGGAGTATACAGGGAAGCTGTGGAGGGGAAATTGTGACCAATGCCTGTGTCACTGTGAGAAGCAAGTCAGAGGAAGCAGGGCTGAATTGGTCGCTTTGTTCTGGGATATCTGATGCCTGACATCTAAAGCACATAGGGGACAATGCATATTTTGTTTTGTCTTGCTTCCATCCTCTTCCAAAATATTGTCAGAAGTCAGCCCACCATGAGGAATAGAAGTACAAAACCAAACATTGCTCAGAAATTTAAATATATTACTCCACAAATCTCATTCTATAAATCTCATTTTATAAAATTCTCTGGAGACAGAGGGGGAAAAAAAACTTTAAAAAGTTTTCTCCTTCAGGAAAGTCATGGTAGAAAAGTTGTAAGGTTTGTGAAATTCCTCTTCAGTGCCCTTTCCCACCCACTTTCAAAGCCTTTTCTGCTTTGAGAAGTCCCACAGGCAGAGGCACCCAGGGACCCTCTTGCTGTTCATAGGGCCTGAGGGTTCTCACTGCAGTGGGCTCCTGCTCCTGACCTTCTCCAGCACTGCCCAGCCTTCACCAAACTCGTCTGCAGCTGAATTCTCTGCACACTTACAAAAAGCTCAAAGTGAACCCAGGGGAGGCTACAAGAGGCTTACCCAAATGAGCCAACAGAGACAAAACACTTTATTCTACCAGAACATATAGAGATCCAGGGGGGCAGCTGACAGGGATGAGATAAGCAACTTTGCCAGGTGATACAAAGCACACATACACACACAACCCTTGAGGTTCTCACACTTCACTAGCCTACCAATGCCCCCATCACCCTCAGAGCACAGCCTCTTCCCACCTTTAGTATACCCACATCTGAAGGCTACATTTTCATTTTTTGTGAATTCGTTTCAGACTTCAACTGATATTCATTTCAATCTCTTCACTCCTATAAAAATGCTTGTGTGGAGTTGGCGGGGGAGATGTATCAGAATGAGCAGTTGGAACTGGAACATGTATGTGTTCATTTCACATATATGTATATGCCAGGTCCTAGGCCAGGCATGAGGGGTTTACACTGATGAGCAAAATGGACATCTTCCCTCCTCTCAAAAAGCTAGTCACGAGACTTCCCTGGCAGTCCAGTGGTTAAGACTCCACACTTCCTCTGCAGAGAGTATGGGTTTGGTCCCTGGTTGGGGAACTAAGGTCCTGCAGGTAGCGCAGGGCAAGGCCAAAAAAAAAAAAAAAAGCCACGTGGCATCAGGCTGTAATGGGCATCAAAACCTATATACCTAATTTCAAACTTGAGAATAGTGTGTGAGGTTGCCCAGCAGGATATTGTAATGAGAGTAACAGGGAAGAACCAGCTTAGATGGGTGGTCATGAGGTCCCTTCTGACAGGGTAACAATCACACTGAGACTGGAAGCCTGGAGAGGGCTGGTGTTCAGGAACCAGAGGAAATGCCCCCAAATGTACAAAAACCTAGGATGCGAGAGAGGAACTGGGAAAAGGTCTGTGTCGCTGGTGCAGGGTGTACAAGGGAGAATGGCTCCTGACAAAGTAGGAGAGGTGAGCAGTAGCCACGCCACCCAGATCTTAACAATATAAATGATGCAACAGGCACTAACACATATTTGTACTTACTCTATGCCAGCATTGTTCTAAGCACTTCACATTTATTCACTCATTTAATCCCAGCAGCAACCCTATGGGGTAGGTATGATTGTTCCCCTTCTACAGATGAAGAAACTGAGGCACAGAGATTTTAAATAATGGGCTCATGTTCAAGCAGCTAGAAGGGGCAGGAGGTAGGTGGAGTGTGTACTCTTAACCAACTTGCCATCCTGTCAGGATTTTTATTCCAAGTCATTCGTTGAAGATTTAAGGAGGGAGTTTTGACCTGACCTACATTTAAAAAATAACTTACTTGGCCTCGCTTTTGGAAACGGATCATGGAGGGCACGTATGGAAGTGGGGAGGCTGCTAAGAGGCTGTTGCAGTGATCCAGAGAGATGATGGTGGACGGGCAGCAGTAAACAGGCTGAGATGCATTCTGGAGACACAAAGCTCATAAAGAGAAACAGGATGAGAGTTCCCATATGTGCCTGCCCTCCACTTCTCAGACGTGGTCCCAGACCCACCCTCTGGGCAGTTTAATGCCCAAAATGACACTTGGCCCCAAATACTAAAATGGAATGTTACATTTCCTCACATTTACAGAAATGTCAATGTCACATCTAGCTGAAATGAATGTGTAAGATCACATTTCCAGACAAGTAAACCATTCCCTGGAAATTCTTTAAGCTTGTGCTTCGCAAACCAGGGTCAAAGTACCCTAGGGGTATGCAGCTTTGTGCCAGGGAGTACACAACTTCACAGGATAAACCTCTTCCTAGAGTGTCAATATTCCTTTAAGATTGGGGGTAGGAGAAAGCAGAAGAGTAAACATTGCTTTTTCACGTCATATGAACATATTTGAATAGCATGCAAAATTTGCATGGGTTTTTAAGGTATAACATTAGACTTTAAAGAAAGCTTATGCTTTGCCCCAGGTCACTTCAAACTGTACCTGGAGGGCTTCCCTGGTGGCACAGTGGTTGAGAGTCCGCCTGCCGATGCAGGGGATACGGGTTCGTGCCCCGGTCCGGGAAGATCCCACATGCCACGGAGCGGCTGGGCCCGTGAGCCATGGCCGCTGAGCCTGCGCGTCCGGAGCCTGTGCTCCACAACAGGAGAAGCCACAACAGTGAGAGGCCCGCTTACCGCAAAAAAAAAAAAAAAAAAAAAAAGGCAAACTGTACCTGGAGACCATCCTTCAGTGATACAAGTGTACCTTCCTTTGGTATTGATGGTATTTGGCCAAAAAAAAAAAAAATTGAGAAGCAGTGGGTCAGACCAATGCTTTGTAACTTTTTCATATTATGCACACATAGAAAATGGTAAAATTGTAGGGCACATGGGTACAAGCGGAAAGGCTGCTCTGGGCAGGAGGGGGCGCCCTGTGCCTTAGCACACCTGTACCCCTTCTAAGCACACCAATGGGCAAAGGCACACAAGGTGGGAAGCTCTGAGATAAGTGATGTTAAGAGATGACCCAGTTCACGGGACTTCCCTGGTGGTGCAGTGGTTAAGAATCCACCTGCCAGTGCAGGGGACACGGGTTCGAGCCCTGGTCCGAGAAGATCCCACATGCCGCGGAGCAACTAAGCCCGTGCGCCACAACTACTAAGCCTGCGCTCTAGAGCCCGTGAGCCACAACTACTGAGCCCAAGTGCCACAACTACTGAAGCCCGCCTAGAGCCCGTGCTCCGCAACAAGAGAAGCCACCACAATGAGAAGCCCCCACTCGCCGCAACTAGAGAAAGTCAGCGCAGTAACAGAGACCCAACGCAGCCAAATATAAATAAATAAATCTTAAAAAAAAAAAAAGAGATGACTCAGTTCTGGACAGTTATTAAGTAATTGTTCAGAATTATCACCTCACCTCAATACCTGGAAGATTTAACACACCAAACACCCAAATGGTCACACACACACCCTGCAATGAGGCCTTCCCTGCCACCCTCCTTAGCTGCCACTTCTGTTAGGGAGAATTTCTCAAGACAGAAATACTCTCTCCTGTGGAAGTATCATTCTTCTGTGGCTCTAAGGACTGGCATGGTGCCTAAGAAAGCTAGCCAGGGAAACTGGGGAGCTCTAAAGTGAGAAGGCAGGTCTTTTGTTTTTAACTGAAGTATAAGATACATATAGTAATGTGCATTAATCTTATGTGTACCGCAGAATAGAACACAAATGTTCAAGATACAGAACATTTCCTTATATGTCAATTATATCTAAAAAAAACTGGAGAAAATGAGAAAAAAAAAAAGATACAGAATATTTCCAAAATCCCAGAAGGCCTCCTCATGGCCCTTCCCAATCAATACCCTCCCACACAGAGATAAGCATTATTCTGACTTCCAGCACCATAGATTAATTTTGCCTGTTTTTGAACTTCATGTAAGTTGAAATATACAGTATGTATTCTTTCTCATCTCACTTCTTTTGCTCAACATTATATCTCTGAAATTCATCCGTGTTGTTGCATACCGGTGAGTCTTTCTTTTTTATTCTTGGTAGTATTGCAGTGTATGAGTCTACCATACTTTTATTCTTTTAAACCAAAAGAAGTTTAGAAGTACTAGGGACTCTCAATACCAAGAACAAGAAAAACACAAAGCCACAAAACCCATAGTTCTCCAATTATATAATCCTAAAGTGAATAAGAAGCAGATTACAATTAACTACATAATTATCACAATATATAATTATTTTTAAAGTTCGTACCCCCATTCTAAAAAAGGACCTGAGGGGCTTCCCTGGTGGCGCGGTGGTCGAGAGTCCGCCTGCCGATGCAGGGGATGCAGGTTCGTGCCCCGGTCCGGGAGGATCCCACATGCCGCGGAGCGGCTGGGCCCGTGAGCCATGGCTGCTGAGCCTGCGGGTCCCAAGCCTGTGCTCCGCAACGGGAGGGGCCACAACGGTGAGAGGCCCGCGTACCGCAAAAAAAAAAAAAAAGGACCTGAGGCAAATATACATTTTTTTAAATAAATAAATTTATTTATTTATTTATTTATTTTTGGCCGCATTGGGTCATCATTGCTGCCCACAGGCTTTCTTTTAGTTGCAGAAGAGTGGGGGCTACTCTTCCTTGCGATGCATGGGCTTCTCATTGCAGTGGCTTCTCTTGTTGCGGAGCACGGGCTCTAGGCTTGCGGGCTTCAGTAATTGCAGCACGCAGGCTTAGTAGTTGCGGCACGTGGGCTCTAGAGTGCACGGGCTTCAGTAGTTGTGGCAGGAGGGCTCAGTAGTTGTGGCTCTCGGGCTAAGTTGCTCTCCGCGGCATGTGGGATCTTCCTGGCCCAGGGATCAAACCTGTGTCCCCTGCACTGGCAGGCAGATTCTTAACCACTGCACCACCAAGGAGGCCCCAAATATACAATTTTAAAGATGGTCTTGTGATGCTCTAAACTTACAATCAAAAACAGATTTAGGGGCTTCCCTGGTGGCGCAGTGGTTGAGAGTCCGCCTGCCGATGCAGGGGACACGGGTTCGTGCCCCGGTCTGGGAAGATCCCGCATGCCGCGGAGCGGCTTGGCCCGTGAGCCATGGCCATTGAGCCTGCGTGTCCGGAGCCTGTGCTCCGCGATGGGAGAGGCCACAGCAGTGAGAGGCCCACATACCGCAAAAAAAAAAACAAAAAAAAAAAACAAAAAACAGATTTAGTTCCACTGGTCACTTTGGTATGACAGTAGACAAGTACATTAAAGGAAGTGGAACATATACTGTAATTAGAAAAACAATTCCAGCAAGTCAATTAAACTTTACTGGGTTGTTGGGGACCGCTCTGAATAATGTAAATTCTTCATGATATTCTGCCCTAACTGTAACTGATGTAAAAATACTAATAAGAGTGATTTTCTCTTAAAGCCTATAGCCCATTAATAAAAATGAAAACTAAAAATTACATTTAAATTACTTTTGTCTTTTTTATCTTTAAGCTTAATAGATCTTTTGAAACCTTTGTAGGTTATTATTTAGATAACTGTCAACAAGGGAAACTTTGATGTGACCTTATGCTGTATGAAACCAGAATGCTTAACCAGCACATGACCATGGGAAATTGTCTCCTATTGCAAAATAGTAGACAAAAGAACTTCCATAAAATCAATTTAGTTTTGGCCAGCTGGTTTTTGTCAGCTATTCAAAAAAATGTCAGAAAGGCCCTGCCTTAAAACTTCCTTCCCAGCAGGAATTCTTTTGACAATGACTTCTGTTTAGGATCTTCCTGTTACCATTCTTTTTTTTTTTTTTTTTTTAAGCATCATTGAAGCAAAGAATTGTTCTGTGTTTATATTTTTTTAAATAATCTTACGTCACCTTGGTTTTAATATTACACCTGTAATTCCAAGGATTAATATTTTTGATATTGTTTCTCTTAATAGTATAATTAACATGCATACAGCATATAGAACAGAAACCAAAATTTGATTTCAAGGTGAAGGTCATTTCCAGATGCTTTTTAAGCTTAGGAAATCCACTTGCTTCTCACTCTATGATATTATTTTATCTTGTTTTGTTATTGTAGTCTTCATGTTTACAGTTTGATTTTAATTCAGTTAAGTATAAAACTATCTTGACCTTTGAGGGACTTCCCTGGTGGTCCAGTGGTTAAGAATCTGCCTTCCAATGCAGGGGGACACAGGTTTGATCCCTGGTCAGAGAACTAAGATCCCACATGCCATGGGGCAACTAAGCCCGCCTGTCACAACTACTGAGCACTCAGGCCACAACTAGACAGCCCGCATCTAAGACCCGACGCAGCTAAAAATAAAATAAGTAAATAAATATTTTTTAAAAACAAACTGTCTTGATCTTTGAAAAAAAATTACCTTCAAGGGAGATGTCATAGATTCACCTAAAACAAGTGAGGTTTTTTTTTAAATTTTTTTTTGATATGGACAATTTTCAAAGTCTTTATTGAATTTGTTACAATATTGCTTCTGGTTTTTTTCATGTTACGGTTTTTTGGCTGCGAGGCATGTGGGATCCCAGCTCCCGGACCAGGGATCGAACCCGCACCCCCTGCCTGCATTGGAAGACGAAGTCCCAGCCATTGGACCGCCAGGGAAGTCCCCTAAAACAAGTGTTTATTAAGCGATATGTTTTTCCTTCAGCTTCCTACAAGGGTTATTTAAGGTTTTAGATGATCCTAAGAGACAACTCTTCTTTACAACTCTTCTTAATTGTATGTTTTTCCTCACAGGGGACCATTTGCCGAAATCTTTGGAAGGGTTCTTTATCTATGAAGAAGAAGGCTCTGGAGTTCCAGGATTCAGCAGGAAAGGAAATGATGCCATCGTAGTAGAACAATGGACAGTTATTGAGGTAAACTGAAGTTTTCTGACAATTTGGCTTTACTATTGCATTTAGTTTTACATGTTGAAGGTTTTCATTGCCTAACACATACAGTATTCTTCAAACACATTTTTATTCAATGTTCAGAATTTCATCAGAATGCATCACAAACTTTCAAATTTGTTTAAAGGTGATTTGCCTTACTCAATGTTCAGCTTTGTTAAAAGATAGCAAAATAATTATCTATACATAAATAACAGTAGATTCCCAGAGATTTAGCATTCTAGTCCTAAACAAAGTCCCCTGGCACTGAGATTCTCTTTACACAATGCCATGACAACTAGCTGAAACTGAAAAAAAAAAAATCAATTTTATATCCAAGCAACCAATGTGACTGACTGTTTTAACCATGTGAATTGACTTTCAAAGGCAAAAATATCCAAAGGTGTTCTTTCTCTCACCAGGCCAAATATGTACACACAGCATTGTCCTTCCTAATCAGAGATGACATTGCTGCTGTCGTGCACTCTGAATTCAGATGTCACTGAATGGACTGCCGTTGAGGTGTACAGACTGAATTCAGGTATATTGTGCTGTGTGCACGAGGCCCTCACTGACAGCCTCTCTCAAGGACACTTTTGCCCTTTCTGGCCTTGCAAAGGTTAGAGAGACATAGGTCATTTTCAAAGAAATTGGAAATCCGGGGTTCCCTGGTGGTGCAGTGGTTAAGAATCCGCCTGCCAATGCAGAGGATGCAGGTTCAAACCCTTGTCCAGGAAGATCCCACATGCTGTGGAACAGCTAAGCCCGTGCGCCACAACTACTGAGCCTGTGCTCTAGAGCCCGCAAGCCACAACTACCGAAGCCCGTGTGCCTAGAGCCCGTGCTCCGCAACAAGAGAAACCACCACAATGAGAAGCCCGCGCACCGCAACGAAGGGTAGCCCCCGATCGCCACAACCAGAGAAAGTCCGCGCAGAGCAACGAAGACCCAACACAGCCAAAAATAAAATTAATTAATTAAAAAAAAAAAAAAAAAAAGAAACTGGAAATCCCATTGAGGGGAAAAAAGGATTTGGGGTAAGAGATAAAGCTCCAAGTAAGAATCAATTCCAAGTGAGTAAAAAGCAGTGAAGATTCTCTGCTCCTCTCACCTTTGACTCCCCAATGCTCACTCTCTATTCCTGCCCTCACTCCCAGCTCCTACACCAGTGTTTCTGAAAGTGTATGGACTCTACTTGGATCCAAATCACCCAGGGAGCTTTTTAAAATACAGATTCCCAGAGCCCCCCATATATTAAAGTTTGATGCCCAAGCAAGATTGAGGGAAGGTAGGCCCCAACCTTAGAGAACCACATGGAAACCTCTCTCCACTCTGATCCCCAGTGTTTCTAACTTGGTTGAATGCTTGGAAAGCAGAGGGAGCAGAAAAGAAGCCCAGGAAGATTGCAGCCGGTAAAATTGCACTTAATGGAGCGTGAACTCCCCTTATCCTAACACTTCTCACCCTCGTTGTCATCACTTGCATAGCTAGTTGTCTTTGTCATTAGACTGTGAACTCTGTGCTTATCCACACAGGGCTGTGAAATCAAAACGGATTATGGCCCTCTGCTGCACACTCTGGCTGAGTTTGGATGGCTCCTGACAAGCGTGTTGCCTACACCTATACTGAGACATGACAGGTAACGCCAAAAGTATCCTGACACACTCTCATCTCATTGTAAAATAGAGTTCATCTGTTAGATAATTCAACCTAACAATGCTCATTTAATGCCTACAAAAAGCATTTCACTGAACTTCTAATCTGATTTCATGTGCCTTGGAGATCAGCAAATCTAACTCCCTCGAGTTATATACATCCCTCAGTATTCATGAGAGATTTGTTCCAGGACCCCCATGGATACCAAAATCCGGGATGCTCAAGTCCCTTATATAAAGTGGCATAGTATTTGCATATAACCTGCACACATCCTCCCGTATACTTTCAATCATCTCTAGATTACTTATAATACCTACACAATGTAAATGCTATGTACATAGTTGCTGGAAAATTCAAGTTTTGCTTTTTGGAACTTTCCGGAACTGTTTTTTCAAATATTTTCCACCAGCGGTTGGCTGAATCTGAACTGCAGATACAGAGGGCTGACTGTGTATGTACAAGCTATTAATTGCATCTCCTTCCCAAGGGCATGTGAGTTCATGATGACAGAGCCAGAGCAGGGGCAAGGTAGACCAACTCCCAACTCAGTGCTGTTCCAGCACTCAGAAGGCTGCCTCTCCCCTCAAAGGCTGTACTCCTATACCTTCTTTTTTCCAACTTGAGATTCCGATTCTTCCCTAGAGTGAAGATTGGGCCGATATGAATCTGCAAACAGAAAATACAGCCCCCTCTGTAGGACCCTTTGTCCTGCTCTTCTGCACTGCCTGTGTGAAACTGCCTTCAGGCCAGCACACAGCTGGGGTTAGGGATGCAGTGAGGCCCAGAGCCTGGGATGGAGGGGCGTCAGTGCTTCTGCTTCCATTCCTCCCCTCCAGTGTGGGGGGTTAGCTTTCGCCTGAAGCATGGACTTGTCAGCTATTTCCACTAAAATAAGTACCTACATTAGAACCAAAATGCCAACACTTCACAAATACCAGCTTTTTCTTTTCTCCTTTTCCTGGGAAAGGAAAAGATTGAGTTGTTATTTTTTGTTTGTTTGTCTGGAAGGAGAGAGAGACCAATTAAGCCCTCTGTATAAAGTGCTTTGCTATGTCTTGGACTCAGAAAGGTTCCCTCTGCCCTGTTTGGCATCCAGAAAATGACTGACTGCCAAGGCTGCCCTGCCTGGCTGGTACTACCTGCAGAGGACAGTATAGTAGAGGACAGTATAGTAGAGGACAATAAAGGGCCTTCCCTTTAAGCAGAGTCGACCACGGTTTAACATTGATTGTCACGTATAGCTAAGGGAAGCAGCTCCCGTTTCCTCAGTCTCATCCACCCTTTAGTTTAGCAACTTTACCCCTGGCCAGTAACCCTACCTCCCCACAGACTTTAAAAACATTTGATTGACATGGCTCTATAATAAAGCCACACCTTCTTCAGGTAGAGAGAGGGATAAAAGTGCATACAGAGTAAAGACACTCAAGTTTTAAAAGGAGGGGTTAGAAGTAAGCAAAGCAATTCATCTGCTTTTCTTCCCAGAGATTTATTGGTAACTGTTCTCAAACTGTGAGTGACAACTCTCTGAATTATTACCCAACTTTTAAAAATCTGTGACATACCTCTCAGATCACAGTACAGCAGTAATTCTCAAGATTTGGTCTTCAGAACAAGCAATATGAATACTCTGGAGTGCCTAGGAACATACACATGCCAGAGGCTCATCCCAACGGAACAGTCAGAAGCTTTGAGGGTAGGGTCCATGAATCTCCATTTTCACAAGCTTCAGAAGCTCATCAACATTTAAGGATCTTTGCAGGAGAGAGAGAAAGAAATTCCACTTCACTGCCACCTCTCATCTTCCATCTGCCAAGCCATTGGTCCATCCCACTCCCCACCCTCCCTCAGAATAACTTGTGTATTTGGCCTCACCTCTTTTCGGTGGTTCTCCTAGGTGTACATTTAGGGTTTCATTGGCCCATTATAGTTAACCCTTCCTAAAAGTGCTCTGAGTTCTGAACCTTTCATGTTCCTTTTTCCCCAATGAAAAATATATTTTTCATTCCTCCTTCCTATTCACTCAGGGCTTCTGTTCCCATGAGTCTAAATACTTCCTAAAGTGATGTGAATGACTCGCTAGGCACTAGATTAGACGGCAAGACTAGCAGGCTGGGTGCTGAGCCATAGAACACGGGCTGGCACTCCTTGAGCATCTCCTGCTTGGTTTGGGAATGAGAACAAGACTGAGACCAAAGGTGGGAAGGAAGAGGTCTCAAGTATACTGTGATGGGGAAGGGTGGTGGAGCCTGGAGCCATGCTTGGCTTGACCACCTTGTTCTGCGTGTCAAACTGCATAAGGTCACAGGCTGGACCAAGTGATTAGGAGGCTCACTGGAGTGAAGAGTGGCTGTATGTTATCCTGGGAGCAGAGGTGGCACCTGCCTCACCACCATTCCCAGCTTCTTCAGTACCCCTGGTATCCACCAAGACACTGTGGAGGCAGAGTGGACCTTTCAGGCCCTCCTTGTGAAGGCTCATTTCATGTGCAATTAAAATAGCAAAAGGGGGCTTCCCTGGTGGCGCAGTGGTTGAGAGTCCTCCTGCTGATGCAGGGGACACGGGTTCATGCCCCGGTCCGGGAGGATCCCACATGCCGCGAAGCGGCTGGGCCCGTGAGCCATGGCCGCTGAGCCTGCACGTCCAGAGCCTGTGCTCCGCAACGGGAGAGGCCACAACAGTGAGAGGCCCGCGTACCGCAAAAAAAAAAAAAAAAAAAAAAAAAACCAAAGGGGCAGGAATTCCCCGGCAGTCCAGTGGTTAGGACTCAGCACTTTCACTGTGGTGGCCCAGGTTCAATCCCTGGTCAGGGAACTAAGGTCCCACAAGCTGTACGGGGCACAGCCAAAAAAGAAAAAAAAAATTAGCAAAGGGGCTACCAGGACCCTCCAAGGCCCTGCAGCTAGCAGCCTCGTCACCCAGCCTCACCCACCAGTGTCTGGCACAAGCCTCCACACGAGGCAGGGCCTTTTTATTCTTGTCCAAATATGCTGACCCTATGACAGTCACATGCTGGTCTTAGCTGCTTCAGTACACACACAGGATAGTAGTCACCTTCAGCCAGGTCATCTTTTTTTTTTTTTTTTTAACATGGAAAGTAAACATTTCTCATCATTTAATACCACTATATATAATAACTATAAAATAACCAATGATAAAAGGCTAATAAGTATTTTCCAGACTCTTTTCTAATCTAGAAGGTTGTGAATTCTTAAGAGTCAGCATCCAGAAGAACTGACCCTGATACTGTGAACTATGGAACATTTTTCTGGTAAACTGCAAGAGTTCTCTGGGTTTCTTCCTGCCAGGGGACCCCTCGGGGATGCAGGGCTATAGGGCAGGTACCACAATACTTTCCACCACCAACTTTTTCGTGCAGGTGATATCAGGTAAAAAGGAACACCAAGGGCAACTTCTGGTAAACGCTTTTTTGCACCATAGTCCTGTCCTGCGGAATTTGGGGTTTGAGACGTGGTTTTCTTCTCTTTTTCCTCTTCATCCATTTTGTCCCCTTGCTGCAGCTCCATGTCTTTATTTGTCTTATTTTTCCCTTTAATACACTCTTCAGATGGACTGATTCCTTCCTCAAAGTTATAATTGCTGTGAGTTCGTGGACCACAACCAGCATTCTTTCATGAGCCAGGTCATCTTTAAATGTAAATAAAAATATTGAGTGCAGTTCATCTTGGTCCAGGTGGGGGATATTGCCTGAAAGTTTTTAGTTTCTGAAACTAGAAGAATGGTCCAGGCTTTGAGCTAAGCATATCTCATTTGAATTACACCTTCACCATTTACCAGTCATATGATTTTGGGAACCTCTTTGAGTCTCAATTTCCTCATCTGGAAAATGATACAATAATATCAACTTCACTGGATTATCTTGATGATTAAGCAAGATAATGCAGGGCCTGTGCATACTAGGCTAATAAATTAGAGCTATTATACAGGATATATTCTGTATATCCAGAATCCCTAAGAAGTTGAAGCCAATTGTAAAAGCATGATGGCTTGGTCTGTGCTAAATCAGGATATTTCAGAAAATATCAGTACTGTAGTTCACTGTATACAAAATCAGCGCTCAGTATTACAAGCCAATAAAAGGGACAGAAATAAATAATGACGCTATAAAGATAACATGCTTACACGTTATGCTCATACCCAGAAAAACTAATGTTATCATCTTTCTTTTTGGGCCCACATGTCTTAAAACATAACTTAGAACTACTGCCAGTGAAAACTTTCTTCCTTAAATATTTTTGACTCATATACAACAATAATGTCTTAAGTAATTTCAATTTTTTCTACTCTTCTATCACCTAAGCCATAACTTGAATGGTCTCTACGTAATGTATTTTCCTCTCATTTCTTTCCTTACGCAAATATATCCTGTTAGATATAGAAAACAAACTTGTGGTTACCAAAGGGGAGGGGGAAAGAGGGAGGAACAAATTAGGCTTATGGGATTAACAGATACGAACTGCTACATTTAAAATAGATAAGCGGGCTTCCCTGGTGGCGCAGTGGTTGAGAGTCCGCCTGCTGATGCAGGGGACACAGGTTCGTGCCCAGGTCCGGGAAGATCCCACATGCCGCGGGAGCGACTGAGCCCGTTAGCCATGGCTGCTGAGCCTGCGCGTCCGGAGCCTGTGCTCCGCAACGGGAGAGGCCACAACAGTGAGAGGCCCGCATACCGCAAAAATAAATAAATAAACAAAATAAAATAAAATAAAATAGATAAGCAACAGGGATATACTGTATAGCACAGGGAATTATACCTGTTACCTGAAAACTGGGTTCGCCTCCTGGTAGGTGTCAAGCCAAAATATACAACCAAGCCAAGATCAGGAGAAGGAAGGATTTATTACTTGCAGCAAGTAAGGAGAACTTGGGGGATCTTTCCCAAAGCAGTGTTCCCCCGAACAGCAAAACTAGGGGAGTTTCAAGCTAAGGGTACATGTGTGTTCATGAAGGGGCTGGAGCAGAGGAGAATTCTGCATAGAATTGGGGGGAAGGTTAACCAGAGTCTAAGCTTTAGTTGATTGAAGTCACAAGAGTCAGAAAAGGTCAACATCATCATTCCTTGGGTTCTGACCAGGCTGAAGTCATAGCCTGTAGTCACCATACTCCACCTGGGTGGAGCCTTAGTTCCTGCAGAACTCAAAGATCTGTATCAGATTGTTATGGACATCCCTTGAGGAGGACCTAGGACTGTTTTGTTGCTGAATTCTTGTTTCATGAATGCTTTTCATTTGTTCCTGCATTCCTTTTTTCCCTTAAGATCATTATTTGCTGAGACCTGTTCAAGGGCAAGCATTTCGGCCAGGCTTAGATCACAAAATGGCCTCTCTTATGTCAAGAAAGTTGTGCCTGGTTCTCTTTTTCTGGGGACCCCCCCACACCCTATCTGCTCACATACTCATTATTTTGTAATAACCTATAATGGAATATAATCCACAAAAACACTAACCATCCCCTCACTGTCTGTACACCTGAAACTAACACAGTATTATAAAGCAACTAGACTTCAATAAAAACAAACAAATATATCCTGTTATCAGATTGCATAAAGTTGTTTTCCCAGAGTGTCCTTAGGTTAAGGTTGTTGGCTCCATTACCTTAGGCAAGATCATACCACTGAGGTTTAAAGCTGTGTTACCATGGAAACATCAAGATGTGGTAATCTGATACCACTACCTTATTCAAGGGTTATTGTTATCAGCCCTGAAAACTTGCTAGAATCCCTTTTTAATCCTTATCACTATATAATGAATTATACAAATAGGCCTAATCCTTTTCAAAAAAATCAAGGTGAAAATTTACATTAAATTCTTCAGGGCAAATCTGGTAGAGGATCAAATTAGCTGAACAAGCAGATAATATTGCTGACCTTAAAATAATCTCCAGAAGAAAATGGAAGGAGAAGCCGAAGTTCCCTCTGTCTGGCCACCTCAGATCATCTACCCTCTCCCCAGTAATAATCTGGGCTGGGCAGGGAAGGGGAATGTGCATTTTAACAAGAATACAAGGTGATTCTGATGCACGTGCAGAAATATGGAGTTATAAACTAACATTGAAAGAGAAAGCATTTTAGAACACAAGATAGAAGAAAAGTATACACCTTCATTTATATCTCAGAAGACAGAATTTAAAGGTGGGGGCTTTTGGTACAATAAATCAAGTTATACTGTACAGAGAATATTAAAAAGTCTAGTCATAGGGCTTCCCTGGTGGCACAGTGGTTGAGAATCTGCCTGCCAATGCAGGGGACACGGGTTCGAGCCTTGGTCTGGGAGGATCCCACATGCCGCAGAGCTACTAGGCCCGTGAGCCACAACTACTGAGCCTGCGCGTCTGGAGCCTGTGCTCTGCGACAAGAGAGGCCGTGATAGTGAGAGGCCCGCGCACCGTGATGAAGAGTGGTCCCCGCTCGCCACAACTAGAGAAAGCCCTCACACAGAAACGAAGACCCAACACAGCCAAAAAAAAAAAAAAAAAAAAAGTCTAGTCATAAAGGACAAAATGTGAATAACAAAAAGAGAAAATCCTCTGCTCACTGTGGTGTCAGGGGCCCCGCCCCCTCTTCCATTTTCTGCAGCCCCTGAAGGAAAAGGCTCCACAGCTCTGTGGTCACCACAGCTCAGAAGCACTAGAAGTCTTTGCAGTTATTTGAGACATTTAAGTGCACAAATAAGTTCCTCTAAGTCCCGAGTGGCAACCAAGGCAGGAATTGCTTATTTATATACAGTAGAAGGAGAGGCAAGGGTTTCACGTTTGGTCCATTTTCATGCCAGTCTCTTCCCTTTCTAATTTAACTTCTGTGGACACAGTATTATGTAATTCCATTGTGAGTTAAGCTTGTAGCAATCTTGCAGTGAGCAGCATTTTTATAAGGCCCACGTTTTTAAAGAAATAGTCAATTTGTCTATTACATATAGTTCTAGTTACCACACTTCTTCATCTGAACTTAAATTTCAACATTTTGTCAGGAGGAGGGGTTGGAAGGAGCTAAATTGTGGAAGTGCCTTTTTTTGTCTTTACACGTGCACTGATATCGATAAACAAATGAAGGTTTATCAGATACTGATAAGGCAAAGGAACTTCGTGACTAAGGACTAGCTTACAAAGGTGCAAGCTAAAATTTAATTTTATAATTCTACTTTTAAAAAGTAAAGTTTAGGGCTTCCCTGGTGGCGCAGTGGTTGAGAGTCCGCCTGCTGATGCAGGGGACGCGGGTTCGTGCCCCGGTCCGGGAAGATCCCACATGCTGTGAAGCGGCTGGGCCCGTGAGCCATGGCCGCTAAGCCTGTGCGTCCGGAGCCTGTGCTCCACAACGGGAGAGGCCACAACAGTGAGAGGCCCGCGTACCACAAAAAAATTAAAAAATAAAATAAATAAATTAAATAAAAAGTAAAGTTTATTTCATATTTTTAAAATAAATTTATTTGTTTATTTATTTTAAATTTTTGGCTGCATTGGGTCTTCGTTGCTACTTGTGGGCTTTCTCTAGTTGCAGCGAACGGGGGCTACTCTTCGTTGCGGTGCACGGGCTTCTCACTATCATGGCCTCTCTTGTTGCGGAGCACGGGCTCTAGGCGCATCGGCTTCAATAGTTGTGGCTCACGGGCTCTAGAGCACAGGCTCAGTAGTTGGTGGCACACTGGCTTAGTTGCTCCGCGGCATGTGGGATCTCCCCAGACCAGGGCTCGAACCCGTGTCCCCTGCAGTGGCAGGTGGACTCCTAACCACTGTGCCACCAGGGAAGCCCTATTTCATATTTTAAAAGCAGGATTTTACTCATTTATTTCTGAGTTGTGTTACCGAGCCAAGGGCTCATGTGCCCATGGTGCAGAAAGTCAAACTAACAGCGGATGTTTGCAGCAAAGTAAGGGTTTATTTGCAGGGTGCTAAGCAAGGAGAACATGCTCCAAAGACCCGAACTCCCTGATGGCTTTCAGGAAAGGGTTTTAAAGACAGTGTTAGGAGAGGGGGTTGTAGGGTGCATGATCAGCTCGTGGACCTTCTGATTGGCTGGTGGTGAGGTAACAGGGTGATGTTTTCGGAATCTCAACCTTCTGGTTCCAACCAGTCTGGGGTCTCCCTGCTTGTGGTCAGCATGTGGCCACCATCCTCCACCTGGGTGAGGGGGTCTTAATTTCTACAGAACAACTTAAAGATATGCATCAGATATCCCTTCTGGAGGAACTAGGAGTCCTGTGCCTCTTGTCCTAATCTTTAACTGCTTATGTCTGATCTTTAGAACTCAGGAAAGACCTAGAAAACTAAAGCCTTTTGTTCTACAAACAAGAAACAGGGGACACAGAGGGGCTTTTGTACCTGAGAAGGCCCCACAGGGTCGTGCTTGGTTTCAACCCCCCCTTTTCTTTTTATTTACAGATTTTATTTATTTATTTATTTGTTTGTTTTTTGGCTGCGTTGGGTCTTCATTGCTGGGCACGGACTTTCTCTAGTTGGGGCGAGTGGGGGCTACTCTTTGTTGTGGTGTGCGGGCTTCTCATTGCAGTGGCTTCTCTTGTTGCAGAGCCGGGCTCTAGGTGCATGGGCTTCAGTAGTTGTGGCTCGTGGGCTCTAGAGTGCAGGCTCAGTAGTTGTGGCGCACAGGCTTAGTTGCTCCGCGGCATGTGGGATCTTCCCGGACCAGGGCTCGAAGCTGTGTCCCCTGCATTGGCAGGAGGATTCTTAACCACTGCGCCACCAGGGAAGCCCCCGCCCCGCCCCTTTCCTTGATATGCCTCAATCCTGAGGGGAACAGGGTTGGGACAAGAAAACGAATAAAGTTTTGGGTAGAGAAATTAATCATAAACTCAGTAAGGGAACTCAGTTTTTTGTTTTGTTTTGTTTTTTGTTTCTTTGTTTGTTTTTTGCGGTACACGGGCCTCTCACTGCTGTGGTCTCTCCCGTTGCGGAGCACAGGCTCTGGACGTGCAGGCCCAGCGGCCATGGCTCACAGGCCCAGCCGCTCTGCGGCATGTGGGATCCTCCCGGACCGGGGCACAAACCCGTGTTCCCTGCATCGGCAGGCGGACTCGCAACCACTGCGCCACCAGGGAAGCCCGGGAACTCAGTTTTAAACCATGGCAATTAATTAATATATAAGATGATGCAAAACTAAACAGAAAATAAATTAACCTAACAATTTTGTTTTCTCTAGTCTAATGGATTTTGAAGCCATAAATGGAATCTGTTTATAAGATTTTTATTTCACAAGTGACTAAGAATTGCAAATAAGCCACTCATTTGAAACCAACTCAGTTTGTATTCAAACCGATTCACATTCTTTCATTTTATTTTAAACAGAAAGTTCTTTCAGTTCAACTCAAATACCTATTGAGTGCCTGGTATGTATAAGGCAATATTTTACCCGCTCAAGGGGCAGACCCTGGCTTCCAGGAACTCATAATCTACTTGGAGAGACAATACAGTCACAAATAATGAATGTGGAACAGCGGTCTAGAGAATATATTCTCAGTAGAGGTGACATTACCACAAGGGGGTGAAAACTGGTTATGGGGGAGGTGAAAAAATCTTAGATATTACAAAGGTTTGTGGCCCTCCAAAAGGTCGCAGTACATAGATACATGGCATATCTTTGTTATTAAAATTTAATGGGGCAAGGGGAAAGAATTCGGGAGAAAATGTATAAAAAAGGCTTCTTGGGGAAGCAATAATGAAAAAAGAGTTGACTGTAAGGCAGGTGAATATGGTAGAGGACTTTACTGAAAGAGGAGAGGAGGTCTGTGGAGGCTGAGAAGCCTGAGGGACAGCATCGTTAAGGAAGAATAGAGCTTCCAAAAGTAGTTTTAGAGAGAATATTTCTGGTGGCAGATAGGGCTAACCAGGAACAATAAATAGGTGTCATCTCACACAGCAGCACTGGTCTGTGGGTAGTGGCTGCCTAAACACCATAAAAACAAGGATTCTAAAACCAGGATCAGCAGAAAAGAATGTGATCAGTTAAAGATGTCTGCTATGAGCACAGAAGGTGTAAAGTGGAAGTATAAATACCACAAAGTATTTCCTCTTTCTGGCAACCATAAGCACATAGCAGAGTCAGCAAAGTGCAGGATATATTCAAGGAAAAGTAGGTACAGGTGAATGAATTCCTAAAGACCTCTCCTAATTTAAAACTCATAGGTCTAACAAAAAAGAAACCGACTCACGCAGATACAGAGAACTAGTGGATACCAGTAGGGAGACGGGAGGGGGAGGGGGAAGGGGAGGGGGAAGGGGAGGGGGAGGGGCAAGATAGAGGTAGGGGATTAAGAGGTACAACTACGACGTATAAAATAAATAAGTTGCAAGGATATATTGTACAGGGCTTCCCTGGTGACGCAGTGGTTGAGAGTCCGCCTGCTGATGCAGGGGACACGCGTTAGTGCCCTAGTCGGGGAAGATCCCACATGCCGCGGAGCGGCTGGGCCCGTGAGCCATGGCCGCTGGGCCTGCGCGTCCGGAGCCTGTGCTCCGCAACGGGAGAGGCCACAGCACAAGGAATATAGCCAAGTTATTTTATAATAACTATAAATGGAATATAGCCTTTAAAAATTGTGAATCACTATGTTGTACACCTGAAACTTATATAATATTGTACATCAACTATACCTCAATTAAAAAAAAAAAAGAATTCAAGACAGATTTTACCAAAACAATAAATGTAAAAGGGGAGGGAGCATTTTTATCATGTATAAATCCACATTCTCCTACATATCAGCATTATATATACTCTTAAAACAATTTTGTTAATAAAACACACATATAGTAAGTGCATAAAGCACAAATGTGCATAATTATAATTATACAAACACTTGTGTAATTACTACTGGGCAAGACAGAGAATATTGCTGGCACCCTAGAATTACCCCATGTGTTTCCCTATCACACCCACTCCCTTCACACAGAGGCAATATTACCCCAGCTTTTAAGATAATCACTTCCTTATTTTGCCTAATAGTCTTACCACTCACCTTTGAATCCCTAAATAGTACGATTTAGTTTTGCCTGTTTTGAGTTTTAAAAAATGGAATTATATATATTTTTTCACTTGTTGCTTCTTTCACTTAACATTGTAAGATTACAAACAACTATGTATAAAATAAATAAGCTATAGCCATTATTTTGTAGTAACTTTAAATGGAGTACAACCTATAAAAATATTGAATTGCTATGTTGTACACCTGAAACTAATATAATATTGTCATATAATCAACTATACTTCAATAAATAAAATAATAAAATTTTAAAAATTAAATTAGAAAAAAAAGCATTGTAAGATTTATCCATGTTGTGTGTAGGTATGAGTTTCTCAAGGGTGTAGACCAGGCAGTGGAATTGCTGCCTCACAGGGCACTTCTTTAGCTTTATTAGATATAAATGCCACTCTCTCCAAGTTGAATATTGCAGCTTACTCTCCCACCAGCAGGATGTGAAAGTTCCCATTGCTCCAACAAAAAAATTGGTCATACTTTTAAATTTTGTCATTCTGGTAACTGTATATGTAGTATGATCTCAGGGTGGTTTCAGTTTGTATTTACCAAATTGCTACTAAAATTGAGCACATTTTCACATGTCTATTGACCACTGAGACTTTTCTTTTGTCAAGTACCTGTTTAAATCTCTTGCCCACATTTGAAATTGTACTTATAGGAGTTTTTAAATAGATGTTGGATGAGACTTAATTTATTTGCTACGTGTGCTGCCATGATCTCTCTGATTCTGTGGCTTGTCTTTTTACTCTCTTTATGATGTCTTTCGATTAGCAGAAGTTTTTAATTTTAAAATATGCAAATATATCAATTTTTACCCTTTTTGGTGTATTGTTTAAGAAATCTCTCCCTTCACTGAAGCAATGGGGGGAGGCAAGGAGTGAATTGTTTTTAAATTTGGGCATAACATGGGACATTTTAATTTTTTTAATTAACATAAAATTCTATAAGCTAGAGTTATTATTATAGGCTGATGTGCCTGAGTAATACGTTTTGTGAGGAGGAGAAGGAAGAGCTAAATCTTAAAAGATTCGTACTGAGTGTCAATGAGCTTCGCAGAGGTAAAAAGACCTAGGAAGCCTTTTGTCTCTCCTGCAAGCTTTGCTCACTTGCTATGATTTTTTTTTTTAAAGCATGTCCTCTGGCATCAGTACATTACCACAGAAACCAAATGCCCATTAATTCATAACGTCTTTGATTCTTCAAATATCTACTGAGCACTACTTTTTTTAGCATCTTTATTGGAGTATAATTGCTTTACAATGGGGTGTTAGTTTCTGCTTCATAGCAAAGTGAATCAGCTATACATATACATATGTTCCCAGATCTACTCACTCTTGCGTCTCCCTCCCTCCCACCCTCCCTATCCCACCCCTCTAGGTGGTCACAAAGCACCGAGCTGATCTCCCTGTGCTATGTGGCTGCTTCCCACTAGCTATCGATTTTACATTTGGTAGTGTATATATGTCCATGCCACTCTCTCACTTCATTCCAGCTTACCCTTCCCCCTCCCTGTATCCTCAAGTCCATTCTCTATGTCTGTGTCTTTATTCCTGTCCTGCCCCTAGGTTCTTCAGAACCATTTTTTTTTCAGATTCCATATATATGTGTTAGCATACATATTTATTTTTCTCTTTCTGACTTACTTCACTCTGCATGACAGTCTCTAGGTCCATCCACCTCACTACAAATAACTCAATTTCTTTTCTTTTCATGGCTGAGTAATATTCCATTGTATATATGTGCCACATCTTCTTTATCCATTCATCTGTCAATGGACACTTAGGTTGCTTCCACGTCCTGGCTATTGTAAATAGTGCTGCATTGAGCATTGTGGTACATGACTCTTTTTGAATTATGGTTTTCTCAGGGTATATGCCCAGTAGTGGGATTGCTGGGTCGTACAGTAGTTCTATTTTTAGTTTTTTAAGGAACCTCCATACTGTTCTCCATAGTGGCTGTATCAATTTACACTCCCACCAACAGGAGCACTATTTTAAAAAGAGCTTTCTGCTAATTAACGTGGAAGATGCAGAGATAAGGAGACTAGCTTTTCAGGGAGCTTAGACCTAGTAGGAAGGAAACATGTGTACCAGTGACCACTTGATAAATCCCTGTGAAAGGGATTAAGCTCCGTAAGAGGGATCCATGGGAGCCCTGAAAAGGGTGTGTGGCTCTTCAGTTGAGGAATCACTGAAGGCTTTCAGGTCACAGTTGAAATCAATCTCAAAAGATGGGCAGGCTGGGAAGAGGAGTGGTGGTGGCATGGGCATTCCAGGTATGAGAATGCCACAAGCAGAAACTCAGCCATGAGCAACTGAGTCGAGGGGGCAATGCCCACAGGCCAATCAAACATGACCTTGGTTTTTATATGTGGAAGAATGTAGAAAGACTCTCTCCCACCTACCCATAAATTCTAAGTCTGCAGCTCTGTTTCAAAGATGCTTGAAATTGTAAGCAAATATTGGACCAAGCAGAAGTTCAACTTGTCCTCATAACTTCCTGCAAAAATAATTTTTAAATTTAAATATCACTAATGATATCATCAAACCATGACAGAACTGCTTTTTAGTTTTGTTTTTGTTGCTTGTTTGTTTTTATAAGTAGTACTTATTTACTCTTGTGCAAAACTGAATTCATGGGGACACTTTTTTTTTTTTGCGGTACGCGGGCCTCTCACTGTTGTGGCCTCTCCCGTTGCGGAGCACAGGCTCCGGACGCACAGGCTCAGTGGCCATGGCTCACGGGCCCAGCCGCTCCGCGGCACGTGGGATCTTCCCGGACCAGGGCACGAACCCGTGTCCCCTGCATCAGCAGGCGGACTCTCAACCACTGCGCCACCAGGGAAACCCCATGGGGACAATTTTTTAAGGCAAAGCTTGCAGTGATTCACTTTTTATGTGGCACTTAAATGCCACAGATGATGAACTTGCTCCTTTCTCTCCTTCCTTTCATCATACTAACACCAGGACCTGTATGTTCTGTTTAAGTAGTCTAATTGGCCCAGGAAAAAATGAACCCTTGTTTTTATTTCCTCTGTTATTGTCCATTACAACTCCTGGACAACATTATAAGCTGAAATGATAACTTGGGGAGATGCTAACATATAAATCTGGACTTCTGCAAAATAGTCTACATTTATTCATTCATTATAAAGTTGTCCAGTCAGAATGGAATTAAACCAGGCCACTCCTCTCTGTAGTCAGGGCTTCCCTGAGTTCATTCTACACTTGCTGTAGAGATGGTGTGGTATTGTGGAAAGGGGGAAACTAGAGACAATTCATGACAAAACTCTGGGTTTCAATTTCTTTACTCATAAAATGGGGAAAATAATATATTCTCTGCCCACCTGAAAGGATTGTCATAAGAAACAAATACGCTAATTCACATGGAAAATAGTACACCGAAAGCAATGCACAAATCGAAGGTACTTTTCTTAGTTTAGTCCATGAGATCTTTTGTTAGTGGGAAGCCAGGCTTTTTCTTGATTGTCTGTTGATGCCATATCAAACCCCTCTCCCTTAAAAACACCCAAGTAGAGAGTCTTCTTTTTGTTTTCTTATGAAATGAGTAGAAGAAGGCAGGAAAGGGAGAAGGAAACATTTACTGAGCATCTGCTATGCTCCAGGGTCTGTGCAAAGAACTTTACATTCACCACTTCACTGGTATTATTAGGACCATCTGTGTTTTACAGAAGAGAAACAGGAGGCTCAGAAAGATAGGGTGACTACGTCAGTGTCACATAGCTAGCAAGCAACAGAGCTGGGATGCAAACCCAGGGTCAATCTGACTCTAAAGCCATTGATACTATTTCTCACACACTCCACTGCTTCTCTGATAAATACATCACAGAGAAATGATGTGTCCAAATATTTTGTAGTATACAGTTGTAGAGTCGGTTGAACGCATTTCTCCCCCATCTGTGGCCTGGCTGCTCTGCTTGTGCTGTTAATACAGTCCCTGGCTTGCTCCCCCAGATCCCACACTCACGTCTGCCTGCATTGAAAGATGAGCTTATGGGACTCCCCTGGCGGTCCAATGGCTAAGACTCCGCACTCCAAATGCAGGGGGCCCGGGTTCGATCCCTGGTCAGGGAACTAGATCCCGCGTGCCACAACTAAAGATCCTGTGTGCCACAACTAAGACCCGATGCAGCCAAATAAATTAAAAAATTAAAATTAAAAAACAAACAAACAGGGCTTCCCTGGTGGCGCAGTGGTTGAGAGCCCGCCTGCCGATGCAGGGGACACGGGTTCGTGCCCCGGTTTGGGAAGATCCCACATGCAGCGGAGCGGCTGGGCCCGTGAGCCATGGCCGCTGGGCCTGCGCGTCCGGAGCCTGTGCTCCGCAACGGGAGAGGCCACAACAGTGAGAGGCCCGCGTAACGCAAACAAACAAACAAACAAACAAACAAAGGTTCTTAACTGCCTCTCAGGAAGGTACTAAGTTACTCAGTTAACTAACAGCACTTTTTGGATAAAAATTTCTGTAGGGAATAGGAGATGTAGGCCCTGTCCTCTTAGAGCTTCCAGGAGAGAATTTGAAGTTCTCTCTGGTCCTGTAATGACTTCACCAGTCAAATCCTTTCAGAAACCCGTGCTACAGGGGAAATATCCTTTCCAAGCTCAGTAAATAGAGTTACTTCAGGAGCTACTGGAGACTGTGAGGGACTCACTTGTCCTGTCAAACAGTTGTCCCTCTGTAAGTCTTCAGACCTCTTTCCCTTTCTACCATGATTAGATGCTCCAAACCAAAAGGCATTCCACATCTCACAGATGTTCTGAAAATAGCAGGACATATTTTAAATCAGAATGTCCTTTAGAAAACCAGGGACAGAGAGGTCTCAGACATATTTCAAATTGAGTCTGGCTCTAAGGACCTCCCAAGAGATGGGAAGATGCTAACCTTCCAAAGTCTTATCTGGGCATCCAGAGACTGTCCTAAGATACTCAGCCTTTGAGAAACTGTCTCCACACTTACTGTTTTACCCCATTCATAAAGGTTGAGAAGCCTGCTGTCGGCCAAACATCACACCCTAGTGCATTCAGACTTGCCCCATCCTATAATTCTCCCTGGGGAGAACTCACTCCAGGGTCAACCCCAGTCTCTACCCTGACATTCTCCTGCTGCCTATTCAAGAAGAATAATTCTACCCTGATCCCTCCTTCTCATCTTTGAATAGTTCTAGGCCTGGTTCCCTCACGTGATTCTCTACCTGGGTCACACACCTTGAACATTAGCCAGAAACCTCTTCTCTATTCTTGTGTCCCCTTTCCCTTGACTATTTTCTCTGGAAGATATTCTTGATTCTGAGATATTTTCCTCCCACTTAACCCACCCCATATTTCATTAAACGAATGGAGGAACTGGAGGGAAATCCCATGTGCTGTGCTCCTTCCACTGACAGGCACAGTGGAGGCTCTTCATACACACTGACTTATTTAACCATCACAAAGCCCCTGTTAGGAAATGTAAGAGAATTTTAAAACTTTGCCAAAGTTACCAGCTAGGAGGTGGTATCGTCGGCTATTGTAGTGTCAACTGGGAAAAAAAACCCAACACGACATGAGAGCTGTGAGTTTCAGTTTTATTTGGGGACTTACTAAGGACTCTAGCCCCGGATACAGTCTCTTAAAGAGCTCTGAGGAACTGCTCCCAAGAGGTGAGGCGGGCAGGTCAGTATATATTTGTGGTTTTGGAGAAGGGTCACGTGCAATCAGGCACACATTTGGTAGAAGGTTAGTCATGAGGAACAGGTATCTCAGTCAGTGACGTTAGATCTTTTCTAAGTATGGAAAGATGTAAGAATCCAGGGTCATAAAAAAATTTCTCCTGAAATATTTCTATCTATGTAAGGGCTTGTTTTCCCAGAGTACCGAGTGCCTCATCCTGATCTTCACCTGAATTCCTTTCACGGTGAATTGTAGGTCAGTGGCTGCAGTGGCTAATGACTTGATTCTTGTAGAACTGGGCGGTGGGCAACATTCTTTGTTTTACAGTAGAGTTGAGACTTGAAACCAGGACCCATCTGGTTCCAAAGCCACTGCCCTTTCAAGTATCCTCCCAGCCTCCCAAGTAAACCAGCCTGTTCTATACACCGCTAGTCACTACCTGTGTCATAACTGATGTCTCCTGATGATTCAAGTTGTTCCCAAAAGTTAGGATATATTTCATAACAAGTCTTTTCTTCTAATCAGAGATTGAGTCGAATTAAAATAAGATTAGACTAGAAGCAGTCTTTTAAAAATAAAGATAAAAAGGAAGCAGTCTCTCATTACCACTTTGTGGGAAGATTTGCAGTTTCTCAAAATTCAATAGTATCAGTAAGTTTGGGATTTTCAAATGGTGTGGGGTTGACCACTAGGGCCAGAGTTTCAATGTTGCATTTGTTTTCCAGAAAAGGAGCTCAGCATAAAATGCAGCTAATAGTGGGGTTTTGTTTGGGTTTTTTGCATAATAAAAGTCGTAACTGAGCAACATTAACTACAGACACTCCTCCCCATAAATCCATGGAGACTCTGTGAAAAGCATTTCAGAGAAATCCAAACCCCAAGTAGTCTTTGGCAAGGGGTAATTTGCCATGATGGTAGTTAAATAAGGAGAATATTGAGTAGCTGACTACAAAGAAGCATCTGAAAATGAAAATAGCTGTGGCTGAAGTCCCTCAATAGAAAGTGTATATAAAATTTCTCACACGTGGCAGCCCAAACTGGTCTCTGCTTTTTATGAGACAAATTTGACAGTGCATACCAAGGAGCTTAAATCATACCCTTTTGGCCTAATAATCCCACTCCTGAGAATCTATCTCAAGGAAATAAGTCATAAAGAATAAGGAAGACTGTACATATTTCTATAGCAGCATTATTTATAATTAACAGAAAACTGGAAACAGCCTAATTTTATAATAATAAAGGAAAGGCTTAGTACATTTTGGTATCTTAATTCTTTGGGATATCATGCAGCTATTAAAAATATCATCCTACTGTACAAACAAGAAAAAGGATAAGCATAGAATACAGAATGCAAATACGCAGAAGTTATAGATATGCAGAAATACACATGTTGATAAAGAGTAGGAGGTGACACAAAGAGATGAAACTAAGTATGTTAGCACAGTGAGATGACAAGTTTTAAACATTAAAATTTTCTTTTGTGGGCTTCCCTGGTGGCGCAGTGGTTGGGAGTCCGCCTGCCGATTCAGGGGACGCGGGTTCGTGCCCCGGTCCGGGAAGATCCCACATGCCGCGGAGCGGCTGGGCCCGTGAGCCATGGCTGCTGAGCCTGCGCATCCGGAGCCTGTGCTCCGCAACGGGAGAGGCCACAACAGTGAGAGGCCCGCGTACCGCAAAAAAAAAAAAAAAAAAAAAAAAAATTTCTTTTGTAACGACCATATTTAGTTTTTAGGGACTTTTTTTCCCCTGTTTTATCTGCTGCAACTTATATAGAATCATGTTTCCTAATTATTGTTGGAACAGAAGATTATTCTACAAAAGACACATGGGGAACATGCTAGCCAAGTGTGAAATATAGAGAATTACTAATTTACAAATACTAATGCTATTGTTTTAATTTGCAGTGAAGGGAATTTGGCTACAAAGCAGGTTGTGTTCCTTCAGAGACCAGTTATGTGGAATTCAGCCACTCAAACACCGGAAGTGAGTAAAATTGATGCTTTATGATCTAAATGTTACACTGAAGCATTTAATCCTTAAACTCTCTTTGTAATTCTAAATGGTGAACAGATGAGGAAGTGCGGAGTTGATAAGGAAACAGTCTTCTGAACCAGCATATAACAAAGGAAATGTGCCAGCAAACAGGCATGTGAGACAGTTCTGAAGGGGATCAGAATATTACTCTAAAATATGCCACTTGGGCATAAGGATTACTATTTTGAGCTAAAGGCAATTAAAAAACAGCAGACACAGGAGGACCTCTCTACCCTCTCCCTTTCTGACAAAAGCAGAGCATAAATTTCCCTTTTAAAAGGTGACAGAAATTTCCATTTGTAAAGTTGCCTCCCTCTCCTGTACCAGAGATGACTCATCACTGGGAAGGACACAGACTGTAGTCCCCACAAACAAACCTTACTAAAGCCTTCTTTTCCATCAGTTTCCCCAAATACTTGCCTTCCCACAGTCTACTGCCCCTAGAAGCCCAAACCCCTTTTCCTTTGTCTAGTCACTTCACCACAGTTTATCACCCCTTGTAAAATGATATATAATCTCCCGGTCTAACTGCCTGTTTGGGTTTTCACTTCTCTGTGCAGCCCCCATGTGCATCCAAAATAAACCTTTTCTCCTATTAATCGTTTTTTTAGTTTAATTTGCTGGTCTGAGAGACTGAACATAATATGATAGAGGAAAAGTTTTTTCCTCTCCACAGTTATAAGCCTTATAAGTGAATGTGCGTGATATCTGTGTGATCTTGTCTATCTTGACTTCTGACAGCACTTTTGTATTGTCTCCTCAAGGTCACATTTTTTCAGCCCTTTGCTGAAGGGCTATGCTGAGCCTCAAGTCACCTTATCCTTAATAGACCCCTACTAGATGCACACCTAGAATAGTATCATTGAATGAAGCAATCTGTGCATTAATTACTTAAAGCATAACCTTCAAAACGGGAAGTTTGCAAATAGACCAGAAAATTATTTGAAGTGATTCTTTTTCTGTATATCAAGAAAATATTGTTTTAGAAAACTTTAAAGTTTTCTAAACTAGCAAAGCTAGACTGACAGTGTATGTAATGCAGCCATGCTACGTTGTCTCACATTAATTTTGGAAAGACTCTAGCTGGCTCCATAGGTAAGCAGGTAGAGAGGTGGAAAGGTAGATAGGATATTCCTCCCATGGGAGGAAAGCAGAGTGATCAAGTACACAGATTTTAGAAAGACTGAATTAGAGCCCACAGGTGAGCAGGGCCTCCCAACCAGGGTGAGAGTGGCTCAGGTTCACAAGTTCATTAAGAAATATTCGGTTAAGAAGAAGCAAGGTGGATCTATGTAAAGAATGGCCAGAAAAGGTTTTCATTCTTCTTTCTCCTTCCTCAAAGCAACTTCTCACCATGCTACAGCCTTTTCTTTCCTTTTCCTTTTTCTTTCTTTCTTTTTTTTTAAAAACATTCTGCAAACAGCCATCATTTTTGAGAAAGATCAACAGAATTCACAGCCTCATGGGATTTTGACTAACTGAGGGCCCTGGAATTGGTGTTTGTGAAGATATAAGACCCCAATTCAGCTGCTTCATGGTCTGCTTTCTTAGGGTTAGATATCAGTTCTCTGTTTCCCTGAAAATAACTGAGCTCTTTTTGTTTAACTTTAAATAGCATTCAGTAGTCTAGTGGTAGCTTTTCTTTGGGTAATCTTTATATTTATATCCATTGTAATATAAAATTTCTGGCTCATTTATATAATAGTAAGGAAGTACATAAATGGTCAGTTTTCATCAATGAGAAGCCCAGGAGTAATATATTTTATAGCTTAGAATTCTACTTCTAAACGGATTTACTCTTTCTTCCTTTGATAAATTTTTAATTTTCCTAGCAGGAAATCTCAGGATATTGAGATTATTTCAGGGCAGAACATGTAGGTGGTTCAGTCTGGAGCTGAAGTATGTAATAGCTATAATAGAAAACCAATTTGTAAATTCTTTTAATTCTCTTCAGTGGAAATAATTTGTTACTTTATCTCGAGAAGGTAGTAGACTATCAGTATCGCCATAGAGTTAATTTAGCTATCTCATATATATTTTGTGAAAGTTATACATTTATAACATGCCTTGAAAAAAATTTTTATGCAGTTGTAGGTCTGTAATGGGACTATTCTTTGCTTGTACCTTGAAATCAGTTGTTGTTTGGGAGGGGCTGATAAGGGGATTGCTTCATTTATAAAGGTTTTCAAAGAATTATTTCAAAGGTGTTTAGTTCTTTTTTATTTATTTATCTATCTATCTATTTATTTATTTATTTATTTGGCTGAACCAGTTCTTATGCAGCAGGTGGGCTCCTTAGTTGCTCCTTAGTTGAACTCTTAGTTGCGGCATGCATGCGGGATCCAGTTCCCTGACCAGGGATCGAACCCAGGCCCTCTGCACTGGGAGCGTGGAGTCTTATCCACTGCGCCACCAGGGAAGTCCCTAGTTCTTTTTTTAAAAAATAAATTTTTTAATTTTATTTTTGGTTGCGTTGGGTCTTTGCTGCACGCAGGCTTTTCTCTTGTTGTGGTGAGTGGGGGCTTCTCTTGTTGCGGAGTACAGGCTCTAGGCGCGCGGGTTTCAGTAGTTGTGGCT
The DNA here is from genome assembly GCF_964341445.2 of Mesoplodon mirus. NCBI lineage: Eukaryota > Metazoa > Chordata > Mammalia > Artiodactyla > Ziphiidae > Mesoplodon > Mesoplodon mirus. The sequence goes on from NC_138984.1 coordinate 38,480,071, forward strand.
TATGGGCTCTAGGGCGTGCAGGCTCAGTAGCTGTGGTGCATGGGCTTAGTTGCTCTGCAGAATGTGGGATCTTCCTGGGCCAGGGATCGAACCTGTGTCCCCTGCATTGGCAGGCAGATGCCTAACCACTGTGCCACTAGGAAAGCCCAAAGGTGTTTAGTTCTAAAAACCACTTGGTGGAAATTTGAGACAATTATAAACATTGCCTTAGGATCGTTAATGAGTTTTCAGTAAAATGATAAATTTCATGGGCTGGTAGAAACTGATCTAGGGTTTAACGCTTGAAAAGAAAGTTCTCTCTTTTACTGAGATTAATGTCAAGATATATATAAGACTTTTTGTATTCAGTTGCACTCAACATAGAACAGTACTTTTATGTTAAGCAAAGCCATTTCATGCCTCTGTATAGGGGAGGGAATTGATAATCACATGATGAAGAAAGCATATTGTTGGAATTTTTTCTTCTGCAGTTATAAAGACCTTTACATTTGGAATTTGTTTATCATCCAAAAATATGTTTTTACACAATATTCTAGATAGCTTGAGAAATTTTTTAAATATGGAAAATATCAATTCAAAATATTTATAGTCCCAATTACTGCCTCAATTTTCTTTAAGCTATTGAAAGATAGTTTGTTTTAGGAAAATTAGAAAAATTTTAGAAAAAAATTAATAGGAGAAAATCTTCTGAACTGGAGCTAAGCAAAGAGTTCTTAGACATGACACCAAAAGCATAATTCATTTTAAAAAATTGATAAATTAGACCTTATCAAAATTTAAAACTTTTGCTCTGTGAATAACACTAAGAAAATAACAGAAAAGCCACAGACTGGGGAGGAAAAAATAACTTTGTAAATCACGTATATGACAAAGGACTTGTATCCAGAAGGTATCAAGAACTCTCAAAACTTAAAAAATAAATAAACAACGCAGGTAAAATTTAGTTAAAAGTCTTGGACATCTAACCAATGAGGATATGTAGATTAGAAATAAGCACATAAAAAGACAATTAAATCATTAGTCATTAAGGGAAATGCAAATGAAAACCATGATGAGACACTACTATGCATCTACTAGAATGACTAAGATTAAAAAATATTGACAATACTAAGAACTAGCAAGGATGAGGATCAATCAGAACTATCAAACGCTGCTGGTGGGAATGCAAAATGGTGCACCCTCTCTGGAAAACAGTTTGGCAGCTTCTTATGGGGTTAAACATACACTTACATATGACCTAGCAATCCCACTCTTGGGCATTTACCCTAGAGAAATAAAAACTTTTGTTCACACAAAAAGCTACACATAAATGTTTATATGCTCTATTCATAATCTCCAAAAACTGGAAAAAATCCAAATGTCCTCAGCAGGTGTATGGATAAACGGCTGTGGTACTTCCATACAATGAAATACTACTCAGAAATAAAAACAAATGCACTCTTGATATGCACAATGGCGTGGATTAATCTCAAAAAGCATGCTGATTAAAAGAAGCCAGTCTCAGGGAGTTCCCTGGTGGTCCAGTGGTTAGGTCTTGGCACTTTCACTGCCGGGGCCTGGGTTCAATCCCTGGTCGGGGAGCTAAAATTCTGCAAGCTGCACAGCACGGTGCAGCCAAGGAAAAAAAAAAAAAAAGCCAGTCTCAAAAGGTTATAGACTATACTATTCTATTTTTTTTTTAATTTTTAAAATTTATTTATTTATTTATTTATTTATGGCTGCATTGGGTCTTTGTTGCTGCATGCGGGCTTTCTGTAGTTGCGGCGAGCAGGGGCTACTCTTCATTGTGGTGCATGGGCTTCTCATTGCGGTGGTTTCTCTTATTGCAGAGCATGGGCTCTAGGAGCTTGGGCTTCAGTAGTTGCAGCACACGGGTTCAGTAGTTGCAGCACTTGGGCCCTAGAGCGCCCGGACTTCAGTAGTTGCGGTGTGTGGGCTCAGTAGTTGTGGCTCACGGGCTCTGGAGAACAGGCTCATTAGTTGTGGCGCATGAGATTAGTTGCTCCGAGGCATGTGGGATCTTCCCAAACCAGGGGTCGAATCCGTGTCCCCTGTATTGGCAGGCAGACTCTCAACCACTGCACCACTAGGGAAGTCCCTGTGCTATTCTATTTATATGACATCCTCAAAAAGGCAGAACTGTACTGTGGATAACAGATCATGGGTTGCTAGGGATTTGGGGTTTGGGGAAGGCTGTGATAAAGGGATAGCATGGGGGGTTTTGAGAGGGATAATAGAACTGTTCTGTGTCCTGATTGTGATTTGTACACAAATTTATACACATGTATTAAAATTCATAGAACTTTACACTTTTACATATTTACTTTTAAATTTAAAAGATTGTATGCTTTATAATTTTAATTTTTTTAATTTAAAAATAAAATAAAAATGTTATGAAAGATTGTATGCTTTATAAATCACATAGGCTATATTTTTTATACCTTTGTCCTTCAGTAAAAACTCTCCTTGGATAATGGAATTTTTATGAAGTATAATGAGATTGTTAACCTCCCTTTCCTCTACATGAGGCTCTGTAGTATAAATAAAGCAAGGTTCTTTTTATCTTGCTCTTCCTTTTATCTATTTAAAAATTTTTTTCTTTATTTTGGGGGGAGGGCTCTAGATAGACTCAAGGAAGTGATAGCTATGCTAAGCAGGGTAAGAGACTCTGACCAGGATTTTACCTCCATCTATTAAATGTTCTCAATTTTTCTTCCAAGATCTTCTTTCTTAAGTTTTCTGTTTCTTTGAAGACTCAAGTAAAAAACTCATCAGATTTTTCTATTACCTAAAAATCTTTATTTCAGTTAAATTCTTCAGCCCATTTCCCTTTGATAATTATTTATAAGAAACAACAGTTCATTTAAAAGTATTTAGTTTCCACTGACTCAGAGTAGGGTTTCCATCCAGTGGTGTTCTTAGGGGTAGACAACAAACCATGAAAGGGATTCCAGGGGATGGGTGTGTGTGTGTGTGTGTGTGTGTGTGTGTGTGTGTGTGTGTGTGTACAAACAGCTTCTGCCAGGCTCTCCAAGCTTCCGTGTCCTCATCTGTAGAATGGACAATGTTAGTACCTACCACAGGGTTGGGAGGAGGATTCAGTTAGAAAACATGTAGGGGGCTGGGCACAGCACCTGGTCACATGGAATGTTGCTTTTGTTTACATAGGAATGTTTTTCTTTCAATTCTAGATGATTAAATACTAACTCTATGGAGAAACTGAAGAAAAAATCCAGAAACTCCTAATGACCCTCCATTTTCTCCAGCTAAAAATTACCTTCAGCTAATGTGTAGGAATGTAGTGCATTGATGCTTTTTGACGTTCAAAAAAACACACATGAACATATATACATATGTTAATATTTATATATATATATAAAGCAAATATGGCAAAATATTAACAAGTTTTGAACTAGGTAGTAGGTTCATTGTAGTATCCTTTAAACTTTCTGTATATTTGAAATTTTTCATAGTTGGAAAGTTGGGAAAAATTAAGCTAAAAAGCATTAGCTGCCAAAAATTTTTTTCTGTTAGCTATTAAGTGGTAACTAATTAGTTACTAAGATGCTATGCCAAAAAGACCAATTAGAATGATTTAAATACAACAGAAGGGTCTCTCTCATAATTATCTAAAGATGCGCAGGCAATCCAGGGTGGGCAAAGCTCTGCCTCATGACTGGTCAGCTCTGCCACCCTCAACATTTGGCTTCTGCCTCTGGACCCAGGACTGCTTCTTCACTCATTGCTGTGTCCAACCAGCAAGAAGTAGGAAATTCCAGGCATGCTTCTAAGGCACTGACCCCCAAGTCACAGACATATTTCTTCTCACATCCCATTGGCCTGAACTTTATGTCCACAAGCATCTGCAAGGGAGGCTGGGAAATGTAATTGGGGCAACCATTGCTGGTACCGTAGTGAAATACTACATGCCTAGCTAAAAATTGCAAGGCATTGGTGGTGAGGTGGGTGCAGAGTTCTGTTATTAAAAGAAAGATAGAGGGCTTCCCTGGTAGCGCAGTGGTTGAGAGTCCGCCTGCCAATGCAGGGGACAGGGGTTCGTGCCCCGGTCTGGGAGGATCCCACATGCCGCGGAGCGGCTGGGCCCGTGAGCCATGGCCGCTGGGCCTGCGTGTCCGGAGCCTGTGTTCCGCAACGGGAGAAGCCACAACAGTGAGAGGCCCGCGTACTGCAAAAAAAAAAAAAGAAAGAAAGAAAGAAAAGAAAGATAGAGAGACTAGACCCTGGGAGACAGGAGTTAAATTTAAATGGTTCCAATTTACATTTGTTTTTCTTCTTTAGAGAAGTTTTGCATTCAAGTTATTTTCTTGTCTTTAAAATGTATCTCAAAACGAATGATTTCACGTGGTAAAGACTTCTTGGGCGCATCTATTGAATCATTTCTCTAATACAAACCAAGAAGTGAAGGAGCTGCAGTCACAGAAATGTTCTGAATTAGATCTTTTGAAGGTAACTATAAATAAAATCACATGGGGACTTCCCTGGTGGCACAGTGGTTAAGAGGCTGCCTGCCAATGTAGGGGACATGGGTTCGAACCCTGGTCCGGGAAGATCCCACATTCCGCAGAGCAACTAAGCCTGTGCGCCACAACTGCTGAGCCTGTGCTCTAGAGACCGCGAGCGACAACTACTGAGCCCATGTGCCACAACTACTGAAGCTTGTGTGCCTAGAACCCGTGCTCCGAAACAGGAGAAGTCACTGCAGTGAGGGGCCTGCTCACCGCAACAAAGAGTAGCCCCCGCTAGATGCAGATTGAGAAGGCCTGTGTGCAGCAACAAAGACCCAACGCAGCCAAAAATAAACACATTCATAAATTAAAATAATAATAATAAAAAAATAAAATCACATGAATACTAAGAAATATTTACTGTATACATTAACTTCTTTCCTTACTGCATGGTAAGATAATTATTTAATCAAACTTTGTTCTTACTTTTCCATTCATTTGAAGTTCATTTGAAATTATTGGAAAGTCATAGGGTCATATTTCATTCACTAGCTGTTAGTATCCTCAGTTGAAGTCCATGTGAAATTTAATTTGGTGCCAGTATAAATAGAATATATCAGGTACCTCACAGAGCATCATGTATAAATAAAAATGAAAGCATTTTGCTTTTATCATTAATGAAGTCCTTCATCTAGGGAATGCTTTTTACTCAAAGCAAACGGGCTTCTTACTGGTGTGGGCAGAAGGGAAGAGGGATCACCGCAGCCACAGGGCAGTGTGCAGGCTGGAGAGAAGCCCTCTTCTGGGCCACCCGCACTTGTTTCCATATGACTTATTGGTGTCCCTTGGGGTGTAAGGGACAGAAACCCTTCTCAGATTAGCCTATGTCCATAAGGGAATTTATTGGCTTCTAGGTGGGAAGGATTCTGACATAGCTCATAATATCAAAAAGAGAGCTACAGGGCTTCCCTGGTGGCACAGTGGTTGAGAGTCCGCCTGCCGATGCAGGGGACACGGGTTCGTGCCCCGGTCCGGGAGGATCCCACATGCCGCGGAGCGGCTGGGCCCGTGAGCCATGGCTGCTGAGCCTGCGCGTCCGGAGCCTGTGCTTCGCAACGGGAGAGGCCACAACAATGAGAGGCCCACATACCGCAAAAAATAAAAAAAATAAAAAAATAAAAGAGAGCTACAAAAAACAGTGCCTCAGGGACTGATTCCAGAGATTCAACAGCCCCAGGATGTTCTGTTTGTTTCAGCTTCTACGTATGTATGTGCAGAGGGCTTCTTATGAAGTGAGTATGGCCACCTCATCAAAAAGAACGAAATTCTTGAAATAACTCAGACAGAGAAAGACAAATACTGTATGTTATCACTTATATGTGGAATCTAAAAAATAAAACAAACAAATGAATATAACAAAAAGAAGCACACTCCCAGATATAGAGAACAAACCAGTGGTTACCAGAGGGGAGAGGAAAGGAGGGGGAGGGGCAGGAGAGGGGGAGGGGGTTAAGAGGTACAAACTACTATGTATAAAATAAATAAGCTACAAGGATATATTGTACAGCACAGGGAATATAGCCAATATTTTATAATGACTTTAAATGGAGTATAATCTATAAAAATATTGAATCACTGTTGTACACCTGAAACTAATACAATATTGTAAATCAACTATACTTCAATTTTTAGAAAGAAAGAACTTCTTTACCCTAGAGTCAATATAGCAATCCCAGGGAAGGGCTCTGATTGGATCTGATTGGGTCACATGCCCACACTGCAGTAGAGAGGAAGGTGGATAGGAAAGCTAGCTGGAAAGATGGTTGTCCATGACACCTTTTTCCCTTCCCAGGTTTGAATGATTTTGACCGCCCCAAGCTTGGATGACTCAGGAACATATTCTGTGAGCAAGAAGGGTTGGGGTTTCTCTGCATGATTCAAAAGCTTGGACTCTTCTAACTGGTACTGGAGTCACACTTAGTCTACAGTGGCTTCCTATTCCTCTTTCAACCCTGAGACACACAAGGAAGAGAAATCCTGAATGTCCACTCCATGTTTTTATTACTTTATAAACCATATTTTTTAGCTACTCCTCCACTCTATCCATCATAACACTGTCCAAGACTGCAATGTCTTATGATTGCTGGTATAATTCTGACTTTGTTCTTTTGCTTTTGTTTTTAAGACGTCAACAGTGGAAAATGAAAGACACATTGGTAGGACACCCTAACTGAAACTGGTTTGTCACTGAGTCTCATGTATTTGAAATGGGTCATTCATTTTTAGTAAATGAGGATGATTCTCAGAAGTTGACCGATTTTATCAAAGGGTAGCATTAGATCTGCATGCGACTCTTGGTAGAATCTGCTCTCATTCTACAGTGAAAATATCAGAAGTGAGAACCTATATGAATAAGTCTGGCAATGTTGCATGAAAAGTCTCCTTATTGACATAGGGAAATACTCAAAATACAGTGAGTGTTAAGTGCAAAAGTGAGCTAGCTGTAACATCCATGTGTGCATATGCAAATACATAGTAAAACATGCCAAATTTAAACAGTGGTATCTCTGTGAGATGGGATTGTGGGTGGGTTTTGCTTTTTTCTTTATTTTTGCCTGCTTTTCTACGCTGAGCGTGTATTATTTTTGTAATTGGAAATTTTTATTTGAGAAACATACAAATCTTTGACCACAAATCTACTCATATTTTTGCAGAGCAGATGATGTGAAAAAAATAAGGTAAGACACTCTCAGGCTCCAGTTCAAAGCCAGCCACTCCCTGACCTTGGACAAATACCATCTTCCTTCTGGGTCTTACCTCTGTACAATGAGGGATTAAAGTAGATGATCTCCAAGGACTGGTCAGGCTTCAGTCTCCTACGCTCTAAGTTATAAGGACATTGCAATTTGATTTGTTGGAAAAGCTATTATTTCATGTAGAGTGAGGGAGGCGACATCATTGCTGAACATGTATTTATTAAAAGTCACTTGGTAAAAAAAGAAAAGAGTTTGTTCTGAAATCTTTTATAGAGTTAGGTATTTTGTCATCTTCTAATACTTAAAATTTGGTGGCTGTTTACTTATGAATACTTATTTAAAAGTGAATTACTGTCACTATCTTATTATTCTGAATAATACCCAATTTTTATTAAGAAAATTCTCACTGAGTATGTGAGAGCTGGCCTCTATTGGCTGATGTACAAGAAGGAGTTTATTGCAAAATTCACCTTTGGCCCTGGTGCTGGTGAAAAAGGAAAGATCCAGGCTGCCAAGTGCTCCCAGGCTCCCCCTCCTTCCCATTTCATTCAGTCAACAGGAGAGGTCATTCAGGAGTGAATGCACCCTTTGTGCCTGTGGGAAAGGAGCCAGAAGCTAGGCTTGAGAAAGGAGCAGTACCGGTCAGCCCTGCCTGCAGCCAAAAGGCTATATCCGCACTGACCAGCGTCCCAATGCCAGGGAGAACGTGACATTCTCAAATCCTCTACCCTGAGAGTAAATCTGTCAGGTCCCACTGCTTGTATTAAATTCAGTACATTTCATGAATGGGAAGAAAAAGGGAGAAGATTTGAGATCTGAGACTTGCACTTGATGAATGCAAATGAAAATGTCCCTGCCATCAAGCTATGTCTGACTTGGGCTGTGAGAGTGGGCCTTTATTGAGGCAGGACCCACTGCAGACTTGTTCCTTTCAACTTGTCCAAGGACTCCAGTAACTCAGCCAAGAAAAAGATGAGCTGCCAACACACTCCTTTCAATGCAACACACTGAGGCCTGTATCTTCCTATACAAATAGTGCCATCAACCGTGGTTACAGTCCACAGTAGTCCGCAAAATTCAGTTTAATACAGCTGTTTGCATGGTATATTTGCCATGAAAGCCAGTATGAAATCCTTTTACTTTTATTTTTTTTTAATTTTTTGCCCCACCGCACGGCATGCAGGATCTTAGCTCCCCGACCAGGGATCAAAGCCGCGCCCACTGCAGTGGAAGCCTGGAGTCTTAACCACTGGACCACCAGGGAAGTCCATGCATTTGTATTTTATACAATATAGTTCAAGAAACCTATGGATTAACAAACTTTCGTAAGACTAGCCTAGGCATCTGACTTCTATATATTTTTCTGAGAGTTTTTTTTGAGTAATTTTCGTTCTCACATTTGAGAAAATGTAACCCTAGTTTCCAACTAACATATAAATGAGCTTTAAGCAAATAAACTCTTTGTAATCTGGGAAATTACTGGGCTTTTTAAATGTTTTTTAAATTTTATCTTTATCTTATTTATCCTTACTCAGTTTTTGTGCCTGAGTATATGATCATGATCTAATATCTGTCACGTTATCAGTATTAAAGAAGCCCCTGTAATCTCATCAGGAGTCTGAAGATCCACAATTCTCTCCCTGAGCTCTCCTTCTGTTGACTTAGATATCTTAGTTTGACTTAAGTTACCTTGGCGGAGACCACGTCTTTTTATTGAGAACCACACCAAGGATGAGGTCAGGCCTCAGTAATATATTTTTTTTTGCGGTACGCGGGCCTCTCACTGTTGCGGCCTCTCCCGTTGTGGAGCACAGGCTCCGGACGTGCAGGCTCAGTGGCCATGGCTCACAGGCCCAGCCGCTCCACGGCATGTGGGATCTTCCCCGGACCGGGGCACGAACCCGTGTCCCCTGCATCGGCAGGCGGACTCTCAACCACTGCGCCACCAGGGAAGCCCCTCAGTAATATTTCATAATGAAAATATCCGCAGCTTCTCTGACAGTCTGCAGAAGCTGGTCCCGGGGCCGAGCAATCCCACTGTGTCAGGCAGAAGCGGCTTGTAGAAGGACAAGGAGAGGGGTCTGCTCCACCTAGAAAGGCACCCCTGATTCCAATATGATCTCAGTCTGAATCACCTATGCAGCCTATTCCTATAGAAATGGGGGAGAGGTAGCCTCTGGGGCACTTTTTCTGCTGCTCAGATCCCGACAAACACCTAGAAGGAAAATGGAGCTTTTAGCGTATCTCTACCTGATTTGCTCACCCAAGTAAGATCTCAGCAGGTCCCTCTCCTCAGGTGTCACTGAGGACCCAGACAGGGGCACACAGCCTGTCCGCCGATGAGGAGAACGATGGGCCAGGAAGCCACCAAGTGGTGTGAACAGAGAGGGGAGCGCACCTTCGCTTGGAGGCCGGGGAGGAGGGAACGTGAAGGGCGGCCCGAGCTGGCCCTTGAAGAGAAGCGGGCAGGGAACTAGACCAGCGGGACAAGACGGCGCCCATCCTTTAAACTCCTGGTTGCCAATCTCTTGTGTTTCAGAGGAAAGGCAGCCGGCACGTGAAAGGTGAAGACAGGAGCAAAGCCACGAGCAGGAGCGTCGGATTGGACACGGCCCTGTCACACCCTGCAGAGGGCTGGAGCCTGCCCGAGGCGCGCCTCCTAGCTCCTTCTAGAGAATGCTGGATGAAGGAGAAGAGGCTGGCCCAGCACAGCAGCTTCTCCGGGTTCAGCCAGAGTGACAGTGTCCTGCGGGAAATAGATGATGGACAGTTTGACCAGGAAGATGGAGTAACTCAGGTCACTTGTATGTGAGCAAAGAAGGAAAGGAACAGAGGCCTTGTAAATAATTATTAAAATAATTGCCAAGTTACTTTATTGTATTGCTTTATCTGCATTTATGGGATACTTTGGATTTTTCCAGACTCAGGCTTTCCTCTAATCTACGTAAACTTTGGCTCAACCTTCCAGGCAAGGAAGAATAACCAACATATTTGTAAATTTAGAATCATGTTTACAGTTTTCTCAACTAAAACATCTGTTTAAACAGATGTCTTATGAGGTTATTAACCGATAATGTACTTCAGTGTCTCATGAATGTGTAAGGTATACTTTTCTTACAATTCCTGGTAAGACAACTAAATATCTCAACCAGTATTTTCACTTAATTAGAAAATTCTCAGGAAGTTAGAGCCTTACTTAAGCTGAAAATTCTCCCTCTCTCTTTCACATACAGACACACACACACACACACACACACACACACACACACACACACAAAGGGCTAATTAATAAAGTACCTATTTCCTGAATATAACAATTAATCTAAATTTTGTCTTTAACTATGGCAGGTATGTACAAAGCAAACCCTTATTTGCTAAAATATTCTTTGAAAAAAAATCCTTTTTGTATGTCTTTGGTTTTAAAGGGTCACCATGTTACCAACCTCGTACTGATTCATTTAGCTTAAACTTTCTTGTGTCTAATAGCCTAGAAACACAGCAAAGCACCATCCCTTAAAATTCAATATGAGAAGAACCTACAATCTCAATATTTAAAAACCGTAGTAGACAGAATTAATTTTCTTTCTTTTAAATTGTAAATAGTCTGAAAAGGGAAACATCAACTTTAAATGGAAACTGAAGTCTTTTATCGGCCTAGATATGAATTACGCTGTTATTTTGATTGCTAAAGCATGAAGAATGTGGAAACCCAGAATTTTCAGTCCTGCAGGAGTAAAAAGGTGCTCATAGCACATGCAATGTGTACAGTGACTTATCTGTTCCATCTCTGCTTTTCTTGCTCTGCTAGTAGGGATGCCTTTGCCTTGCCCAGCCTTTAACAGGTAAAGACTAAAATTTTACAAAATAGAGGATTTTCATTTATCTACGAAAGGCTTACTTTGAAATGTGGTTTACTTCTAATGAATTACAACTGTGCCATTGATGTGTTCAGTCTATTATATATTTTTATTAGCATTGGTGTTGACATTATAAAGTCATTTGAATAATAAAATGTCATTTGTAATTGGGCTATTGTTTTATTGAACACAAATGCTCATGTTTTACACATATGACAGATATGTATTACATGTTCTCAAATATATTGTGTAACTAGGGACTTCCCTGGTGGTCCAGTGGTTAAGACTCTGCACTCCCAATGCAGGGGGCACAGGTTCAATCCCCGGCTGGAGAACTAAGTACCTGCATGCCACACAGTGTGGCCAAAAAAATAAACAAATAAACAATTTTATGTAAATGTTATGTAAATGTAAATCAACCATATGGTTGACATGTAAATCAACCATACTTCAAAAAAAAATGTATGGTGTAACTAAACTATGTTGATCTCCATGAATTGTTGGTAAGATTGACATGGAATTATTCTACTTCTACCATGCAGAAGCATTACCTTTATAGGTATAAAGGAACTGAAGAATATTCTGCTCAGTATTATTCTATGAAAATAGCTATCAACAGTACCTGTAGAAGTGTTTTTTTGTTTTGACTTTTAGATGAACCTGAGTTCCATATTCAAGAGTTGGTGAATTTTTGGTAGAAATAAATACTACTTCTGGAGCCCACAAAATGCCATGAGTTATGAAACACAGGTAATGAACTCAGAAAGATCAGACAGTTTTTCCCAATGCCAGGGTCTACAACAGGCAGAGATTCTGGTATATTCTGTTAGTGTAAAGAAGAGATTTGAAGTATTAAAAACAGAGAAAGAAATTTATATCGACTAAAGGAAAACTCAGAAATCTCTTTTAATTTTTTAAAATTTGTATAGGAATACTTTCTTTTCACAGTTTGTTTCTAATCTGTTATTTCTTCTTATTAAAAAAATCTTTTTATTAGAATAAACTTAGTGGTCATACCCTTAAAACCTATTTTATAAAGTTACTCCAACAGTTACCCTTAAGTTATGTGGCAAGTTTGTATGATAGTGAATAAATAATGACCAAATGGTTCTAGAGCATTTTAATTATATATAAGTAACTCTGAGTCTCTCTCTCTCTTTTTTTTTTTTTTTTCTGAGTCTCTTTTAAAAAACAAAAAGTAACAAGGCTGGGCTTCCCTGGTGGCACAGTGGTTGAGAGTCCGCCTGTCGATGCAGGGGACGCGAGTTTGTGCCCCGGTCTGGGAAGATCCCACATGCCGCGGAGCGGCTGGGCCCGTGAGCCATGGCCGCTGAGCCTGCGCGTCCGGAGCCTGTGCTCCGCAACGGAGAGGCCGCAACAGTGAGAGGCCCGCGTACCACACACACACACAAAAAAAAGTAACAAAACTTGGACTCTATATGCCTAAGAAGTTAAATGTGAGTAACCTTATCATTATCTTCTGCCAGTTGTACATTCAGTTCTTTTCATAATGCTGTGTAATTCCTTAGGGGCTCTGGCATGTGAATTTTTAATACCTATAAATTATGATGATGAAAAAATATGCAGATCATAGATGTGGGTGTGAGGTTCTGCCATTCCCCTTGGTACAGCATCTATGGCACTTCTGTCTTAGGTTTCCAAAACCACCTGTTAGTTCCATCCCATTTGGGTTGAATGTCACCTGTTATCTCCATGGACAGCATTTAGCACCTAATTACCAGAGAAATTGCCACTGAGCTGGGGAGCAGCTCTATCAATGTCATTTAAAGACAACAGAAACATCACTCTTTTTAAGAGACTTGAGGGCTTCCAGGAGCCTTCAGACACCTATAGAAGCAGGAGGCAGGGCTGCGGTAAGTCAAATCACAACTATCATCTCCAAATCATTTGTTTTATCAGGAGCAGATGTTCGTATATTTGACTATAAATGTACCAGTTGCATTTTCATTTCTTTCATTCTGGAACAGCTAAGGAGCTGTCTCTTTTCCCAGCCTTTCCTCACTACCTTAACTCCTTGCTACCATTCCCTCTAGGCTGGAAGGACTATGGCTCTTTCAGCGTTAAGACTAAAAAGGATTTCCTTCTCTCAACTCCTCAGGGCCCCAGCAGCCGCCTGTATGGAAAGACTAAATTTCAAGTGAGCACTGAAATGGAGTGGTGCTAGCAATGGGGAGAGTCTATAACTAAGCATTTTAATTCAAAATACACTGGTGGGTATGTAGGAAAACCAGCTAAATGCAAACCATCAGAACCATTTAAATAATATTAATTGTAGCAATTTATCATACCTTGAGAGCGAGTTTTACTTGTGCAATAGCCCTAAGTTTATAGAGCCAGTTCTGACAAATGATTATACGTAAACATAAGATGACCAGTGGTGAGTTTCTTGGCTTTATTTTTGCCTCAGGCTTGGAAGCTGAAGAAACCAGCAATCAGGAAATGCCAATGTTGCAGACCAAGAAAACCCTAACAAAAGCCTAGCAAGACGGCACATATTTAGACAATAACTGTTCTACTCCAGCCAAACACCACCACAGAAAAACCTGTGACCTCACCTGGACCTACACCAGCACAGACCAAGTAGAAAGCCTAGATTTCCACCCTCACAAGGCTATACCAAAGGGGCCCAACACCGCGGCCAGGGTGGTGTCAGAGAAAGACAGTAGGGAACTGGGGATTTCATCCCCGTGGGCCAGTCAGAGGCTCCCCACCCTCACTGCACAGAGTTAGTGGAGATCATGTAAGAAGTTTGGACTTCACCCTCATCCGTCGTTGTTGTATACCTAGACAGCAGCTTCAAAGGAAAATCAGTTCTGGTAACATGGGAACATTTTTTTTCCTTAACTTCCTTTACCTGTTGAGTCATTTCCCTGCAAAACAGTATCTCAATTGCTGAAAATGAAGTTCCAAAGTGTACACTAAGGCATAAAAGGCCAGTGAAGCAAACCAATAAGGAATGGAAGTCAAGTTATTCTTATCTTCTCTTCAAAAATGTAATCACTAAATAAAGCAGCTGGGGGAATTAGAAGATTTGCCTACATGGAAAAAAGTTTGAATTGAGCCTCCATGTTTCAATCAAGTGTTCACTCTGTCCTCCCAGTTAAGCACTGCTGTGCCTGAGCCGCCAGGAGACCTGACTCTGGGCGGGCTAGCCAAGAACCAGCCACACGGACACCTGGGAAATCTGAAGTCCAGGCTTTCTAATGTAAGAATTTCTTTGGTTGGTTATGCGGAAAAACTGTTAAATACACACATTTCAACTCCTTTGTGTCTTAAGGGGGATACTAATCCTCAGGGACAGAGTCGTTTTCAACATGTTAAAGTTTCAAAAGTAGAACCACTCACATCACTGTAATAGATGTGGTTAGTAAAATGACTTTTTATTTAACACAAGAGAATATAGCATGTCTTCTAATTTCAGTAAATTAATAGAAAACTGAGACACACCAAATTTGGATATTTTACTTACGTTTCCTTTATTCTTTCTCAGACTACAGGCATAGTTGAATGTTTATACAGCACACACAAAAAGTGGGTTTTAACATTTCAATATTTTTTCCTGTAAACATTAGTTCCTTAGCCACATGTCATTCTTCTGAATTTGTTCTTTTGGGAAACCATGTGACTCAAGATTTTTCTCCTTGTCTAACCCCCTCCAAAAGTATTAGTTAAGATTCCCTTTTTTAAAACTTCCAGCTTTATGGTATAGCTGCAGACTGACATTTTATGTATGTTTCTCCCTTTTTTCCCACCTCTTCATGTAAAGAGCTACTGCCACGGACTTGAGTTAAAATGAATGGAATTCATACCTTATTCCAAAATATCTTCCAGATGAATTAAATATAAAAAACAAAACTATAAAAATACTGTAATAATATATGAGCAAATATTTAGAGCATAATTCAAAACCCAGAAGCCATAAAGGAAAAGACTGTGTAAATACTAACACTGCACATTTAAAACCTGCATACAGAAAAACACTCCATTAACATCATCAAAAGGTAAACAAAAAATTGGAATCAAGAAATGATCAAATAACAAAGGGCTAATATTCTAAGTATACAAAGGATGTTAATAAAAAACAGATGTACAACCTAGTAGAAAAAACTGCAAATGACACAAATAGGTAGTTTATTTTAAAGTCTTTTTTTTTTTGGCCACCCTGCATGGCTTACAGGATCTTAGTTCCCCAACCAGGGATTGAACCCCGGGCCTCAGCAGTGAGAGTGCAGAGTCCTAACCAATGGACTGCCAGGGAATTCCCAAGTAGTTTGTTTTAAAAAGAAACATAAACAACCAATAAACATGCCCTGGTTTAAACTAATAAAAAATTGCAAAACAACAAAAAAAGAAAATGCCATTTTTTGTTTTAAATTGGGTTAGCAGTTTTCAAAGATTGTTAATACCCAATGTGGGCCAGTGTGTGCAGCCCGGAGGGGAGCAGCCTTCTTATAACCAAGAAATAGCCTTGAGGAAGGTGGCCATGCCCCAAGGATGGTGGGATGGAAAGTCAGGAGGAGCCTGGGACACCAATGAAGGACCCTGGAGCCACTGCACAAGCCCAGGACTGCTGACCTCTGGCCTTGTTACAAAGAAAAGCAAAACCTTATTTGGTTAAGCCACTCCATTCCAACACATGCTGCCTAACACAATCCTACTCAACATAAGAATTAAAGAAGTCTCCCAAGCATAGGTAGCAGGCAATGTTCAGAAACATGAAATAGCAGATGAAAACAGAGAAGCCTGAGCTTTGGAGCCAGGACTGAGTGCAGACCCTGGCCCTGCTACTTGTTCCTGTGGACACTGAACAGCTACTTTGAAGCTCAGTTTACTTATGTGTAAAATAGGGATAGAAACAAACAAATTTAATTGAATGAGGATTTAGTGCAATTATGTGGGAAATGTACCACTGTTCCTGACACCTGGTTAGGTGCTCAAGAAACTGAAACCATTATTTTTTTTCAAAAGGTCCAGTTCTAAGTTTGCAAAGAAGTTCTTTTTAGTGAGGTGAACAATCCTATGTTTGGGGAAACTCCAGAACAAATACAGAGCATCTTTTAAATATGAATATAACAGCTAAAGATTTAAATATATTTCTATGTGGTAAATAAAAAGATTCACCACTACTTTGCCAATTATATTAGGTAGTTCACAGGGTCTCCAGAAAAGCCAGAGACCCAAGACCACATGCTAAGCAGCCAAGAACAAATTACGTCTGCAGAAGACCATGCTGCTACCTCTACAGGCACAGATCATGTTAAAGGCAGATATCCTGAATAAAAGGTGGAGGAGGGAGGATATATTTTAAGAATGCTTTTTAGTTTTCAGCGTTCAGTCTCGTCAGTGATGAAACCCTCCTCCTGAAACAGATTCCCTGTGAGAGGACGCAGGTTCACTCTCTCACCCATTCGTTCCTTTAACAAATATTTCTTAACTCTTGGTCAGTCTTGCACTTATGGAATCAATAGGCTAACAGAGGAGAAAGATAGTGCACGAACAGTAATAGAAATAATTATGTAATTATAGTTGATGGAAATACTCACAGGAAGTAAAATTTGCCAGGAGGGCATATAACAGACGAACCTAATATATTCCAGGTCAGGGAAGGCTTCCCTGAGCAAATGATATTTGATAAATAATAATATTCTAGTAATAGATTGTGTTTGTGTTATAAAATTATAAACATCATTTTAGTGAATTTTTAAAAAATACTTATTTATTTAGGCTGCTCTGGGTCTTAGTTTCGGCACGCGGAATCTTCACTGCGGCATGCGGACTTCTTAGTTGCGGCACGCATGTAGGACCTAGTTCCCTGACCAGGGATCGAACCGGGTCACCCACACTGGGAGTGCAGTCCTACCCACTGGACCACCAGGGAAGTCCCATAAGCAGATCATTTTAAACTTGAGGACCTATGAACTTCTCAGGGGTGCCCCAAAATATTTGAGACCTGTTAAAAAATACATTGGCTCCAAAATATGAAAACTGCCAAACTGAAATATTTAAATAGCTGTAAAACGTAATGTATATAAAAACGTTATTTCCTTTCATATTCATAAAAATGTCATTACCTTTGAACCTAACTAGCAGATTAACTTTTCTCACTTCCAAGGCATATGTGATGATGGATGAGAAACCACAGCCAATTGTAAACTAAGTGACCAATGGCGAGACAAATTCTTAAAATCAATTACAAAAAGCTGTTCAAATTTATATTTTTAATATACAAATAATACTTAATGTGAAATGGGGATACATTTTAATATATTTGGTCTTATGTGGGGTGGACTCTACTGCCTACAAAGGTCTGAAAATTGTCTGGTTTTAAGGTCTTGGGAAGCTCGGGACAAAGCATCTCAAACCTTGCAGAGCAGCAAATGGTGTGCCAGGACCTGAGTGAGATTGGGGGTACAGGTGGGCTCTTATCAGTAGGTCTAGGGTGTCACAGGCATTGGCAGAGAGTAGGAAATAGGGAACTCAAAGATGAAAAATTCTTCTTCTGCAGGTCGAGAGAACATCTGCATCAGGAGAAATCTATCCTATCTGTCGCTCTCCACCTGGCCTCCCTTTCACCATCATCACTGCCTTTCTAGGTCACCATCTTGGCCCCTTTTCGCACTCCATTCTGATTCTACACGAGTAATGATTTTTAATTCTCAGTGAGTATATGAGTCCTTGAATCTTACACATGAGTGGAGTCTGAAGAGTACAGAGGAAATGATATCTTGGGTTTGGAGGGCTTTGACAGCCAGAAAGACACACTTGAGAGGCCTCTCCTTCTGACACTTAAGACCTCACTTCACAGACGGTGGCCTCTCCTAACACCCCAGAAATGTGACACCAATCAATATGGTCACATTCTAATTGGCATTATCCTGCTAAATCTGAGCTTTCCAGTCTGTACTGATGGATTCTTCCCATAGTGATTGCTCTAGGGAACTGGTATTTAATTAAAATAACAAGGACTTAGTCTCTACCCTTGCCCTAAAAGTTGGCATCTTATTCAGAAATAGAAAACCCCACTCATTCCAGCCATAATCAACAACTAAGCTCATTTTGCCATGCACCATAACATGTCCCCTGCCCCAAGCAAGGCTTGAAAAACCCCTCCCCTCCTAACGCCCGCAAATCATCACCAAGTTATTTTAAATCCTTTTGTATTAACACATTTAACTATGTTCAGATAATCAAAATAACTATACATAAATACAGCACTAAACAAAAACCTTCATTAATTACTAAATAGACAGGTTGTGAATATAGCTTAGAAAAAACTTATTAATGTGAATAAGCAAAACGGATGTTTTCACAGATGCTGTTGCCAAGACTTACAGCTTCTCTAACTAGATATAAGGCATTAATATAAGCCATTATTATAAAACACAATTTGTATGTTATCCAGTGAAAATTTTTTAACTTTTTAGAAACAGTTTTCACAAAGTTAACACTAAAATGTAGAACTGAAGAACTAAAAATTGTAAGATATTCTAAATTTAGTTAGGAAGAAATTGAAAATCTATAGTTAAAGATGTACTTTTCTAAAGCTTATTCCTCTCCTTTTAAGGTCACAAACATCACATTTTCCTTCTTCTCCAGTAGTCTCATGTCTAACTTCTAGAAAGCAGTGCTCTTTACATAGCTGTTACCTAAAGTTTATTTTCTAATTTGCATCCAAAATCATATTCCTTAAAATGTTTCATCTTCCATCTCTCCTCTGCCTTTCACAAACTGGTAAGCAAGGTTTCTGAACCACGGTATGATCAGTTCTGTGAGTCAACTAAAAGATCATGCCAAAAATTTAGCTATCAATGGATCAATACAAGGATGTAGTAAATGGTAAGCTACAGAAAATGATTTCAAGTTCAACTTTTTCAGAGACTTAAATCAAGCATGTGTGACTGGGAGGCATAAAGAAGTAGATAACATGCAGGAAATAAAAAGAACCACCATCAGAGTAAAAATTAAGTCCATAGCATGCAGAACTTTTTGACATTAACAATATGAATTCAAGAGGACTGCTGTGGTAGGCTGAATAAAAGCCCCCTAAGACAAATATGCTACTTTCTATGGCAAAAGGAACTTTGCAAATATGATTAATGATTTTATTTTTTTAAATATTTATTTATTTGGCTGCACTAGGTCTTAGTTGCAGCATGTGGAATCTAGTTCCCTGATCAGGAATAGAACCCAGGCCCCCTGCTTTGGGAGTGTGGAGTCTTAATCACTGGTCCACCAGGGAAGTCCCTGATAAATGATCTTGAGATGGGGTAATTAGCCTGGATTATCCAGGTGGGCATAATGATGCAATCACAAGCATCCTTAGAGAGGTGGAGAGAGCTGTCACTACAGAAGAGAAGGCAATGAGATGATGGAAGTAGAGACTGGGATGATGGGGCCACAAGCCAAATAATACCAGCAGCCACCAGCAACTAAAACAGGCAAGGAACAAATTTCCCCTGGAGCCTCCAGAAAGAGACGGAAACTTAATTTTTAGCCCAGTAAAACTTATTTTGAGCTTCTGACCTCAAGAACTGTAAGAGAATAAAGCTGTATTGCTTGAAGTCACTAAGTCTGTGGTAATTTACTAGAGCAGACACTGAAAACGAATATCATCACTAATATGGTTCTCAACAATCAGAATCCAAGATCTGCATTTTTTTTGTAAAGTGTTTTTTCTTTTTTTAAAAAATATTTATTTATTTGGCTGCACTGGGTCTTAGTTGCAGCATGTGGTATCTAGTTTCCTGACCAGGGATCGAACCCGGGCCCCCTGCATTGGGAGCGCAGAGTCTTAACCACTGGACCAGGAGGGAAGTCCCTGTAAAATGTTTAAAAATATAAAAGCACCAAATATTTTTTAAGTGATTTAAATATTAATCCAAATCAAGGCAAGAACAATTTCTCTCTATAAATATACACCAGGTTTTAAAACATGATGACATTTTTTAGGGTAGTTAAATAAAGATTTACCCTCAAAAAAGATTCTATTGAATTTCTGGAATTGGGTGAAGGGGCTATCTCATTGCTAGTGCAATAATGACCATACCCAATGTTTCCTCTTCTCTGGGGTTGCCTTGTTCCTTGGACACCCTTCAATCTATCTCTGAGGGAGGTAGGGGAAATAGGAGCACAAAATCCTATCATTCCTACTTCATTTAACCCCTTTTAGAACAAGGTATAAAGCATTTTTGTTGTTGTTGTTTTTACAGAAACTAACATTTTCTTCTAGACACTAATAAGGAAAACCAAAAATATTAAGATCAGCAAATGCTTACAAAGATGTAGAAAATTCTTTTACATAAAGTATCATATTAAATGTTTCTTTGACATTGTTACAAAAAAAGGCAGAGAAAATCCTATTATCTGTGACAAACTACAATTTTTTTTTGTTTTTTTTGTGGTACGCGGGCCTCTCACTGTTGTGGCCTCTCCCGTTGTGGAGCACAGGCTCTGGACGCGCAGGCTCAGCAGCCATGGCTCATGGGCCCAGCCGCTCCACGGCATGTGGGATCCTCCCGGACCGGGGCACAAACCCGCGTCCCCTGCATCGGCAGGTGGACTATCAACCACTGTGCCACCAGGTAAGCCGCAAACTACAGTTTTTAAGTGAAGATTTACAATTGTTATACAAATACAGATGGCTTTCATGAGGTCCACTCAAAATAAAGTGGCAAATACACTATTTATGGAATTATAAACTGCTTTTACCAAGGTTTATAGCAGAAATCCAGATCAGGATAAAATGCTGATTTCATTTAAAAATGAATAAATATTTTACTAATTTTTGAATGGTGATGCTGTAATTAATCATGGACTCAACATCTGACATAACATTTGACATACTATCTTCATGGATATAAGTTCAGGATGTCAGTTGTATTTCTCTTTTGGAAATTTGGGTTATTATGAAAACTCAGTAATCTCTTTGCTTAATTACAATAGATCCTCACACTTGATATAAACCGTTGTATACTATAAAAAGAAATGTAAATAGCAGAAAAAAATCAAATAAATGAAGTATTGTAATTAGATTCTTAGCCCAGAGAAAATATTCATGCATCCCCAAATGTTAGGAGTGAGGGTCCTAATAAAACCTTTTAGATGAGGAAAACCAAAAATATTAAAATTTCACTTGGTAGTTATCTGGTTTTATAGTGTACCCTACACTAATAATGCATAGTTTTTCAGAAAAAACATTTGGATGTTTTGACAACCTCAAGTAAATTGCTAAACATGTTGTACCAATACATCCATAGTGTCTGCTTAGTGAACAATTAGCTGTATTCAAAAAATGAAAATCTTTCATGCCTAGCATGGAAGAACTATACCAAGAAACCTTTAGTACATTCAAGAAGTAGCTAAAAAATGAAGTATACAAAATGTAGCATTTAACTGTACAATAAAATTATAGGAAGCCTTTAGGAAAAACTAGGGCAAAGTACCCAGGGAAAAATTACTTAGTTCTATTACAATGAATTTGACATCAGTCAGTAAATGTGTCTGAGACCATAATACAGTTCTTGCTAACAATGCAATTAATCATAGACTTAAAATTTTATGCTGATATTAAAATTTTAGGGAACTCGTTAAAAATTTAAGGAACTCCCTGACAGTCTAGTGGCTGGGACTCTGTGCTTTCACTGCCAAGGGCCCAGGTTCAGTCCCAGGTTGGGGAACTAGGATCCCACAGGCTGGGTGGAACAGCCAAAAAAAAAAAAAAAAAAAAAAAAAAATATATATATATATATATATATATATAAAACTGAGAAACTTGTTTCTAGAAATACAAATTTAACACCTCAAGTCAGAGAAAAGAAAATGTACACACAAACAAAAGAACTATAATACCCATGGGAACATACATTATTAAAAATTAGCTACTTTCCCAGATATGATAGGGGAAAAAGAATGAGTCGAGTATATGCACCAAAATAATTTTATAAAAAGAAAATTTTAACTTTTGGATCTATACTGGGTAATCCAAACAAAAAGTGGAGCCTAACTTCCTTATTGCACAGAACTGTGAGTTTTCTATTCCCCCCTTCTTAGAACACGTACTTCATAAATCAGTGGTTTGCCAGGCTCATCAGTTTTTTTAATACCACCTAAGTACATACATGTATATTTTCAAAATTCTGTAATCAGTATTAAGGAAAAACAGTAACTGTTTCATTTAGGTCTTACCTAATGAAGTGAGTCAACTTTACAGTGCAAGAGTATGAATGAGATATCAATATGAATACAAAAGCAAGACTACAAACTGATGTTTTCTTTGGGGGATTTTTTTTTTTTATGATCAATTCCAAACACACAGTACAGGGAAGATGGAATGAGTAAGAAAAAAATCATATTTTATTTCCCTAGTAACACCGAGTTATATTATTCAAAATATGTTTCAAAATATTTAGCCAGATCACCAATCCCAGCCACTATCTTAGTTCAAATGTTCACTAAGAAAATAGTCAAGCAACAGAAATCCATTGTGAGACTTTGTCTAGAGAGAACAGCTACATTATATTATATATAATTTATTAACTTAGTAGTTTAGTCTCTCAATATTTAGCAAGTTTGTGTAAAAATTACTATTCCCACTGGTTCATAGTAACAATATAAATGCATCATTTCAAAGTCAATATTCCTTTCACTGTGAACATAAAACTTCTTAAAAGTTAGTTATGGGTTGGGGTAATGACTGGCTGCTGGGATAGCATTGTTCAAAGCCAAATATACTGGCAGGATTGGAAGGCATAAACATATATACAAACTATCAGGACGCTACTGTTTTCCACATTTTTGCTGTACATACTTGTCTCATAATATGGTATAAATTACTTCCTCCAATTTGAAAAAAAAATCAAGATGACCACATTTTAATCTTCATTTGAAAATAACCCATTCAAATGAAAAAGAAGTTCGTTTGTTAATTCTGTTCAAAAGATGGATTTAAATATTTTCTTCACTACATGTACAATTTTTTTTTTTACCCTTAGTGCCTTGTTACAACCAGTTTAGCAACTAAGACCTCCAGTGCTTTTGTAAAATATTGCATTCAGTAGGTAAGATTGTAAAATCTACAGTTGAATCCTTCTTAAGACACTGAATTATAACAAAGTCCAAAAAATGTATGAGCACTCGGCAATACCTTTGGAACCTGTGAATTATTGCAAAAAATCTTACATGTGCATATAACTCAAACATAAACTTTGTGGGGAAGGGGTGTAAAATAAATACTACAATATTTTTCAACTCTATTTAAGTGCTGCCTAGATGGTTAGAAGAAAAGATTAATATTACTAATAGTAAGAGTCAAAATATTTTAAAGACTGTTCTCCAAGTAGTTAGAACAATTTCACAAAGCAAATATAAGCACGAGCCTATGCCAGCACATTTTTTCCTGTAGTGTAATTGCTAATATGAGGTATAATCTGTAGGCAATTAATACAAATATAAATAGGTATAAGCCACCACTAAATCACAGTCTGGTGAAAAGCTTCTCAGGTAATGTACTTTGGGGAGAGAGTTAAGGAAAATGAAGAGAAGGGAAGGACAGGGCAGGTTTCCAGTGGGAACATCAATTACACGCTTTTATCATTATCATCTTGTATGTAACAGTCCACTGAACAGAAAGATAAATCCTTTCCAAGTATGCTGGTCTAGAATATACTTTATGTAGCATAGTAAGATTATTTAAGTATTACTAATGCTTCATTTTCATTTATATTTGGACATACACATAATCATATATATATATCAAAAAGTATAAACAGAATTTAAAAACACTTTTATCTCACTTTGGAAAACTTAACAGTTAAGACTGAACTATGTGCTACAGAATTTTCTAGAATATCAAAACTCAGGTATAAAACCAAAGGAAAACATTACTATCTCTCTAGTAAATGGCTTGTGTGAAACCTCAAGCTCACTCATCTTTTTCATAGACGTGTTTATTTGATGAGGATTGTGATCCAATGATTGTTTAGCAGCAATTTTACCAAACTGTAAATTCTTTTATTAACGGGCATTATAAACAGATAATACTAATCTTATTTAAAAACGATGAGTGCCACACCAGTGAATATACAACTCATGAATAACTTAAAAAGTATCTCCCATTTTAAAAGGCAACACTCAGCATACAAAAACCTATACTAAACAAAGAAGCTATACTATGGATACGTGATTGATGTGTCTAAAATGATATATATACAGTACATAATTAATGTTAATTATGTGATCAGTACATTTTTTTCTATACGATTCCCTTCACGCTTCACTTTCCCCAGAAACTGAATTCTGAACTTCTTCTTCTAAAATTGGTACAATCAGGTTATCCTTGGACATCAAATTATATTTCATCACAAATTTAGTAAACCGATGACACAAAAATGTTTCATTCTGTAGAGAGGGAAAAAAATATGTCATTTTTTACTCAAAACCAAATAAATGAGACATAATATCAACATTTATTATTGTCATTCTGATAAGAACATATCAGGACAATTAGTGAAATATACTTACTTCATATTCATCAAATATCTGCCGGTGATGAAAATAAGCATGTGAAAATATTCTGTAAATCCTACGGCATACTGATCCTAGTTTTGCTACAGATGATTCCTTTATGCTAACCCTAGAAATAGATAAGAAATCATAGATTTATAGAGCTGGACAGATCTTAGGAACAGTATAGTCCAATCTTCTCAATTCACAAGTGCAGAAACTGACACCAGAGAAAGTAAGTGACCAGGCCAGGTCACAGCACTAGTAAGTGGCAAGGGCAGGACTAAAACCCCTGCTCTTCACTCCTGGGGCAGTGCTCTTTCTACCTAACCACACTGCCCAAGAAATTCAGTATTATAGTTCTGAAACTTTGCTAAAGTTTAATGCAATTAAAACAAATCCTGACACAACAAAACTTACTAAAATATATGTTTATGACATTAACACTCTGTCCACTAGAGCTAATTAAAACTACTGAAAGAATTATTGTTTTATTCTACAGAACTCAATTCTTTTTCGTGTGTGTGTGAGAAATAAAAACTGCCTACATATTTCTGATTTTTAAAAAAATGTACATAGGATACCAAGGCAAAAACCGTTATTTTTTACCTATTTTATATGAGCCCTTTGAAGTTAGTGATATTGGGGCAAAGTCTCCAAATCTATCCACCTGGTAACAAATATCTTAATAGAATAAAAGGCCAGTCACAAACCTCACCAATAATATATTACAGTATGCACACGCTTCTTCTCAGATCTTAAAAATCTGAAGGCAAGGATAAAGACTCCTTTAAAAATAAGCAAATCCCAACAGAGAAGAGACTGGTGGTTGCCAAGGGGGAGGAGATTAGGAGAGGGATGGATTGGGAGTCTGGGATTAGCAGATGCAAACTGGTATATACAGAATGGGTAAACAAGAAGGTCCTACTGTATAGCACAGGGAACTCTATTCAATATCCTGTGATAAACCATAATGGAAAAGAATATGAAAAAGAATGTATATATATGTATAACTGAGTCACTTTGCTGTACAGCAGTAATTAATACAACATTGTAAATCCACTATACAATTAAAAAAAAAACTCTGGAAATACATAGAACATACTTAGAAAAAAATATATAAGCAGTGCAACTTAGGAAAATCTGCTCTTTAGGCAGGCTAAGAGGATGCCTCTCTCTACCACAGAGATTCAAGTAAGCAAGTGTGTAGAGATCCCAACTCTAAAGCATGAAGGGAGAGCCCTGGAAAATGATGTACAGCAGCAGGAACTGAACTGGCCTGTGAGATTCAGGAGCTGAGTGCTGATGCCTTTAGTTTAACCACAATCTTAATTTCAAAACTTGAATAAGTCTGAACAAGCCAAATATATAATAGGTTAAAAAAAACAGTTTAAAGAATACAATGTATTAACAAGCAAACTAGTTTTAGTTTTAAAAACAGTTATCTTTAAAATTAAATCCAAAAAGTTCAGCACCATGTTTAAAAGTTTTGTTTACCTGCTGGGAAAATATTTATTGCTATTCAGAAGACATGCAGCACCATCAAGTGTGTGTCTAGTATAGTCTATAGCAGGACACTATAAAAGAAAGGATATAAAAATGCATCAACAAAGAGCTCTACCTCTAAAATTAGGTATATTTATTACTTAAGCGTCTTATTCCAAAAACCCTGAGCATAGTCTAAGAAAAAGTTCCTTACAGTATCAGAATGACTGTAAAATTCAATGTTATGTCAATAAATAAGGCTTTATTATCCCTTTCAACTATAATACCTGGCTTCTAGAAAATAAGTGAATCAGTCCCCCAATTTCTCACTCTCAATATTGTACCTAGAAGAAAACAATGCTCAGAGCTGGGAAGAACACCTGATTATCTAATCTAACCCTCTGGCTTTACATATGAGGAAACTGAGGCTGATCAGTTTGCAGAATATGCACAGGTTTCTCGCCAGATCTTAAAAGTCTATAGGCAAAGATAAGGAATACTTCAAAAAACAAGCAGTCCAACTTAGGAAAGTCTGCTTTTTAGGCATGCTGTCTAAGAGGAGGCTGACTCTGTTGTAACGACAGAGATTCAAGTGTAAGCAAGCATGCAAATATCCCAACTCTGAAGCATGACAGGGAGAACCCCTGAAGAATGATGCACAGCAACAGGGACTACCCTTGACTATTGGTCAATGACTTATGCAAGATGATACAGCTAGGAAGGACTTAAAAACCATAACCCAGATACACGGATTCCTAGTCCACTGATTTATACTTTACCAAGTGGCCCAGCAGCCTCTTTCACTTCACAAATGTCTCCAGAGATCACTGCCTCCTTACATCTTAAAAAGCATGCCTTATAATGTTGCTGGTACCCTGTTACCAATCTATCAGCTCTCTCAAAATTTTTCTTCCTTTGCAATTTAATATGAAATCTGAAGTTCCTTTATATTTTAATAAACCTGTCTTACCCTATTTCATTTATCAGAAACAATGAAACCTATTTGTCTCATGGCAAATCAGCAAACCTATTAAAGGAAAAATAAAACTGTCAAGTAATTCTCCTCATTCATTTCTTCTGAGGGCAGAGAGGGAGAAGCATCAAAAGAAAGGAAGACTGAGAATGAACCAGGGAATGAAGAAGGAAAAAATAAACTAGAGAAAGAAATAAAAATGACTCTAGTTCTACCTAGTAATTAGAGTATTTTTCAACTGTTGAGAATGAAACTGGTGTTTAAAAATGCTGTAACTACTAAATATGGCTTAGTATAGTACATGGCAAATACATAAAGATTATCTAAATCAAAAAAAAAGTATTTTTCTAACTATACATCCACAGGAATTTATAGCTAGTAGACTCACTGCCTAAAATAGGAACATGAGCAGTATTTACTGAAAAAAGTATCTTTCTCCATGTATATGATTACAGATGACTTGGTCAAAAACAAATATCCCAAGTCACTGTGTTTCTCATTCATACTGGTCATTTGGGTGTACCATGGGACACTTTTACAACCTTTAAGTCAGCATGGAAATATAATGCGAGCTACACATTTAATTTAAAAATTTCTAGGGACTTCCCTGGTGGCGCAGTGGTTAAGAATCCGCCTGCCAATGCAGGAGACACGGGTTCGAGCCCAGGTCCGGGAAGATCCCACATGCCGTGGAGCAACTAAGCCCAAGTGCCACAACTACTGAAGCCCACGTGCCTACAGCCCATGATCCACAACAAGAGAAGCCACCGCAATGAGAAGCCCGTGCACTGCAATGAAGGGGAGCCCCTGCTCGCTGCAACTAGAGAAAAGCCCACGCACAGCAACGAAGACCCAACACAGCCAAAAATAAATAAATAAATTTATTAAAAAATAAATAAAGTGAGAATAATGCATCTTTACTATTTGCCAAAATGAAACTAGCTTTTTGGATTCAGTTTCCTAATTGGAATTATCACATCATTTACTATACTATGTAGCCAATTTCAGTGAATTATCAATGAAACTGCTATGATTTTCCCAGATGTAGAATGATACACAACCTTAACACTGCTTCAATTTATTAACTCAAAAAAAGTAACACCATGAGTGAAGTCAGTCTTAAAAAATAAGTACTATTAGCTTAGACAGGTATCAGATACCTCTTATTTTGGAGAATTTGCCTTTTCAAACAAAAGAACATAAAATATTGATTTTCCAACTAGGGAATTACCTGTCTTTAAGCCTTAGAGGTCTGTCAATATAATGATCACTTAAAGGTCTATAGTCCTACAGCACAGGCCTAACTTAACTATTTTCAATGAGTCAATGTCAAGCAAAAACTAATTACTACAGATTAAAAGGGAATGCAGATCAAGGGAAATGCAATGCATAGTTTAAACAAACCAGTTGTAAACGACACTTTTGAGACAACTAAGGAAAACTGAATGTGTACTAGGTGTTAGATAACATGAAGGAATTATTTAAAACAAAAAATGTTCTCTAAAAATTGCTACTTCCTATACTCTCACCTTGACAAAAACTAAAAATGGAGAAAATAACATGAATAAGTTTTTCAAGGTAAGACCAATTATGGAGAGGAAAATCATTATAGTAGCTTTCAAATAAGTAGTAAGAAATATTAATGAAATGTAGAGAAAAAATATTGACCTATAAAGTTCAAAAGTAACATTTCTATTTGACAGCCTAAGAATCAACTAGTAATCACCAACAGTTATTCCTATCAAAAGAAATTAAGACTAAACCAAAAATCTGAACTGGTGCATCTCATCCATTACACACCATATGACAGGTGTTATTCTGTCATAGCCAGTGAATCATAAGTTCTAGCCCATTCAATTGTCCAATTATGAAAAATGATACTATACAAACAAATGGAAAGGTACACTGTGTTCATGGATTATAAGAATTATTACTGTTAAAATGACTGTACTACCAAAAGCAATCTACATATTCAATGTAATCCTTATCAAAATACCTATGGCATTTTTCACAGAACTAAAACAAATAATTTTAAAATTTGTATAGAAACACAAAAGACCCCAAATAGCTAAAACGATTTAAGAAAGAACAACAAAGCTGGAGATATCACATGCCCTGATTTGAATCTATATTACAAAGCTACAGTAATCAAAACAGTATGGTACTGGCACAAAAATAGACATAAAGATCAATGGAACAGAATAGAGAGCCCACACTTACATGGTCAATTATCTATTACAAAAGAGGCAATACATAATGGGGAAAAGAGAGCCTCTTCAATAAATGGTGCTGGGAAAACTGGACAGCTACATGCAAAAGAGTCAAACTGGATTACTTTCTCACACCATATACAAAACTAAACTCAAACTGTATTTAAGACTTAAATGTGAGGTGGGAAACCATAAAACTCCTAGAAGAAAACATAGGCAATACACTCTTTGACAATCAGATTAAAAAATGGGCAGAAGATCTGAATAGACATTTTCCCAAAGAAGACATACAGACAGCCAACAGACACAGGAAAAGATGCTCAACATCACTAATCAGGGAAATGCAAATCAAACCACAATGAGATATCAACTCACACTTGCCAAAAAGACTATTATTGGGGACTTCCTTGGTGGTCCAGTGGTTGAGAATCCATCTTGCAATGCAGGGGATGCCGGTTCAATCCCTGGTTGGGGAACTAAGATCCCATATGCCGTGCAGCAACTAAACCCGCTACAACTACAGAGTTTGTGCGCTCTGGAGCCCGCATGCCACAACTAGAGAGCCTGCATGCCGCAACTACTGAGCCTATGCACTCTGGAGCCTGTGCACCACAACTAGAGAGAAGCCTGCACACAGCAACAAAGAGCCCGTGTGCCACAACGAATGATCCTACTTGCCGCAACTAAGACCTGATGCAGCCAAAAAATAAATAAGTAAATAAATATTTTTAAAAAGACTATAATCAGGCTTCCCTGGTGGCGCAGTGGTTAAGAATCCACCTGCCAACGCAGGGGACATGGGTTCCAGCCCCGGTCTGGGAAGATCCCGCATGCCGCGGATCAACTAAGCCCGTGCTCCACAACTACTGAGCCTGCACTCTGGAGCCCATGAGCCGTAACTACAGAGCCCATGTGCCACAACTACTGAAGTCTGTGTGCCTAGAGCCCACGCTCTGCAACAAGAGAAACCACCACAATGAGAAGCCCACACACTGCAACGAAGAGTAGCCCCCACTTGCTGCAACTAGAGAAAGCCTGCACGCAGCAAGGAAGACCCAACGCAGCCAAAAATAAATAAATAAAATAAATAATTTTTTTAAAAAATGACTATTGTCAAAAAGACACGGGCTTCCCTGGTGGCTCAGTGGTTAAGAATCCGCCTGCCAATGCAGGAGACACAGGTTCGAGCCCTGGTCGGGGAACATCCCACATGCCGCGGAGCAACTAAACCTGTGCACCACAACTACTGAGCCTGTGCTCTAGAGCCTGCGAGCCGCAACTACTGAGCCCGTGTGCCGCAACTACTGAAGCCCGTGTGCCCTAGAGCCTGTGCTCCACAACAAGAGAAGCCACCACAATGAGAGGTCCACGCACCACAACCCACAACTAAAGAAAGCCCGCACATAGCAATGAAGACCCAACGCAGCCAAATATAAAATAAATAAATAAATAAATAAATAAAATTTTTAAAAAAGACACAATTGGCTATACTCCAATATAAAATAAAAAGTTAAAAAAAAAGACTTAAAAAAAAAAGACAACAAATAAGTACTGATGAGGAGAAATGGGAACCCTCACGCATTGTTGGAGGGAATGTAAATTGATACCACTATAGAAAACAGGATGGCAGTTCCTCAAAACATTAAAAATGGAACTGCCATATGAGCCAGTAATTCACTCCTGGGTACTTTTCCAAAGAAAACAAAAACACTAATTCAAACAGATATATGCACCCCCATGTTCACTGCAGCATTATTTACAGTAGCCAAGATATGGAAGCAACTTAAGTGTCCACTGATTAGATGAAAAGATAAGGAATATGTGGTATGTATACACACTGGCATAAAAAAGAATGAAATTTTGCCATTTGTGACAATATGGATGGACCTAGAAGCTATTAAGCTAAGTGAAATAAGTCAGAGAAAGACAAATACCATATGATTTCACTTACACGTGGAATCTAAAAAACAAAACAAATGAACAAACAACAAAACAGAAGCAGAGTCATAGACATAGAGAACAAAGGTGGTTGCCAGAGGGAAGGTAGGAGGAGTGAAATAGGTTAAGGAAGATTAAAAGGTATAAACTTCCAGTTACAAAATGAATGAGTCACACAGATGAAATGTACAATATGAAGAATACTCTCAATAATATTGTAATAATTTTGTATGGTGACAGATGGTAACTAAACTTATCACGGTGATCATTTTGCAATGTACAGAAATATCAAATCACTATGTCATACACCTGAAACTAACACAGTGTAGGTCAATGATAATTTCAATTGAAAATTTTTAAAAAGATACTAATCACAAGAAACCCTAAAGTAGCACTGTACCAATGACCTTGCAGCAAAGAACTCTAAACCAAAGGGCAAAATAAACAGTGACCTACAAACTCAAAAAATTTGTCTACCACTATCTTAAAGAGATTAAGGTTATGATGATTTTATTAGTCATTCTATTTCATAAATTCTCACCTCTTTTGGTGTTTTATGAGCTGCACAAAGAAAAATCCATTGTTCAGTTGCTGTCATCTGAGTGCATGTATCTGGATGACATTCACTCTGTTAAAATAGTTACATTTATTAATATGTAAAATAATAATGAAAAAGTTTATCATTTGAGTTGCTACATTTCATGTAAAATTCTAGAATAAATTAAAAATTTGGGTAAGTCTTTGTAAGCACATTAATTTACAAAAACAGAAAAAAAATCAGAACTTTCAATTATAGCTTTAACTTAAAGAAAATATTACCTGAAGTTTGACAGCAAGTCCATTTAGCTCAAGACAGAATTGCCTAAAAATGTAAATATATAAATGAAAAGTCTTATCCTCCATATTATTTTTAGAATATTAATTGTAAAAACAGAATCCCATCAGTACCATCCTTCCTCCCTCATCATCATTATCAATACCACCTGAACTTACATGGCACATTCCTTACAAAGATATACACATTAGTAAACAAAACCCAAGACTAACAACCCTAACAATAATGTTCAATATCAGAGTTCAGTGAGTTGATTACTGTTACACACTGGAAATTGGTACAATTTTTCTGAGAAATACTTTGAAAATATTTACCAAGACCCTTACAAAGTGTATATTTTTTAACTAAGTCATTCTCCTAAGAATCTATTCTAATGAAATAATCAGAACTGCCATGTAGACATATGTACAAAGATGTTCACTGAAACTATATACATAAAAAATTTCTTTGAAACATTATAAATGATTAGCAATTAGAGAGTAGTGAAATGTTGGTATTACATAAACATACAAAGGATATATACTTATATTCACAGTAAGATTCCAGTTATGTAAAAATTCATGTGTGTGTACATATCTGTATACAGATAATCAGAAGAAAGACTAGACGTTTTATATTCCTATATATTATACAGGTTTTATTCTGATTACAAACCACATGCTCCTTCTAAAAACTCCAAACAGGACCAAATACAAAATGTAAAACAGGAAAGTCCTCCGTACTTCCATGACCTCTTCCCGAAAGATAGTTACTGTTTACATGCAAATCTGATTTCCTCTGGATAGATTAAAATATATTGGAATCATATCATACACAATTTCATAACTTGCTTTTTTGTCACTTAATAGATCTTGGGCATTTTTTCATGATGTACTTTCCCTCTAAAATTGTCAAACTGAGAATTATAAAGCCTAGAACAATGCTTGGATTGTTCTTACAATACTTAAGTGCTCAAAAAATATTTTTGAATAAATGAAAAATGGAGCAAATTACATGACATTTAGATCATTTTTAGACAGATTTGCTATTTGATATGAAAAGACAATTAATCCTTTATGTCATAAAGATATTTTATGTTGTCAAAGTACTGAATGTGTTCCCTCTAAAAATCTATCAAATTAATCGCTATGTTTCCCCATCAAACAAATGAATACACTTTGGTTCCGCAAATATGCAAGGCTAAAACCTATAATTAGAAGATAAAAAAAAGTTCCAAAAGAAAAACAAAAAACCCAAAACACTGCACATACGTGAAAGAAAAACTATATTTATTTATTTATTTATTTATTTATAACATACATTAAAATAGAAGAAAGCAAATTAAAAAACAAGGGTCAAATTTTCAGTTGTCTATAACTGTACTTCCTTTCCAGATGCCTAATAATAATGCTGTTCTTAGATTATACAAATAACACTATTTCTGAATCACCACATAGTCCTCTACTGCCCCATATCTGTAAGTTGCATGTTATGTGCTTCTGAGTTGTTTTCTACTAAGTGGTAATAAAGACAAGTGGTGATAAACAAGTTTCTCATCTAGTCCAACCTACTTATGGCCAACAGGAAAATTAAGCTAACTGACTTGTCAGTGCTATAGGTACAATCTGTGGCAAACAGTGCAAACCTAACAGCTTCAAGTTAATTCAGTATAGGACTAACACACATAGTTATGCAGCTGAAAAGACAAGCCAGAGCTGAAATCTAGTCTACACTCTAGTCACTAAGCCATGCATACTAGCATGGGATTGCAGCCGCTCAGAGGAAGGGGCATCTTTTCCTAATTACAAATATTCAGTAGGGAGTAGTGGGAGATTTGACTGAGGTCATGATTCAATTCTCATTAACATCATAATATAATCAACTGCATTAATCAGTAACAGCTAGTATTAAGCCTCAAATCAGTAACACTAAGCACATGCAAAAAGAAATCAAGCTGCTTTTAAAACTCTTCTTGCTCAACTATAAAGATGTATACACTATGGGCTTCCCTGGTGGTGCAGTGGTTAAGAACCCGCCTGCCAATGCAGGGGACACAGGTTTGAGCCCTGGTCCAGGAAAATCCCACATGCCGCGGAGTAACTAAGCCCGTGAGCCACAACTACTGAGCCCACATGCTGTAACTACTGAAGCCTGAGCACCTAGATCCTTTGCTCTGCAACAAGAGAAGCCACCACAATGAGCACCCATGGCAATGAAGAGTAGCTCCCACTCGCCGTAACTAGAGAAAGCCCGCGCGCAGCAACGAAGACCCAACGCAGCCAAAAAATAAAAATAAATAAATAAATAAAAATTTTAAAAACTGTATACACTATAATAAAGAGACAAAAGAATATATATGTCATATATAAAACATAAATTATACAAAACAAAAAAAGTGGTTAATATCAAAAAATCCCAAAAGTAGTTAACAATAGCACCAGGACAAATGGAATATGAATAAGAAAGATTTTACAAGTTTTGTATAATGCATATTTCATGGTCTAAGTTAAACAGGGAGGAAAAGGTTTTTCTTAGATCTGAAATAAAAACCTTATAAATTAAAATGAATCCTCACTTTTTAGGAATTATGCTTACAGTGAAAAAAACATGCTTGCTTATTTTCATCATTAATCCCATAGGTAAGGAAGTAGTTATTTTCAAAGCTGATTAAAAAAAGACAGAGGATATATTATACTAAAGTGTTCTCTATATTTATAAGAATGGCATAACATCTACATACTCATGCTTTCAAATATCATGCATCGAGATGTATTAAAAAAAAAAAAAACTCAATCAAGTAGTCAATTGACTTGCCCAAGAAAATGGCAGATTACAAAGAAGTCTCAGCATCCTGAAACTGCTGAACGGTTATGACAAGACACTGTCTTAACAATATCTAGACAAGCCTATAGCATCAAAACAAAACAACAGAAAAAGTACCTTGTCTACAAATTGAGGCACTCATCACAGGAAATATGGTCTAATTTATTCAGGAAAAGTCATATCTCTACCCCACCTTATTATCTAAAAATCAACTCAAAGTAACAAACTCTGATGAACACATATCTCATGCAGCATCCTCTATTTTTAATGTATCAACTCATCCTAGCTCCCATTTACAATGGAAAGTTTATAACTTCAAGAAATAACCTAGTAGCTTCAGAATACAACTGCTTCTAAAGTTAACTCATGATTCATTATAAATCAATTTTCTCACTCAAAGGATATTATGAAAAGCTCTAAAACTCCTTACTTCAGGATTATAATTAATCTCCATTTACCAAACGAAAGACTGGAAGTTCACACTAGTTACCAGGTAACTCATCAGCTACCAAGTCTAGACTAGGACCTCTAGAGAGAAATAAAGTAGGTAAGTAGTAGGTAGTAGAAATGAGTAGGTACATGGAAATAATGCATCTGTGATTAAATGATGTGATTAAGGAAAACCATGTAAAAAGATAATAAGGCCCAAATCCATAAATATAGAAAACAATGAGAAAATAACAACGTTGAAAACTTTATAACTTGAAAACATAAAAGCTTTAGAATTTTGCTTTTTGGTCTGTAGTTAACTAATTTAATTTATGATTCGTAATCATCATTAATATTAAAGGTTATTTTGTACTACTAGGAGTACTATTACTATTTTGATACATAATAAAGACCTACCTTAAATGTTCATACTTCCATACACCTTCATCTTGGCCTTCAGGTGGTTCAAGAATTTTGTCAATATTGGAACAATCTGCTCTTATGTTCTGTTGAATATACTACAAACAAAGAATTTTTTAGTTAATTAAAATATACTACATGGTAAATCTTATGAGACTTACTATTGTTTAATGGGTACAGAGTTTCAGTTGGGGAAGATGAAAAAGTTCTGGAGATAGAGGTGGTAATGGTTGCACAACAATGTGAATGTACTTAATGCCACAGAATCATACACTTAAAAATGGCAAAAATGATAAATTTTGTTATATATTTTTTACCACAATAAGAAAAAGCAAAGTAAACACCAAACAAGAAAATCCAAAGAAATCCATGCCCAGAGGTAATCAAACTGACAAAAACTAAAGATAAAGAAGCCACTGGGGGTGAGTGTGTGTGTGTGTGTGTAATGAATCCAGCGAAAAAAGAGACACATGACCTATAGAATAAGGATTCAAATGAGTGCAGCTTTCTCACCAGAAAACATAGACGACAGGAGGAAATGGCAGAACACGTTTAAAGTGCTGAAAGAAAAAGAACTGTCAACCTCTGTATCTAGCAAAAATACCCTTCAGGAATGAAGATAAAGATATTTTCAGATGAAAGAAAACTACGGAGGTTTACTGAGCTCTGCCCACCAGAGCAACAACCAACTCTACCCACCACCAGTACCCCCCATCCAGAAGCTTACATGTATTTAAATGATATATTTAAAGTGATGAAAGGGAAGAAACTACAACCAAGATTACTCTACCCAGCAAGGATCTCAT
Source organism: Mesoplodon mirus (assembly GCF_964341445.2). Taxonomy (NCBI): domain Eukaryota; kingdom Metazoa; phylum Chordata; class Mammalia; order Artiodactyla; family Ziphiidae; genus Mesoplodon; species Mesoplodon mirus. Next base: position 38,516,569 of record NC_138984.1, read on the forward strand.
TCAGATTCGATGGAGAAATGAAAAGCTTTACAGACAAGCAAAAGCTAAGAGAATTCAGCACCACCAAACCAGCTCTACAACAAATACTAATGGAACTTCTCTAAGTGGGAAGCGCAAGAGAAGAAAAGGACCTACAAAAACAAACCCATAACAATTAAGAAAATGGTACAGGGACATACATATCGATAATTACCTTAAACATGAATGGATTATATGCTCCAACCAAAAGACACAGGCTCGTTGAATGGATACAAAAACAAGACCCATATATAGGCTGTCTACAAGAGACCCACTTCAGACCTAGGGACACATACACACTGAAAGGGAAGGGATGGAAAAAGATATTCCATGCAAATAGAAATCAAAAAAAGTTGCAATAGCAATACTCATATAACATAAAATAGACTTCAAAATAAAGAATGTTACAAAAGACAAGGACACTACATAATGATCAAAGGATCAACTGAAGAAGAAGATATAACAGTTATAAACATATATGCACCCAACATAGGAGCACCTCAATATATAAGGCAACTGCTAACAGCTATAAAAAAGGAAATTGACAGTAAAACAATAATAGTGGGGAACTTTAACACCTCACTTACACCAATGGACAGATCATGCAAACAGGAAATTAATAAGGAAACACAAGCTTTAAGTGATACAATGCACCAGATTTAACTGATACTTATAGGACATTCCATCCAAAAACAGCAGATTACATTTTCTTCTCAAGTGCACACAGAACATTCTCCAGGACAGATCACATCTTGAGTCACAAATCAAGCCTCGGTAAATTTAAGAAAACTGAAATCATATCAAGCATCTTTTCTGACCACAACGCTATGAGATTAGAAATCAATTACAGGGAAAAAAACGTAAAAAACTCAACACATGGAGGCTAAACAATATGTTACTAAATAACTAAGAGATCACTGAAGAAATCAAAGAGGAAATCAGAAAATACCTAGAGACAAATTACAATGAAAACACGACAATCCAAAACCTATGGGATGCAGCAAAAGCAGTTCTAAGAGGGAAGTTTATAGCTATACAAGCCTACCTCAAGAAACAAGAAAAATCTCAAATAAACAATCTAAACTTAAACCTAAAGCAACTGGAGAAAGAAGAACAAAACCCAAAGTTAGTAGAAGGAAAGAAATCACAAAGATCAGAGTAGAAATAAATGAAATAGAAACAAAGAAAACAATAGCAAAGATCAATAAAACTAAAAACTGGTTCTTTGAGAAGATAAACAAAATTGATAAACCTTTAGCAAGACTCATCAAGAAAAAGAGGGAGAGGACTCAAATCAATAAAATTAAAAATGAAAAAGGACAAGTTACAACAGACACCATAGAAATACAAAGCATCCTAAGAGACTACTACAAGCAACTCTATGCCAATAAAATGGAGAACCTGGAAGGAACGGACAAATTCTTAGAAAGGTATAATCTTCCAAGACTGAACCAGGAAGAAACAGAAAATATACACAGACCAATCACAAGTAATGAAATTGAAACTGTGCTTAAAACTCTGCCAACAAACAAAAGTCCAGGACCAGATGGCTTCACAGGTGAACTCTATCAAACATTTAGAGAAGAGCTAACACCCATCCTTCCCAAACTCTTCCAAAAAATTGCAGAGGAAGGAAAACTCCCAAACTCATTCTATGAGGCCACCATCACCCTGATACCAAAACCAGACAAAGATACTACAAAAAAAGAAAATTACAGACCAGTATCACTGATGAATATAGATGCAAAAATCCTCAACTAAATACTAGCAAACAGAATCCAACAACACTTAAAAATGATCATACACCATGAGTGGGATTTATCCCAGGGATGCAAGGATTCTTCAATATACGTAAATCAATTACTGTGATACACCATGAAGAATAAAAACCATATGATCATCTCAGTAGATGCAGAAAAAGCTTTTGATAAAATTCAACACCCATTTATGATAAAAACTCTTCAGAAAGTGGGCATAGACTGAACATACCTCAACATAATAAAGGCCATATACGACAAACCCACAGCAAATGCCATTCTCAATGGTGAAAAATTGAAAGCATTTCCTCTAAGATCAGGAACAAGACAAGGATGTCCACCCTTGCCACTATTATTCAACACAGTTTTTGAAGTCCAAGCCATGGCAATCAGAGAAGAAAAAGAAATAAAAGAAATACAAGCTGGAAAAGAAGAAATAAAACTGTCACTGTTTGCTGATCACATGATATTATACATAGAGAATCCTAAAGATGCCACCAGAAAACTACTAGAGCTAATCAATGAATTTGGTAAAGTTGCAGGATACAAAATTAATGCACAGAAATCTCTTACATTCCTATACACTAACAATGAAATATCAGAAAGAGAAATTAAGGCAACAATCCCATTCACCATTGCAACAAAAAGAATACAATATGTAGGGATAAACCTACGTAAGGAGGTAAAAGACCTGTACTCAGAAAACTGTAAGACACTGATGAAAGAAATCAAAGATGACACAAACAGACAAAGAGATATACCATGTTCTTGGATTGGAAGAATCAATATTGTGAAAATGACTATACTACACAAAGCAATCTACAGATTCAATGCAATCCCTATCAAATTACCAGTGGCAGTTTTTACAGAGCTAGAACATAAAATCTTAAAATTGGTATGGAGACACAAAAGATCCCAAATAGCCAAAGTGGTCTTGAGAGAAAAAAACCAAGCTGGATGTATCAGACTCCGTGACTTCAGACTATACTACAAAGCTACAGCAATCAAGACAATATGATACTGGCACAAAAACAGAAATATAGATCAATGGAACAGGATTGAAAGCCCAGAGATAAACCCACACCCCTACGGTCAACTAATCTATGACAAAGGAGGCAAGGATATACAATGGAGAAAAGACAGTCTCTTCAATAAGTGAAAAAAAAAAAGGGGGTGGGCTTCCCTGGTGGCGCAGTGGTTGAGAGTCCGCCTGCCGATGCAGGGGACACGGGTTCGTGCCCCAGACTGGGAAGATCCCACATGCCACAGAGCGGCTGGGCCCATGAGCCGTGGCTGCTGAGCCTGCGCGTCCAGAGCCTGTGCTCCGCAACAGGAGAGGCCCGCGTACCACAAAAAAAAAAAAAAAAAAAAGTGGTGCTGGGAAAACTGGATGGCTACATGTAAAAGAATGAAAGTAGAACACTCCCTAACACCAGACACAGAAATAAAATCAAAATGGATTAGAAACCTAAATGCAAGACCGGACACTATAAAACTCTTAGAGGAAAACATAGGAAGAACACTGACATAAATCACAGCAAGATCTTTTTTGATCCACCTCCTAGAGTAATGGAAGTAAAAACAAAAACAAATGAGACAAAAAAAAAAAAAAAAGAAAGATAATGAAACTTGAAAGCTTTTGCAAAGCAAAGGAAACTACAAACAAGACAAAAAGACAACCCTCAGAAGGGGGGAAAATATTTGCAAATGAATCAATGGACAAAGGATTAATCTCCAAAATATATAAACAGCTCATGCACCTCAACATTAAAAAAACAAACAACCCAATCAAAAAATGGGCAGAAGACCTAAATAGACATTTCTCCAAAAAAGACATACAGATGGCCAAGAAGCACATGAAAAGCTGCTCAAAATCACTAATCATTAGAGAAATACAAATCAAAACTACAATGAGGCATCACCTCACACCAGTTAGAATGGGCATCATCAGAAAATTGACAAACAATAAATGCTGCAGAGGGTGTGGAGAAAAGAGAACCCTCTTGCACTGCTGGTGGGAATGTAAATTGATACAGCCACTATGGAGAACAGTATGCAGGTTCCTTAAAAAACTAAAAACAGAATTATCATATGATCCAACAATCCCACTACTGGGCATGCACCCAGAGAAAACCATAATTCAAAGACACATGCACCCCAATGTTCACTGCAGCACTATTTACAATAGCTAGGTCATGGAAGGAACCTCAATGCCCATCAACAGATGAATGGATAAAGAAGATGTGGTACATATATACAATGGAGTATTACTCAGCCATAAAAGGGAATGAAATTTGGTCATTTGTAGAGATGTGGCTGGATCTAGAGACTGTCATACAGAGTGAAGTAAGTCAGAAAGAGAAAAACAAATGTCGTATATTAACGCATATATGTGGAACCTAGAAAAATGGTACAGATGAACCAGTATGCAGGGCAGAAACAGAGACACAGATGCAGAGAACAAACGTATGGACACCAAGGTGGGAAAGTGGCAGGTGGGGTCATTGTGGTGGGATGAATTGTGAGATTGGGACTGACATATAACAATAATATGTATAAATCAGATAACTAATAAGAAGCTGCTGTATAAAAAAATAAATAAAATTAAATTAAAAAAAAAAGGAAGCTAAGGAGAATTCCTAGTCAGCAGATGGCTCTAAAAGAACTGCTAAAGAAGTTCTTCAGTTAGAAGGAAAAAAATAATACCAGAAAGAAACTTAGACTACCAGGAGCAACAGCAATTATATTAATATCTGGGTATAAACATATATTAGACCATTCTTCTCTTGATCTTTAAAATATGTTTGGCAGATGAAAGCAAAAAATATAATATTGTCTGGTGGGGTTTTCAATGTATGTAGATGTAATATAGATAACTAAAGCATAAAGGAGGAGAGTAAAATGGTCCAAATGATGATAGTTTCTACATTTCAATTGAAGCAGTAAAATATTGACTCTAAATAGACTGAAAAGTTAAGCATGAACTTAGTAATCTCTAGAGCAATCATCAAAAAAACTATATGAGATACAATCAAAGTTAGAATAAATTAAAATAGAATACTAAAAATGCTCAAATAACCCTTAAAAAGACAGAAAAAGGAAACAGAAAAAAAAGAGGAAACTAAAAACAAGTAATAAAATGGTAATTCTAAATCTAAACATATCTATCAATAACCATATTCACATTAAATGGCCTAAATATACCAGTTAAAAGACAAGGATTGTCAGAAAGAACAAAGAAATATGACCCAACTATACTGTTTATAAGAAACTTACTTCAAATATAATGATATAAGTAGGCTAAAAGTAAAAGGATGGAGAAAAATATATACCATACAAACATGAATCAAAAGAAAGCTGCAAGGAATGAAAGGTAGTTCAACATTAAAAAAAAAAAAAACCAATGTAATACACTACATTAATATACAGAGGAAAAAACACACAAGCATCTCAATTAATGCAGAGAAGTCATCTGACAAAATCCAACACCCTTCACGACAAAAACACAGAAAACTAGGTATATGAGAGAACTTCCTCAATATGATGAAGGGCATTTTGAAAAACCCACAGGTATGATGTTACTCATACTCAATGGTGAAAGACTGAAAGGTTTCCCTCTAAAATCAGAAATAAGGGAATTCTCTGATGGTCCAATGGTTAGGACTCTGTGCTTTCACTGCCAACGGCCTGGGTTCAATCCTTGGTCGGGGAACTAAGATCCTGCAAGCCACACAGCACGGCCCCCCCCCCCAAAAAAAAAAGCCATAAATGAGACAAGGATGCTTGTTTTCACCACTGCTATTCAATACTGTACTTAAATTCCAGCGAGAACAATTAGACAGTAAATAAATGAGTAAAAGGCACAGATGACATGATCCTATATAGAGAAATCCCAAAGAATCCACAGGAAAGCTCATAAAGCTAAGAAATGAATTCAGTGAAGTAGCAGGATACAAGATCAAAATACAAAAATCAGTTCTGTTTCTATACACCTTCACTGAACAATTGAAAAAGAAAATTAAGAAAGGAACTCCTATATATTGATATATCTACATCTATATATAACTAAATTACCTCGCTGTACACCTGAAACATTGTAAATCAACTCTACTTCAATAAAAAATGATAATAGGGCTTCCCTGGTGGCGCAGTGGTTGAGAGTCCACCTGCCGACGCAGGGGACGCGGGTTTGTGCCCCGGTCTGGGAGGATCCCGCATGCCGCGGAGTGGCTGGGCCCGTGGGCCATGGCCGCTGGGCCTGCGCGTCCGGAGCCTGTGCTCCGCAACGGGAGAGACCACAACAGTGAGAGGCCTGTGTCCCGCAAAAAAAAAAAAAGATAATAAAAATTAGAAAAAAAAGAAAGCAACTCCATCTACAACAGTATCTGAAAGAATAAAATACCTAGGAATAAGTTTAAATCAGGAGATTAAATACTTGCATACTGAAAACTTCAAAATTTGCATAACCTAAAGCAATCTATAGATTCTGTGCAATCTCTATCAAAATTTCAAGTCTTTTTTGTAGAAATGAAAAAGCTGATTCTCACATTTATATGTAATCGCAAGGGGCACCAAATAGCCAAAATAATCTTGAAAAGAAAACATAGTTGGGGGCTTCCCTGGTGGCGCAGTGGTTGAGAATTGGCCTGCCAATGCAGGGGACAAGGGTTCAATCCCTGGTCCGGGAAGATCCCAAATGTCATGGAGCAACTAAGTCTGTGCTCCACAACTACTGAGCCTGCACTCTAGAACCAGGGAGCCACAACTACCGAAGCCTGCGCACCTAGAGCCTGTGCTCTGCAAGAAGAGAAGCCACTGCAATGAGAAGCCTGTGCACTGCAAGGAAGAGTAGTCCCCACTCACCGCATCTAGAGAAAGCCCACGCGCAACAACAAAGACCCAACGCAGCCAAAAATCAATAAATTAAATAAAAAAAAAGAAGAAAACATAAGTTGGAGGATGCAGGCCTACCAATTTCAAGACTTACTACAAAGCTATAGAAGTCGATATAGTGTGGTACTGGGAATTCGCTGGTGGTCCAGTGGTTAGGACTCTAAGCTTCCACTGCAGGGGGCACGGTTTCAATTCCTGGTTTGGGGAACTAAGATTCCCCCACGCTGTGCGGCCAAAAAACAACAACAACAAAACAGTGTGGTATTGACATAAGGATACACATATAAACCAATGGAACTGAATAGAGGAACTAGAAATAAACCCTCACATATACAGTCCAATGATTTTTGACAAGGGTACCAAAACCATTCAATGTGGAAAGGTTAGTCATTTTAACCATTTTTAAGTGTACGGTTCTGTGGCTTACTTGCATTCACAATGTTGTGCAACCAAAGAAAAGCCCTGGACCTGACGGCTTCACTGGTGAATTTTACTAAATATTTAAAGAACTAACATCAATCCTTCTCAAACTCTTCCAAAAAGTTGAAGAGAAGGGCATACTTCCTAACTCCACTAGAGCAGCATTCTTAATACCAAAGCCAGACAAAGATACTCTAAGAAAACTAGAAACCAATATCCCTTATGAACACTGATGCAAAAATCCTAGCAAACCAAATCCAGCAGCAAATTAAAATTATACACCATGATCAAATGGGATTTATTCCTAGAATGCAAGGATGGTTCAACATACAAAAATTGATCAATATAATACACCATGTTAATAGAATGAAGGAAAAAAAATACACAATTATCTCAATTGGTGCAGAAAAAGCACTTGACAAAATTCAACACCTTTTTATGATAAAAACACTCGACAAACCAGAAATAAGAAGAAACTAACTCAACATAATAAAGGCCAAATATGAAAAACCTACAGCAAACATCATACTCAACGTGGAAGACTGAAAGCTTTCTGCTAAGATCAGGCACAAGATAAGGATGCCTGTTGTTGCCATGTCTATTCAAAATACTACTGCAAATTCCAGCCAGAGCAATTAGGCAAGAAAAAGAAATAAAAGGCATCCAGACTGGAAAAGAAGTAAATTTAGTTGTTTGCACATGAAATAATCCCATATGTAGAAAACCCAAGATTCCACAAAAAAATTGTTAGGACTAATAAACAAATTCAGCGAAGTATCAGGACAAAACTCTACTTTTAAAGGGGAAAATATGTGCACATTTTTCCTCTTAATTTTTGCCAATTTCCAGGCATAGAGCTCCAAGTTTATATTTCTGTATCCTCCACAAGGCCTATCTCTTTGCTAGCCCATTAAATATTTGCTGATCGAACAATACATTCTTTTTTTTTTTTTTTAATAAATTTATTTATTTATTTATGGCTGTGTTGGGTCTTCATTGCTGTGCACAGGCTTCCTCTAGTTGCAGTGAGCGGGGGTTACTCTTTGATGCAGTGCGCAGGCTTCTCATTGCAGTGGCTTCTCGTGTTGTGGGGCACTGGCTCTAGGCATGTGGGCTTCAGTAGTTGTGGCTCACGCGCTGTAGAGTGCAGGCTCAGTAGTTGTGGCGCAAGGGATTAGTTGCTCTGTGGCATGTGGGATCTTTCCGGACCAGGGCTTGAACCCGTGTCCCCTGCATTGGTAGGCAGATTCTTAACCCCTGTGCCACCAGGAAAGCCCTAATGTGCCATCTTAAAATGAGGTTTGATAAAAGTTTCAAACAGGTATCCCATTAATTCCATGGATTCTGGTTTGTGCTAAAAGTTACAGGAATATTTAACTATGCCAAAGGAAATAAAATGCTTAGGTTATTAGAGTTGCAAAAGTAACTATTGTTATTACCTGCTGAACAGCTAGTGTACTGTCCATTTCATCAAAGGATTCATCAGGCCAATTATAGAAATCCTATAAAAAAAAATTTCATGATTAAAGTACGTACAAAGTCACAAAGAAGATGCAATACTATTATGATTAACTTCGATTCTTAATAAAGATCCGAAGTTATACCAGAGAAGAAAAGCCCTCATACGGTAAACAATGTGATTATTAGTGAATAAGTTAAAGGAATTTTATTCAATGTTTTAAATGAACACCAAGATTTTATTTAATTGAACTATAAGCTATACTTTTTTCAGTCACAAATCCCTCAAATATGGCTCCCATGTATTACTTAATTGATAAGCCTATCACTTTTTTGTTTATGATAAATATTTTTCTAAATGTTATACTGAAAAAAAAAAATCTCCAGGCAGTAAAAAACTGAATCAGTTTTTACCCAAAGAGAATAGCTAGAGTTAGTAGTAGTTACTACTCCATAAATATTATTTAAGACAGACATTATAAATTATAATTCCAATTCCAAATGGTGTTTTAAATTTCTAAATCAAAATATGAGCTCCATCAAAAAGTAGTCATCTAAACAGAACAACCTTCTCTCAAAGGGAATATTTCTGCAGATCACTTTGTACTGGTTCTGAATTTTTCTATACGTAGTTCAGTTCATAGACGTTCCCCTAAGTGGTTAAGAACCTTTCCATTTGACTGCTGAAATATATCCCTTGTAGGTGCACAATGTCCAACGCATTGTAGGTACTCAGTAAATGTCTGAGAAAAGGTAGTAGTAAACCAACAATCCATAACCCTGTATCGATCGACATGGATTAAGTCTCCAAAGGCCATGAGCAAAAATTGGAGCAAACTGCAGAATACAGTGCATGATACCACATGAATAAAAGTTTAAGAAAGTGCAAAACATACTTATGAATATAATGCATATATAATAAAAGTATAAAGGAAGAAAAAGGAATGATAATCACCATTACTGGCTGGGAGTGGGCAGAAGACAGAAGAATGTGATACAGAGGGATTTAACTATATTAGTAATGTCCTAGTTCTGAGAGTAAGTGATGGGTATGGTATACCTTTTTAAGTGTCTTAAGCATTTCATATCTTTTTTTAAATAGTTGCCTTATCTGAATGAAAATGAACTTTATTTTAAAATGTCAAGAAATAAAAACAACTTTCTGGAAATTGTTCTAGGATGTCTTTTCCTAGACATCATCTACATATCACCAGAGAGTAGTTTTTAAATTCTTCCTTTCTGATTTGTAGTGAAAAATGTTTCTATCAATACGCTTTGCTTATTTTTTCGTTTAAAAAAAAAAGAAAAGATAGTTTGTAAAATATTTTGTTTTTAAAATATTAGAAAACACATATAGTGGTACACAGAAAAGATGTAAAAAAGTTAATTGGAAATTAAATGCTTTGCCTCATCATAACTGTGATATACTTTAAACACTTAAAAGAGGAGCCAAGGGACTTCCCTGGTGGCACACTGGTTAAGACTCCGTGCTCCCAGTGCAGGGGGCCTGGGTTCAATCCCTGGTCAGGGAACTAGATCCCACATGCATGCTGTAATAAGAATTCACATGCCACAACTAAGGAGCCAGCGAGCCGCAACTAAGGAGCTTGCCTGCCACAACTAACACCTGGCACAACCAAATAAATAAACAAATAAATATTTTTTTTAAAAAAGGAGCCAAAAATCCAGCCTAATGAACATTCTCATCTAATTCAGTTAAACGTTTACTGAAAACCAACTTTGTGCTTATAACCCAATCTAACCAATTAAAAAAAAAAGAGGAGGAAGATACTCTACCTACTCTATTATAGTTCTAAATAAATCATTTTAGAATAGATCCCTTTCACTGAAGGAAATCAGTGTGGTAGACAAGGGATATGACAGAATGCTGCTTAAGTAGTCCTTTTTTTTTTTTAAATCTTAACCTTTTCTAATACATTTTATTTAACAACCTTGATCTATGACAATCTGGAAAAAAAAGCAAAGGAGTTTTCTTATAGGTGACTTACTCATAACAACACAACAAACAGGTGTGTTACAATATTGAGTTAAAATCTATGATTCTCTAACCTTTCAAAATTAAGAACTTTTGAATAAGTAAAAATGGATGATTCTCAGAATGTGAGTACAAAAGTCCATTTCTGAATTTAAAAACATAGAAGTTGATCACTTAAAAGAATCAGAAATAGTGCTGCCACAGAAAAAGAATTAAAGGTATCTGAGAAAAGATCATTTATAAAGAAAGAAACTTTAGAAACAGTAAAAGCATAAATAATATATAAATTCCAAGTAGTATGACCACAAAATTGCCAGTAGAAATGACACATGTGACTCTATTAAAAAAGGCTTCCCAACTAAACTCTAAAATTCAGTACTAGAAGCAACTTGTTAAAAAGAAAAGGTCACTAATGAACTAAGAATCGAATCTGGAGACTGCAACCTTGAGCAAATGCAGTCTAATCTCTGGGCTTCAGTTTCCTTTTCTGTAACATGCATCTAGGAAGCTGTCTGGATCTAAAAGTTCCCTTTGAAAGAACTCCCTTTCCAAAATTCTGTGCAAGATATTAAAATGTATTCTCTGGCATACTGTCATAGCTCTACGGTTGTTTCTGGTTTCCTCCCCCTCCGTCTCTTATTCTTTAAAATTACATTTTTAACACATCTCTTCCGATTTTGGAGTCTGTACTCAATCGCAAGGCATTTTACCTGGCAGATTAATCAGATGAGGTCTATTTGATTTTTTTAAGAATGTGAAGCATCCCGTCTTTGGCAAATCCCAAGAATCAATACTGAAACAAGCACCAATTCACCCCAAGTACTGCCCTACTAAAAGGTGATAAAATTATAATAAGTTCATTCCCTATGCTTCACATATAGTAACAAGGAAATTCACAAGGAATGGCATCTAACAAGTCCCAGCCTGATGATGAAAACTTGCTGGACCAGAGAACAGCTACGGAGAGAAGTGGTCAAAGGCAAACAGCAGGAGGAGGAGGATAAAGTAAATTATCGACTCCCGGATCCGTCTAGACAAGCTGGATGGCAGAAGTCGGGCACGTCACAGGCCAGGTAGGACGAGGTAGGCTGTTGTTTACACCCCTCCCACCCTGGCAGCCCCGACCCTCACGGAACCCCGGGGGTCTCCACCCGGCCGGCCGCGCCCCTCCCCGAAGCTGGTCACTGGAGATCAGGGCAGAAGCGAGAACAAGCAGTCACTGCTGACAGGCTCCCAGCCCCGGGCCTCGGAGGCCCCCACGCGCCCCTCACGCCCACCGTCCAATCGGAGCTCCGCAGGCCTCGCGGGCCGCCGCCGTCTCGGCCAAACCGAGGGGCTGAGGCTCCGGAAGAGCAGGCCGGGCACCAGTGCCCCTGCCCGCCCGCCTGTCGCCCCGGCCCAACCTCCTCGCAGAGGCATCCACCTTCCAGGTGCGGCGCAGCTCGGCACCAAGAGTCCCCTCTCCCCTCCACCAGAGGTGCAGAGATAGTACCTGAGCCTTGGTGCCCGGCCTGTTCCGCCTCAGCACTGCCGTCCCCTCCGCCATGACCATAGTGCCAGAGTCTGGGCGGCTGAAGTCGGTACCCGGATGTAGGGGACGGCTGCCTGCGCGGGGGGCGGGGTGGAGCGGCGCTCTCGGTCCGGGAGAGGGGGAGGGGCGACGGCTGACGGCGCAGCCGCAGCCTGCGCGGGGAAGGTTGGGAGGAACCCGAGGAGGCTGGGAAAGGGCCGGCGGGCGGAGGGAGGGGGACTGGAGAAGGAACGCTCGAAGACTCACTGGCGGCAATGTGGCGGGAGGGAGAGACCCTCCCGCGGAGGCCGGGAGTGGATACGAGGGAGTTCGCAGGCCAGCGCAGAGAGCCGCTGCGGGAATGTGCAAGTTCGGCGTAACGCGTTGGTGCATCTCCTTGGGCTTAACTTTAACGTTGGTTAACGTTGGAAGGACAGAGCTTGCACAATGGCGACCGTTTCAGTAAACCCTTGTGCAAGCAAATACCTAGAAAAGCGTAATTCTGTCCCGAAATCTGCCTAGGCGTGCAAAGTGGGAAACAGGCCAGCAGTCTGGGAGAATTCCACAAACTCTGCATGAAATCGACCCAATTTCAAATGATATTTCCGCTATCCACTAACTTCAAAACCAAGGGCTTTTCAGTAACAAGTTTGTGTAGATGAGAGACCCAGATGCCAATTATCTGAGATAGAGTGGACATCTGGTATTGTGTGTCAAGCAAACAAAATTAGCTTGTAAATTTTGCAAGTCAGAAGCAGGAGGAGAAAATGAATGCCCCTTGATAGACAGTGGGAGTTGTGCATCTTACAGGATTTCAGATTTCCTTTGTTGCAAGTTTTAAGTGTTCTCTTAAGTCATGAAATCACAGTAGCATTGGCAAACTCTTTTTTTGTTCCTGCTTGGAAACCTTAAATCTTTGATCTGGGATGAGGGAGGCCATAGGTTACCAGATGCGAAGATAGTTAAAAGAGTAAACAGTGTATATACAGTAGGGTGATTTCCAAGAGGGGAAAACATCAGGTATCCCATCAAGTACACATAAAGGTGTATTGAGAATGCTGAGAGGTGTAGCAGAGGCTCCAAAGATGGAAGGGAGGAGTGGAGGAGAGGTTGGTTAAAATGAGTGAGTGCAAAGCTGAATAACTCATGACTTGGAATTTTGTTCAAAAGCATTTAACAACGGGAAGTCTGTTTGCCTTTGAGTAAGATTCTTTCTATCGGGAAGATGTAGAGACTGGTAACTTTTTTTTTTTTTTTTGGTCTGCATTTGGTCTTCATTGCTGTGCGCGGTCTTTCTCTAGTTGCAGCGAGCAGAGGCTACTCTTTGTTGTGGTGCGCGGGCTTCTCATTGCGGTGTTCTCTTGTTGCGGAGCACGGGCTTTAGGCACTCGGGCTTCAGTAGGTGTGGCTCGCAGGCTCTAGAGCGCAGGCTCAGTAGTTGTGGCGCACGGGCTTAGTTGCTCTGCGGCATGTGGGATCTTCCCGAACCAGGGCTCAAACCTGTGTCCCCAGCATTGGCAGGAGGATTCTTAACCACTGCGCCACCAGGGAAGCCCCGAGACTGGTAACTTTTCAAGAGCAAGGACAATTCCATCACTATCTCATAGACAGCAAAAAATTTATTCATTCAACAAGTATTTATTAAGCCCCAGTACGTGTTTGGCACTGAGGCAAAAGTATGAAAAGGCGGCATCCTTAACCATAAGTTGCCTAGAGTCTAGCAATGGAGACAGCCGTGCAAATCACCAATTCTCTTACTAAATACAGTGAGAATCTAAGGCAAGCGGCACCTAAATATTGCCTCCCTAAGAGAGATAAGGGTGGGTCTGTAGAGAGCAGAGTCTTAGGTCTGTGGACAACCTCGCCTCATTTACTCCAAGGATTCAGTTAAAATTTCCTAGATTGTGTGGTAGTCCCCGAGCTGTAAATATCAGTTACCTATAGTTGAAGGGGCTCGTCTTAATGTTCTCTTAAGTCCAGATTTAGTAATACTTAAGGAATACTGTTTCAGCCCATCTGAAAAGAACAAAAAAAGTGAATAAGTAGGTGTTAAATTAAGGAACAAAATACGTATTCATCTCTTTGAAAAGTCTAATCAAGTTACATTGTGATGTCAATTCTGGCCTTGTTCACAGGAAGAACCTTTTTCTTTATGGTTGAAATGTTTCTAGCTCATAACCTTCACATTTTAGTTTCTCTATCAGTCTGCAGATTATGACCTCCAAGCAAAAACAGTTTTATAACCACAATTAATTTAGGGGATGGGGGAAGAAGAAGAAGAAGAAAAAGCATGATCAGTACCATAACAGTTACATGTAATAATGGGTTACTTGAATATTTTGGTTAAAGAAGAAGTAGTCTTTTTTTTTTTTTTTTTTTTTTTTTGGTACGGTGGCCTCTCACTGTTGTGGCCTCTCCCGTTGCGGAGCACAGGCTCCGGACGCGCAGCCTCAGCGGCCGTAGCTCACGGGCCCAGCCGCTCCGCAGCATGTGGGATCTTCCTGGACCGGGGCCCGAACCTGTGTCCCCTGCATCGGCAGGCGGATTCTCAATCACTGCGCCACCAGGGAAGCCCAGAAGTAGTCTTTTTAAAGGCAGTATGGACAAATGAAAATAACTTTGGACTGAGATTCAAGAAATCTAAATTCTCTTGCTTGTTGACTGTAAGACTTTGAACAATATCAGATAAAAGGGTTGTGTTTTTTGGGGTTTTTTTTTTTTTTTTGGTAATGAAACTAGTGCACAGCAGTTCATTCCTTCTGCCTCATAGAGTATGAAAGTATAAAAGTAAAGACTCCTGGAAGTCTCTTAAAGTTTTAGAAGAAAATATTTTGTAAATCCAAAGAATCATAAGTAAGTTCAAAACCATCTCTTTGGGGAGTTTTAAAATCCAAGTAAAATAGTGAATGCCCATTGTGTGTAAGGCACTGAGCAAGTGCTGAGAAACATGAATAAGATGTATAATCTATCCTCAAAAAGCTTAAAAATGAATGGGAAAGGAGGATATGTAAATTACTATACTACAAAGCAACATGTCTTAAGTGTTAAGCAGCCCCTGATGGTTGCCTACTTGCTATCCATACCCGTTCACTCACGTTCTTTGCAAACAGACTTTGATCTTGCTCAGTATCCATCTCTCCGAATTTGAGCAGAGAAAGGTAAACCTATCTCTAGCTGCGGGATAAATCCTCATTGGCCTAAGCCAATGTTTAGTTAAAGGGTGAGCATGTGACTCCATTTTAGCCTGAAGAGATATGAAAAGATATCTGATGGAGCATTTTAGGGAAGGGTTTTCTTAATCTTGACGAGATACTAAAAGAGTTGGTCCCTTTTTTCTGCCACTGAACCTTGTTAAATCTGAGGCTGCATCAACCATCTTGGCTTGAAGGAAGCCAGCCTAAGAGCAAAGCTGATGCAGTGAATGATGCATGAAGTAGTTGAAATGTGCCATAAAGTAGCATTTATCTGTGGAGTTGCAGGAGATTTCATTGTGGACCAAGTAAAGGTGAAGCAGCAGTGAAGTATGGAGATGTATGTTCATAGCTGAACAAATTAGTTGTATATGTAGCTTTATACATTTTCAACGTATTATTTGAAAATTAATTTCTCTTTATAAAAATTGTTATAGACAAACTTTTTTTAATTTATAAAGTTCAAACTTAGACAACTTTGACTACAAATGAGTGAGAGACTGAACTCCCACTGCACTTCGTTTTTCTCTCTAGAATATTTGACCAATTAGTGATTGTGGTAGCCAGCTACCAAGATGGCCCCCAGTGATTATTATCTCTTGGTATTTACACCTTTGTGTGGTTCTCTCTCACGCTGAGTAGGGCTGACCTGTTTAACCAATAGATTCTGTGAAAATGATGTTGTGTGACTCCTGATGTTAGGTGATAAAAGACATTGTGGCTTCTGCCTTGCTCTCTTAGCTCACCTGCCCTGGGTGAGAAAGCTGTCATGTGTGAGGACCCTCAAGTAGCCTATGAGGGATCTGCATGGTGTGGAACTGAAGCTCCCACCAAAAGCAAGCATCGACTTGCCAGCATAAGTGACCATCTTGGAAGTGTAACTTCCAGCTCCAGTCAAGCCTTTGGATGATGGCAGCCTCATGAAAGACCCCAAACTAGGACCACCCAAATAAGCTGCTCCCAAATTTCCGACGTACAGATACTGTGTGAGATGTTTATTGTTGTTTTAAGCCACTAAGTTTGGGGTGATTTGTTATGCAGCAATA
The DNA here is from genome assembly GCF_964341445.2 of Mesoplodon mirus. Taxonomy (NCBI): domain Eukaryota; kingdom Metazoa; phylum Chordata; class Mammalia; order Artiodactyla; family Ziphiidae; genus Mesoplodon; species Mesoplodon mirus. The sequence continues at coordinate 38,532,858 of NC_138984.1, forward strand.
GATAACTAATACAGTAGTTCCTGAATTTTCAGGAAGATGTGAGGAGAAGAGACAAGCCACAACAGACTATTATCATTTCCTCTTTTTAACAGGGGACCTCATGTCATTCATGAAGTTAACGGCATTTTCTACCTTTATTTTCTCTTTTTTTTTCTTAATACTTATGCATTTATTTGGCTGCGCTGGGTCTTAGTTGCAGTGTGCAGGATCTTTAGTTGCAGCATGCGAACTCTTAGTTGTGGCATGTGGGATCTAGTTCCCTGCCCAGGGATTGAACCTGGACCCCTGCATTGGTAGCTCAGAGTCTTAGCCACTGGACCACCAGGGAAGTCCCTACCTTTATTTTCTAGATGACAGCAATCACTATCTAAAATTATGCTATTACTTTAGTTGTTTACTTCTGCCTCCCCCATTTTATTCATCCCTGTATCTCCAGTGCCTAAGACAGTGCCTGACACATGTTCCAAAAACAATGAATTACTTAAAAATACTATAATAAACCGACCTTTTGAAATGACAAGCCAGATAAGTAAGTACCCATTGATGTTTTTTCCAAGTCAAGTCTGCAGGCTAAATGAGACTGAAAGAGCATTTTGTAAGAGTTTGGCTAAATTTTAACATGTCTTAAAGAACTAGGCTTAATCTGTAAGAAGAAAGAGGTGTTGGATCCATTCCTTATCTCTTATAACAGGAAAATCTCCATATAAGCCAAGATTGAAAAAAAAAAACCCATAAACTATAAAACCAAAAACTATAAAAATACCTAAAGAAACCAATGGAAGAAACTTATATCGGAGAAGACTTTTCAGAGTTTGAAATAATAACCAGAAGCTATAGTGGAAAACAATTATTTATTCAACTATACCAAAATGACTTCCTGCAAATTCACAGCATAAACAAAATCAAAGCCAAATTGACAAACTGGAGGAAAAAATTTTGTCAAAAAGAAACAATTCCCCTGACAGATAAAGATATCAAATCATAAAAGGCCAGTCACCCAGTAGAAAAATGAGCAGAAGATATTAACAGTCAATAGGGACTGTCAGTTAACAGTAAAGGAAATAGGGATGGCTCTTAAACACATGAGATCCTCACCATCATCCATCATGATAAATTAAAATGATCAGTTTGACAAAACATAAACTTTATAACATCCTGTATTATTGAGAGTGGGGAGAAATCAGCAGTCTCATACATTGCTGGTAGGACTATTAATTGATAAAACTTCTGTGAAGGGCAACTTGAAGGGGTTGTGTGTGTGTGTGTGTGTGTGTGTGTGTGTGTGTGTATACACATATATGATTCGAGTCCACATACCCTTTGACATAGCAATTACGTGCCTAGCAATTTATCTTACAGATATGAAATTTATGCAGAAATTTTATTTATTGCAGAAGTGTTTCTAATAGCATAAGTTTAGAATTTAAATGTCCATCAGTAGGAAATGCTTAAATAAATTTTGGTTCATCCAAATAATGAAACATCATACAGCTATAAAGAGAATGAAACTTTTATGTACTTTATAGATTAATTCCAAAGACAAATTGTTAATACAAAAACACCCAAGGTGCCAAATGGTGTGTATGGAATATTTTATTTTTTAAAAGGAAAATGAATATATATATATACTTCATATGCACAAGATACATATGTTTATACACACACATATACATATGTATACATAAAACACCCCTGACAGGAAGAATATAAACTGTAGCGCTAGTGCTTCCAGGAATGGAACTTTGTGGCTAGGGCACAGAGATGGGAAGGAGTCTTACATACATATTATCTAGTTTAAAAAAAATTAAAGTTTAAGGAAAAAAATAACAGGCTTGACCCAAAATGTTAAGGGACATCTTGTGCCCTCCTTTTACAGTTAATTCTTAAACTAAGAGGGGTTAGATGATTTGTCAAATGTCACTTAACTAGTATGTAAGCAACACGGGATCCAGAGCCTAGGTTTTAATGAGCTCTCCCATACAGATTGCTTAAGGGTAAAGAAAACATTTAAATAGTCTTCACATAAATAAAAAGCTCAAAGCTCCATTTTTGTGTGGGTGCAGAGAAAATAGCAATTAGCTTTCTAGATGAGGCATGTCTTAGTATCATGCTAGAGAACAATCTGGCAGTCCTTGCTGAGAAGCTTAAAAATACTCACAGCTAGGTAAGTATTGTTGAGAGTAAATTGCTGTATCAGATATCAAACTTAAATATAATAGTTTATATTGAAAACACTGTGATGGAAAAGAGAGATCAATGAAACAGACTATAAAATCCAGGAATATGTTTATTTAAAACCTTAATGTAGGGCCTCCCTGGTGGCGCAGTGGTTGAGAGTCCGCCTGCCGATGCAGGGGATGCGGGTTCGTGCCCCGGTCTGGGAGGATCCCATATGCCGCGGAGCGGCTGGGCCCGTGAGCCATGGCCGCTGGGCCTGCGCGTCCGGAGCCTGTGCTCCGCAACGGGAGAGGCCGCAGCAGTGAGAGGCCCGCATACCGCAAAAAGAAAAAAAAAAAAAAAAAAAAAAAAAACCTTAATGTATGATAAAGGTGACATTTCAAATTTGGGGGCAGGGCAGTGGTGGTGGGGAAGAATGGATAATCCAATAAAGTTGAGACAAGATAATCATTGGTTAAAAAAAAAAGTCAGACACATATAGTGTATGTTAAAATTATGGATCAATTAATTACTTATATTTCCAAAAGAAAAAATGTACTAGAAGAATGAGATTTGACTAGCTAGAAACAAAACTGCACATCAAATTAGGAAACAAATGTGACAAATTCACACCTCTATTATATAAAACCTTATGATCCATGTTGGTGGGAAAGCGGAATGGTGTGGCCACTATGGGAAACAGTGTAGAGGATCCTCAAAAAGTTAAAAATAGAACTACCCGACTTCTATTCAGGAATCCCACTTCTGAGTATTTATCTAAAAGAATTGAAATCAGAATCTCAAAGAGATATTAGCACTTCCATGTTAACTGTAGCACTATTTACAACAGCCAAGATGTGGAAGCCTAAATGTCCATCTGCTGGATGAATGAATAGAGAAAATGTAGTATATACATACATTGGAATATTATTCAGCCTTAAAGAAGAAGGCAATTCTGCAACATTTGACAACATGGAATGAACTTTGAGGACATTAAGTCAAATATGCCAATCATAGAAGGACAAAATACTGCATTCCACTTATATGAAGTATCTAAAATAGTCAAACTCATATAAGCAGAGAGTAGAATGGTGGTTGCCAGGGACTAGGGGGAGGGGGAAATGGGGAGTTGCCAATCAACAGGCATAAAGTTTCAGTTAAGTAAGATGCAAAAGTTCTAGAGATCTACTGTACAACATTGTGCAGTACACTTAAAAATCTGTTAAGGTATATCTCATGCTAAGTGTTCTTACCACAATAAAAATGAAAAAAAATTTTGTAATCCCAATTTTTAAAAATAAGAAATTTTGTAAAGCATACAGTTTCTGGAGCAATAGAGGGGAAAAAATCATTATCTTGATAATGGTAATACTTTCACAACAGAATAGCTCCCTGGTAACTTTAATTTTATTCTCAATTTTTCATTTGTTTTTGTATAGAATTGTGGAAGGCAGACTTTGAAGTCAGACAAACCTGAGTTCAATTCCAGCCTATGACTTAATATATATGTCACCTTGAGCAAGTTACTCTACCTCTCTCTGCATCCTTCACCTATGAGGCAAAGAACATCTGCCTCACAGAGTTGCTATGATTACACAGGTAAGCAATATTATATGTTAAGTGCCTAGAACAGTGCCTGGCAAGAGGTCAAAAATGGTAATGTTATGAAAACTCCAGTCAGAATTTTACCTGTTTTACCGTTCTCCTTACAATTGATATTTTCCTGTTGAACAAAAGGTAAATGACAACATGCTTTTTTTTTTTTTAATTTATTTTTGGCTGCATTGGGTCTTCATTGCTGCGCCCAGGCTTTCTCTGGTTGTGGCGAGGGGGGGCTGCTCTTCGTTGCAGTGTGTGGGATTCTCATTGCGGTGGCTTCTCTTGTTGCAGAGCATGGGCTCTAGGCATGTGGGCTTTGGTAGTTGTGGCACATGGGCTCAGTAGTTGTGGCACGCAGCCTCTAGAGCGCAGGCTCAGTAGTTGTGGTGCACGGGCTTAGTTGCTCCACGGCATGTGAGATCTTCCCGGACCAGGGATCGAACCCGTGTTCCCTGCATTGGCAGGTGGATTCTTAACCACTGAGCCACCAGGGAAGTCCCAACATGCTTTTCTAAAACACATGGGTCCACACCCCCAATACCCATATTTTTGGCCCAAATTTCTCATGCCAAAATTCTTTTCCCTATTAATTCCCAATATAATCTCACAATCTAAAGTTATTTCTTTAGCAGTTCTGCTAGACGAGGACAATTTCCGTGGTACAAAAAGAATTCTCCCATCCTTCTGGTTTAGTAGGTTATGGAAGGAGCCCTGAAATTTTAAGTATAGCAGGTAATTCGAAGGATGAACCAAGGTTTGGAAACTCGTCTTAGATCTCAAAACTTATTAGCTTGGGTCTTGGGAAAAAAAAATCAGTAATAATGGGGAAGCCGTAGACTTTGACTGGATTTCTAATTGCAATTTACCAGCTACATGGCCTTGAACAAGTTTCCTCTTCCCCTCCGTCAGTTTTGTCATTGGTAAATCAGAGGGAAATCTGTGCTTACAAGGTTGTGACCTTCAAAGCTCATTAGCTGTGCCTGGGGCACAGCAGGAAATTGATGAGCCACTTGGGTTCTGTAAAAATAGAGATTCTTTTTATTTATTTATTTGTTTATTTATTTATGGCTGCGTTGGGTCTTCATTGCTTCACATGGGCTCTTCTCTGGTTGTGGTGCGCGGGCTTCTCATTGCAGTGGCTTCTCATTGTGGAGCACGGGCTCTAGGCGTGCGGGCTTCGGTAATTATGGCACGCAGGCTCAGTAGTTGTGGCGCACAGGCTTAGTTGCTCTGTGGCATGTGGGATCTTCCTGGACCAGGGCTTGAACCTGTGTCCCCTACACTGGCAGGTTATTATTTTTTTTTAACTTAAAAAAATTTTTTATACAGGTTCTTATTAGTTATCTATTTTATACATATTAGTGTACATATGTCAATCCCAATCTCCCAATTCATCCCATCCCCCACCCCCACTTTCCCCCCTTGGTGTCCATACGTTTGTTCTGTACATCTGTGTCTCTATTTCTGCCTTGCAGACCAGTTGACCTGTACCATTTTTCTAGATTCCACGTATATGCGTTAATACACGATATTTGTTTTTGAGTTATTTCACTCTGTATGACAGTCTCTAGGTCCATCCACATCTCTACAAATGACCCAATTTTGTTCCTTTTTATGACTAATATTCTGTTGTGTATACATACATCTTCTTTATCCATTCATCTGTCGATGGGCATTTAAGTTGCTTCCATGACCTGGCTATTGTAACTATTGTAAATAGTGCTGCAATGAATATTGGGGTGCATGTCTCTTTTTTGAATTATGGTTTTCTCTGGGTATATGCCCGGTAGTGGGATTGCTGGGTCATATGGTAATTGTATTTTTAGTTTTTAAGGAAGGCAGGCAGATTCTTAACCACTGTGCCACCAGGGAAGACCAAGAATTTCTAATCTTTTTACCCAAATATGACGAAAGCCTTATATACCAAATGGCACTAACACATACATTAATGTAAATACACATACGTAATACTTTACTGATGGGGACGTGACCAAAAGTTGAGATCATCATTCCATGTCACTTAAAATTTCATCTAGACTTTGATTCCACAAGAAAAATATGGAACACAACTTTTAAAAGACATGATCATAGACTAGCTTATAAGCAACCAAAACTAGGCAACAAATTTGACTGCAAGGCAAAGAGCTGGTAGCTGAAAGGCAGTCATGTTTAGGGGTTGGTAATCAACTTTGTTGTAGGATTGTTTGGGTTCAAATCTTAATTCTCCATGGCTGCTATAGCTCAATCAAGCTATCTATCCAGTTCTGTCAGTTTCCTATTTGTTAAACTCAATAATAAATTGTATACTAGATACCTACCAATTGCCAATTTTAGATAACCCCTCCCCTTTTCCCTAGTCATTATCACCAGGACTAAAATGTGTATTAAGTACTTAGAATTGGCTGACAAAGTAGCAGAGGCCATAAAGGATGAAGTTTTAGACAGCATCTGAATGTGGACTACTTATATCCAAATACTGGCTTTGCCATTTCCTACAGTGTCCCTGGTTATTACTTAACCCCTTGTGCCCCACCTTACTTATCTGCAAGACATGAATAGTAACTGGCTCATATGCTGTTAAAAGATTAAACCATCCACTATATGAAAAGTACCTACAGTGGAGGCCAGTACCTGGAAAATGCTTAAGAGTTAGCTATGGGGACTTCCCTGGTAGTGCAGTGGCTAAGAATCCACCTGCCGGTGCAGGGGACATGGGTTTGAGCCCTGGTCCGGGAAGATCCCACATGCAGCGTTGCAAGTAAGCCCGTGTGCCTAGAGCCTGTGCTCCACAACAAGAGAAGCCACCGTAAGGAGTAGCCCGCTCACCTCAACTAGAGAAAAGCCCACACGCAATGAAGAACCAATGCAGCCAAAAATAAAATAATTTTTAAAAGTTAGCTATGCCTGGCACATAGAAGGCACCAGCCAGTGTGAGCTATTATACCCCGCCTTCGATTTTTTGCTAAGTAAATTATGTAGTAGTGTTGTTTTAAAAACTGGAAGTGTTAAGTTTTTCAAAATATAACTTAAGAAATAAGACATGTGAGACTAGATTTCATAAACAAACTACACTGAAATGTTTGATATATATGAGGTCAGAATGTTGCTACCTCTACCTTCTTAAAATGTTAAGTAAGTGTAAATCTATGGCTTTGTATCAGCATCAACTATATATGTAAAAAGCCAACTTGAAAACTGAAAACCTGTTTCCCCTGAATTCTCTGCAGGTTATTTCTAAAAAAAAGCCCCATAAACTAAGAACCCTAAAAACCATCTTTAATCACTAGATAAAGATAAAGCATTCATTTATATACTTTTATTTGGGAATGTTTAAATCAATACAGAGAAACTAAATTTCAGAGACACTGAATATCATTACTTTATTATAAAAGAAACACGGAAATTATTTACATGATGAAAGATTTCAGAACTTCAGTGGCAGCTTCACGTGATGCCATTTCAATAGTGACTTATTTTAGTCGACGTATTTTCCAAGAATGTCACCATCTCTAAATAAGAAATAATCCTGCAAACAGAGAAGTGGTTAGTTAAGAAAACTAATAGCAAATACTTAGCCTCTCCTTAATATTATGAAGTTTACACACCTTGTCATCTAGAACTACTTTGGTGCCTCCATATTCTGGGAGAAGAACTTTATCTCCAACTTTCACACTAACTGGTTGAATCTCTCCACCCTTAAGAAAATAAAGATGTTTATTAGTAAAGACACCTAGTTGACCAAATATTTACACTTTTATTAATCAACTGTGCTCATTCAAATCAAATGTTAAAAAAGGACTTTGGCCAAATGATATAATTTATACAACCATAGTTCTTCACTCAAACATATCACTGTAGAGTTACACTTTGAAATAATGTACATGCAGTAGCTTAAACTAAAACCTGATTTCAGTGTAAAGGTTCAAAGAGTTATACTGGGAAAACTAACTGTAAGCTTTTTGATCATTAAATATTAACATAACCTCTCAAGTATGTGAAATAAACCAGTTTTTAAAACTACATGTACAATGGTCATGTTTAACTTTTTTCAACACACAAAAACTTGAGTCTTCTTTCTGACTTTGGAACATACACTTCTTTTGAGATTCAACTTCTGTTCCTCCAAAGCAGATTTGGGGAGAGGGATTGAGGCAGAGTGCCCAAAGCCTTCCTATTCCTAACTCCAGGATAGCTCCTTGCTAGAACTTTCTTAGAGGCAACTGGAACAATGCAATTAACATATTTAACCCCCAAGGGCATTTATTGCGTATTCTAGTTGACACTTCAGAGGTCTGAGGTCTAACCCTTAATTGGAGAATGACTACAATAGCCCAACAAGCTCCTGTTATATGCTAACCAAGGCCGAAAGTGATTTAAAGGATTATAGCAATTTCAGTGTGTTAGAGGTTAGACCAAGAGTTCAAATTTATGCCGTCTGATTTTAATACTGTGGAACTCTCCATCATATAAAATAAGCGATTTTTTTTTCACAATCATTTTTGCTGAAAGATTAGGTGCGAACCCACTAGGGACTGATCTTTAAAATAACAAGCTACCTAAAAGGCTACTTTTAACAATAACCAGCGGTTTTTCCCCCCTCTCCTTCACATAAAAAATTAGTTCCATTTCAGTCTCCATTTACCTTTCCTTTAGAGCCTGATCCAACAGCTACTACCGTCGCTTGCAATACTTTTCCTTGTGATTTTTCCGGAATCATAATGCCTCCTTTGGTTACAACTTCGGCTGCACTTCTTTCAACTAATACTCGGTCAAAGAGGGGAAGAAACTTTCTAAATGCCTGTCCTGCCTGTAGAGAGAAAAATGTTAGATTTGAAACACAATGTATTCTGAACAGGCCACAAATGGCTTTCAGAGATAACGACAAAACTCAGATTTTTCATTCAAAGGAAACACCTCTGAACGTTCAGCTCTAAATTCCGAGTTTAATTTCCCATTCCCTGTGTGTGTTAGGGATCACTGTTGCTCCTTTGGTCAGCAGCCAGATGAGCTTCAAGGACAACCTTAGTATCTCCCAAGGTCAAGTATTCTCCTTCGTCGGATTTTTCTGTAAACTGTCAGACAACATTGAAGTCCCTCTGCCTGGAGCCGTGCTTTTTTCAAGACGATTACACACCCACTAATGTCCCGCAAGAGACGTGGGTCGGCCACCGCGCGTGCGTCCGGATTCCCGCCCCCTGACACACACGCTGCCTCACACGCGCGTGCAAAGAGCCCTCCGAGGTGGAAAGGGTCGGGGGGGGGCCCTCGCCTCTCCAGGGTTCGGGCGGGCGCGGGTCTCTGAGTGGCCCCTACCCCTCCCTCCAGGCCCAAAGGGAATCGTCCGGACTCCCCGTGCGTCCCAGGCCAACCCGGGCCCGCCGGCCTCCAGCCCACGCGGGACTCACCATGACTCGGGTTGCAACACTTGGTACTCTCACTCTCTGGCCGCCGCCGCCGCACAGGAGAGATCCGCAGTCCGACCCCCCCTGCCACGTGAACTCGAGAAAAGACCTCCCAGCGCGCAGGCGCGCTCGCCCTCGGCCCCGGCCCCTCCCCGCGAAAAGGGGCGGCCGCACCAGCGCGCGCCACGATTCGTTTCCTGGGCTCTGCGCAGGCTACTGACGCGCGGACCGGTAGGCGGAAGAAAAGAGGAGCTCTTTCTAGGCTTTTCTAGGCTTTTCTAAGCCGCGGGCTGAGGTGAAAGTACTTACCCTTCGCCTCCCCTCCCGGAAATGACGTGATTCGACCCTTGACCCACACAGAGCCCGGCGCTTCCCGGAAAGTTCTGGAACGGCGCGCCGCCCGGGAACTAGCCTAAACCGGCCGGAGAGGGCTAAGCCAGCTGGCCTGGCCCAGCGCGGTGGGGAGGGGCGGGCCTGGGGCGCGGCGCGTGCAGATTGCAGGGCCCGGGCGGACGGGACGGGGGTGGAAGCCGCCTGCGCGCGCGCGCGCTGCGGAGGGGCGGGGGGAGCGGCGGAGGGAGGGGACACGGGCTCATTGCTGTGTGCGACCTGCGCTCTGTCCCTCACTCGCCGCCGACGGCCTGTCTCGTCGCTCTCTAGCTGTGCCGCTGCCCCAGGTACGCGGCCGCCCGCCCCGTCTCATCCGTGCGCCTCGGACCTCGGAGCCGGCCTTCCCCCGCTGCTCTGAGCGGGCGGGCCGGCGAGAGCCAGAGCTTCCCCAAGGCGCCGCAGGCCTGGGCCCGCTGAGCCAGGCCCCGTGGGTGCATGCAGGGGCCCATCACGTGCGGCGTGGATCGCTCGCCCGGGCAGGGCGCAGCTGGGAGGGCTTGCCCGGGGCGGGGGGTATGGAGTCGGGGAAGTGTATTCACATGGGTTCTCCGATGGAAGCCACTTTGGCCGGGTGCAGGGTGCCGCGGGGTGGGGGCGGGGTGGTCGCAGCGCGTGGGAACAGCTTTTGGCCCCGCGAACAGCTCGGGTACGGCGCATCTACCCTTGACCTTGCTGGGGCATCCTGATGGAAAGACGCGTGGGGCCGCCCGGAGTGGGCAGAGCCGCCTCCCCCAGCTTCGCGGCCTTGCCTGCTGCACTGATGCAGTAGCCCCGAGTGGATACATGAAGACATTTTAGTAAGCGGATTTTTGCACCGTCAGGAATATTTTCATTCCCCTGGTCACTGGGTTTTGTAAATTGCCCCTTTCCTCTAGGCTTGGTTTTTCAGGGGACATTTGGAGCTGATTTGCCCCCAAGGCCATTTTAGCGCTGAAAGATTAACTCGTTTTTAGCGTCATGGGTAGGTGGCCATGGGGAAGAAGGGTGTGCTTTTTGCTAGTGCTATAGGTCAGGCGTGGGGCGGCCACTTAAAGCTTGCGCTAGCAGCTGGTGTTCTGGGACGGTGGCGAGTTTCGAGGCCCAGCTGTAGTGGCTGGCAGAGGTCAGCCCAGCTCGCTTCTAACATTTCTTGTTCTGATGCGCGGGTGTCATGTTTGTGTTGTCACACACCATGGGTAGCGCTAGTATTGTACTGATGATCTGCTTGTTTCTCCCCCAGAAATGCTTCGATTGCCCGCAGTCCTTCGCCAGATTAGGCCAGTGTCCAGGGCACTGGCTCCTCATCTCACTCGGGCTTATGCCAAAGATGTAAAATTTGGTGCAGATGCCCGAGCCTTAATGCTTCAAGGTGTAGACCTTTTAGCTGATGCTGTAGCCGTTACTATGGGGCCAAAGGTATCAGTATTCTTACTTTGTTGTAATTTAGAGTATTGTTAAGGAGCAATATTTTGTTGATGGCGAGAGTCACGGCAAGCTTTTGAACGGTGCTTTGGTATTCATAAACTGCTTCTGCCAAAGTTGAGGAACTTTATTTTGTACAATGTGTGATGTAATCCAGTGGTAACTCCTAGCTCAAGACGGATTGGTAAACTCGAGGTGGAATTAATCTCGCTTGCCTGCTTGAGTTAAATTTTGGATCCTTTCCCAGTAGTTAGTACCAGGCATAGAGGGAAGAATACAACGTCCACAATACCTTAAGTATGTGCTGGGAGGTGCTAGTTTAACCTAATGTTTTTCTACTGTCCCTTGGTTCCAAAGCACATTTAAAATTTTAAGTCTCATTTAGCAAGACATTGATGAGTGAGGGGTAATAAGTAATTTGAGGAGACCTTTTTGAGGGTCGTGCACGGTGAAGTGATGGCTTCATTTCAGGTTGAAGCCAGTACAAATATCAAAGTGATCCAAACTATATAAAATACAGCATATGAATGCCTCACAAGAAGCAGCTTTGGTTCAAATTCAAAAGCTGCCAATACTATTTGCACCATATTTAAGATTTAATGTTGAACAACTCTGAAAGTGTGTACTGTACTTGTTAGTTTTTTAGAAACTAAATTTTAAAAACAAGTTTAAAAGTAAGTTTTCATATTATTATTACAGCAGATACTGGACAAAACTTAAGTATGAATTTTGTGAAGACTACTCTGGGATTTCATTATAATCTACCAAAGTGGTATTGGTTCATCTTGTATCATCGTATAAGAAGACATCTTTTAAGTCTCTAAAATTTTTATCATCCAAGGTTATGCACTTAGCAACAAAGGTCATTTTGTCTGTGAACTAAGAACATTGATGAACCTGCCCTTTAGATTCATGCTGTAGATCTGATAAGAAGTGTCAGATGTTGCGTTAAGGCTTTGAAGTAATTGCCTGTTGTGAAAACTGCTGTATTGTAAGCTAAATAGTACTTAGAGTGTGTGACTCTGTTTTCTCTGCAATAGGGAAGGACGGTGATTATTGAACAGAGTTGGGGAAGTCCCAAAGTGACAAAAGATGGTGTGACTGTTGCAAAGTCCATTGACTTAAAAGATAAATATAAAAATATTGGTGCGAAACTCGTTCAAGATGTTGCCAATAACACAAACGAAGAGGCTGGGGATGGCACCACTACTGCTACTGTCCTGGCACGCTCCATTGCCAAGGAAGGCTTCGAGAAGATCAGCAAGGGTGCTAACCCAGTGGAAATCAGGAGAGGTAGGAATGTCTCTTCATTGTCACCAGTGTTGTGAACTATCTGTTAAATTGTATTAGAAAGTTGACTCTTGTTTCTCCTCTCTCCTAAAAAAAACTTTTAAAATCTTAAAAGAAAAAAAATCACTGAGTAGTGATCGAATTCCTGACTATGTGGTGGGCACTGTGCCGCGTGGCAAAGAGGAAAATCTGACTAAGACATTCCCTGTTGTCCACAGTCATCCATCCCTGTGTCTTTGTCCCCAGGCCCTCTTCTCCCACAAACCAAGTTTATTGGAAGTTGCAGCATGTATCATTCACCTTGAAAGTAATAAGTTTAATGGGGGTTAGAGCAGAGAGAGATGATACAGTTTTGATGTTTTACTTTAGTTATTTGGGAGGTAGGGCTAAACGAGGAACCAAGTCACCCAGGATGTCAGATGGGGTTTTTTAAAACAGTTTTTAAAGTTTCTGTTCAGTGCATGCCATCCGACTCCCATGTGATTAGGAAAAGTACTGGTACAGAAGCAGTGCGTAAGCATTAAGGCATTGAAATACTTAACATGAATCAGAATTTTTACTTGACGTGGAGCCACGAGAGAATAAGCATGTAATTCAAGAATAATATTTATTCTTGAACCAGGTGTGATGTTAGCTGTTGATGCTGTAATTGCTGAACTTAAGAAGCAGTCTAAACCTGTGACAACCCCAGAAGAGATTGCCCAGGTATGGATTTTTTATAACATATTATGATAAAGTTAGAATTTTTTTTTAGTAATGTGATTTTATTCCATAATTACACAACAGTATCAGAATAACAACATTACCCAGTCACCAACATTGGAAGCATTATTCTTACTGCTGATGCATTTGGAAATTTCCCTGACCAGGGATGGAAGCTGTGTCCCATTTAGTGCAAGTGCAGAGTCTTAACCACTGGACCACCAGGGAAGTCCCCATAATTTGACTCTTAATGAGTTGTCGTTTTAGTTCTACATGACTGAGTAAAAACTCATTTGTATGTGTAGAAAATGTTCTTTGGCCATTTATCAAAGGTGCATAATTTTTGTCATGTTCTAATATTGCCATGTTTGCCAAGGGGAAGAAAGTAACAGGGTCAGCCTCCTTCTTTTTTCTTTTTCGTTCTTTTTTTGTTTTTGGGGGGTTTTTTTTTGGCCACGCCACGTGGCTTGTGGGACCTTAGTTCCCGGACCAGGGATTGAACCCGGGCCCCTTCAGTGAAAGCGCCAAGTCCTAACCACACAGGCCCACCAGGAATTTCCTCTTTTCTGTTTTTGTTTAAAAGAATAATTGTGTGTTTATTTCATATCTTTCAAAAATAATGTGGCCAAATAGTGGATTTTTTTAAAAAATTGAAAACAGGATCAATACTTCGTTACAATTATTATGCCATAAAATCCCCTCCCTCTTTCTCACCGCCACCATCACCCTCCCTCTAGCTTCCCACCAAGGATCTATCAATTTGGAAGTTACTGAGAAAAGGGAGGGGAGTTGATTGAGGACAGTAGCCTTACCTTTCAATTTGGAAGAGTAATTTGATTGTTTCAGGTTGCTACGATTTCTGCAAATGGAGACAAAGAAATCGGCAACATCATTTCTGACGCGATGAAAAAGGTTGGAAGAAAGGGCGTTATCACAGTAAAGGCAAGTGTGTTTTTAATGACACATAGGAATGAGGTGTCTGATAATCTGAGTTTTACAAATATAAAAATTTGATCTATATGTGTTTCCAAAAGTGTATTCCGTATCATTCTTTCATGTGTAATATTGGCACCTGTATAGAATAGAGTGCCTTCTGTGTTTTGTGTGAATTATTAACCTTTGCCTTCGGGAGTAAATCCATTCTAACTTAGATGATACTGCCTTCTAACTGTAAAAATTAGTTCAAATACATACATGTATTCTTGCAGAAGTGGAGTTGGATTCCCTGGGACATTTGCATATTCCTATCTGGATTCCTTATGAGAAGTGGGGACTATGAATTGGTCTATACAGTTTTTGTTTCTTTAATGAAATTCACATAACAAATTCTTTGACTTTTCATAGGATGGAAAAACACTGAATGATGAATTAGAAATTATTGAAGGCATGAAGTTTGATAGAGGGTATATCTCTCCATACTTTATTAATACATCAAAAGGTAAGAGCAAATCAGTAACTAAGTTTTTTTGTTTTTAAACATAGTTTGCTATCTGACAACCTGAGGGCATTAGTCAGTGTCAGACCTCAAAAGTAAATTCATGTTTCTCACATTGCTTTGGATTTCTTGCTTATGATGCTGTCGACCACTCAGCATTTTCCCAAAGTCGAGTTCTGAAACACTAGTTCTGTAGAATGTGAGCAAGTTTCTATTTCATGGTAAAGTAAGTGTTGGACATGCTGAGTGAACAGTTAAACAATTTCTTACTGTGAGACTTCTCAGAGGCTTAAAAATGATCATATACAATGTGAGTTTCCAAATAGGTGATATAGAATGTGGATTTTCTTAAACTTATTTGATTACAGAACACTTTTCTCATGGTCTGTGTCTTGGACTTAGAGTAATATGGAACACACTGGAAAATGCTGCACGGCTGCAACAGTGTGGACTGGCGTGAGCAAGAAGTTAGACAGGTTTTGAGGGTGAGCAGAGAAATATAAATTTGATGTAGAATAATTATGACAAGATGATTCTGGAATAAATTATCTACTTGGAACAACTTACCATTAAGCAGAAAGGAGCTGGTGCCCCTAAACTAGACCACCACACATCCATTGCATCTGAACAGGGATGAGGAGAAAAATGCAAATTGGAAGAAAGCATCATCAGACACAATGGAAAAGGTTGTAATCCAACACCTTTAGAAGCAGACTGAGAGCTCACCAGGGGACTGAGGCAGTAATGGCAAATTCACTTATGTATTATTTATAATAATTATATATTTCTTATTTATTACTCTCTTCCCCTACTTGAATGAAAACTTCTAAAGAGCAGAGGGGTTTTTTTTTCACTTTTTTTCCCACTGATCTACCCCAAGAGTCTAGAACAGTGCCTGGCACTGGCACCCAGTCAGTGATCAATAACAGAGAATAAATAAATAAATAAAGGAAAGTTCATGTATATGAGAAATTAAAGGAAAAACATGAACTCATCAATCACTCTTAAAGTGTACTGGAGCTTTGGTTTAGAGGTTTTTCTAAATTGCAGTCACTTTCAGGATAATGTTCTAAAGTTGGTTAGAAATGTTCTTTGCTTTTGCAGGTCAGAAATGTGAATTCCAAGATGCCTATGTTCTGTTAAGTGAAAAGAAAATTTCTAGTGTCCAGTCCATTGTTCCTGCTCTTGAAATTGCCAATGCTCACCGTAAGCCCTTGGTCATAATTGCTGAAGATGTTGATGGAGAAGCTCTAAGTACACTCGTTTTGAATAGGTAATAGGCAGTGGTATTTGATTTACGTTTCTGTGTGGAAGGCAGTTATTTGTATTGATGTTTGAAATCTCCGTTATGTACCTTCACATTGAACTACTTGTGTTTGTATATTAGTGTGATTCATGAACCCTTAGTCCAATTATGATTCTGTCTTTTTTGAATGGGGTGCCAGAGTCCTTAATGTTTTGTGCAACTTTCTCATAAGATAGCCTAAGTGTTTACAGTTGTTTTAAAGGTAAATGACTGAGTTTTATTCTTTTTTTTTACAAAAAGACTTCTGGAAAAAAATACTTTCACAATTACAGTTTTTCATGGGAAGAGGTAAAAAACTACCATGCTGAATAATCTGTTAAAAGGAAAATTTTGTTAATGAGTAGTCTGAAATAGAGAAATTGGTACTCAACCTAAAGTAAGTTGAGGTCTATTCTTTTAATTAAAAAAATCTATAGTTTAATGTATTACTTTTTACTTTAAGATAGGTAGTATTAACGCTATAAACAGAATTTTAGGGCATTGTTAAAATACATATTATTCCTTATCTTAGAACTGAGGTACATCAGAAATGAGAGTCTCCAATTTTCATTGTAATGGAAATGCACAAATGAAATAGCAGGTATATATTAGAGAATTGAGTACTTTGACCTAAGTGAGTTTACTTATCCTGGAATATTTGTAGACTGGATATGCTTTTGGGATTATGAAAAAGCTCTAGAGATTGTGGGATTTGAAGCCGAAATAGAAAAACAGTAGGCCTGAAGAGTTTTCATTGAGCCATTTTACTGGTAGCTGTAAAGTTGGATCTCCAGTTTACTTCACATATCATTAGAGGTTAACCCTCTGATTTTTATTTGGCTTCTTAATAAAATTGACCAGTTCTTAGTTCGTACATTCCTTCCATTTCAGTCTGGTCTCAAATGGGCATTTTTAAAATTGTATATTCCGAGTATTCATTACCTGATTAAAATGTAGGTAAGCTTAATGATATTCTTAGCAATATTTACATTTGTAAACGAACTGAATTAAAAACACTGCTTGCTCAGAATATAGCCAGTATTATATAACTATAAATGGAGTGTGTAACTTTAAAAATTGTGAGTCACTGTGTTATATACCTGAAATACATAGTATTGTAAATCAACTATACCTCAATAAAAAAGAAGAAACTGCTCAATCTTGACTTTAATAGCAACTTAATCTAATACTAAATGGAACCCAAGGGGTTAAGGGTAAATGCTGATTCGATGATCTCCAAATTTAATATATAGTAATTCTGATTTTCACAAACTATAAAATAGTTATCACTATTTACATGTTTTCAACTGGAAAGGTCAGCATGTAAGGTTAGCAGTTTATTAAGAAGGTAAGCAGATACTGGCAAATATGGATAAATGGAAAATTGTCCTTTCCTGTCTCAACTTGACCAAAAGTTGCTAGGGAGAAAAAAAGAAAAAAAACACTTTTTAAAGTGCAGTTTCCTAAGTAACCTTAGTTGTCAGAACTTGAAGTGACAGGCATTTTTATAAAATTTAAATCTTATGAATAACTTCTTAACAGGCTGAAAGTTGGTCTTCAGGTTGTAGCAGTCAAAGCTCCAGGTTTTGGTGACAATAGAAAGAACCAGCTTAAAGACATGGCTATTGCTACTGGCGGCGCAGTAAGTAAAATAAATGTGGTTTTGGTTTACTGAATGTTACTTAGACATCCTGGTCTGAAATTTATAGGCAGATTTCACATTTTCATAGTCAGATACTAGCATCGGAAATGTTTACTTAATCTGTGTTTTAGATGTTTGGGAGGTAGAGATTGGGTTAAATAGTGATAAGGTCCCTTTCTTTAACTCGCCAAGAGTCTGGCCCAAGAATGGGCTTACTGACTAACCTGTTTTCAAGAATGTAGTAGAAAAGACATGGGATCTAAGAGTTAGGCCTAGGGTCTAGTTTTGGTTGCACCAAAAGTATGGCCTTAGATGAGTTTTCTGAGTTCACAGTTTTCTCAAAGTTAATAATTGAGAATTAACTGAGAAGTTGGAAATGTCATGAAAGACTATATTCAGACTTTGTTTAGTCTAGCTTTGGTCTCGAAATCTCACATTTCAAATAAACACAGTATTGCAAGATGTTTCTTTTATCAAAACACCTGTGGGATATATTATTAATGAACTTGGTGTAATGAAAAAAGCCGTAATCTGTAATTTGTTCATTCTTTAAAATGTTTTTGTAGGTATTTGGAGAAGAAGGACTAACTCTAAATCTTGAAGATGTTCAGCCTCATGACTTAGGAAAAGTTGGAGAGGTCATTGTGACCAAAGATGATGCCATGCTCTTGAAAGGAAAAGGTGATAAGGCTCAACTCGAAAAGCGTATTCAAGAAATCATCGAGCAGTTAGATATTACAACTAGTGAATATGAAAAGGAAAAATTGAATGAACGTCTGGCAAAACTCTCAGATGGTGTTGCTGTGCTAAAGGTAAGATTCATTGTTATAAATAAGCTTCTTGGGTTCTAAGCCCAAGATGACTATTTCTGTGGTATGTAACCAAAATATTTAGGGAATCAACTTCCTTGTGGAGATATTATATAAAATTTCTTTACTGAAACATTCCTTCCTTAAAACCAGAATTGAACTTGTAGTGGGTGAGTTGTGTGGGAACAGATGTTTTGTTAATAATCAGTCTAGAGTCTGACTTGTGAGACACTATTAGCTGTTTAATCACGTAGTTACTTGTAACAAATAGGCAACCTTTTTAAAATTGCTTTTTAAGTAAACTGGGTGCTTTTTAATGACTCTTTTGGCAGTCAGCTTCTTGAATGGGAGAAGCCATACTAACTGGAATTCTTTTTTAATCTTTAGATTGGTGGGACAAGTGATGTTGAAGTGAATGAAAAGAAAGACAGAGTTACAGATGCCCTTAATGCTACACGAGCTGCTGTTGAAGAAGGCATTGTTTTGGGAGGGGGCTGTGCCCTGCTTCGGTGCCTTCCAGCCTTGGATTCAATAACTCCAGCTAATGAGGATCAAAAAATTGGTAAAAAGTTAACTTAGTAATGAGTTTACTTGTAGCCTGATTTTAGTCTTTCTGTTGTTAGAATTATATTATTGCTGCCACTAGATGGAATAAGAAATCATAAAGCAATTTCCAGAATAACAAAAGTAGAATAGCACTGATGTCAGAGATCTTTCAGGGGGAATGATTTGACCTGTGGTATTTTCCCAATTGGAATTTTTCTACATCTGTACTCTCACAAGTAGAATTGTGCTATAATAATTACAAAGGAAAGAACTAAATTTGCTAAAAATTTATTTTCTTTATAGGTATAGAAATTATTAAAAAAGCACTCAAAATTCCTGCAATGACCATTGCTAAGAATGCAGGTGTCGAAGGATCATTGATAGTTGAGAAAATTTTGCAAAGTTCTTCAGAAGTTGGTTATGATGCTATGCTTGGAGAATTTGTGAATATGGTGGAAAAAGGAATCATCGATCCAACTAAGGTAAATAGTTCACCGGTGTCTAAAAATACTTTCAAGAACTCTTCATTAAGTCTTGTTAATTTGTTTTTTTTAATTAACTTGTTTGGTTGCGTCGGGTCTTAGTTTTGGCACACGGGATCTTGCGGTGCAGTGCGCAGGCTCTTTGTTGAGCACAAGCTTCTCTCTCATGGCACATGGGCTCCAGAGCATGCAGGCTCAGTAGTTGCAGCGCATGGGCTTAGTTGCCCTGCGGCATGTGGGATCTTAGTTCCCTGACCAGGGATCGAACCTATGTCCCCTGCATTGGAAGGCAGATTCTTAACCACTGGACCACCAGGGAAGTCCCAAGTCTTGTTAATTTTTTACTAAGGAAAAGTAATATTTTATCAAAACTTTTTTCCTAGGTTGTAAGAACTGCATTACTGGATGCTGCTGGAGTGGCCTCTCTGTTAACTACAGCAGAAGTTGTAGTCACAGAAATTCCTAAAGAAGAGAAGGATCCTGGGATGGGCGGAATGGGTGGGATGGGAGGTGGGATGGGAGGTGGCATGTTCTAATTCCTAGAATAGGGCTTTACCATCATTCATGAGCTGTGAGAGGCAGTGTTCCTCACCAATAACTTTGAGAGGTCAGTTGAAGGAGGTGACTGAAGAGGCTGGCTGAGGTTTCAGAAAATCACTATAACCGTCAGTTACTGGTTTCAGTTGACAACATAGAATGGTTTACTGCTGTCATTGTCCATGCCTACAGATAATTTATTTTGTATTTTTGAATAAAGACATTTGTACATTCCTGGTAAATGAGTATAAGAGCCATGCACCAATGTACTGCTTTCAACTTAAATCACTGAGGCATTTTTACTACTATTCTGTTAAAATCAGGATTTTAGTGATTGCCATCAACAGATGAGAAGTTAAGAAGCAGCCTTTCTGTGGAGAGTAAGAATAATTGTGTACAGAGTAGAGCAATATCCAATTATGTGACAACCTTTGTGTAATAAAAATTGTTTAAAGTTAATTGTGTTAGCCTTTCCATGATCTAGAGGATATGAGGAATGAAAGAAAGCCAATTGAAGAGGGAGGGGTAAGGTAAGGTTTGACCCAAGTCTTAAAATGTTATTCTCCCTATAGTTTCCTTATGTTTCTCTGTTTATCTTTGCTGCAGACTGGATTATATTATTACATTGGTAATGGGGGAAATTTTGAAAGGTGACAACTCTGAATGCTGTATGTGTTGAGGTTTGGCCATAAAGAAAAGGGCAGCTTGTTTCTTTTAAGGGTTATGGTTACTGTTGCAGAGTCTCAGCATCACAGATAAGCAGTGGGTTCCCTGCTAGGTACCCACAAGTGAGGAGGGCCAGGGTTTACAGTATGAGTGTACTTCAGTGGAAAGGAGAGTTGTGCCATCCAAGCATAATGAATAGCAGGGAGGGGCATCCACAACGTGATAATGCACAGCCCAGCGTGATCACCTTTATAAGAACTTGAAATGGCTTTCGGTCTCAGTGCACTTGGTCTTTATTAGATAAAACAGTGTAGAAGTATGGCTTTTAAAATAGCTGTGTGTGCATGCGTGTGTGTGGGGGGGGACAGATACTGATTTGCAAGATAGAACATTGCTTTCTAATTTAAAGCACAAGATCTTATGCAACAAGAACATTAAGGTTTTTTTACTTTAACCTGTGCCAAGAATGTAGTCTTATCTTGGAGCTGTAGAATCGATCTGCTTGGTGGTAAGGAACTCCAGTCTGTTGCTCAGTTTGGCCCTGGGGTTGCTGCTAAGAGGTCTGGTATAAGGTAGGAACTGAGGCAAATGTTTCTACTTCCCTTATCTAGTATGAATAGTTTGGACAGGAATAGAAGGAAAAATAAAGTCCATCACAGATCAAAAGTCAAAATCACTTGAAATCCTGCACCTAGAAATACCTTCGCTTTGTTAACTTGGCTGGGTTAGAAAAAATGACGAGATTAGAGGGCACTGACTGAACGAATAAAAGGCATTTTAAACAAAACTTGTCTAGACTGTACTTACGGTTATTCAGGTGGCAAAAGGCAACCTAGACCCTGCTAGACCCTGGACTGAGTCCTTGGTTTATTTTAACCCTTAGAACAAACTTGGATTAGGAATTACTTATCAAACCTATGCTACAGTTAGTAAACTGAGGCTCTGAATGGTTAAGTAATTTACACAAAGTCTCAGAGCTATTAAGTGGTAGACCCCAGATCTGAACCAGGGTTTAATTGTAGAACTTAAACCAAAGAACAAGCCTGGAATGAACCCCTAGGCCAGGATCTAGGCAATTTAAAAAAACCCGAAAGCTGCAGCCAGAGAAATCAATACAGATAAATGGGGCAATTCCCTTTGACTAGAATAACTGCACAGGGTGATTGCAGTTTTGGAGAGATGACAGAGAGGAGCAAGAGTATCAAGGATCAAGATGGTTCCTTCAAATACCATTTGGTCAAGACTAAAGATGCTAGTGACTAGGTGAGGAAGCAGGAATGGTAGATCTCTGAGGAAACCTGCTCTGGGCACTCATGGAAATCCCTTGGGAAACCACACAAAATAATATAACTTCCAGGCCTCAGTTGCCTTGCTGTGAAAGCAAGCAGGATTTATTTGAACAGCAGAGGCTTTTCAAGGCAAAAATTTTTTTTTTTTTTTTTTTTGCGGTACGCGGGCCTCTCACTGTTGTGGCCTCTCCCGTTGCAGAGCACGGGCTCTGGACGCGCAGGCCCTGCGGCCATGGCTCACAGGCCCAGCCGCTCTGCGGCATGTGGGATCCTCCCAGACCGGGGCACGAACCCGTGTCCCCTCCATCGGCAGGTGGACTCTCAACCACTGCGCCACCAGGGAAGCCCTCAAGGCAAAAATGTTGCAGGAATATGTTACAACAAATCTATGAGCCTGAGGGAGAAAAGGGGCATGGAGGGGATACAAACACACCCAATATTTAGCCATGACCATGGAGGTGAACTTCTATAAAGACAGCTGGATCTGCTTTAAAAATGGATAAAGGAGTAATCAAGGAAAAAGGAATGCCACTATGAAGTCAGATCCTGCTATTTCAGGAAAAGAGTTGAGAAAATAGATGGTTTCTACTGCAATCTGGGCAGTTCCAGTTAGGCTTAAGTGTTAGAGAATCTCCAACCTAAAAAGCACGTTTTTGGGCTAGAGGTATCTCCCTGGTCCTTGCAAACAAGAGCATCTCTGAACTGATGATTCTCGAACTGGGTTAAATATAAGGGACTGTCTATACTGGAGTAAGTGGTTGATGAAACCAAAAATTTTAAGAAAAATGGAGTATAGTAACTACTAAATTGAAGATAATCATTGTGAATTTAGTAGCCTTCAAAGATCTGTATCTTTGAGGAATTCCCTGGTGGTCCAGTGGTTAGGACTCGGCGCTTTCACTGCTGGGGCCCGGTTCAATTCCTGGTCGGGGAACTAAGATCCTGCAAGCCGCAACACGCAGCCAAAGAAAAAAGATCTCTATCTTTGTCACCAAAAAATGGCCTAACGATATCATTGACAGCATTGGTGCCCATCACCAATTCCTGGGCACATCCGTAGCACCTGATTTTTGTCTCATACTGGTTTCCACCAAACGGGAATAGGATTCCTTGAATAGCAGTGGAGTCTATGCCTTGGGACAGAAAAAAAATCAGGATGAATCTGGAACACCTTGTCGCTGCCTGACAGCAAGAATACTTTCAAAAATATCCAGGGCAGTTTTTTTTTGTTTTTTGTTTTTGTTTTTAAACTAACCAAAAGGGTTTCCATTGGCCAAGTTAGGACATTTTGAGTGTCAGTAATAACAAATAATGATAGTGAATTAGAACAAAGCCAAGAGTTCATGGTGATATTCAAAAGAAGGAAGTGAATGTGAAGACTAGAAAAAGATACTTCCAATATAAACTAGTGAATATTGTATGTTTAATGCCCTACTGATGTTACGAAGCCAGAATATAGATATATAAGTATGTACCTGCTTATAAAGTATAGATTATATTCGTGTCTCTATACAAGTAAAGACAGGAAGGAGTAAAATAAAAGTAGTGAGAGAACCAAAGAAAGAAAGTAGGAACTAAACCAAGGGTAGGAAGAATGAGTGGTATTGGTAGTCTCATATAATCAGGTAGAAGGGGAGTCCAGTAACCAACTTGCACTGGTCATGAATAATCAAATGAAAGAACATCCAAAAATGGGTTTTAAGATAACAAATTTTCCAAATTCCCCAGAATTTAAAATTTGAAGTTAACCTTCCAAGGGAATGAAACATTGGAGCTGAACTCAAGAACCTCATGAATGTTGATATATTCATGAGACAACATTAAGTTTCTATTTAAACTGACAAATCGGGTCAAAATATCACAACACGAGTTAGGTACTGACAACCACACAAAACTTGAAGAGTACTTCATTTCCAGGAAAGATCAAGTTTCTAAGCATTAAATCTCTGGAACACGGGGCTTCCCTGGTGGCGCAGTGGTTGAGAGTCCGCCTGCCGGTGCAGGGGACACGGGTTCGTGCCCCGGTTGGGGAGGATCCCGCATGCCGCGGAGCGGCTGGGCCCGTGAGCCATGGCCGCTGAGCCTGTGCGTCCGGAGCCCGTGCTCCGCAACGGGAGAGGCCACGGCATTGAGAGGCCCACATACCACACACACACAAAAAAATCTCTGGAACACAAAGGATGTAAGAACCTCATGATGTAACAAGTTTTGATACAAAAAGGATAAACAACAAGGTCCTACTGTATAGCTCACAGAACTATATTCAATATCCTATGATTAAACCATAATGTAAAAGAACATTTTAAAAAATGTGTGTGTGTGTATATATATATATATAAATATAACTGAATCACTTTGCTGTACAGCAGTAATTAACACAGCATTGTAAATCAACTATACTTCAATTTAAAAAAACAATTCCCTGGTGGTCCAGTGGTTAGGACACCTCGCTTTCACTGCCGAGGGCCAGGGTTCCATCCCTGGTTGGGGAACTAAGATCCCACAAGCCACGTGGCACAGCCAAAAAACAAACAAAAAAAGACGGGACTCACCCTAAGGTTCAAGGCTCAGAATCACATTGGCCTGTGCTGCCAGGTTACACATCCCCACCAAGAATCTAACAGTCGGTTACCAACATCCTGCAACCTCCGCTGGCCTAAGATGGTGTCTCTTCTTGAGTCTAATTAATATACTGAATGTGCAGAAGGATATAAAAAACACTCAAACAGGCAACCTCAGGAGAAATAGAAATAATATAAGAAGCTGAAATAGTAACACTCATATCAGTTATATGTAAATATTATTACTGTATCATTATAACATTGTGGGGTTTTCTGTCTCATAATACGTTTAAGACATTCAAGAGAATCTGATATATTGAATTTGCAATTTTAATTAAATGCTTATAAGTCTTTGAATCTATAATATTTAAACATTCAGGGAAATTTAATTTCATACACTCAGATTGATCAGTTATATAAGCAGTATGTGAATCTCTAGAGAAATGCTGTTTAATTTTAAAAGAAATTTCATTAATAAATTCATAGATTAATAAATTAGACACTAAACAAGGTACAAATAAAAGTATTTTACCCCTTGCTGCAAAGCCCCTCTGACATTTAAAAAAACAACAAACAAAAAATGGTCCTTACCAACACGTAAGGAATTCCAGGGCAACGGAGGGGAGGAGTGGATGAGGGGTATCAGTAGATCTACAGGAAGTGAGAAAAGTGATGGAAAAGTGATGTGCCGTAGAGTTGATATAATTATAACCTAAGAACCTGAAGAAGGAATACAAGAAACAAGGTACTTAGTCCCACAGAACTTCCCCGGAGATTTAGCATTTGGACTCACTCCTTGGATACTGGGAGTCTAGGGAATCAGGTAAGGCCAAGTGTGGGAGTGGAAACGAGGGTGAAATTAGCTGAAGGATTACTGAGATACTGGACTCCTAGGTCTCCTCCCGTTTCCCACACCACCAGGTAACTACTGCCTACAGGTTAATTCTCTGTGGAAATTGAATAGGAATGAATCTCAGCCTGGGACACCAGAAAGAGCAGAGAGCTGGGGTAAGAGAGGGACCTAAAAGATTAAGGGAAAGCCTACATTCCAAACTGTGAGACCCTCAGTCCCTTACTAAACTTACAGAATGCCAACAGCCAGGCACTATTTCTACCCCATCTGTCCCTCTTCCTATTCCCAGCCCCATATTTCTCTAGGGCAAGAGATAGAATCCTTATGTAGGAAAACTGTGAAAAAAAGACCTCTAGATCCTGCCATTTGGGGAGTCCGCCAGTGAAAAGCCTGGCTCACCCGATCACCTTATAGTGAAACTCACCAGCCAATATGCCCCCTCTTAATTCCAGTAAACTGTATAGTACCTTGCCTTCAAATATTAACGGACAAACAAGAACCATTAGACAGTCGAGGAAGCCTTCAATGTGAGAATAGCAAAAACCAGAAGGGGCCTAAGGGAAACTTAGTATCTTAAGAAAGATGAGATCTTGTCTCCTTAAAAGAAAGCTATGAAATAAAGGAACAATTAGAAAACAAACCAAAAAAATCTTGGAAATTAAAACTATGGCAAATATAAAATTAACTGAAAGGTCTGAAAGACAGAATTGAAGAAATCTAAAAGGCAGAACAAAAACATGGAAAATAGGAGGAAAGAAGATAAAGATTTAATACAAGAAATAAAATGTCTAAATACTTAGGAATTCCTGAATCAAAGAACCAGAGAATATGGATAGGAGGAAATTATCAAGCAAAAAATTGAAGGAAATTCCCCAGGACTCAAAGAAATGAGCCGGTAACTGAAAGGATCTGTAAGTTGCCCTGCACAATTAATAAAAGACAGGGCAACACGACCGATCAGCATGCATTTCCAGACTACCCAAGTTAAAGAGTAGATTTTAAAAGCTTCTAGAGACCATAAAAAGGATGCTAAAACAAAGTACTGGTTATAAGAATGGCATCAGACTTCTCAAGAGCAGCACCGGATGCCAGAATACAATGAAGTCAGATTTTCAAATTATGGGGGATGGGAGGGATTATTTTTAATATGGCGTTCTATACTCAATCAAGTGTGAATATAAAACAATGACATCTTCAGATACTCAGGGATTCTAAAAATTTAGCTCCCATTCGCCCTTTCTTAGGAAGCCACTAGAGGACTTCCTCAGCATTTTGAGAGTTGAAAAAAAAGGAAGTCAAAAGATCCAGGAAATAGGAACCCCAAGAGGAGAGAGGTGAAGGGAAATCCTAGGATGATTAGGGAATTACACTTGCACAACAGCAGCAGCGTGGAGAGCAACCAGTTCAGATTGGAGCAGGATGAAAGGGTGGCTGCAAGTAACTGAACACCTAACTCTAAGTGACTTAGACACTCGAGGTCTGTTATCTCACGTAACCAGAAGTGCTCACTACAAGGTTGGTTCATTCAACCCTTGATGTTAGGGTTCTGAATTGGCTTTTCTGGAATCATCGCCTCTTCCCTTTTTGTGAAAAGATGGCAGATGTAGCTGCAAACTTCACATCCTCACGCAACCAGGCAAAAACCAAGGAAGAGAAGTTTCTCTTCCAAGTTTCTTTCCACAGAGATAAAAATCTTATCTAGCAAGTCCTATCCCATCAGTCTTCCCCTCAGATTTCACTGACCAGATGCCAATTCAAGAAGTTTATAAAGGGCTTCCCTGGTGGCGCAGTGGTTGGGAGTCCGCCTGCCGATGCAGGGGACACGGGCTCGAGTCCCCGGTCCGGGAAGATCCCACATGCCGCGGAGCGGCTGGGCCCGTGAGCCATGGCCGCTGAGCCTGCGCGTCCGGAGCCTGTGCTCCGCAACGGGAGAGGCCACAACAGTGAGAGGCCCGTGTACCGAAAAAAAATTAAAAAAAAAGAAGAAAAAAAAAAAAAAAGTTTATAAAGATGGTGTTGTTTTCCCTCTTATGGAAAGCACAGATGCCAAATTTTAAGTCCACAGGTCACAGACTTCAGAGCAAACACAAGAGCATGCATATTTGAGCCA
This sequence comes from Mesoplodon mirus, assembly GCF_964341445.2. Taxonomy (NCBI): domain Eukaryota; kingdom Metazoa; phylum Chordata; class Mammalia; order Artiodactyla; family Ziphiidae; genus Mesoplodon; species Mesoplodon mirus. The sequence continues at coordinate 38,560,014 of NC_138984.1, forward strand.
GAATGCACGGGTTTGTCTCTACCACTTACCAAGACTTGTGTTCTGACAATACTTGGGGAACCTCATGGGTCAAAGAGATGGCTACATCAAGGCAATTTTTGGGTATTCCTGGGTTCCCTTACCAAAATACCATGTACATACTATCATAATACCAGTCCAGTTACACCCAACCACTAAGCTAGATTCTAAACCTAAGTCTATTAATGGCACTTTAAGAATAGTGGTAAAGTACAGGTTCTTATTTCCATTAAAAGTGTAGTAAGGACTTCCCTGGTGGCGCGGTGGTTAAGAATCCGCCTGCCAATGCAGGGGACACGGGTTCAAGCCCTGGTCTGGGAGGATCCCACATGCCGCGGAGCAGCTAAGCCCGTGAGCCACAACTACTGAGCCTGTGCTCTGGAGCCCGTGAGCCACAACTGCTGAAGTCCGCGCACCTAGAGCCTGTGCTCCACAACGGGAGAGGCCACCACAATGAGAAGCCCATGCACGGCAAGGACGAGTAGCCCCCGCTCGCCACAACTAGAGAAAACCTGCACGCAGCAACAAAGGCCAAATACAGCCAAAAATAAATAAATAAATTTAAATGTAGTAATACTGTACAGGGAAAAAGAGAAAATATATGGGGTCTTATCTTTGACACTTTAAAAAAAACTTTTTTAAAAGGTGCATAATTTTTTTTTTCTTTTTTTGGCTGTGCCGCTCAGCACGCGGGATCTTAGTTCCCTGACCGAGGACCAAACCCACGCCCCCTGCAGTGGAAGGGCGGAGTCTCAACCACTGGACTGCCAGGGAAGTCCCCAAAGGTACATAATTATATACAAACTACTTATGCTCTGGGAAGATACCTCATTTATACGCGGAAAAATACGTTACCTGTGTGAAGGCATAATCAAGCTCCATGTGAGTAGACTGTAAGAATCCTTTACCACTGTATACCCACCATGTGGCAGAGAGCAGCTACTCACAACAGATTTACTGAACAAATTGATGCAAACATGCATTCATGTAGGGAACGAACTAGTAAGTTCCCTTGCTGATCTGAGGAAACAAGGGAAGGGTAATTAATGCCAGAGGGTTGTTGGGTATGGAATGAAGGAAGGGAAGAGAATCAATATTGATTATTAAAGGAAGACTGAATTTTGCCCAGATTTTTTTCTGTGGAAGTATTTTAAGACATTTCAATAACCAAAATAACTGTACAAAAAATAAACAAATTAACTTTATTAAGTTACCACTTCAGTCCTTACATTGATTTGTTTACAAAAATATCAGTTTGAAATGCATTATTAAAAGTGAGTACACACAATAAATAGAAAATAAGGGTGCATGGTGCTGGAGACGTCTCAACCAACTTATCTTCATCTACTGCCCACTGCTGTAGACAAAATTGGACACCAACTTATTATCTTCATCTACTGCCCACTGCTGTAGACAAAATTTGACATGCAAACAGCATTTTTGAAAGAGCAGTCGAAGTACCGGGGAGAGGGCTGCAAACTATGAGAAAAGTAGCTTAAAACTCTGGACCACTCACCAAAAAAAAAAAAAAAAAAAAAAAAAAAAATCACTGTTTATCTGGAAGCTAACCTCAGTGTAACAGCAAATTATCTACTACTACCCAGAAGAACAATTTAAAAATAAGAAAAGTGCCAGGGAACCTTCGTTAACAGTATTTTTAAGTCAAAGTTTTTACTTTAAACATCTGATGATTACTCAAATATCCTAAGCCGTGAGGCAGACCCTAAGACAATAAGTTATAAATAGTCTGAATTTAATAACTTAAAAGTGATATGGTTAATATAATACACACTGCATGAGTATCTCAACCAACCTCTTTCAGGTGAGGTGATAACTAAAAGGTTTAGATTTACAGTTTCAATTTCTGTTCAGAAGAATGTCAGTATTCTAGCAATAGTGATGACATCCCATTATTGCAAATATACTAATATACATATTACTCTGAATTACACTTGATTGAATTCTATGTACACGTGGTTCCATATTCCAAGTGCAAATTTTCAATGGTACGGGTTTATAATCAAAGCTGGGTTTGACAAATGCTTTCTGACTTCTGAAAGCAAATGATGAAAGTACTTCCTAAAAGTGAATAAACTAGTTACAAGTAGATGACCATTTCCTTTTTCTCTTTACGTGTGATGAACTTCATGAAGCATTAATTCCCGAGGTATATTTGTTTCTGGACCATACAGCTTACATGCTCTTCTTTCAAAGGCAGCTACCATCTGCTTTACAACTTCATCGAAAAACAATGTGGCAAGCTGAGAGTGAAGAAGTGAGCGAAATTCAAAAGAAATCTGTAGGAAAATGTTAATAATTATTTTAGAAAGATCTTTCTTTTACTAAATCTCCACTTAGGGTAATGGTGTTCACACTGTGAAATGGGTTACTTGGCCCAGTACCTAAGGCAGAGCTCTATGGGTCTATCTAGATGAGATTTTTAACATCCCTCAGAAGAGGGAGATTTGTTTACTGCAGTAAGCACAACAACAGGCTAAACAATAAGCTTAAGTAAACAAGGCCAATGAATCTCATTTTGGGGCAAAGAGTCTGTTTTTATTAAGTTAAAGAAACCTGGGAAAAAGCTTTGCTAAATACCATGTTTATCACTTTGGCTTCTTACTAATATGCCCCTTTTCGAGCTACCTTACCTCCCAAAAGTAAATAAGGAAGGGAAATGATCCTTCTGATATGGTATTCCCATGAGAAGCAGTAGCAGAAAGATGAGATTAACCCACAAAATAGATGGCGAAGGTGGTTCAATCTTAAAGTAGACAATGATTTAGAACTTTCTTTATATCCCCTCAAGACAGAATTCAAGGCAACCCAGTTTAAGAAATAATATCTTAAGGACCTTAAATATCCATTAACTTCTGAATGTTTTAATTTTTTATTTTAAAATAATTTGATTTATAAAAAAGTTGCAAAAACAGTACTAAGATTTCTCATACACCCATCACCCAGATTCCCCTATTTCAATGTCTTATATAATCACAGTATAATTAAAACCAGGAAATTAATAGAGGGAGTTAATATTATTAGATAATAATGCTATTATCTAATCTAGAGAGGTTTCATTCAAATTTCCCCAACTGTCCCATATATGCCCACTAATTTTGTAATGAAAGCAACTTAAGAGCTGAGAATAGCATACAGTAATTTACTCAAAATTATAACCATTTCTTCTTTTTAAAAATATTTATTTATTTATTTGGTTGCTCTGGGTGTTAGCTGAGGCTCACAGGCTCGTTAGTTGTGGCACGCGAACACTTAGTTGCGTGTGTCTTATAATCTATGGACTTGTAAAAATTAGAAAATAGAGAAGGGATGACTGTTCAAGGTTTCAAGGAATAAAATAGAAAAAGAGAAAGGGTCATTAGCATTCTTTTCTTTTTTTTGGCCGCGTCGCACAGCATGAAGGATCTCAGTTCCCCAACCAGGGATCGAGCCCGTGTTCCCTGCAGTGGAAGCAGAGAGTCCTAACTACTGGACCGCTAGGGAATTCCCCTAGCATTTTTTCTTATAAAATTAGTGCAAAAAAAAAAAAAAAAAGTTAGTGCAGAAAAAGGTATTCAATACTCAGAAATTTGAGATTTTTTAAAAAATGTCTTTCAGTAATTGCTATGCACATAGGTTATTAATTATGACATCTGGGTTCTAATAAAAATGGATTACTCCTTCTTTACCAACTTCACCTCATGTTTGGAACAAATAGAGGGTTTTATGAGAGACTTACTGAAAAATCCAAAGTACAAGTTCTTGGGTAGCCAGGAAGACCTGGGCTAAAACGCCATACAGTCTCCAAATGATTGAAGAGCTTCCCATCAGTACAGGATGCCTAGAACAAAATGAAAAAAATAAAACCACAGTTAAATACCATTTGGATTGTGTTCAGAATCTACAACTGAAGATGATTTCTTTAAGAAGTAAATATTTTTATAGGTCAGACCACAGGTGACAAAAACATCTCATTGTTAGCTTGGTACTAGGAAGTGATCTCTGGCCAATGTAAGCCATTTTCCTTTCTCCTGGGATCCCCAAGATTGCCACTTGTTCTCTTCCACTGCTGTCACCCACTGTGCTACTTAGAGTTCTCCTCCCACAACAAAACAGGGAGTGACTACCTGGAAGTTTATTTCCAGCTCTGCCACTTATAAGTGATCCTGAACAAGTTAATTCCCTGTACTGTATTTCCTTAATCTGTAAAATGAGTATAATGCCTGTCTTATACCATCAGTACGAGATGGCTAAATTTAATATTTGTAAGGCATTTGGCACAGATCCCTAGAACAATTCTATAATTCTTCTTTGCAACCCAAAGATTTTCTCCTACCAATCACATTCAGTCTTTCCCTAACTCATTATTCTTTATTTCTAGAGGCCTCTATGGTTCCAGTTTTCCTTAAAGTGTGGCCCTGACCCTTGTCCCTGACCCACTGCTTTCTGACCTCTCATCTCTTCTGTGCTCATGTTTATTTTACATGTGTGTGTACACACTGAAACATAATACACAGTAATACTATGTGCAGTGCACCCTGATATTTCCCATTCTATATCATTAAAAAATGTTGGTTGAGACCCATTAAAGAGCTGCCTCCTGCAGTGTGAAAAATGGTGGCCAGAACCATAGTTACCAGTCCATTGTTAGGACAGGTTATGACCTTGAATGAAGTTCAGTTTCTTTATTTACTATCCTAAGATGCCATCTGGGCCTTGTTATACTAGTAGACAATTGACCTCAAGAATATCTATCACCTTCCCTCAGAAGCAGGCTATTTTTTAAATTCTTGTTTCAGTCTATACTCCCCTCCTCAATTAAGCCTTAAGTTTTCAGCAATTCTGGCAAATCCTGGGGCCGATAAATGATCAAGCCCCTCTACCCCCTTTCTTTTGGATAAGTTATCCCCCTCAGGAATTTAGACTGTCCCTCTCCTGAGGCTACACACTACAAAATATATTGAAAAATAAGGACCTGCATAGGTAAACTCTGTTTCCCCCAAGTAAACAGTCATTTTTTCTCCCATAGCTATAGCCTACCTAAACACAGAATATAGGATTATTTCTCTGACTATATCTGGATCTCTCTAAAGATGGTTCAGACTGGGGGCTAAAGAGCTAAAAATCCATTTGCAGTTTATTCCTCACTTCCTCTTCATCTAAACCCTTTTGAATTAATTATCAGATAGTAACATGGTAGAATCATTATAAACTGCATCCATACTAAAAAGCATTTAAAAAGATATGTTCTATTTACACATTTATAAAAAGAATATATTAATTTTTAATATGGAAACCAGTGAATGTTTTAAAACTTACTTAGACACGATAAAATAAGTCATTAAAATACTAACTACTTTAATAGCTGATATGCTAAGTCACTGGGGAGAAGTAAAAATTTTCTTCAAAGAGTCTGGCTTTATATATAGTTCAATAATGGCCATCCAATTTTTAAAACCATCAAAAGTCTATAATAAAACCTTATTTCAGTTATCCAACTTCATTTATTTACTTTTTTTGTTTTTGGCCATGCCTCACAGCTTGTGAGATCTTAGTTCCCCAACCAGGGATCAAACCCATGCCCACTGTGGTGGAAGCCTGGAGTCTTAACCACTGGACCACCAGGGAAGCCCCTGTTTATTTACTTTTATTTTTAATTCTTAAAAAACTTTTTCAGTTACCCAACTTTAAGATAATGCATTCCACCTTTCTTTACAACCACATAAGAAGCTTATAGGAAATTTAAGTGAAGGAGAAACAGCTGTTGGGAATAATCACTATAATATAGCACCTTCCTCTGACCACTTTTTCACAAAATGTGGCAGTGCTATCTACACTCGTGTCAATAATCCAGCTCAAGGACCCATGGATTTTTACTGGTATGTTTTGTTTTGTTTTTTTTATGTTGGGGGTAGGAGTTTATTAATTAATTTATTTATTTATTTTTGCTGTGTTGGGTCTTCATTTCTGTGCGAGGGCTTTCTCTAGTTGTGGCAAGCGGGGGCCACCCTTCAGTGCGGTGCGCAGCCCTCTCACTATCGCGGCCTCTCTTCTTGCGGAGCACAGGCTCCAGACGCGCAGGCTCAGTAGTTGTGGCTCCCGGGCCTAGCTCTGCGGCATGTGGGATCCTCCCAGACCAGGGCTCGAACCCATGTCTCCTGCATTAGCAGGCAGATTCTCAACCATTGCGCCACCAGGGAAGCCCCATACTGGTATGTTTTGATAGGGACAATACTGCCAAAGATCTCATTCCTAACAGAGATACTGAACACAGTAGGAAGGTTTCTGGCCACTACAGATTCAGGTAGACTAGAATCACTGACATGTTAAGTCACAGACACATTTGGGGCAGCTAACAATTCACAGAAAATGTCACATGGCTTCTGCTGCTTCCTCAGTTAATAATTTTTATTATATGTCACATATGTGTATCAGGTATTAAAATCCAGAACCTGAACCCAGGGAAAATTGAAAGCTGAACATAGAAAGTTGTGTGTTATTCTCAAATGTGTCTTTAAACAGTAAACTAGCACACTAAGTGAGACAGCTTATTTTAATGGAAAAATAGTTTTGGAATCAGACACACACAGTATGAATTTGTGTAAGGCTCTTAATTTCCCTAAGCCTCATAAAATTGAGATAGCAATGACTATCTAATACATATTATTATAATTAAAAAAATAGTTTCTTCCCTCCTTGGCAGTGTTAAAAGTTACTGAAATTATTATGAACATCTGTGGATCTACAATAACCCAAGAACACATAAACAAAGAGGCCTCATGACTCCTGTCATTGTAGTACTGGTGCTGAGGATACAGAGATGAAAAAGAGAATCTCCCATTCCCTCAAGTAGCTCGATTTTGTCAAGCAGAAATCCAAATGAAGAAAGAAATTATACTACAGAGTGATAAGAGAAATAAATAAAGCACGTGCAAAGCCCAGAGGAATCCCCGAAGTAGAACTAATCATCTATATGAAAGGAAAGGGAGAAAGCAGGTTGAAATTTGAAGGATTAACAGGCAAGGAATTTTCATTATAGGTAAAAGAGGGAACAATATGCAAAGGCACAGGGCTGTGGAATAAGCACTATATGGTTCATTCATGGAAGCCAGGGAAGGGAAGAAAGCCAGGAGAAAATGAGACTTTTTTAGAGTTCTTTTAGTTAGATGCAGGATATGTTAAGATCTAAGTTATGAGAGTCTGAATGGTAAGAGACTGAGGTCAGGGGACTCAATTTTAAGATTACAGAGATATTTGCTGCTGTCAGACAGACTAGAATCTTGGCTGTGTAACCTTATCTAACTCTTCTAGGCCTTAGTGTACTCAACTATAAGATGGAGAATAAAATTTGCATCTCAAAGGGCTGTTGTGAAGAGTAATTAAAGTAAAGCACTATAAAGAGCTCAATATGTTAACTATTTTAAGTGTGGTATAGTAGGTGAAAACTCCAGAACTATGAGGCAAACAGGTGAAAACAGTCGTAATAACGACAGAGTCCCACAGTGGGGCAGTCTTTTAAGTGGAGTTAAGTTTTGAGATTGCGACTAGGGTGGACTCCAAGGTCTTAGCTTCACTGGACAGTATACTCTTTCTGGTATGAGAGTTGCACCTCCTCAGTGCCTGACAAAGAGGTGACGAAGGCATTTAGCTCTGGCCAATTACCAAGAAACGATACCACCACTAAATCCTGTGAGCACAAAACAATTCAGCTTTGAAAGTCTTTGGTCATCACACTCTAGAAATTCAAAAGAAATGGGCATTACTCTGCGGAATTCTGCCTTTTTGTGTGTTGAAGTCTGGGTACCTTTTCTAAATGTGTACCCTCCTCTGAGAAGAGTAAGATGATTAATATATGCATGCAACAACACTTGGCATTTCAGTACCTGGTACATGGCAGGATGACTTCAATAATGTTTATGTTCTCCACATTTATATCTTTTCTACCTTTCTGCATCCTCTCACCACTTTCCCTTCCTTAACTTAAGAAAAAGTAGTGCAAGTATTAAAACATTTCTCATTTGTGTGGCCAAATCTTTCCTGTGGGTCAACAGTCCTCAACAGAAGGACAAAAGAAAAAGCTTCTCATTTCCATGTTCTAGTTAAATTTCTACTTGGAAAGAATAATGCTAATATTGTGTAAAATAATATGATTTAAGAGATATAATAAATAGTTTGTTTTTTCCCTCCTATTAGTTTAGGGAAGTCTTCTTAATGCTATTATACTTTAACCCATTTAACATAATCAATATTTGAGGAATATTTAAAAACAACAAAAAACAAAACCATTACCTTTACCAAATGTGGTTTCACCAAGGTTACCACTGATGTATAGCGCTCCAATACAGGTGGAAACCCAATTTCTAATCGTGTTTTGCAGTATCCAGATCTCCTTGATATTACATCTGATTTTTTGCACCAAGGAACAAAATGCTTGTAATCCTCCATTCCTGATACTACATCATACATTTCCTGCATAGAATATCTTTTTTTTAAAAAAAAGGAGAGGTGTTAACTGCATCTATTTATATGGTATATGTACACTTTAAATTGAATATGAATAAGGTTTACTATGTATGAGGCAATAAATCACTTGGCACACATATAGAACCACACTCTGGGATGAATGTCTTCAAAACACAGAAAATAAAAGGATAAAAGGGAGCTAAACATATGTCTTACAATGGGGCAGACCACAGGTTGAATCTGGCTTGCAAATATGGTTTTTAAAATTTTAATTAGTGACCAGCATTTAAAAACTGAGACTTTGAGAGGAAAAAAACTAGAAGCAACCTAAATGTTTATTTGGTTGATAAATATTAATAATTGCTTAATAATAAATGGTTGATGAATTATGGTACACTCATACTGTGGAACTCTATCAGTTATCTAAAGGGATTAAGATCAGATGTACAGTTGACCCTTGAAAAACAGGTTTGAACTGTGTGGGTCCACTTATACATGAAGTTTTTTCAGTAAATTTAGTACCTGTATTTTCATTTTACAGATCTTTAAATTAAATGTGAGGGAAAGTTTGTGTTCAATTAGAGATCACAATATGTGGAATCAAAACAACTAGGGTTTGAGTCTTGATTTTATCCAAACTGTTTCATCAGCTTCCTGCCTTTGGGTGAGTCATTTAACAATTCCTCATTTGGAGACAGAAATAGCAGTATGCAGATTTTTTTTACTGTGTGGGGGTCTGCACCCCCTAAACACCCCACTTTTCAAGGGTCTACCGTATACTTTAGAGCAAAGAGGTTTACAATATATTGCTACATGAAAAAAGGCACACTAAAGCAGACGGGATATATACGATTCTATTATCTATTTGAGAAATATTATAAGTGTATACTATATTTCCTCAATTTTAAACATTCGGGATTTTTTTCCTGAAAATAATTATGTTAATAGACTGTCTGTAATGAAAATACATTGAAAAAGTCCTAGAAGGATACAGATTAAACAATTACCAGTTGTTAATTCAGGAAAAAGAAGTAGGAGTAAAAATAGACTAAGCCTTTTAGTATACTTATTTCTAAATTGTTAAGTTTTTATACAAGTATGTGAGGATTTTGTAATTAAGAAAAACATCCATTCTATAACAAAAAAAGGAAACCTCTCATTCTTTTTATGAGCTAGCATAACATCCTGCGAACCCAAGCCTCACAAAAAACATAAAAAACAAAATCTATAAATCCACATCACCTGTGAGTATGGAGGCAAAACTTCTAAGTATCAGCAAATACAATAGAGCAATATATTTTTTAAAAAATACAACAGTCAAATGCAACTCATTTAAGGATGTTTGGATGGTTTAATACTAAGAATTATATTATTATAACCATATTAATTAGTCAAAACAAAAACATTATATGATTCCCTCCATAGATAAATACCAGAAGCATTCCTATTAGAGTTAGAAATAAGACAAAGGTGCTGCATATCGTCATTGTTATTTGACATTTTTCTGAAACTATGTCAAAATAATTAAATCAGAGCATGAAATATGAGGCACATGTGTGGAAAAGAATTAGGCAAAATTATAAATTGGCAGGTGATATGACTATCAAATCAGAAGCTAATCAATTCAGAATTCAGTTATGTAGCCTGTTGAGAAATATATAAAAATTAATATTGTTCCTATACTAACAAGTAGAAAACAGTAGCATAGAAATGCAAAATACATAGAAATAAATACAACAAAAAACCATCAGGGTTTAAATGAAAAACCAAACAACAAAAACATTGTGGATACAAGTAAAAGACAACTGAATGAGAACCAGACACATATAATTCTTGGTTATAAAGACTCACACTGTTAAAACATAATTCACCTCAAAATGATATAGTAAACAACCACATTCTAAAGTTTAAAAGGGTATTTTTGGAATATGAGAGAATGAGTGTTTATACATATTTAATCTTTATGATCATGAAATGAGGCCCACAGCAGAGGGAGGGAAGTAAACCTACCCTCCCCATGTTCTCAGACACTTGGAAATAAATGCCAAAATAAGTCCCATGAAGAAGTATGAAACCTGGTAGCCTGGAAGCTAATTGTCATAAAAGTAGTCTGCACTGACTAAGAAAGCAGTATAGCATAGCAGTCAAGGGGATGGACTTTGTAGTCCGAAAGTACTGTGTTCAAATATCAACTCTAAAACACAGTAAGTCATGTGACCCTGGCTAGGCCGCTTAACCTCTGAACTTCATTTTCTTCAACCATAATTGAAAAATACCTCTACAGGTTCTTTTTTTTAAAAAAAATTTATTTATTTCGCTGTCCAATCTTCATTGCAGCATGCAGGATCTTTCACTGCGGTGCTCCCTTGTGGCGTGTGGGCTTCTCTCTACTTGTGGCATATGGGTTTTCTCTTCTCTAGTTGTGGCGCGGGGTCCAGAGCGTGTGGGCTCTGTAGTTTGTGGTTGAGGCGCGCGAGCTCAGTAGTTGTAGTGGCAGGCTTAGTTGCCCCGCCACATGTGGGATCTTAGTTCCCTGACCAGGGATCGAACCCGCATCCCCTACATTGGAAGGTGGATTATTTACCACTGGACCACAAGGGAAGTCCCTACAGGGTTCTTTTAAGGGTTAAGTGAAATAGTTTTAGCATAATGCACAATGGCACATAGGCACTTAATAAATGGTAGCTATTATGTGTTTATGTCAAATATGGGGGAAGACGAAGATCATTAGATAAGACCAATTTGTAATAAAAAGAATTTTAACATGAGAAAGAATAAGGAAGCAAGAAAGAATAAGTAAATATGGTGGGAAAAATAAGCTTAGGAGTCATGACACAACATAATCTCTCTGAGCTTCAGTTTCCTCATCTCTGAAGTGGGAATAATACCTAGTTCACATGGCTATTGTGAGAATTAAATGAAACAATAAATATAGAGCCCCCAGCAGTGCCTGTCAAATGGCAAGTACACAGTAAAAGGAAAATGTTATATTTCTGATTCAAAAGGAAAGCAGACCAATTCACTATTTGAATTCTCATCCTTTTGTTGCCATGTCTCTTTTCAACAGATACCAGCTGATGCAAAGATGTCTACCTATCCAAGTATTTACACTTGCTTTATGTGGCATTATTGCTGGCCACCTGGAGGCCACAATTACACAGCTGTAACGTGACTAGTTCTTGCCAATAATATCTGAGAGTAAGCACTGGGTGTCACTTCCAGACCAATATGAGTAAGAACCAGGTGTATCTTTTTAAGAGACTGAAGACTAAGGAATTACAAAAGTCACAAGTTGGATGGAGCCTGGCTTCCTGAATCACTACTCGAGGATTGCTGCCCATGGATTGGGAATACCCAGTTCAACTTTACATGAGAAAGGAATAAACTTCTGGGTTTTACCTGTATGGTTGCTAGCATTACCTTAACTAATACAGTGACTATCCAGTAATAATGGTATATTATGTGACAAAAGTTATGAGTATGCCCGAAGTTCTTTACTGCAGAAAAATTAGAAGGAAAAAAGCAACCAAATAAAATGAATGAAAAGTACTTTTAGAAGAATTCATGTAATATTTAATGGCCTGTTGGGAATTAAGACCCCCTTGTAGAAATTCCCATAGGAAGGACTGCTTGATTTCTGGTTTAGCAGATCTGCAGACTCTCTATACTCTGCTGTATATACCCCTAGATGAGGGGCCAAACCTGGCCTGCTGCATGGCTCTGTAAATAAAATTTTATTAGAACACAGTCACGCTCATTTATTACATATTGTCTATGGCTACTTTTGGGCTACAGTGACAGAGTTGAGTAGTTGCAACAGAGACAGTATGGTTCACAAACCTATTTACTAACTGGCCCTTTACAGAAAAGCTTGCCAACCTCTGCTCTAGATGGTAGGGGCCTCTTAGCATGTTTATATGTACTTACCTAGGTATGTGTGTATGTGAGGGAGCTATACAGACATATCTGGCTCAACATATCAGTAATGTTGCCACTATAAAAAAGAACAGTGTACAAAAAATGCAGGTCATAAACAGTTTAATTATTTCCTTTAAATGTCAAGATTTAAATCTATCCTATAAAGTTACCACATGACTACATTCAACAAATATTTATAAAACAGCAAGGGCTAGAAAATTAGAGCTTAGTCTGTAAGAAGAGAATCCAGAAAAAAAGAGGCATGATGTTCTATAGAAAATTGTGAACATGCTCTTTTAGTACAACTATTATTTTATACAAACCCTATAATTCTCCTCTCTGAATATTCTTTTCTTTTGTTTATTAATGGTGCAGCAATTCTGAAGAAAGTTCTTGCATATATCTCCTTAGGCAAAACTGAGGTATGTAGTGGAAGAGTTCTGCTCATCAGTATACCACAGGAAGCTAAATATCTAAAAAGACAAAAATAACCTGATTGAGTAACATTGACAATTAAGAGAAAACACAAACTATAGAGATTGTAAAATAAAAATCATACTTTAGAAGGCTGTGCAACCTTAGAATATTCCTGAAAAAATACACACACACACACACACACACACACAAATAAGCTTCTAAAGCACCATAAAGAAACTAAACAGGGACTTCCCTGGTGGCGCAGTGGTTAAGAATCTGCCTGCCATATATATGGAATCTAAAAAAAAAAAAAAAGGTTCTGAAGAACCTAGGGGCAGGACAGGAATAAAGACGCAGTAGAGAATGGACTTGAGGACACGGGGAGGGGGAAGGGTAAGCTGGGTCGAAGTGAGAGAGTGGCACGGACATATATACAGTACCAAACGTAAAATAGCTAGCTAGTGGGAAGCAGCCGCGTAGCACAGGGAGATCAGCTCAGTGCTTTGTGACCAGCTAGAAGGGTGGGATAGGGAAGGTGGGAGGGAGGGAGATGCAAGAGGGAGGGGATATGGGGACATATGTATACGTATAGCTGATTCACTTTGTTATACAGCAGAAACTAACACACCATTGTAAAGCAATTATACTCCAATAAAGATGTTAAAAAAAAAAATCTGCCTGCCAATGCAGGGGACAAGTTATTTTTTAAAAGTGTAATGGAGTGGCCTGGTGAAATCTCATGTTATCATATATGAAATTTGATTTATATAATATATGATTTACATATAAATAAAATTTCTTTAAGGACACTGAGACCCTACAGTTTGGCTGGAAGATAAAATCAAGTTAAAGAATGACTGAAGAAATTGGCGATATTCAACCAGAAGATAAGAGGTGATACTTGAGACTATGGCTCCAAAAATACAAGAAAAAACTTTTGAACAATTAAAGCTGTTTATAAAAATTGGGTAGACTTATTCCAAAGGTAATGAAAGAAAGGTCAATGAAAATAGTTAAGCTAAATGCTTTATGACTATGGAAAAGAATCAAGCATATAAACTGTATGAATGAACTTAAGTCTCTTTTAAGATAGATTCATCTCCTAGAGAGAATAAGGGTGTCATGTGTCCCTAAAAATCTTTAAAAATATGATGTTATGTGAATTTTAAAGGCAGTGATAATATTTAAAAGCCTACTGTAATTTTTTTGAGTAAAGCTATAGAGTTTGCTTTAAAGTGGAATTATGCCGATAAAAGTGACTGACAGTTATTCTGCTGAATGAAGCAGAACAGTGGAAATAAAATAATTAGGCAGGGACTTCCCTGGTGGCGCAGTAGTTAAGAATCCCCCTGCCGGGCTTCCCTGGTGGCGCAGTGGTTGACAGTCCGCCTGCCGATGCAGGGGACACGGGTTCATGCCCTGGTCCGGGAAGATCCCACATGCCGCGGAGCGGCTAGGCCCGTGAGCCATGGCCACTGAGCCTGTGCGTCTGGAGCCTGTGCGTCTGGAGCCTGTGCCCCGCAACGGGAGAGGCCACAACAGTGAGAGGCCCGCGTACCGCAAAAAAAAAAAAAAAAAAAAAAAAAAAAATCCCCCTGCCAATGCAAGGGACACGGGTTCGAGACCTGGTCCGGGAAGATCCCACATGCCGTGGAGCAGCTAAGTCTGTGCGCCACAACTACTGAGCCTGCGCTCTACAGCCCGACTGACACAACTACTGAGCCCACGTGCCACAATTACTGAAGTCCGTGCGCCTAGAGCCCGTGCTCCACAAGAGAAGCCACCACAAGGAGAAGCCCACACACCACAACGAAGAGTAGCCCCCGCTCGCTGCAACTAGAGAAAGCCCGCGCGCAGCACTAAAGACCCAACACAGCCAAAAATAAATAAATTAAAAATAATAATAATAATAATTAGGCAGTTAATTTAGCTTCCCCCTTAAAAAAAAAGACACAAAATATAATTTCGAATCTCTGGTAGCCACACAGATTATAAAAACCAAGCTTGGTGTTCAAAATGCCTAATTACCCGTTTCCCTTCTAAGACATTCTTTAGATGTCTTTAACTGTTTTAACAGTTTTATCTATTCTTTTCACTTTTCGTACAGATACCTTCTTATCTATTATTGGAAGCCAATTACGTGGCAGATACTATGCACAATTATTAACAATTTTCTGATAAACAAGACCAGAAAAAGCAGCATCTGAGATAAACCTTTATTTAAAAAAAAAATAATAAGACCCTTGCTTCTGAAGAGGTGAACTGGGTGTTTTGGAAACTTACTTTTCACTGTATATGGTTTTGAATTTTGTACCAGGTTCATGTAATACGGTTCCTCTATCCCCCGAAAAAGCACACAATCTGGTTACAATCATAAGGGAAATGCCTGTGTTTAAAGCAAGTTAACAGGCGTTTTCTGATCGGTCTGCATACTATGGTTACAATGCCCTGGACTGCCCATCTATTTTCACATATTATCAAGAACAATATGTCTTCAACTGCAATACAAGAACCATACAATCGTATATATGGTTAAACCATGAAATGAAAACTGGACCAGATGAAGGAGTTTTTTGGTCACTAATCTTCCAATACTACATCCCAAATACTCTACTACAATAAAGGCCAGAATCTACGTTAATGCTTCAGCCTTGCAATGAACTCGTAAACTCTCTCCCTCTTCATTATCATAAACAGTAAATATTTTATCCTGGAATTTAAGCCTTAATTTGATCACTAAAGCAATTTTTAGTTTTGTTTATTTGCAAGCCAGCATTTTATAAGAATAATACAAGCAGATCTAAAGCATGATACAGTATGTTCTGCTTAAAACTTTTTCAACCAATAAATGTCTAAAAGGATTTGGAGTTGGTTGGGTTGTTGGTATTTAAAAAAATTCTTCACTGAATCTAAATGTCCTGGAGCTCAACCAGATTTGTGCTTTCTCCCTCCACCCCGTAGTTTACAACTGAATTAATTTTAAACGTTAACTTTAATTTTCGAGTATAATTTATTAAAATGGCATTAATAAAAGGAAACTAAGTGGTAGAAGTATGGAATCTTTCGTGTCTCCACCTCCATCACCTACCGAAAAAGAATCAACCAGGAAAATCGAAGGCAGACTCTGGTTCAAGGTTACAGGACTTCTAAGTTACAATGGCATGGAAAACAATCCAAGTCCCCGGCTTCGGTTTAGTTTAGCAAGCACCAAAGGGCGGGGGCAAAGACCGCTACCAGAAACTGGGAAAGCACGTCTGGCCATCGGATACGCTGGGGGAACAAAGGGGGCCTTACTGCCAGGCCACAAACTCCCACATGCCCATCAACCCGCAACTCCTGCGCCGCAAAGTTATGACTTTCCGAGAGCAGCAGCCGTAGGCCAAGGGGAGGAGGCCGGAAGAGCCCAAAAGCACTCCCGCCGAGTTGCTTTATCAGCTGCTTCCAAGTCGCTTAGCGGATGATTCACCGCCTCTCGCGAGGGCAGCGAATCACAAACACAAGACGGGGAGCCCGGGACAGGCCGGCGAGCCTCCGGCCAAGGGGGTGGGTGGAAACGCGCGGCCCTGAGAAGGCAGGAGACCCTTTCTCTCCAGAGACGCGGAAACACATCCGGTCCGCCTGCCCCACCCCAAATGCCCCCAGTCCCCTTGCTCAGCAGCCCTGGGCTGAAAACTGCCCTCGCCGCTGCGCCCCAGTTGTTCATTACCTGACGTTCCGCGCAGGCCCCTGCGCAGGAGCCGGGGCTCCGGCCGCTGCCGCCGACTTCGGACAGCATCGCGAGACCACCTTTTTCAGGGCCCTCTGACCGGTCCGAGCTGCCATTATCATCTGACTAAAACCGGTCGCCAGTAAGCCGGGACCAGGCCCACGGCACCGCCCTCCTCCGGCGGCCCGGGCCACCCGGCGCCGCCGCCACCCAGCCAATCGGCGGGCTCCCTGAGCGGTCAGACACGCCCCTTCTTCTTCCCCGATTGCGCCAAGCTGACGCACGCTCCCACTACCGCAGGGCCGACTGTAAATGCGTTCGTCATCCTGCCGGCCAATCAAAGGGAGCGCAGGGCCGCCTAGACGCACCCCTCTCCGCCGGCGGGTCTCCAGTTCCCGCCGCGCCCTCTGGCCCCTTACGTAAGAACCACCGTGACCTCTCACCTCACCTCCCGCGCTGGAACTCTTCCCCGGATTCGCCAACTGCCGCGGTTCTCTTGGGTGCAGCTTCCGGTCGCGAGACCTGCCACGTGATGCCAGCCCAGGGGCGGGGGGAAGCCCGAGGTTCTGGCTGTTGACTGTGTAACTGTCCAAACCGGTGAGTGCTGGGCCGGACCCGCCATTCTTGCCGGCTGCGAAGTCTGGCCGTCAGTCTTGCTGTTAATGACTGTCTAATACAGTACCTGACGTGCTTACGCTGTGAGGTTGTTGTGAGGGCACTATATGGTCACGGCCTTAGGGAAGAGACTCGGTTCTATTTGCCTTTTTCCTGTGTGGCCAACATTTTAATTGGTGCCCGTGCATAGTTTGGGTTTCCCTTCTTCCATACAAACCAGACTTTGCTTCGATTTACCCATTTCAGGAATCATTCATCAAATCTTGACATTTTTTCCCCTTTGTTTGTTCCCAGGTACTTATTTAATCATTATATGTCATAGTTTCTTGTAAACCGTAAAGTGAGAATAGCCATACTACTTACTGCATTCTGCTGCTTAAATGTAGTCAACAAATACTTATGGAGCACTCACTGTTCGCTGTTTTAAGTGCTGGATAAGTGACCAAAAGTCTTTACTATCATAGAGCTTATATTCTAGAGTGGGGGAAATCAATATATTAAATCAATTAATATAATACAATGTCAGATAATCATATGCTGTAGAAAAAAAGTAAAGCAGGGAAAGGAGATGGAGAGGGGTAAGGTGGGGTGCTGTTTTATATAAGGTGGTCAGGTGGGCCTCTGAGGAAGTAATAATGAACAGAGGCCTAAGTGCAATGAGGAGGTGAACGATATGACTGTTTGAGGGGGAAAGTATCTTCAGGTGGAGGGAACAGCAAGTGCAAAGGCCCCAGACAGAAACATTCTTGCCATGTTTTATGAGGAGCAAGGGCTTCGGATCACAGTGAGTGAGGAGAGTGGAAGGAAATGAGATCAGAGGTAGTGAGGGGTTTTTCATAGTACTTGGGAGGCCATGGTACCAACTTTGGATTTTACTCTATGTGTGAAGGGAAGTCATTTGAGGTGACTTGATCTGATTTACATTTACATAAATATTCCAGCTTCTGTGTGTATGTATGATCATTATTTTCTACTCTTGCTTTGTTCATTGCAGTCATCCCTTACTAGATGCTTTGTGGAGTGAGTTGAAATCACCAGCTACAAAGAACGTCAAGGACTTTCCTTTTTTTAAAAAATAAATTTATGTAGTTATTTATTTATTTATTTTTGGCTGCCTTGGGTCTTCGTTGCTGCGCGCAGGCTTTCTCTAGTTGCAGAGAGCAGAGGCTACTCTCTGTTGTGGTGCGCGGGCTTGTTGCAGAGCACAGGCTCTAGGCGGGTGGGCTTCAGTAGTTGTGGCGCACGGGCTTAGTTGCTCCATGGCATGTGGGATCCTCCCGGACCAGGGCTTGAACCCGTGTCCCCTGCATTGGTAGGCAGATTCTTAACCACTGCACCACCAGGGAAACCCTGTAAAGCACTTTTCAATACAACACAGGATGTACTTGTTGATTGAGGTCGTTCTGTAGCTGCATCCAGACAATTCTATATCAGATTACCTTCAAATACACAATCCCTGCTTTTCTTGCCTTAAAGCTTAAATATTACCAGTAATATCTTCCTTTAAAACACATTTTTACCGTATTACTCCCCCACTCAGCATCACAGTGGTTACAAGTTGCCTACAAAATATAGGCATTACACTGCCACATCCTACGAAGTTCTGTTTCAAACTATTGGTATTGTTAACTAGAAAGCCTGTTAAACATATTTTTCAATACAATACATGATGTACTTGTGAACTTAATAGAAGGCCTTCTTTTATTAAATTTACCAAACATTTTCTTATTGAACTCTTCTGAGACATAAGAAAATATCTACTGAATTGGGTCACCCAATTGAATAGTTCCCCCCCCCACTAAGAGAAATTTTTTTAAGGCTGATAAAGGCATCTTTGCAGTAGATGACAATGTATGGTACTCACTGGACTTCTCAGCAAAGAGTAATATGTCAGAAGCTTAAAAGTGATAAGAAATTCTGGTTCAGTTTTAGTAGATGACAGTGCTTCCATAAATTGTGGGCTAAAAATTTGTTCATACAATAGGAAAAGATTGGTAGTAAATTAAAATTCAGCAGAGACCTGTGGGAAGCAGTACCTTAGAGTCCAGACCAGTTATGCTCCAAAAATATATTTGACACAATGCCACCTATTAAATATTCTTGCCAAAATAATTGAATCTGAATCTAGTCAAGCCTTTAGGTATGCCAGTTTAAACAGGGGATAGAAGAGCATGTTAAATGACACTGAGGGGATATAATCTGCCAAATACAGAATATGGGAAATTCTGTAGGACAAATGAGCCAATTTCTTCAACAGATAAATGTCATGTAGAGAAGGAGGATTGGGGGTGGGGGGGATTGTTGTAGATTTATAATATTTAGGAGGCATTGTTTAGGTTTTGTTTTGAACAAACCAAATATTAAAAGACATATACAGACTGGGAAATTCAACTGAAATCTCTACTTCAGTAAAGATTCGTACTGAAGATTACAGGTGAAATATGTTTGTGATTTACTTTAAAATGATCCAGTGGGGGTGGAGGAATAGTGTGTATGAAACAAAATTGATAATTTGTTGATAATTACTGAACTGGATATGGATAATTGGGAGTTTATAATAGTGTCTAATTTTTGTGGATGTTTGAAATCTATATATATATTTCTTCTATCTATATCTGTATATATACACATATATAATGTGTATATTTAATTTCTGCCTCTCATGTGATCTTTACAAATGAAATTTTCCTGACTGACTTCCACGTAGAAATATACTTTGACCTTTTGCTCACTTCAGAACCCTGAATACAGACTGAACAGAACCAGAAAGTCTTCAGGTAAATAGAGATGGCTATGACTTTGTGTTAATACTGTTTTTAATCAAGCCTCTGGTCAAAACAAATATAGGAAGAATTTTAACCACAGAATAAGACCTTTAAACATCACTTATATTTCTCTCCTGAAATAAAGCAAGCTTTCAAAGTTAACATAATCTCATTACTGGCACCTTTTTGATCAATAGAATAATCTTCCCAGCATGCTCAATGATCTCTTACAGGGATTATCTTTGTGAAGTGTTTGGTTGAAAGAACACCTTCCTTGACTGAATCAGGAACTGAATTACGAGAGATTAGTGTAATTACAGATGTTAGTTTCTAATAAAAATCAACTATCAAAGGGGATTAACTGGACAGTTTGTCCTTACTGATTGGCTGTGTCAGTTAGGGACCAATCAGGGAAATTATACCAGTAATTTTAAACAAAATTTAATATAAAGACATTGTTAACTAGGGATTGGAGAACTAAGGTGACATGCTTAAGTCTTCTGACACAAGTTCTGATAACATGTGTGAAATGTTGCCAGCCAGAGAAGCTGAGAATCAAGAGATTCGGTGCAGGGACGTCCCTGGTGGCACAGTGGTTAAGAATCTGCCTGCTAACACAGGGGACACGGGTTCGATCCCTGGTCCAGAAGATCCCACATGCCATGGAGCAGCTAAGTCCATGCGCCACGACTACTGTGCCTACGCTCTAGAGCCAGCATGCCACAACTACTGAAGCCTGCGTGCCTAGAGCCCGTGCTCTGCAACAAGAGAAGCCACCACAATAAGCCAGCACACCGCCACAAAGAGTAGCCCCTGTTCACTGCAACTAGAGGAAGCCTGCGCACAAGCAACGAAGACCCAGCGCAGCCCAAAAAAAAAAAAAAAAAAAAAAAAAAAAGACCATCTTAGATTAAAAGAGAGAGAGAGAGAGAGAGAGAGAGAGACTCGGTGCAGTACCAGGGTTTTTACTGGGGGCTGATCACATAGGCACCCTCTACCTGGGTGCTAAATTTCAAACTCCCAAAGGAAAGCTGTTGTTTGGCATAAGCCATATTGCTTGCACAGTTTAGGCACAGTGAGACAGCCTTTTCATTTCTGGGAATGTTGGAAACTCACCTGAAATCCAAGTTCCCAAATGCCAGCAAAGGGCCAGCCTTGTAGGCAGGTCTTCCAAAGGATAGCAGGCAGGCCTGACTCTTTGCTGCTCTAGGGCTGGGGGAACAAGGAAGAAGTTGGTGTTATTAGAACTTAGAAACTTGGTGGAGGGGTACCAAAATGCAGGAAACCTGATCTGTAAGGGAGAGGGCACTGCTTGGCTGGTGCCAGTGCCTAAGAAGCATAAAGGAGACACACCCGCTACTCCCAAACCCCACGAACTAGGACTCAGATCTCTGAGGAGGAAGCACTAGTTGATATTGGTGTATCTGTGTTGGCGCAGTGAGGCCTTTTGGATTCAGTCCTTCAGCACATTGACTAAGACCTTAGGAAATAGGTTTAGGGCTGTTAAGTAACTTGCACACACTAGAAAGCAGCATAGCCAGCAAGTAAACCCTTGTCTTTGACTTGAGTCAGAGAGCTGTTTGATCCTACATGACTTCGTGAAAGATGTAGCAACAACCTTGTAATACTAAAATTTTAGATCTGTTTGTTTGGGTCTCTCCGTGCAGGTTGCAGGATCTTAGTTCCATGACCAGGGATCGAACGTATGCCTCCTGCAGTGGAAGTGTGGAGTCCTGGACTGCCACTGGACTGCCAGGGAATTCCCATAGAACTGTTTTTTAAAACAGGTGAATTAGACTGAGTCAAAACTAGAAATTTGAGCAAGGGAAAAGAGGGTAATTGACTACTGGGGGGGGCCACAAAGGGTGACAGCCCAGTTTAGGGGCTCTTCTCAGCTTTCCAGACCCAGAAAGTTTTAGCTCAGGGCATTCAGAGTTTATCAAGAAAGCAGTTTCTTCCTGGTTATATGACCAACCTTCTGATCTGACCCTAGAATTCCCCTTTTGCTGCTCCCTGCCACACACTGTAGCATCTAGCCACACAGAACTGCTTCTAGATCCTCTGCAGACACGGTGGTGGTTTTTTGCCTACACTGCCCTCTTTTCCTAAAGGTCCTCCTTCCTATTCCCACCCCCATCTCCTCTATTCCCTTTCATCTGGCTTACTCCTTTTCATCCTGTGAGACTGACCCAGTGTCACCCCACCTAGGAAGCCTCACCTTAGGAATTAGATACATCTATAGATAGCATGGTTTGATACTTCTGTACTATCCTCCTAAAATACCACAAACGTATCTAACTACTCTAACCATTTTGTATTAGAATTGTTTCTAATACAATTAGAATTGTAATTAATTACAGTTAGAATTATAATTGTGTCTATGTGCACTGGACTACAAAGCAACTGAAACACTGGGGTTTCTATGGTATTTCTATAATACATGAAGCCAATAGAATAAATATTTTATATTAGTATTACCATTTTAAAAATCTGAGATAATGTCTATTCTCCTGTCTCCTCTTTTTGGTGTGAAACATTATTTCTTTAGTCAGTTTGCCTAATGTGGGTTTCAGATCTTTCATATCTTGTGTCCTCCATCACAAATAATACATTTTGTTGAGATTGCTCTTAAAAGTGCTTTTGGTACGTCAGGAAGTTCTTTTGGGATGTGGGATGTGGTTGGTTGAGACCAGGACACCTGCCCTCATTTAAAGCTGTCAGTTACTCTCTTACTGTTACCTCACCTCATTTAAATTAAGCCCATTTCTGTTTTACTCATATTTTTTCCTTTTAGTTTTGGGATTATTTTTCTTAATAGAAAACAAAGAAACAAATGAATTGTGGAGTTCACTTTGTCTTCTGTTACATTGAACCATCCACCTCAAGCACCAGAATTGGTTTCATTATTCTTGCTCCAAACAAGAGCTTTTTTATTTATCTTAGTGTTTCATCATAAGCCTCAGCTCACCTTTCTTACACTATTGTTATAGGTTTCTGACACTTTTAAGGTTTTTTTTTCCACTCAAAATTTTATTTTATCCTCTTTATAAGTTACTAAGTTTATAACCTGCTAAACATTTTACCCAAGTATGGGAAAACTGCCTGGAGTTGCAAAGCACAGTAAAATAATTACATGAAAAGAACAAATGAAAATACCTGTTAAAGTTGCTGTAGGTGGCAGCACTTAAAATTGGTAATTGGTATTTTTTTAAAAGTGCATAGCTTAAAAGAAAAGTTACATAGCTACAAGATGATTCATTGTTGATTAACTGTTTAGAAGTTTTATTTAAGAGAACACAGTAGATTTGATAAATTGCAATTCAGTAGACAATCCTAGATTTGATTACTTAAAATGTAATTATGCACTTGATTTGCACTTTGGACTGCATCCTGATATTGTTAAAACTTTAAAAATATTAATATATTTTAGTTTTCTTATGTAGAAGTCTATTTTCCACTCTTGGGGGGAAAATAGAAGAATTGAGATCATGATATACATTCAGAGAATGTTTTACTGCTTGATTACATTTCTTTGTTCACATTTAAGACTTATTTATAAGAAGTAAATTATGTAGTCTTCAATTTAAGAATAGATGAATTCAGAAACATCATGTTGGGAAAAATAGATCCTAAACTAAAAAAACACAACTAGTTGCACAGCTCTGAGAATTTAATAGTAACTCAACTTTTAAATCAGTTAACTCTGGCATCTGAATGCAAAATGTTTATCATTATTACCTATATAGATGACTATTAAGAGATATGCAGGGCTTCCCTGGTGGCGCAGTGGTTGAAAGTCCACCTGCCGATGCAGGGGACACGGGTTCGTGCCCTGGTCTGGGAAGATCCCACATGCCGTGGAGTGGCTGGGTCCATGAGCCATGGCTGCTGAGCCTGTGCGTCTGGAGCCTGTGCTCCGCAACGGGAGAGGCCACAACAGTGAGAGGCCCGCGTACCGGAAAAAAAAAAAAAAAAAAAAAAAGAAGAGATATGCAGCATTTTCAAAATCCCTGTGTGTCCTTTATATGCAGGTTTGTTACACTGAGTTCTGTGGTAATTGTACTCTTTTCAGCAATATATTCTTTCCTGTATGATTGTTTGTCTCCATGTTCTTGAGTTTCAGAGAACTCAGATTTCTGGCTGAGTATGTCTTCATTTTTGTTTTTGTTTTACCAGAGACAGATATTCACATCCTCTCTGTTTTTCAAGCACCTTCAAAAGACAAGAAAACCTATAAGACAGAAATCTGATGCTTAATCTGAAGGGTGCTCAGGCCAAGATCTATTGACTCTTGACCCTTGAACAACTCGGGGGTTAGGGGTGCTGACCCTTCTCATAGTCTAAGCTCCAAGTATAACTTACAGTCAGCCCTCCCTACACTTGACTCCTCTATATCCATGCTTCTGCATCCTCAGGTTCGAGCAACTGTGGATGTGGATTGTGTAGCACTGTAGTATTTACTATTGAAAAAAAACCCAGGGCTTCCCTGGTGGCGCATTTGTTAAGAATCTGCCTGCCAATGCAGGGGACACAGGTTCGAGCCCTGGTCCGGGAAGATCCCACATGCCACGGAGCAACTAAGCCTGTGCACCATGACTACTGAGCCTGCGCTCTAGAGCCTGTGAGCCACAACTACTGAGCCCACGTGCCACAACTACTGAAGCCCGTGTGCCTAGAGCCCGTGCTCTGCAACAAGAGAAGCCACTGCAATGAGCAGCCCGCGCACCGCAACGAAGAGTAGCCTCTGCTCGCCGCAACTCGAGAAAGCCCGCACGCAACAACGAAGACCCAACGCAGCCATAAATAAATAAATGTTTATTAAAAAAAAAAAGAAAAAACCCACCTGTAAGCAGACCCTTGCAGTTCAAACTCATGTTGTTCAAGGATCAGCTGTACTTCAAACCATTGACTGATGCAGCCTTTATGATATATGCATAGACAAGGCAGTCGTGCTATAGTATCTCTCTGCTACAGGTCTTCAAGGCATATTCCACATTCCCCAGCATCTTTACTCAGTGTATCCTTAGATTACCAGTTGATTATAGAAGACTATTACTCAGGAATATGGAGTCAGATGGAAGAAATGCATAGGGCAAGTTTATGTGGGAAGGGACTTGAAGCTTCCATCTTTTTATTTTAATATATTTATTTGTTTATTTATTTATTTTTGCCTGCATTGGGTCTTTGTTGCTGTGCACGGGCTTTCTCTAGTTGCGGCGAGCAGGGGCTACTCTTCATTGGCGGTGCGCAGTCTTCTCATTGTGGTGGCTTCTCTTGTTGCAGAGCACGGGCTCTAGGCGCGCGGGCTTCAGTAATTGTGGCACATGGGCTCAGTAGTTGTGGCTTGCGGCCTCTAGAGCACAGGCGCAGTAGTTGTGGCACACGGGCTTAGTTGCTCCGCGGCATGTGGGATCTTCCCAGACCAGGGCTCGAACTCGTGTCCCCTGCGTTGGCAGGCGGATTCTTAACCACTGTGCCACCAGGGAAGCCCTAAGCTTCCATCTCTGAGTGTGCTACTCTCCCCAATCTCTATGTATTCACTGACCCAGAAGCTACTGATTTATTTTTCTTATGTGGGCCTCCTATCATCTTTTGACCTTTTTTAAAGTCTGATTTTATCAAGATGCTTCTTATTTATTCATATTAGCATCTTTGTGTTTGAGCTCTTTCCTTTTTGGAATAATTTGTGATTTTATAGTATGTAATTTTTGCCAACATCCCCCTTCTTAAACAGTCTTCCTTTTAAGAATCTGGTGTAAAAATTAAATAATATATATACTGAATGTGTTTGTATATGTATAACATTAATTAATGAATACATAAAATACACTTAACCATTGGGGAATGAGACATGTGAGGTAAGGCTTTTACTTTTCATTTTATATATTTTGGGGGGGTACTATTTGAATAATTTATAATACACATTGTTTTTTGGAATCAGAACTAAATTATTCATGACATTGGATTTAGCAATGATTTCTTGGATATGACACCAAATGCTCAAGCAACAGAAGAAAAAAAAAGATAAGTTGGACTTCATCAAAATTAAAAGCTTGTGCATCAAAAGACACTGTCAACAGGGTGAAAGTCAACACATAGTGAATTAGAAAAACTCAGTTTCCCACCTATGTATTTCTCCTGTGTGTCTCCTTTGCTACTCACACAAAACAATTCATTTTTTGTCACCAAATGTGTGGAGGTTTGCCCCACACCAAGTAATTCTCTTTGATACCAGCTGGGTGTCTTACAGTTTAACTCAATTCTAACACTGTCTACCTGGAGATAGTGTCAGATCCCACAGGCTAAGGGCTTAGTCCCACAAGACTGCACCCGCCCTACTTCATATGCCAATCACAAGTAGTAGATTCCCAGGTTACCCATAACTTCTGTCTGGTTTGGCTACAAATCAGAGGTTCCCATAACCTTCTACTCAGGTTCGATTAATTTTTTAAAATTAATTTATTTATTTTCGGCCACATCCCATGGCATGTGGAACTTCCCCGACCAGGGAGCAAACCCTTGCCCCCTGCATTGGAAGCATGGAGTCTTAACCACTGGACCACCAGGGAAGTCCAAGTTCGATTAATTTTTTTGAGAGGCTCACAGAACGCAGGGAAACACTTATGTTAACTAGTTTATTAAAGGATATGATAAAGGATACAGACGAACAGCCAGATGAAGAGATACATAGTGTGAGGTCCTGGAGGGTCCGGAGTACAGGAGCTTCTGTCCTCATGGAGTTGGTGTGTGTCACCTTCCCGGCATGCATGTGTTTGCCAACCTGGAAGCTCTCTGAACTCCATACTATTGGAATTTTATGGAGGCTTCATCACATAGACATGATCAATTATTTACTCCATTTCCAGTCCCCCCTCTTTGGAGAAGTGAGGAGTGGATGACTGAAAATTCCAAGCTTCTAATTATGACTTGGTCTTTCTGGTGACAAACCCCAATCTGGTAGCCATCCAGGAGCCCACTCAGAGTTGCCTCAATAGAATAAAAGATGCTCCTAGCACTCTTCTCCCTTAGGAATTCACTAAAGGTTTTAGTAGTTCTGTGTCAAGGACACTATCAAAGACGAAATATTAGAACAGGAGATGCTCCTAGTGCTTTTATCACTCAGGGTTTTACAAGGGTTCAGGGGTTTTAGAAGCTCTGTGCTAGGAACTGGAGACATATATATATATATATATATATATATATATAACCTGTGGTTAACAATAACCACAAAAAAAACCCCAACTCAATTAATAAATGAACAAAAGACTTGAATAGACATTTCTCCAAAGGAGATACACAAATGGCCAATAAGCATATGAAAAGATGCTAAACATCCTTAGCCAATAGGCAAATGCAAATCAAAACTACAATGAAATACCACTTCACACCTATTAGAATAGCTATTAAAAAAAAAGTGTTGGTGAGGATGTGGAGAAATTGGATTCTTCATGCATTGCTAGTGGGAATGTAAAATGGTGTAGCTGCTTTAGAAAACAGTTTGGTAGTTCCTCAAAAAACTAAACATAGAATTATGACTCAGCAATTCAACTCCCAGGTATATATACACCCAAAAGAATTGAAAACAAAGACTCAGCAGGTATTTGTACAACAATGTTCATTGCAGCATTATTTATTATAGCCGAAAGGTGGAAATAACCCACTGTCAATCAATAGAAGAATGAGAAGAATGGATAAACAAAATGTGACATTTATATATATATAAGATGAGATATTTCTCAGCCTTAAAAAGAATGAAGTTCTCCATGTTCTTGGATTGGAAGAATCAATATTGTGAAAATGACTGTACTATCCAAAGCAATCTACAGGTTCAGTGCAATCTCTATCAAACTACCAATGGCATCCTTCACAGAATTAGAACAGAAAATTTTACAATTCATATGGAAACACAAAAGATCCCAAATAGCCAAAGCAATCTTGAGAAAGAAAAACGGAGTTGGAGGAATCAGGCTCCTCAACTTCAAACTATACCACAAAGCTACAGTAATCAAGACAGTATGGTACTGGCACAAAAACAGAAATATAGATCAGTGGTACAGGATAGAATGCCCAGAGATAAACCCACGCACATATGGGCACCTAATTTATGACAAAGGAGGCAAGAACATACATTGGAGAAACGACAGCCTCGTCAATAAGTGGTACCGGGAAAATTGGACAGCTATGTGTAAAAGAATGAAATTGGAACACTACCTAACACCATACCCAAAAATAAACTCCAAATGGATTAAATAAAGACTTAAATGTAAGGCCAGACACTATAAAACTCTTAGAGGAAAACACAGGAAAAACACTCTTTGACATAAACCATAACAAGATCTTTTTTGACCCACCTCCTAGAGTAATGTAAATAAAAACAAAAATAAACAAATGGGACTTAATTAAAATTAAAAGCTTTTGCACAGCAAAGGAAACCATAAACAAGGCAAAAAGACAACCCTCAGAGAGAGAAAATATTTGCAAATGAAACAACAGACAAAGGATTAATCTCCAAAATATACAAACAGCTCATGGAGCTCAATATCAAAAAAACAAACAATCCAGTTAAAAAATGGGTGGAAAACCTAAATAGACATTTCACCAAGGAAGACATACAGATGGCCAAGAGGCACATGAAAAGATGCTCAACATCACTAATTATTAGAGAAATGCAAATCAAAACTACAGTGAGATATCACCTCACACTGGTTAGAATGGCCATTATCAAAAAATCTAGAAACGATAAATGCTGGAAAGGGTGTGGTGATAGGGAACCCTCCTGCACTGTTGGTGGGAATGTAAATTGATACAACCACTATGGAAAACAGTTTGGAGCTTCCTTAAAAAACTAAAAAATAGAACTACCATATGACCCAGCAATCCCACTACTGGGCATATACCCTGAGAAAACCATAATTCTAAAAGAGACATGTACCACAATATTCACCACAGCTCTATTTACAATAGCCAGGACATGGAACCAACTTAAATGTCCATCCACAGATGAATGGATAAAGAAGATGTGGCACATATATACAATGGAATATTACTCAGCCATAAAAAGAAATGAAATTGAGTTATTTGTAGTGAGGTGGATGGACCTAGAGTCTGTCATACAGAGTGAAGTAAGTCACAAGGAGAAAAACAAATAACGTATGCTAATGCATATATATGGAATCAAAAAAAAAAGGTACTGATGAACCTAGTTGCAAGGCAGGAATAAAGAGGTAGACCTAGAGAATGGACTTGAGGACATGAGGTGGGAGGGGGAAGCTGGGGCGAAGTGATAGTAGCATCAACATATATACACTACCAAATGTAAAATAGTTGGATGGTAGGAAGCAGCAACGTATCACAGGGAGATCGTCTTGGTGCTTTGTGATGACCTAGAGGGCTGGGATAGGGAGGATGGGAGGGAGGCTCAAGAGAGAGAGGATATGGGGACAGGTGTATACATATGGCTGATTCACTTGTTGTGCAACAGAAACTAACACAGTATTGTGAAGCAATTATACTCCAATATCGGTCTATTAAAAAAAAAAGTTCTGACATATGCTACAACATGGATGAACCTTGAAAATATGCTAAGTGAAATAAGCCAGACACAAAAGGACAAGTATTGTATGATTCCACTTTACATGAAATATCTTGAAAAGGCAAGTTTGTATAGACAGAAAGATTAGACATTGCCAGGGACTCAGGGGAAGGGGGAACGGTAAATTGTTGCTTAATAGTTACAGAGTTTCTGCTTGGGGTGATAAAAATGTTCGGATATATATAGTTGTGATAGTTGTACAATAGTTTGTACTTAATGTAGAAATGCATTGAATGTACTTAATGCACTGAATGATATACTTAAAAATGATTAAAATGGTATATTTTATGTTATATATATTTTACCACCAAATATAAAAATAAAGATGGCAGCCAAATATGGCTGATGGGCCAGAGTTTGCTGTCCCTTGCCATAGAAGATTGTGACATGAGAGTCCATTTAACCCTGCTTTAGCTCCACCCACCTGAGGAGTCCCAGGACCATTTATGTTGACAACCTAATAGCAAGATACCTCTGCTTGTTATCCTTGCTCAATGTCTAAGTTAAGAGTCCCTCTAATAATCATTCTCTCCTTTAGCCTCATTATTATACAGCTCAGTGCTTCCTCTTTCCTGATTTTCACTCTTAAACCTTTCCTTTGTGCCTTTGGAACCTCTAACCTGTGATTCATAAAATCTCCTACTCCTCAATATATCTTTTTATCATAAGCATTTTTCTTTTATTTATATTTCAGTTAGGGTATTATATTGATATTTCAGAATGATCAGGTCATATTCTCTATGATTTTTATTTCAGGAGAATAAAGGAGGTGTTGCATCCTGTGGCGTTGAGAACAATTGCCTTGGCTGAAGTTTGGCTCCCTGTAAAGGTCTTCTGTGCTTTTTCTCTCATATCGATGCTGCTCATTCTTTCTCACCCATAGGCACATTTTATCTAAAATGGGTGGGGGTGGGTGGCTGCTGAACACTGGGTACATTTATTTCTCCTTCTGACCATGGAACATGGGAGATCTGTCTGCCTTCTCCCAGAATTCAGATATAGATGAGAAAAGAGGCTTTGATATGCAGTGTTTCTCAATGCATGGTAGTAGGCCACCTGTAAAGATGATCAACTCTTGGGCTTCACCTCAAACTCACTGAATCACTCTCTGGAATTTGGGTTTACAACCTACACTTTTAAGAAGCTCCTCAGGGGGACTTCCCTGGTGGTCCGGTGGGTAAGACTCCAAGCTCCCAATGCAAGGGGGCCGCGTTTGATCCTTGGCTGGCGAGCTAGATCCTGCATGCACACCCCAACTAAGAAGTCCGCATGCCTCAACTAAGGGTCCACATGCTGCAACTAAGAAGTCCATGTGCTGCAACTAAAGATCTCGCATGCCCCGACAGAGACGCTGCGTGCTGCAACTAAGACCCAGTGCAGCCAAAATAAATAAATAAATATTTTTTAAAAAAGAAACTCCTCAGGGACTTCAGTGCTCTTAGAGTTTGAGAATCACTACATTAGTGGGAGAGAAAGAAGTTTTCAGAAGTGAGAGCACGTGCGTGTTCTCACCCCACAATTTCCGCATGTAGAGACTCCTGGAGAGGCATAACTGTTGGTAAATTGCCATGAAGAAAGAAAAATGATTTTAAAAATTATTTTCAATTAATCACCATTCCAAGAGAGAAAATGGTTTTTGAGAACTTTGGGAAGGGGCATTTGCCAACCCATCTACTACCTGCGCACTACCTGTGTACTTCAAGGTCAAGAAAGCAGGACCCTTGTGTCCATCACTCCTCACTACTGCTTTCAGACCATTATTTATCCACTTTTTGTGAAAGCCCAAGCTTCTTTGAGGTTCATATCCTTAGGGGATAGTGTCATCCTCTATCTGGCTGCATCATTGTCATCTCATGGAAGACACGTTTGTTTACTTGTAGTGGATGCTAGAGGCTGCCCAGATTCCTTTCTCTCTCCTCTCATAACTAGAGCTGTTGGAAGTTCTTTGGGTGACAGCTCTCTGATGCATCCCTCTCTAGGTATTGCTCGTAGTTAAAAGAAAGCTGCCTCTCCCAAGGTCATGCTCTCTGCCCGGGGAAGCTCACATCCAAAGTCATGTTGGTATGAGAGTATAAAGCCTCAACTCCCTTGCCCCAATTTGGGACACCTCTAAAGGGCCAAAACATCTACAGAGTTCCCCATAGAATTGAGGTCTTTGTTGCAACTGAGTGGCAGTTCAGCTGCTGCTTCTGCCTGATTCTGATTCCCTCTGCATGCAAATCTCCATCTCAGAGTCTGCTTCATAGGGAACCCAACCTGTGATCCAAGAAAGGGGATTCTAAAATGGGAATTTTTAGATCTGGATCACCTGCAGTCTGGCTGGCAATGAGAACCCTCTTACTGGTGGTAGGTGAAGCGCTAATATCTCCTATTGAGATACTGGGAGATAGACACTGAAAGGCTGAGAGTGATTAATCACTAAGAAATTGTTAAGTGTTAAAGCTGGAGGGCATCATTGGTAGTATATAAGGAGAGTCTCATTGTCTCTCCAGCCAGAGAGCAAAAAAGGCTGATGGTCAGGTCCAGGACCGAAGAGTGGCAGGGCTTCCCTGGTGGCGCAGTGGTTAAGAATCTGCCTGCCAACGCAGGGGACACGGTTTCAAGCCCTGGTCTGGGAAGATTCCACATGCTGCAGAGCAACTGAGCCCGTGTGCCACAACTACTGAGCCTGCACTCTAGAGCCTGCAAGACACAAGTACTGCAGCCCATGTGCCAGAACTACTGAAGCCCATGAGCCTAGAGCCTCTGCTCCACAACAAGAGAAGCCACTGCAATGAGAAGCCTGAGCACCACAACAAAGAGTAGCTCCCGCTCACTGCAACTAGAGAAAGCCTGCATGCAGCAATGAAGACCCAACACAGCCAAAAATAATAAATAAATTTAAAAAATAAATTTATTTTAAAAAAAGGCAGAACTCCAGGGACTTCCTTGGTGGCGCAGTGGATAAGACTCCATGCTCCCAGTGCAGGGGGCCCGGGTTCAATCCCTGGTCAGGGAACTAGATCCCACATGTATGCTGCAACTAAGAGTTCACATGCCACAACTAAGGAGGCTGCATGCAGCAAGTAAGACCCAGTGCAACCAAATAAATAAATATTCAAAGAAAAAGAGAAAAACTCAGCCATTTCTGCAAACTAATAAAAAAAAAAAGCAGAGCTCCATAAGTGGACAAAATTTTCAGCCTCAGCATTTCTTTTATGCAAAGTGAGGGCACTGATTGGGAAGGATTTCAATCAGGAGAAATAGGATCAGGACATCTGGGTCAGTGCACCCAGGCAACTTGAAATCCTAGGTTCCCCTGAATCCTCTGAGCCTACAGATGTGGCCTAATCCTCTCTGTGAAAAAGCTAGTGCCCCGGGGCTTCCCTGGTGGCGCAGTGGTTGAAAGTCCGCCTGCCGATGCAGGGGACGCGGGTTCGCGCCCCTGTCCGGGAAGATCCCACATGCCGCGGAGCGGCTGGGCCCGTGAGCCATGGCCGTTGAGCCTGCGCGTCCGGAGCCTGTGCTCTGCAATGGGAGAGGCCACAACAGTGAGAGGCCCGCGTAACGCAAAAAAAAAAAAAAAAAAAAAAAGCTAGTGCCCCCTCTTTGCTTGAAGAAGATACAGAAACCTTTGACTTATTGGAAGACAGGTGCTCCACTCAAGAATTTTCCTTCCTGGACAACAGACCAATAACTGCGGTTAAGTCACACATCACCTGGCCAAGGAAATGCTGGGCCTGCTAAGGGAGGAGAGGGACACCTCAAAGGAGTCAAAGGACCTAGCTAATATGTACCAGCAGGAGCTGGAGGATGACATAAGGAACTAACTTCTGAGGGTCTCAGATCAAGGGGTAGGGCTGGGTAGCAGAAGGTAATGAGTAGGAGGATTTATCAATATGGGAGTACTATCCCGTGATATGGAATACGCTGACAAGGATCAGGGGAGGCAGTGCTAATACTCTACTGGGGTGGCTCCCATTAAGTGGTGTAGAAATGGCAGAACTACTGTGGAAGATTGTGGAAGAAGGGGTCAAAAGGCTCAGAGAGGTGGGTATGCTAGAGTAGGTATTCTACACTAAGGCTAGAAAACTTAGAAGATGACTATGCTCCACGGGAAGGCTCAGAGGATACTCCTTCCCCTAAAGCAATAAGAAATGTGAAAGGGGCACCAGCATCACTGAACAGGACTGAGGGGAAGTGAGTGAGGTACTGGCCTCAGGTTCAAAATTTAAGGGGGTGCCAAAAATCTCAGTAACCAAGATAAATAATATTTTAATATGGTATTTAAATAATAATATTAATGCAGAAAAGTCCAGGATGAACAAATGTCAAAATTTTAAAGACAGGATCAATATTACTGATTTTTCCTTCTGCCTCAGACTTCAACATGGCTCAGCACAGCACTGTTACTCATGGTGACTGTCCTTTACAGGCCCCAGGTGATAGTACCTGAAAAAGTTACATAGCTTAGCTCCATGAAAGCAGTGGGGATGATGGGATCCCCAAATAGAGGCCAAGTGGTGATGCTTCACCCTCAGAAGCAAGGTGGGTACAATTATAATTAGCACAAGGTCGAAATGGCTGCATCGGGGGTCCTGACCTGGGGAAAGATACAGAGATTGTTAATGCAACAGGGTGTCCTTAGAGGCAAGATTGATGGGCAGCCTACAAGGATGTTGCTCAATCTATACAACCAAGAGAAGTCAAGGTTGGATGTTCAGGAGGCTGAAACTATTCCAGTAAAAATTTTTCAAAAACTGATCCTTTAATGGTTTCCATGCCTGAGCTAGTTTTCAGATGTAGAACTCTGATTTCAGACCATTTGATTGAAAGAGAAGCTAGGTCCCCAGGAAGCAGGACCATGTAACACTATGGTAAGTATGTGTTAATGAATCCCCTCGTACTTCTCCAAAGACACCTATCATTTGCTCTGGTAACTGTTCATTGGGAAAAGTGGAATAACCAAATGTTTTGAGTGCTGTGGACCCTGTACAAGTTGACATTGATACCCAAGAGTCATAATAGTCCCTGTTAGAGTGGGAATCTAGGGTTATAAATGGAGTCCGGGCCCAGGTCTGGTTCATAGTGCCAAGTGCCATTTCCCAAGTTCCCAAATGTTTAATTGGAATGAATATAGTTAGAAGTTGGCTAAACTGTGGGATTGGTTCCTGGAATAATAACATAGTAGGGAAGGCTAATGAACAGCTTCCCTCACACTCTGCCATGATAGTAGATAGAAAACATTATCATACTCTAGGAAGTGTGGCAGAGATTAGTGCCTTAAAGACCTGAAGAATGCAAGGGTTGTGGTCCTCTTCATGTCTAAAGTGAAGTCTGGTCCTTACAAAGCCTGCACAGACCCTGGAGGGTAACAGTAAACTATCACAAATTCAGCAAGTAGTAGCCCCAGTTGCAGTTGCTGTGCTAGAGGTGGTAGCTAGAGCAGATTAATGTGACTTCAAGTACATGGTAAGCAGGTACTGATTTGATGAAAGAGTTGTTTTCCATCCCTAACAATAAGGATTTCAAACAGTATTCACTTTCTTGAACTGCACAGGAGTATACATTGTAAGGTTTACTCCTGGATTATGTTAACTCTCCCATTATATTGTCTATCATAATAACTCTATTGTAATATAGTCCTTTTTTTTAAGTTTTTCTTTCTTTTATAAAAAAATATTTATTTATTTATTTGGCTGTGCCAGCTCTTAGTTGCAGCGCGCGGGATCTTCATTGCCACATGCGAGATATTTAGTTGTTGATTGCGGGATCTTTAGTTGCAGCATGTGGGACTTTAGTTGCAGCATGCAGGGTATTTATTCGCTGCATGCGGGATCTTTAGTTGCGGCATGTGGGATCTTTTAGCTGCGGCATGCTGGATCTAGTTCCCTGACCAGGGATCGAACCCAGGCCCCCTGCATTGGGAGCACAGAGTCTTAACCACTGGACCCCCAGGGAAGTCCCTATCATAATATAGTCTTAAAGGATCTGGATAGCAGAACGTCATATCAATCCATCATATGGATGGCATTGTGTTAATCATGTTAATCAGACTAAATGACCAGGAAATGGTAGGTACATTGGAGGCCTTGGAAAGACATATATATTCCAGAGGGTAGGAGATAAACCCAATGAAAATTAAGGTCTGCTTCGTTAGTGATATTTTTAGGGCAGAATTTCCCAGGGTGGCACTATTGACATTCTGGGCCAGAAAGTTCTGTTGTGGGGAGCTTTCCTGTGGAACTTATGATATTGAGCAGTGTCCTATGCTCTAGATGCCAGTAATTGCTCACTTGACCTTGCTTTAGGTGTTACAAGCCAGTTCAGGGAGAAAGACACATAGAAACAATTATAATACAAAGTGGCTAGAGTAGTTAGAGATGTTTGTAGTATTTAAGGAGGAGGGCAGTATCAAAGCATGCTACTTATATCTCACTCCTCCGGTGAGATTTCCTGGGTGGGGCGACACTGGGTCAGTTTTATGGGATGAGGAGTAAGCCAGGTGAAAGAGAGTACAGGAGGTGGGGGTGGGAATAGGAAGGAGGACCTTCTAGGAAAAGAGGATTAGGTTGTGACAACCAAAAATATCTGAAGACATTGACAAGTATCCCTGGAAGACAAAATCACTCCCAGTTGAGAACCACTGTGTTAGGGGCGTAGTGGCCTGGGGCATGCCTGGACATCCCCTCCAAAGTAAGGGACAAACTATTGCATCTTGTACCTCCCATCACTAGGAAAGAATACTTTGCCTAGTAGGTCTCTGGGTTTTGGGTGACATCAAAAACTGCCAGCTTTGTACTACTACTCTTGTTATTACTGCCAACATATCTAGGTTGACTCTGGTACCTGCCTACAGCAGATCACCTGTCGACCTAAGGACCCTAGTCTGTCCAACATCCCTTACCCTCTTCACAAATCCTGTTTCTCCAGTCCTGACCTCCCACCTTCCTTCACCCTCAGCCAGTTTCTTAGTTCAGCGAGTGAAAACCGCCATCCTAAGCTGAGTCATTAGTGACAGTGTTTCCTGCCCTCGTATGGTACATCTATCATTGAGAATCCAGTAACAAAAATTATGTGGTAGGTCTCTTTGTAAGCTAGCAGAGACAGTACAGAACAGGGAAGTTTGGCAGATTCCTTCATTCAATATTAATTTAACCATTCAACAATGTAGTACTGCCAGGTACCACAGGTACCTGGCCTCATCTCATGCTACTCTTCTTCCCCTTACTCCACTCTAGACACACCAGCCTTCTTGCTGTTCTTGGGACACCCCAAGTTCACTCTCACCTTGGAACATTGGCACTTGCTATGTCTGGCATACTCTTTCCACAGGTCCTCATTCCCATACTTCATTTGGGTATCTGCTCGGATGTCATCCTCACAGACATCTCACCTTTTCTGTCTATCCTGCCACCCTGCCCACTCTCCCCTTACTTTGCCTTATTTTTCTTCATAGCACTTGATAGTACCTGAAATTATATAAACACACATAGATTTTTAATCTCTCTCCCTCAAAGAATCTGATCTCCGTGAGGAGAGTATCTTTTTATTTATTTATTTATTTAGCCACGCTGTGTGGCGTGTGGGATCCTAGTCCCCTACCAGGGATGGAACCCGAGCGCTTTGCAGTGGAAGCACTGGAAGTGTGGAGTCTTAACCACTGGAGCGCCAGGGAAGTCCCAGTGAGGACAGTATCTTGTTCAACATTGTATTCCCAGCATCTAAAGTAATGTCTGATATATCATGGGTTCTTGCTGAATATTTATTGATAGGTCTTCAAATATTTTTTGAATAAATGAATGGTGAGATTTACCTTTAGCTTTTTTTTTTTTTTTTTTTTTTTTTTTTTTGCGGTACATGGGCCTCTCACTGTTGTGGCCTCTCCCGTTGTGGAGCACAGGCTCTGGACGTGCAGGCTCAGTGGCCATGGCCCACAGGCCCAGCCGCTCCGTGGCATGCGGGATCCTCCCGGACCGGGGCACGAACCCGCGTCCCCTGCATCAGCAGGTGGACCCTCAACAACTGCGCCACCAGGGAAGCCCTAGCATTTGTTTTAATGAGGGTTCAGCTGGATAAACAGACCAGTAGGAGATACATATTAAGACATTTATTGCAAGGAATTGGTTTACACGATTGTGGGCACTGGCTAATAAGCAAGTCCAAAATCTATAGGGCAGGCCATCAGTAAGGGCAGGCTGGAACTCTCTGGCATAGGCTGAAGTTGCCATCCACGGATGGAATTTTCTTATTCAGGAAAGCCTCAGTTCTGCTCTCAAGACCTTTCAACCGATTGAATTAGACCCACCCAGATTATCTAGGACAATCTCCTTTACTTAAAGTCAGTTATTATGGACTTAAAGCATATCCACAAGGCCATCATAGCAACACCTATGTTAGTATTTGTATGAATAACTGGGGACTGTAGCTTAGTCAAGTTGACACATCAGAAGACCATCACAGCATTCTAGGTATCTGATGCTTCTGAGACACAATCCTCTTAGCTATCTGGAACACCTACTTGACTTATGTGTGCTCTGAATCTAGGTATTTCACCACTATGAATCAAAGACAGCTCTCAGCTGACTTTTAGCTAGAAAAAGAAGCTAGTTAATTCACACATATATTAATATATGCTCTTCTGTTCTAGTTAGGCCTGGTATAGCTGAAAGGAAGAGAAATCACCCAAGCTAGTTCAAGAAGAGCAGTATTATTTAAAGAATGGGACTTTGGAAGCTTGGAGCTGGAGGTGATTTTGGATTCAAGGTAGTGGTGGGGACTCAAGCAACAGGAGTTCATGATTCTCCAGAGGAAGTGACAATTTCCTCTGATTCTGTTTCAAGAGCAACTAGCAAGTTCATTTCATATTTCAAGTTAAAATTTCCAGGAGAAGAATCTTGGCTTAGCCAATAATTTCCTTTGTTTATGGACAGGGTGTACACACTGTATTCCAGGCCAGGTTCTAGGTAGCTGGCCAGGTGCCTGTCTCTTTCAGCACAACCCAGTGCTGTTCCCCTAAATAGAGAGTTTGGTCAGGTCAGTTGAAGCTAGAAGGGAAAGTCAGGCATGAGAGGCACACTGACTGGCATATTCAGAACTTGGCATATTCAGAAGTAAAACTATAGTTTTGGAAGTTTAGACATAACTGAAAGGCAGATGGAAGTAGATTTTTGGCCTGGGGTAGGTAGAGTCTGATGTACCTCTGATACAGGAGATTGCTGGAAAGCTCAACATTACACATCAAGATTGTGGGCCATTTATCCTGTGACAGTCCCTTTATCTCTGAAAAGATGGGCTTGATAAATTGTCACTGGTTTTCCAATAGCATGGAGCTTCCAGGCCCTTATAGCTTTATCTCCGAAGGTAATTTGTGCAGCTAGCACTTAACATTCTGAAAAATTATTATATCTTGGTTTTTGTCTAGAAAAATTATGTATACTTGCTACTTTGCAATATATATATATATTTTTTTGTGGTACACGGGCCTCTCACTGTTGTGGCCTCACCCGTTGCGGAGCACAGGCTCCGGACTCGCAGGCTCAGCGGCCATGGCTCATGGGCCCAGCCGCTCCGCGGCATGTGGGATCTTCCCGGACCGGGGCACGGACCTGTGTCCCCTGCATCGGCAGGCGGACCCTCAACCACTGTGCCACCAGGGAAGCCCTGCAATATTTAAAAAAAAATAAATTTATTTATTTTTGGCTGCGTTGGGTCTTTGTTGCTGTGCGCAGGCTTATTCTAGTTGCGGCGAGCGGGGGCTACTCTTCGATGCAGTGCGCAGGATTCTCTTTGTTGAGGAGCAGGGGCTGTAGACGCGCAGGCTTCAGTAGTTGTGGCTTGTGGGCTCTAGAGCACAGGCTTAGTAGTTGTGGTGCACGGGCTTAGTTGCTCTGTGGCATGTGGGATCTTCCCAGACCAGGGATCGAACCCATGTCTCCTGCATTGGCAGGTGGATTCTTAACCACTGAGCCACCAGGGAAGTCCAATATTTTTTTGAGATTAGGGAAAGCAAGCCTCCAAGTGTCCTTGATAAGAAAAGGAATGGACTCTCCTTTTAATTGGGTGTCATCACTCTCAATGGTTTAGGTTATAAAAGGGAGGGGAGATCACCCCTTCTGACTTTTGAAATTAAAAAACTTCACCAGAAAAGGGTAGGAAATCCATTTTAAATAATATCTGATTATTATTTATTAATATTGGAAATGGAAAGTAAAGAGTACTTATTAAAAAACCCTTGTTTCTTACTGTGTAAAAATCCAAGTCACTCTTTTATTAAAAACAATTCATCTTTTAGAAGATTAAGAGAAGGGAGTCTCACTTGATCTTTGGCAAAGTCTCTCATACCTCACTACCCAATATATGTCCTTGCCCTACAAAAGTAACTTAATACCTAGGAACCTAGAGAAATTATGTGCATAACATAATACAAAGTGGCCAGCGGGCACAGCTTTTATCTTGGAAAGACAAAGGACATGTGACAAAGCATAGTGTTACAAATGCTTTTCATTTCATTTATTTTTTTCTGTTTATAAAGATAATACATGCTCATAGCGGAGTATCTGGAAAATACTAAAAATTATAAAGAAACACTCAAAATTCCATCATTCACAAATATCCACTATTAACATTTTGGTGAATTTCCTTTTCATATATTTTTACATGACTGTGATTGTCTTGTATAAACGAATTTAAGATAAAAAATCATGAATCAAGAAATGCAACATACTTGCAATCTTTTTGCCAACATGGCTGAACTCTTTTAGCTTGTTGGTTATTGATGGACATATAACATCCTTTTCTAATTCATTATTTCTTATTCATTTTATTATTTTAAAATACGCTATTTTGTATCTGTAAAAGAATATACATAATCAATGTGTAGGTTATAAACCATTTAAGGAATGTCTGTGGACCCTCTGACAATCCAAGAACTAGAATTTATCAACAATTGGCATAATCTACGTGTTCCTCTCTTATCTCATCCCCTTCTTCTTCTGGCTACTGTTTAACCTAAATTAAAACAAATCAAACAAATGAAAACTTTAACCCATCAAATTGATTTTTTCATTGGTGCTAATAAAAAAACTCACTTTTTTGTTACTAAAGTTTCTACTACATATTTGTATTGAGTCAGTCACACAGCAAGGTAAACTGTTTTCTTTGTGATAGCTATAACCTGACCCTTACCTGCTTTACAAGGCTGCTTCCAGTACCAACTTCCCTCTTAAGTTCTTTTGTTCTTCAGAGTCCAAGGCCAGTGTCACAATACAAGCTTATGCTCCTATAGCTGATGCTTAGAAGAAAAAAGACCACTGTATTTTTTTTAGCATATATTTTATTTATTTATTTTTCACATCTTTATTGGAGTATAATTGCTTTACAATGGTGTTAGTTTCTGCTTCATAAGAAAGTGAATCAGCTATACATATACATATATCCCCATATCTCCTCCCTCTTGTGTCCCCCTCCCACCCTCCCTATCCACCTCACCACTGTATTTTTATCTTTTAAAAATTCATGATTTAGGAATGACGTTTAGGATTAAAAGAGGCATTTCATTAGTGTTAACGCTGACGATCAGGGCTTTTCTAAGAACTCAGAAAGTTTAAAAAGGCTTTAAAGGACTGGCAGAGTTCCTGCTGTGTAACTTAATAACTGAGTGATATTGCACAATTTATATATTCCCCCCGCCCTAGTTTTTTTTCTCATTTCTTAAATGGGATTAGCCAGTTTATCCACTTTATGGGATTTATGGGATTAGCAACAATTTACCCACTTTTTGTGAACTTCAGTAGTGTTTGGGAACGTATATTGTAGACGAAACTCCTATCCAAATGGTATTTAGAAAGAAAGAAAAATGACCTTGAATTACAGCGCGAGGGATGAGACTGTTGTAACTGTTTCTGTAACTAAGCACTGCAACATCTGAGACATGCTAAAGAAAGCTTTTGTTTGGCTCCAGAACGCCGGTCCGGTGAATTTGGAGGAAGGGGATTGAAGGCCTGAGCCTTCTTCCAGCCCTGAAACCATAATGTTTCTTTCAGTGACTGTTTTTAACTGCCCTGGTATACCCTGGTGTAATCCACTTTACTCCAAGGCAGCG
Source organism: Mesoplodon mirus (assembly GCF_964341445.2). NCBI lineage: Eukaryota > Metazoa > Chordata > Mammalia > Artiodactyla > Ziphiidae > Mesoplodon > Mesoplodon mirus. Next base: position 38,601,587 of record NC_138984.1, read on the forward strand.
TTACTCACTTTAAGGCACTAAGGCTCACCTAGCCCTTTTCCGGTTTACCGGGAAAACCGCCTCCGGGCCCAACCCTGGCTCCTCCCTCCACCCACAATGCACCTCTCTGTTCTATCTAGGTGGCTGTTCTGTCACGTGTCATCGACGGAGCGCGCTCCCGCTTGGCGCTTGCGTGGAGAGCGGCCCCCAACTGTTTTTCTCCGTGGCAGCGGCGACGAGCGGAAGTTCTTGGGAGCGCCAGTTCCGTCTGTGTGTTCGAGTGGACAAAATGGCGAAGATCGCGAAAACCCACGAAGGTAAGCGGTCTTTCCCTTGTTACCTAGGTTCTCCGCTGCCCAGCCTGCTAAGATTTTGTCTTCCTAGGTTTTTGCCTCTTCCTGTGGTTCCCTTTCTGGGGGCCCGAGCCCGCGCTTCGGGGCCCGCGTCGTCTGCTCGGCGCCAGCGGCGCAGGCCACTGCCCCGCGTAATGGCGTCCTACTCATACACCCCCGACAGGCGCTTTGTTCAGTGTTCGGGAGCTGCTGCTTCAGCGTTGCTTTTCTTCTCTGACCCGGGGGCCTCGTTAAACGGCTCGCTAAGGAAGATTCCTGGGCAAGGGAGCGGGGAAGAGCGCGTGGGAACAAAGTCTTCCTCGCCTCTTGGAACTGTCGTTGGCATAGTTTGTGCATGGGAGAGTCAGAAAAACACTGAAATACGGCATCCGCTTTCCGGGCAGCCTTCAGTCGAGTTTAGTCAGACTGAGGCCCATTACTCTTAACCTTGGTTAATCTGCATGTCTTAAGACGTACAAGATACTTATCTTGTTGTTTTTGTTGTTGTTGTTTGAAATGATTTGGGAATAAAATCTGGTAGTTTTTCCCTCCCTGGATCACTTTTAGTGTAATATGGGTCTTTTTCTTCCTCCAAAGAAAGCAAAGGTCTTTTTCTTTCCACCATATTATTGGTGGAAGAGAGAAAGGCACATTAATGGCCAAAGCATTTCAAGTAGTTGGTCGTTTTGTGGAATACAGAGTATGCATTAGGAAAATGTTGGGAATAGGCTGGCGTCCGCCGTCAGGGAGTATCCAGAAATGACAGGAAGTAGGGTCACTGTTGAGAAGAGATGAGGCATGGGAAGTTGGAGCTGCATTCCTTGATTTCTGACTTGGAATCTGAAATTTTCATCAAACACGAGCTTCCAAGAGTCAACTTTTATTTCACACATCGTTTCTAGGTTCCTGGCTCGGGGTTAGTCTGTGAGAGGTAATAAAGACTAAGGCCATCAAGTTTTACAGCCTAATGGGGAAACAGATATGTATACTTTTTCATTCTTATATGAGGCAAATGAATGCTTAAAAAAAAGCGTAAGCAACATGGTCTGGGAGCCTGGGTAACGAACGGAGTAATTAATTTATACTTAGGGCTGTTTCATAGAGGAGGTGAGGTGTCCTTGGTCTAAAAGGATCAATCGGTTTTAAATTAGGGGAGGACATTTGAGCCCGAGAGACCATCTTTGTACCTAGGCAGTGAGTCGTGAAAGATGTGTTTGAGTGGTTGGCTGTAGCAGGAAAAGAGAGTGCAAGGAGGGAAAAAGTAGATGCATCTCGAAATGTTGGTTGGGGCTATTGATAATTGTATCACCCATGGGAACTGAAGTCTAGCTTTCTGCAACTTAAGAAACAGGCTAATGAAGTGGCAATAACTTTAATATTTTTATTATTCTTGTTAGGTAGTTGGGATTTAAACACTGTTTTAACCCCGAAGTGTTTTTTAGGCATTTCTGTCTTTATAGACTATCTCAAACATACTTTTTGCAAGATAATTAGGAAAAGTAAAGATGTTGACTATTCTTGTTTATTCAAGAGTAGATTATTTATTTGGGGCATTTTGTGGCTTTGATTACTTGTTTATTGGTATCTTTATCATGAGATACTTTTGGATAAGAAAATCAAAGTTATGATTAGTTTTCCTGCGTTTTAGAAACCCAGTTGAAAGTTTCGGTCTACAGAAGATGGCAATTCATTTACCAAAATTGCTCTCTTATTTGGGATTGTGCTTCCTATCAATATGAATTAGCTGAGGCCATAAAGAAAGTATTGGAGCATTCAGTTTCACATCTGAATACCGTCTGTATACAAGATATTGTGCATCACTTAGGAGTATAATACAGTGGGATGAATGTTAGTGATGAATGTTACATAGTTCCTTGCTCCTTCCTCATGACATTTTCCTGGAGAACGCTAGTCCTTCAGGGTCCATCTCTGTTTTCACTTGTTAAGCCATCTCTGATAACCTGGAGCAGAATTAGTTTCTTGGTGTTTGTTTTTTGTGCTGCTACTACAGCACTCTATAAATCGTTATTACTTAGGATATTCTATTGTGTTAAGGTTTCCTCTTCCACTTTGAAGTTGTGTACAGAAAGTGTACTTTGGTATGGACAGTAGCTCGTGTGTGATGAGTGCTGAATATTTTATCAACACTTATTGAGAGATCAATTTATACCGTAAATATTAAGGGTGTCACAGAAAGGGGACACAAACTTGAACGATTGGGTAGGTTTGGATACATCTGTTTGGCTAAGATAGGTGGGAAGTAGGACTTATATTTTGGGAACCTCCTGAGCTCAGAGGAAGAAGTGTTAGGTTAGCATCAGATTAGGGAAGGCTTTGGACACTGAGCTAGGTTTCACTTTGGCCTTCGGATATCTACAGGATAAAGTGCCCTCCTCATTCTCCCAGGTAACAGATTACTTCTGTGATTTAGGAAAGTCATTGGTTGCAGAGTGAAGGATGACCTAAAGGGAGTAACTTTTTAGGTTATTGAAGCAGTTGAGAGGAGGTCTTGAATGTGGACCTCACTGGAGCAACATTTTGGGTTTTTTTTTTTTTTTTGGCTGTGCTGCTCGACTTGCGGGATCTTAGTTACCGCACCAGGGGTTGAAAACGGGCCACGTCAGTAAAGTGCCGAGTCCTAACCACTGGACTGCCAGAGAACTCCCTGGAGAAACTTTTTTAAATGTGTAATACTTGTTTAATTTTTGTCTTAGAGTTGTCTGTCATGTTGCCTTTTAAAATAAAGATTATATAATTTTTTCTTTCTAAATAATGTTGCTGGTAAAGACATTTCTTTGTTGTACCTTATAATTTATTGTTAAAGTAATGGCTGCATCAGTACTTTGTAATTGAGGCTTGTGAAGTAAGTAATGTTGTATTCAAACTGAAGTAGGTTATTGTTGTACCTTCCAATGTGGTTCTTTTCACAGACTATTACTTCCCATCATTGAACCAAACTGATAACTTTTGTTTTCTTGTTGTCATATTCCTTTCAAATATTTCTGTTAGGATCAAGCCTTAACATCCTCTTTAACCAACCCAGTTATTTTTTTATCCTGGGTCAGTGTGGCTTATGCTTTCCAGTGTTGAAATATAAAAAGAGCTGGACTTATTCAAGTCGAATATAATCCCTTTCTGCATGTTAAATTGTGTCAAGTGTATACAGTTATTAATGTGCATAATCTTGCCATCCAGCAGTTCTTCAGCTGTTGGTGATTTTGGCCCATGAGAGAATACACACTTTTCTGTTCAGAAAGGAAAATAGATGGATTATCCAAAAATCCCATATATTGGCTTGTTTTGCCACTATCCCTTGAATGGATTTTGGGGGGCATCACAAGGCTGAAAAAGTTTTCTCCCTTAGTCTCTGCTTGCAGAATGGCTTGGAATAATCAGTTGTTACTCTGAATCTTCTGAGATTTTTATTTTCCTGTGTCCAGAATAGTTACTGTTTTGGTTTTGTAGGTATTCAGGATGAATGTTGCTAGTCAAAATAAAAACAAAAAGAAATTGCTTAAAGATTTTGAAAAAAATTTTTCCTGTAGAATTATTTAAGAATTAATTTCATTGATATTAGTTAGGAATTAATCATTTAGGAACTGTTATCTGTAGTGTTTAGTAAAATAATTTACCGTTATAGTTAGTTGTCCTAGTGCGGTTTTGTTGAAGGAAAAGATTGAGAGTTGGTATACAGAATATACTTTCTATTTTTCTGGATGTCTTTTGGAAGTCTCATATTTGAGAAATCCTTGCTCACCACCTGCTTCTGATTGGTGGAGATCAGATGTCACTTATGGGCCAGACTGAAAGGTGTCAGTGAGTGATTAACATCCAAAGGCTGTGTCTGTGTAACACATAATGAATAGTAATTAGAACGTTGCAAATAATACAGATTAAAAATGAGGAATAAAGATGTATCAAGGAGGAGGAAGTGCTGCAAGCTGGACTTAGCAATGTGTGAGACATAGAAGAAAGAAAAGGAACAGAAAGGGAAACCAGTAGAACAGAATTGGTGGGGAGCAGTTAAACAGGTGTATCAGATGTGACCAGTGGTGGTTTATCTCAGAGTTTGATATTTAGGTCTTAGTTTAAAATACAAACAGTAGGTTAGATGTTGCCCATCTTTTAAAAGACCCCTAGTTCCAGCAGTACTGTCTTTTGCTGTCAAACTCAATTCCCAGATAAAACATTTGATGTATTTATGTCAGAAAAATGTCTATAATTTTAAATTTTAAGTTATCACATTTTTTGGATTATAAAAGCAACACAGTAATTTTTAAGTAAATGAAAAATGAAAATTTATTTATTGAATGAATTGAGATTTCAGATGGGCCAGTTCATAAATTTATTCATTAATTCACACTGTTAATTTCTATCTCCTAGGGAAGGATTTGTTCACTGATAGTTGAAAATATTCCTAGGATCAGAATTCCTCTCCAAAAAGAGGGGTTTCAATTGAATAATAACATTTATTTTTTGTAGATCATTGGAGCAAATTTAGTTTCGAAGCAAATCCAAGATGTATCATTGTATCCATACATTTTTCAGTGTGTATCTCTAAAATGTCAGGACTTTAAAAAATACCATTGTTGGGAGTTCCCTGGTGGTCTAGTGGTTAAAATTCGGTGCTTTTGCTGCCGTGGCCCGGGTTCAGTCCCTGGTCGGGGAACTGAGATCCCACAAGCTGTGCGGCGTGGCCAAATAAGAAAAAAAAATACCATTATTGCACCTAAAATTAATATAATAAAATATCCATTAGTGTTGGGAATCAAGTTCCAAATAAAGTTCATACATTGTGATTAGTCTTAAATCTTTGTTCCTCCATCTCTTTTTCTTTTTTCTTGCCATTAACTTGTTGCAGTATCTTTGTCCTGTAGAGTTTCCCACAGTCTAGAGGGAAAAGAGAAGATGGCAATACAAACACTCAACTTTCTCTTAGACTCTCCCACCACTACTGCTGCAGTCAAGGTGTCAGTAGGCCCACAAGCAAGGGAAGCTCCAAGAATATTATTGGGTTTTGAAGTGAGCACAGTTCTGAAATCATACTTCAGGTTTAGGTTGGACTAGCCGTGGCAAGGAGCTCTAACAAAGAACTTGCAAACTCAGGTGCCCGTCCCACTATAATTTTAATGGCAATGAATATACTCTCAAAATTTTCTAATAAGCTTAACTGCTACCTGAAATAGTTTTTTGTGTGTGTGTCATTTTTTTTTTTTTTTGTACTCCCAGTGATAGACATGCCTTAAAATAGGAATACCAACTTAAGAAAAACCCCATTCTTGACTGTTTACCCTCAAGGATCCTCCTTAAGTGAGGCTCTTTCAGGCTCTTTGGTAAATACAAATCTAATACTTAACTAGTGCTTCGATTTCTTGTCTAAGACTTTTTTTTTTTAACCACTTCCAGACTATACCAACTCTGGGGATTTGAAGGACTATGCATAATTTTAATTTTAGGATTCCAAATCTGCTGTCAAGATAAGGAATCCCTGCTTTCTCTTTAAGTGTTCAGCATTAGTAACCAAGAGTCCTACCATAGAAGCCTCCTTCCCCCTCAGTAGACTTTACTGAAGATGGGGGTAGGGTTGGGTAGAGAACAGAAGTGAGGCTTTCATTCAGATAATCAGATAATTTAGAAATCCATATTAGATGTTTTTATCTTCTGTTACCCTTTCTTTAACACCATAAAACTGTGGGATTTTATAATTTCACTTACCCCAGCTTTTCTTCATTTTACTTGTTCTCTTAATTCCTCTTCTCCATTTCATTTCTCAAAATTCTTCTGTTGTACAGAATAATTAAGTTCTCCTCTGTCCTTAAACTTGCTTAAGTAAACCAAGAGTTTGTGATAAAATGAAACAAATACTTGTTATAAGACCCGGCAATCCTGCTCATAGGTATTTACCCAAGTGGTATTAAAACCTGTGTTCACACAAAAACCTGTACACTGATGTTTACAGCAGCTTCTACAAACTCAAACAACTTGAATCCCCATAGAGAATGGGTAAACATGCTGTAGTACTATGGAATGCTACTTGGTAATAAAAAAGCACAAACTTGATGCCCACAACATGAAGACTGGAATATTTATGGGTTTGGTTGGATTAGAGTGCCAGCTCTTGGCAATCATATGTGTGGCCACTAGGAGGTCCTAGTCTCTGGTGTTTAGCAGACACTTCATTTTTTTTATTTTCACATCTGAATGTCTTGAATTACAGAGATTCTAAATTGGAAAGGGATTAGGTAGGAACAGAGATTAGCATAAACATTTCCTTCTTTGTTTGCCTCCTCAAGTCTTTTATTTAAAATTTTTTTTTTCTTTTTCTTTGGCTGTGTTGGGTCTTCGTTGCTGTGTGCGGGCTTTCTCTAGTTGCAGCGAGTGGGGGCTACTCTTCGTTGTGGTGGCTTCTCTTCTTTTTGTTGCGGAGCACGGGCTCTAGGCACTCGAGCTTCAGTAGTTGTGGCACTTGGGCTCAGTAGTTGTGGCTTGTAGGCTTTAGAGCGCAGGCTCAGTAGTTGTGGCGCACGGGCTTAGTTGCTCCGTGGCATGTGGGATCTTCCCGGACCAGGGCTCAAACCCGTGTCCCTTGCACTGGCAGGGGGATTCTTAACCACTGTGCCACCAGGGAAGTCCAAGTCTTTTATTTAATATTTCAGACCTCTGGTTATTCTTTTGAATATATTCCACCTCATTTTTTTTTCATACTTGGTAACAAGTCCTATGCATTCATCGTTTGCTGTCAGAAATTATCTATTTGATTATTTTTAGTTCGTATTTTAAGAAAGTACAGGAATACCTGCATACCAGTAGCTGTAATTTAGTGTTAGCTTTGAAAGTAAGGAGTTAAAGACAACTTTTTTCTCTTTCCCAGTTTTTTATAAACCCTTGCTGGGGAGAAAAATTACTTTTGATGACTTCTACAGATTGAAAATTACATTTTTATTATGAAATATAATACAGGGAAGTGTAGGAAAAAATGTTATGAACATAGTGTATGTAACCCATTGCCCAGCTTTACCAATTCTTTTTTTTTTTTTTTTCCCCCGGTACGCGGGCCTCTCACTGTTGTGGCCTCTCCCGTTGCGGAGCACAGGCTCCGGACGCGCAGGCTCAGCGGCCATGGCTCATGGGCCTAGCCGCTCCGCAGCATGTGGGATGTTCCCGGACCGGGGCACGAACCCATGTCCCCTGCATCGGTAGGCAGACTCTCAACCACTGCGCCACCAGGGAAGCCCCGCCAATTCCTAATATTTTGCTGTATTCCACAAATTTTATTTATTTTGGAAACAAAACAAAGTTACCTTATTTGTGAACATATTGATACATTTGTTTGCTCATAAATATTTGATTGTATTATGTTTGGTATTGGCACAAGTTTTATTAAGAAATAATTACAGGGTTTTTCTAGTTTTTAATTCTGTTACTTGTATAACTGCTGAGTTTTGTGAAATCTTTTGTAATTTTGTGGATAACACGATTTTTGTAAATGTGCTGCAGTTGACAATGCAAAACAAAATCCACTAGCTTTTTGGACTTTAATCCATACAGATAACGATACAGAAATAGTAACTGGTTGAACTATATACATAACCTGTTGAAATTTAGTAATGAACCTCACCCTCAGAATTTAACCATGAACAGCTGCCTAGCCCCATTTGATTCAATAAGTATCCAGTCACAGTTCATACAGGCTTCATACAAATGCTAATTCAATATTTGTGTACCTTTGTAAGAAAACTGTTGCTAATCAGTAAGGACATAAAATCAGTAGGTAAAATTCAGTAGATGAAAGTAGTTTCTGAATAAATATATAATCCAAAAAAGGATAATAGCTGGTGAAAACTTAAAATGGAAAAGTTCTTTAGAAGGAAAATAAAACTGTCTGTGATGTTAGTGGGGCAGCACGCTGCACAATGATAGGTGTGGTGTGATGCAATTTTTATGAAACAGTGCCCCTTCCTGGTTTTTTAGTTGTATATGACCTAGAAGAAAGTATAAAATTGGTGATTTTGGTGAGAGTGGGCTGGGGCTGGAAATGAAGGGATGATGGGCTAGGTATGAGTTTCCTGGGGGGTGTTTATTAGTAATGTGGGAGCCTGGGCTCATACATTGGAGGTTCTGATTTAGTGTGTCTGAGTCTTAGGAGTCTGTCCTTGTAACAGGTGCCCCAGGTGATTTCGATGTAAGTGGTCAGTAGACCACACTGATGCTGTAGAGGGGAGATGGCATACTATTTGGCTGGCCTGATTGACCCGTTTATGTTTCTTGCCTGGATCCTGATGGCGGTAGCATTTGTGGTTCTTTAAAAGAACCTATTTACTTAAAAGTGGTACATGTACCTAGTGGTTGGGGTAAGAAAAAAAAAGCCTCAAACATTGCTGAAGTGGAAATGCTCAAAATAGGAAAAAATGAAGGGTAGATCTCCACTTACCCTTTAGCCAATCTACTAATCCCTGAGAGGTTTCTTTGTATTATACCAGGGGAAAAAGTGTTCCTAGGGGGTGAGGGAAGGGAGCAAATATGGGTTAAAACATATTTATAAATACTTAAAACAGAAGCAGCAGTAGAGAGAATAGTAAAATGAATCAGCTAGCTCAAATGAGGATATTTCTGTTTGTGATTAATCGTGGTGGAGGCCCCTGGCTGCCTGTGCTGCTGTAACAGTTTGGAGGGGAGAAATGCAGGAAAAATGCGTGGTGATGGCGGTGCTATGACACACTATAAAAATTTTGAGATGTGTTTACAAACTGGGACTGCTAATTTCAGTATTAACCCTACTGCATTATATCGAGTTTCTGAGACTTGCTCCCACAAGCTGTGTCTCAGACTAGATAATGTTATTACATTTTCTACTTTAAACCACACCCCATCTTGAGGAACTAGTGAAGGTTTTCTCCCTTAGCTGGGGGAGGGGGTTGGGCATTTGTGCCACTTGAATTTTTTCCTTTTGGTCCTTGCAAACTAGTATATGAGCTTTTAAAAGCTTTTTAAATGACTTAATTCAGTTGAAGGTAATGAGCTAGCACAAGCTAGCACAAATTGAAGCATCTATTTGTTAGGCCACAGATCAGTGGCAGTAGAAACTCTTTTTCTTTACACATGTATATGTTATTCATATTATTAAAATGAAACATTAGTTTGTAATTTAAAGTTATCTGTTGTCTGGAAAGACTTTAAAAAAGGTTGGAAGACTAGTCTGTATTCAAAGGAGACTGAAGAGACATGACAACTAAATGCAATGTGTGGTTCTTGATAGGATCATGGATTGAAGAAGGGACCATCTATAAAGGATGTTACTAGGACCATTGGGGAGATATGAAACTGGATTGTATTTTAGATGATGTCATATCTAGGTTTACTTTCTTGAGCATGTTAATACCGTTGTGGTTATGTAGGAGAATGTTCTAGATCTGGAAATACATGCTGAAATATTAGGGGTTTTAAATGGTTTAGAAAAGTTGCGTGTACACACACGTATTTGTTTTATGTCTTATATACATAAACAGTTGATGAATGTAAGTGAAGAGTATGGGTGTTCATTGTACTGCTTTAATTTTTTTTTCAGTCTTGAAAAATTAAAAAAGCAGTTGAAAAGAGTTGATACTTCATTCACCACATTTGCATCTTTTTTTTTTTTGGCTGCTTTGGGTCTTCATTGCTGTGCATGGGCTTTCTCTAGTTGCGGCGAGCGGGGCCTATTCTTTGTTGCAGTGTGCAGGCTTCTCGTTGCAGCACATGGGCTCTAGGCGTGCGGGCTTCAGTAGTTGCAGCACACGGGCTCAGTAGTTGTGGCTCCCAGGCTCCAGAGCTCAGGCTCAGCAGTCATGGCTCACGGGCTTAGTTGCTCCGCAGCATGTGGGATCTTCCCGGACCAGGGGTCGAACCCGTGCATTGCAGGCAGATTCTTAACCACTGCGCCACCAGGGAAGTCAACCATGTTCATCTTCTGAATGTCAGACCTATGGCTAGACATGGTGTTTGGGGAGTGAGACATGGCAAGAGTTAATTCAGTCATTGAATGCTTAAGTGTTTCATGCTCATTATGTCCTTCAGTCCTTAAAACAAAACTTTGTTGTAGGAAACTGAGATACATAGGTTAAATAATGTATTAATTAGCAGAGAAAGAGCCTTTGAAGCCATACATTTTGAGTCTAAAGCTCAGACTCTTATTAATCATAGATCTAATGTGATGGTGCTTGCAGCCAAACTATGTAGGGCTCTGTATTACGTGTTTAAGAATTTAGACTTTATCCTTTATTGTTTTGCTGTTGAAGATGTTTAGGACATCACCTAGGAGCTTGTTAGGAATGCAGAAACTTGGGTCTGATATGATATATAGGCCTACTGCATTGTAACAAAATCAGAACGTGTAGATGATTTGTTGCACGTTTAGGTTTGCGGACCACTCTCCACAGTACTGTTTTTACCTTTCTGGTATTGTTGAGTTTAAATAATCTTGAGTGTTGTTCTTGGTCCCTTAATCAACATTAACAGTATTATTTTTTCAAGCAGGAAAAGGTTAGAATTCAGCGCTAGTTTAATAAACTTTGGTAACCCATTCTTAAGGTGAGAGTAACTTATAGTTGGTGAAATAGTAAGCATCTCCTCTGTGTGCGTAAGTATTGTCTGTTGGGTGGAGATGTATTAAATTTATTAAAAATCAGTACTTTGTATAGTTACTCCAACCCCTTATGGAATGATTGTTTTGAAGTTTCTGTATTTAGAAGAGTTTTTGATAATACTCAGTAGAAAAATGCATTGTGTTGAGTGCTCTTTGGAAAGTGAGTTTAAGAAGATTTTATTAATTTTGTTATAGATATTGAAGCACAGATTCGAGAAATTCAAGGCAAGAAGGCAGCTCTTGATGAAGCTCAAGGAGTGGGCCTTGATTCTACAGGTTATTATGACCAGGAAATTTATGGTGGAAGTGACAGCAGGTTTGCTGGATACGTGACATCTATTGCTGCAACTGAACTTGAAGATGTAAGTTACAAAGTATATAAACAGTCCAAGCACTATTTTGAAGGAGAGCAAGAAATATAAAGGAATCTTCTGTTTTGAGTCATCTGGTTTAACCTGGGGAGACATCTTGGAGATTGGGAGATCTTCCTTTGGGAGAATAAAACTGTCGAAAGTGTCCTTCTCTTGTAAGAAACTTCTGGAAGTGCTCAGTTCTGAATCTTTATGTTAAAACTAGTTTATCCAGCAAAGCACCTGGAAATCATTAACCATTGTAAAGTAAATCCTTATTGTTACCTACTGAGCTCTATCTAGAGTAGCCCAGTGAGAAGTGACTTCATTTTAAACAGCCGTCTGTGCTTGTGACTTTTGATTTCTGACTTGTTTCCAAAAAACTTGGTGCTGTTTTTTCCCCCCATTGGCATCTTAACATGAGTGGACTCTTTCTTGTTACTCATATTAATGGGCTTTTCATGCCTAATTTAGCTACCCTGAAGGGGGGCTGCCTCTCATTCTGAAATACATCTCTTAAAGTGTTTTCATATATTCCACACAGCTTATATTTTGTCACACCATTTCAAACATCCAAATTTGGTGAAATAGCTGATCATTTTCGTGTGGTTCAGTAATCTATGTACAGAGATTATGAAACTTGTTATTTTTATGAAATTCAAGCCATATTTAATTTTATGGTTAGAACTTTTTTTTTTTTTTAAGAAAAATTTTAAAGTTCCAAAGGCAAAATTTCTAGAAGCTGATCAGGCTTATATTTGCATTATTGTACCTTAATGGTAAGAGGCAGTGATGGCTCTGTGTTCCAGAAGCTGAGCGGGAAGTTGTCATTTCATTTTTGAATAAAATTAATGAGGTGTTAAGATCTTCTTGAGATCTATCCATTGTTGCACTTCTTACCTTAGTAAAATAATAATATAACATTGTTCTGTTTAAATGTACTATTAGGGAAATAAATACATTTAAAATTAATTACATTTTACTTGTTTCTGTGGTTAAATCATGTTTTTTTAAAAAAGTTAAAAAGACAAGGAAACTGGAGAGTTCTAAATAAGCTGTTTGTAGTTTCCAAATTTGAAAACAAATTTCATCATGCGCTCTGTGAGATGAAATGCTCAGGTTTTTCTAGTCCATACCTACTTTATTTACAGAAAGGATTCCTTGTTTAGTATTTTTAAAAGAGTATAGAGAACTAAATTTCTTTATTAGCTTTTTGAGTTGAAAGGAAAACCTAAGTGTGTTAACAAGTTTCATCACGTTGTCTTTTGATTTCATATTGAATCTTTGTGTGTTCTTTCTAATTTTTAAGTTCTGACGGTTTTGTTTGTGGCTTTCTGGGGGCATTCGTTGCAGGATGACGATGACTACTCCTCATCTACAAGTTTGCTTGGTCAGAAGAAGCCAGGATATCATGCCCCTGTGGCATTGCTTAATGATATACCACAGTCAACAGAACAGGTGACTTTTTTTTTTTAAGTTAAAACCAGAGTTTATTCAGCTAAAGAAAACTGAACGTCTCAATTCCAATGCAAAGTCACATATTTTAGGAATCAAGTTATTATAGTGTTCTGAGAAGAGTTGATTTGGGAGAATTAGAAATAGTAGTTTATTTCAAAAAGGTGATCATTTCATGAAGGATTGAACTATGGAAATTGTCTCATTTCCATATGCCTTATTTTTTCACATTAGCATTTATCTGAAAAATGATACATAACATTAAGTATTTATTAAACATTTTTACATGTTTTATAATGTTCTGATTTTTGTTTGTGACATTCTCTTTGGTTATTTGATAAGTGAGTGTTAAGTGAGACATACCTCTTTTCAGTATGATCCATTTGCTGAGCACCGACCTCCGAAGATTGCAGATCGGGAAGATGAATACAAAAAGCACAGGCGGACCATGATAATTTCCCCAGAGCGTCTTGATCCTTTTGCAGATGGTAATTCTTTCCCACTTTTCTATAAGTATTCAGAAATTTACTTGTGTTAAGTTGTCTTTAGCCCTTTGATTTTTTTTGGCATGCTTATGAATTTGCTTTTCTTTTTAAAAATCCCCCTTATAGATTTGTATAGATTTGGTTGAAGTCACAGATGCCATATTCTTCATCTTTATAATGCCAGTTTTCTTTCCAGGTAGAAGGACAAGAAACTAATGAGCCAATGCCATAGAAACGCAAAGGGTTAAAGGTTTTTCTTTTACTTTTGTTTTGGGTACGCTTTCTTTACTTTGAACAAATGTGTTTTTCTGCTCAAAATACTTTCAAATTATTGAAAGTTTTCATTCCAAGTCTTAGATTTTTAGGATTGTTACTTTTGAGAAACTGTTTCCACATTAGAGCTCCCCTCATATTGCTCTAAATATAGTTTAGTAAATGCACCTACTTTGCTCTAAGCATACTTAAAGTTAAAACAAAAGTATGTATACAAAGACTTTGATATTTTTAATAGCTGGAGTCTGTTTTGCTAATTTTAGTGTGCAGGTCAGCACAAGGGGCATAGTGAGCCTGATGGAAGCTTTCCTCAGGTGAGTGAGTTTCAAGATCAAAGTTAGGTGCCTGTTTCTTAAAATTAGATTCTGCTGCAGGTTTACAAATTAGACTTTCAGCCTGCATGAATTAGTAGGGATATTCTTTTTTTTACTTGCATAATTGTAATTGATTTAAACATGTATGTCAGAATTCACAGGCCCATACTAACTGTCCTTAATTTCTTTCCTACAGCAGTACTGCTATATGCCAGTCCTGTCTGCATTCTTAAGGGTGCAGTTCAACACATCCTCTCTAGATTATGGTGAAAAAGTATTCCAAAGGAAGTCTTATCAGAGATAGTGTCAGAAAGAATGACACTACCAATTGGGCATGATCTTCAGCATAGGAAATGTCTTAGACCTTTATTAGTTTTTCCTAAATTGTGATGCTATACTACTTGTATAGCTAATTATCACATTTCTAAAACGTAGTGTGCCTCTGTGAATCTTGTTATATATTGTTTGGGCTTCTTTAAGATATTTTGAAGTTTGAAAAGCAAATACTGAAACTTTAACCAAGAGACTAACACATCTCTTTGTACACCACTTTTCTTCTGTATGCATCATAATAACTGGTAGAAGTAATATATTTCAAGTAATATGTTTCCAGTTGTTATTTATACTTTCTAAGAAAATAAAAATATGTTTCTGGGTCAACAAAAAGTAAAAATCATGAAGCCCTTTTTAGTAACATGACATCAGAATAAGAGGTATATTTTTAAAAATCAGATTTTCTAAACTGTAACTGTTTTAGAACATTGTATGAAGAACTTATCTAGTCATAGTTACTTATAGTCAGGATTTTAACAGCTTGCAACAGGTAATGTTTTGAATATAAATATCTTTCCAAAGTGTTACTAATGGTAAAGAGATAATTTTCTAGGCTTCTATTCTGCTGCTTGAAGTCAGAACTGCTGATGGAGACAAAGGCACGAAAGTGTACGTATTCCGGATTAGCAACCCAGGAACCCATCACTTCTGAAGACTCTAAACTGTGCTGTCATTTTGTTTTTATATGCATTAAAATATTTGTTTTAAACTGCTGTAGATATGTTTGTGTTCAAACAGGTTAAATTGATCAGCAAACTCAATAAAAAGTAAGATGTGTAATTATTAAAGTTTTCCATCAAAAAATAAATTAAATGATTATGGAATAATGTAATATTAGAGCAGGGCAGATAAATCAGTTGAACCTAATTATCTTTTATTTATTGTACTCTTGTACTGTTGCTGTTCTTTTCTGCAGGAGGGAAGACCCCTGATCCTAAAATGAATGCTAGGACTTACATGGATGTAATGCGAGAACAACATTTAACTAAAGAAGAGGTCTGTGAACCTGCTTTTTATTTTAATGGTGTTGAAAGTATGTAAAGAAAGTTGAGATTAAGAGACTTTGTTTCCTTTTTATTTGCTGCACAAGTAATATTTTAACATTATTAATAAAAATTAAGTTGAGAAAGAACCTTATTCAAAATTCTAACATCTCCCAAATTAAGCTTTTCATATTTCTATACTACCCTTTTCTAGTGCCTGGCCCCTTGGCCACATGTATATGCATATATATCTTACAGTGGATATATCTGGGGGTGGATTGATGGTGTGTGCCTGAAGTCTGTGTAAGGGAAAAGTCAAAGAGTAAAATCATTTTTTGAAAAGCCTCTAATTCTTCCATAAAATTTAGTTTGAATATGGGTGGAGAATTCTAACGAATTCCTGCTGGCCTGCAGAGATTGCTGTGTTTTGTTTTAATAGTTAATCTTCATAACTTTATTATAAATATATAATAGATTTGTTTGTTGGATGAATTAAATGCGGTAATGGAACTCTACTTTAAAATCATAGGCTAAATGTATTTTTTGTGACTATATTATATATAATATTTCATAGTTATAACAAAATTTTGAAAATTTCACTTTTATTACTTTTCTAACTTATTACATAGTCTTAATTACTATTATATGAGTTTTAGGTAAAACTTTTTCATTGGAACCATTTTGGTTCACTACCATTGACTGAAGATTTTACTTCATTAACTGTTATATAAAGCAGTGCACTCTATGTAATAAATTCTGTATTTGCTCATCTGTTGTGCAGAAAGACAGTATATAAAACTTGAAAATACAGGAAAGAGGGAAAATAAGGAATGGGTCTACCAGTAGCATAGAAAGGAGAATGAGTGAAAAATAAAATGGCATTATATAGAAATGACTCTACTAATGATATAAAAATATATTGAAAGTGTTTTAAAAGATGCTCACTGTTTATTCAAATATTTTTCAGAGAGAAATTAGGCAACAGCTAGCAGAAAAAGCTAAAGCTGGAGAACTAAAAGTCGTCAATGGAGCAGCAGCATCCCAGCCTCCCTCAAAACGAAAACGGCGCTGGGATCAAACAGCTGATCAGACTCCTGGTGCCACTCCAAAAAAGCTATCAAGTTGGGATCAAGCAGAGGTAATTTCTTTTTTTAGTTTTTTATTATTACTATTTTAAATTTATTTTTCCCATGGAATATGTTAGTCTGCTTTTGTTGACACAACAAGATAACCACAGACTGGGTAGCTTAAACAGGAGACATTTTCTCACAGTTCTGGATCAAGGTGCCAACAGGGTTAGTGTGTGGTGAGAGCTCTCTTCCTGGCTTGCACACATCTGCCTTCTTGCTGTGTCCTCAAGAGACCTTTGCACACACACATGGAAAGAGCGAGGGAGCTCTGGTGTCTCTTTTCCTATAAGGACACCAGTCCTATCAGATTCATGTCCAACCTTGTGACCTCATTTAGCCTCATTACCTCACTAAAGGCCCAGTCTCCAAGTACAGTTTCAGTGAGGATAAGGGCTTCGACGTGACTTTTGGTGGAGACATACTTCAGTTCATAACATGGGGTAAAGGAATTTTCCTTTTGGAATATTAATTATAGATATGTAAGTATGTCACGTTATATGGAGGTTGAGTATAACAGTGGTCTTCCTCATTTTTTAGATGGATAATTTAAGTCTCTGACCATAGGTGTCAGATACATAACGCTACTGCGTTTCCTTCGTCAGTTGATTTTCCTAGAAACTTTTTTTTGGTGGTAAAATGTATATAAAATTTGCCGTTTTTAACCATTTGTAAGTGTACAATTCGGTGGTATTGATGACACTGTGCGTCAAGCACCACCATGATTTATTTTCAAAACTTTTTCATCACTTCAAGGAAACTGTGATCATTAAGCAATAACTCTGTCCCGCTCCCCTTCAGATGACTTCTTTATGCTCTGTGAAACCTGTAGTACCTCCTTAGCTGCTGCTTTTCTAGTTTATGACTTTGCTTTGTATTTCCCTCTCACCCCAAATAAGAACAATTAAAAAGAAAAAAGTGTACATATTCCCACTGTGAAATCTACTAGTATGCCTGTATATGTTCTCCTCTACTTTGTTTTTCCTTCTCTTATAATATGAACTATTGGTACAGGTTGACCATCTAAAGCTAACCCATCTGCTTATGTGCCATTTCCCATCTCTTATTACTCAAGGACTCTCATGTAACATCAGTAACATCAGAAGATAAACAAAATTGATAAACCATTAGCCAGACTCATCAAGAAAAAAAGGGAGAAGACTCAAATCAATAGAATTAGAAATGAAAAAGGAGAGGTAACAACTGACCTGCAGAAATACAAAAGATCATGAGAGATTACTACAAGCAACTCTATGCCAATAAAATGGACAACCTGGAAGAAATGGACAAGTTCTTAGAAAAGCACAACCTGCCAAGACTGAATCAGGAAGAAGTAGAAAATATGAACAGACCAATCACAAGCACTGAAATTGAAACTGTGATTAAAAATCTTCCAACAAACAAAAGCCCAGGACCAGATGGCTTCACAGGCGAATTCTATCAAACATTTAGAGAAGAGCTAACACCTATCCTTCTCAAACTCTTCCAAAATATAGCAGAGGGAGGAACACTCCCAAACTCATTCTACGAGGCCACCATCACCTTGATACCAAAACCAGACAAGGATGTCACAAAGAAAGAAAACTACAGGCCAATATCACTGATGAACATAGATGCAAAAATCCTCAACAGAATATTATCCAACAGCACATTAAAAGGATCATACACCATGATCAAGTGGGGTTTATTCCAGGAATGCAAGGATTATTCAGTATACGCAGATCAATCAACGTGATACACCATATTAACAAACTGAAGGAGAAAAACCCTATGATCATCTCAATAGATGCAGAGAAAGCTTTCGACAAAATTCAACACCCATTTATGATAAAAACCCTGCAGAAAGTAGGCATAGAGGGAACTTACCTCAACATAATAAAGGCCATATATGACAGACCCACAGCCAACATCGTCCTCGATGGTGAAAAACTGAAAGCATTTCCACTAAGATCAGGAACAAGACAAGGTTGCCCAGTCTCACCGCTCTTATTCAACATAGTTTTGGAAGTTTTAGCCACAGCAATCAGAGAAGAAAAGGAAATAAAAGGAATCCAAATCGGAAAAGAAGTAGTAAAGCTGTCACTGTTTGCAGATGACATGATATTATAGATAGAGAATTCTTAAGATGCTACCAGAAAACTACTAGAGCTAATCAGTGAATTTGGTAAAGTAGCAGGATACAAAATTAATGCACAGAAATCTCTGGCATTCCTATACACTGATGATGAAAAATCTGAAAGTGAAATAAAGAAAACATTCCCATTTACCATTGCAACAAAAAGAGTAAAATATCTAGGAATAAACCTACCTAAGGAGACACAAGACCTGTATGCAGAAAATTATAAGACACTGATGAAGGAAATTAAAGATGATACAAATAGATGGAGAGATATACCATGTTCCTGGATTGGAAGAATCAATATTGTGAAAATGACTCTACTACCCACAGCAATCTACAGATTCAATGCAATCCCTATCAAACTACCACTGGCATTTTTCACAGAACTAGAACAAAAAATTTCACAATTTGTATGGAAACACAAAAGACCCCGAATAGCCAAAGCAATCTTGAGAACGAAAAACGGAGCTGGAGGAATCAGGCTCCCTGACTTCAGACTACTACAAAGCTACAGTAATCAAGACAGTATGGTACTGGCACAAAAACAGAAAGATAGATCAATGGAACAGGATAGAAAGCCCAGAGATAAGCCCACGCACATATGGTCGCCTTATCTTTGATAAAGGAGGCAGGAATGTACAGTGGAGAAAGGACAGCCTCTTCAATAAGTGGTGCTGGGAAAACTGGACAAGTACATGTGAAAGTATGAGATTAGATCACTCCCTAACACCATACACAAAAATAAGCTCAAAATGGATTAAAGACCTAAATGTAAGGCCAGAAACTATCAAACTCTTAGAGGAAAACATAGGTAGAACACACTATGACGTAAATCACAGCAAGATCCTTTTTGACCCACCTCCTAGAGAAACGGAAATAAAGACAAAAATAAACACATGGGACCTAATGAAACTTCAAAGCTTTTGCACAGCAAAGGAAACCATAAACAAGACCAAAAGACAACCCTCAGAATGGGAGAAAATATTTGCAAATGAAGCAACTGACAAAGGATTAATCTCCAAAATTTATAAGCAGCTCATGCAGCTCAATAACAAAAAAAACAACCCAATCCAAAAATGGGCAGAAGACCTAAATAGACATTTCTCCAAAGAAGATACACAGATTGCCAACAAACACGTGAAAGGATGCTCAACATCTTTACTCATTAGAGAAATGCAAATCCAAACTACAATGAGATATCATCTCACACCAGTCAGAATGGCCATCATCAAAAAATCTAGAAACAATAAATGCTGGAGAGGGTGTGGAGAAAAGGGAACACTCTTGCACTGCTGGTGGGAATGTGAATTGGTACAGCCACTATGGAAAACAGTATGGAGGTTCCTTAAAAAACTACAAATAGAACTACCATATGACCCAGCAATCCCACTACTGGGCATATACCCTGAGAAACCCATAATTCAAAAAGAGACATGTACCAAAATGTTCATTGCAGCTCTATTTACAATAGCCAGGAGATGGAAACAACCTAAGTGTCCATCATTGGATGAATGGATAAAGAAGATGTGGCACATATGTACAATGGACTATTACTCAGTGATAAAAAGAAACGAAATTGAGCTATTTGTAATGAGGTGGATAGACCTGGAGTCTGTCATACAGAGTGAAGTAAGTCAGAAAGAGAAAGACAAATACCGTATGCTAACACATGTATATGGAATTTAAGAAAAAAAAAAGTCATGAACCTAGGGGTAAGGAAAAATAAAAAAAATTAAAAAAAAATAAAGCTAACCCATCTGCTTATGTGCGATTTCCCATCTCTTATTACTCAAGGACTCTCAGGTAACATCAGTTTTTTTCTCTGTACTCTAGGTTATTATCATCAGCAAACACATTTTACTGATCTTCATCATTAAAAACAAAATACCACAAGAAATCTTCTCTTGACCCTTACTTCCCCTTCCAGCTACCATCCCATTTCTTGCTCTTTTTACCACAAAATGAGTTGTGTATCTATACTTGTGCTCTGGTGCTTTTGCCTGCACCACTCCACCAAATCCTGTTTTGTCAAGATGACTTAACCTCCTCGTTGCTAAATCCAAAGATAAGTCTCAACCCTCATATTACGCAGCATATCAGTAGCATTCGACATTCTTTGATACCCTCTTAAACCAAAAAAAAAAAAAAAATTTATATATTTACTTATTTATTTATTGGCCGCCCCTCATGGCATGTGGGATCTTAGTTCCCCAACCAGGGATTGAACCCACGCCCCCCGCTTTGGAAGCACAGTCTTAACCATTGGACCACCAGGGAAGTCCCTTGGTACCCTTTTCTTTCCTAGCCTCTGGGCTTCAGTCTTTCTTGATTCTTGTAATACTCACCTCAGTGACTTGCTTTTTAGTCTTGTTTGCTGGATCTTCCTCAGTTTCCTTAAATTTGGGGTACTCTAATGCTCAGTCCTCAGGTCTCTTTTGCATCTAAACTAACTCCCTAGGATCTCACTCCTGTCTTTACATACTATCTTTATAAGACAACTCCCAAATTTACAAATCCATCCCTACTTGTCTGTTCCTCAGACCTGACACATTTACTTTGATATGTATTTGATAGGCATTTCAGAATCAGTATTTATAATAAAATTGATTTTCTGTACTCCTTCCAGCCTGCTCCCATGTCTATTGGCTCAAATCAAACCCTTAGAAATCATTTCAGGGTCATCCTATACTCTTACTCTCTTCCCTGGCATCCTATCCACAAATGCATTTTGTTGGCCCCACCTTTAAATATATTCAGGATCTACCCACTTTTCATGACCCCACCACCCTAGTCTAAGTCACTGTTGACTCTAGCATAGGCTACTGCAGATTTATTTACAAATAAGGAAAAATGTGTCAGGCCATGGCATTGTTTTCCCAAACCCAGAATTGAGATATACTAAACCTAGCACATAATTTCCAAACAGTTTAGTTTTAGATCTTGAAGACTCTCCATTTGCTTGCTGATGTATGAGAGGATTTGGTTCTGTATAATATGTTATTACTAACTTAAATTCTGTGGTTGACATTCAGTGCAAATTTTAAAAACAGAAAGAGAAACTTGTCCTTTTGGTATCTGTTTAACTGAAAAGGAGACCCAAGAGTTGATGTCTATCTCATAAAAACTGTAGAGATTGAGACCATGTTTTCTTTCACGCTTCTCATTTAACACAACTCCATCTTAATTATGACTGTGGGAATTGCAGTGGATACTAGGAAGCATCTTTTCCTACTTGATTGAGCAGGAAGAGCAGTTGCTGAAAATGAGACTTTTGAACAATTTATGTTCTTTACTCATCTAATTGAGAATTTCTCAACCCTGAGTAATATATAGAATTTTTTTTTTTTCGGTACGCGGGCCTCTCACTGTTGCGGTCTCTCCTGTTGTGGAGCACAGGCTCTGGACACACAGGCTCAGCGGCCATGGCTCACGGGCCCAGCCGCTCCGCGACATGTGGGATGTTCCCGGACCGGGGCACGAACCCATGTCCCCTGCATCGGCAGGTGGACTCTCAACCACTGCGCTACCAGGGAAGCCCTATATAGAATCTTTAGAAAGGAAAAAATACTGAGTCTTATTTGCAAACATAAAGCTAAATAGAACTCTTGGGTTGGATAGAGCATCCAACTTTAAAAGAAATATGTAAAAGTATACTACAAAACTTACAGAATTGTTTAAATACAGATTTTGTTTTGCTTCACTAATTCACCTGCTGTTTTTGATATGATATTGTCTGCACTCTTTAGGTTCTTTTGCTTTCATACTCTGTCTGATGTCCTACATTGCTCACTACTTGTCTTATTCAACTACCATGGAACCTTCGATCATTTAAGTCAACTTCTAATCTTTTTTCACTAATCTTGCCAGCATCAGAGTAATAGTAGTATAGATGTGATTATAAATATAACCTCAGGGATTTGAAATTATGTGGCAGTGTCTAGTTATAATTACTCAGGTGATCTAAAACATGCTTAAATTAAACACAAAATTGAACAAAACCAAAAATATTCTTAGTGGGAACTCATTAGTCTCCGTCTCTAAGCCCCAGTTTTGAGATGTGCTGATATAATTAAAGCTGAAATTCTTGAGATCTTGACAGAGAAACCTTAATGTTTTCTCAAAGTTATGGAGCCATTAGTGGCATAACCAAGATTATTACCCAAAATACATTATTTTTTAAATTAGGGCTTTGGGGCCTCCCTGGTGGCGCAGTGGTTGAGAATCTGCCTGCCAATGCAGGAGACACGGGTTCGAGCCCTGGTCTGGGAATATCCCACATGCCACGGAGCAGCTAGCCCCGTGAGCCACAATTACTGAACCTGCACGTCTGGAGCCTGTGCTCTGCAACGAGAGGCCGCGATAGTGAGAGGCCCGCGCACCGCGATGAGGAGTGACCCCCACTTGCCTTAACTGGAGAAAGCCCTCACACAGAAACGAAGAGCCAACACAGCCATAAATGAATAAATTTAAACAAAAAAAATTTTTTAAGCAAAAATTCCTTTAAAAAAAATAAATAAATTAGGGCTTTTTTCATTGCTCCAAATTAAATCTTTGTTTTTTGTCCTAAACATATTTGCTAGAAAGTAGGTATCTTTTAAGCAGAAGGATAATCTATTCTCTTAATCATGAACTAAAACATTTAATTTTTTTTGTTTGCTTAACAGGTTTTCTAATTTTTATGTGGGTGTATGAAATAAATTTTTTTTTGCTCTGTTAAGACCCCTGGACATACTCCTTCCTTAAGATGGGATGAGACACCAGGTCGTGCAAAAGGAAGTGAGACTCCTGGAGCAACCCCAGGCTCAAAAATATGGGATCCTACACCTAGTCACACACCTGCGGGAGCTGCTACCCCTGGACGAGGCGATACACCAGGCCACGCGACACCAGGCCATGGAGGTGCAACTTCCAGTGCTCGTAAAAACAGATGGGATGAGACCCCCAAAACAGAAAGAGGTACTTCTAGTGGAGTTTGGGTGTGTGTTTGGGTAAAATGTTGATTTGATGAGTGGTTGTTTATGGCCAAAATCTGTTCTCTGGTCCTAGGAAGACAGACAAATAAACAGATGCTTTTGGGACAGGTAAAGAACTAAGCAGATGATATACCTAATTCTTTTCCCTTCTTGAAGAGGTTTAAGATTTATTTTAGGAAGAACATTAGAAGAAAGTGAAGTTTGTAGGCCATAACCTCTTTTTTGTTGTAGTATAATATATGTAACATAAAATTTACCATTTTAACAATTATAAGTGTACAATTCAGTGGCATTAAGTATATTCACAGTGTTGTGCAACCATTGCCTTTATTCATTTCTAGAACTGTGTCATCATCTCAAACAAAAACTGTACCCATTAAGCAATAACTCTCCATTCTTACTCCTCCCAGCCTTTGGTTACCTCTCATTTACTTTCTGTCTGTGTAACTTTGCCTAAATATCTTGTTTTTTGTGTAAACTCTCTAAAGCTGTATTTCATTAATTATTTATGAGATTAGCGTTGGGAAGTTAAGATTTAACATTACATCTGCTATATTAAAATTTTATAAAGAATTTTTAGTGATTGGGCAGAGTGCTTAACATGTAATGTAGGGAATTCCCTGGTGGTCCAGTGGTTAGGACTCGGTGATTTCACTGAAGGGGCCTGGGTTCCATCCCTGGTCGGGGAACTAAAACTAAGATCCCACAGGCCGCACGGCGCAGCCAAAAAAAAACCTGGAAAAAAATATAATGGATGAGAAAGGCAGTATAGAATTGTACATGCAGAGTAATCTCACTCCATGGAGAAATGAAAGGTGGCCCAAGATACATAAAGTGGCTGTCTATGGGTTGTGATGTTGTGGGTGGTTGGAAAAATCCTTTGCTCTGTTTTCCTGTTCCTCGATGGTTACCATTTATTGTTTTTGTGATCCATGGAGAAGATACAGTCAAGGAGAATAAATATGAAATGAAACATTAAAACTTAAATGTGTCTCCATTTTAGGAATATCCTGTTTCTGAAGTTGATCAGCTTGAGTATATTAGTTGTCTGAAAATAGTCATTTTTTGACAGTGGTTAAAATTTCAGGCTTATTCACTCTCCTTTTCTTTAAAGATACTCCTGGACATGGAAGTGGATGGGCTGAGACACCTCGAACAGATCGAGGTGGAGATTCCATTGGTGAAACACCAACTCCTGGAGCCAGTAAAAGAAAGTCACGTTGGGATGAAACACCAGCTAGTCAGATGGGTGGAAGCACTCCTGTTCTGACCCCTGGAAAGACACCAATTGGCACGCCAGCCATGAACATGGCTACTCCCACTCCAGGTAGAAATTTTATCATTGGAAATTATTTTTTTCCCTTGTTAGTATTTTGCATTTTTTCTTTGTGGTTTTTCTGTGTGCCATTAATGCCTATTTTTAGCAAGAATAACAGGATGTAAAAAGAAGTCTTCGTTTCGAGTTTATAATATAAACAGTTAAATGTTAGAATTGATTTTAACTATCTTATATCCCAAGGATCTGTGTAATGATAAAAGTCTTGCACTACATAGATTGTTACAGAAATTTGCTTTTTTGGTAGGTCACATAATGAGTATGACTCCTGAACAGCTTCAGGCTTGGCGGTGGGAGAGAGAAATTGATGAGAGAAATCGCCCATTGTCTGATGAAGAGTTAGATGCTATGTTCCCAGAAGGATATAAGGTAAAAACAGTGAATATGAGTGTGGTGGTTTTTAGGATATGGATTTTTTTTGGCTATGCTGAGTGGCTTGCAGGATCTGAGTTCACCAACCAGGGATCGAACCCGGGCCCTGGCAGTGAAAGTTCCGAGTCCTAAGCACTAGACCGCCAGGGAGTTCCCTGGATTTTATTTTAAATATTCTTTGAAGATACTAACTGGTCAAGTTTGCATTGGCCTTGTTCACATTTACTACTGCCATTTCATTCTTAGCTGTTTCCAAGTATATTTCATTTCCAACATTAGATCATGGTTATTTTACTTGGTGTCTCACAAAATCTTGTGTATTTAGTTCATGGGTTGCCAGTGGACACGAAGAATGTTATGTTCTCTCTTTACCGTAGCAACATGAAGTTCATTTTGAACTGTAAAATCTTCTAGGTACCTGTTACTCAAGGACTTTTTGCTGGTCTAAAAGTGGTCATATAGCTGATGTTATAACTAGGGCTGGAACTTAAGTCATTTGATGGCCTTTACAGAGCCTTTTCTGCCAATGCCTGTTGCTTTTTTTTTTTTTTTTTTTTTTTTGGCGGTACGCGGACTTCTCACTGCTGTGGCCTCTCCCGTTGCGGAGCACAGGCTCCAGACGCGCAGGCTCAGCGGCCATGGCTCACGGGCCTAGCCGACCCGCGGCATGTGGGATCTTCCCGGACCAGGGCACGAACCCGTGTCCCCTGCCTCGGCAGGCGGACTCTCAACTACTGCGCCACCAGGGAAGCCCGCCTGTTGCTTTTTTAACAGTTTTTATGTATGTGTTTCCCCCTACCCCCTCATTAGGTTTGTATTAGAGTATTTGTTTCAAGTATGCATAACTTTACTGCTTTATAACTTATTGAACCCTCCGTGTAATGCTGTGGGTATAGTCACTCTCCAGCCTACTATTGACTGGCTAAGTGTCTGTCACAATTGCATTCATTGATTTGTTTATCAGTAGGAGGGGGAAAATCCTCCTTTGTGAATCTTTTTTTTTTTCTAATACAAGTTTTTTCTTTTTTTTTTCCTAAGAGGATAGTCATTACATCTTTTTCTTTTTTCTTTTTAAAATTTATTTATATTTGGATGCATTGGGTCTTCATTGCTGCACGTGGGCTTTCTCTAGTTGCAGTGAGCAGGGGCCACTCTTCGTTGCAGCGCGCGAGCCTCTCACTGCAGTGGCTTTTCCTGTTGTGGAGCACGGGCCCCAGGTACGTGGGCTCAGCAGCTGTGGCTCGTGGGCCCTAGAGCGTAGGCTCAGCAGCCGTGGCGCACGGGCCCAGCTGCTCCGCGGCACGTGGGATCTTCCTGCACCAGGGCTCAAACCCATGTCCCCTGCACTGGCAGGTGGATTCCCAACCACTGTGCCACCAGGGAAGCCCTCCTTTGTGACTCTTGAGTGAATTTTTTGGGTTTAGTCAAATGTTGTGTATTTACAGGGCTTTGGTGAATATTTTGGTTTTAGTTTTTATGCAGTCAATCATTTTTGTAGAACGACTTAAGTATTAAGATTTGTTTTCGTAGAGATTTACATGAATTATTTTTAATTTATTACCAAAATATATTATTTTATACATTATGTGCACTTTGAGCTTATTTCCATTTATATGACATTGGTTCACCAACATGTTTATATAGACTAGTGTTTGAAAGTGATCAGAATTCGTAAGCCCACTTCGTGTATCTCCTCATTTCCCCACACTTCTAATACACTTAATTTAAATTTAAATTTGATGAGAAATAGTAATACTTGTATATTTTAAACTTATAAATAAGATAGAAAAATGGGATTGATTTTAATTAATTCTTGCCTCTAAGCAAAAAACATCTTAACTGCAAATATTATTCATTTTTGTTATTATTTACTATGTAAAGTTAAGAATATCCTAAACTGTCTTTTTACTGTATTAGGTACTTCCCCCTCCAGCTGGATACGTTCCTATTCGAACTCCAGCTCGAAAGCTGACAGCAACTCCAACACCTTTGGGTGGTATGACAGGTTTCCACATGCAAACTGAAGATAGAACTATGAAAAGTGTTAATGACCAACCATCTGGAAATCTTCCATTTTTAAAACCTGATGATATTCAGTACTTTGATAAACTTTTGGTAAGTGATAATACCAGAAATAAAATATTACTTTTTATATAGAAGTTATAAGTCATAGTATCTCCACTAACCTTTAAATTTTTTACTTTTTACTGTTAGGTTGATGTTGATGAATCAACACTTAGTCCAGAAGAGCAAAAAGAGCGAAAAATAATGAAGTTGCTTTTAAAAATTAAGAATGGAACACCTCCAATGAGAAAAGTAAGTACCAGTTTATTAAATCATCATGTTCATTATAATTTTAGAGATTCTCTATTTTATCATCAGAGCCTTTAAAATATGCTAAAGATTCTAATGTAATTAGTGGAATTATGTGGGGTATTGTATTAGTATTTTATGTGGCTTGAAGGTGGTTGATCCTTTAGGAGAAGTTAAGGAGTTTTATATTATACTCTGTGACTATTAAATTACCCTTTTTTTAAATTTATTTTTTATTGAAGTATAGTTGACTTACAATGTATTAATTACTGCTGTACAGCAAACTGACTTAGTTATACATATATATACATTCTTTTTCATATTCTTTTCTATTACGGTTTATCACAGGATATTGAATATAGTTCCCAGTGCTATACAGTAGGACCTTGTTGTTTATCCACTCTATATATACCAGTTTGCATCTGCTAATCCCAGACTCCCAGTTCAACCCTCTCCCACCCCTCTCCCTATTGGCAACCACCAGTCTATTCTCTGTGTCCCTGATTCTGTTTCTGTTTCATATATAGGTTCATTTGTGTCATATTTTAGATTCCACATGCAAGTGATATCATATGGTATTTGTCTTTCTCTTTCTGACTTACTTCACTTAGTATGATAATCTCTAGTTGCATCCATGTTGCTGCAATGGCATTACAGTAAGTCCCCTACATACCAATGAGTTCCGTTCTGAGGGTGGTTCATAAGTCCAATTTGTTCTTAAGTCCAACAGAGTTAGCCTAGGTAACCCAACTAACACAATTGGCTAGCTATATAGTACTGTACTGTAATAGATTTATAATACTTTTCACACAAATAATACATAAAAAACAAAAAATAAAGCAGTTTTAATCTTACAGTACAGTACCTTGAAAAGTACAGTAGTACAGTACAGCAGCTGGCATACAGGGGTATGTTCGCATCTTTGAAAGTTCACAACTTGAAGATTTGTATGTAGGGGACTTACTGTATTTTATTCTTGTTTATGGATGAGTAGTAAGTATTCTGTTGTATATATGCACCACATCTTCTTTATCCATTCATCTGTCGATGGTCATTTAGGTGTTTTCCATATCTTGACTCTTGTAAATAGTGCTGCTATGAACATGGGGGGGCGGGGTGCATGTATCTTTTTGAATTATATTTTTGTCCAGA
The DNA here is from genome assembly GCF_964341445.2 of Mesoplodon mirus. Taxonomy (NCBI): domain Eukaryota; kingdom Metazoa; phylum Chordata; class Mammalia; order Artiodactyla; family Ziphiidae; genus Mesoplodon; species Mesoplodon mirus. The sequence goes on from NC_138984.1 coordinate 38,630,104, forward strand.
TACATGCCCAGGAGTGGGATTGCTAGATCATGTGGTAACTCTATTTTTAGTTTTCTGAGGAATCTCCATAGTGTTTTCCACAGTGGTTGCACCAACTTACATTCCCACCAACAGTGTAGGAGGGTTCTCTTTTCTCCACACCCTCTCCAGAATTCAGTTACCCTTTTTTAATTAACTGAAAACATTGAGCCTTTATCGCAAGAGTTCAGACTTCAGAGTAATTTTGATGGGAATGAACTCATGCTACTCTATGTAAGATGTCTGAAGTTTACACTAAAATATTCAGTTACAGAAAACCGTGGAGTAATTAATTTGCTTATGCTTATAAAAAAATATGCTTATTACTCTTTTTTCTTCCAGGCTGCATTGCGTCAGATTACTGATAAAGCTCGTGAATTTGGAGCTGGTCCTTTGTTTAATCAGATTCTTCCTCTGCTGATGTCGCCTACACTTGAGGATCAAGAGCGTCATTTACTTGTAAAAGTTATTGATAGAATATTATACAAACTTGATGACTTAGTTCGACCATATGTGCACAAGGTTTGTTCTCAATTTGTGTTTCTAATGGTTTGATATTTTTTAATGTAAAAGGAATTAGTGAATATTTTTTTACCAGCTTATTATTAGGTGTATGTGTGAAATATAAAAATTCTAAAAAAGTAACAGCTGATGTTACACATTCACAATAAAAAGGGAAATTTCAACCCCTTTAAAGATATTCAGTTAACCAATGTTAAATTTACATGCCCTCCCAGACCTTTTTCTTCGCACAAGCATACATACACAAATACATGTGTAAATAGATGTAACTTTTTGCCATCTTATATAGTGGGTTCATATTTTAAAATTTGCTTTTATTGATATTAGAATGAGAAAATGTATGTTTCTATACCATGCCATTTAGTACTAAGAATCATCTTTTTGCTGATGGTAATTATGGTTTAAAATTGTAAAATGCAGATGGGCGCGCGCGCGCGCGCGCGCGCGTGCGTGTGTGTGTACTGTGTATATTTTATAGTCTGTGTGGTTAACAGTGCTCCCAAATATTCATCTTTATGTGGGGTTTAAAGTTGTGTGATTAAAATTCTTAATTTGTCCCTTGATTAACAAAGTCCTGGTAATTATAAATTCCCTTACATGTACTGTTACTTGAGCACTGCATCAGTAATTGCTGTGAAAATGTAACTCCTTCTCTTTTTCAGATCCTAGTGGTCATTGAACCATTGTTGATTGATGAGGATTACTATGCTAGAGTGGAAGGCCGAGAGATTATTTCTAATTTGGCAAAGGTATTTATGTTTCTGGAGAAGAAAGTTTTATATATGTTGATAGGATTATTTGATTTTAGAATGAAATGGTTGAGGGTTAATGTTATCAACTCATGACTGTTGCTTTTTTCTTAAACTTTTAGGCTGCAGGTCTGGCTACTATGATCTCTACCATGAGACCTGATATAGATAACATGGATGAGTATGTCCGTAACACAACAGCTAGAGCTTTTGCTGTTGTAGCCTCTGCCCTGGGTATTCCTTCATTATTGCCTTTCTTAAAAGCTGTGTGCAAAAGCAAGAAGTCCTGGCAAGCAAGACACACTGGTATAAAAATTGTACAGCAAATAGCTATTCTCATGGGCTGTGCCATCTTGCCACATCTCAGAAGTTTAGTTGAAATCATTGAACATGGTAAGTTGTAGTATAACTGTGTCTTTTGTAAGACAGTTTCCTGAAATTTAGGCTACTGATTTTTGGAGAGAGAAATGGAAGGTAAACTACATAAACACCATATAGTTTATGATTGGATTTGTAATATTAGCTGCTAATAGGCTGTGGTTCATACTGGCTTTTGCCTAATTTTGTCTAATGGGAACAGATTCTGCAGTTTGACTAAATGGTTAGATATATTGCTAGAATCTGGATGATGCTATGGAAGTTAGGTAATGTTGCTTAGTTAAAACCTGTGTTTGGTTTTTTATAGGTCTTGTGGATGAGCAGCAGAAAGTTAGGACCATTAGCGCTTTGGCCATTGCCGCCTTGGCTGAAGCAGCAACTCCTTACGGTATCGAATCTTTTGATTCTGTGTTAAAGCCTCTATGGAAGGGTATCCGCCAACACAGAGGAAAGGTAGATTCGCCAGTTTGATTTCATTTTTCTTTTTATTTCTCATTGAAGTTCAAGTGACTTAAATCTAATTTACTAAGTATATATATATTTTTTATTTTAAAATAGGGTCTGGCCGCTTTCTTAAAGGCTATTGGGTATCTTATTCCTCTCATGGATGCAGAATATGCCAACTACTATACTAGAGAAGTGATGTTAATTCTTATTCGAGAATTCCAATCTCCTGATGAAGAAATGAAGAAAATTGTGCTGAAGGTACTTGTTGCAAATTGTTGCTGTTCCAGATCTGTTAGTCTAAATGTGTTTCATGGTTCAAAGAGAATTTTATATCATTAAAAAAAAAAACTATTGTGTATTAAACCAGGACTGTGATTACTATTATTATTTTTTAACATTTTAGGTGGTAAAGCAGTGTTGTGGAACAGATGGTGTAGAAGCAAACTACATTAAAACAGAGATCCTTCCTCCTTTTTTCAAACACTTCTGGCAACACAGAATGGCTTTGGATAGAAGAAATTACCGGCAGGTAAGCTTTCATCATAAAAAAATATTTTCAGAAATTCTTCCAACTGATCCTTTAGTCAGTTTGAATGCGTATTACATAAGTTATTTTTTGCCTTGAGAACCTCACAGGTTGTATGTGCTTGATTGTGAAAGGAGATGGATTTTAGTCAGCCAGTTAACTTCCCTTTTTTTTTTGTATTCCAGGATAAATAGCCAACTATGAGTTGACATTTTTGTCTAGTAAATGAACTGCTTAATCTGGCTAGGTGAAGCATGAATACAATCTTTACCTTAAATCCCCTTGACTTAGACTCATATTTAAATATTTTTGGCCACCTTTTTCTTAAGGTTTTAATAGTAGGAACCATCTGTTCTCAGCATGCTTACTAGCTAAATAGTATCTTCAGAATATTCCATTTTCATGATGTCTCTATTTCCTTGGAAAAGCAGTAAATTAAATGATTTTTCCTCCTCTTTTTAGTTAGTTGATACTACTGTGGAGTTGGCAAACAAAGTAGGTGCAGCAGAAATTATATCCAGGATTGTGGATGATCTGAAAGATGAAGCTGAACAATACAGAAAAATGGTGATGGAGACAATTGAGAAAATTATGGGCAACTTGGGAGCAGCAGATATTGATCATAAACTTGAAGAACAACTGATTGATGGTATTCTTTATGCTTTTCAAGAACAGACTACAGAGGTAATGATACTAATTATTAGGCAAGTTGCCACTGACTTTCATATTTGTAAAACATATTTTCAAGCAAATATTATCACCAAAGAGTAATTAAATTTGAAATAATTTTTAAATGCTCATGTTCTCATGCAGTTGGCTACAAAGAAATATTCTTCTACCTCAGATTTTTAGGTTAGATTCTTGGAAACGGAATATAAGTATATTTCAACTGTTTAGTCACAAACTGAATTCTTGTTCACATTGAATGTAGTTTTTAAATTTAACTTGGCTTTTTTTTTTTTTTTAAGGACTCAGTAATGTTGAACGGCTTTGGCACAGTGGTCAATGCTCTTGGCAAACGAGTCAAACCGTACTTGCCTCAGATCTGCGGTACAGTTTTGTGGCGTTTAAATAACAAATCAGCAAAAGTTAGGCAACAGGCAGCTGACTTGATCTCTCGAACGGCTGTTGTCATGAAGACTTGTCAAGAGGTAAACTTTTATATCAGATTCTTATTTCTTCACCAAAAGGAGTAATGTAAACAGTAACATTTCATCATTATTTTTTTATTACAGGAAAAATTGATGGGGCACTTGGGTGTTGTTTTGTATGAGTATTTGGGCGAAGAGTACCCTGAAGTATTGGGCAGCATTCTTGGAGCACTGAAGGCCATTGTAAATGTAATAGGTATGGAATTTGTTGGTCATGTAAGAATTTTTTGTACTTTAAAGTTTCTTTGGTAGTTTGAAAGTAAAATAGAGAATCCTGTTTAGGAGTTGACTAATGAATATCTGATACTTTTTTTTTAACCACTGAAAATTACAGTTAAGTTGGGATGTCACATTTTGGGAGAATCTTATCTCCCAAAATCTATTTATATTTTACTTTAAAAGAGAGAAAGAGGGCAAGTTTAGGACCTGCAAGAGAGAAGGAAGTAGTCACAACTCAAAAAACTTGGAAGTCATGGGATAGAGGGCCCTAAAAAAATTGTGTCTCACCTGAAATACATGGGAGAGGAGGTGGTGGGTGGAGAGAACTCTAAAGTTTTATATTATATATTTATTCAACCTTGAATTAGTAAATGGTTATGGTAGGTTTTCCTGCTTGCTGTTAAGTTCAAGGAACAATAACCAGAGAGAAAAGTGAATTGATCAAGTGATCTCATTTTTATTTAAATCCAATTCTTTTAAACTGTCCTTTCAGTTCTTTACCCAAAGTTAAAACAGAGGTGTATTACAAATGCTCTTGGGTGTGAAGGCATTATGGCATTATCTTTAAGGGCATTATGATGGAACAAACAAATGGTCTCTTGTTTTATCCTTCAATATAAGTGAATGTAACTATTGCAGAAGTAACTTCTGTGGAGTTTAGAGGGACAGAAATAACCTATCAGGAGGTTGAAATAGCTGGCTGTGATAGCCACTATTTTTCTCATTTTAGTAAGGGGTTTTTATGCAGTATAGGAGGTCTTTGAACCATTGCATTTACATATAATCCCCAGTTCAGCCCTTTCCTCTCTCTCTACTTGGAGATACTTGCCAAAAATCAGTTACTTGGCCACCTGTGGGGCTCTGGTTTGCAGGGAATTGTAAACCATATTGTTGGTCAGAGAAACATGGGAAAAGCAATGGAGAGAGAATCAGAGCAAGCAGTTCTAGTTAGAGCAAGAGCCCCTGCCAGCTGCCTCCTTTTTTCTCTCTTCATAGGTGTAAATACCATCCAAGTATGCCCTGCATTGCAGGGAGACTGGAGATCTGTTTGTTTTGCAGTTAAAGGGTAAGGGGGCCCTTTCTGGAAAATTTTGCTTTAATTTACATGTTTACCTCTGGCTTATATTGTTGTGTATGGCCGGAACATAAGCTGTCCCCATATTTAAATGTCAGTGTACCAATACATTTCAGAACCAAATAAAACTTTTTTTTGTTGAGTATCCATCATTCTTTAAATCACTTCACTAATTTCTTTCATTTTTACGCATAATCAGAAGTTGTTAATAAAAAGTTAAAAATTCTGCGTTTGATCTGAAGCTGGGCTTTTTCTTTCCATAGGCAGCTGTAAGTTTGTATTTATGCCTAGTCACGTATATTACATTGTTAAATAAAAGGTAAAATGAACAAAGGTTGCAGTTCACATGTTAATTGATAGTGTGTTTGACTTCTGTTAAATAGGTATGCATAAGATGACTCCACCAATTAAAGATCTGCTGCCTAGACTCACCCCCATCTTAAAGAATAGGCATGAAAAAGTACAAGAGAATTGTATTGATCTTGTTGGACGTATTGCTGATAGGTAAGCAGATTACCTAAACATTTTAATAAGCGATATTGGTTTTCACGTTTAACCACTTTTTATTCACTTTGCAAATTTGCTTATTGTTGCTAATGTAAGTATATATGGTCAGGCTCATATTTCAGTAATATTTTCACATTTGAACAGTAATGAGGGAGTGGCAGTATATTTTGAAAACGAAACCATCCTTTCTGAACAGTAATAATTTTATTTAATGCTTAAAATGAATTGGTAATCATGTTTTGAGAACTGAATTTGCAGATTTACCTTTTAAAACTTATTGTTAACAAAAAAATTATTTATTTATTTATTTATTTAAACTAGGGGAGCTGAATATGTGTCTGCAAGAGAATGGATGAGGATTTGCTTTGAGCTTTTAGAACTCTTAAAAGCTCACAAAAAAGCTATTCGTAGAGCCACAGTCAACACATTTGGTTATATTGCAAAGGCCATTGGGTGAGTATTACTTCTGTGTATTTTTTTTTTTTACTTTGTAATAGACCCATTGTAGTGTTAAAAGGTGCTTCTATTTCTGTAGAATCTCTTTTAAGGCAAGGTATGAGCAATGCAGTTAGAATGGACTTTATTTATATTTTTTAGAATAGACTTCAACCACTGACCTTCAATTTTTGAAATGTTTTCTTAAATGTTAAATTGAATTAAAATAGATGGAACAGTTTAAAATTTCATTTAGTCACACTTCACTATTTTCAGAAGAGGGAAACTACCATTTCAGAATTATTTCAAATTTTGTTGGTCCTTTTAGGATATTGCTTAAAATATTAAGGCCAGTTCTTAGTAAAACAATTAACATAATTCAGTTTTCATGTTAATGCTTTTTGTGTTTTAAAAATATTTTTCTAAAATTAATCCACAGACAACTGAATGACAGATATTTTATTAGATAACCTATGGTTATTTGCTTCTACTCCACCAGAACCAAACTAGAAGAAACAGTCATTGTAGAAAATGAGATACTTACATATATGTGGCTTAATAACTAAATATTTTCAAGCAATAAAACATAACAAAAGTTGGATTATTTAATTAAGAGTCTCCCCACCTGCCTTTTGGTAGCAATAATATTTTTTCATCTGTGATGTAGTTAAGAAGTTTCCAATGAATAGCTGTTGTTAACTTTTTAGTTCCTATGTCCCTTTAAATTTGTGGTAGAATAAATGCTTAAAGAAGGAGAATAAATGTGGTAAAGGTGTGTGGGAGGGAAGATTTTGGAAAACAGATTTTTTGTGTTGTGGCATGGGAGACCACAGTTTGGATACTACTGTAAGGTTGCCTAGCTCTAGTGGCCATGTTCTGACCACTCAAAGAATTATTCAGTCTAAACATTTAATGAAATTTCTTTTTGTTTCAGGAAATATACTAAAGACTGTAAATTATATTTGAAAATGAAGCCATTTGAATTTTTTCATTAAAATGAACACTTTAATTTAAATGAAGTTCTTAAGTAGAAACCGTAATGCCAGTGACTTGAAAGTATTGCATTTTAGCATAAAATTACTAAGTTCCCAGTAATTACTTAGCATAAAGTTTCATTCCTTTGATTATTTTTCTTCCCTCCAAAAAAATTTTGACTTGTAAACTAACAGTTTGCTGACACATTTATTTTTTTCCAGCCCTCATGATGTATTGGCTACACTTTTAAACAACCTCAAAGTTCAGGAAAGGCAGAACAGAGTTTGTACCACTGTAGCAATAGCTATTGTCGCTGAAACATGTTCACCCTTCACAGTACTACCTGCCTTAATGAATGAATACAGAGTTCCTGAACTGAATGTTCAAAATGGAGTGTTAAAATCACTTTCCTTCTTGTTTGAGTATATTGGTGAAATGGGAAAGGACTACATTTATGCTGTAACACCACTCCTTGAAGATGCTTTAATGGATAGGTAAGTGACTTGAACTAAATACAAGAAAACAGTTATAATTCTTCTTTTATTTTAGAACTTATGGAAGTAATTATTACATGACCTATTTGTTGTGATGTAGTTAAAGAAGGGGCTACTAGTCTGGATTTTTATGAAACTATAAATATGACTATTATCTCTAAATAAGATAGATGCTATAGTGGTTCCCCCAATTTTTTTTCCAAGTGCCCCCTCCCTGTTTTAATCCCCACCCCACCCCCACCCCCCGCCTTTTGGCCACACCGCGTGGCTCGCAGGATCTTAGTTCCCTGACCAGGGATTGAACCTGGGCCCCGGCAGTGAAAGTGCTGAGTCCTAACCCCTGGACTACCAGGGAACTCCTGATCAACTTTCGTTTTAAAAATTAAAGTCAAATATAATTAGAGGAAATGTTGAGCATGAGCTTATCGGTATAGTAAAGAGACCTGATCTTTTTAGCTTTTTGTTACGGCAGGTGAAGCAGAGGTTTCTGTTAGGCTTTTGAACTACTGAACATAGCCTGCCAGAGCCACACTATTCCCATTGCAGGCCCCCAGTTATTCAGATGGTGACCACTGATAAAGTACTGCTTGAAGTGATTGATAGAGTACCAAGAAACATTACTTTAGTTGGGAAATTTATTAAGGAGGAATACAGCTTCACTTCAATCTATGCCTAGTAGATTATTACAATAAGAGAAATAAGGATGCTAGTAACTAAGTTCAGGTGTTTTTTTCTCATACCTTTAAGGTACTCTTCCTGCCTTTGAGGGTAAAGAGTGTGAACTTGTTTTTATACCCTTCATGGACCCGTTATCTGGTGCTTGTAGTCAGTTGAATAATTGTAGAATAAATAACTCAGTGATTTGTCATAAACATAAGTTTGTTTAAAACATGGGAGGTGATAAGAGTTCTTATTTCTGGGTTTGAAAAAATTATTGGTCCTTCTCTTCCTTTCCCTAAATTGAGTTTTTGAATGAACCTTTTAAAAAAATTTACAAGGGGGCCTCCCTGGTGGCGCAGTGGTTGAGAGTCCGCCTGCCGATGCAGGGGATACGGGTTCGTGCCCCGGTCTGGGAGGATCCCATATGCCGCGGAGCGGCTGGGCCCGTGAGCCATGGCCGCTGAGCCTGTGCGTCCGGAGCCTGTGCTCCGCAACTGGAGAGGCCACAACAGTGAGAGGCCCGCGTACAGCAAAAAAAAAAAAAAAAAAAAAAAAATTTACAAGGGAAGAGATTTAATCTCAATTTAGTTACCTATTGTATTGAATTACTTTCAAAGGTTTTAAATTTAGAGTTTAAAATGAGATATTACTGTTAATCATTCGTATATAAGAGTCATGTGTTCCCTCTCATTTTTAGTAGCATATAAAATGTACACTGTGCTCGGCTTTCTTGCTCATATTACTTTCAAAGAAAAATATGGCTTATTTTTGAGCCAGAGCGGGGTTTGAGTCGTTAAAGCAAAGTTCTCAAGTAGAATCATTAATCACTCTAAAAGCATTCTGTATCAGATACATAAGGTGTGGGGATGACTCTGCACCCATTCCGTGCTCTGAATTTGTGATTTAGTTTCTAATGGGCAGGCACGTATCTTCTGTGAAACTAAGACTGTATCTTAACAAAGAGCTTTCTCCCCCTCTGTTACAGGGACCTTGTACACAGACAGACGGCTAGTGCAGTGGTGCAACACATGTCACTTGGGGTTTATGGATTTGGTTGTGAAGATTCACTGAACCACTTGTTGAACTATGTGTGGCCCAATGTGTTTGAGACATCTCCCCATGTAATTCAGGCAGTTATGGGGGCCCTGGAGGGTCTGAGAGTTGCTATTGGACCATGTAGAATGCTGCAGTATTGTTTACAGGTAGGTCAAAGATTTTTAAAAGAGTACTCATTGAAAAAAGTAATTTTAGTTGAATTAAGTCACTGTTCCTAATTATCAGTAGGGTGTATTTGTGCCATACGGGAGAACAGTTGTGAGGGGAGGGAGAATTAGATTTTGTCTTTGCCCACTGCAGTTCTGTGCATTTGCCATCTTTTTTTTGCTCTCAAAGGGAAATGCTTGGAACCGTATCTTTATGGTTTGTTAGTTGTGTTAAGGTTGTGAGTTTCTTGTAATAATGTAGCCTTTTAATTATTCTAGGGTTTGTTTCACCCAGCCCGGAAAGTCAGAGATGTGTATTGGAAAATTTACAACTCCATCTACATTGGTTCACAGGATGCTCTCATAGCACATTACCCAAGAATCTACAATGATGATAAGAACACGTATATTCGTTATGAACTTGACTATATCTTGTAACTTTATGGTTTATTTTGTGTTTAATGCACAGCTGTTTCACACCTTAAACTTGCTTCGATTTGGTGATGTAAACTTTTAAACATTGCAGATCAGCATAGAACTGGTCATAGAGGAAGAGCTAGAAATCCAGTAGCATGATTTTTAAATAACCTGTCTTTGTTTTTGATGTTAAGCAGTAAACGCCAGTAGTGACCAAGAACACAGTGATTGCACACACTATTCTGGAGGGCTTTCATTTTTAATTCATCTTTATGAAGATTTAGAATTAATTCATTCCTTGTGTTTAAAGGGAATGTTTAATTGAGAAATAAACATTTGTGTACAAAATGCTAACTTGTGTGTGTTTTTTGAACATGACTTGTAAAATACGGAACTTTGATAAAGTACTGGTTTGTGTAGAATAAGTGGCTTTATATCATTTTCTGTCACCTGGTTTATAGAAAGTAGTTAGCAGAATACAAGCGATATAAAGTGATGGCATCTTTGTCAAAATTCCATTGTTCTGTTGATAATGACATTGAGAAGAGTAGCTTTGGGGGTGTTCACCTCAAACTAGCACAACCCTTCCATCACCATAGAAACTATAGCATCTTTGCTGAACTGTCTTGAATAATATTATTTTGCACTTACATAGCGCCTTTCATCTCTTGATTTCTCAAAATGCTTCATGAACATGCTTAAGGGAAGTGATTCAAGTCATATCCAACTCTTGACGATTCTGTGTAGAACGTGGGGAAAGTGTCTTTACTTTAAAACTGCCTTGTACCTATTGGGAGTGAGGCTACTACCTAAGTAATGCTAGTTAGAATAAGACAATCTTTGGGCTCTTTTCCTATGTCATAAGCCACTGCTCAACAATATATTTAGTAAATACCTGTTAAGCACCTACTGTATACCAGCCACTGTGCTTAGTTGTAGGGATGCAAAGGTGCTTTTGACATGCCCCTTGCCCTTAAGAAATGCAGTATAATGGAAAAGGGGAGACATCTAGTTACAGATTACTTGTGTACTGATATTATACAATGGTAGCAGCTGAAATGTCTAGGTTTGCTTAGTTTTGCATTTAGTAATCAGATAATAAATTGATCTGTAGGTGTCAAGCATAAACTGAAATGCCATTTAAATCTAGAGGAACCAAGCATTAAGGCAGTAATTTTTTATATATAATAAAGTATATCTTCAGTTTTCCCTAATTTTCTGGCCAAAAATTTCTTAGTCCTTCACTAAAATTTTTTTAGTCCTTCACTTCCATAGCTATTTTATTTTGTCTCCTTATGTAATAGTATTGAATACTTCTGTGCAGTCTAATGGGAAATGAGCTTCTGCAGCAGCCTAAGCATAGGATGACTCTGCCACAGTAAGTAAAACCAATATACTGAGACTAAGAGGTTTATTGATTGAACTGTTAATACTTAGGGCTCCCTGTTTTGGAGGTTTACTTGAGAAACAGCTTATAATTGGCTGACTTGTACAGAACTGATATTGAGCATTAGCTGACCCGCCAGGCAGAATTTGTAACACATTTCTTCTGTGACATAACTTTGTGACAACATGGTAATGTGTACTAAATTTCCAAAATTATCTTTTTAGAAGTTTTTTGTAATAGTAGCCCCCATACAACTTTAAATCTTGCTTTTCTCTGTATTCGATGTCAGATGACCTTCAGTAATTACTAATCATGAAAATAGAATACAATGGATTTCAAAGGGAAAGTTCGGTTTTAAACCAGTCTTGGGGAAATTTAGTTACATTTTTGCTTCAGGTACATGTATAACTTGAATACGCTTGGGCCCTTGCTCTTTATGTAAAACATCTGTGCTTTGTAGTGGCCGTGTGGAGCAAAGGAGGCTTTACCTGTAAGTGACTTTTTACTGATACAAATTTGAGGACAGAGAGGTGAGGCAAATACTGAGGCCTGCGATCTTGAAAGTTGGGACCAAATCAAGGCTCACAAATGTTTGGATTATTTTACAAACTTATTTGAATAAGGAAAGCATTTTGTGAGATACTCATGTGAAAGACGCTATGTGAAGTTTTAACTATCAAAGACTTTTTCTTTTGCACTTTCTTTTGGTGTTTCTTAAAGCCAAACTTAAGCAGGAAGAAATTAATGTTCTTAAGGGGACAGTAGGTGGGTCTTTCTGTGGGCTTTTGTTGGTCTTTCTGTGGGCCCTCTAATGGAAATGATCTCTTTGGCTGTTCAATTTTTTTCTTACTGTATTTTTTAAATTTGTTGTATGGTGCCCTGTGAGCATCAAGTACCACCAGATGAATAAAACTTCTTATATCCAAAGTCTTAGAGTAGTTTTTAATCTTAGTTGACTTTGTATTATTCCTGTACTACACTCTGTTGTGGTTGTGCCATTTTAATATTGAGCTCTTTGGGTTGTTTTCCAAATATGGGAACTTAGTATTGAAAAACCGAAGAACTTTTTCTTTAAAAGAAACTGAAAAAGACAGTTGCAGCCATGTAGGTTCAGTTGTTGGGTTCTTTGGTGTTTTAGTGCTGCTTAAATCCCACAAGGTTACATAAAGCAGAAACTACAACTGTCACAGGGTTTTTCAACCTTGGCATTATTGACATTTTGGACCAGACACATCTTCATTGTGGGTCACTGTCCTGGGCATTGTAGGATGTTGAGTAGCATCCCTGACTACCCAGTAGATGCTAATAGCACTCCCACCCCAGTAGTGATGGCCCAAAATGCCTCCAGATATTGTCTCATGTACTCTGGAGGGCAAAATCTCCCTAGCTTGAAAACCATTTTGAAACTTGTTTAAGCAGGACTCAAATATGTCTGGTAAACAACAAAGCATGATGTAAAAAGTATTTCATTTTCGGCAGCAGTTACCTAGGAAGGAACTAGATTTACTATTTCACAAATACTTAAACACCTACCTTGGGCAAGTCTCCGCATCAGACCTGGGACCAAGAAGCTGAAAACATGTAAGATGTTCACTGCTTTCTGTCCTCAGAGCATCTTGTGGCCCAGTTGGAGCCGGGTGCACAGCACTGGGGCAGGAGCGTCAGCTTCTCGGTGCTCTACTTTGAATGCAGTTGTTCAGCGCCCTGGTTATCACCTGTGAGATGTGGGGTGTGTGGTATGGCTGGAGGAGGAGGGCAGGCAGGAAACAGAGACGCTTGGTTCTCCTTGTTAAGAAAATGTGGATAGGAAGCTGTGGAATGTAAGGTGACTCATGGTGAATTTATATTTGCGATGCAGTCATGAAGATTTAGGAAACGTGAGAGAGTAGGTCAATGACGTTTCTAGTGTTCATGCTAGAAAAGCTAAGTTTAAAAAATTTATTCTTAACAGTTTTATCATTTTATAATACAAAAAGATGATAAAAGGACATGCATGTCAGGTTAGACAATAGACTTGTTAAATTTTTTTGGAAGTAAATTTTTTTGTTTTTTGTGGAAGGAAATTTTTAACGGGCAACAGGCTCTGGAGGGAATTTGTGTTATCGTGGAGTATCTTTGTGCTAGGAAAAAACAAATAGGATAAATTGTTAATTGTTCCTATATCTAACCCCCCCCAAGCTTAAAAATTTACAAATATTGAGAAGAGTTGAAAGAATAGTACAATGAACACCTGTATATCCACCTAAATTCAGTAGTTAAAATTTTGCTGCATTTGTTCTCCTTTTTTAAATAATGTAATTTCATGAAACAATTTTTTCAGTATTATTGCAGAGAAATTTGGGACTAGATAAAAAAGAGGAGGCTGGGTAGCAAAAGAAAACAGGTAACTGAATGAGTTTCTGATGAGTTGGAAGTCAGGGCACAGATGGAGGAATTTTCTTGGACAGGAAGAGAAACATCTTTCCCTGAGTCCATAAGGAAGACAGCGATGTGGTGGGATGTAGGCATGAAAAGTTTGTCCATGGCATATCAGAGAGCATCGAAATACAGAAATAGTTTTACTGCTATTTTAGAAACAAGTAGACATAGAAAAATCAGACTCACAAAAAATTCAAAGCCCCCCAAATTTTAAAACCTGGTAAAGTTTAACAACTGGTGTCTATAGTATATAATGTGTATACTGTGTAATATGCAACTGGATGCTCTGTATAGTTTTTGAACACCGAAGCATAATCTACACATCTGGGAAGAAAATCACTTAGCACCAAGGGAAGACTTCAGATGCCAGATGTCTAGGTCATTGCTACTGAAAGTGTAGTCTGGAGATCAGAAGTATCAGTGTCCCTTGGAGTTTTTTAGAAATACAGACTCTACCCCAGACCTCCTGAAAGGATCTGCGTTTTAGTAAGATCCTGAGGTGACTTATATGTACATTAAAGTTTGAGAAGCCATAGTCTAGGGTACCACTCCATTCCCGATGTGGTAATGACACATGGAAATAAGGACCAAAGTTCCTATTGTAGGTGTGAAAGCAAGTTGGCCTATAGACACAGATAGCCAAGAGGTGGTCAGAACAACCCCACGATGGTACCTTGCTGAAACGTGGGTGAAATCAAAAGGGAGGGAATGAAAGAAGGAGAAATGTTTGTTTTTTATGGTAGAGAATTGCTTTTTCTAATAAGGCTGTGTTATGGACTGAATGTGTCCCCCCAAATTCATGTGTTAAAACCCTGATCCCTAATGTGATGGTATTAGAAGATGGGCCTTTGGGAGGTAAATAGATGATGAGGCTGGAGCCCTCATCAATGGGATTAGTGTTCTTATAAGAAGGGATATGATAACACAAATGAACTTATCTACGTAACAGAGACAGACTCACAGACACAGACAACAGACTTGTTGCCAAGTGGGAGGAGGTGGGGAGGGATGGATTGGGAGTTTGGGTTTAGCAGATGCAAACTATTATATATAAAATGGATAAACAACAAGGTCCTACTGTGTAGCACAGGGAACTATATTCAATATCCTGTGATAAACCATAATGGAAAAGAATATGTATGGGTATATATATCTATATCTGAATCACTTTGCTGTATGGTAGAAATTAACACAACATTGTAAATAAACTACTTCAATAAAATAAATTAAAAAAATAAAAAATAAGGGATATGAGAGCTGACTCTCTCTCTGTCTTGTCAGGATGAATTAAGAAAACGGTTATCTGTAAACTAGGAAGCAGGCATGCCCTCACCAGACACTGAAACTTACTCGCACCTTGATCTTGAACTTCCTAGTCTCTAGAACTGTGAGGAACAAATGTTGGTTGTTTAAGCCACCCAGTCTATGATATTCTGTTAGAGTGACATAAACTGACTAAGACAAGCTGGTTAGGTCAATGTAATAGGTGCATATCCATATTGCTTCTACTTACTGGTTGACATTGATTGTAGGAGAATCTTGACCTGAAGAGATGGAGGCGGGCCTCCCTGGTGGCGCAGTGGTTGAGAGTCCGCCTGCCGATGCAGGGGATACGGGTTCATGCCCCGGTCTGGGAGGATCCCATATGCCGCGGAGCGGCTGGGCCCGTGAGCCATGGCCGCTGGGCCTGCGCATCCGGAGCCTGTGCTCCGCAACGGGGGAGGCCACAGCAGTGAGAGGCCCGCATACCGCAAAAAGAAAAAAAAAATAAAAAAAATAAAAAGAGATGGAGGCTCACTCTCTAGAGGCCCATATGAGCTGGAGTGGCACAAGAGCCAGACAGCCTGTTGAGAATCCTCTTGCTACCTCTACCATATTCTATGGGAAAAGTAGAACAGGGAATCAACATAGTACAGGTTTACAGTTGGCTCTGGAGTTTATACTGAGACTTGGATTTATAACATGGATATGATGCTTAGTGGCTCTATGACTTTGGGCAAGTTATTTGACCTCTCTATGCTTCAGTTTCCCAAATTCAGTTTCCTAATTTGTAGAAAGGGGATGATAATAGTACCTGTTCAATAAGTGGTGTACCTTGTGAAAATGAACTGAGATAATGCCTTTAAAGGAAAATGCCTAAGCATAGTGCTTAATAAGTGTAACAGCTGTTGATGTTGATATAATTTATTATTTTTATTATCACGAGGGAGGAGACCTCTTTTGTCATTGCTAAAATTGGAGGGGATGGAGATTGGTAGGTATCTTGAGGAGAAGACTTTGGAAAACACTTGAGGGAGAAGGGAGACCTTTAGGATTTAACTGATAGTCCCACGGAATTGCAGAATGTTCTCTAGCATTGCTCAACAGCCCAGGTGGATGGCAAAGGTATTTGGTTGGATTGATCTCAGGTGCAGCAGAAAAAGTGATAGGATTAGGGTATTGGCCTGAGTGCAGTTGAAGACCTGAAAGCATAGGTTTACTGTTCAAATCTTCAAATGATTTTAGAAGGAACTGGTGTCACTCAGTGGTTAGAAGCACACTCCACTTCTCAAATTTTAATTCTTTGGAGACAGTGACATGCTTCTGCCTCAGATACTTAACTGATGAGATAGGCAATGCAA
Source organism: Mesoplodon mirus (assembly GCF_964341445.2). Taxonomy (NCBI): domain Eukaryota; kingdom Metazoa; phylum Chordata; class Mammalia; order Artiodactyla; family Ziphiidae; genus Mesoplodon; species Mesoplodon mirus. Next base: position 38,646,305 of record NC_138984.1, read on the forward strand.
TACATTTTCATTTTCTGATGAAAATATATATATATTTTATATTTGAATATAAAATGAATATATAAAATTTTTTTATATATTCATTGCATTAAATAACCTTGAACAAATGACCTATTTGGTTTTTAAGTTTATGAAAGCATGGATTTAAGGGGATTTGAGAAATGTATTCTCAACGGTGTAAAATAAGTATCTATAACTTAAGTCACGAGGAGTTCACTCATTCATTCATTTGACAAACATTTACTAAGTGCCAACTATTACAAGGCCAGCTGCTCTAAACGTAGTTGAAAAGGTCCTTAAAGATGGTGAAGAAAATATTGATGTAATGGTAATAGAGAAGATAATGCCAAAACAAAGCTGCCCATCAAGTTCTCAGTGGGTTCAGAGGACAGAGCTTCCTTCATGTGGGAGAGAGAGGAGAGGAAGTGTGGTTAGGAGGAAGCTTGAGGAGGAGGGCGCGCTTGACCTTAAATTTGAGGAGAAGTGAGAATTGCATGTATGGTGTTAGAAGGAAGGATGAAAAGCTTTAACAAAGTAGTGGAAGTTTGGGTTGTGTTGAAGAAAGTGGGGGCCAGTGGACTGCCCTAGTGATACGAAATAGTGGAAGATCAGATGTAGCCCCAAGAGGTTTGGGCCAGTATCTGATAATGTCTGTTGAAATCTCCAGCACCAAGTATAGTTCCTTCCTTACCAGGTATCCAATATATATTTATTGAACAAATGAATGAATGAGGTGAATTTTATTTCAGTTTAGGGAGAACCTCCAAGGCCGTCCTTTAAACTTTATAGGCAGTGGGTAACCAGTGACTATTCAACATTCATTTATTCAACAAATATTTACTGAAGGTTTTCAAGTAGGGAAATGGCATGAATTTGAACTGTGCTGCAGGAAGATCAATATTCCTGGTTCACTTCCTGGATCTACAGCATAGATGTATATAAAGAGTTTGACCAGGAAGCATTCTCAGGGCAGAGTTAGTTCAAAGAAGACACTCAGGCTGACTAAATCAAAGACTCCACCCAACACCTTTCTCCCACCTCCTTTACTGTGACACTGTGGCCCTGCAGGTCGCTGTCTCATCGCTAGCCAGCCACTGCAGAAGAAATTGGCCAGTTGTGGAAGGAATTGATACAAGGTGGTTTCATGTTTTTCAGTTGCTTACTTGCTTGCTACTTTCCCTAGATGTCCAGTCTTCAGGGGTCTGGAGGGTGTTAGAAAAATGTTTTATACCACAAAGTATCTAGAATATTCTGTTTCTTTCAGGCGGAAAGGATTAATAGTGAACCTTCTGAAAGACTGTGGCTAATTTGACTTGCATGTTGAGCGGCTTCCTGGACATTTTCCACAGGAGAGTTGGGATTGATGAGCTGTCACTGTTATTCCTGGAGCGGGGGGCACTGCGGTGCTCTAGCCAGCCACCCCACGAGATCATGTACACGTGTCATAACAGGGTAAGGAAACAGAAGCAGTTAATGGTCTGCAAATTTTAATGATATTTCTCTGTCTCCACCTTGAAATTATACATGGATCCTACTTTTTAGTATTTTTCTTAGAGGAAAAAAATAGCCTCTTCTTGCTCTAATAAGAAAAATAAGTTTGTAATTAGATGTTAATGGTATCAATCATCTCTGCCCAAGAAATGTTATTAAAGGGGATCAAGCTACCTAGTCCCTTAATTGCACTTACTGAGTCTAGTCCATGGATGTTTGCCATGGCCTGCCAGAGTTATCTGTCTTAAAGAGTCCCAAACAATTTGGACTTCTGCAAAACAAACAAAAAAATGGCCTGAAAAGGGATGGATAGTAATTACTACTTAATATTACTTTGGATTAAAAAAAGACATGAAGGAAAATACTTTTTGAATGCAATGCTGTTTTCTTATGTGCTGAAATTTTTGTCATGCTAGTTTTAACAAGAATTAATTAACTGGGGCCTAGAAGAGAGAAGGAAATCATTCCTGATCTTGGCAAGGTCCTAAAACAGTGAGATATGGGCAAATAAAGAATGTTGTCATGATTAGAACCTTGGTGTTCAAAGGAAAAATTATGAAACCTGCATTTATTGAATAAACAGTTATACAATAAGCCTTACATTTGATTAATACTTCATAATTTCCAAAGTGCTTTAGCATCACTTCCTTCATTTGTCCCTCACAACGGCCTTATGAAGTAGGTATTTATTATGCCAATTGTTCAGAGGAGACAATTAAAGGCCAGAGAGGTTTAGTGGTAGTGCTATCATTTGAACCACGGCTGGTCTGACCCCAAGCCGGTTCTCTCTCCACTGGTGCATGTATTCAGTGTTTGTTTTCTTTTTAATTTTAAATTTTTTAATATAATTATTGGCTGTATTCCCCATGTTGTGCAGTACATCCTTGAGCCTATCTAACACCCAATAGTTTGTACCTCCCACTCCCCCACCCCTATATTGCTTCTCTCCCCCCACCACTGGTAACCACTAGTTTGTTCTCTATATCTGTGAGTCTGCTTCTTTTTTGTTATATTCACTAGTTTGTTGTATTTTTTAGATTCCACATATAAGTGATATCAAACAGTATTTGTCTTCCTCTGTTTGACTTATTTCACTTAGCATAATGCCCTCTAAGTCCATCCATGTTGCTGCTAATGGCAAAATTTTGTTCTTTTGTATAGCTGAGTAGTATTCCACTGTGTGTATATGTGTGCGTGTGCATGTGTGTGTACATCTCACATCTTCTTTATCCATTCATTTGTTGTTAGACACTTAGGTTGCTTCTATGTCTTGGCTATTGTAAATAATGCTGCTATGAACATTGGGGTGCCTTTATCTTTTTGAATTAGTGTTTTTGTTATTTTTCCGATATATACCCAGGAGTGGAATTGTTGGGTCCTATGGTAGTTCTATTTTTAGAAACGTCCATGCTGTTTTCCACAGTGGCTGTACCAATTTACATTCCCATTCAGTGTTATTTCTTAATGATTTTAACTATTGAAATTAGTTTTTGACCCTGTTCTTCTAGACTAATGAGAAATACATTTTTTTTTTTGGAATGGTATCATTTTTTTCACCAAAATCCTTTAGGACCAATAAAGTCAAATAAGTCACTAGGAGACCAGGAGAATGGAAAACATTATTAAAGAGTATAGAAATAAATGTATATTTAATATTTGATAGAGAGTAAACTAAAGGGAAAGGAAAGAATAATGGAAAAATTTTGCCAAAAGGCTTTTCAAAGGGAAAACACATGACTCACTGAAAGATGATGCACTAAATGGAAATGAGATAAATAATGGAAAACTGTAAATGATTAATGCCTTGGTACGTGTGTATTCTGACAAAGACAAAACTGCTTTCACGAGGTGAAGCAATACGCCCAGCACTGAAAGGAAATAGGGGAAATGAGCGTTAAAGTTTAAGTGTCTCCCATAGGTTGTTTTCAAATCCCATAGGTGATCACTGTTTTTTTTTTTTTTTCCCCCTTGGTTTTGTTTTTGGTTGTCTTGTGAACAGTATCTCTGATTATGTGCAAGTCTTTTTTTTTTTTTTTTTTTTGTGGTACGCGGGCCTCTCACTGTTGTGGCCCCTCCCGTTGCGGAGCACAGACTCCGGACGCACAGGCTCAGCGGCCGTGGTTCACGGGCCCAGCCGCTCCGCAGCATGTGGGATCTTCCCGGACCGGGGCACAAACCCGTGTCCCCTGCATCGGCAGGCGGACTCTCAACCACCGCGCCACCAGGGAAGCCCATGTGCAAGTCTTTATTGACAATTTAATGGCTTCCTTTCCCGATTCAAGTCTTGAGACAGTGTCCTTAGCTAGCTAACAGGATATTTCCCCTCTTGTGGATGTAAATCGAATGCATGCAGAACACAAGGCAGGTGCTGGTTGGATCTCCTGCTCAACTGACTTCCTTGGGAATCCCTCTTGCTCTCCTTCGTCTTGAGCTCTGACCCAGCCATACACTGAGGCAATGAGATAAAGTGGCTTCGCAGCCAGCAGTCATCAGGCAGAGGAGTGACAGCTGGGCTGCTGGGAGTAAGCTCATCACATAATTCAGTTCCTTTCTTGCTGTGGCCTGAACTTGCCACCCTCTTCTAGGCTTCCCTGCCCTGGCAGACACAGTTGCCACTATCTGGAAAAGCCCTTTGCTTTCTTCTTCTCTTGGCTGGCTCCTGCTCTTTCTTTGAGAATGGGTCCTTTTACTTTGTTTGGAACCCACTGGCTAAGGTGCTGCCTCGGTGTGCTCCCTCAGCACCTGGTACCCACACACCTCTCCTCACTCCGTGCTGAAGTCGTCCGTTCACTCGTGTGTCTTCCCCAGTGGTCTGTGAAAGGCGTGAGCCTGTGGACTGGGCCCAGCGCCTGTCTGCTATTCAGTGCCCACAGGCTGAGGGACTCCATTAGTGACAACCACCCCAAATTATTTCAGACAGATTATTACTGCTGTGATTATTATTACTGCTGTGCAAGAACTTCTAGACAACAAAGCAAGCAGGTGCATTTTAAAGCAAATAATTCTTTGGTCTTAATTCACAAGGCATGGGCATATCCTATTTTATCACGTGATTGAGAAAACCTTTGTTCAAAAGATTCTATTTCCTGTAACATCCTTAGCTTCTGACAGGGGGCAGCAGAGACCATGAAAACAAAGGCTGGCCCTTCAACTGGTAGCTTACAAAATTTTGGGGCCAGACCTTTAACAACTTTCAGCAGGAACTAGCCCATGATCGCTGACAAACCTCACTGTGGAATAAGACTTTAAGGTAAAGGCTGGCTTTTATTAATAATATTCCTTGAGGGCTTCCCTGGTGGCACAGTGGTTGAGAGTCTGCCTGCCGATGCAGGGGACACGGGTTCGTGCCCCGGTCTGCGAGGATCCCACATGCCGCGGAGCGGCTGGGCCCGTGAGCCATGGCCGCTGAGCCTGCGCGTCCGGAGCCTGTGCTCCGCAGTGGGAGAGGCCACAACAGTGAGAGGCCCGCGTAACGAAAAATAAAAATAATAAATAATAAAAAATAATATTCCTTGAAGGCAATATAAATAACTTACAGGGTTTGTTTTTTTTTTTAAGAATTTTTTCTTTTTTTTTTTTTTTGTTGCGGTACGCGGGCCTCTCACTGCTGTGGCCTCTCCCCTTGCGGAGCACAGGCTCCAGACGCGCAGCCTCAGCGGCCATGGCTCACGGGCCCAGCCTCTCAGCGGCATGTGGGATCTTCCCGGACCGAGGCACAAACCCATGTCTCCTGCATCGGCAGGCGGATTCTCAACCACTGCGCCACCAGGGAAGCCCAATAATTTATTTTTAATGCAAATAATCATCTCCCTCATTTTATTACTGAGTAGGAAAAACTCTCTTCCTCATATGTGTTTCCCCTTTACTACTCACACAGAGCACTTCACTTCTGATACTTTTGGTCACCAAATGTGTGGGGGTTTTTTCCCCTCCCCCCAAGCAATTCTCTATGACACCAGCTGGGTGTCCTATAAATTCAATTCTGACACTGTCTACCTGGAGATAGCATCAAATCTCACAGGTTAAGAGCTCAGTCCCCACAAGACTGATGCCATGCTTCCAACTTCAGGTGCCAATCTCAAGTCCCATGTTGTCACCTGTATTTCTGACCGACTGGCTATAAATTTTTGTTCCCATGACCCCCTCCTTGGGTTTGATAATTTGGTAGAATGGCTCACAGAATTCAGGGAAACAATTACGTTTATTGGTTTGTTATAAAAGGGTATGATAGAGGATCTAGATGAACATCCAGGTGGAAGAGGTGCAGAGCTACCATGCTCCCTCTGAGTGCACCACTCTCCTAACACCAATGTGTCACCAGCCTGGAAGCTTCCTGAACCCCACTTACATTTGGGATTTTTATGGAGGCTCCATCACATGGGCATGATCAACCATTAACTCCATTTCTAGTCTCTCTGCCATTCCTAGAGGATAAGGGATGGCGTCTGCTGAAATTTCCAAGCTTCTAACCATGGCTGACTTTTCTGGTGACCATCACCCATCCAGGAGCCCTCCAAGCTTTGCCTTCTTTCACCCAGGAGATTCCGAGATTTAGGATTCTGTGTCAGGATCTGGGGGCAAAGATTTTCTATTATTTTATAATTACAAAACCTTTAAAAAGATAGGTGCTTATTTTTTTTGCTAGGGACTTGTAAAATGATGCTAGAGCATGAGATGTTTCCAGTTGGTCTTAGGGAGAGTGTCAAGATTTGCAAATTATTATCAGATGCTGGGGTTACCTTCCCTTTCCCTGCCTTGGGAAAAAAAGACATAAAGTAAAGAAGAAAACAAACAATGAAAGCGATTGAAGTAATAACTAAAGCAAATAGCCAGAGCCTAAATCATCCCTCCCCCACCCATCATGGCATGGGGGCCAGTCTCATGCCTCACGTACTTTTTATGTCTAGTGCCCGGTACAGGGCCTTTTTATATGTCTAGTGCCCAGTACAGGGTCAGGCAGGTGCCCAGCAAACGTGTGGAACTGAACAAGCATCTCTGGCCTGATCACATGTAAGTTCTCCAGGGGAGTTTCTGAGTTGTATCTTACATCTAGTTGTCCCATAAATACACAAGGTGAGGAATTTGCATTCAGAAACGTGATCACCCTAGGTCTAACTTCAGGGACTCTGTTAATGTTCTGTTATTTAAAATCATGAAAAGCAAAGTGGGGGAAATAAAAGGGGTGAGATTCTATGTGGTTGCCAGGTGGGTGTGCACAGGTAAGAAACATGCAGGTGGGCTGGGTCTGGTTGGCAGAAAGTTGATGCTCAGTCCACATGGTCAGCTTGAAACTAGGAATACAAAAGAAATTGGCAGTGTACCCTAAGGTTCTCTGCTGTCCTTCTCCCTCTTAGTCTAGAAATCCTGGGTAGTTCAGCTCTATTTCCCTCATGTCCCTCTTTCCAGCATTGCTGCAGTACCTTTGTTAACTGGAGCTTCCCAATTTTTTATTGTGTTGGTAGTTAGACCTCTTCCCCATCCCTGTCTGTTAAGTTCTGTTTGTACTTCTTGGAGGCAGATTTGAAAGCTGGGCTCTTGGCAAGTAATAAGAGCCTGGCCATTGCTTTTTTTTTTTTTTTTTTTTTTTTTTTGCTGTATGCGGGCCTCTCACTGTCGTGGCCTCTCCCGTTGCGGAGCACAGGCTCCAGACGCGCAGGCTCAGTGGCCATGGCTCATGGGCCCAGCCGCGCCGTGGCATGTGGGATACTCCTGGACCGGGGCACGAACCCGTGTCCCCTGCATCAGCAGGCGGGCTCTCAACCACTGCGCCACCAGGGAAGCCCGTCTGGCCATTTCTTTTCGTAAAAACTCAGAGGATCTTACATTGGCTTTCATGGTTCATACTGTTTGTAGAAGACAGCCATTCTCTTAAGGGACAGGACAGGTATTAGGAAACCTCTCCTACTAGAAGAGTTAGATGAGACTCAGAGAGGGGACATCCTGGCCCTGTTGGTCACCTAGATTGTTACTGGCAGAACCTGGATGAGAATCATCTCATCCAGACTCCCCTGGAACAGCTCATCATGCTCATTCATCAGTGGGGCCTAGTTTAGTGATGGGACAGGGGAGATCCTGAAACATGGGATCAAGGGAGGGCATGCGTATTTAGGTTTAGTACAGTGTCTGGCTCAGTGCTGTCTTCAGTATGTGGTAGACTGCTATGATGGGGATCACGGGGTGGCCCAGCCATGGAAGCAGTAGACAGTGTGGAGGATATAAGGAGAAGGCTTTCTTTTTTAAAAAAATTATTTATTTATTTATTTATTTATTTATTTAGGCTGCGTTGGGTCTTTTGTTGCTGAGCACGGGCTTTCTCTAGTTGCGGTGAGCGGGAGCTACTCTTCGTTGCAGTGCACGGGCTTCTCATTGCGATGGCTTCTCTTGTTGCGGAGCACGGGCTCTAGGCACACGGGCTTCAGTAGTTGTGGCACACAGGCTCTAGAACATAGGCTCAGTAGTTGTGGCGTATGGGCTTAGTTGCTCCGCAGCATGTGGGATCTTCCCAGACCAGGGCTCGAACCCGTCTCCCCTGCATTGGCAGGCAGATTCTTAACCACTGTGCCATCAGGGAAGCCCAAGGGGAAGGCTTTTACTGGAGGCAAACATTTCCACAGAAAGGGATATGGGTGGAGACATACCCAAGGAGATGGTGATCAGGGGAATATTCTTCCAGGGGGACAGGGGATCTTGGGGTGTCTTCTATTGGGCCAGGCCAAGCCTTATTTTATTCCGTTGCCACAACAGCCTTGCAAGTATTATTATGCCCATTTGTCACCTGGGACTACAGAGTCACAGGGAGGCCAAGTAATTCCCAGGTTAGCTGCACTGAAGGCCTCTAGGAACTCCATTCACACGAAGTACCATGTGAACAAGCCCCCTGGAATTATAAGAAGGCAGAGCTCACACCGAGGCTGTTTGGCTCCACAGCCCGGGTTCTTAGCACCTCTTCATACTGCATTTTCCAGACAACCTTTTCTGGAACCCAGCATTGCCCAGTCAGGCCCTCATTCATGTATGTCTCCAATCTAACAAGAGAGAACATTGAATAGGTTATAGCTGTTGGGGAGAAAAATGATCTCTGGACTCGGGGTCAGAGGCTGGGGTTGAGTCCTGGCTCTGCTCCTGACTTGTGTGACCTTGGCCAGTCACCTCACCTCCTCACACAGTCATTTGCCATCTGTAACATGAAGAGAAAGGTGTACACTTCTCAGGCTTACGGCGAGGACTCTGTGAGATTAATGAATGTGAAAGTGCTTTGTAAGCTGTGAAGTTCTGACAAACGTAAGCGTTCGTACAAATCAAGGGAACGAATGGGGCCAGCAGGCAGCCATTTATTATGTGGGCTGATATGTATGCAGAGTATGGACTTTTTATGCTCCATTTGCTCCTGTGAAAAATGTACAAGTGACGATGTCCTGAGTCTGCAAACAGAGGATGGGGCCTTTGTGTGTGCTGCGGATGTTGCAGAGCCCGAGGGAGGGGGCCAGGAAATGAAAACCATGTGGCTCTGAGTTGGGCCTTGAAGCTTCAAGCTTCCCCACAAGGAAGAAGAGAAAAGAGCATGCTAGATGTTCTTGGGTGATAACAATGAGAAGTATGAACCCAGCCTAAGTTCCTTGGCTTCTTGTATTTCTCTTGAGCAAATGTTTCTGTTCTTGAAGCAGCTTAACAGCAAAATCACCTTTCATTTGTTGAAATATGACAAAATTGGGCAGAATCAGAGGCTCAGGATGCTGTAAAAATGAGCTATAAAATTTAAATAAGTCTTAAGTGAATTGGCCTTGGGCATTTCCTTGAGTTGAAAAGAAGAGGAGCTGTGTGAACGTGGATCTTGCTTTTTCTTACCATCCTCTACTATGGGGGCCATGACTGTATGCAAAAGAGCTCACGCTTACGATTCTAGTCTTTAAGGAGAAGGAGCAAAGAAAGTTCCTTTTAACCCATCATTTTCCCCCAACCCACTGTTATAGGAAGCATCTGGCTAGGTTGTCTAGAAAGGCACACTCAAGAACTTCCATCTGGGGCTTCCCTGGTGGCGCAGTGGTTGAGAGTCCGCCTGCCGATGCAGGGGACACGGGTTCGTGCCCCGGTCCAGGAAGATCCCACATGCCGCGGAGTGGCTGGGCCTGTGAGCCATGGCTGCTGAGCCTGCGCGTCCGGAGCCTGTACTCCGCAACGGGAGAGGCCACGACAGTGAGAGGCCCGTGTACCGCAAAAACAAACAAACAAAAAGAACTTCCATCTGTAAAGATCTATAGTCTGAGGGTTGCAAGGTAATGATGTTTGTCAGACTGTGAATAAAGAAAATAGAATGGATACTTGTGAATTGGATGGAGCTACTAGGCAGGAAGGAAGTCAAAAGATTTTTTACCTCAATTTGGAAAATTGAATTAGCTAGAAGGATCATAACACATGTGTGCATGTATATGGGGCTGGGGGAGAGAAAGAGAGAGAGAGGTTCCGGGAAGAGAGAAAATTTTAATAACATACAGGTGCTATGATCAGGCATGAACAAAAAATAGCTCTCACATCAGAAATACTGAAGCAGAGGAGAAGTACTGATATTTGTCATGTGAAGCTCTCTAAACAGATTAAAACTACATCTCTGAATTAAAGGGGCAGCTTCTCAAACATCTACTTTAATAGAGAGCTTTCACCCCACCTGACTGAGATTAGCAACAAACCCCTTGTAAAATCAAATTAATGAGGTGATTCCTGGTTATTGAGAAAAGGAACTGGAAAAAAGAGGGAAAGTGACTTTTCTCATAGGAATGGTCAGTGGTTTTATTTTTTTTAAATTTATTTAATTCACTTTTTTTTGGCTGCGTTGGGTCTTCATTGCTGCGTGGGCTTTCTCTAGTTGTGGCGAATGAGGGCTACTCTTCGTTGCGGTGCGCGGGCTTCTCATTGCGGTGGCTTCTTTTGTTGTGGAGCACGGGCTCTAGGCATGTGGGCTTCAGTAGTTGTGGCACTTGGGTTCTGTAGCTGCGGCACGCAGGCTCAGGAGTTGTGACGCAGGGGCCTTTTTGCTCTGCAGCATGTGGGATCTTCCCAGACCAGGAACTGAACCCGTGTCCCCTGCATTGGCAGGCAATTTTTTTTTTTTAATTATTATTATTTTTTTGGTTGAGTTGGGTCTTTGTTGCTGTGTGCAGGCTTTCTCTAGTTGTGGTGAGCAGGGGCTACTCTTCCTTGCGGTGTGCGGGCTTCTCATTGCACTGGCGTCATTTGTTGCAGAGCACGGGCTCTAGAGCACAGGCTCAGTAGTTGTGGCTCATTGGCTTAGTTGCTCCGTGGCATGTGGGATCTTCCCAGACCAGGGCCTGAACCTGTGTCCCCTGCATTGACAGGTGATTCTTAACTACTGCACCACCAGGGAAGCCCTGGTCAGTGGTTTTACATTCGAATTTTTAAGAAAATTCATTGACTCTTAGGAGTTGGAATAATTTCAGAGATTCTTTCATCCAACCCCCCTCAGATGAGTAAACTGAGACCCAGAGAGATTCAAAATCTCACCCAAGGCCCACGATGGGAAAGGGGCTGAGCTAGCCCACGCTCCAGGCCTCTGTCTGCACCTTGGATAAAAAATCACATCGGCGAGGCTTCCTCCTGAGGCTGGGACTTAGGATGTGGGGGCAGTTGCTCTGGATAAAAAGAGGCCTCTTTTAATATTCCCTCATTTTAAAAGTTTGAGTTTAACATCTGCTACAGAGAGAGGAAAATAAATTCCAACTGACTTCCTTTTTCATTTTCTTTTATTTCTCATTTAAGAGTGGAGGTGGAAAGTGGGGCTCGAAGTTGAAGACAGTAATAGGAGCCATGAAAGCACTGTGTGATCCACAATTAGAAAGTGAAATGCTTTACAGATGCCACCAAAAAAAAAAAAAAAAAAGAAAAGAAAAAGAAAAGAGGAAAAGGCAGTCTTGAACCAGGGCACACCTCTTCACCTTCCACATCAACCAGGTAAAAGGAATCAGATGCTAATAAACCACATGTCAGCTAGAATCCTTCTTGAGTAGTTATTCACTTGGCACAAGTGACAGTAGTAGACTATATGTAACATATGTTTTTTATTCAGAAGATTTCTGTGCTTCTTCATCCTAGTTCCAAGCTAATCAAAGTGGACATCTGTGTCCTGGAGGTTCTTTCTTCACAAATCTAGAATCAGACGCGGAATTCCAAGCATCTAGAGGGGCTGGTATGTGACTAGCTGCTGTCAAAGTCCTGGGGCTTGAACTTGCCGACCTAGTCAGAGCAGATGAAAGTTCATTTTTGGGTTTGTCCATCTCTTTACACCAGGTACTCACCCCCTCCCTATTCAAATTCTCCCTATAGTTAGCTATCTTTCCCAAAAGGCACTTAAAAAAATTAAACCAAAGCAAATCTAAGAGAAACCTGAAAGATCAGGATAGATGCTCCTTGATGATATCCTGAAGGGATTTATAGTATCATCGATATTTCCCAATTATTACTGAACTTGGACTGGTATACTTTGTTCATTTTAGATTACATCATAATAATGGGTATTTTATTTCCCTAGAATATTGGTAACTTAAAGTGTCTCAGTTAAAAATTCATTTGGCCACAAGTAACAGAAAACCCAGTTTACAGAGGCTTAAACACATGAGTTTTAATTTCTTTCTTTTTTTTTTTTTGGCTGTGGGGTTTGTAGGATGTTCTCCGTGACCAGGGATTGAACCTGGACCACAGCAGTGAAAGCCCGGAATCCTAACCACTAGGCCACCAGGGAACTCCGAGTTTCAATTTCTTACTTAACAGGAAGTCTGGAAGTAGGCATCTGGTGGTGTTGTTTTGGTGGCTGAAGATGGTGGCCATTGTCCTGATAAATCTCTTGGCCTTCCCTCATAGTTGCAATACATCAAATAGTAGTCAGCATGCCCAAATACAAGTCAGGAAGAAGCAGGGAAAGGGGAGGCCAGCTATGTCCAAACTTTTTTTATCCAGAAAGCCAAATCTTTCTCAGACCATGCTCCCAAGCAGATTTCTGCTTATGCCTCATTGGCGGGAAGTGGGTCATATGGCCCCTCCACTTGCATAGGAAGGTAGAAGAGGAAGAAAATATTATAGTGATTAGTTTAGGCCAATTTTGATCCACCTGAGACTACTGGTACATTGCTTCTGTGAGCCAAATCAGAGTTCAGTCAGCAAGGTGGAAGGTGGAGGATGGTGGAGGATTTTGAGTAATCACCAGCAGCGAGGATCATAAATTGGAGTTCTAATTTAATACATCTGTAAGTGTAATTTTTACTGTTAATAGCAAACAAAGATATTTAAAATGCAGAGAGTTTTACTACATTATTTCCTCTTGCTTCTTTACCTCCGTCTTGATGGTCTTATAGTTTCCATATAATTTTCTTTGAAATGGACTTTGGCATCTACTTTCTTAAAAGAAACATTGTTAAGCCAAACCCCAGCTTTGCCTCCAGAGTTCTGACATGCGCAGAACTACATTAGTTTCCTGGTACATATATCTTCATGAACAGCTGGAAGTAATTTTCAACCTAAGCATTTTGTATTTCATGGATGGGTGAAATTTACAATAACTTTTGAAGCAACTATTCTAAAGCTCATGCATCTTTGATTGGATGCTTGACTAATCCCATCCATTTCATTGGTGCTAAAATATTTTAAAACTCTAAAAACGTCCTTACATGGGTTGTAAAAGAGATACAAGAAAGGCACAAAGAAAAAAAAATCATGTCTTCTCTGGTGCCTCACAGTACATTCAGTGTATTCTCTACATAACAGCCAAAGTGATCCTGCAAAAGGAAAAGTAGGCTACGTCACACTCCTGGTCTCAGTCCTCCAATGGCTTCTCATCATCTTTGATGAAATCCAAAGTTCTTACGATATCTTTCTGGGCTCTCTGTGACCTGGGCCCTGCCTGTCATATTTTCTATCCCTTCTCACTCTGGGTGGCTGCAATGTCCTTCTTTTTTGTCCCCCAAGTAAGCCAACCATGTTTTCATCTCAGGCCCCTGCCCTTGCCTTTCTTTTGACCTGGGATTCGCTCTTCTTGAGTATTTGTGTGGTTTTTTTGCTCCTACTATTCAGGTCTCTGCTCACATGTCACCTCAGAGAGCTTTCTCTTGACCACCCTGTCTTAAGTATCACCTCCCTCCATCATTCTCTATCTGCAAACCTGCTTTATTTTTCTACAAGGCCCTTATTATAAGCTGACATTATATTACATAATTATTGGTTGACTGACTTACTTATTATGTGTTCCCTGCTAGAATGTGAGCTCAACAAGGTAGGAACTCAGTTTGGTTTACTTCTTTATCCTCAGAGCCTAAAATGGTATCTGGTACCAGTAGGCATGCAATAAATATTAATAAATATTTGTCGGATGAATGAATAGAAGTTTTAAAAAACTGGTTCTACTATCACATATTCAGAAGACTAATGAGTGGGTCAGAGCTAGTTACGCAGTTATGGTTTTTTTCCATGCCTACACTGGTATTTTATTTAATTCGCAAATACAAAACTTAATAAAAATGCTCAATGAAATCAAAGGATATTACATTGAAATGTGGTTCTTCTTGAACCATTCACTCAGCAAATACTTACTTTGTGCCTCTCCTTTAAGGAAGTACCAATGATTTTTCATATTTAATGTGTTACCTATTTATTTCCCTATTAGAGTTAACTCTAAATAAACTATTAATAAAAGGGACCAGGAGAAAGGTTCCTAAATGTTCCTGAGGACTCAGTTTTTGGCCCTATATCATGAACATGTTTTATTGATGACGCAAATGAAGCTACTGAAGTCTCTTTGGAAAATTTAGTAAATGAAAGGGAACTACTTACCTCCGTGATGTTATAGAATTAGGATCCTAAAATGTCTTGACCAGCCAGAAGTAATGAGATATCCCACCAAAGAAAATAAATCAACTGATAAGAAGACTTGTAAGAGGTGAACTGAGATGTAACAGCAATATATAGGGAAAAGATTTAGAATTATAATCACTGTGACTCAGCACACTCAGTGTGCTGTGGTTATCACTAAAATGAATGCAAGCTTAGACAACCAAATATAATCATATTACTGTGTTATTAATATCTAACATATTATATGTATATTGTCAAATTAAAAAAACAAATCCAGACTTAGGAAGGAGACACTTTATTTGAAAAGGATTATTGCCAGGAGGAGAAAGAGATTACTGTAGTGCAGTAGGGAGAAAGCTTTGACCATGAGATCTGCAAGCTTCTCAAAAATCAGGCAAAAAGATTTTTCTTTTATAGAGAAAAGTAAGCAAACAAACAGGTGTAGGCGAGTGAGAAGAGAGGTGGCATGATCAGATAGCAGTTCAGAGGATGTTCTGAGACCAGTCTCTTCTTAGCAGGGGCTGTATGCTGGCTCAGGCTGAGGAGGGCTAAAGTTTGGGGCCCTGGAGGAAAAAGAGAAGCTTAACCAAAACTTATTTGGGAAGAGCAGTTTAGCTAATCATTTATGAGGCAAAGAAAGGGAATTTTGGGGGTCTATGTTTGGCCTTGTAAACAAGGGAGGGCATACGTGAGTCTTATTGACGTCGTATTGGGGAAAGGCGGTTCTTTGCAGTAAACTGTTCTTCAGAACACAAAGAGGGGAAGTGTTTTTCTTTTTCATAAAAAAATATATATATTACAAAATTGTTTATTGGAGTATAGTTGATTTACAGCATTATATTAGTTTCAGGTATACGGTATAATGAAATGATTCAGTATTTTTACAGATTATACTCCATTTAAAGTTATTACAAAATAGTGCTATAATTCCCTGTGCCATACAACATAGCCTTATTTCTTATGTATTTTATACATATCAATCTGTATCTCTTAGTCCCATACTACTATCTTGTCCCTCCCACAAGAGGGGAGGTTGCTTTCCATGGTTACAGGGCTTAGGTAAAATTCAACATTTATACAATATATAAATTATATAATGCATAATGTACAAATTATAATTATATTATAGTATAAAGTTATTGTATAGAAAATATTATAAACTACACAAATAAAAAACATAATGCCTATAACATATATAATATTATATATACATATATATATATATATATATATATATGCACAAACACATATAATAGCTAGTATAACATAATGCCAGCTGCCTCTTTCGTATCAGGGAGGTGACAGTCAGCTTTACTTTCATCAGCTAACAGGTGGCTCAGAAGGGCAAATGTGGCTTACATGCTCCAATATTATTTGGCCAGCACATGGGTTTCAAGTTTTAAATATGAAAGCCTTATGTCAGGGGTTAAGTCCAACTCCTATCACTCCTTATGTCTTTACACTGGGCCATAGCCACACATTTATGTTTAGTAGGATCTGGTCCCTGGGAGTGTCAGAATTTGCAACCCCTAATCAAGAGCATTGTGGGCCCACCCTTTGAGGAATGTGGACAAAGTGGATCATAGTCAGGAAACACACACACACACACACACACACACACACAGATGGCAAGGTATGAGAAGTTCGGAGATTTAGTCTAGAGAATATGAGGCAGGGGAAGGATCAGAGAGGCCATCACAATTATCTCCAAACACTAGAATAGTTGCCATGTGGAAGAATTAGACTTGTTCTGTTTGGTCCCAGAAGGGTAATAGTAGGACAAGTGGGAGGAAGTTGCAGGGAAATAGATTTGTGTGTCAGCATAAGGCAGCCCTTTCTAACAGAGCTGCCTCCAGAAAGTGGGGCTCTCCCTGTCACTGTATGCTTTGCTGCAAAGGTTCATTGTGGAGCTGCAGGAGGGGATCTGACTATTGAATGGGTGTGTTGGAATAAGGAGTATTGAAGTTTCTTTTTTTTTTTTTTTTTTTTTTTAAATACATTTCATAATTTCTAGAAACATATTCTACTTCATAGTACAAGGTTTTTGTTTATTTATTTATTTATTTATTTATTTATGGCTGTGTTAGGTCTTCGTTTCTGTGCGAGGGCTTTCTCTAGTTGTGGCAAGCGGGGGCCACTCCTCATCGCGGTGCGCGGGCCTCTCACTATCACGGCCTCTCTTGCTGCAGAGCAGAGGCTCCAGACGCGCAGGCTCAGTAATTGTGGCTCACAGACCCAGTTGCTCTGCGGCATGTGGGATCTTCCCAGACCAGGGCTCGAACCCGTGTCCCCTGCATTGGCAGGCAGATTCTCAACCACTGTGCCACCAGGGAAGCCCCTGAAGTTTCTTTCCCACTGTAAGACTCTCTGATTCTGTGAAATGAAGTAAAACCCCATTATTTTGGCCTTCATTGAGTGATTGATTGATTTTATAAATTTATTTATTTATTTATTTATGGCTGCGTTGGGTCTTTGTTGCTGTGCGCGGACTTTCTCTAGTCGTGTCGAGCGAGGGCTACTCTTCGTAGCGGTGCACAGGCTTCTCATTGCTGTGGCTTCTCTTGTTTCAGACCACAGGCTCTAGGCACACGGGCTCAGTAGTTGTGGCTCGCGGACTCTAGAGCACAGGCTCAGTAGTTGTGGCACATGGGCTTAGTTGCTCCGCAGCATGTGGGGTCTTCTCGGACCAGGGCTTGAACCCGTGTCCCCTGCATTGGCAGGCGGATTCTTAACCACTGCACCATCAGGGAAATTCCGAAGCCTTCACTGATTTAGAATTAGTATAAATCCTGTTAGTGGGGCAGGATGAATTTTTTCTTTATAATATTTTATGATATATTATTTTCTAATATATAAGAAGTGTTTTCTATAACACTAGGAAAAATGTTTTAACTACCTAAAGTCAACTAATAAAGTAATAGTTTATTGTTGATTATGTGTATGACACTATTCTGGGAGTTTTATAGAGCAATAACAGAATATAGAGGGAAAATACATTCCCCTGGGAAAGACATGGTTATATGGGAAGATCTGATAACCCCATGAAGCAATAAGAGAATCAGAAATTATATTTATTTATATCTTATATATTTACAACATCAAGTGAAATTAGACAATAATAATGTGCTAATTGTCAGGAAAACTCATTAAGAGTAAGAGGTGACCAGGTGAATATAGTGAGCATGGTTTACGAGCAAAATATCAGAACACAAGTCAAAGATTACTAGGTAAGTATGTGAAATCAGGCTGTTAGAAAAAAAAGTCTATAATAACTAAACAAACACATTGAAAAGAGTCATCATGGACAACTTTAAATAGGAGGAACTTCTTGTATTTGTCCTTGACTGTTGGCTGCGAGAACAAAGCAGGCTGGAGAGCAGTTTACAGGTGGGAATGAGGAGGGTGGGGATCAGAGACGTCGTGCAGATTGTCCACTTGAGGGAGGTGCATGCCAGGAGTGGAGGGGGATAGGATTATTGGGTGGACTCCCTGTGACGTTGAAAACATGTAGGGAGGTTTGCAATCAGTGCAGTAGGGAGACAAAAAATAAAATTATGTGAGAAATTTTAAAAGAGCAGTTTCTAGTTCATTCACCAGGTATTCATTGAGCACTTTACTGCACACCAGGCATGTTCAAGATGCTGAAGATCCCCTTACCCTCAAGGATTTACAACTAAATGGGTGAGAATGACAAGTAAACAACATTATAATTCCACGTCATAAGTCCTGGAGAGAGAACAGAGGCTACACGTAGTGCAGAAGAGAGTTGGGTGGGGTTAGCCCCACTCCAGGTGGCAACTGGTGTAATGCTATGGAAGGCCTTCAGGTGAAATAATAGCTGAGCTGTGTTTTGAAAGACAGGCATAAGAGGTTTGGAGGACAAGCATGTTAGCAAAGCGAGCAACACATGCAAAGTGACCTGGAGAATAAGTGGGGAGGGACTGTAGTGAAGGACACGGTGGGGTGACAGGTGAGGGTGAGAGGTGGGCCTGGCCAGGTGAAGAAGGGACTTACATAATACCAATAACAGTGAATTAGTTTGTTTTTTTTTTTCTGTTTTTTGTTTTAGGGTAAATCAAGCCGTAGGAGTGAATGAGACTGTGGAATGACTGAGAAGTGAGAAGGCAAAAAAGGGGAGCCCGGGGAGCCCCCTGGTTTCCTTTTATATATAGATAATCATCTCCTGCATACTGACCATCTGCTGTCAAAGCAAAATTCCAGTGGACCTAGCTTTAAATCTTCATACCAAGGTAACAACTTACTCATTTTCTTGTTTTTGTTTTTACTACTGAGAATTGGTAATATTTCTATTAAGGTTAAAATGCCTTCCCAGGATTGGTTAAGTAAATGTGGCATAGTCTTACACTAAAATACTTATTCTTAAAAATGATGCCATAGGACAATATCTAATGACGTGGGGAATCGTTCATGTTTTATAAGTGGAAAAAAGAAAAAGCTGCTATCTATGATCTTATTTTTTTTAAAAGAAAAACAAACAAACAAAAAGATTACTCATTCCTTCCTTCTGAGTCTCATTTTCCTCTTCCGTAAAATAAAAGTATTAGATTAATGATGTCTACGACGCCCTCTAATTATAAAACTCTGTGACCGAGAAAGAATACCATGTTTTCCATTTGCCTTCCTATGTGTTCTCTCTTCTTCTTTCCCATTTTACAGATCTGGAAAATAAATAATATTTCAGTAATAAAATATTTATTTTATATAGCATTATTTAATGTTGAAAAATTCTGTTATCTATTAGTAGGTTGTGTGCTATGTAGAGATAAGGATTTGAGTATTTATTGCATACTTAAAACTTTGCTAAATATTAAGAAGTCTACAAAGAAATTCTGCCTTCAAGGAGTTTATGACCCAATTGGAAAGGAATGGAGATTCATGTATATACTGGTGAATAAAAATAATAAGTGATAAAAAACAGTACCAAAATTATACATTTCATCATTGCGCAGAAACCAGAGAAGGACCCATGATTTTAGCATATACACAGATTTACTCCTGAGGTGACTTAGTCAACAGAGGCCCCACCAGGACCACTGAAGCCCCACCAGCCCTCCCAAAGCTTTGAGGTTCTGGTGAGGACGGCCATCCCACAGGCTGACTGCCCCCCACTTCACAGCTGGAGGAAGCTGGCCTGGCCTGTAGGATACTCATCTTTAGCCCTCCTCACTCCCTGAAGAGGATCCTGTCTTCTGTATCTTCTCTCCTCCCAGCCTTACCCACTACTCCTCCCTCAGCACAAAACCAGGTGTGGACCATGCCTCTGGGCCTCCGGCTGCCAAGTGCTGAAGAATCTCATGCTGGGGAGTAATAGTTGCTGATTTTTATGGCGTCATCAACCAAGAGCAGAGAAATACCAGCAAGGTCTGCCCTTCACAGGTGATTTCCCTTTTCCCTTCCCCAAGTTTGTTACCACAAGGGCAGGGCCTATTTATTTACTCTTAGGCCTGCTCAGAGGAGCAAAGATTAATTACTAATAGCTCATTGGCTTATCTTGATTACTAAAATAGTAATCTAAATATTGTGGCTAGGTCTTGTTAACCAGTACGAAATTATCTCAAATATACTCCAAACAATATATTTGAAACTAAAACATAAGAATGACTCTAACTTCTTTTTAGCAGGCCAGATTATAATAGCTAAAATCTTAAAATACCCACTCTATATAATTATATGAGTTCGTCATTTGTGTTTATATTTATATAAGTAACATTTATTTATATTTATTATATATTTTTTAAAACGTTTATAATAATAAAAATGCCAGAAGTCTGTAGAAAAATGAGCAAAGGACTCAAAGAGAGTGAGTAAACCATGTGGTTAATAAGCGAATATAAAGATGCTTAACTAATGAGGAACTGAAGAAATGCAAAATAAAACAAAGTGACATTTTCAGCTACTGGTAAAGATTTAATTTAATTTTTTTTTTTTTTTTGGCTGAGTCGCATGGCTTGTGGAATCTTAGTTCCCCAACTGGGGATCGAACCCTGGCCCCTGGCAGGGAAAGCGTTAAGTCCTAACCACTGGACCGCCAGGGAATTCCCAAGATTTAAATGTTGATGAGAATATGAAGAAAGATACTTTCATACACTATTGCTTAAATTATAAATTAGTAAAAACTTTCTGGAAGGCAATATATGTTCAGTTAAAAAAATCTGTATACCATATTTCCTAGACATTCTATTTCTAAGAATTTCTAAGGAAATAATTAGACAAAGGCACAAAGGTGTAACTACAAGCATGTTCACTGTAATAGTATGTATAATAGTGAAAAATAGTACTGAATGAGCATTAATATAGGATGAGGAGGCATATTTTAAAAATACAGACAGTGTTCGGCTTACCCATTAGCTATAAATTATGATGATATTTTCCATAAAAGCTTTGCTGAGCATTAGATAATTGGGGCAGAAAGGTCAGTGAGAAATGTCTCAACTGCTTTACCATGGTGACTATGTAATATGCACTTAATGGAAACACAACTTGCCAAAATATATAACTCTCTCCCATAGTCCTAGAGCCTATGCATTTTTTAATAAAGAACGTTTTCAACTCAGAAATGGTAAATTTAGTACAAAGCTTTCAGTTGTTTTGGGGGGGGGGAAAGAAACCCTAAACAGATTCAAAGAACACAGGGACTAGAATTTCTATTGAAACCAGATGTTCTCATTGTGGTTGTATTTTAATGGTTATCAGCAGTCAAACCTTAAAACCCACATCTTCAACATGGCTTGGCTAATGTGAGTCATCCACTAATGACTGGGTAAGTTACAATTGCCCTCCGTATCCAGCGGTCGGCATCCATGGGTTCAACCAATTGGGGATAGACTATGTTAACGTTGTTGCTGACTTATACTATGAGGTTAGGCCTACTATGGTTGTGTCTGTATTGAACAGGTACAGACATTTTCTTGTCATATTCCTTAAACCATACAGTATAACAACTATTTCATAGCGTTTACATTGTATTAGTGATCAATTACAAGTAATCTGATTTAAAGTATATGGGAGGTGTGCATAGGTTATATGCAAATACTATGCCATTTTTATAAGAGAGTTGAGCATTTGAGGGTTTTGCTATCTGTGGGGGGTCCTGGAACCAATTCCGTACAGATACTAAGGGATGATTTGTGTCTTTTTTTTTCTGTGCACAAGAAACAGATTACTATACTGGCAGCTTTTGTTTGTGAAGAATTTGCTGTGTGCTGGTCCCCATGTGTAAGCATCTATCCATCTTATTGCATTTAGTTCTAAGAAACCTATAGGACCAAGTGTTTTCTGCATTGTATAAACGAAAACGTTGAGAGTGTGAGAAGTTAATGGCTTGCTTAAGGTCATCCAGCAGGGATTCAGGCCCATGGCAGACTACAGCCTGGCTCATGTTTTCCACATTGTACAGTCTTTCCACATTGTACAGGGAAGGACAGATGTAGAAGAAACGGTCATAGCAGGTCTGATGTTCAACTGGTAAACACCAATGTGGCCACAATGATTTTCTAAATGTTAAAATATTTCCATACTAATTGGTAAATAGCTGCTCCCTGCCCCCAGTGCTCTTCCACTTCCCTCCTACGAGGCCCCTGCCCTGTCCCCCCAAACATGCAGCAACTAGAGGGGCCACACCTGGCCCAGGAGGGGGCTTCAGGGGGCCTTCTGTCTGTGCAGCATGGTGATTATTAAGTCTCTGCACATCACACCTGAAGAGAGGAAATCTCTAGTGAGGACAGGGCAGAGACAGCAGCTCTAGAAGTTACAGCTTTGTTTGTCATGTGCCATCTCAAGCTACTCTCTTTTTTTTTTTTTTTTTTTTTTTTTTGCGGTACGCGGGCCTCTCACTGTTGTGGCCTCTCCCGTTGTGAAGCACAGGCTCCGGACGCGCAGGCTCAGCGGCCATGGCTCACGGGACCAGCCGCCCCACGGCATGTGAGATCTTCCCTGACCAGGACACGAACCCATGTCCCCTGCATTGGCAGGTGGACTCTTAACCACTGCGCCACCAGGGAAGCCCGCTACTCTTTTTTATACATTAAAAGTTTCCGAGACTTCCCTGGTGGTGCAGTGGTTAAGTATCCACCTGCCAGTGTAGGGGACACAGGTTCGAGCCCTGGTCCAGGAAGATCCCACATGCTGCGGAGCAACTCAGCCCATGCACCACAACTACTGAGCCCGCGTGCCACAACTACTGAAGCCCATGTGCCTAGAGCCCGTGCTCCGCCACAAGAGAAGCCACCGCAATGAGAAGTCCATGCACCGCAACGAAGAGTAGCCCTCGCTTGCCACTAGAGAAAGCCCGCGACAGCAACGAAGACCCAATGCAGCCAAAAGCAAACCAACAAATAAATAAATAAATAAATTTATTTTTTTAAAAAGTTTCCTTCCCATCAGTTATAAGTCGATCCCATGTTCACTCTTTGCTGCCACCCAGGGACCCATGCATGAGGTCTGGACTTTCCATACAGCCTCTTCTTTCCTGGTGGCATTATTTCCTCACCTTCTGCTCAGCACTGTCAGCCCCAGGGCACAGCCAAACGTGATTGTGGAACTTGGGGGGATT
Organism: Mesoplodon mirus; assembly: GCF_964341445.2. Classification (NCBI taxonomy): domain Eukaryota; kingdom Metazoa; phylum Chordata; class Mammalia; order Artiodactyla; family Ziphiidae; genus Mesoplodon; species Mesoplodon mirus. Next base: position 38,669,220 of record NC_138984.1, read on the forward strand.
TCATCAAATCTAAGGCAACACTGACTGAGGTTCACCATTATTTTATGTACCAGAAAGAAAGAAAAAACCTGCCAACTAAACTGTGACCCAAGAAGTGCTGTGCCATTATGAGTCAGTCACACTAACGTCTTGTCGCTTTGAAATTTCTTTCATCTATTCTGAAGGATTTGGCAATGTCTCTGCCATGATAGGCAATCCTTCTGTATATTTCTCTGTAACAAAACGTAAGCTAGATTCATCTACTTGTGGGTGTCTTCCTTTTTTAGGTCATAAAGGCTGTGGTTGGTTTACTGCTTTGCTAAAATATGTAAATGTGGTCGTTACTACTAAGAGGAATATTTGTATCTTTAATACCAAATTCACGTTCTACTGTTGTTTCTATTTTCTGTGTGTGTTTCTACTGAAACTTTTCATATCAGTGTTGAATCATAATGTAATCATTCTGCAGACTTTTCTTTCTTTTTTTTTGGCTGCACTGGGTCTTTGTTGCTGTCGCAGGCTTTCTCTAGTTGCGGCGAGCAGGGGCTACTCTTCCTTTCAGTGCACGGGCTTCTCATTGCAGTTGCTCCTCTTGTTGTGGAGCATGGGCTCTAGGCATGCGGGCTTCAGTAGTTGTGGACACGGGCTCTAGAGCGCAGGCTCAATAGTTGTGGTGCACGGGCTTAGTTGCTCCGCAGCATGTGGGATCTTCCCGGACCAGGGCTCGAACCCGTGTCCCCTGCATTGGCAGGCAGGTTCTTAACTACTGTGCCACCAGGCGAGTCCTGCAGACATTTTTCCTTTTTTAACATCTTTATTGGAGTATAGTTGCTTTACAATGATGTGTTAGTTGCTGCTTTATAACAAAGTGAATCCCCTATACATATACATATATCCCCATATCTCCTCCCTCTTGTATCTCCCTCCCACCCTCCCTATCCCACCCCTCTACGTGGTCACAAAGCAGAGAGCTGATCTCCCTGTGCTATGTGGCTGCTTCCCTCTAGCTATCTATTTTACATTTGGTAGTATATATAAGTCCATGCCACTCTCTCACTTTGTCCCACCTTACCCTCCCCCCTTCCCATGTCCTCAAGTCCATTCTCTATGTCTGTGTCTTTATTCCTGTCCTGCCCCTAGGTTCTTCAGAATGTTTTTTGTTTTCTTTTTAGATTCCATATATATGTGTTAGCATATGGTATTTTTTTCTCTTTCTGACTTACTTCACTCTGTATGACAGTCTCTAGGTCCAGCCACCTCACTACAAATAACTCAATTTTGTTTCCTTTTATGGTTGAGTAATATTCCATTGTATATACGTGCCACATCTTCTTTATCCATTCATCTGTCGATGGACACTTAGGTTGCTTCCACGTCCTGGCTATTGTAGATAGAGCTGCAATGAACATTGTGGTACATGACTCTTTTTGAATTATGGTTTTCTCAGGGAATATGCCCAGTAGTGGGATCTGCAGACATTTTAAATGGTGATTAAAACATATAAACTATCAACAGTGCATATCCCTCAATTAAGGTGACAATAATGTGAGCAGCTAGGACCAGGTTCTCACAAGCACAGGCAGGGACAACTCTGTCGTGATTACTGCCTGGCCAACAGTGATTATAAGATGTATCCTGATTTCAAAGATTTTAAATGTGAAAATATATGCATCTTAGGACTTATTACATTACGCCTTGTTTATTTGAGGTCAGTCAGTTGAACTTTGCAGATGCAAAGACTGAGATTCAGAGCAGTTGAGCACTTTAAGATCACAGCCTCATAATTGATGGAGCCTGGAATTCTGAGCCATGTCTGACTCCAAAACCTATGCTTCTTTCCATATAAATTGATCACCCAAATGCGGAGAAAAGTCAGTCCTATATGAATATCAAGGACATTATTGATGCTTTACCTTGTGTCCCCAGCAACATTTACCAGTACTGTGTCCCCATCTACAGCCTCTGGGGGCTTCGCTCTTAATAGCTGGAACCTGCAGCCTTCTTTAGAGAACTACCCTAGGGCTCCCGAAGCAATTTGAACTGGACCTTCCCAGAGCTGAAAGGTAATAGGAGTTTTCATGCCCTCAGGGCGACTGAAAAACAATGACTGACTAATGCAGGAGTAGAAACTAAGGCAGGAGTAGGAAGCTCAGCTCCTTTGCTTTGAGGCTAGACAGATTCTGTGATGTAACTGACCCTCCAGAGTTTCCCTTAGGATCAGGCTAAGGCTGGGACTTCACCAGCCTGGCCTGGCTTTTTCCCTTTCCCTAACCTGCTTCCCCATTCTTGTACTGCTTTCTCCTGGGAGCCTTTCCTTAATAAGTCAATTGCACACGAATCCTCATCTCAGGGTCAGCTTCTGGGAAACCTGACCCAAGACAACACAGAAATAAGTGAATAAGGCAGCATCATATATGGCATCATAATGCCAATGGCATATGCTAATTGAGTCCAGCCTTCATCACCTTTCCAGTCCTGGGGCAAGCTCCCAGGTGAGCTCCCCTTGGACTCCTCGTCCTAATGATGATCTTTCCACATTCCAGCATCAGCTACTGGGGTGGAGGCTCTCTGAAACAGCCCTTGGGAATCCTGTTTTCATTCTTGTCACTATTCAGGCCCAAACCTAGATTATTCTAGAGACTGTGTCCCTGCGCTCCACTTTTGGGATCAGTAAACTCAGAATTTTCTTTCTCTTTTCTTCATCTAAACATCATGTTTGGAGTCACACAGTACTGGAATTGCAAGAGCTCTGAAAAATCATCAGGCCAACCAGAGAGGGGAAGTGACAAGCTCAAGATCAAAAAAAGAGCTGGGGGGACTTCCCTGGTGGCACAGTGGTTAAGAATCTGCCTGCCAGGGCTTCCCTGGTGGCGCAGTGGCTGAGAGTCTGCCTGCCGATGCAGGGGACACGGGTTCGTGCCCCGGTCTGGGAAGATCCCACATGCCACGGAGCGGCTAGGCCCGTGAGCCATGGCCACTGAGCCTGCGCGTCTGGAGCCTGTGCTCCGCAATGGGAGAGGCCACAACAGTGAGAGACGCGCGTACTGCAAAAAAAAAAAAAAAAAAAAAAATCTTCCTGCCAGTGCAGGGGACAAGGGTTCTATCCCTGGTCCGGGAAGATCCCACATGCCGCGGAGCAACTAAGCCTGTGCACCACAACTACTGAGCCCACACGCCACAACTACTGGAGCCCACGCACCTAGAGCCTGTGTTCCGCAACAAGAGAAGCCACCGCAATGAGAAGCCTGTGCACTGCAACAAAGAGTAGCCCCTGCTCGCTGCAGCTAGAGAAAGCCTGCGCGCAGCAACAGAGACCCAATGCAGCCAAAAATAAATAAATTTTAAAAAAAGAGGTGGGAAACTATGTCTAGAATCCACAGTTTTGTTTCTCGTACTGTATGCCCCTGGCTCTGGAGTTACGTATTTCTGAGTAAGACACATAACAAACCTGGCTTCAAGGAGGACTATTCCCTCCATTTTGTGTGAGAAATTAAAATCCCATTTATATTTACGAATACCTAAATTATTCTCCCTTACAATACTCCAAGTCCATATTTATCTTTCAAGGAAGAAACCTAATATGTTCACTTCTTATCTAGGATGCCCTGGAAACTTCAGTTTACTTCTTGGGGCACAGACAATGTGCTTCACTCATTCCTGCCTGCATAGTGGAAGAGCTGTCTCAGAATTCTGTCTTCATCTCAGAATTTGATCCCTACTTGCTTGTACCACTAGAGGGATAAAAGGAAAGCCCGGAAAGAACATTAACTGAAAATTAATGTTTGTGCTATGGTATTGCCCCATTTGAAATCTTTTCTGGAAAAATAGAGACTAATTTGCCTAGAGCTAGGAATTTAAGAGAGAACTGATTTTGGACTTGTTATTTACACATCTTAATCCTACATAGAGAAAGGCATTTTTCTAAGCTTCACAGCCTGAGACAGAATTATAAGGCAGACAAGGGTTATTTTTAGAGACCCTCATTTGTAGTCTGATAATATAGTCCCCTTAGTTCTCCGGGCCCCCTATTGCCCCTTTGTCTTCCATGGCGGGGGGTGGGGGGGAATAGGGCACAGTGGAAAGAGCTGGGCCAAGTGGAAGATGGTCTACTCACCATCTAATGGGTATGCTCACCATTAATGTTTTTAAAAAACAAAATTCAACCGAGTAAATGTGAAGATCGAATTGGCTTTATTACGTGCTTCATGAATTGGACAGCATCCCATCTAGCAACTAGAAGGGTGCTCCAGGGGTTTTACAAAATGGAAGATTTTTATAGGAAGAAGGATGGGGCAAGGGAGCTATTAGCAGAAGAAAAGAAAAGATTATTTTTAGGCCAGGACAGTCTTTTTTGGGTAGAAAGGACCTACAAGGATTTTATCATGCATCGTCATTGCCTCTTCTTCCTGGGGGTAGAAAGGGCCACAGAGGGTGAAAGATTACCTCAGTGGTGCTGAACAGAAAATTCCAGACTGGTTGATGAAGATTACATTTCTGGTGAGGGTCAAACTGCAGTTAGGTTAGGTATTAAGTCTAGGTTTGGGGGACTTCCCTGGTGGTCCAGTGGGTAAGACTCCGCGCTCCCAATGCAGGGGGCCTGGGTTCGATTCCTGGTCGGGGAAATAGATCCCTCACGCGTGCCGCAACTGAGAGTCTGCATGCCACAACTAAAAGATCCCATGTGCTACAACTAAAAAAAAAAAAACAAAGATCCCACATGCCACAACAAAGATCCCCGCGTGCCGCAGCTAGACCCAGCGCAGCCTAAATAAGTAAATAAATAAAAATAAATATTTAAAAAAATAGTAAATTTAGGTTTGGTATCATGGGCTTTAACACAAGCAATGCCATTTTGGGCCTGTGGTTTTTGTCTTTAACAATGTCTTCTGAGAACTGCAAGATCCATGCCGCTGTCTGAATGACGTCACATACATTATTTACCCTCCCTGAGTCTCAGTTACTCTAGTTATACAATGGTTATAACAACACTTCTCTTTCCCAGCTCATATAAGGGAGATCACCTGAGATCATTTATGAGAAAGCATTTTAAGTTGAAGTATAGTTGATTTACAGTGTTTCAGGTATACAGCAAAGTGATTCATTTATATATATAAATATATATTCTTTTTCAGATTCTTTTCCATTATAGGAAAGATATTTAATATAGTTCCCTGTGCTATACAGTAGGTCCTTGTTGTTTATTTATTTTATATGTAAGAGTGTGTATCTTTCAATCCCACATTCCTAATTTATCGTTCTCCTTTGGTAGCCATAAGTTTGTTTTCTATGTTGTTGAGTCTATTTCTGTTTCATAAATAAGTTCATTTGTATCATTTTTTTAGATTACACCTATGATATCATATGATAGGTGTCTTTCTCTGTCTGACTTAATTCACTTAGTATGATAATCTCTAGGTCCATCCATGTTGCTGCAAATGACATTATAACATTCTTTTTATGGCTTAGTAGTATATACCATTGTGTATATATACACACATGCCACATCTTCTTTATCCATTCATCTGTCGATAGACATTTAGGTTGAAAGCATATACTTACAATGTGTTACCTTCTCTTTGGTCCGTGCTTTCTGCTGGGTGATATTGGGCCTTAATGCGTGAATTAGATAAACCATTTTCCTAAACTTCAATCACTCATATGCCACTTCCATGATTTTTACTGTAGCCTCATATTATACATACTGTCATCAATTTAACATTCATATCTAAATAAACTGACTAGGTAAATTTAAATATATTATTTAAATATATAAATTGCTAGGTAAGTCAATTTAAATGATTTTAAACAATAATATCTGTGAAAACCCAGGTTTGAGGTGCTAGTTACATTTCTTCCTAATATATATTAAAAATGAGTGTATAACTGTTAAAATGGAGAAAATCCATCTATAACCATCAACTTAACCCCCAATAAAAGACATGCTGCACTTTGGAGAATAAATCACCTGTGTATGTTGGCTTGCTAGTAGCTCCTGGCAGTTCTCAGCTAGTGTACAGGGTATAAGGTGAACCCTTCACAGGAGGGTGTGGGTGTTGTCAAATATTGACTAACATTTACCAGTTAATTCTTCCTGGGATTCAGTATACATGTATTTATTTATATGAGGTCTGTCAGCTGGAGTAGGCTGAGGGGCTGTGTGACACAATGTACAACGGCATAGAACTTTCTGTGCAGCAAGCCGGTGCCAGAGAAAGGTCTTCTGTTGCTTGGATGTGAAAGGTAAAGTCATTGACTTAACAATGTATAACAGAGCCTGGTCATGTAGTAAAAAGGTCTGCTCAAATAGAAACATAGTGCTGAAGGGTGACAATCATAACTGCTGCTTTGACAGTCACAGTGACATTGTTCCACTGTAGTACGAATGTATTGGAATTATTGCTAACTAGTTTAGTATTGTCTGAAGGCCTTTCAAGCATACCACTGGTATTCGAAAATGTCCTGCAGACGAAAATGGCTCAGAACTGCCGGCACAGTGCTTTACGCTGGTTACAATGCACACACCTGCTTAAAAGAGATGCCCTTAAGGATAACGTTACTGGTGGAAATTTCAGGAAAACTTGCAGGTCAACAAGATATCGGTATGAGAAGAAAATCTGCCTTGGTCATTGACAATCTCAGTTATTAAATGTTCTCTTTGTGTATTACAGAAAGGCAATTGGTAGAAGCATGGGGGAAAAGACCCATTTTGCTGCTATGGGAATTCCTGAATGCCTTTTCTGTCACTTGCTGTCAACTAGCACTGAGTTATTGGGTTGGCCAAGAAGTTCGTTCGGGTTTTCCGTACTACAATATCGTCTTACGAAAAACCCGAACGAACTTTTTGGCCAACCCAATATTTGAGGTTAAGTTTACCTTCTCTGCCTAATTCCAGTTATATATTCTCTAACTTACTTATTTTCTTATTGAATTAATTTTGAAGAGATATATTTTTCTAGTCAATTATTCATTTAATCTGATTTCAGTTTTATTGCCAAAAAGTTGTTCTTAGTATTCTCTTTTTAAAAAATCTTTGTTGTATTTATAGTAATGCTCCCTTGTTACTCCTAATATTGTCCATGTATGCTTTTTCTTTTGATTTCTTTACCAATTTGCCAGGGTTTTGTCTAGTTTTTCAAAAGTCCTCTAAAAGAGCCAAATTTGGATTCTCTCTACTTTAGCTTCTTTATAATCCATCTTTACACCCTTGGCATGCACTGCAATATTTGTATGTGAAAACTCCCCTAATAACTCAAAGCTGTTGCCCTGAATAAGTGAAAATTCCCCTTATCTGGAAAAACTTTCAAAAATTTCCTGCGTGGGCATATTTCCTTCTTTCTGTCTACTTCCGTAAAGTCGTTTAACTCGTTTTAATATTGTTGCTTAAATTCTCTTCCTTTGGACGACACTTTCCCCAATTATGGGTATGTTCCCTCTCAGTTTTACTGCTGTTCAAAATCTGAAGCACATTAAGAAAGTTCTTTAAGGGCAATAAGTGATTAGCTTGGTGTATTCTAGAGAGCTCAGGCTCAAGTTGAGCTCTGAAAGATGATTCGAATTTGGATATGCAGTGGGGCCAGTGATATTCTGGGTGGGGCTTGAAGGTGGTGTGTGTGGGTAGCAGTGAGACTATCGCCCTCAAAAGAAAAAAAAACCAACAACCTGGAGATTCAAAGTTATCTCCTTCAGAACTCCCCTGGTGGCACAGTGGTTAAGAATCCGCCTGCCAATGCAGGGGACATGGCTTTGATCCCTGGTCCTGGAAGATCCCACATGCTGCAGAGCAACTAATCCCATATGCCACAACTACTGAGCCTGCGCTCTAGAGCCCATGAGCCACAACTGCTGAGCCCACGTGCCACAACTACTGAAGCCTGCATGCCTAGAGCCTGTGCTCCGCAACAAGAGAAGCCACCGCAATGAGAAGTCCACGCAGCTCAGTGAAGAGTAGCCCCCGCTGGCTGCAACTAGAGAAAGCCCAAATGCAGCAACGAAGACCCAATGCAGCCAAAAAGAAATAAATGAAAGATAAATTTAAAAAGCAAACAAAGTATTCTCTTTCAACCAGCTACATCTGAACCTTGTTCTCTCTGGCTCTCTGTGCCTTAGAGGCTCAGGCCATCTTTCAAAGTCTCAAATCTGTGCTGCTCCCTCTCACCAAAGGGCCTCTAAACATGCTCTTCCCCCTGCCTGGGACTCTCTTCCCTGGTCCTGCCACTTTTCCCCACTTTATTTCTATTCCCTTTCTCAGATATCTGTTTAACCTCTGTCCTTTCCCATGAATACTTTTCTGATTCCCACCAAAGAAGGTCAAATTCCCCTATTGCAACTTACTATGAGTGTAATTTTGTGGGGTTTTTTGGCTGTGCCACAAGGCTTGTGGGATCTCAGTTCCCCAACCAGGGACTGAACCCGGGCCATGGCAGTGAAAGCCTGGAATCCTAACCACTAGGACACAAGGGAACACCCACAGGAGTGTAATTTTATCTTTTTTTTTTTTTTTAGATGTTGGGGGTAGGAGTTTATTAATTAATTAATTTATTTTTGCTGTGTTGGGTCTTCGTTTCTGTGCGGGGGCTTTCTCCAGTTGTGGCAAGCGGGGGCCACTCTTCATTGCGGTGCACGGGCCTCTCACTGTCGCGGCCTCTCTTGTTGCGGAGCACAGGCTCCAGACGCGCAGGCTCAGTAGTTGTGGCTAACGGGCCTAGTTGCTCCGCGGCATGTGGGATCCTCCCAGACCAGGGCTCGAACCTGTGTCCCCTGCATTAGCAGGCAGATTCTCAACCACTGCGCCACCAGGGAAGCCCATGAGTGTAATTTTAGATTAATGATGTGATTCCATGATTAGTGCCCATCTGCCTCTCTGGCATATAAACTTGAGGGCAAGAACTAAGTCTACTATTTTTTCACTTGTACCAGTGCCTTACAAAGAGTAAGCGCTCAGGTAGCAGTTGTTTCATTTTCTCGCATTTGTTAACTAGTTAACATGGTTAACTAGCTGTTAACTAGTTAATGGTGTAGAGATCTACAAAGTCCATCTCTAGAGATATAATGTCCAGACAAGAGCTACTTGACCCAGGACTGCTCAGAATTTGAGAGGCCTAAGTTATTCCCACTTATTAAAATAAATAAAGGAATGCAAAATGACTTAGAAAAACTGCCTATTTGAATGTTTACGTTGAGACAATTAACACTTTAACACATACAACACATAATACAATATAACTGTGCTGGTCACAAGATAATTATAAGATTTATTAAATTACCCTTTCACTGCACTCAGGCAGGGTGGACTGGATTGGAGTTCAAGCATCAAGGCATATGATGCATATCCTTCTTCAACCCCACTACTGTATCTCTTGGTTCAAGGAGTCACTTCCTCCATTTGAGGCCCTTTGTGGAAGTGATGCCCAAGCCACATCCCCTCCTGAGCATCCCCACCCATGGTGGGACCAGGCTTGACCAAGGATATTAGCCTATCCAAAGAAAGAGCCTTGGGAAAGACAGAGATAGGGAGACAGACCCTGGTGAGTTCTCTCCTGCGCAGCTTACACCCTGACCTGGGAACACGCACAGCTCACCTGTGTGGCAGGTCAAGCTCTAGAGGTGAGTTGAAAGTGTCTAGCAATCACAGCTCCTTGATGCCATGAGCTCCCATGACCCTGAGTCCAGGCTCACCAAACAACATGTGATTATAATCTGATTTCCAGTGTTTGTAGCACTGTAATACAGGTCATCCTTTAGTAATCCCCCCTGCCTGTCTGAATGTCCTTAGAATATTACTGCAGAAGATAGTCCCTACTTCCAGCAATTCTGGGAATATCTGAACTACCAGGCAATTTCTCAGTCACAAGGATATGCTAAGGGATTTAACAAATATAAAAAATATTGTGTAACACATGCTTCAAAAGTAGAGTTAAATAGATAGCACACGGACTATGAGAATTCCTAGGTTAATGTCAATTTTTAAAGGCTGTTCACTTCACTCATCTTTTCTTCTTTTCCTTGCAGAGGAACGAGGAACATTGAGATGCACTTGCCTTTGTGTTTAGCTTAAGTATTGTGTGACTAGGAACAAATGTATTTAAGTGGAGTGTTCACAGCCTCTTTTACCCACTAAAGAGAATTCTGAGTCTAGTGACTCCCACCTCTCCTTTTTCCTGAGAGCTGAGGAGGATTCTCTCTTTGCTAGGTTGATTTCTGGGCTATGTGATGCAGAATTGGGACAATAGTAGAAAACAGAACACAGAAGAGACAGGTTGGAGTATTTTCATAGAAAAAGGCCAAGATTTACTCATAAGAGAAAAAAAAAAAAGAGAGGATAAAAGGGGGAAAAGAAAGGAGAAGAAAGACCAGAATTATGAGGACTTTTTCTCTCAGGAATTTTGTAATTGATGGTTGAAGGTCAAGAAGAGAGAATATGGACTTGATGGGCAATTCTTTTCCACGTAGAGGACACTGAAAGTGGTGGAGGTGAGAGAAAGGATTTTTTAAAAATATGTGTATTAAAAATATCCTTGAAGCTTTCTGAGAGGGATGATAGTAATGATTTTATTTGTGTTAGTTTGGTTGCTGGACTGTTGGCATTGAATGCCAAACTGCTCTGAGATTGAGCTTCGTGCGTCCTCAGTTCTATCTGAATTAGAGTTAGATATGGGAATTAGATATTCCTCATTGAATAGTCTTTCTTTTCTCAGGCTTTGGATCTTCCTTCCAGATTTGGGCAGATTGTGACCTTCCAGAAAGTTGTTGGCCTGGATAAAGATTAGTGTCCTAGCCTGAGTTCTTTCAAAACAGATCCTGAGGCAAAGGTTTGAGTTCAGGTAGATCATTTGGGAATGTGATCCCATGGGAAGTGAAACAGGGAAGAAGCAGCCACCACATGCATGTGGCCACTGAGTCTGGCACTGGTTGGGGTGACCGGTGCTCCATCCTGAGGGGCCTTTTGAGGAGCTTTACAAGATGTCTGAGGAGCTTTTTGTTTCCTCTGGGTAAACAAAAGGGGAAAGCATTTATCATTGGCTCTGATCTTCTCTTGGTCAAGGGTGGCCTCATAGGCTTCAACTGTTCTGGGCCTTTGGCTGGTGCCTACCTGAGAGTTAAACAGTATTAAAAGATAAACTGAGGCATTTAAAATATTTTAGGAAAAATTGATTAGAATCTTACAGTGCCAGGGCTTCCCTGGTGGTGCAGTGGTTAAGAATCCGCCTGCCAACGCAGGGGACGTGGGTTCGAGCCCTGGTCCGGGAAGATCCCACATGCCATGGAGCAACTAAGCCTGTGCACCACAACTACTGAGCCTGTGCTCTAGAGCCCATGAGCCACAAGTACTGAGCCCGCGTGCCACAACTACTGAAGCCTTCACTCCTAGAACCCATGCTCCGCAACAAGAGAAGCCACTGCATTGAGAAGCCTGCGCAGCAACGAAGAGTAGCCCCCGCTCTCCATAACTAGGGAAAAGCTTGCGCACAGCAACGAAGACCCAATGCAGCCAAAAATAAAATAAATAAAATTAAAAATTAAAAAAAAAATAAAGAATCTTACAGTGCCAAACCAGAAGTAGTTAGGAGCACTCCACCAACAGAAGCTGGGAGAGATGTTTATAGAGAAGATGCAGAAACAAAGCAAGGAAATTTACTTGATTGCCTATAGCTTAAAGCATGGTTGGCTGTTTGTGTTTGGTTGTCCTTAGGTTTGGATTTTGTGACCTTGGCCATTTACAGACTTAGATTTTGGTTTGCTTATAGGCCACCTCAGTGTTAATGCCATCTAAGTCTAGCGGCCTCCTTGTTTAATTAGTTTAACACTAGGTTCTCACGTACATCCTACTTCATGAGGTTAGAGAAGCCCCACGGCCTAAAGCCAAAGGTCTCTGGTGTGGAATAGAGACAAGGCAGCCTTGGCTGGACTTGCTCAGAGCTGGTCACAGTCTGGAACTGGTTGCCCCAGCAGTGGTGTGTGACACAGAGTGTCTGAAGAACAGAGACTCTGGGGAAAGGGCAGGGCATGGGCCTGGACCATGTATGTCAAGGAGAACAGTGGGAGAGGAGAGTGTTGAATGAGACTGTGCAGCCTTATGGGCTGAGCAAAGATGACGGACTTCATCCTGAGAGCAGTGGGAGCCGGTGAAAAGTTGATGCAAAAGAGTGACCCGATCACATTTATGTTTTAGGAGAAAAAGCTAACCCTGGTCACAGTGAGCAGGGTGGATTACCGGGGGTGGATATGGCATGTGGGGGCTTGGTAGGGGTTTCTACGGAAAGTCTGAGAGCTTGAGAGCAAACACACAGTCCAGGTGAGAGACCATGAAGATCTGGAATAAGACTGGCTGGCAGGGGTTCCCAGAGAGATCCAACAGGGAAAGGCGGCCAGCAACTGGCTCAGTGACGGGCTCGTGACCTGGGCTGAGTAGAACAGAGTCTCACTCCCTTCAGATCACAAGCTGTAAGGATGTGAACCCAAAGCTAGTGGCTGTTTTGTTCTCCATCATGGACTGTACCTGAGCTCCTTTTAAACACTTTATTATTTTTAAAATATTTTATTTATTTATTTAGGCTGCACAGGGTCTTCATTGCGGCATGTGGGATATTTTTAGTTGCAGCATGTGGACTTAGTTGCAGCATACATGTGGGATCTAGTCCCCTGACTAGGTATCAAACCTGGGGCCCCTGCATTGAGAGCTCGGAGTCTTATCCACTGGGCTGCCAGGGAAGTCCCTGATTATTGTCGAGAAAAACAATCTTTCAATACCTAATAATTAATGTACCATTGTTTTTGTTTTGTTTTTCCCCCAGAGCTAGGAGGATGAGGCCAGCACACATCAGATGCTGAGGGGTATGGTGTGTGTGTATGTGTGTGTGAGACAGAGACAGAGAGAGAAAGAGAGAGAGCATGCCCATGCCTGACTTGCTGTGGAGTTTCTGCATCGTCTACCCCCAGGCCTGATCTAAACTTTACTTTCCATGGTTTGATGCTTTGTTTATATGAACATGTAATTTCCCCTTTTTGGCTTAAGCTGCTTCAGTTGAGTTTCTCGTAATCAAGAATCCTGACTAGAATAACATTTTTGTACCTAAAGCTTTTTTTTCTATTTTAAATTATTTCCTCAGCATATGTATATATATTTTTAATATTTATTTATTTGGCTGCACTGGGTCTTTGTTGTGACACATGGGATCTTTAGTTGCGGCATGTGGACTTCTTAGTTGTGGCTTGCATGTAGGATCTAGTTCCCTGACCAGGGATTGAACCTGGGCCCCCTGCATTGGGAGTGCAGAGACTTAGCCACTGGACCACCAGGGAAGTCCCTCAGCATATATTCTTCTTCTTTTTTTTTTTTTTTTAACTAATCTTTGGCTGCATTGGGTCTTTGCTGCTGCGTGCAGGCTTTCTCTAGTTGCAAGTGGGGGCTACTCTTCACTGTGGTGCCAGGCTTCTCATTGCAGTGGCTTCTCTTGTTGCAGAACACGGGCTCTAGGCGCATGAGCTTCAGTAGTTGTGGCACGTGGGCTCAGTAGTTGTGGCTCACGGGCTTAGTTGCTCCGTGGCATGTGGGATCTTCCCGGACCAGGGCTCGAACCCGTATCCCCTGCATTGGCAGGCGGATTCTTAACCACTGCACCATCAGGGAAGCCCCCTCAGCATATATTCTGTTTTTTTGTTTTTTTTTTTTTTTTGCTGTACGCGGGCCTCTCACTGTTGTGGCCTCTCCCATTGCGGAGCACAGGGTCCAGACGTGCAGGCTCAGCGGCCATGGCTCACGGGCCCAGCCACTCCGCGGCATGTGGTATCTTCCCGGACTGGGGCACAATCCCGTGTCCCCTGCATCGGCAGGCGGACTCTCAACCACTGTGCCACCAGGGAAGCCCTGATTTCTGTTTTTTGCCTAGGCCACTTTGAGTTTAATTCTTGTTGGTTGGACTTGCCACCAAGGAAGCCCCGATTACTAGACCTCCTATAATCAACTGTGCAGGCCTCAATGACCTCTAGGTATTAATAACCTATTACCCCCATCTCATAACCATGGGACCTTGCCACCATCCCTTCCTCATCCCAGTTCCCCTCAGCTGCTTCTCCAGGTGTCTCACATATACATGCTCCTGACAAGGCTTCTCACATCCTTCCACTCCAATGTCTAGGTATGGTCTCCTGTCCGTAAGTCACCTGAGGGAGGGCTTCACCATTGTCCAAGCTGCCAGGGCCCTCCATGAGGACTGACCACCCTATTATATAATCTGAGTTTAGATTCCATTACAAACACAAAACAGCTGCCATTGATGAGAAGGTAAAATGGGATTGAAACAGGAGGGAAGGGGGCAGGGCACAACCTTTAAAAGAATGACATAGTCATAGGACATGACAAAAACTGGTTAGAACCAGCTAGGTCCAAGATGGCAGAATATTCAACTTCCAGTAGACCTGAGCCTCATTATATGCTCATTGTAATACACTAGCATATGCTAAATGACACACCCACCAGAGCCATGACAGTTCTGAGGCTAACCATAAAAGGCCAAAAAGTGGGTGGTGGCCCAATTCCTGGAAATCTCCACCCTTTCTTTGAAATAATTGGAATAATCATCCCACTCATTAGCCTATGAAATTACCCAGCCCATAAAAACTAACCACGCCATATTTCAGGGCTTTCTCGCCTTCTGAGATGGCCCACACTCTGCCTGTAGAGTGTGTTTCTCTGTAAATATTGGATTGGCCAAAAATTTCATTTGAGTTTTTCCGTAAAACCCGAACAAATTTTTGGCCAACCCAATAAATCCACTTCTTACCTATAACTTTGTCTCTCACTGAATTCTTTTTGTGACCAGACATCAAGAACCTCAAACTCACTGGGAACAGGTTCAGTGTGCAGCAACACTGAAATCCCTCAGAACCACAAGAAGAAAAATTTCATAAGTTATTACCAAAAAAGTGCATTACATAGAAATTCAATTTTGAACAATAAGAATTTTAAAGATACTGACTCTATGTATGATAAACCAGAATTCAGAATCAGTGAGGGAATCCATGGTAGTTGTATAGTAAAACACTTCTAAGGACTCATGGAAACTTGCTAAAATAAACATAGGTTTAAGCATCTTTAAAGAAACAAAACTAGGGGCTTCCCTGGTGGCGCAGTGGTTGAGAGTCCGCCTGCCGATGCAGGGGACACGGGTTCGTGCCGCGGTCCAGGAAGATCCCACATGCCGTGGAGCGGCTAGGCCCATGAGCCGTGGCCACTGAGCCTGCGCTCCACAATGGAAGAAACAAAACTAAGAAATGCTAAAAGTAAATTTTCACTATTGTCTTAAAACCCAAGAATATCAAGTGTGTGTTAAGGACTACTTTGTGGGGCTGGGTTTCTGTCCACAGTTTAGGAGGTAATTCAAAATGACTTTGAGTTTACTGTTAGGTAATCGTTTTTACTGAGGACCACCATCTAAAGTCAAATTTGACTTGTGGCTGCTTCATTTAGGGAACATATATCCTCAGGAAATTTGTCAGTATAAGAGGGACACCTCCAAAATCAGTCTCTTCTGTTCCTTACAGAAGTGCTTGATGATTGGTCCTTAATTTTCTGAAGAAATAACTGTAGTGGTGGAAGTTATCCCACAGAACTTCTGGATTTTTCATGATAGTCCAACAAAATTAAAGCTTTTGACTTAATGCAAGATGGTGCTCTGTGCAACCACAGTTTGAACAAACTCAAGTTCCAATTTCAGTTTTAAAAAATGAGCTTGGGGGCCTCCCTGGTGGCGCAGTGGTTGAGAGTCCGCCTGCCGATGCAGGGGATACGGGTTCGTGCCCCGATCCGGGAAGATCCCACATGCCGCGGAGAGGCTAGGCCCGTGAGCCATGGCCACTGAGCCTGCGCGTCCGGAGCCTGTGCTCCGCAACGGGAGAGGCCACAACAGTGAGAGGCCCGCATACCGCAAAAAAATAAAATAAAATAAAATAAAAAATGAGCTTGGCCATACAGAAATGTCTGTGGATGAAATGAAGGGATTTCTGAGGTTGCTCCAGAATAATAAGGGATGATGTAGTGGATGGGGGTATGGAAGAAATAAAATTATCCATGAATTTGATAATTCTTGAACCCAGGTGATGGGTAAATGAGAGTTCATATTGCTATTCTATTTTAGTATTTGTTTAATATTCACCAGTGGTGGTCTAGTGGGTAGGACTCCATGCTCCCAATGCCGGGGGCCCAGGTTCGATCTCTGGTCGGGGAACGAGATACTGCATGCATGCTGCAACTGAGAGTTTGCAAGCTGCAACGAAGAGTTCCCATGCCACAACTATAAGCCCGCATACTGCAACTAAAGATTCTGCCTGCCGCCGGTGCAGCCAAAAAAAAAAAAAATTCACCACAATAAAAGTTAAAACCATAGTTTATATCCTTTGGCAGCATTTAGGATAACTGTCACCTTAGTATTATTTTTCAGGGAGTTGGAATATTGAACTGAGTCTCTTTTCTCCAGCTTGTTCTCCATCCTTAAACTGTTTGCTTTCCTCAGAGCCTCCTTTCTTTTCATTCTTTTCCTGTTCCCTATCTTATCTTATTTGCTCCTATGGCTTTTATTTATTTATTTTTTTTTTCTTTGTGTCAGTTTATTTTACTCAGCATAACATGTTCAAGGGTCATCTATATTGTAGCACGTGTCAGAATTCCATTCCTTTTTTTTTTTTTTTTTTTTGCTTTATAACAAATTTAATCAGTTATACATATACATATGTTTCCATATCCCCTCCCTTTTGCGTCTCCCTCCCACCCTCCTTATCCCACCCCTCCAGGCGGTCACAAAGTACCGAGCTGATCTCCCTGTGCTATGCGGCTGCTTCCCACTAGCTATCTACCTCACTTTTGGTAGTGTATATATGTCCATGCCGCTCTTTCACTTTGTCACAGCTTACCCTTCCCCCTCCCCATATCCTCAAGTCCATTCTCTAGTAGGTCTGTGTCTTTATGGCTTTTATTATCAACCTCATGCTGACAAATCTCAAATCTGAATCTCCTCCTGTATATCCAACTCTATCTCCTCCTATGTGTGAATCTGTACATATTTCTCAGCCTGGATGTCTCAAAGGCACCTCAGACTCATCATCTCTATCTTCATACCTCTCCCTTTTCCTCAATCACTCTCTCAGTGACTGCTGAGAATCATGTGCTTTTCTCTATTTGGCTCATGCCTACTATTCTAGTTTTTACAATTAGGAATTGACTGTGTCTTATCTTATAGTGATTCATTTCATGAATGAACTGAGTGTTTATTGAATGCCTGTCATTGGGCATTCTATTATCCCAGATTGTATGTCTCATTGCTTTGCACAGTGTTTGGCATAGAATTAACTGTCAAGGATCTCTTGTTGACTGATTTATTTTTTTTGAGACAATTGAAGTATGCAATTAATGAGACATTGAAGCATGCAAGGAAAAAAATATTGAAGAATAATAAATAATGATCTGTTTACCACCGCCCAGCTCAAGAAGTAAAATTTTATAGATAAAATTCAAGACTCTGTGTACCCTCCATAATCCCATCTTTCTCCCTCCTTTCCCAAAGGAAATCATTGTCCTCAGTTAAAAAAAAAATTTTTTTAGAGTATAGTTGATTTACAATTTTGTGTTAATTTCTGCTGCCCAGCAAAGTTAATAAGTTACAAATATACATATATCCACTCTTTTATATTCTTTTCCCATATAGGTCATTACAGAGTAGTGAGAAGAGTTCCCTGTGCTATACAGTAGGTCCTTATTAGTTATCTATTTTATATATAGTAGTGTGAATATGTCAATTCCAATCTCCCAATTTATCCCTCCCCCTCCCCCCTGCTTTCCCCCCTGGTGACCACAGTTTGTTTTCTACATCTGTGACTCTACTTCTGTTTTGTAAATAAGTTCATTTGTACCATTTTTTTAGATTCCACATATAAGTGGTATTATATGATACTTGTCTTTCTCTGTCTGACTTACTTCACTTATTATGATAATCTCTAGGTCCATCCATGTTGCTGCAAATGGCATTATTTCATTCTTGTTTATGGCTGAATAATATTCCATTGTATCTGTGTACCACATCTTCTTTATCCATTCCTCTGTCAATAGACATTTAAGTTGCTTCCATGTCCTGGCTATTGTAAATAGTGCTGCAATGAACATTGGGGTGCATACATCATTTCAAATTATGGTTTTCTCTGGATATATGCCCAAGAGTGGGATTGCAGGATCACGCAGTAGCTTTGTTTTTAGGTATTTTGTTTCTGTTTTTGTTTTTTGGCCACACTGTGCAGCTTGTGGCATCTTAGTTCCCCAGCCAGGGATTGAACCTGGGCCCTCGGCAGTGAAAGCGTGGATTCCTAACCACTGGATTGCCAGGGAATTCCCCTATTTTTAGTTTTTTAAGGAAACTCCATACTGTTCTCCATAGTAGTTGTACCAATTTACATTCCCACCAGAAGTGTAGGCGGGTTCCCTTTTCTCCACACCTTCTCCCACACATTGTAGATTTTTTGATGATGGCCGTTTTGACTAGTGTGAGGTGATAAGCTCATCGAAGTTTTGATTTGAATTTCTCTGATAATTAGTGATGTTGAGCATCTTTTCATGTGCTTTTTGGCCAACTGTATGTCTTCTTTGGAGAAATGTCTATTTAGATCTTCTGCCCATTTTTTTTTTTTTTTTTTTCCGGTACGTGGGCCTCTCACCGTTGTGGCCTCTCCAGTTGTGGAGCACAGGCTCCAGACGCGCAGACTCAGCAGCCATGGCTCACGGGCCCAGCCGCTCCACGTCATGTGGGATCTTCCTGGACCGGGGCATGAACCCGTGTCCCCTGCATTGGCAGGCAGACTCTCAAACACTGTGCCACCAGGGAAGCCCTACTGCCCATTTTTTGATTGGTTGTTTGTTTTTTTGATATTGAGCTGCATGAACTGCTTGTATATTTTGGAGATTAATCCTTTGTCAGTTGCTTCATTTGCAAATATTTTCTTTCATTCTGAGGGTTGTCTTTTGTCCTGTTTATGGTTTCCTTTGCTGTGCAAAAGCTTTTAAGTTTCATTAGGTCCCATTTGTTTCTTTTTGTTTTTATTTCCATTTCTCTAGGAGGTGAGTCAAAAAGGATCTTGCTGTGATTTATGACATAGAGTGTTCTGCCTATGTTTTCCTGTAAGTGTTTTATAGTATCTGGCCTTACATTTAGGTCTTTAATCCATTTTGAGTTTCTTTTTATGTATGGTGTTAAGGAGTGTTCTAATTTCTTTCTTTTACATGTAGCTGTCCCATTTTCCCAGCACCACTTATTGAAGAGGCTGTCTTTTCTCCATTGTATATTCTTGCCTCCTTTATCATAGATTAGGTGACCATCAGTGCTTCATTGTCCTCAATTTGACAGTTATCATCCCAGTGAATATATTTCTATTTTTAAGACTATGCAGTAGTGTTTGAATATTTCAAACTTCATATAAATCATGCTGTTGTATATACTTCACAGCTTTGTTGGTGTAATGTTCTGCTTTGTGAATTTATCCATGTTGATGAATGAGACTCATTGATTCATTATTATTGTTGTATAGTATTTAATTGTTGTTTATTTATACATTATCTTCTTAATGAATATTTAGATCATATTCATTTTTTCCACTATTATAAACAGTGCTGCCATGAGCATTTCTCCTTAGTGGAATTACTTGGTCACTTTACTAGATGTTACCAAATAATAAATTTATAATCCCAGATGCAAGTAGGACAGCTCCTGTTGCTTCACATTCTTACCAGCATTTGGCATTGTTAGACTTTTAAGTTATTTGCTCATCTGATGAGTGTGAAGACTAATTCATTAGGTTTTTAAATTGCATTTCTCTGACGACTGTATCGTCAGAGAGGCTGTATCCAACCTCTTTTTTATGTGTTTGCTGATTTCCTCTTTGTGAATTATCTGTTTATATATTTTTATTATGATCAAATATACATAACGAAATTTTACCATTTAAACCATTTTTAAGGTAGGATTCAATGGCACTAAGCACATTCACACTTTTGTGCAGCCTGTATATTTTATTAATTTTCTAGTTTAGCATGTTTAAAACTGTTACCCATTGTAAGAACTTTATTTTATACTGTGATCCAGTGTGTTTGCATGCATACACGTGTATAGATGTATAACTGAAACAAATTTCACAAAGTAATATTTATCTTTAATGTGTGATAATGTGTGATATTTACTCAGATGTTTTCTATATTATTTTAATTTTTTTAAACAATGATAGCCTAATTATTTTATTTTATTTTATTTATTAAAAAATTTCTTTATCCAGGGATTAAACCCATGCTTAGCTGCTCTGTGGCATATGGGATCTTTGCGGACCAGGGATTAAACCTGTATCCCCTGTATTGGCAGGAGGATTTTTAACCACTGCATCACCAGGGAAGTTCCTCTGATCTATTTTATATTTTTAACTGCTAGTCTATAACCCAGAAAATGAATTTCAGGGCCCATTAAAGGGTCAACTATAGTTTGAAAAGTACTATTTTAGGGGCTTCCCTGGTGGCACAGTGGTTGAGAGTCCGCCTGCCGATGCAGGGGACACGGGTTCGTGCCCCAGTCCAGGAAGGTCCCACATGCCACGGAGCAGCTGGGCCCGTGAACCATGACCACTGAGCCTGCACGTCCGGAGCCTGTGCTCCACAACGGGAGAGGCCACAGCAGTGAGAGGCCCGCGTACAGCAAAAAAAAAAACCCCAAAAAACAAAAAGTACTATTTTATTGGGTTATTTTTCTTTTTAAAAAATCTTATTTATTTATTTTTCGCCACACGGCTTGCAGGATCTTAGTTCCCTGACCAGGGATTGAACCTTGGCCATGACAGTGAAAGCGCCAAGTTCTAACCACTTGACCACCAGGGATTCCCTAAAATTGTATTTTAGACACTAAACCTTTTTTTAGTTATATATATGCTTTGCAAATATCTTTACTAATGTATCTTTTAACATTTTTCATACTTGATGTACTGAAATCTTCTATTTTTTCTTTTTAAACATCTTTATTGGTCTATAATTGCTTTATAATGGTGTGTTACTTTCTGCTTTACAACAAAGTGAATCAGCTACACATATACATACATCCCCATATCTCCTCCCTCTTGCATCTCCCTCCCTCCCACCCTTCCCATCCCACCCCTCTAGGTGGACACAAAGCACCGAGCTGATCTCCCTGTGCTATGTGGCTGCTTCCCACTAGCTACCTATTTTACACTTGGTAGTGTATATATGTCCATGCCACTCTCTCACTTTGTCCCAGCCCACCCTTCCCCCTCCCCGTGTCCTCAAGTCCACCCTCTAGTACGTCTGTGTCTTTATTCCCATCCTGCCCCTAGGTTCTTCATGACCTTTTTTTTTTTTTTAGATTCCATATATATGTTTTAGCATATGGTATTTATTTTTCTCTTTCTGACTTACTTCACTCTGTATGACAACTCTAGGTCCATCCACCTCACTACAAATAACTCAATTTCGTGTCTTTTTATGGCTGAGTAATATTCCATTGTATATATGTGCCACATCTTCTTTATCCATTCATCTGTCGATGGACACTTAGGTTTCTTCCATGTCCTGGCTATTGTAAATAGAGCTGCAATGAACATTTTGGTACATGACTCTTTTTGAATTATGGTTTTCTCGGGGTATATGCCCAGTAGTGGGATTGCTGGGTCGTATGGTAGTTCTATTTGTAGTTTTTTAAGGAACCTACATACTGTTCTTCATAGTGGCTGTAACAATTTACATTCCCACCAACAGTGCAAGAGGGTTCCCTTTTCTCCACACCCTCTCGAGCATTTATTGTTTGTAGATTTTTTGATGATGGCCATTCTGACCGGTGTGAGATGATATCTCATTTTAGTTTTGATTTGCATTTCTCTAATGATTAATGATGTTGAGCATTCTTTCATGTGTTTGTTGGCAATCTGTATATCTTCTTTGGAGAAATGTCTACTTAGGTCTTCTGCCCATTTTTGGATTGGGTTGTTTGTTTTTTTGTTATTGAGCTGCATGAGCTGCTTGTGAATTTTGGAGAGTAATCCTTTTGTCAGTTGCTTCATTTGCAAATATTTTCTCCCATTCTGAGGGGTGTCTTTTCATCTTATTTATGGTTTCCTTTGGTGTGCAAAAGCTTTTAAGTTTCGTTAGATCCCGTTTGTTTATTTTTGTTTTTATCTCCATTTCTCTAGGAGGTGGGTCAAAAAGGATCTTGCTGTGATTTATGTCATAGAGTGTTTTGCCTGTTTTCCTCTAAGAGATTGATAGTGTCTGGTCTTACATTGAGGTCTTTAACCCACTTTGAGTTTCTTTTTGTGTATGGTGTTAGGGAGTGTTCTAATTTCATTCTTTTACATGTAGCTGTCCACTTTTCCCAGCACCACTTATTGAAGAGGCTGTCTTTTCTCCATTGTATATTCTTGCCTCCTTTATCAAAGATAAGGTGACCACATGTGCGTGGGTTTATCTCTGGGCTTTCTCTCCTGTTCCATTGATCTATATGTCTGTTTTTGTGCCAGTACCATACTGTATTGATTACTGTAGCTTTGTAGTATAGCCTGAAGTCAGGGAGCCTAATTCATCCAACTCCATTTTCCGTTCTCAAGATTGCTTTGGCTATTTGAGGTCTTTTGTGTTTCCATACAAATTGTGAAATTTTTTGTTCTAGTTCTGTGAAAAATGCCAGTGGTAGTTTCATAGGGATTGCATTGAATCTGTAGATTGATTTGGGTAGTATAGGCATTTTCACAGTGTTGATTCTTCCAATCCAAGAACATGGTATATCTCTTTGGCTGTTTGTGTCATCTTTGATTTCTTTCATCAGTGTCTTACAGTTTTCTGAGTACAGGTCTTTTACCTCCTTAGGTAGGTTTATTCCTAGGTATTTTATTCTTTTTGTTGCAGTGGTAAATGGGAGTGTTTTCTTAATTTCACTTTCAGATTTTTCATCATTAATATATAGGAATGCAGGAGATTTCTGTGCGTTAATTTTGTATCCTGCTACTTTACCATATTCATTGATTAGCTCTAGTAGTTTTCTGGTAGCATCTTTAGGATTCTCTATGTATAGTATCATGTCATCTGCAAACAGTGACAGTTTTACTTCTTCTTTTCCGATTTGTATTCCTTTTATTTCTTTTTCTTCTCTGATTGCTGTGGCTAAAACTTCCAAAACTATGTTGAAGAAGAGTGGTGAGAGTGGGCAACCTTGTCTTGTTCCTGATCTTAGTGGAAATGGTTTTAGTTTTTCACCATTGAGGACGGTGTTGGCTGTGCATTTGTCATATATGGCCTTTATTATGTTGAGGTAAGTTCCCTCTATGCCTACTTTCTGGAGGGTTTTTATCATAAATGGGTGTTGAATTTTGTTGAAAGCTTTCTCTGCATCTATTGAAATGATCATATGGTTTTTCTCCTTCAGTTTGTTAATGTGGTGTATCATATTCATTGATTTGTGTATATTGAAGAATTCTTGCATTCCTGGGATAAACCCCACTTGATCATGGTGTATGATCCTTTTTTTTTTTTTTAGATGTTGTTGGTAGGAGTTTATTAATTTATTTATATTTATTTATTTATTTATTTATTTATTATTATTTTTTTTTCTTTTTGCGGTATGCGGGCCTCTCACTGTTGTGGCCTCTCCCGTTGCGGAGCACAGGCTCCGGATGCGCAGGCCCAGCGGCCATGGCTCACGGGCCCAGCCGCTCCACGGCATATGGGATCCTCCCAGACCGGGGCACGAACCCGTATCCCCTGCATCGGCAGGCGGACTCTCAACCACTGCGCCACCAGGGAGGCCCTATTTATATTTATTTTTGCTGTGTTGGGTCTTCGTTTCTGTGCGAGGGCTTTCTCTAGTTGTGGCAGGTGGGGGCCACTCTTCATCGCAGTGTGCAGGCCTCTCACTATTGCGCCCTCTCTTGTTGCAGGAACACAGGCTCCAGACACGCAGGCTCAGTAGTTGTGGCTCACAGGCCTAGTTGCTCCGCGGCATGTGGGATCCTCCCAGACCAGGGCTCGAACCCGTGTCCCCTGCATTAGCAGGCAGATTCTCAACCACTGTGCCACCAGGGAAGGCCTGTATGATCCTTTTAATGTGCTGTTGGATTCTGTTTGCTAGTATTTTTTGAGGATTTTTGTATCTATATTCATCAGTGATATTGGCCTGTAGTTTTCTTTCTTTGTGACATCTTTGTCTGGTTTTGGTATCAGGGTGACTGTGGCCTTGTAGAATGAGTTTGGGAGTGTTCCTTCCTCTGCTATATTGTGGAAGAGTTTGAGAAGGATAGGTGTTAACTCTTCTCTACATGTTTGATAGAATTTGCCTGTGAAGGCATCTGGCCCTGGGCTTTTGTTTATTGGAAGATTTTTAATCACAGTTTCAATTTCATTACTTGTGATTGGTCTGTTCATATTTTCTGTTTCTTCCTGCTTCAGTATCGGAAGGTTGTGCATTTCTAAGAATTTGTCCATTTCTTCCAGGTTGTCCATTTTATTGGCATGTAGTTGCTTGTAATAATCTCTCATGATCCTTGGTATTTCTGCAGTGTCAGTTGTTACTTCTCCTTTTTCATTTCTAGTTCTATTGATTTGAGTCTTCTCCCTTTTTTTCTTGATGAGTCTGGCTAATGGTTTATCAATTTTGTTTATCTTCTCAAAGAACCAGCTTTTAGTTTTATTGATCTTTGCTATTGTTTCCTTCATTTCTTTTTCATTTATTTCTGATCTGATCTTTATGATTTCTTTCCTTCTGCTAACTTTGGGGGGTTTTTGTTCTTTGTCTAATTGTTTTAGGTGTAAGATTAGGTTGCTTATTTGAGATGTTTCTTGTTTCTTTTTTTTTAAGGAAGGAAGGTTTTATTTATTTGTTTATTTACTTATGGTTGCATTGGGTCTTTGTTGCTGTGGTTGGGCTTTCTCTAGTTGTGGTGAGAGGAAGCTACTATTTTTTGGTGTGCATGGGCTTCTCAGTGTGGTGGCTTCTCTTGCGGAGCATGGGTTCTAGGCACACAGGCTTTAGTAGGTGTGCTGCAGGGGTTTAGTTGCTCTGCGGCATGTGGGATCTTCCCGGACCAGGGCTTGAACCCATGTCCCCTGCATTTGCAGGTGGATTCTTAACCACTGCACCACCAGGGAAGTCCTGTTTCTTGTTTCTTAAGGTAGGATTGTATTGCTATAAACTTTCCTCTTAGAACTGCTTTTGCTGTATCCCATAGGTTTTCGATTGTCGTGATTTCATTCTTACTTGTTTCTGGGTATTTTTTGATTTCCTCAGTGATCTCTTGGTTATTAAGTAGTGTATTGTTTAGCCTCCATGTGTTTGTATTTTTTACAGATTTTTTTACTGTAATTGATATCTAGTCTTATAGCGTTGTGGTCAGAAAAGATACTTGATACAATTTCAATTTTCTTAAATTTACCAAGGCTTAATTTGTGACCCAAGATATGATCTATCCTGGAGAATGTTCCATGAGCACTTCAGAAGGAAGTGTATTCTGTTGTTTTGGATGGAATGTCCTATAAATATTAATTAAGTCCATCTTGTTTAATGTATCATTCAAAGCTTGTGTTTCCTTGTTTATTTTCATTTTGGATGATCTGTCCATTGGTGAAAGTGGGGTGTTAAAGTCCCCTACTATGATTGTGTTACTGTTGATTTCCCCTTTTATTGCTGTTAGTATTTGCCTTATGTATTGAGGTGCTCCTATGTTGGGTGCATAAATATTTACAATTGTTATATCTTCTTCTTGGATCAATCCCTTGATCATTATGTAGTGTCCTTCTTTGTCTCTTGTAATAGTCTTTGTTTTAAAGTCTATTTTGTGTGATATGAGAATTGCTACTCCAGCTTTCTTTTGATTTCCATTTGCATGCAATATCTTTTTCCATCCCCTCACTTTCAGTCTGTATGTGTCCCTAGGTCTGAAGTGGATCCCTTGTAGACAGCATATATATGGGTCTTATTTTTGTATCCATTCAGCCAGTCTATGTCTTTTGGTTGGAGCATTTAATCCATTTACATTTAAGGTAATTATCGATAATGTATGTTCCTATTACCACTTTCTTAATTGTTTTGGGTTTTTTATTGCAGGTCTTTTCCTTCTCTTGTGTTTCCTGCCTAGAGAAGTTCCTTTAGCATTTGTTGTAGAGCTGGTTTGGTGGTGCTGAATTCTCATAGGTTTTGCTTGTCTGTAAAGGTTTTAATTTCTCTGTTGAATCTGAATGAGATCCTTGCTGGGTAGAGTAATCTTGGTTGTAGGTTTTTCCCATTCATCACTCTAAGTATGTCCTGTCACTCCCTTCTGGCTTGCAGAGTTTCTGCTGAAAGATCAGTTGGTAACATTCTGGGGATTCCCTTGTGTGTTATTTGTTGTTTTTCCTTTGCTGCTTTTAATATTTTTTCTTTGTATTTAATTTTGATAGTTTGATTAATATGTGTCTTGGCGTGTTTCTCCTTGGATTTATCCTGTATGGGACTGTCTGTGCTTCCTGGACTTGATTAACTATTTCCTTTCCCATATTAGGGAAGTTTTCTACTATAATCTCTTCAAATATTTTCTCATTTCCTTTCTTTTTCTCTTCTTCTTCTGGGACCTCTATAATTTGAATGTTGGTGCATTTAATGTTGTCCCATAGGTGTCTGGGACCTTTTCATTCTTTTTTCTTTAGTCTGCTCTGCAGTAGTTATTTCCACTGTTTCATCTTCCAGGCCACTTATCCATTCTTCTGCCTCAGTTATTCTTCTATTGATCCCTTAGAGAATTTTAAATTTCATTTATTGTGTTATTCATCATTGTTTGTTTGCTCTTTAGTTTTTCTAGGTCCTTGTTAAACATATCTTGTATTTTCCCCATTCTATTTCCAAAATTTTGGATCATCTTTACTATCATTATTCTGAATTCTTTTTCAGGTAGATTGCCTAGTTCCTCTTCATTTGTTAGGTCTGGTGGGTTTTTACCTTGCTCCTTCATCTGCTGTGTGTTTCTCTGTCTTCTCATTTTGCTTAACTTACTGTGTTTGGGGTCTCCTTTTTGCAGGCTGCAGGTTCGTATTTCCCGTTGTTTTTGGTGTCTGCCCCAAGTGGCTAAGGTTGGTTCAGTAGGTTGTGTAGGCTTCCTGGTGGAGAGGACTAGTGCCTGTGTTCTGGTGGATGAGGCTGGACATTGTCTTTCTGGTGGGCAGGTCCACATCTTGTGGTGTGTTTTGGGGTGCCTGTGACCTTATTATGATTTGAGGCAGCCTCTCTGCTAATGGATGGGGCTGTGTTCCTGTCTTGCTAGTTGTTTGGCATAGGGTGTCCAGCACTGTAGCTTGCTGGTCATTGAGTGGAGCTGGGTCTTGGCGTTGAGATGAGATCTCTGGGAGATTTTCACCATTTGATATTACATGGAGCTGGGAGGTCTCTGGTGGACCAATGTCCTGAACTTGGCTCTCCCACCTCAGAGGCACAGGCCTGACACCCGGCTGGAGCACCAAGACCCTGTCAGCCACACGGCTCAGAATAAAAGGGAGAAAGAAAGAAAGAAAAAGGTAAAATAAAATAAAGTTATTAAAATAAAAAATAATTATTAAAAATAGTTTTAAAAGTAATAAAAAAAAGAAAGAAAGAAAGAAAGAAGAGAGCAACCAAACCAAAAAACAAATCCACCAGTGATAACAGGCGCTAAAAAGTATACTAAAAAAAAGAAAAATCAAAAGAAAACAAAAAATATGGACAGACAGAACCCTAGGACAAACAGTAAAAGCAAAGCTATACAGACAAAATTACACACAGAAGCATACACATACACACTCCCAAAAAGAGAAAAAGGGGAAAAATATATATATCGTTTCTCCCAAAGTCCACTTCCTCAATTTGGGATGATTCGTTGTCTATTCAGGTATTCCACAGATGCAGGATACATCAAGTTGATTGTGGAGCTTTAATCCGCTGCTCCTGAGGCTGCTGGGAGAAATTTCCCTTTCTCTTCTTTGTTCGCACAGCTCCGGGGGTTCAGCTTTGGATTTGGCCGAGCCTCTGCGTGTAGGTCGCCTGAGGGCGTCTGTTCTTCGCTCAGACAGGACGGGGTTAAAGGAGCAGCTGATTCGGGGGCTCTGGCTCACTCAGGCCAGGGGGAGGGAGGGAGGGGTATGGAGTGCGGGGTGAGCCTGTGGCGGCAGAGGCTGGCGTGACGTTGCACCAGCCTGAGGTGCGCCGTGCGTTCTCCCGGGGAAGTTGTCCCTGGATCACGGGACCCTGGCAGTGGCGGCTGCACAGGCTCCCGGGGGGCGATGTGTGGACAGTGACCTGTGCTCACACACAGGCTTCTTGGTGGCGGTAGCAGCGGCCTTAGCGTCTCCTGCCTGTCTCTGTGGCCCGCACTTTTAGCCGCGGCTCGCGCCCGTCTCTGGAGCTCCTTTAAGCTGTGCTCTGAATCCCCTCTCCTCGCGCACCGTGAAACAAAGAGGCAAGAAAAAGTCTCTTGCCTCTTCGGCAGGTCCAGACTTTTTCCCGGACTCCTTCCCGGCTAGCCGTGGCGCACTAACCCCTTCTGGCTGTATTCACGCCGCCAACCCCAGTCCTCTCCCTGCGCTCCGACTGAAACCCGAAACCCGAGCCTCAGCTCCCAGCCCCTGCCCGCCCCGGCGGGTGATCAGACAAGCCTCTCGGGCTGGTGAGTGCCGGTTGGCACCAATCCTCTGTGCGGGAATCTCTCCGCTTTGCCCTCTGCACCCCTGTTTCTGAGCTCTCCACCGCGGCTTCGAAGCTCCCCACTCGCCACTCGCAGTCTCCGCCCGCGAAGGAGCTTCCTAGTGTGTGGAAACCTTTCCTCCTTCACGGCTCCCTCCCACTGGTACAGGTTCCATCCCTATTCTTTTGTCTCTGTTTATTCCTTTTTCTTTTGCCCTACCCAGGTACCTGGGGAGTTTCTTGCGTTTTGGGAGGTCTGAGGTCTTCTGCCAGCGTTCAGTAGGTGTTCTGTAGGAGTTGTTACACATGTTGATGTATTTCTGATGTATTTGGGGAGAAGGTGATCTCCACGTCTTACTCTTCCGCCATCTTGAATCCCCTCTCGAAATCTTCTGTTAATGTAGTTAAATATTTAAATTTTTTACCTTTGTGTTTTGGGCTTTTTATGTCTTGCTTTAGAAATCTTTCCTTTTCTCACAGTCTTAAAGATATTCTTCTGTATTGCTCTCTAATTTGTTTTAAAGCTTTGATTTTCTACTTGGATATTTAATCAACCTGGAATTGATTTCTTGTGTATGGTGTGAGGAGAGGATATAACTTCAGTTTTTTACTATACAATTAACCAATTATCCCAGTGCCATTTATTGAATAACCAATCTTTATCCCTGCAATGCCACCTCTGTCAAATTACATGTTCCATAAGTGAATGGGTCTATTTCTGGGGTCCTTATTTACTTTGTGAATCAATTTATCTGACTCTTTATCAATACTGTGTTGCCTTAGTTACTATTATTTTACGGTAAATCTGGACATCTGTTAAGGTGTGTCTCCCTGCCTTGTTCTTCATAATGTCTCAGTTATTCTTAGCTTTTTATTCTTGCACATAAATTTTGGAATCAGGTTGGCAAGTTTCATGAAAAACCCTGTTGGTATTTTGATTGAGTTACATTGAATCAATAGATTAATTTGGGACTATTGAAAGGTCTGAAACATTGACTTTTCTCATCCATTAAGATAGTGTACCTCTTTCTTTATTGAGATCTTTATTGTCTTTCAATAACGTTTTACAATTTTCTCCAAATAGGTTTTGTACAAATTTTGTTAGATTTATTCGTAAGTGCCTTCAAGTTTGGGTTGCTATAGTAAACAGTATTTTTTCCTTTTAAATAATGTTTTCTAATTTTTCATCAATGGTGTGTAACAGGAGTTACACACTATATGGCCTGTGGACCAAATCCAGCCTGCACCGTTCTTTTGTAAGGAACACAGCCGTGCCCATTTGTTTACATATACTCTATGGCTACTTTTGCACTATAATGGCAGATTTGATTAGTTAAGATTGAGACCATATGCCTTCAAAGTCTAAAATATTTACTACTTGGCTCTTTATAGAAAAATTTGCTGACCTCTAATGTATAGGAACACTATGGATTTTTATATATGTACCTTATGTCCAGCAATGTAGGTGAACTCTCCTGTTAGTTCTAAGGATTTTGGGGTTAATTCTCTTACCTTGTTTATGTAAACTATCACATTATCTATGATTAATGATATATTTTTTTCCTTTAGCTTGACTCTTTTGAAAAATGTTGAATAAAAGCTATGATAACTGGCCTCCTAGCTTTGTTTCTAATTTTAAAGAAAACTATTTGCATTAATTAACAGGATTGCTTTTAATTTTTGGTAAATATCAAATATCACATAAGGAAGTTCTCTTCTAATTTTTTATTTTTAGCTTTAAGAGTTGTTTTGTGATCACCATTGGGTGCTGAGTTTATCAAATGCTTTTTTGTATCTATTGAGTACCTATTGATCACATGCTTTTCTTTTGATTCTTTGACCATTGTGTATTATAAATAGTATGAGGAATCCTTAGAACAAATAAAATATATTTGTATTTTTCTTCCTGTTTTTTAATTTCCTTTTCCTTCTATCTGTCAACAATGAGATCTCAATTCTGTACAACCACACAAAATTATCAAATTAAAAGGAAGCTCTTGGTAGTAACTATAGTGGATACTTCTGGCTGTATCTAAACTGAGATAGATTAAGTAAATTGATAAATTCACATTCCACCACAGGTGGTTTCCTAGAGCCAGAGATGGGAGTGGGAGGATAGCATACTACTTGGCTTCCATCCCCCCAACCCCAGGCAATAGTTGTGAACTTTTTGGAGAGAAGTATGGTATCTGCATTTCTGCATGGAACACAGCATGGTGTTGGCATGGTGCATCCTGAAGAGGAACCAACGGCACTTGGCACATTGAAGGTTTTACAGGTTTGGGAGCACTGAAGTCTGTGCTATAAGCAGGATGTTTTCCCTGTGAGCTTCAGCAGAACATTGCAAAACAATGGGGCTGGCAGCAGATTGCCGAAGCTCAGTAGACTCAGTGGATAACCAGCAAAGCCCTGAGAGAGAGTAGAAGCACCTCATTTGTGTTGATTCATTCCTGAATGCATGTGAAACACCCTTGTGACTTCCCAGAGTCACTTAGGGTCTGGAGTGGAAGTAGGGGGCACTTAGCCAGGAATATATTTGTGCTTAAAAGTTAAGGTAACCTGAGGCTGTTGGGCTGAGGAAGTGGGGCTCCATAATCCTACCTGCACTATTCTAAGTGCCTG
This sequence comes from Mesoplodon mirus, assembly GCF_964341445.2. Classification (NCBI taxonomy): domain Eukaryota; kingdom Metazoa; phylum Chordata; class Mammalia; order Artiodactyla; family Ziphiidae; genus Mesoplodon; species Mesoplodon mirus. The sequence continues at coordinate 38,700,518 of NC_138984.1, forward strand.
TTTACTTGGATAAAAGCTTTTGTATGACAAGAAGAGCTATCGTAGACCTTCATTAAGGCTCCCAAAGACTTGTCAGTGAACTATTTGGTGGATTTGATATTTGCTAGCTTATTTTTCACCATGGCCCGTGCACTGGCAATTACACTGCAGAGAAATAGTAAATGTAAAACATGCAAGCACATATTTAGATTCTTTTGCTGTGTTCTTGATTTCCTTGTTAATGATGCATCCAACTGACAAAGTGCCAGACACGAAATCTTAATTCTTTTCTGTTTCTACAAAAATTGAGGGTACTTTCCTATGGATTCTACCATCACTGTCTGATGGCTATGCGTTCTGCACACTGGATGGGAAAATCCAGCTGTATCTTTGTGTCTCTGAATGTCATTAACTAATTCTCAAATATTCAGTGAAACCACAGATGGACGAGGTCAAGCACTTTTCCCCCTGAGTTTTTGAAAATATGCAACTTTAAGAAATGTATTGCATGTTTCTTATTCATTTACTGCTAGCTGTTCCAAATCTTGCATTGCAGGAGTTAGACACTGTCCAAAGAGTTTATTTTTTTAAATTAATTAATTTATTTATTTATGGCTGTGCTGGGTCTTCCTTGCTGTGCGTGGGCTTCCTCTAGTTGTGGGGAGCGGGGGCTACTTTTCGTTGTGGTGCACGGGCTTCTCATTGCGGTGGCTTCTCCTGTTGTGGAGCACGGGCTCTAGGTGTGTAGGCTCAGTACTTGTGGTGCACGGGCTTAGTTGCTCCACGGCATGTGGGATCTTCCTCAACCAGGGGTCAAACCCATGTGCCCTGCATTGATAGGCAGATTCTTAACCATTGCGCCACCAGGGAAGTCCCCAAAGAGCTTACTGAACCATTTTTGAAACTGTTCTTTTACAAAAACAGAAAGTCACAATATACCAAATGTCAAGTAAATTTGAACTTGAGAGAAGTCGGATTAGGTTCAAAACACTTGAAGTCATAAACTTGAGCAGGTTCTAAATCAGAGCATTGTTGAATCCTCTGGTTTCTAATTATTTTTCCTCTTTTATGCTTGTGTGTGTGTGTGTGCGTGCATGTTTGTTTATACAGTGCCTACTTCATATGCATTCTGAAGTTCACTGATGAGAAGAAGAAATTCTGTTTTGATTACATTGGATTTAGGGAGGCAAGAAAAACAATCCTGAAGCTTCAGACTTGGAAATTCAGAATGCATATTTAATCGTCTACGAGCAGTGTGACTTTAGTACTGTTCTTTTTTTTTTTGCGGCACGCGGGCCTCTCACTGCTGTGGCCTCTCCCGCTGCGGAGCACAGGCTCCGGACGCGCAGGCTCAGCGGCCATGGCTCACGGGCCCAGCCGCTCCGCGGCATGCGGGATCCTCCCAGACCGGGGCTCGAACCCATGTCCCCTACATCAGCAGGCGGACTCTCAACCACTGCGCCACCAGGGAAGCCCTGTTCTTTTATTTTTAATTGAAATATAGTTGACATACAATATTATGTTAGTTTCAGGTGTACTACATAGTGATTTGACATTTGCATACATTATAAAATGATCACCATGATAGGTCTAGTAACCATCCGTCCCTATATTAAGTTATTACAGTATTATTGATGATATTCATTATGCCATATATTACAGCCCCATAGGTTATTTATTTTGTAACAGGAGGTTTGTACCTCTTAATCCCCTTCATCTATTTCACCCACACCCATACCCTCTCCCCTCTGGGAACTACCTATCTGTTCTCTGTAACTATGAGTCTGTATTCATTTTGTTTGTTTGGTTGGTTGGTTTTTAGATTCCACATTTAAATGAGATAGCGTGATATTTGTCTTCCTCTGTCTGACTTATTTCACTTAGCGTAATACCCTCTAGCTCCATCCATGTTGTCACAAATGGCAGGATTTCCTTCTTTTTTTTTTGTAATTTTTGGCCCCACCGCATGGCATGCCAGATCTTATTTCCCCGACCAGGGATTGAACCTGTGCCCCCTGCAGTGCAAGCATGGATTCTAAACCACTGGATCTCCAGGGAAGTCCAAGATTTCATTTTTTTATGGCTGAGTAGTATTCCCTTATATATATGTGTGTGTGTGTGTGTGTGTGTGTGTGTGTGTGTATGTATATATATATATATATATGTATATATATCTCACAACTTCTTTATCCATTCATCTGTTGGTGGACACTTAGGTTGCCTCCATATTATGGCTATTGTAAATAATGTTGAAATGAACATGGGGGTGCATGTATCTTTTCCAGTGAGTGTTTTTGTTTTCTTTGGAAAAATATCCAGAAGTGGAATTGCTGGATCATATGGCAGTTCTATTTTTAATATTTCATACTGTTTTCCATAGTGGCTGCACCATTTGGTCCTGTTTGTTGTCATTTGTTAAAGCCACTGAAATAGGGGACATTTACACTTAGTGATTTTTTTTAAGATATATTTCACAGATTACTTAACATATTATTGAAAAGAGTGCTTTGCAAAGATAATTAAAAAGTGTGTATGGTTTATTATTTTATATGCTTATGCTTATGATATATAGATATGATTAATCATATGATATGATTATCATATATATATATTTGTTGTTGTTACTCTTTGGGGACAGGAAGGAGACTTGGAAATGTTCCAGGACCTGAAAACAGCAAAAAACTGATATAATTGCTATGCTCTATATTTCTTTAGTGGCTGATGAATCTGTTCAAGGTGACTTAGAGAAGAATTTTTGGAGTATGAAAGAATTATCTTCTTAACAACATCTTATACATTAGAAGATATAATTTTAGTTCAGTTAATAAAAATTTGACTGAGCGAATATTATGGGACCAGGCACTGAATGTGCTTGAGATAAAAAGATGAATTTGAAATGGACCTGCCCTCAAGGAGTTCACAGTAGAGTGAGATACAAACAAATCATCAATATTTAAAGTGTTAGACCAAGTAGTAAGAGATTAGATAAAGTACAGGAATCATACAAAGGGAGGCAGGATTAAGTATGTCAGGTGTGGTGAGGGAGGATGGTGAGGGAACATACGGCACCTGGCACTGTGCCTGGTATATAGTAGAGGCTCAGAAAATGTTAGTTCCCTTTTCCCCTTCCTTTAGATATAATATGTTGACCTTTATATGCAAAAATTATGATTCTACTGGCCAAATGTCAAGGGGATATGGAGTTCGAATTCTTTCCTTGTTGAGTGTTAAGTTAGTACGGATTCCACTGCATTAAAATTTTTTTCGATTCTTCTGGGGACTCGTGACCAATATTTACAAAATTGCTGACCAGTGCAATGGGCAAGCAAGGAGCAAAGAACAGACACACAAATCAATGCTCAACTATAAACTTGTGGTAAATGAACTGACCATATTTGCTGAAGATTCTTCTGTCTCTGTTTCATTTCAGCAGCATGGAAGCCTACCAAAGTTCTAAAAGCAGTACTTATTAAACTTTTCCTAAGCACCCCAAGAGCATAGCTGGGTAAAGACTTACTCCTAGGGCTTGGGAGTATGGAGGTTTGGTAGGGGGAGTGAAGGGAGACAGTGTGGGACTATTGTCCACTGGAAATACAAAATGTTTGAAGTCTTAGGTTTATTTAAAAGAGGTATGCAAGTGCTATAGTCCAAGCTATAATATACCCATTTATTTATATAAATATGAAAATACTGCTTCAGGTTACTTACCAAGTAAATGATTTAACTTCCTGAATCACCAAGTAAAAATAATGTTCCAGGAAGAAGAACTGAGTTTATCCTGTGATTTCCTGAGCCCTGGGTACACCATTATGACCAGCTTGGTCTTCAAGAATGAAATAATTATTTGTATCTCACAGATCGTATGACCAGTTGATGAACTGATACAACTGATACATTCCTCATTTCCCACTTGTTGTCTCTTTGAAGCACTACGGCTGCTCATTCTAATTTAAGACAAGGCACAGAATCTGTGCTCACTTCAGCAGCACAGGCGTTAAGGTCTTACACATGATGGAGTGGAACGGTACCTCTCATGCCTTTCCTTAGAATCATCCCATTCCTTGTCCCTTTCTCTTTATGGTAATGCCATGACAATTGTTCTCTCTCCCATCTATTTCTTTCTTTCCACTTTCAAAGCATTTTTCACATACATTTTGTCATATTGTTCTGTAAAATATTGAGGACAGACATTCTTAGACTTATTTGACCAGCGATAAACTAAGGTTTAGTTAGGTTAAATGATTTACCCAAAGTTGCATTCATTCAAAAGTATTTACTTTGTATCTACCATGTGCCAGACTCTGTACAATGAACTAGAGACACAAAAGTGAGTAAAACACAGTCCCTGCTCTAAAAGAGGAGTCAAGAAAGTAAACAGACAATTATAGGATCAAGGGATAAGTACAAAAATAGGATTTAAGCAGAGGACACTAAACATAAGCCTTAGGGAAATTCCTATTCCAAAACTGGGAGACAGTGTGAGTAAGGGAGCGATTTCTTGGTAAGTGATACCTAAATTGAGATCTGAAGGACGAGTACAATTAACCAGACGAAGACGACATGGAGTTGGACGAAATTATAAACGGGAAACAGCGATATGCAAAGGCTCAGAGTGAGGGGAAATCTGATGTGTCAGGGAAGCTGCTTTTAGCACAGTATACGAAGTGTGAGAAAGAGGCGAGGCTGCCATGTTTAGGCGCACAGGTTGTGCACTGCACTACTCCAGCAGTCATCATTCACATAGACCAGGGTGGGAATGGCGGCTCCAGAATTGAGCAACCTGGCTTCCCTGCAAGAAGAAGGGTGGGTGGGGAGAGTGCAGGACTTTGAAAACCAAGCATGCTATAAGGTGTTTGCCAATAGCCTGAAGGTAATGGAAAGCCATTGAAGGAGAGTGACTTGATCAGGCTTGCAGTTTAGAAAGACTGTACTGCCTGTGGGATGGAGAATAGATCCAGGGAAACCAGCTAGGAGGCTGCTCCAGTAAGGTGGGTATACATGGAGACTGTCCTGAAGTGAAGTCCTGGAGATTGGGACCAGAGTAAGTGATAGGTTTAAAAGATATTACAAAACCAGAATTGATCAGACCTGGAAGAGCCTCAGCTACATGTTTTTAGACCAAACTAGGTCCATGGTAGTGTTATTTACCGAGATGGAGACACAGGAGGAGGAATGGGTTTAGGGGAACATCATTAATTCTTTTTGGATATACTGAGTATGAGGTGATTTTGCCACATCCAAGAGAGGAGTTGGATGGTATGGAGATCAGGAGAAATATGGTTGCCCTGAGACACATAAATGCATTCTGGGCCAAAGACAAAGTGTTTGTCAGCATGTGCCCAAGTGGAGCTGGTCAGAGCTGCTGTGTTTTCAGGGGAGTGGCTCAGGGGAGTTGGAGAGGGATGAGGAGGTGAGGAAGAGGAGATAAGAAAAAAGAGACATCCCTTGTGAGAAATTTGGCTGTGAAGGAGAAGAAAGAGGGGCAGTTAACAAATTTTGTGAATTTGCATAATCATTTTTCTGGAGGAAGGTTGAGAATGGTGCCTCAGATTCTACAGCATCCCAGTGAAGCTGAAGGACCACCACTGCATGTTAAAATGCCCCATCAGGGGTTTCTCTTTTAATGGAGCTTGATACCTCCACCAACTTCACCTCTTTGACATTTCTTTGCAGCTTCTCTTCTCTCCTTTATTGCCCATCCCTTTGTATTTTAAGGTGAGTCTTTCTCATCTTCTCTTGTTTTTGATTTGCTTTTCCAACACAGCTGTCTAAAAAAGTTGAAAATAAATGGAATTTTAGAAACCACAGTAAACAATGGAAACCTTAACCCAGAGCAAACGCAATATTCATTGTAGCAACCCCTCACAGGAAAACTTTAAATACTTTGTTTCTAAATCACTGTAATAACTTAGCTCTTTCTACTTTGTTCTACATCTGAAAAGTTTTTTGTGTTGCTGACTTTTACACTTTGGAAGTAGGATTTTGAGTAAGTATTTAAAGAAAAAAATCTTAGTACATATTGAGTAGAATTACTACATTTGCAGCTATCATTCCCTCTACTTTCATGCTTTTAAAATCAGATAGTGTGCCATTATTTATCGAATTTGTACTTAGTAGCCAGCACTGTAGGGGATACCAAAGAAGTATAAGCCATGGTCAGTGCCCACTAGAAGTTTCTAACATAATGAGGGAAACAAAACAAGTACAAAATAAAATATAAAAAGTCATTAGAAAATTGATACTCACAAAACAATTAAACACAATAGATGAATAACAGCAAATAAAACAATGAAGTACTACCCTGAATGCTACTGATTACACGTGTGCTAGAAGGTCAAGGACAGTAAAGAACAAGAGCTGCGGAAGGCATTCCCTGGTCTAAAGAACATAACTTCCAATAAATTAACACTGAAAATAACTTTACAATATTTATTTTAAAAAACTACTATATTTCTTCAATTCTAAGATGTCATCTTTTCACATTTTACAACAATAGATATAATAGCTAGCATTTATCTTGCAGTGACTTTGTACAAGGTACTAAGTGCTTTATATGTGTTAACTCGTTAATACGGATCATTTAATGGGGTGGAAATATTTCATCTTCTCCTCCCTGAAAAAGTGCTATTAAACCATTGGTACAAACATAAACCCCATGGCTGTTTAGAATCCAGGAAGCATGGTGTGTGCAGAAATAAATAGTGCTTATAAATGAAAATTTATAAAAATTCACTGACAAAACTTTCTAATCTCCTTAGCCTTGACTGCTAGGCCCTGGATTCTGCTTTGTGAGGATCACCTGTAGCCCTGATACCCTTGAACCTCCTGTAGCTTAACTGTTCCATCAAAGGCCACACCAGCTTCAAAAACTGAAAAGTCTCCACACTGACATAGTGAGGTAACCTCATTCAAAATTTATCCTCATTTGGCAGTCATTTACACAGCTCTGCTTGTGGCTTTCACCTAGGTTGGGAGGGTGGCTCTGATTTTTTTACAAACGGGATCAACTATCTAAACCACCAGCGTAAAGTCAAAATAGATGATTACATTGGGTTGGGTTTCTCAGGAACAGTCTCTGAGGTGGAGATTGGCATGCTGGGATTTATTGGTTTTTAGGGTCACCACCTGTGGGGAATGAGGGAGAAGCTGATCTGCTATGAAGTTGCAGCATAGGCCTCAGATGATCCCGGGGGGAGCTCTGGGGCTAAAATGTCCCAGATTGAGGTTAGGGGGCTGGGCCTCTGTTCCCTTCCACTCACTGGATAGCATTACCTCCAGGGAGGTGTTGTAATCTCGGGTGAGGCGATTACACTTGGCTGAGGCCAGTTCTTGTGGGGAAGACAAATGCAGGCTGTCAGCAGGCAACATTTTCAGGAGTTGGCGGAGCAAGGGCTTTGGTCCTGAAGGTAGGAACTGAGTGGCACACCACAGCGTCCACTACAGTGATATATATTATACATTCATATGTTTTGTATATTCACAAGCATATATATTCGTATAGACATACATGGGTATATATAGGCAAGCATATGTTTATGTGTGTATTTATATTTATACAAGTTTAAGATGCATAAGTCAGGGGACTTCCCTGGAGGTCCAGTGGTTAAGACTACTATGCTTCCATGGCACAGAGCACGGGTTCGATCCCTGGTTGGGGAACTAAGATCCCACATGCCACGTGGTGTAGCCAAAAAAAAAAAAAAAAAAGCATAAATCAAGTAAAGAAAACAACCACGGTGAAATGTGACATAGTAAGTTGGGTGGATTTATTAAAATCATAGGTAGTGATCACTGCAGTACAGTAGATCTGAGGGTTGCCTCTTAGGGAATATTTTTGAAATTTGAGGGAGTGTATTTGGTTGTCACAAAGAGTAGGGAAGTTCCAAGCATTTATTGGGTGGGGATCAGAGATACTAGGTGTCATGCAATGTCGAATGTCAAATGTCCCACTGAATATTCATGTAGGTGAAAAAAATCTGTTTGTAGTTATCTTAGCCTAGAGCTTAACCCATTTTACATGTAAACATAATGTTTTTGTTTTGTTTTATATGGTTTTAATATTCAGTGATTTTTTTTATTTCAGGGATGCACCTCTGTTGTTGTAGCAGACAGGATCTAGTCGGGAAAACAAACCACAGAAATAATTTAATATGGAGAATTGCTGAAACAGGTGTTGGAGGACTGAAAAAGCAAAGAGGGAAGCAGCAGCATCAGTTGGGCTGGGGAACAAAGGGAAAAGTTTAGTTACCAGAACTAAAAGTGTGCAAGACTCATACCTTCATTCCTGAGGGGTGTGAATCTACTTTTAAACTCTTTTAAAAAAAATTATAGGGCTTCCCTGGTGGCGCAGTGGTTGGGAGTCCGCCTGCCGATGCAGGGGACACGGGTTTGTGCCCCGGTCTGGGAAGATCCCACGTGCCACGGAGTGGCTGGGCCTGTGGGCCATGGCCGCTGAGCCTGCGCGTCCGGAGCCTGTGCTCCGCAACGGGAGAGGCCACAACAGTGAGAGGCCCGTGAACCACTAAAAAAAAAAAAAAAAGAAAAAAAAATTATAGTAGCTTTCCATTAACTTTTACTATAGGACACGGAAGTGCTAAGAGGTATCACAGAAAATCAAGAATGCACCCCTTTTGTCCCTATAGTCTTCCCTGTCCCCACTGTGAAGCAGCAAAGCCAATTTCCTCTTGGCAATTGGAACCAATCACCCCAGCCAGGACAGCAACCCCTTCTTCACCTGATATTTTTCTATAGTATGAGGAGCCCAAAGTGCCCAGGTACCATCTCAACCTCAACCTCAATGGAACCATAGCTGTGATCCCTGGTGGAAATATTCCTCTGTTGGGAAGTAAAATCTCCAAACCAGCAGGGCTCAAAGTTACAGGAACTGGAAACAGAAATTGTGTGAGTGGATCATTGGGTATAAAGATGAGAGGAACCACTTCCACTTTCCCCACCCCTTGATTCTTGAACCTGTGTATTTTGAAAGAAACAGTCCTATATATTGGCACTGACTCAAAGCATATACTGCATCCTATATGAGGGAACTTCAATTTTTAACATGTTATTTCCTAACTGGCACCAGAACTCAGTAGGCTCTTCCATCATCCTTCCAGGAGCTTCTGGCTGGTGGGGCATATGATAAGACTAGCAAATTCCAGGGAATTCCCTGGTGGTTCAGTGGTTAGGACTCTGCACTTTCACTGCTGAGGACCCAGGTTCAATCCCTGGTCAGGGAACTAAGATCCCATAAGCTGTGCAGTGTGGCAGTGCCCTTCCCGCCCAGATTCCATTTGCACGAGTCCATTGCTGCATTTCTTTTGCTATGAAATGAGTTCCCTGGAAAGAAGTAATATGTAGAATATCATAACAGTGAGTAAGGTATAATGAGTTCATGGTTGGTAATAATATCAGAAATATTCTGGGCATAGAAAGCGAATCCATATCCAAAATATGTGTTTATTCCAGTAAGACAAATAGCTGTCCCTTCCATGATGGAAGGGGTCCAGTATAATCAATCAATCTGTTACTAGGTGACTGGCTATTTTCTCCTGGAAATAGTGCCATGTTGGAACTCAACGGGTGATCTCTGATGTTGGTAGATATGAACCTTACTGTGGGGAAGCCCATGTTCTTGAGCCCATGCATATCCTTTGCTCCTGACTCCATGGCTACTTTGTGCAAGCACTGCAGTAGGTGGAAAAAGAGGCCAACTCCATCAAATGTGTCATCCCCCTGATTCTGAAAGCCTTCTCTGAGTGGATGCCCTTTGGTGTACACAAATATCCTTACACTTTGTGCCCACTCTGAGAAGTGCATCCATATACCTCTTCCCTAGACCTCCTTGTCATCAATCTCCCAATCTTTTCTTTCCAAGTTATTGACCATTCAGGAAAACCATCAGCTATTGCCCATGAATGAGTGTAGGTCTATACCTCTGGCCACCTCTCAATCCAGACAAAGTAGACACCCAATGCACTGCAGGACATTCTTTGTGCTGAGAGAATTTCCCTTCAGTACTACCATCAGGGGCATTCCTCATGGGAGTTCTAATGCTAGAACAGACCACTTCCATCTTGTGCCAGTATATTGAGGAGATCTGTATGTAAACCAGTTAACTGATTGAAGATGAGGAGGCAATATACCAGGAGTGAGAATCAAAGGAATCTAAGTCACTGGCTAAGGCAGCTTGTGCTTTCTGGACCTGCTCAAGCTGTCTCTTACATACCACTTCCATTTGATGAGGGATTGCTCTTGTGCATGCCAACCTTATGGGCTGATGGGTCAGATAACATCCAGTTCATAATGGGCAGCTGAGGTTGCATAGTCACTTGATGTCTCATGGCCAGTCATTCAAATTCAGTAGCAAGCTAGGTACAGTTTCTCAAATGGAGAATTGTTATCTGCAGAAGAGGGCATGGCTTTGCTGTGAAACTAAAGAAAGCTGTATTGTGGATCTTCTATTAGAGTTTGCCAGTGGCAGGTGTATGTGTATATATTTGCCACAGACACTTCAAGTATCATGGGATTCCTCTGGATCACAAGGTCCTGCTATGGAGTCTTCTTTTTCTTTACTCCTGATAAAAAATGCCAGCCTTATGAGTTACTGGGTACATGGGTCAGAGCACCACACTCAAATGCAGTATATATTTCTTCCAAAATCCAAAGAGGCCCAACAAGTATTGTGTCTCATTTTTAGTGGTAGGTGGTACAAGGTGCAGCAACTTGTTTTTCACCTTGGAGGGATATCTTGATATCTTTCAGATCACTTGGATCTCCAGAAACCTCACTAAGATGGTGAATTTTAAGACTTCCCTGGCAGTCCAGTGGTTAAGACTCTGCACTTCCACTGCAGGGGGCACAGTTTCCATCCCTGGACGGGGCACTGAGATCCTGCATGTCGCGTGCATGGCCAAAAAAAAAAAAAAAAAAAAAAAGTCTAAAGTATTTGTTACTTCCTGTTTATTAGGTCTAATCAGCTTGACGAATCTAACATAGTGATCAAGATCTCTGCAGACTAGATTATGACAGAGAGCAAAGGAGTTTATATCCCACAGACAAGACTATAAAGGTATGCTGCTGGCCTCGCCACATAAAAGAAAACAGCTTTAGTGCAAATTGGAATAGATGAAGACAGCACATATAGAATTGCAGTTGCAACTGGCATTACCATCTGATTAAGTTCATAACAATTCATAATTATGCTCTAAAATCCACCTGCCTCTAGATAGGTCAAACAGGTGTGTTAAAAGTGGGAAGTGATGGTATCACCACTTTTGCATCATCCACATCTTTTATGGTGGTCCTAATTTCTATATCTCTCCAGGGATATGGTATTGCTTTTGGTTTTCTATCCTGGTAGCAAGAAGAAATTTCCAGAGGCTTCTACTTGGCCCTTCCTACTACAATAGCCTTCACTTTGTAGGTCAGAGAAATAATGTGGTGATTCTGCCAGTAACTGAGCATGTCAATTCTAATTATATATTCAAGAAGTAGGGCAATAACCACAGGGTGGGTCTGCAAACCTACTGGATCCATGGTGATATATACTTGGGTGAGAACACCATTTACCATCTGACTACCATAAGGCTGCACTTCGATTGGTGGACCCAGTGATATTTTTGGATCCTCAGGAATTAACATTAATTCAGAAACAGTATCAAATAATCCTTGAAATATATGGGTACTTCCTTTTTCCCAGTGTATGGTCACCCTAATAAATGGCATCAGGTTCCCCTGGGGAAGGCTTGGATGAAGATTTGTAGTATATATTTATGGTAATGCTGCAAGATTCTTCTTCAAGGGGACCAGCTACCCTTTCAATCAAGGTCTCTGTCTGTGAACTGGCTGAGGTATGGAAACTGGATGAGAAGAATGATTTCATTTGATGGCTCAAGTCAGGTTTCAGGCAGCAGACCTAGAGTTTTGCTTGTTAAAGAGATCAAAGAATATTTCAGAAGTCTCTCCATATATTTCATTCCTGTGGCCACCTAGGGCATTACCAAATATCCCTGTAGGTCAAGACCTTTGAGTACCACTTTGTCCTTGCTACCCAGTATAGTAAGTGTCTGCCTGGTCCCTGCTAGTTAAGTGCTGCCACTTGGCCTTTGACATCCCAGGATCCCACTCTCGCAGAAATCAGGGAGTCGTCTCAATGGAAGCATCTCCCACCGTCATATCCAGTTACCACAGAGCTTTTCTGGTGCTCCCCTTACTAATGTATTTTTCTTTTAAAAAATTTATTTATTTATTTATTTTTGGCCGCGTTGGGTCTTCATTGCTGTACACGGGCTTTCTCTAGTTGCAGTGAGTGGGGGCTAACCCTTGGTTGCGGTGCGCGGGCTTCTCACTGTGGTGGCTTCTCTTGTTGCGGAGCACGGGCTCTAGGCACGCAGGCTTCAGTAGTTGTGGCACGCGGGCTCAGTAGTTGTAGCTCGTGGGCTCTAGAGTGTAGGCTCAATAGTTGTGGCACACGGGCTTAGCTGCTCCGTGGCATGTGGGATCTTCCCAGACCAGGGCTTGAACCTGTGTCCCCTGCATTGGCAGGCGGATTCTTAGCCACTGCACCACCAGGGAAGTCCCACTAATGTATTTTTCAATGCCTTACTGTAGGGGTTTATAGTTTGGGGATGGGTATACAGTATGCATGATAAAATCACTCCAACATTCCCGTCTCCATAAACCTTTGGATTTTTTTTTTTCTCTACATCATACCAGGGACATTCTGTCATCTCCATGTCATCAAATATAGACCACCACTGAGTCTGAGTTTTTTTAACCCATGAAGCAAACTGTTGGAGTCACTTTCAATTCATGAGCTCACACATTAAATCCAGACTTTCTGGTAAATGCACCCATATCAGTAAATTTAGCTTAATCTTCCACTCTTTATTTTGTTTGGAACTTGACCAGGAACTATTCAACCTTTCACAAAATCATGTCACCAATGACAACACCAATGTTGATATGTGAGTTGCTAATAAAACATTCAAGTCGGATTGCATTTGTAGTTCTTTGATTCACAATGGTTCTACATACAGGTGTAAGCATCTTACTATTTGTCTTCCAATAGAGTTGTGCTATAGCATTTACTTATTGAAATGCACATTAATTATAAATTGCTTCCCTTTTATTTTTCCTTTATTATACAATTAGGACATTATATTGATTTGGAGGGAAATTTGCATAGGTAGGTAATATTACCTATGAATTTCATTTCATAGTAATGAGTGTTAAAAATACTAGTTATGAAAGGGGATGATGGGTCTGAAAGGGTTGAGAACTGCTTGCTCCGCCTTTCAAACCAGGTTCCAAGAACTTACCTGTAGGCATGCCCATGATGAAGCATGTGGATCTTGAGTACATCTGCCAAATCAAATCATATGTTATCACTCTTCTGAAAGACAGCTATATTTAGGTAGAGAAGTCAGTGTCCTGTTCAGTTACTTACAAAGCCATGCAGGATGATATTCATAAATAGACCTACCAACAACAGCACTGAAGAACTGCTTCATAGATGCAGCAAAAGCAAACTATTTTGTGTTTGAGGGAGGCCTTGGAGTGAAATTTTTTTTGTCTCTGTGCATCACTGAGGATAGTGGAGTGGAAGCCAGGAGAGTGCTTTCTTGGTTCCCCTTGCCTGTGTGACTGAATCCCAAGCCCATGGTTAGATAATAAATGGGAGGATACTAAGCAAAAGCTACCATCCCTCCTCTCCTTTCTCACAGAGACTCTTTGGGGAGGCTCTGAAAGTGGGGAGGAAGAGTCCACATTTGGTTTGTGAATGAAGGGTAGATACTGTGGTTTTGGTTTGCCATTCAACTGTAGGTTTGTTCCATGGCATGCCAGGGGCACGTGGAGCTGCCTGGGAGCATCACCCCATACACTTGCCCACTTAACCCTTTCTCCTGAAGAATCTCAACTCTTGTCACTTTCTCAGGGAAGCCCATCCTCACCTACCAGTCTGGCCTGATTCCTCTGTCATGGATTCCTTCACAAGTATTATTTTCCCCCTGTGATCCCTTATCTCATTCTGTAATTACATTCATTAGTGATGACTATGTCAGAGACCTCCTAAGACTAGGTATTTTGGATGTTTATGCTCCCCTTTACATACTGTGCCTAGCCAGTATCTGGTAAAAGTCAGCACTCAGTACATGGTTGTTGAATGAATGTGCGTTGCTTCAGATTCCACAAGTATTAACACTTTACTCTGATTATGACTATTACCGTTGTGTGTGTATCCCATGCTGTTTGACAGCTGGGTCTTCTATCTGTTGAAGAGCATGGTAACTGGATTTTGTAGTAATGAATGAGTCAGAACAGGTGGAAATCCTCAAAAGCCCAATTAATGCGGTAATTTAAGACCTCTTTTCTTCTCTGGTAACTCCGGTCCACCTCCTTCCTCCCCAAATCAACACCCAAAGTTTGAATTTAATGATGGGGTTCTGCGCGTGTCCAACTGGGAGGTAGCTGGAGAACAAGATGCGAGGGCCAGAGCCCTTGTTCCCACCCTCCAAATGTTTGACAAACACTCGCTAAAGAATTAGCGTCGGGGCCTCCCCGTATTACACAAAGAGAGCATCAGCATAGTGGCCCCTGGCCCAGGTGGGATAAATTGAAGTGCTGCGCAGTCTGATTCCGGATTAGGGGGAGAGGTTTAGGGGAAGGCGTGTGATCCAATCTCCAGGGTTAAAGTTGGCTGCGTGTGGGTGCAGCCTTTCTTGCCCCCTGGGGTGTGTCCACAGGGCTTGCTCGTCAGGTTGTGTTTGTGGGTGTTTGTGTGAGACAGGGCGAGGGTGGGGGGTCATGATCAGCCCCCCGGGAGAGGGGCCTCTAACCGTGCACGCCCTGGGTGGGGGCAGCGGGGGCGGCCGCGGGCCCCGGTCCCGCTCACCCCTGCGCAGAGTGCAGGTGCTGAAGCAGGCGGCAGTCCGGCCCCACGGCGGCGCGCCGGGGGCGGGGGCGGGCGCCGAGGGTCGTGGGCTGCGAGGCGCGGCCGCGGGCGGCAGGAGGCAGCGTCGGCCCAGGCGTCGAGGCGGCGAGCGAGGCAGCGCGCGGTGATGTCAGTGGCGGCCCGGCTGGCAGCAGCCGGTACTTCCTGTATAAAGGCGGGCGGGCTCGGCTGCAAACCCTACTAGCCAGTGTCAGCCTCTCGGCGGGAGGAGGAGGAGGCGGCGGAGGAGGAGTAGGGGGAGGGCTGTCAAATTCGGGAGCCAGATTTTTTTCCTTTCCCCTGGCAGTCCCTTCCGCTTCCCCGGCTCCTGGGGTGACATCTGCGGGCCGGGGACCTGTATGTGTGTGCGCGCCAAGGAGCGGAAGAATGGCAGTGCTCAAACTCACCGACCAGGTAGGGGGCGGCGGCGCCGGCGCGCGGGGCGGCGCGGAGCCGCGGCGGGGGGATGGGGGCGCGGCGCGGAGCGTGCCAGCGAGCTGTTTACTCGCGGAGAAGGGGAGGAGTGTGTGCGGCCGCCGGCTGCTCCGAAAGCCGGCGGCTGCAGCTCTCCTCCCCGGCTCGGTCCCCGCCCTGGGCCGTCGGAACTGCGCGCTCGGCTCGGCGGCCGGGGCGCCCCGGGGGCTGGGGAAGGGGCGGCGGGGTTCCCTCTGGCGTGCGGGGGTGCGCGGGAGTGCGTTGTCCGCGGGCCCGGGCTGGGCAGGGGGAGGGGAGTCTCGAGGTGCTCCTCCGGCTCCTGTGGCGCTGCGCAGCGTGGGCTCCGCCAGCCCGGGTGGGCCGAGGGGAGGCTGGTCCGCGCCGCCGGGAGGAGGACCGTGGATGGAGAGGGAGAAGGGATGGCAGCCTGGGACAAACCAAGAGACCCCCAGCCAAGCCGGAGACCGGCCCATACCGCGGCTCTCGTGTGGTCGGGCTGTCTTTACCCTTTTGACATGACATCCTGACTTCCTCTTTAGTAGCCCAGAGGCTGTGTGTGCGTGGTGCGCGATGGGGGCCCCTGGCGCGGCTCTCCCAAGAGCAGTTAAGTCCGGCCTGGGGCTCCACTCACAGACTGTGGGCTACCGCACAGGGTAACTCTGGAGTCCTTTGCTCGGAAAGGTGCGGCTATTTGCTGGCTCGGTTGACAGTCCTCACTGCAGGTCTGTGGAATGGAAACACCCTACCTTTGCGGACTCCGCTGCTCTGAGGGCATTGACACTCAGGCGCCCAACCAAGTTGCATGACAAAACTCTGCAGCTCGTCCTACGAAAAAAGGAAACAGCTTGCTTTTTTTTTTTCTTCTGCCATTTATTTATGGATAGTGAAATGAACATTGTTTTGCGGTCCTGGTAGGCGGCAAGGCAGTCTTGACTTTGACACACACGGTCAAACATGCCAGTCCTTGGTGTTAAACATCTCATACTTATCCAGTGGGTTGCGCCTCGTGCCTCGCTGTCCTCAGTATCCAGCCAGAACTTCCTGCGACTTAAATGCAGTCAGTCACCACGATAATTTTTCTCCTGCCTTTAGAGTCAAAGTTTTGCTTTGCTTTCCATAAGTATTTTCAGGCTTTTAAAATTTTCTTTTTGTGTGGGGGAGGGATCACTGAATTAAAATTCACGTTATCGTTAAATTTAGCAGGGGGAGCAGCTGGTAATCGTGATCAATCTACTTGTTCGCATTGGTTCCAGAGCATTGAAGAGTGCTTGTAAGTTGATACTAGTTTAGGCTTCCCTTCAACCTTTTGGTCACATACTTAACAACTGTTAGACATTTGCTTGTTTTAAATCTTCCAAGTTTAGTCTGCCTTGGTCTTGTTATCTTTGCCAGTGCAAGTTCCTATATTTCTCTGTTAATGCCTAAATCTTCATCTTCAAAGTACAAAAAATGCTTCTAATAGGCGTTGTCATTTTCACATACACAAAGGAATTTTACATAGAATTTTAGAGCTGGAAGGAATGCCAAAGATGATCTTCACCCAGATCCTTGATTTTTTAAATGAAGAAACTGAGGTATAGAGAAGGGAAGCATGTCTTCCTCAAGGACCCAGCTGTTGACTTGTAGGGTAGAGATGCTCTCCTGGCTCCTGCCTTCCAGGTTCCTGTGTTTTCTTCTAGGGGTTGAGACACCTCCCTCCATCTTGTCATTGGATGTGTTGAAAGGCTGACAAGAAGGCATCCTCTCCTCAATCAGATCAACACTAGTGAAGAGTGTACTTGGTCTTAGAAAAAAAGGAAGTTATTCTCCAGGACTTATCACAGTCGGACTTTCAAAGATAGTTTCTCTTTTAAAGTGTTTCTGAATACATCCCAACCCTTCCCCCAACAAACTAGTGTTACTGTGGGGGGAAAGAAAGAGTTGTATAACCTTCATTTGGTTCCATTTACTGATGCATAAAGGGAAACTAAGGAGCTCTAAGATTCAAGAGCATCTAAAAATTGCCGGCCTATCTTGGGGCAAAACCGGTGAGGAGGTGGACTGGGTGCCGTGGAGTGGTGAGCAGTGATGGTTTCTGCGAGCCTTTAGGTCCAGGAAGTGTGTGGTCTTTCTTGCCTTAGATAGTCTTACCTTTCAGTTTGAAACTAAATTCTTAGAAGTTGGTTCTTAATCTCACCAGAGGCTTAAAAACCCTTTGCTTAAACTCCTGTTGCAGGAGCTTTGCTTCACTATTGTGAGTAGGGGGCCACCTGCTTTGAATCTGGGCCTTAGAGTTTGAAGAAGAGTGCCTAGGTCTCCACTCAGCTGTTTGTAAAGCAGTCACTTGTTAATTCCCTCTCATCTGTTTAACACCCTATTTGCAAGGTGGATCTTATTTTTGCCAGGGTTCTTGGATTTTTAGTTTGAGGACACATTCTTGCTGTTGATAACCTGAATCACTAGTTGTTTGTTTTATTATTTTGGTTTTGTTTGTTTTTTTGAGTTTTGTTATTTTTTAAAGTGAGGTAACATTGATTTGTAACATCACATAAGTTTCACGTGTACATGAAAGCAGGTGACGTTTCCGGTCCTGCTGAAGCTGGGTGCAGGAGCTTGCTGGCGATGACGGTCAACACCTCAACAGTCAGTCCTGTGCTGACATCTCCATCTTGCAAGAGGAGGAAAATGCCTTTTCTTAACTCTGTTTTGGGAGAGTAGAAAGAAAGGGGGAAGGGAGAGGCAAGTGTGGTGTTTTTTTTTGTTTTTTTGTTTTCTTTTTTACTATGAAAAGGAACTGGGAGCTATTGCTGCAAACAAACTTCGCATTGAGTACTTCTGCATTTTAACTGTCTCTTCTGTTTTCCCCTTCACAAAACACACATCAATTTTCTTGCAGCATTAGGGGGACCAGTCCTCCTGGGTTGCCAAGGACTGAGGGGTGTTCGAGGATGTGGGACTTTTGGTGCTAAAACCAGGACATTCTAGGCAAATCAGGTCAAGTTGATTACCCTATACAGCACAGCACACAGTTACCTATGTAATTAACATTAATAATTAATTATTTCCTCATAGATGGACGTTGGGAGGTTTATTTATATCTTTGGTAAAGTGAGGTAATTTTAAGTTTGGGAAAGAAAATTTCATTGCATCCAAATGTAATACATTTTGTTTCAAGATAGATGTGAAATTCTTTGCAATTTTATTTGATATTGAACTTTGCAGGGCTGCGGGGGGTGTTCTTTATGTCATATAGTGAAGGCACTGCAGTGATTTTAAGAGTGTGGTCATATCTTCAGCCTGGCCCCCCCAGAAAAGTGTTTCAAAGTTCTGAAGCAGAATGGTAAGTGCTATTGGACCTTTGAGATATTCACTCTTCTTCCTGAATTTGCTAGTGACAGTGGAAAGCCGTCTCCATCTCGAGGGCTGCCTGTAGACAAACTCTTTCTGCAGGGGGCCCTTTTTGGAGCTTCCTGCCTGGAGGCCTTTTGGTTTGGTGTCCTCTTGCCAAGTCCTGTAGCTCACACTTGAGTCACCCACCTCCTTGCCAAAGGCAGTGGCTGGCAGCCGTGGCAGTGGCAAGAAACGAGAAATCCTGTAACTTTGAAAGAAGCATTTCTGGCCCGTAGTGTGGGGTCTTGGGACACGTTACATATTTTACCGGGCTGCACTTGTCCTTCCAGGGCTCCCGGCAGCACGGGGCTTACAGCAAACTCTGCGTCCAGTTCTGACTTCAGCAGAGAAGAAGGGAAAATAAAGGCTTTATTCTTTGGACCCTTCTCTAGTTGTCTTGGGATGCAGTCACGTGGTTTGGGGAGGGCACTTGAGGACTGTTGTTTCATGGCAGAGACCTAATAATGGCTTACATTATTGTGATCTTATTTTATGCTGGGCCCTTGCCATGAATCGTCTGTCTTAATCCTCACAGCCATGCTAGGAGGTAGGTGGTTGTGTGATTCTTACTTTACAGATGAGAAAACAGGAAAAAAGTGGCTAATTGACTTATTCGTGGTCACACACTCAGTAAGTGATGGAGTGCAGTGTCCTACCCTGGCAGTCTGATTGCACAGGTGGGGCTCTAACCACAAAGCTATACTTACGACAGTTGAAAGGGCAGTTCACCGTAGGACTCACGGATGCCTGTTCTTATTTACCTGGAAGGCTCCAGGTGAGCCACACTCCCACATTCCTCCCGGCTTGGGGGCCAGAACCAGGTCTGGCAGAGTCAGGAGCTGCTCTGAGGCCTCTGCTCCTGCCACACTGGTGCCTGGCTTATCCCATTTGCCTTTCACCTCCCTACTCTGGAGAATGATGTGTTGGTTGGTAGCTTGGTGATTTTCTTCTTGGTCATTAACAAACTGGTCATTGTACAAAAACCAGAAAACTAGACAAGCAAAAACAGTTAAAACCGTCTGAAGTCTCTATACTCAGAGAGAGCTACTCTTTTTTTTTTTTTTTTTTTTTTTCGGTACGCGGGCCTCTCACTGTTGCGGCCTCTCCCGTTGCGGAGCACAGGCTCTGGACGCACAGGCCCAGCGGCCATGGCTCACGAGCCCAGCACTCCGTGGCATGTGGGATCTTCCCGGACCGGGGCACGAACCTGTGTCCCCTGCATCGGCAGGCGGACTCTCAACCACTGCGCCACCAGGGAAGCCCGAGAGAGCTACTCTTGAGAGCTTGATATATTTCCTTCTAGCTTCTGTCTAGGTAGCCAGGTAAGAATTTTAAACATTCCACATGATGATATTGGTATCTTTCTCTTGAGCATCAACGTGATACCTATGATGTCTAGACCAATGGGTTTTCCAAATAAACTGAATTTATGCCTCTCAGTAAACCGGCTGCTTTAGTGTAAATCCAGCAGTGGTACACAAGGTCTAGCCCTGGATTGATTGAAAACTTTTTTTTAAGGTTTCAACTTTTACTTCTTCTTTTCTTCTAAACAGAGAGTAAATATAAATTCAGAAAGGCACACTTTTTTGTGCCAGAAATAGGCCTGAAACATTCTTTAAAAAGATTTCTATTTCAACAGTATAATGTGAATTAAAAAAATTTTTATTGGAGTATTTACAGTATTGTAAATATTTACAGTGTTGTGTTACAAGCAATTACTTATTTAAATTTACTCTTGGCTGCACTGGGTCTTTGTTGCGCGCGAGCTTTCTCTAGTTGCGGCAAGCGGGGGCTACTCTTCGTTGCAGTGCACAGGCTTCTCGTTGCAGTGGCTTCTCTTTGTTGCAGTAACACAGGCTCTAGGTGCGTGGGCTTCAGTAGTTGTGGCACTCGGGCTCAGCAGTTGTGGCTCGCGGGCTCTAGAGCACAGGCTCAGTAGTTGTGGCGCACGGGCTTAGTTGCTCTGTGGCATGTGGGATCTTCCTGGACCAGGGCTCGAACCTGTGTCCCCTGCATTGGCAGGCGGATTCTTAACCACTGCGCCACCAGGGAAGTCCCATGTGAATTTTTATAGGTGAAACTATAACATGAAATAATTTATAAATAGGCAGGGGCTACAGAGATCTGATAATCCTGTGGTTTCCAAAATTGCATAAGCTATGGCTCTCCTTTTTGTTTTTATTCCAAGGAAAATTCCGTATTGACGCTCAATATATAAAAGAAGTTGGTGAGAGTAGTGGTCCCTGAGGCCCTTTCAAAGATTATTTGGGTTTAGTATTATCTGAAAGTGTCTTGCAAAACTACTGGTGACTGGGTCAGTGGTTCTTTTCCTGACACACTGTGTACTCAAAAAACAAACATTTATAAGTGTTTGTAGGTGATTAGGAGTAACATAGAATTTGGATGACCATATCGTGTTAATCCAAACTGGGACACCTTTGAGGATGATAGGGGGGACCATTAAATATCACATTGAGGAAACAGGTGTGAGTCAGGACACAAGGTCACACCACATAAACTATGTTTGCTCACTTCAGTATTGAAGTGACAGTAATAGTGAACTAATTTGGCTAGTAGACTAGTCACTGTCTTTCCAGTCAGATTGACACGGGAGCTGGTATGATAAAGACTTTTATGACCTTATGCAAGGCCCGAGTTGGAAATTGGCTTTTCTCACACATCAGCTCTGACCAGTTGGTCAGGGGTTGCAGGACCAATATGTCAGAAGCACTGTGGCTCTTGCAGCCAGAGATGGGGGGAAATGTGACGATTGATAATCAGTGTTTGCTGTGGGTATAAGATAAAGGAGAGGTAGCATATATAGTGTCTTAGCCAACCCTTGGCCAGTCAGATTACCCTCTGTGGGCCTCAGGCTCCTCTTTGTAAAATGAAGAGGTTGGACTGGGCGCCTTTCCAGTGCCTGGGCTCCACTCTTTCCCTCTGTGACTCACCCCTGCATGGGTGTAGTGGCTGAGGAGGGTGTGTTTGCAGATGAGCTCTAACTGAGCTCCCCAGGTAACGAAGTCAAACAGTTAATTTCTGGCTCCAGAAGAGAGTTTTAACCGACGTCAGTCATTCAGGAACTGATTCCTGCCCTGTCCCCTGCTTTCATTTTATAGATAACCCAAGATTATCTAAGATTCTTCATTTTATAGATTATCCATTTTATTGATTATTCCTTTACTACCCTTTTGCCAACATCATCTTCGCCCTCTGCTCTGCTGTCGGAAAGTTAGTAGAGCAGGTATTTTCTCTTATCAATGTTGATGCTTCTGAAAGAGTTGGTCGCCCAAGAGGTTGAAATGAATGATTCATGACTCTAATTTTTTATGATGATATTCATAACTTTTAAGGATCCTTTCACTTGTCTCTCCTTTTGAAAACTGAAAATCTGTCTAGTACTCTATTAATTGGGCCAAGCAAAGAAAAGAAGCATGTAGTCCATCTTTGGGCCATTTCAGGCTTCACTAAGCCAAGGTTCGCTTGTGTTTCTTGGTTTTCATTTGTCTCTCATCCCCTCAAACACATCCTCATGAGTCATAAGCACCGCCATGTAACTTTCTAAGGTATCTTCAATGCCAAGAGGCCATTTTGCCCCAAGGGAGCCCCCCACCCCGACCCCAACCAACTCCTTCTAAAATTAAAGGTGTACAGAAACATCTGAGGCCGAGACACACAACATTTAATCACAGTTCTAACCTGTTTCTAAAGAGTTCCATGTTAAATTGCTTCAGTTTTGCTTTCACTTATTTTTAAAATAACACTTGATCGGGAATCCGAAGATCCGGATTCTACTCATGGTTCTTTCTCTAATAGTTGTGTTGCTTTGGGCAGGTCGTGGCCTTAGTTTCTTTGTGAAATGGGAGTGGGCGGGTGGAGAGTCCTCTAAATTCTTTCAGCATCCTAACGTTCTAAGAGAACACCCCAGGTATTTCAATGTCAGCCTCTTCTCAACTCTTGGAATCTGGTTTCAAAAGGTATCTGCCTTCCATGAACTTCTGATTTTCCCTGCAGCACCCACAGTTCTGCCTGAGTCAGGGGTCCTTTCCCCCAAAATGCCATCTTCTAGTGTCTCCAGGAGCTTGGTTTTGGGGACACAGAAGCCCTGGGGCCTTTCTCAGTGTGGCCTTTTGAGACTCCCTTGAGCATCTTGCAGGGCAAGGGGAGCAAACTTTCAGACCCCATGTTTGTCTGTTGAGAGCTGTGGTGAGCTGGGGCCCACTGGAGCCTTCCTCAGAGGGGCTGCTTTAGCGAACAGCAGCCTGGGTTCTCTCCTTAATCCTGTTTGATTGAACTCCACAATAATATCTGGGTCTGACAAGTCTGTTTCCCCACCATTGGCCCCAGATATTGGGTGCAGTGGACCCAAAGACCATAAACTTTCACAAGGAGGGATTTCTTGCATGAGATCAACATGTGTAGATACACTCTGTCTGTGGAGGAAACTTGTTTTGGTATCTAAGACTGGCAGGATGAAGAAGAAGATAGGAAGTGAGCACAGGACAAGTGTCACAGCAGAAAGCCAGGCAGAAATTCAGGTCACGTGATACAAATCAGCCAACCAATTTTTGTTGAACAATGGCCTCCAAAAGAGGACGGGGGCACCTCTACTCCAGGGGTGAACAGGATGCCTTATTGATTTTGAGAAAGAAAATATTAGAATATTTCTTTAAAAAATACCTTAAAAATTTTGTTTGTGTGTACTTTTAATGTATATTATATGCTAGTACTATAAAACCCTCTTAGCTCTACTTTCCACTTTTAGCCACCTTGGCCAAACCACAACTTAGATTATTGCAGTGCACTTCTGACTGGTCTTCCCCATCCAGCCTTGGCCCTTGCACTCTATTCAGGGTGATGTCAGGGTAGCTGTCAGGGTGATGGCTCTCAGATCATGCAGCTAACATCATACAGTGGTGCCCCGGGCCCTCTCCACCCAGTCCTGCCACTCACCTGTCCAGCGTGTCTCTTCCAGTCTCTCCCTGGCTCCTTGGCTCCAGCACAGCAGCCTCCTCACTATTCAGTGAATGTGCCAGGTGCACTCCTGCCTCAGGCCCCGAGCTTCCTGCTTTCTGTGAAGCAGGAATCTTCCCCAGGTATCTGCATGGCCCACCCTCACCTCTCTCAGATCTTTGCTTGAATATTACCTTCTTGGTGAATTCTTTTCTGGCTGCTCTAGTTAAAATGCCCACTCCACACACTTCTTGCCACTGTTTCTTTCTTTTCTCCATGGTACATATCCTTTATACCATATGTTATATATATATAATATATCCATATTTTTTTAAAATAAAAACTTACGTGTAGGAGAGCCACAAGTAACAGGGCAAAGATATATATTTTTTTCATTTCCTTCTGTATCTTCAGCACTTAGAGCAGTGTAAGGCACATAGTGAAGGCTCAGTAAATATTTGTTAAGTGAATGAAATAAATATGTATGTATGTGTATATATTTGTATGTGTTCAAATGTTTTTACTTACGAGGTGCTCAAAGAAAAAAATTTGGAAAAACTTCTGTAAACAGAGCTTCTGTCTGTACACTGGGATATTGAGTTTCCATTCAAACAAAATTCAGAGTAAATTTTTGGCCCCATCAGAAGATAAAAGATCACTTTTGGTCTTTTTTTTTTTTTTTTTTTTTTTCGGTTGTTTCCTCTCTTTTTAAATTGGGATGGAGATGGGTTAACATTGTATTTAGCTCTGAGCAAGTTCCATTTCTTTACAGGGGAGGTATCAG
Organism: Mesoplodon mirus; assembly: GCF_964341445.2. Classification (NCBI taxonomy): domain Eukaryota; kingdom Metazoa; phylum Chordata; class Mammalia; order Artiodactyla; family Ziphiidae; genus Mesoplodon; species Mesoplodon mirus. The sequence continues at coordinate 38,724,970 of NC_138984.1, forward strand.
GGTGACACTAGGAAAAGGGACCCTAAATATGTTGGGAAGGGACACACACCCATGGCAAAGTGGATCTTCTGTGCATTCAAGCAATCAAGGGGTGTTTAATGAGCTCCATCTCCATGGCAGTGACTCAGCTGGAGTCCTCCACTCCCCTTCTTTCCACAAAGCATAAGAACAGGTAAGACTAGGTCCAATAAAATAGAGACCAGACAGAGAATTGGTAATAAGGAGACAAGATAATACTCACGCTTTATGTGATTTGATCCTAACAACATACCTGTGAAGGGAGTGGCTATTATTCCATTTTACAGATGATGCAAATGAGAACTGAGAGATTAAGTAATTATTCAGGGTCACATGACTCGGGTTCACACCTGGGCAAGCTTGACTCCAAGGTGCACATTCTTAGCCATTGTGCTTCTGGACTCCTGACATAGGTGTAGCATCACAAGAGACCCTTTTCCCTGTGGAGGTCATGGTTTTGTTAGAGATGACTGAATGCCTTGTAGGTGGAAGGCCCACCTCAAATCTTTCTTGAATACATGTGGTATATGAAACAGCTCTCAAACCAGCTATAGCACAGGTTTAGACTGTATTTTGGGGTACTGATTAGGGACTACAGGAGTCCAGAGATGGGCAGAGTTATTAAGAAAGGCTTCAGGGAGCTGGAGGGAGCCCAACTGGTCCTTGAGGAAAGGAATGGTTTAGGCAGCAGATGGGAGTGGAAGGTATCCCAGATGAGTGACGTGCCAGGTACCTGTCGGGGTAACCTGAGGACTGTGAATTTACTGAAGCATAGGGTTCATGCTAGGAAGGCAGAAGAGCAAAAGGAAGAAATAGTTAACATGCAAACTTGGTGGGAGAGGTGTTTGTATATTAACAAATCTTTCTCACTTGAGTTCTTCTGATAGGTACTACGTGTCCTCTCCTGGAGACCTAAATTAATGAGTTTGTATCTGGACAGAACTCATTATTCCCATTTGTTGCTTAGGCATGAACTTTTAAAAACTAACATGTACCCCACCTTGTTCCAAAAAGTATTAAACCATAAGGTAAGGTGTTACCTGTGGTTTCTTGTCTCCATGACACCCTCTGCTTGAATAGAATGTTGCATATATTATTTGTCATGGCAACATTTTGTGGACAAACATGTATCCTGGAGTAGCATGGACTTCATTGAAAGAGGCTGGATGGTCTTCATGGTGCAGGACATTGGTGGAAAAATGTAGTAGGTCTAGAGATGGCCTGTTTTTAACCGAACACATTTTTTTAATTAAAAAAATTACTTAAAAAAATAGAGACTGTGGGGATTCTACAATAACAAGATCCCATTTCTTTAAAAAACATTGCAAGAAAAAAAGATGGAGGGGAAATATGTAGGTTAAATGAGAATTAAGACTAATTGGATTCTGATGCAAACAAACTTAAAAAACACACTTCTGAGAGACAGTTGGAGAAATTTGGATGCTGACTGGCTATTTGATGACTTAAAGTATGAATATAGTATCGTGATTATGTTTAAAAAGAGAATCCTTATCTTACAAAACAAGAAAAAAACCCCACGGAACCTTAGCATTTGTCCAGGGCACTGAAATATTTTAGTTGACTCACTCTTTTCTGGAAACTGTTTCTCTTTCTTTTTACTTCTTCCTGCTCCTTTTGTTCTCCTCCAAGCCCTTCACTCTCACTTGACAGAATATCTTCAGTAGAGTTTTTAGAATCCTTTTTGACTGATTGTCAGAAAAGCACACAATTCTGCTAGCTCTGTTGCCTAAAGAAATATGCTTCTGAATTAGTTGTGAGGTTCACCCGCCTATTGACTTAGTCTAAGCGGCACTCATGACTCCAGTCATATATTTGAGTGTCTGCCTTAAAAATCACATCTTGTGTGTGTAAGGAAGACCTGGACTTGGCTGTCCTTGTGAAATATTTCAGGGTGAGGTTTTTCCAGGGGAATTCAGATATTAGAGTTGCCAAAAAGTCATTTTGTTATATTAACTTTTTAACCCTGTTTCTATCTAACCCGGCTACTTTTTAAAAACAGCAAGCAGTTATAAGGTCTCAATTTTAATGACCCTGCCTTCTCCCCTCTCTTCTTACCTGAACAGGAAGTGGGTGTTGGTCGTTGCCCCAGGGATTTCAGTGTTGCTTTACGCATGCTGAAATATCTTCGTTTATTCCTACAAGTGTGAAAATCTTTCCACATCCTTCTTAATGGAGTCCAGATTTCAGAATAGACTGTAAGCTTGAGAATTGGCCAACTGCAACTTGAGTAAACGATAGTGTCATAAGTTATTTAGAAGCCAAGTGAATAGGGTTTTAGGTGCCTTGGAGCCTCAGTACAATTATGTCTTGGGGCCTCTGAGGCGAGTGTAACATTTAGTTGCTAATGCTCCATTTCTTAGCAGCCAAGAAGGCACAATCTTGTTTTGAGAAGCTCTGCTCTTTAGCAAAGAGTCTTATGTCAGGGTTCTAGGGTACTCTATTACTGTGTTCGTAATGTTTTAAAATATTGTGGCATCTCGGTGAACAGTTTCCAAAAATATTACATGGGAGTGGCATAGTTAAGAGAACACTGAATTGATGTCTGGAGACCTAGGCTATAAGCACATCTCTTCTCCTAACTAGCTGTGTCATTCTTCCTGTGACACAACTTTTCTCAATTATAAAATGGGTATAATAATACTTGCTTGATGGGAAAGTTGTGATAATCAGGTGGGAAAAGTCTTTGTCCAGCAAGTGGCTCACGGTAGGAACTCAATAAATAGTCTTTGAATCTCTAGTTGGTTCCTCATTTGTCAAACTAAAGAGACTAGCTCTCTAGGATTAATTTCAGCTCTATAAGAATATGATTTTAATTATGTTTTGTTTTAAGTTTATGCCCATTCGTCTGGTCTTCCTTCTCTCTAACTTAAACAACATTGATAGAGAGTGTGTGTTTGTTTTATTTTTGTGTGAAATTTCCATCTGTAGGTTTGAATTGTAGCATTTTGGTCCCCCTACAACTTTAAGAGGTGTATTTTTCTTTCATTTCATTTTAAACAAATCAATTGGCTTAGTTTATTTGACTGAAGAATCTTATGTTTAGATAGGAGAATAACTGTGCGTTGAAAAAATTCTGAGGCATTTGCAGTCATTCTTGATTTAAGTTGTCAAAAAGAACTGAAAATTACTTATAAGAATGCCATTTCCTCTTCGCAGAAGTATATAATGGTGTCTTTTTGAGGAAGTAAGAACAAAATAGTTGATAGAGCAATGTCGATAAAAAAAAATCATGGTGTAATTTCTGAAAAACATCGGTGTAAAACTTCAAGCCTTGAATGAATACATAACAGGATAGAAAACCCTAAATTTCTCTGAAAAAAAAATGTGGTTAAAAAAGTCAGATGACAGATCCTGGGTAAAAAGTCACTTTAATTTAGAGTCCTTTTTCTCTTAAAACTACAGAATGCTATTTAGAGAGGAGGTAAGTTAAACATCATTGGATACATGCGTGTATATTAATTTTAAAGTGTATTTCAGTTTGAGTTTATACCCGGTGAAGGTGTAGGACAAAATAAAAAGGGTCACGGGAAAAAGAAAATGAGAAAAAGAGTAGATTAAAGACAGAAAAATAGGAGAGAAGCATATTTTAAACAAAGAAGGAAGGAAGTAGGAATGGGAGGGAGGCTGAGCATGTTGCTTTCTGAGGTGAATGTTGGAGATGCTGTTGAACATAGCCTGAGTTGGTCGTCCCTGCGCTCTCTGTTCTTTGAAATAATTTTTCACATCGATCTCTGCTCTTCAGCCACTTTGACCCTTATTTCTTGGAGTTCTAGAATCAGAAAAACCAGAGTGGAGGTTGTTACTTAGGCTGCAGAAGAAATGAGCAGAGCTATGTACCCAGAAGAGTGGAAAGAATCAGGCTGATGGGTATCTGGCTCATCCTTTGGGTCCTTGATGCTGATATATAGAGCCCTCAGAATTGGTGCAGTGGCCGGCAGATGATAAATTGTTTTACATAGTGGGCAGGCAGGTACTGAAGGCTCCTATGACTGGTGACTAGTTTCCTGTGACGTCTCTGGTGTTAAGCACCCACGGCCCGTCCATGTGAATTGAACTCAAGGACATTTCTTCATCACTGCCGTACCTTTTCAATGATCCTTTCCAGAGATCTAATTCTCAGCTCCATTTCTCCCGTGAATTGGCCGGGAGACCCTGGCAGTCATCACACCTCTCTGGGCCTCAGTTTCCTCTAAGTGATGAGGACGTTGGCTTAGGTGAGCCAGCTGCCACTCCACTCTTCTATGACTTTGACCCAGAGGCTGGCAGGTCACTCACTGTGCACAGGTCAGATCCAGCCCGCCACCTGTTTACATGGCTTGTGAGCCAAGAATAGTTTTTACATTTTTAAATGGTTGAAAGAGATCAAAAGAATAATATTTTGACACACATAAAAATTATATGACATTCAAATTTCAGTGTCCATAAATAAAACAGAACACGGCCTCCCTCATTTGTTTATGTACTGTCTGTGGCTGCTTTCGGGCCCTGAGAGCGGAGAGGAGTCCTTGTGACAGAACCTATATGGCCCGCAACGTTGAAAATATTTACTCTCTGGCTTTTTGCAGAAAGTGTGCCATCCCCTGCTCTAACCTGAGTACACACTTGGGACCGTACTCTTCAGAAATTGAGTGCTACCTTCTTACAGCCTTAGTATTACCTACACTGAACTTTGATCTAGACTTAATTAGATTAAGATAGGAGAGTCTTGCCTTTATTATTTTCTCCAGGAGAAAGTAGAAGCTTAGTTAGCTTTCTTGGTATGCTTTTAATTAAAAAAAAATCCTCTTTAAAACAATATTTTGTTTGTACTCAGACTTTTTTTTTCTCCCTCTAGGAATCACTGTAGAAAAGGAAGCCATAAGTTTATATTTTAAATCATTTGCCTTTTAGACTGGATTTTTAAACTCCAGATGTGGACTCAGAAACAGTTAAAATGTACTTTTTTTTTTTTTTTTTTTTTTTTTTTTTGCGGTATGCGGGCCTCTCACTGTTGTGGCCTCCCCCGTTGCGGAGCACAGGCTCCGGACGCGCAGGCCCAGCGGCCATGGCTCACGGGCCCAGCCGCTCCGCGGCATATGGGATCCTCCCAGACCGGGGCACGAACCCGCATCCCCCGCATCGGCAGGCGGACTCTCAACCACTGCGCCACCAGGGAGGCCCTAAAATGTACTTTTGATGCTCTCAAGGAGCTGAGACGGGAGAGGAGAGCTTTACCACTTATAAAAATATATTTTTTTCTTCTTTTTTTTAACATCTTTATTGGAGTATAATTGCTTTACAATGGTGTGTTAGTTTCTGCTTTATAACAAAGTGAATCAGCTATACATGTACATGTATCCCCATATCTCCTCCCTCTTGCATCTCCCTCCCACCCTCCCTATCCCACCCCTCTAGGTGGTCACAAAGCATGGAGCTGATCTCCCTGTGCTATGTTTACCGCTTATATTTGAGAGTGAAACAGAAATCTTAAGATTTTCTATTTCCCATTGTGTGATGAAAATGCTATTTTTAGTTTCTTTGAGTAGGGACTCCAGATTACTGTGGGGATGAAAATGGTTTTAATTTTTATGCAAAGCCAATTTAAACAATTAAATACATTTAAAAGATACACTTAATTATTATACATGGAAATCATAAACTTAAGAAATAAATATCAATAGTATCTACTTATCTAATGTTTCTCCTTATTCTAGGAAGTTCTCTCTGAAGCTAAGTCTGGTCATTTCTGTGTGAGTTATGAGTTTGGGTGAGTGTGTGCGTGTGTGTGTGTGTGTGTGTGTGTGTGTGTGGTTTCTAGTGTTCATGTCATTATAATTGTAAAGAGGATTTGCCTCCCACTCTTGAGCTTCCAGAGTCACTTGAGTTATTCTAAAACTCCTCCTAGGCCGGGAGTTCCTTTCGATCTCGGGAGAAGATGGGTACCTTGAACTGGTTAGTGAGGGGCAAAAGGGAAGTCAGTCAACACGTGTCATCTTTCTTCTAAAAGTTAGCTTCATTTTTCTCTTCTGAGCCTACAGAGAGAAAGAATTAAGACTGAAGGGACTTGCTGATAAAGATTTGTAAAGAAATTCTTGTAGTGTATAACTTCAGAAAACATTGACAGTGACTTCGTACCTAAAGTACCCGAAGACCTCCAGCATTTTCTGAACAATATTATAAATCCTCTGGGGGAGACAGGAGGCGAACACGAGAATCCCCATTTTTCAGAGGGAGAAACCGAGGCCAGAGGCTGTTCCTGGGCTTGCTGACTCTCAGTCGGGCTAGAGCTCTTGTTTTTCCTCTGGCTCAGTCTGAGGTGCATTTCATTTGCCTGTCCTGTTCTTAAACAGCACTTGTAAAAACGTGTGTCATTATATTTAGGATACAGCTTGAAACACTGCATAAACACCCCAGGATAGAATACTGAAGTCTGCTGCCTGGTAATTATTATGTGGTTCTAGTGTCATGTTGCCTGTGTTATCCAGATTAGAACTGGATCACCCAGTTTTCAGTTGGTCTAGAAGAGGGAGCCCCTTGTATACAGGGCCGAAAGGATATTGCCTCATGGTTCCCCTTTGGGTTAAGAACCTTGTGATATACAGAAGGCTGTGGAACTTCATCCTTGTTTGAAAACACTCGTAACTGGGAAAAGTGCTGAAATACTAAGGCTTTCCCACGCCCTGACCCCCAGAATACCTCCACAGTGTGCTTTGTTTTCTTTTTTCGAATTTCCTGAGAAGTATCTGAAATTGCCATCTGAAGGGAATGTTTGTCACAGAACTGCTTAATCTCTAGATGTGTCTAAATGCAGATGTAGTTAACGAGTACTTTCATTTTCCTTCTTACGTGGACAGGGGCGAGTTTCTTGGTTGAGCCTCTCACTTCTGATTTTAAGCCATGTTTAGCTCCTTGATTAGTGTGTGGCTTGGGAAGGTGGGAGTTAAGCCGTTCGTTTACTCTTCACTTGGAGGGGGGGAAGTGTTTGCACGCCCACTTTTTAGTATGCAGGGCTCTGGTGAACCTGATAGTAGGTTATCAGTAACTACTAACTGAATGAATGAATGATCCAGTGCCAGTTTCTGCTGCTGTGTTTTCTCCTTCCCCACCATCCTTCCCAGTTCCTTAATATTTACTTTCTTTCCTCTTCCTGAAATCATTGAAATGAAGCCAGAAAGGTCAGGACATGATTAATATTTTGTTATATAAATAGCCCTAGTAAAAGGATTGGTGGTGGAAAATATTGTCAAGTTTTTTGGTGGATTTTTTTTCTTGGTTCTCTGTTAAATATGTATAATCAAGAATTGTGTGACCGATAGCTCATTGTGTCATGACAAGAGCAGATCTGAATCAGCCTCCCTCACCCCCAGTCAAGGAAATAGCACAGGAGGAAATGTTCGGTTATCATTTTTTTATAGTTACAAGATTTTAGATGGGCTTTAACTGAGACAGGTCTTTAAAGACTTGCACAGGGACTTCCCTGGTGGCGCAGTGGTTAAGAATCCGCTTGCCAGTGCAAGGGACACAGGTTCGAGCCCTGGTCCGGGAAGATCCCACATGCCACGGAGCAGCTAAGCCCGTGTGCCACAGCTACTGAGCCTGCGCTCTAGAGCCCGCGAGCCACAACTACTGAAGCCCGTGCCCCTAGAGCCTGGGCTCCGCAACAAGAGAAGCCACCGCAATGAGAAGCCTGCGTCCTGCAACGAAGAGTAGCCCCCGCTCGCGGCAACTAGAGAAAGCCCACACGTGGGAATGAAGACCCGACACAGCCAAAATAAATAAATAAAATAAAATAAAGACTTGCACAGGAAGTCACTGTTAATGTGGGTGCTTGGTACCAAGCTTATATGGGCCCAAAGGAGGCAGAATATGATTCCCACCATTGATCCTGGGTGGACCAAAGGGAGGGCCAAGCCGGGCCATCTAATGATGCTCAGGAACAGCTTTGCAACATTTTTTATCCTCAACTTTTACCTCTGAAACATTTTTACAACTATGTATTCCCTTGCACATTTTTAAGGTTTTCATCATAAAGTTAGAAAGATACAAAGGATGTGATTACTGGCATAATGTAAATATTGACTTTTAAAATAAAAATGTTATATCACTGTTTAAAATGTATTGAATGGAATTTAAACACTGTTGTGATTTGATATGTCCCATCATCACTTAAAAATACCTGAGCAAGCAGTTCTTTAATAGAAGGAACTTTTACATTGTTCTTTTTTCTCCTTGAATTCATACTTTCATTTTACTTCCTCACACAGAATTTTACCCAAGTGGAATACGTTAAAAACCCTGTTTATCCAATGATACTTTGCAATAAAAATATGATCCTAAGGTGGTAAGAATTATATAAATTTCTGGATTGAGTTTATCTGTATAATAATTATTAACAATTTGTCAAAACGTAAATATCAATATAGTACAAAGTTTGGTAAATTATTAACAAAACCTGCAAAGAAGACATTCTTGTTTGAAATGCCTTTCTTAATCTCTGTATGAGGCTTGCTTTCTTGTTTTAAATTAGTTTGAGTATTTGTGGAGAACGTAACTTACTGCTGGGATGATACGGACGTTCTTTAAAGGAAGTTCTCCTGACCTGTAGTATTTTGAATGTGCCCTTTCTTGGGCACCAGCACGTTTAACACCTTGTGGGCAGTTCCCTTGGTCAGAATCAGAATGGGGGAGAGGTAAGTCTACCTTTTGTCATGTAGGAGAAGAAAGATCCCCAGGAGAGATGTGTGAAAAAAGCAGCAGCAGGTCTCCTGAACCGATGCCTTTTAGGAAGGTGGACATTTGGAAGCTGAGGCTGTGGATCGCGACTCCCACACGCAGCCTGTGTCTGCAAACCCCTCACAAAGGCTTCCTGTGCTCCAGGGGGTGCAGGGCCCCTACGCGAAGTCACTGCTCTAGAGAGGCAGCCCTAGAAGAGCTGATGTCGTCCTGGGGGGCAGCCTGCATTCCTGTGCCCCCTGGAGTCCCATCAGTTGGCCAGCTGGGTCACCGGGTCACCTCAAGTGTGAATGAGACACATTAGTCAACTCTCATAGGCAATACAGATCTTCTTTGAAAGCTTGTGCTTGCAATTTTGAAAAACTAGGCTCATATGTGTTAAAACTTTAACTTTAACCTTTTCAAGGTAGAGGGATATGTAAGAGGGCTTTAGATAAATTCTCACTTAAAAGATATTTGAAAGCTAATTAACCCAAATAACATTTCTTTCATGATTTCTGTGTTTCTGAAAGATAATTCTAGTAACTAGATCCTTGATGAAAAGTCGGTTTCATGTGTATGGATGTTTGGACAACTTACCCCTCCGACACGTGAAACTTTATTTGACGCTTGGGAAGCCTTCCTCTCAGATGTGTTGAGTCTGGTGTCTATATAGTACCCCTCCTCCTATTCCACTCTGTGCCATAATAATCGTGGGATGTTAGCAATGGTGTTTCTCATTAAATTTTAAAATTTAATTAGAATTCAGTGTCTTGGAAAGCTCATTTCTTATATTTAAAGACCCAGATCCTGCTCTTATAAATGATTTTTGGCAAACCGGCTGCTTGTGGGAGGACATCTGACAGCTACTTTGGTTTGTTTGTCAGTTTCGGAATGAGCTAACAAATCCCCTGATTCCCTAAGTTGGAAATAGATATTATATCTGGGCAGTTACTTTACCAGAAATGAGGTGAAATATCTAGACATAAGATTAAAAATGATGTATTGTTGTATGTGTATGTCGAATGGCTTCATCTGGCTTTCCTGTGCAGTGTTTCAACAGCATCAAACATGGTTCTTTAAAGAGAATGCTGATCTCCGATGACTAGTGTTCCTGGTTCCTCTCTCGCTCATCTCTAGGCCAAACAGAAACACATCCTCTCTGCCAGGTATTCTGTGATGTCCCAAGGCGGGCCCGACAGCACAGCGGCTTTTCCTTTTCTGGCTGCAGGAGGTTTAACCTCTTCCTCAACTATTCTACCCATTTTTTTTCAGTTGGAGGATATATACTATTACATTATTTAGGCTATTTAGTACTGTTATTTCTTTTTCAAAAAACAGATTTTATTTTTTAGAGCAGTTTTGGGTTCACAGCAGAATGAGCAAAAAGTACAGAGTTCACTTACACTCCCAGCCCCCCGACCTGTACAACCTCACCAACTCTCAACATCCGGAAACAGAGTGGTACATTTGTTACAATCCCCAAACCTGGATTGACACCTCATTATCACCCAAAGTCCATAGTTTACCTTAGGGTTCAGTCTCGGTGTTGTGTGTTCTGTGGGTTTTGACAGATATTTAATGACAGGTGTCCACCATTATAGCATCATACAGAGTAGTTTCATTACCCGAAAAGTCCTCTGTGCGCTGCCCATTCATCCCTCCTCCCTAACTCCTAGCAACCACTGGTCTTTATATTGTCTCCATAGTTTTGCCTTTTCTGGAATGTCATATAGTTGGATAGATTCTTTTTAAAAAAGAAATAATAGGATAAGAGAATTTGGGAACTTTAAGGAATCTTAAACTGTTTCCATTCTGTGGCCTTTTCATGCTTACCAAAGTTACATGTTTTTTAACAGTTCAGATAAAAACCAAATGTTCAGCTTCACAAGCAAAAGCATACTTTACATTGTTTAAAGTCAAGTTAAATATTTCTAGGAGAAGTAAGGAGAAGCATTAAAAAAAAAATCAAGGTGTAGGAAGTAGAAAGAGATTCTTTCCTTAAAAACTCCTTAAAGAATTCTTAAACCAACTTTGGTTGCCATTTCGATAGCATTAAGGGAGATCTTTGATTAAATAAAAAGAGATTGCTTTCAGATTGAGAGAACTAGTATTAAATAGAAACATGTTGAGTTTTATTGCAAGGTGGAAATGGACTCTGTTGAGGCAAAAGACGTTTGGAAAGGATAATGTGCTTTAATAGTGTCATGGAGAACTCTTGTAGAGTAGCAGACGACTATGTTGGCCAACCAGCTACAATGACCAAATGGAAGAGTTCTCTTCCTGTGCCAAATAATTGGCCAGCTTGCCCCTTTACTCTGTAAATTGGGGTGGTAGTGCTATCAGCCTCACCCAGAATTAGCTCTGGGGTTCAGGCATTTAGTGTGGGAGGTGGTATTGTTGAATCACTTCCACTAGTGCCCGGTGATAAAACTGGCAGCCTTGATTTTGTCCAAGAGGTGACCACATCGACGTCTCTTCTTTTCTTTAAGCATCTGATACTGCATTATTTTATTCATTTCTTTAAGCTCTGTACAGGTTCTTTGTCAGCCACAAATAGGGTTTTGTGTTTTCTCTCCTTTTTGTTTTTCTGTAATCTGTTTAACCAGGGTTTATTTTGCAGGAACTTGTGATGGGGGGCATGCCTGAGACTAACAGGCCAAGTCTTTAGGGCTGTGACACCAGGCTGTTAATAGCTTAAGAGGCTCTTCGTTATGGAAGTAAGTTATAAAGTCACAGAAGGATTTAGTTTCTTGAGAAAGTAAAAATCAACTTAGCATGTTTATGGGAAAGGAGTGAGAGTCATTACCTCATTAGAGCCAAGCATTAAAGCTCCAGCATCCAACTAGAATATTTCCCATAGTTTGGCAAGTCACTTTAACCCTTGGCTTCCTACACCTTGATCCTGTTTCTCCAGTTGCTCCATCACAGGCAGGCTGCTGTGTATGGATCACAACCCAGAAGAGGAGCAGAGGGGAGCTTGGTGCCACAGGTAGCATTTTATGGAATCACAGATGCTCCATTGAGTAATTCTTGGCTTCCATGGTTCCAGACGCATTCCTACAGCAGGAGGATTTGTGGAACTAGTTGATGGACATCTTGCAACTGGAACTCACCAGGGCCTACAGGTCTTGCACAGCTCAAATGCCCTAACTTTTCATCGCTTCCTGCAGAATGTTTGTAGGTGGGCCTAGGGATTTCACTAGAGATAGTGAGTGATGTATTTGTTCAGGGGTTAAAGCTCCTGGGTGGGCTTCGAGGTGTGCATTGCTCAGAGTGCCACAAAATTGGAATATCACTGCTTCTGTCATAAGAAAAAAGACGCTGTTCAACTAGAAGAAAATATATTTCTATTGTAAGTAGTTAAAATTTAACAATCATTTCTAGAATTTTGTTTAAATACACACATGTAGTTTTTGAGTATATGTTGCCTTCATTTCTTGTGAGATCATGTGGTGGTAGGTGCTAAGATTTTAGAGAAATTAATGGGAAAACTTTAAAAGAATAAATGTCATATATCTATATGACACTATATAAAATTTTTTTTTTCCTTCTAAGAATTGGGAAAAAGACTCCATTGTTTGATTTTCATGGTGAGGCAACTTGGACCTGGTCATAGAACATGGGTAGCCTGAGGGACAGTAGTTGGAAACCTCTAGATCAAAATGCAGGGGAAACTCCGAGGAATCCCGGTAGCCTGTCAGAAGCCTGGGAGACCTTCGTTCGTTCTGTGTGTGCAATTCTTTGATATTGTTTGCAAATGGATCTCACTAAAGTGAGTTCCATCTCTTAATGTCACTAGGTATAGATGTCTGTCCACATTTGGAAGTACTTTGGAAGATGATCTCATACCAAATGAACATGTTACATTCCTGTTCATATAAGGCCTGATGCTTTATTTTCTCCAGAGTAAAATGTAGATTTATCAAGATTGTAAACTTTACGAAAGCACTTCAGTTTTAGTTTCCCTGTACCCCTCAATCCAGCAAAGAGACAATGTCCTGGACCTTTTTGGGAGATAGTTGTCCGACTTTCTATTCATTTTCTTCCACATCACCAACTGGTAATTACTTCACATAATTAAAACTGGAAAACCATTGGCAGCCCTCGTATAAGGCACCAGCCCCTAGGTAATTGACATCAAATTTCTGAAGCCAGTAATAGGATGTAAAGTGCCTCTTTTGATGAATCTAGCGGCAGATGTGTTTGGAAAATGAGGAAGTGATGTTGCTAACTTGCTGACTGTATAATGTAATGAGGTGTAGTTTAACTGGTATTTCCTCTATTAAGGGAATGCAGGCAGGCTTTTTTTCTTGGCATTAAAAATGTCTGTATTACTCTAAAAGCCTCCTGGGAATTTTAAACTGCTACTTGCTTGCTTATAACTTTCCCTCATTTTCTTCCCAGCAATGGAAGAGAAGTTTAAATCTTGTTTAAATCCATAGTATATTCTATATTATGAGACTTACTGGTAGGTGCTAATTGTAAACCGGTGTTCTGTCTAAAACCCTCTAAAATGATTCTGATACAAATATGGAAACTGCAGTGTCTACCATGTTTTCCAATGAAAGTCTTTACTTGGAGGCATTAGAGAGAAGAGGCTGCAGTGAGGGGCAGTTGTTGATGGTGTGTGTGCATCTTGAATGCCGAACTTGGCAGTTTATAGTATTGGGCTGGTACGGGGGGTGTGGCAGTGTATGTTTAAGAGTTTGAGGATGAATCTGGCATTTGGATATAGGTAGCTTAGTTTATTTATTTTATTTTATTTTATTAATTTTTTTGTGGCCACGCTGTGTGGCATGCAGGCTCTTAGTTCCAGGAACTAAGATTTCCTTACAGTGAGGCCAATTAAATTAAAAAAACCCATTATGATGAATTACCCTAGGAACAAACAAAATGGGATACATTTCATTTTCCACCAATAAATATTTATTGAGTCCTATAAAATTTTACGCCAGTCTGTGGGCAGAGCCCTTTGATATGTCTTTCAATACCTGTTGTACTGAAATTTCAGTATTAATCTCCTTGTTCGCATATAAAGCAATTAAAGTAAAAATTAAGTGAAACAGTCGCTAGCGTGATGTAGTAAATACAAAATAATTGTAGTCTTAATAGAAACCTGACTGTTGAAAATGCGACAAATTAAGTACCTGGATGACAATAATTATCAAATCAACATATATTTTAGTATAATATCATATATATTAATAATATATTTTAACAATTTATGGGGATGGTTTCTTAAAAAAGTTTAATGTAACAGTGAAGCATTGGAATCTCTGTTACTGAAGTGGATTTTTAAAATTACATTTCCCTCTTGCAACCATTTTACAGCAATAAAGGAGCAATAAGCAGGAGAAGGTAAGGCTTGGGCACTGCATCTGGCTGGAGTAGGTCAGGGCGCTGTCTGATAAGGGTGGGGTTTAGTTTTTTTTTTTTTTTTGCGGTACGCGGGCCTCTCACTGTTGTGGCCTCTCCCGTTGTGGAGCACAGGCTCCGGATGCGCAGGCTCAGCGGCCAGCCGCTCCGTGGCATGTGGGATCTTCCTGGACCGGGGCACGAACCCGTGTCGCCTGCATCAGCAGGCGGACTCTCAACCACTGTGCCACCAGGGAAGCCCAGGGGTTTAGATTTTGGTGTGGAGAGATTTCTAGTGTTGCACTGTTTCAAAGAGTAGCTCAGTGGTATCGGTGTTCTTATACTTAAATGGGCACCAGATGTGGAAGGGTTTTATCAGAGGAGGAACCCCATTAATTACCTTTCCCGTTTTTCAGCATCTACTTATGGACAGTACTCTGTATCCTCAATTCACCGAAAAGAAGGGAATGTTATTTTGGAAATATTTTTATGAGCTTAGAGAGACAATGTTGTGCATAGAACCAGGGCTTAAGACTTTAGGGTAAAGAACATTCTAGTAGTCAGAGACTTTATATAAAGAAAACCAAAATCTTAGCTGGAGAGATTTAGGAAGGTAGTAGCAACATAGAATACAGTAGTCCCCTCTTATGTGTGGGGGGAATACATTCTGAGACTCCCAGTGGATGCCTGAAACTGCAGATAGTACCGACTGTGTTTTTTCCTATACATACATACCTATGATAAAGTTTATTTTATAAATTAGGCACAATAAGAGAATATCTGAATTGCCAGCATCACTACTCTTGTGCTCTGGGACCATCATTAAGTAAAATAAGGGTTACTTGAACACGAGCACTGCGATACTGTGACAGTTGATAACCCAGATGCCTACTAAGTGACTAGCTGGAAAGATACCTAGACAAAGGGATGATTCATGTCCCAGGCTGGACAGAGCTGGGTGGTGCTAGATTTCACTGCGCTACTCAGAATGGCGCTCGATTTAAAATTCAAAACTTACATATTGTCTATTTCTGGAATTTTCCATTTAATGTCTTCCGACTGCTGTTGACCTTGGGTAACCGAAACAGCGGGTAGGGGGACTAGTGTAATGGAGAAAGAAAGGCTAAGTATGTTGGGTATCGATTGGTAGCATGTAACTGTTAATTGGTAAGATTACTCCCTTAATTAGTGATTGACTAACATGGGTAGCTGTGTTTCTCAAGTGATGCTGCTATACCCCTTGGCAGCTGTTACCTTTTCAGCAATCAAATCAACAGCGCAATTCCTGGTCCACCACACTGTCTTCAGTGAGGCCTGTCAGGACCATCGATGTTGTCTAGCTGTTGCTCAAAGCCTCCGCACTCCGCCCCAACAGACCTGAAACGGTGGAGTCAGCTTGAAATCTCTCCGTTTCTGTTAAGTTTGTGGTTCGGGCACAGGTAACTGAAAACAGATGTGCTGAGTGAAAACTGCTAGTTTTCTTATTGAGTTTTGGTGATTGGGGGCGGGGAGCTAAATCTGCCCCTTACAAAGCCTTTGTGCTTTCGTTTCATGTACAGTTTTCCCATCTCAGCAGTGTTTGCCCAGGTACTATCCAGATGCTTGCTTTCTTTTTTGTTACTTAGAGGGATTGCTGACGGAGGTGGAGAGGAGCCATAGCCTACTTTTCCTTTATGCTAATCTCTTCCTTCTGTTGCCTGTTTCGTGTCTGCAGACCGAACATGGCCCTGTGGGACCCGGGGTGATTTTCCGACCTGGCAATCACCTCTTAGGATTCTTTCGTTAAACACTCATTAAGCTATTTGACAACCCTAGGGACAGAGTGAATCGGCAGTCCTGTCACATGCTCGGGCCAAAAGAGAGGGCAGTGATGGGACAGCGAGGAAGGAGCAGTAAGATGATTTTCAGACAGAAGTATCTCATAAAGCGTAAGTCCCAGGGAGGACCCAGATAGTGGTGATTGCTGAAAAGTGAGGGCAGCAAACCTCTGGTGAGCATCCGCTGTGTGAGGGGAGCAGGTGATGCTGGGGAAGTCGGTGCGGGAAGCTGTGCCCAGGAGCTGCACCGCCCACCTGGGGCGGGTTCCGGGATAAGGGAATAAGAAACCCACGATGCACAGCACGTACAGTGCCAGCTGATTACTGTCATGGTAACTCAGGGAGAGAGAGAGAGATCCAGGGCAGGACATTTCCTGAAATGCAGCTTTGTGGAGGGTATGAGAGGTAAGCTGGTTTTTAAATGCCTCATGGTAGGAGCCCGACAAACTGGGAAGGAGGAGGAAGGGGGCATTTGGGACAGAGGTCAGCAAAGCAAGAGAGAAAAAGGAAGCTCTGTGCTGCGTTTTCAGGAGCAATGGCATGAGCAGTTGACTGAAGCCAGGGGTTTGCACAGGTGACTGTGGGAGACGGATTGGAGAGAATGGGCAGCGCCCCAGAAAAAACGCTGGGGAGTTTGGGTTCCATGGGGGAGCCGTGGAAGACTTGATCAGGGCTGTGATGTGTGCAAAGTAGTGTTTTAGGGCAAATAATCTAACCACGACGTAGAGGACCAACGGCTTATTTACTTCCTTGCCTGTGTGTTTCTTGAGCTATCGTTCAGTTAGAAATGCATTTTTATTGTGTGCAGGTGGGCCCCCTGGCATTGTATCAGGAACTGACCCTCATGATCTTGTTAGGAGAGGGAAATGTTTTTATTACCAGCTTCTCTTAAATCCAAGGAGGCAATATCAGTCCTTGAAGTGTGGGCTGCATGATGGATATGCAGTCGACTCTTAAATACATCACTGCTAAGCTCAGCCCTGCAGTCATGCGGTTATGAAATATTATCCAGCCCGAGACCGTAAGAAAAAACCCCTCTTAGTCTGATCTACTCACAACACACAATATGAGAGCCTAGTCTTTGAAGGGATGCAGAAGAACTGGAGAACCGCTGACCGCGTGCAATGCAAATGAGAATTCCATGTGGAGGGTTCTTAGAGTTGTGTAGGAGGTACATTCGTTCTCTCGCATGTTGGCTCCAGAGCTCACCACCTGTTTCTGCTCCAAATGTTTCCAAGGCCAAAGGTCTCTGCCTCGCAGATTTGAGGCACTTGCTTGCTGCTGACCCACATGCCCTTCCTGAGGGAAGGGGAGAGGATGGAGGGGAAGAGCTGATGGGCAGAGAGCCTTGGGTCTTTTGGTGAATATAAGCTGGGGCCACAAAGCAGTGCTTTGATGGGAAATCTTCCTCTGGAAGCACTTGTTCTCCAGACAGTGCACCTGGAAGTTGGGGAGCTGTGGGAATGGGGTGTGGTACATTGGTGTTAGTCTTGCTCCAGCTTAGCAGGAGAAATCCCCATTGCCCATGGTGATACATGGAATAATTGGTCCTGCCCTACCTGCATCGCCTCTGCCAGGTTGGTGAAGGCTGGTCCAAAAGAACCTGAAGTTTGATTTTACCAATGGGTGCTGAATCTTGGTCAGACCAAGATTTCATTCATTGCAGAAGCCTGGTCCTCTTCCAACTGTGGACCCAGGGTTATCAGTCATAGTGGGAACATAGGTCGACACTGGGAAGGAACAATGTAGAACCAGTGAATTTTCTTTAGCGTCTATAGACAGAGAAATAGCCACTCAGCTGTCTCGGATCTGGGACCGCGTGTCCCTGGTGACGTATTCTGACTTCCCCTTTGATTAGCCAATCTCTTTTCACATCTGTGAAAAGCGCAGGCCTCCACTGTTTTCCTTGCCATTTCGGCCTCATTCTCCACAGACATGTGGCAGCCATTATGCTGTTGCTTATAGTTATAGCCTCTTTATTCTTAAACGAAATGACAAATCATTGGTTTAAAGGTACATGGAAGCTTCCCTGTGTTAAGGGTATCCTCCGTTGCTTGCTGAGATCACCTCGCTCCCTATCCGCCCTTCAGCTGCTCCTTCCTTCTCCCGCCCCCTCTTCCAAATGGCTCCTGAGACATTCTGAGCAGTGGTTCTCACAGTGTGGTCCCCAGATGAGCAGAAACAGCACCGCCTGCAAATCGTTAAAAAAGGTAAATTTTAGGACCCTACCTAGGATCTACCGAGTGGGAAACTCTGGGGGTGGGCCCAGCCATCTGTGTTTTTACAAGCTCCCTAAGTGATTCTAAATGCATGCGAAATTCCCACTGTCTGAGTTTGAGAAACGTTTGGCTTGGCTTAGGAAGAGCCTTGATCTTTCCCTATGAAGTGTTAAAAAAATAAATTTTGTGTCTACCTGGATGCACACCTAGGATGTAAGAATGAAAACAACCTGATGCATTTGGTCTTCAATTCTATTCATTGTTGACAGTTTCTGCGTTAGAATGGGGAAGCTTAGCACTTGCAATTTAACAGCTAGTTAAAAACCACTTAACCCCTTAGCACTAGCCAATTGCTTTTCCTCCGAGCGTGTTTCCACCCCCGCCCTTCCCCCCAGTGCCCTGCTGATTGCTGCAGTCGATCACTATCAGGCTGATGCTCTGGGAGACAGGGCCAAGATGGCCCTCTGGTTAGGTGGGACTTGATTAAGCAGAAGCTGCTTTGTGCTGTTGCTAGATCAGGGGAAGCAACCAGAGAGCTTCTCATTCCGAGCCTCCTTCCATTTTGCTGTTGCCTCAATTAGGTTACTTTTCTATG
Organism: Mesoplodon mirus; assembly: GCF_964341445.2. NCBI lineage: Eukaryota > Metazoa > Chordata > Mammalia > Artiodactyla > Ziphiidae > Mesoplodon > Mesoplodon mirus. The sequence continues at coordinate 38,743,689 of NC_138984.1, forward strand.
CTTTGTAGCTCATTAGCATCGGTGACTGCTGAATGCCTGTTCTCCTAGAGTGTTTCCCGCCTTCTGTGAATGATACATGTTCAGAATCCCTCATCACGGTGATACCCTTTTGCCATCTTGAATGTTGGTGACAAGGCAAATAGCAAGATGGAAATGCAGCTTTTGAATAGAAATCATCCTTCTTGAAACTCCTTGGGCCCTCCCCCAAACCCACCTCCTTTCCCCTGGGCCAGGTCCCAAGTGTTAGCTGGATGTTAGCCCTGTCCTCTGGGGCTGCAAGAGCTGAGTTTGAAACCTTAAGTTACCTGACTTCCCTGGGCCTCAGTATCTTCTTCTGAAAGACCTGGACAGGAATGATATTTACCCAGAGGGTAGCCGTATTGACAGAGGTAATTTTATGTAAAGGGCTCCTGCAGTGATGCTCCCCAGAGATGAGGCTCCTGGGATCACTGTTCTTCAGATCCCCACGCCAGTGCGCCCTCTTCAAGACACCTCCCCCAGGCTAGCATCTCCCTTTCTTGAATTCCCGTAGCACTTTGTTAGTACACATTTGCCGATTAAGTGCCTAATGTTATGGATACACCTCCAGGTGAGGCGATGGCTTGGTGTCCCCTCTCTCCTCCATAGCTGTGGCTACAAAGCCTGGATGAGCATCAGAATCACCTGAGGAGCTTTGAAAAAATACAGATTCCTGGGTTCTAGCCCCAGAGAACACTCTGGTGAGTCTGGGTTGGAACCTAGGAACCTTGATTTTTCTGTGAACGCCACAGATGTTTCTGCTGAGGGTGGGTCTCACACCCCAGTTTTAGAATCAATTCTATAAGCCATCAAACCTAACATCCCCTTTTATATATTTTGTAACATCCTCTTTACTTCCTGAAATGAAACTCACAGATAATAGGTCTCACTTACACACAGTATAAACAACAACAACGACTTAAGCCTCTAACTGTAATATAGAGAAGTAACATGAAAATAATTCACAATAAATTAGCTTGTATTTCAATATGTGCACAGTTACATTAGAAGACATAATGAGAGAGATATCTGCTCTTATAATAAATCAGTTTGGATTTAAGGACTAGTTCAATTGAATATTATCAAAAATCATATATAAAACCTTAGAAATAAAGGCTAAATAAATCTTTATGTTTATCACTAAGACTAAGATAGCTACAAATACAGACCAACACAGGTGTGTTATACAGGTGACTCAATAATCGTAGGTGACACTCCTGAAACTGTCATGACTTTTGGAGATGATAAAAAAAACTCTTGGTAAAGTCCTTAATAGAATAAAGTATACCTTTCCCTCGATTTATAGGATAATTGAATTCTTAGAAAATTCAGTGTATTTAAAACTGAACAAAACATTTTTATGAAATGTAGAGTTGAGATCTAGATTCAGATGATGATATAAACTTTTGTTCTGTTTTTTGAAAGTCGTGTGGGACATGGGACAATCCATTATCAAGAGGGACCTTCTGGAGCATTGTAGGCATTTAGCATTTCTGCTTCCCCATCCACAAATGCCAGCAGAGCCCTGCAATCAGTGTAACGACCAAAAGCTGCTTACCCAATTCCAAAGCCTCTAGGGACATGACACCCCACCAAGAGCCACAGCCAAGGAGATAGACATCAGCCCTAAACTGTAATCATTACAGAGCCCTTGTGGCCCCCAGTAGGTTGGCCCCAGGACATGATGTTGTGTACACATGTGGTGAATATGAATGAATTACCAGACTTGGAATACTTTGAAAAAAATGGCACATATGCAAAAAAAAAAAAAAAAAAGTTTATGAGCATGATATATTTTTTTCTTCCTAAACCAGAATTGGCCTTTGCTCTTTGTCACATTATGGAAGCTGTGAGGTACTGTAGACAGCCAAAGGACTTTGTTGCAGGTTGGGTTCTCTGGAAGCAGATGCATGGAATTTGGGGTGGAAGATGCTCATTAGAAACTGGTACCCAGAAAGGGAAAGAAGCAGGATTGGGCAGAGGAAGGGGTTGAAAAGGCCTCAGCCAACTTGGTGGGAAACCCTGGAGTGAGTACTTGCAGTCATGGTGTCCTGCTTTGGGCCAGAACTGCTGGGCCTCAGTCACCAGATGCAGATTGTCTCAGGCCCAACAGGGAGGGCGTGATCTCACCGGAGGCATCTCTCTGCCCCTGAGGGAGACCCTGAAGGAGGGGGTGGCTGGAGGCCTTGTGCTGATCGAACTACCCGTAGCTGGGAGGCAAGTCCTTCCCCGAAGGGGGATCTGGGCAGCTCACCTCCATCTACCACAGGCTTTCATGTATATCCTCATTTGTGTCTCACAGTAGCCCTAGGAGAGGCACAGTTATCATTCCCATTTCATAGATGAGGAAACTGAGGCTGAGAGAATGTTCACTAATTTCTATGGTTTAAGTACCTAACTAGTGTCTCAATGAGGATTGGATTCTAGGCCTTCTAAATGTCAGGTCCCCTCAGTGATGTCCACGTGAGCGTGATGATTCTCATTCATTCTTTCATTTATTCAGTCCCATTCATTTGGTTGATGTGAGGTGCCGTGCCCCATGCTGTGTGGGACAGGTGAGCTGCTAAAGCCTCTCCCATTCATACTGTTTCTTTCATGGTTGAGTAGCGTACAGGTAGATTAGTGAGGTAGAAATATCTGAGTCCTTTTAAATATCTAGCTTTATCACTTGATCAGCTTAAGGAATTAATTAGAAAAATCCTTGACATGCTGGAGAGCTTGTTTTGTGATAAGATTTTCCTTATAGGTTGTTTTTGGCAGAGACAAGGACCTTTGATTTAGGGCCTCTTGAAAAGAGTACCTTGGGCCTTCCAGATACAGTATCACTTCCCAGTCTCCAGCCAAGTGGAGAATCGGTGGCTGGCAGCTGCCTTGGGAACCTGACATGCACACAGGAAGCTCTGGCCACTAGGTGCGCCGGCCGGGTCTTCCACCCTTTGCTCTCTTCCTCTCTCTTTGCTGGGCACCTTCAGTTTGGACTCTCAGTGGCCCGTTGAAAAGACTTTCAGATTATTTCCAGGTCCCCCAGAAGGAAATACTGTCTTTAATCAAAGGCAAGACATTTCTGCTACAGGGTGTTGGAATAATTTTGGCTTTTTCACAAATCAAGTGGGAGATGACTAGGCTACGAGGTTGGCCGTAGGCAAGTCCAGTGAACCCTTAGGGTGGTCAGCCTTGTTAACCCCAGCAGGTGGAATAAACACAAAGTATGATAGTTTAATATTCGTGAGGCCAGAATTCTTTTAACATAGTTTAATTTTTTTAAATTACAAAATATAAGCTCATTTTAGCAATGAAATCTCCTGTCCCCTCCAATGCCATCATACCCTTAAGGCTATCAGTATTAACATTGTGTACATTTCCTTTCCTACCTTTCTCTGTGCTTATTCAAACATGTACAACTCTACTGACCACGTGGATTTTTCCCTTCCTTTTAAATGAAAGTATGATTCTAAATATTTTATAAATTGCTTTATCGACAAAACAATATATTATGGACATCCCTCCCACCCCAGGTCGGTATATAGCTTCATAATATTCCATAGTGTGGATGTGTCGTGATTTATTCAACCATTTCCCCTATTGATGGGCTTTCAGATTGTTTCCAGTTTTTATTAAAACAATGCTGCAGTGAAAATTGTTAGTCCAAATAGTGCGTCTACAGGCATCTCAGAGCTGGGAATGGGAGGTGAATGAGAGAAAGGTTAGGGGGAAGGGGGAGGGAGGGAGGTGCTCCCTGCTTTCTAGAAGTTTACATCGTGGTGGTGGAGAAGCTATGTATAAACAGGTGAAGCCGTTCATAAAGTAGGAAATAGCAGAGATAAGGGCTCTGAGGAAAATAAAGCAAGATTCCATATTAGAGCAAAGGCCTCTTTCAGGAGGTAATTTATACCAAGACCACAGGACGAGGGAGACAGCCCTGCAGTGAGTGGTGCATGTGAGGAGGTTAGACTCATATCCTGGGGGTATCGGTTACTGGAGCCTGCCACCATGACCTCCTGCAGAAGTTCTAGCAATGCACACTCCACCCAGCAGTGTCTTGGAGACCCTGCTTCCCCATTCCCCCCTTAGCTCTGGGGGGGGGTCTTTAGTCTTGCAACATTTTGCCAATCCAATATGTGAAAAATGGAAATTTCCCTGAGTGCTGAGGAGGGCAGGCAGCTTTTTATATGTTCATTGACCTTCTCTGTTTCTCTTCCTTGGATTGCTTATTCACTGACTTTGCCGTTAAAAAAAAATGGGGTTATCCTGCCTCTTCTGACCATTTAGTAGCAGCTCTGTGTCTATCACAGTCCATTCCCTCTTGTATTTCCTGACTTGTTTTTCTCTTCATCTTTCTTCAGTCTCTCCAGACTTCTTTCCTTAAGCCCCATAGAAGTCCAGCCTTTGTTAATCCTTAGGAATTATGAGCCTTGGTCCTGTGAGCTTTTCAAAGGCCTAAAAATATGTCTGAAATCAGGAAAAAAAGAGTTTATGTCGGCCTCTTGAATACTGAAAGAAAACTTTAAAATCAAAAGTTATCTATTTTTGGGGACTTCCCTGGTGGCGCAGTGGATAGGACTCCACACTCCCAATGCACTGCGCCCGGGTTGGATCCCTGGTCAGGGAACTAGATCCCCCATGCATGCCGCAACTAACAGTTAACATGCCACAACTGGGGAGCCCACCTGCCGCAACTAACACCCAGTGCAACCAAATAAATAAATAAATAAATATTAAAAAGGTAATATATGTTTAATCAAATGCCTATAAAATGTAACATTTATGTCAACTAGTCACTTGCAACTCAACTCAATAGATAGTTATAATGCAGATAAAAGTAATGTATATTTAATGTGGGAGGTGAGCATATTTTTACATGTTTAATATGGTGGGGGGCAGGGCTTCTAAGTGAAAGAATGGTTGGTGGTCTTGGAAGATTTTTAGTCACCCTTGAATCTCCCAGAATTCTGAAAAAGAAAACATTTACCCCATTCTGCTTTTCCTCCAAGTTCCTTGATCTCTCCTTTTTGTGTGCTCTGTCTTTGATTTCTCCGCTTTCTGTCTTCCTGGTCCCTTGGCATCCTGCACTCACGCTTCTCCCACGTGGCCCAGGACTGATACAGTTCCTTCTCAATGGCCTCAGGCTGCAGCTCTCACCTTAGCCTGATATTCTCTGGGGCTCTTGACCTCATTGACTACTCCCTTCTGGAAGCTCTTTGGCTCCCTTGATTTTGCCTATTTTTTCTTAGTTTTCCTTTTACCTTTCTGACCATTCCTCCTCAATGCCCCACCTCCCAACTCAGTGTTGGTTCCTCGTGAATCCTTCTCTGACTCCCTGCTTCCCTTGGTTAATTTCAGCAATTCTTTTGTCTTCAACTACCCTCACTATTTTCTGTATACTGCCTCAAATTCTTTGTGGAGGAAAGAGAATATAAATTTTCAAAAGAATCTGCACACCCCTTCCACCACCGCAAACAAAACAAACAAACCTTTAGTATTGACTTAGCCCAAGAGAGTATTTTAAAACTGTGATTTGCAACCCACGAGTGAGCTGTGAATGTAATGGTCTGGGGGAAAAAAACTGCATTAAAAAAATAGAACAGAAAATATAATTTTATATCACATGTGGTTGGGAGATACTGTTTTATGAAACTTTTGTTAAAGGTATTTGTATGTGTCAAGATTGCCCTCATAATTTGCGGGATCCTGTACAACATGAAGATGGGGGACCTTTTGTTAAAAAATTATTGGAGATTTCAAGATGGCAACAGCAGAGCACGTAACCAAGAGGGGGGCCCTTCTGAGCGCGGGACCCTGTGCAGCTGACCAGCTTACACGCCCATGTAGCCAGCCCTGGTGTGGATGTTTGTGTCTAACCTGGGTTCAGATGTCAAATTATTTTCTTACTGTGAGTCACAGGCAAATAAGTTGGAAAGCCACCGTTCTAACATGTGGCCAAGATTCGTGTGTAAGGGTGGCTGTAGACACTCAGTGACGGGGAGCTGGTTCCAAACCACCTGTATTCAGTCATTCCATCTCTAGTCTGCTCACCTCCACCCGGCCAGCTGGCTCTACTTTCTCAGCTCCTGCCTGCCTGTGCCTGGTTTCTGCTGTGTTGCCCACGTAGTTACGCCTGGCTCCAGGCACTCAGCGTTTTCATCTGCAGTTGCCCCTCTCCCTGGCTTGTTTAGCAACCTGGGGAACACTCCTCCTGGGGGCCCCTTGAGGAATGGCTTGGACACTGACTGCAACTAAATGCTAAGGTTTCTCTTATTTCCAACCCAGATGTCCCTCCTCAGCATTCGTCTATTTATTACTTCTTAGACATTCCACCTGGATGTCACTTGTGTGCTTCAGACTCCTTTTCCACCTCGCCTTCCCATCCCCTCCAGCCCTGCTCGGACTCCTATAGTCATCCCTTTGGTTAGTGCCACTACTGTTTACTCAGTTGGCCCAGCTTCAAACTACGGGGGTTATTCTTTATTCTTCCATTCTTCCTTCTTCCCCACCTCCTTGTAGCCCGTGAGCTGCCAAGTCTCATGGGCTTGGCCTCCTACGTAAGTACTTTGAATCTGTTGTCTCTTCTCCACGTCTGGCAGAGAGTCTGACTCCTTGGCAGGGATGCAAGGCCCTTCATTCTGGTCCCCACCTGCACCTTACCCTCAGCTCCCACGCTCCCACCCTCCCACCCATCCCGACCCCTGCTCCAGCCGCGCATCTGTTTTCCTAGGTTCTTGGGCTTCTCAGCTGTGAGCAGTAGCACACCCGCACTCCTTGGCACCTTTAGAAATGTAGGGGGCTAACGGTTGCGAGTCTCTGCCAGCGATTAGCGGGTAGGGTCAGAGATGGCAGGTATTCTGCAGTGTGTGGGACATTCTCTCAAAGCGGAATTGTCCCACCCAGGACTGCAGCAGCCACCCTGTTGAGAAGCAGAATGGGGCTGTGTCATGCCTCTGTCCTTTGCACCTGCATTCCCTTGGCTTGAGACGCTCCTCCTCCTCGACCTCAGCCTGGGGAACTCCTACATATTCTTTTAATTCTAGTTTTAAAAAGATGCCACCTTCTCTCTCAAGCCTCCAGCACCCGTTTCACGCTGAGGGTCGTTGGTTCCCCGCTTTGTTCCAGGCACTGGTGCCTCGAGTGGAGCACTTCTCTGAGCATGCCTTTCCCTGCAGAAGGGCCAGTCTCCTACAGCTTTGCGTTTCCTGCACCTGGCATGGGCCTGGCAGGTACTACCGTGGGGTCACCATAAGGTAAAGAGGGCGGATTGGCTGAAATGAATGAATCCCATAGCCTGGCAGCCAGTCAGTCCTTAGATGGGCTTTACTTGCTGCCCTTGCATTTCATCTTCTCCCTCCTCCGTCCCCGCCTCTCTCTCTCTCTTTTCCTTTCTTTAGTGCAGGCTCTCCAACTCTGGCGCCCGCTTCTTCATTACTACGGCTCGGCCGTCTTCCATACTTACAGTCGTCTGCGGTTCCTCGAGGCATCTAAGGATTGAAATAGATCTTGGCCATCTCTGCTCCCGAGGTGTGATTGCAGTAGTTACAGCTCCTGTTTCCAAGGCAACAGCCTTCTGGTTATGAGCAGAGTGCTTCTCTTAGTGGATCTCGATTCGGAGAGAGGAGTCTGAGTGGCTTCTATCTCCATATTCAAACTTACCCTGCTTTATTGCTTATAAAAGGCCAGTTTACATTCGAATAGGGCAAGGATAAACTGTTACTCTGCTCTGACAATTTTAACACTTTTTATTGAAGCATACTCTACCTATAGAAGAGAACACGTATAATAAGTGTATATCTCCATGAAGGCACCTGTGTACCTAGCACCCAGATCAATAAACAGCACCTCAGAGCTTAATGATTTTTCATGGAACTGTTGGATTTTTTTCTAATGTGCATTTCTTATTGATGTTTTATCTAAGAATCACATTTCTTTCCCAAACCAATACTAATCTAAGACCCTGTAAGATGGGGCCTGATTTAAGACCCCTGGGCATTCAACCCACAGGTTATATAGGGAGCTTTAGGTCATTCCTATTTAAAATACCATTTAAAAATGCTAGTTCTCTGGCATTAGGGAGGTTCCCTGCGGATCAGCTGCTTCAGTCTGATGGACTCACTCTGTTCTTTGAAAGCAATGCATACGAGGAAGGCCTCAGTCCAGGCTGCTTCCTCAGTGCAGGCTGATCCACGCGAAACAGATGCACACAGACACAGAGCCCCCCCTCCTCACTCCATTCCTCCATCTTTTTCTCCTTTCTTCCCTCCCTCCCTCCCTTCTTTCCTTACTTGTCACGTCTCCTGTATATCACTTGGTGCGAGTGGGATTTAGGAATCAGATCATTCTGGAATAAATCCCACCTGTCACCCATGCTGTGTGGCAATTCTTTTCCACCTCTCTGGTTTTCAATTTCCTTATCTGTAAAGTGGGACTAATATACTCCTCTTGTAGACTTAATGTGAGGAATGAATGAGATAATGAATGTGAAACACACCAGCATTTTGCTTGGTTCACAGAAATAAGCGATAGTTCCCTCTTTTCTCACCCGAGGCTGAAAATCGTCAGAGCTTTCATCACGTTATTCCTGGATAACTGTTGTCCCCTATGTGATCTCTTTGCTCCGGCTTCCCCTGCCCCAGTTCATCTCCAGTGCTTGTGCCTCCAGATTTATCTTTCCAAAGCACTACTTCCACTTTTGCTCTTCCCTTCTCAAAAAGATCAATAGATTTTCATGGTATGTATGCTAAAGCCTGGCTTCGAAGGACTTCCTAAGTTGGCCCTGGCTTATCATTCATAACGGCCATGTTGAGAACTGGGTTATTTCAGGGAATAAGTGAGGTGACCGCACTGTAATGCACGTAGAGAAGTGTTTGAGTGACATATATAGTATATTTGAGACAAATATAGGTGTTTGGGAGACATATGTAGCTTCCTCCAGGCTAGCCAGTTGTCCCTTTGGTGTGCCCTAGGTTTTCCTGCCCCTGTATCACCCACTGGCAATGCCCTCTCATAGGTCATCCATTTGGGCATTTCAAACACAGAGGCCACTTTGCCCTTGGGCCCTGGAGAAGGTGATGCCTGTGGGCCATGGAGAAAGGGGTGGTTGGCAGCCCCCTGCCCCTGTTTTCCTGACATAATCTACTGGGTTCCTCAGCTTTGCCACAACCTGAGACATTTGACCCCTACCTTTAGGTCCTGTCCCATTTGGCTTTGAGGATTTAAGCAGCTTCAGCTGAACTCGGGGACGCTGTGTCACGTTGGAAAATTGGGCTTTTTTGTTTTGTTTTCCTAAATTTATTTTACTAATTTTACTTTTGGCTGCGTTGGGTCTTCGTTGCTGCGCGCAGGCTTTTCTCTAGTTGCGGTGAGCGGGGGTTACTTTTCGTTGTGGTGCGCGGGCTTCTCATTGCAGTGGCTTCTCTTGTTGCGGAGCACGGGCTCTAGGCGCGTGGGCTTCAGTAGTTGTGGCACGTGGGCTCAGTAGTTGTGGCTCGCAGGTTCTAGAGTGCAGGCTCAGTAGTTGTGGCGCACGGGCTTAGTTGCTCCGCAGCATGTGGGATCTTCCCGGACCAGGGCTTGAACCTGTGTACCCTTCATTGTCAGGTGGATTCTTTTTTTCTTTTTTTTTTTTTTGCGGTACGCGGGCCTCTCACTGTTGTGGCCTCTCCCGCCGCGGAGCACAGGCTCCCGACGTGCAGGCTCAGTGGCCATGGCTCACGGGCCTAGCCGCTCCGCGGCATGTGTGATCTTCCTGGACCGGGGCACGAACCTGCGTCCCCTGCATTGGCAGGTGGACTCTCAACCACTGCACCACGAGGGAAGCCCGGCAGGTGGATTCTTTTTTTTTTTTTTTTTTTTTTTTCTCTTTTTTTTTTTATTTTTTTACCATTTATATTATTTTTTTTTTTTGCCTTATAACAAATTTAATCAGTTATACATATACATATGTTTCCATATCCCCTCCCTTTTGCGTCTCCCTCCCACCCTCCCTATCCCACCCCTCCAGGCGGTCACAAAGCTCCAAGCTGATCTCCCTGTGCTATGCGGCTGCTTCCCACTAGCTATCTACCTTACGTTTGGTAGTGTATATATGTCCATGCCGCTCTTTCACTTTGTCACAGCTTACCCTTCCCCCTCCCCATATCCTCAAGTCCATTCTCTAGTAGGTCTGTGTCTTTATTCCTGTCTTACCCCTATGTTCTTCATTACATTTTTTTTTCTTAAATTCCATATATATGTGTTAGCATACAGTATTTGTCTTTCTCTTTCTGACTTACTTCACTCTGTATGACAGACTCTAGGTCTATCCACCTCATTACAAATAGCTCAATTTCATTTCTTTTTATGGCTGAGTAATATTCCATTGTATATATGTGCCACATCTTCTTTATCCATTCATCCGATGATGGACACTTAGGTTGTTTCCATCTCCGGGCTATTGTAAATAGGGCTGCTATGAACATTTTGGTACATGTCTCTTTTTGAATTATGGTTTTCTCGGGGTATATGCCCAGTAGTGGGATTGCTGGGTCATATGGTAGTTCTATTTGTAGTTTTTTAAGGAACCTCCATACCGTTCTCCATAGTGGCTGTACCAATTCACATTCCCACCAGCAGTGCAAGAGTGTTCCCTTTTTTCCACACCCTCTCCAGCATTTATTGTTTCTAGATTTTTTGATGATAGCCATTCTGACTGGTGTGAGATGATATCTCATTGTAGTTTTGATTTGCATTTCTCTAATGAGTAAAGATGTTGAGCATCCTTTCATGTGTTTGTTGGCAGTCTGTATATCTTCTGTGGAGAAATGTCTGTTTAGGTCTTCTGCCCATTTTTGGATTGGGTTGTTTGTTTTTTTGTTATTGAGCTGCATGAGCTGCTTATAAATTTTGGAGATTAATCCTTTGTCAGTTGCTTCATTTGCAAATATTTTCTCCCATTCTGAGGGTTGTCTTTTGGTCTTGTTTATGGTTTCCTTTGCTGTGCAAAAGCTTTTAAGTTTCATTAGGTCCCATGTGTTTATTTTTGTCTTTATTTCCATTTCTCTAGGAGGTGGGTCAAAAAGGATCTTGCTGTGATTTATGTCATACAGTGTTCTGCCTATGTTTTCCTCTAAGAGTTTGATAGTGTCTGGCCTTACATTTAGGTCTTTAATCCATTTTGAGCTTATTTTTGTGTATGGTGTTAGGGAGTGATCTAATCTCATACTTTTACATGTCCCTATCCAGTTTTCCCAGCACCACTTATTGAAGAGACTGTCCTTTCTCCACTGTACATTCCTGCCTCCTTTATCAAAGATAAGGTGACCATATGTCCGTGGGTTTAACTCTGGGCTTTCTATCCTGTTCCATTGATCTATCTTTCTGTTTTTGTGCCAGTACCATACTGTCTTGATTACTGTAGCTTTGTAGTATAGTCTGAAGTCAGGGAGCCTAATTCCTCCAGCTCCATTTTTCGTTCTCAAGATTGCTTTGGCTATTCGGGGTCTTTTGTGTTTCCATACAAATTGTGAAATTTTTTGTTCTAGTTCTGTGAAAAATGCCAGTGGTAGTTTGATAGGGATTGCATTGAATCTGTAGATTGCTTTGGGTAGTAGAGTCATTTTCACAATGTTGATTCTTCCAATCCAAGAACATGGTACATCTCTCCATCTATTTGTATCATCTTTAATTTCTTTCATCAGTGTCTTATAATTTTCTGCATACAGGTCTTCTGTCTCCTTAGGTAGGTTTATTCCTAGATATTTTATTCTTTTTGTTGCAATGGTAAATGGGAGTGTTTCCTTGATTTCACTTTCAGATTTTTCATCATTAGTATATAGGAATGCCAGAGATTTCTGTGCATTAATTTTGTATCCTGCAACTTGACCAAATTCATTGATTAACTCTAGTAGTTTTCTGGTAGCATCTTTAGGATTCTCTATGTATAGTATCATGTCATCTGCAAACAGTGACAGCTTTACTTCTTCTTTTCCGATTTGGATTCCTTTTATTTCCTTTTCTTCTCTGATTGCTGTGGCTAAAACTTCCAAAACTAGGTTGAATAAGAGTGGTGAGAGTGGGCAACCTTGTCTTGTTCCTGATCTTAGTGGAAATGGTTTCAGTTTTTCACCATTGAGGACGATGCTGGCTGTGGGTTTGTCATATATGGCCTTTATTATGTTGAGGAAAGTTCCCTCTATGCCTACTTTCTGCAGGGTTTTTATCATAAATGGGTGTTGAATTTTGTCGAAAGCTTTCTCTGCATCTATTGAGATGATCATATGGTTTTTCTCCTTCAATTTGTTAATATGGTGTATCACGTTGATTGATTTGCGTATATTGAAGAATCCTTGCATTCCTGGAATAAACCCCACTTGATCATGGTGTATGCTCCTTTTAATGTGCTGTTGGATTCTGTTTGCTAGTATTTTGTTGAGGATTTTTGCATCTATGTTCATCAGTGATATTGGCCTGTAGTTTTCTTTCTTTGTGACATCCTTGTCTGGTTTTGGTATCAAGGTGATGGTGGCCTCGTAGAATGAGTTTGGGAGTGTTCCTCCCTCTGCTATATTTTGGAAGAGTTTCAGAAGGATAGGTGTTAGCTCTTCTCTAAATGCTTGATAGAATTCGCCTGTGAAGCCATCTGGTCCTGGGCTTTTGTTTGTTGGAAGATTTTTTATCACAGTTTCAATTTCAGTGCTTGTGATTGGTCTGTTCATATTTTCTATTTCTTCCTGATTCAGTCTTGGCAGGTTGTGCATTTCTAAGAATTTGTCCATTTCTTCCAGGTTGTCCATTTTATTGGCATAGAGTTGCTTATAGTAATCTCTCATGATCTTTTGTATTTCTGCAGTGTCAGTTGTTACTTCTCCTTTTTCATTTCTAATTCTATTGATTTGAGTCTTCTCCCTTTTTTTCTTGATGAGTCTGGCTAATGGTTTATCAATTTTGTTTATCTTCTCAAAGAACCAGCTTTTAGTTTTATTGATCTTTGCTATCGTTTCCTTCATTTCTTTTTCATTTATTTCTGATCTGATTTTTATGATTTCTTTCCTTCTGCTAACTTTGGGATGTTTTTGTTCTTCTTTCTCTAATTGCTTTAGGTGCAAGGTTAGGTTGTTTATTCGAGATGTTTCCTGTTTCTTAAGGTGGGATTGTATTGCTATAAACTTCCCTCTTAGAACTGCTTTTGCTGCATCCCATAGGTTTTGGGTCGTCGTGTCTCCATTGTCATTTGTTTCTAGGTAGTTTTTAATTTCCTCTTTGATTTCTTCAGTGATCACTTCGTTATTAAGTAGTGTATTGTTTAGCCTCCATGTGTTTGTATTTTTTACAGCTCTTTTCCTGTAATTGATATCTAGTCTCATAGCATTGTGGTCGGAAAAGATACTTGATACAATTTCAATTTTCTTAAATTTACCAAGGCTTGATTTGTGACCCAAGATATGATCTATCCTGGAGAATGTTCCATGAGCACTTGAGAAAAATGTGTATTCTGTTGTTTTTGGATGGAATGTCCTATAAATATCAATTAAGTCCATCTTGTTTAATGTATCATTTAAAGCTTGTGTTTCCTTATTTATTTTCATTTTGGATGATCTGTCCATTGGTGAAAGTGGGGTGTTAAAGTCCCCTACTATGAGTGTGTTACTGTCGATTTCTCCTTTTATGGCTGTTAGTATTTGCCTTATGTATTGAGGTGCTCCTATGTTGGGTGCATAAATATTTACAATTGTTATATCTTCTTCTTGGATCGATCCCTTGATCATTATGTAGTGTCCTTCTTTGTCTCTTCTAGTAGTCTTTACTTTAAAGTCTATTTTGTCTGATATGAGAATTGCTACTCCAGCTTTCTTTTGGTTTCCATTTGCATGGAATATCTTTTTCCATCCCCTTACTTTCAGTCTGTATGTGTCTGTAGGTCTGAAGTGGGTCTCTTGTAGACAGCATATATATGGGTCTTGTTTTTGTATCCATTCAGCCAATCTGTGTCTTTTGGTGGGAGCATTTAGTCCATTTACATTTAAGGTAATTATTGATATGTATGTTCCTGTTCCCATTTTCTTAATTGTTTTGGGTTCGTTATTGTAGGTCTTTTACTTCTGTTGTGTTTCTTGCCTAGAGAAGATCCTTTAGCATTTGTTGTAAAGCTGGTTTGGTGGTGCTGAACTCTCTCAGCTTTTGCTTGTCTGTAAACGTTTTAATTTCTCCATCAAATCTGAATGAGATCCTTGCTGGGTAGAGCAATCTTGGTTGCAGGTTTTTCTCCTTCATCACTTTAATTATGTCCTGCCACTCCCTTCTGGCTTGTAGAGTTTCTGCTGAGAGATCAGCTGTTATCCTGATGGGGATTCCCTTGTGTGTTATTTGTTGTTTTTGCCTTGCTGCTTTTAATATGATTTCTTTGTGTTTAATTTTTGACAGTTTGATTAATATGTGTCTTGGCGTATTTCTCCTTGGATTTATTCTGTATGGGACTCTCTGTGCCTCCTGGACTTGATTAACTATTTCCTTTCCCATATTAGGGAAGTTTTCAACTATAATCTCTTCAAATATTTTCTCAGTCCCTTTCTTTTTCTCTTCTTCTTCTGGAACCCCTATAATTCGAATGTTGGTGCGTTTAATGTTGTCCCAGAGGTCTCTGAGACTGTCCTCTGTTCTTTTCATTCTTTTTTCTTTATTTTGCTCTGCAGCAGTGATTTCCACTATTTTATCTTCCACCTCACTTATCCGTTCTTCTGCCTCAGTTATTCTGCTATTGATCCCATCTAGAGTATTTTTTATTTCATGTATTGTGTTTTTAATCGATGCTTGATTCATCTTTAGTTCTTCTAGGTCCTTGTTAACTGTTTCTTGCATTTTGTCTATTCTATTTCCAAGATTTTGGATCTGGGAAATAGAATCTTGGATCATCTTTACCATCATTATTCTGAATTCTTTTTCAGGTAGACTGCCTATTACCTCTTCATTTGTTAGATCTGGTGGGTTTTTATCTTGCTCCTTCTCCTGCTGTGTGTTTTTCTGTCTTCTCATTTTGCTTATGTTACTGTGTTTGGGGTCTCCTTTTTGCAGGCTGCAGGTTCGTAGTTCCTGTTGTTTTTGGTGTCTGTCCCCAGTGGCTAAGGTTGGTTTAGTGGGTTGTGTAGGCTTCCTGGTGGAGGGGACTAGCCGGCAGGTGGATTCTTAACCACTGCGCCACCAGGGAAGCCTTGGGCTTTGGTTTTGCTCCTAAGTTGTCATGTCTACCTTGCACCCGACTCAGATGACTCTTTCTCAACTCCTCCCTTTTCTGGAATGACTTCCTCCCTCAGAACCCCAGTGTTGAGAATGGGGTTTCCACTCCTGACAGACAGGCTTCCCTGCACTCCAGGGGTTTTGTTTTGTTTTGAACACCCCCATTCTAGCCCTAGGCCAGCTGCTTACATAGATAACCACCAGTTATCTGGGGCCATAATTTCCAGATACCCTGCCTAGTGGAACAATTACCTCTTAGCCCCTGGAAATGTCGTACTGAAATAGCATGAGTTCATTTAAAATGCCCTTTTTGGAACTTGGCTTTCTGACCTCTTACCTATCCAAAACAAGGTGGAGAGTCAGGAAGTAGTCTGAAAACCAGAGCTTGTGATCAGGCACACCTAGATATTGCAAGGTCTAAGGATTCTTTACTCCCAGGCTCTCACTTAGAGCCTTGCGCTTTTACTTGAGACACACTGCTGTGGTTGATTGCCTTTTAAGTGTGCAATAACCCAGAAATAGCCAATTTTAGGCTGTTTACAGTAGGGAGAAATGATAACCCAACAGAAAGGAAAGTTAGGAAAAATGACAAAAGCATAAAATAACTGAGAAATTGCATAAAAAATTCTGGAGTGATTTAGTATTTTAAAGCATGCTAAGAACATCTTTGAAGTATAGGATGTATATAACGGTGACCTTCTGCTGTCGGGAAAGTGTGCGATTACTAACTTTATAATCTTTTCAAGAAGGTAAGAGAGGGTGCTACACATTTTAAGGAAATCTCCACCTGAAGTGGCTAAAATAAAAAGCATTCCCACATTTATGAGGGCTAAACTTTTATTCATTTGTTCATCTAATATATAATGAGCACCTATTATGTGCTGGGCACTGTTCTAGGTGCTGAAGGTATATTACAAAGCAAAATACAAAATCCCTGCCCTCTTGAAGATTGATCTAGAAAACTAGGCTATTCCAGAGCGAATAATTCTCTATGATGTGAGAGGGTCAAGCTTTTTCCTTTATTCTTTTTAATAAATTATATGGGAAGTTTTTCTATGTTGCAAATAGATTAAATGGAAGAGATTATTTCTAAGACTTTCAAAACTGGTTGCATGAATGTCATATACCATGTTGAAAGTCTCTTTGGAGCTTGACTTACCCTAGTTATTTTATTTTTCATCACAACAGGAAGTACAAATTGTGGTTTGTTTTTTTGCAGGTGGGGAAATGGCAGAACGGCGATGTGTAATGACTTGCCTGAGGTTATACAGGGGTTAGTGACACTCTTCAATGCTCAGACTGGAAGATTTCCCACTTCCAAGTTCAAGTTCCTGGGTTGGGACCATTGTTCAGTTGTGTAAAGAATAAGGGGTAAAAAAGTCCAAATTTTAAATAGGAAAGGTTAAAAAAAATGGAGTGATTTAACGTTCATGTAATCAGTCCTAAAATGAATTCCTCACCCATGGCTTGTACATTAGTGGCTTAACTGGCCCTCTGAAGGATATAATTTCAACTGTAATTCTCCTTTCCCCCCGCTTCCCTCTGGCAATCTTATAGAAATCTCTTAGCTGTTATTTGGGGCTTTCTAAATGATCAAAATGAAACAGCTACCGCAGCTTTTATTTTGGTCCTTAATCAGAAAGAACTGAAAATGGTGGTGTTTGATGGAAAATTCTTTAGATGGTCACCTCTGGTTGGTCCCTAGGCAGCCACCACATCCTCAGATAGGTTCCACCTGCCCGAGCAGTCACTTTGCTGCCTTCATGTACAGCTTTTTCCTGGCCTCTGTCCAGTTTGTGACTTTTTGCTTGGAGAGTGAGCATTTGATTTCTTTCTTTTTTTTTTTTAACTGAAGTTCATTTTTTTTTATACAGGGATATGTCATATGCTTTATGGAGTATAGATTTTAGATGGATTTTTAATTACCTCAAGCCAAATATGTTTTAAATTTTAGCCCTTGGAGGGTGTGATAAAATACTTTCACTACTGCAGTTCAATTTATGAAAACATAGGTGGTTTGGATTAGAACTCTTATGTTTTGCTGCTAATAAAGCCAAAGGGTTGAAATAGGATTAAAAAACCATTTCTTTTGTTTTTAAAATTGAAGTGTAGTAGATGTACAATATTAAATGTTACAGGTGTACAATATAGAGATTCACAATTTTTGAAGGTTATGCTCCATTTATAGTTATTATAAAATATTGGCTATATTCCCTGTGTTGTACAATATTGTATTTTTTTTTTTTTGTGTGTGGTACGTGGGCCTCTCACTGTTGTGGCCTCTCCTGTTGCGGAGCACAGGCTCCGGATGCGCAGGCTCAGCGGCCATGGCTCACGGGCCCAGCCGCTCCGCGGTATGTGGGATCTTCCCGGACCGCGGCACGAACCCGCATTCCCTGCATCAGCAGGCGGACTCTCAACCACTGCGCCACCAGGGAAGCCCTGTATTATTATTATTATTTTTTTAATATCATGGAATCATGTGCTCTTTCAAATGTTAAAGGAAAGTGATACCTATTGGTTTGTGGTATTCTCATGGCAACATTTAATGTGCTCTGTTCATAAATGGTCTCAATTGCAGTACTCTGCATATGAGATATCCCACACTTAGGAGTTAAAGAATCACAAAACAAAACACTCAATCATTTTTATTAGACAAGGCAGGGGCAGTAAAGAAAAAAAAAAGGAGACAAAGCAAGCTTTCATTTTAAAAAAGCTTTTACTTAAGCAAGTGCATTTGCAGATTTCTGTGACTAAAATAGGAAAAAGCTATCGGGTGTGTGGAATGGGTTAACGATGTGTTTGCCCTTAGTTGGGTTTTTGGCTAGAGGGAGATTAGGGGTTGATATAGGACAGAACAATTCTATGAGGACTCAATTCTGCAGGAGTCTTACTGAGTTTTCTCAGTGTTTTTTGGCTGCTGACTCTTTTCACCCTTCTTGTCATTGAGCCAACTATCATTTTCATTCTGTAAGTGGTAATGACTATGACAAATTTGAGAAAGTTTAGTTTATTTTAAAGCAGAGTGTGTGTGTGTGTGTGTGTGTGTGTGTGTGTGTAGAGAGAGAGAGTGAGGGAGAGTTTTTTTTAAAGAGCAGTTTTAGGTTCATAGCCAATTTGAGAGGAAGGTACAGAGATTTCCCACATACCCCCTGCCCCCCGACACGTGCATAACCCCCATTACCAGCATCCCCACTGAGTGGTACATTTGTTATAACTGATGAATCTACATTGACATTATGATGAATTTTTATTTTTAAAGAACCTGTGAAATCTTACCTGTTAACTTTATCCTAAGTATTTTGTCCCGTTATCTGGAGTTATGGATTTTGACTTCCTGAACTATAAAAAGGTGATTTTTCTCTTTACCCTCAGGGGTCTGGGAGAAGTTAAGATAAGGTTCTCATTTTATAAAAGATGTGAAGGAAGTTCCCAGGTGTGTCCTACCTTTCTCGGTGGAGGGATGGACAGTATGAGATCCATCTTATATGGATGAGATGGATGCTAGGTAGAAGGAAGGACTTTCTCCTTCTGAGTGTACTGTCATTCTTAAGTTAAAAGTCATTATACTTTCTTTAAATGTTCTTTTGTGGAAAGAATGGACTCATTTTGGCAAGTTGGAATTTTTGCAGAGAATTTCCATTAGCACAAATCCATATGCATCAAAATGACAAAAGCCTTCAAAGGACAGCCTCTGGGGAATAGGTCAAAATTTTTCTTTCTGGATGGGAATTTGATTCTGCAGTTGTTAGTGGTCTGTAATTAGGGCTGACTTGATTATGCAAATCCTAGGAATGGAGCCAAAACATTACAAACTCATTTATAACTCCCCCACCCCCTGTGAGTAACCATATTAATAAGTAATTTTAGGGTCTGGGTTCTAAAATAATTTTATTAAAATATAAGAGTGATGTTTCTTGTTTTTCTACAAGAAGATAGTGCCAGAAAGCTCTGCCATTTCTTCTTTCTGGCCACTTCCTGTCTGGATTTTGCTTCCTGCTGTCTGCCCAGAATGCTCTATCAGAGGGAACTACTGTATGGTCAGGAAGGTTGGTTTGTATAAAAGTACGTGAATATTTTGTTCTTGTTGGTAGGAAGTGAGCCGTTGCTGATACCTAAATTCTTACTGCAAAGCCTGGCACATAGCATACATTATACATTTTTAGTTGAGATTCCTAGTTGTGTGCGTGTTTGCATTTTGCCCTTGGGTTTTCTCTTATTTCATCACACACAGCAAAGGTGATTTTGACATCTGAGCTTCAGATTCTGTTTTCCTCATAAGGGTGAACTAGACTTGCAGGCTCTCTCTTCTGGCCATCTATGAAAAGTTAGCAGGCCTTGTCTCTTGTTTGATATGAGGCAAATATTCTTGCTAGCTTAGTAGTAGTATATTTTGTGTCTCCAGCTTTGTTCTGGTCTTTGGTTTGGCTGTGAAGTTTCAGAGTCACTAGGGTCCCTTGTTGTCACTCCACCTTAAGCCTTCTTCAGGAGACTCAGCGGTAATGACAGCTACTACCGAAGAGACAGGGTATCAGCTGTCATCAAAGTTTCCTCTTTAGCATAGAGACTTAGGGTGAAAGTTTTTAGAAAAGACTGTCTATTTCTTTCTTTCTTTCTTTTTTTTTTTTTTTTTTTTTGTGCGGTACGCGGGCCTCTCACTGTTGCGGCCTCTCCCGTTGCGGAGCACAGGCTCCGGACGCGCAGGCTCAGTGGCCATAACTCACGGGCCTAGCCGCTCCACGGCATGTGGGATCTTCCCAGACCGGGGCACGAACCCATGTCCCCTGCATTGGCAGGCGGACTCTCAACCACTGCGCCACCAGGGAAGCCCTGTCTATTTCTTTTTGATTGTTGTTGTTCTTACCAAGAAAGGCTTTGATGAATTTCCTTTTAAAAGACTGTTTGGTTCAGGTCTTTGCTTCCAGGAAAGGTATTATTACCATTTTTCTGGGGAGGCCACCGAGATGCTTGATTTTGCTCAAGGACTTATAAGGCTGCATGGCCTTTTTATTGCACCACATTATTTTTCAATGAGTTATAGTATAAGTGACCCTCTGTTTATAGATGAACAAAGAGTGGTTATAAGCCCCCAGAGATACTTCAGGATTTTAGGTAAAGTATGAACCCAGAGAAGGCAGACATCCTCTGTGGAGAGTCCTTGCTGCTCGCGTCATGGTATCACCAGCACCAAGCTCAGCCCCTAGCACACAAGGGTCTGCAGCGTATGCATGTTGCCCGTGGAATTAAAGACTGTGAATTGGAGGACAGTTTAATAAAGAAAAAGGAAGAGAAAAGATTTGAAAGGGAAATTTTCTCAGGCAGCCTAAAGACAGTTAGGTTAGCTTAGATGGAGAAGGGAAAGAGAGATTATTTATAGGATTTGCAAAGTCATGGCGGGCTAGACAAGGAGGGACCCAGATGCAGAGAATTTCACAAGGGGTGATCTCACAGAAGGACTTTTAATTCCAAGATCTTTTAAGTGCCTGAATTTGTCTTTGCGTCTCAGGTTTACGAAGTTACTTTTATAATGAGGAGGTTGAATCTGTTGCTGGGTTGTGCTGTTAGGCTGTGGCTTTGGGAGGGGTGCCAGAGAATGCATGTGTGCACACGTGAACACACGCGTGTGCATGCATGAGCAGGAGCTGATCAACTAAGGCCTCGGGTAGGAGCAGCAGTGCCTGAGTCAGCGCACCAGCCTCATGACCCCAGAGCCCTGGGACCATCCTGCTTTCCACCCACTCAGCTCGCTAGTTAATCTCCTTGACAACAAAGACATTATTGGCAATATAGGAGGACTGTGCTTAAGGCTGTTTTACCTAGTCTTTAAGAACCTGGAAGGAATTTTTGGAAGTACCCTTTATGTCCAGGCCCCAGGGATTTGGCACTGGTTGAGACCTAGATAATGGAAACTTTGGCTTCTTAGTTTGAGTGTGTTGGAAGTTTTTCAGAGCTCCCAGAGCATTTCATGATTATCTACTTAGAGCAGTGACTACATTTCTGTCATATAGAAAGAGATGCTGAAACAAAATAGGAAGACGTATTTTGAAACACCATTTAAAAGAAACTGGAACGGTCTCTAATCACTAGGGAAATGCAACTGAAAACCACCATGAGATATCACTTCGTACACATTAAGATGGCTGTTATCAAAAGAAAACAGAAAACAATAAGTGTTGGTTAGGTCACAGAGAAACTGGAGCCTTTGTGCATTGCTGGTGGGAATGTAAAAATGGTACAGCTGCTGTGGAAAACAGTATGGCATTTCCTCAAAAAATACACCATAGAATTACCATTTGAGGACTTCCATGGTGGCACAGTGGTTAAGAATCCACCTGCCAATGCAGGGCACACGGGTTCGATCCCTGGTCCCCGAGCCACAACTACTGAGCACACATGCCACAGCTACTGAAGCCCGTGCACCTAGAGCCTGTGCTCCGCAGCAAGAGAAGCCACCGCAGTGAGAAGCCCGCACACCACAACGAAGAGTAGCCCCCGCTTGCCACAACTAGAGAAAGCCCGCATGCAGCAGTGAAGACATTTGACCCAACAACTCCACTTCTGCAAATATATCCACAATAATTGAAAGCTGAGACTTGAACAGATAGTTGTACACCAATGATCAGAGCAGTATTATTCACATAGCCGAAAGATGGAAACAACTCACATGTCCATTGACAGATGAATGTATAAACAAAATGTGTATATACATACAATGGAATGTTAGCCTTCAAAAAGGAATGAATTTCTGAAACATGCCACAACATGGATGAATCTCGAAGACATTATGCTAAATGAAATAAGCCAGGCAGAAAAGGACAAATATTGCAACATCCCACTTATATGGTAGTCAAATTCGTAGAAATGGAAAGTAGAATAGTGCTTACCAGGGGTAGGGGTAGGAGGCAAGGGGGAAGTTGTTGTTTAATAGGTACAGAGTTTCCATATAGGATGATGGAAAAATTCTGGAGATGGTGGTGATGGTTGCATAACAATGTCGTTAATGCCGCTGAATTGTACACTTGAAAATGCTTAAACTGGTAAAGTTAATGTTATGTATATTTTACCTCAATAAAAAATATTTGTGCAAAAAATGTGTTTTAAGATACTAAAAAAAAAGAGCAGGAAAATGGAACTGATGAAAGTCATGACGGTTTTTTCCTAAAGATTTATAATAATCAGTAAAAAGCTGACTAGTATTGTGTGTTAATTCTAAGTTTTATCAAGTAAAAATATTCTCTGTGTGGCTTTAATTTTTTTTAAAAAAAAGAATACTTCTTAAAACTATTGTCGAATCATGTGAACTGGCAAATATCCAGCTTTCTTGTGGGTCTACATTGGTACCCATGTTTGGCTAACTGACTTCCTTTGCACGGTGACCTAAAAGAAAGCTGACTACCTTGACTGTAAAGAAATCTCCAGTTACTGCAGCTGCCTCCAAGCCAGTCCCGAAATCTGCTTAAGCTCAGGCACCTGCATTTTAAACCCTAAACCTGTGCAAGCGGTGTGCTTGCTTCTTTGGGGCTGGATTCATGTTTTCACTTTTTCCTCCATTTTTATGAAGGCAGGCTGCTCTCTGAGATTTGGAGACATCTACTGACTTCTCTATTTTCTACACCTCCTGAGGCACCCACAGCATGAGTCCCGTTTTTTTTTTTCTTCCTCTCTTTGTATAGTCTTTGTCTTTTTCTTTTTCACCAGAGACAAGACCATATTTATTTATTTATTTATTTATTATTATTTTTAACATCTTTATTGGAGTATAATTGCTTTACAATGGTGTGTTAGTTTCTGCTTTATAACAAAGTGAATCAGTTATACATATACATCTGTTCCCATATCTCTTCCCTCTTGCGTCTCCCTCCCTCCCACCCTCCCTATCCCACCCCTCTAGGTGGTCACAAAGCACCGAGCTGATCTCCCTGTGCTATGCGGCTGCTTTCCACTAGCTATCTATTTTACGTTTGGTAGTGTATATATGTCCATGCCACTCTCTCACTTTGTCACATTCTGTGTTGAAAAAAAGAAGGTTGAGAAGGTTTGAAGCCCCTCACAGCACAGTTCACTGTTTATTGGGGATACATGGAAGTCTTGGACTAGGGGCATGTGGCTGCTCAAATTTCATAGGAAATAATTGGCTCAGAATATGAGCTTCTCGATTTGTTATTTATGTATAGAGCCTTATACCCCCTTCTTTTCTTGTGCCATTTTCTGAAACACCTAGGCCTTTGTTTTAAATCCATTCTACAGGAGATAAGTGATGTTTTCTTCAGAATGAATCTGTTTTTTTTTTGTTTTTTTAACAAAAAGTTAAGTCATTTAATACTCAGAAGAATCCTTTAAGTTAGGAGCAATTAGTATCTCCATTCAGAATGAGTCTTAAAG
Source organism: Mesoplodon mirus (assembly GCF_964341445.2). NCBI lineage: Eukaryota > Metazoa > Chordata > Mammalia > Artiodactyla > Ziphiidae > Mesoplodon > Mesoplodon mirus. The sequence goes on from NC_138984.1 coordinate 38,767,284, forward strand.
TGTATTTTTTAGAAACTTGAGCTTGGAAGGTAGATGTTTAACTTTAGGAGATATATATATATATATATATATATATATATATATAAAATTTCCCCTTTGTCTTCCCCAGGCTGATTTATTTCCTGATGTAATGACTATAGTGCACTTTGGTTTTGTTAACTTAGTTGTACATAGATGCTTGTATTCAAACTGTCTTACCTTTGGCTCTGTTGTGCCTACATGTACCTTTTGTAAAACTGTTGATATGTGGAGAATATCTAAATGTTGGTTTTAAAGTTAAAGTATCTTTTAAAGGTACACAGTTAAAGACACAGAAAGACAGGAATCTCTTCTACCGATGCTCCTGACAGGGGCTTACTGTCCTAACTGTTTTAAGTTCACACTCCTGGTGGTTTAGAAACCAGCCTGGTTCACTGTTGGGCATTTGCTAGAAACTCGTTCTTCATCTGAAATCTCTCTTTTATAAATTACTTTCCCCATTTGTCTTATTTTCTGCTGTCTAGAACAATAAGGGAAAGTGGTATGAATTCAAAGACTCTGTATTTTAGATTTGAAAATGGGTTCAAGTTATAGGTCATCCATACATTTTCTCTCAAACCGTGTGTACAAAAGACAGCCCCCATTACAAAAATATAAATTCAGAATATGATAAGAATTTCCTTCAGTCATTTTTCTTGATTTAGAACAGATGGATTAAGATTCCTTACTATTTTTAAACTGTACTTAGTAACCACCCATTTAAAAGGTCTCCTGCAGTGAACAGCACAGACGCAGGATGAAGCATTTGGTTTGGTGGGTGTCCTTCCATTAAGTGTGGTGTCTGCTCTGGCTTCCATGATGTGACTGGAGGAGGTACACTGTTACTCTTCACCAACAGGCTAGCCCTGCTTTCTCTGGCTTTCTTGTGCTGGTGGACACGTGGCAGTCTGTAGTGGGGCAGCCTTTTTGCACACTGACGGTGCTGACAGCAGCAGAGCATGTAACAACCTGGAGAAAAGAGAAGTTCGTAGTCCTGCTAAAGACTAAGCACAGGCCTGCACTTCTTCCTCTTTTTAAAATTTTTATACTCCCAACTTATAATTTATAGATTATCAATTCCAAAACTATGACAGTTTAAGGCAAGGCAGGTTAGATTGGTTCCTTCTTGCTAGGTAAGAAGGAATACCTAATTTCTATCCAAATAGGAGCCTGTCCGGTTATTGATTTAATTTTACTGCCCTTGCGTCTCTTCGTTTTTAATCTTTTTAAATTAAGAATTGCTGTTGGACCAGAGGGCAGACAGCAGAAGCAAGAAGAACTACAGTCCTGCAGCCTATGGAACAAAAACCACATTCACAGAAAGATAGACAAGATGAAAAGGCAGAGGGCTATGTACCAGATGAAGGAAAAAGATAAAACCTGAGAAAAACAACTAAATGAAATGGAGATAGGAAATCTTCCAGAAAGAGAATTCAGAATAATGATAGTGAAGATGATCCTGGACCTCGGAAAAAGAATGGAGGCAAAGATCGAGAAGATGCAAGGAATGTTTAACAAAGATCTAGAAGAATTAAAGAACAAAAAAACAGAGATGAACAATACAATAACTGAAATGAAAAATAGACTAGAAGGAATCAATAGCAGAATAACTGAGGCAGAAGAATGGATAAATGACCTGGAAGATAGAATGGTGGAATTCACTGCTGCAGAACAGAATGAAGAAAAAAGAATGAAAAGAAATGAAAACAGCCTAAGAGACCTCTGGGACAACATTAAATGCAACAATATTCACATTATAGGGGGTCCCAGAAGGAGAAGAGAGAGAGAAAGGACCCGAGAAAATATTTGAAGAGATTATAGTGGAAAACTTCCCTAACATGGGAAAGGAAATAGCCACCCAAGTCCAGGAAATGCAGAGAGTCCAATACAAGATAAACTCGAGGAGAAACAGGTTTGAGACACATAGTATTGGCAAAAATTAAAGACAAAAATTATTGAAAGCAGTAAGGGAAAAACGACAAATAGCATACAAGGGAACTCCCATAAGGTTAACAGCTGATTTCTCAACAGAAACCCTACAAGCCAGAAGGGGAGTGGCATGATATACTTAAAGTGATGAAAGGGAAGAACCTACAACCAAGATTACTCTACCCAGCAAAGATCTCATTCAGATTCAATGGAGAAATCAAAAGCTTTACAGACAAGCAAAAGCTAAAAGAATTCAGCACCACCAAACCAGCTCTCCAACAAATGCTAAAGGAACTTCTGTAAGTGGGAAACACAAGAGGAGAAAAGGGCCTAAAAAGAAACCCCCCAAAATTAAGAAAATGGTCATAGGAACATACATATCGATAATTACCTTAAATGTGAATAGATTAAGTACTCCAACCAAAAGACAGGCTTGCTGAATGGATACAAAAACAAGACCCATATATATATGCTGTCTACAAGAGACCCACTTCAGACCTAGGGACACATACAGACTGAAAGTGAGGGGATGGAAAAAGGTATTCTGTGCAAATGGAAATCAAAAGAAAGCTGGAGTAACAATACTCATATCAGATAAAATAGACTTTAAAATAAAGAATGTTACAAGAGACAAGGAAGGACACTATGTAATGATCAAGGGATCAATCCAAGAAGAAGATATAACAATTATAAATATATATGCACCCAACATAGGAACACCTCAATACATAAGACAAATGCGAACAGCTATAAAAGAGGAAATCAACAGTAACACAGTAATAGTGGGGGACTTTAACACCTCACTCACACCAATGGTCAGATCATCCAGACAGAAAATTAATAAGGAAACACAAGCTATAAGTGATACAATGGACCAGATAGATTTAATTGATATTTATAGGACATTCATCCAAAAATAGCAGACTACACTTTCTTCTCAAGTGTGCACAGAACATTCTCCAGGATAGATCACATCTTGGGTCACCAATCAAGCCTCAGTAAATTTAAGAAAATTGAAGTCATATCAAGCATCTTTTATGACCACAATACTATGAGATTAGAAATCAATTACAGGGAAAGGAACTTAAAAAACACAAACACGTGGAGGCTAAACAATAGGTTACTAAATAACCAAGAGATCACCAAAGAAATCAAAGAGGAAGTCAAAAAATACCTAGAGACAAATGACAATGAAAACACGACGATCCAAAACCTATGGGATGCAGCAAAAGCAGTTCTAAGAGGGAAGTTTATAGCTATACAATCCTACCTCAAGAAACAAGAAAAATCTCAGACAATCTAATGTTACACCTAAAGGAACTAGAGAAAGAACAAACAAAACCCTAAGTTAGCAGAAGGAAAGAAATCATAAACATCAGAGCAGAAATAAATGAAATAGAAACAAAGAAAACAATATCAAAGATCAATAAAACTAAAAGCTGGTTCTCTGAGAAGATAAAATTGATAAACCATTAGCCAGACTCATCAAGGAAAAGAGGGAGAGGACTCAACTCTATTAAATTAGAAGTGAAAAAGGAGAAGTTACAACAGACACCACAGAAATACAAAGCATCCTGAGAGCTACTACAGGCAACTCTATGCCAATAAAATGGACAACCTGGAAGAAATGGACAAATTCTTAGAAAGGTATAACCTTCCAAGACTGAACCAAGAACAAACAGAAAATATGAACAGACCAATCACAAGTAATGACATTGAAACTGTGATTAAAACTCTTCCAACAAACAAAAGTCCAGGACCAGATGGCTTCACAGATGAATTCTATCAAGCATTTAGAGAAGAGCTAACACCCATCCTTCTCAAACTCTTCCAAAAAATTTCAGAGGAAGGAACACTCCCAAACTCATTCTATGAGGCCACCATCACCCTAATGCCAAAACCAGACAAACGTACTACAAAAAAAAGAAAATTACAGACCAATATCACTGACGAATATAGATGCAAAATCCTCAACAAAATAAATACTAGCAAACAGAATCCAACAGCACATTAAAAGGATCATACACCATGATCGAGTGGGATTTATCCCAGGGATGCAAGGATTCTTCAATATACATAAGTTAATCAATGTGATACACCATATTAACAAATTGAATAAGAAAAACAATATGATCATCTCAATAGATGCAGAAAAAGCTTTTGATAAAATTCAATATCCATTTAGGATAAAAACCCTCCAGAAAGTGGGCATAGAGGGAAACTACCTCAACATAATAAAGGCCATATATGACAAACCCACAGCAAACATCATTCTCAATGGTGAAAAACTGTAAGCATTACCTCTAAGATCACGAATGAGACAAGGATGTCCCCTCTCACCACTATTATTTAGTATAGTTTTGGAAGTCCTAGTCACGGCAGTCAGAGAAGAAAAAGAAATAAAAGGAATACAAATTGGAAAAGAAGAAGTAAAACTGTCACTGTTTGCAGATGACATGATACTATACATAGAGAATCCTAAAAATGCCACCAGAAAACTTCTAGAGCTAATCAATGAATTTGGTAAAGTTGCAGGATACAAAATTAATGCACAGAAATCTCTTGCATTCCTATACACTAATGATGAAAAATCTGAAAGAGAAATTATGGAAACATTCCCATTTACCATTGCAACAAAAAGAATAAAATACCTAGGAATAAACCTACCTAGGTAAACAAAAGACCTTTATGCAGAAAACTATAAGACACTGATGAAAGAAATTAAAGATGACACCAACAGATGGAGAGATATACCATGTTCTTGGATTGGAAGAATCAATATTGTGAAAATGACTCTACTACCCAAAGCAATCTACAGATTCAATGCAATCCCTATCAAATTACCACTGGCATTTTTTTTTAACAGAACTAGAACAAATCATCTTAAAATTTGTATGGAGACACAAAAGACCCCGAATAGCCAAAGCAGTCTTGAGGGAAAAAAAAGGAGCTGGAGGAATCAGACTCCCTGACTTCAGACTATACTACAAAACTACAGTAATCAAGACAATATGGTACTGGCACAAAAACAAAAACATAGATCAGTGGAACAAGATAGAAAGCCCAGAGATAAACCCACACACCTATGGTCAACTAATCTATGACAAAGGAGGCAAAGATATACAGTGGAGGAAAGACAGTCTCTTCAATAAGTGGTGCTGGGAAAACTGGACAGCTACATGTAGAAGCATGAAACTAGAACACTCCCTAACACCATACAGAAAAATAAACCCAAAATGGATTAGAGACCTAAATGTAAGAGCAGACACTATAAAACTCTTAGGGGGAAACATAGGAAGAACACTCTCTGACATAAATCACAGCAAGATCTTTTTCGATCCACCTCCTAGAGTAAGGATATAAAAACAAATAAACAAGTGGGACCTAATGAAACTTCAAAGCTTTTGCACAGCAAAGGAAACCATAAACAAGACGAAAAGACAACCCTTTTGGGAGAATGGGAGAAAATATTTGCAAATGAATCAACGGACAAAGGATTAATCTCCAAAATATATAAACAGCTCATGCAGCTCAATATTAAAGAAGCAACCAACCCAATCCAAAAATGGACAGAAGACCTAAATAGACATTTCTCCAAAGAAGATATACAGATGGCCAAGAAGTACATGAAAAGCTGCTCAACATCACTAGTTACTAGAGAAATGCAACTCAAAACTACAATGAGGTATCACCTCACACCAGTTAGAATGGGCATCATCAGAAATTCTACAAACAACAAATGCTGGAGAGGGTGTGGAGAAAAGGGAACTCTCTTGCACTGTTGGTGAGAATGTAAATTGATACAGCCACTATGGAGAACAGTATGGAGGTTCCTTAAAAAACTAAAAATAGAATTACCATATGACTCAGCAATCCCGCTACTGGGCATGTACCCAGAGAAAAGCATAATTGAAAAAGACACATGAACCCCAATGTTCACTGCAGCACTATTTACAATAGCCAGGTCATGGAAGGAACCTAAATGCCCATCGACAGAAGAATGGATAAAGAAGATTTGGTACATATGTACAATGGAATATTACTCAGCCATAAAAAGGAACGAAATTGGGCCATTTGTAGAGACGTGGATAGACCTAGAGACTTTCATACAGAGTGAAGTAAGTCAGGAAGAAAAAAACAAATATCGGATATTAACGCATATATGTAGAACGTAGAAAATGGTACAGATGAACTGGTTTGCAGAGCAGAAATTGAGACACAGATGTAGAGAACAAACGTATGGATACCAAGGGGGGAAAGCGGCATGTGGTGGGGGTGGTGGTGTGATGAATTGGAAGATTGGGATGGATATGTATACGATGTGTATAAAATGGATGACTAATAAGAAAAAATAAATAAACATTAAAAAAAAAAAAGAATTGCTGTTGGAGCAAAGGTCGCACCCCCAGCAAAAGTGATTCAACTTATGATGAACAAGGCCCTTCGTTGCCTTTTCCATCACTTTAGCTCGTGTTTCCCAAACTGCAGTTCCCTGTGGTGTGCTGTGGTGAACTACTCAGAGAGCTAAGCTTCCAAATTGATGGAGTCCAGTTCCAGGAAGGGTGGCCCCCTTGACTGGACATCTCGGGGACCCAGGTGGCATTTTCATTCTACCTCTCACCTCTGCTTCTCTCTGAGTATTTTCTTCATTTGCTGCCTTTCTGAAGACCACATTTCTTGTCTCCTCGGATTACATAGGGGGACACGTGACTACAGCTCCAGCCAAAGAGAGAGACGTCTTGCTCTCCATCTCCTCACACTCCCTGGATGGGGAACCTCCTGGTCCCCCCCGGGCCTTGTGGTTCGGTTAACACGGTGAGGGCCTGGGGCAGCATATTGCACAAATGGCTTCTCAGAAACTGGCTTTGTGGATGTGGTTTGTAATTGGGAAGGGGAACGTTTTGAATAAGGCAGACAATCTGATGGGCATGCACCCCACTGGGTACACGAAGTGCTGTAATACATCTACTTCCTCCTCCTGGAGTATCCGTTTTTCCTAGCGTTTTAGAAGAAACATTATTTGCTATTAAAGCCAACGCATAAATACAACAGAGACTAAGATGGAACATATACAAGAAATCTTAAGATAACCCCAAGGGAGAGTAATTTAATTTTGTATTTGGAATCTGCTCCTCTGCTGTTAGGATGCTTCAGTAGGATAGTTCAGGAAGCACCAAAATTTCTGGCCAATTACAGGCGCGAGTTGAAAGCTTAACATGAAACTATGGAGGAAGATACTGAGTGCTTTTGCCTGTTTTAGTTCAGTGAGGCCAGAAGATTTGCAGCCTGCGTATTATAGAATTGGGTAGAGAATACTCGCACTGGGGGTGGCTGAGCTCAGAAACATTAATCTTTCAAGGAACCCCGGACTGCTTATTAATATTGTTTCTGGAATGAGGCTGAATAATAAGACTGAGTCAGTGCAGGAGGCCACAGTTAACCCTTTTGCTTGTTGACTGCAGAACCACATAGTGTTGCTTTTGTCTGCTGAAGAGTCCACCTAACGTAGTGTGACTTTCTTTTTCTTGGCTACAGAAAGAAGAGAAAACTCTAACCACAGGGCCTTCTCTCCACCCAGCTGAGGCTGCAGCTGAAGTGATTTTCTGTGATTTAAATACCTATGTGGAAATACGCTGGAGAGTTAGTAAAGCACTGACTTACGAAGGCTTCTGCATCAACATTCTTCTGGTTTTCAAGTGCATCCAAGTTTCTCTTTAGATACATATGTGGAATATATACATATAGAATAACTGATATTAATAGAATAATGCAGAAATCAGCATTACTGAGGGCATTAATAAACTCTCCACTGTGCTTTTGGACATCTTAGAATAAGATTTTAATAATGCCTGACTGCAAAGAGAATTCAAAAGCAGCCAGTCAATAAATGGGGAATGCCACCTAGGTTTTTTATGAATCCCCTTTCATTTTCTCCTGAAGCATAAAAAATAACTTCCCCATAACATTAAGGAAAAGTTTGAAAAAATAAAATTACTTATGATTGGGCTACCCTCATACAAGTTGATTTTGGTTATTTATAAACAAGCAAAGAAAAAACAATAACAAACCCTTTGCAATAGGACTAAGGATTCCTGAATACTTCCTTCAGGAAGCACTCTGAGGGTAAATTGATACCAGTGTTGATCCTGGATACCACGTGATCCTTACCTTACCTTGCAAAGGGCTAAGAGTCAAAAATGTTTGTCTCTGGCCTCAGCTCTTTCTTAGGTAAAAGATTAATTAAGAGTGTAAATTATCTTTCAAGAGCTTTTTCCAAAGCACTACAGAAGTAAATGCAGATCTTTTGCTTAGCAGGATTTAAAATCAATTTAAATATTAGCCTTATGGTTCTTGTTAAGAGTTAGTTTAAAATGAGGATTTTGCAGCTAAAATATTTGGAAACTTGGGGAATATTTTAAAAGTATAGATTATTAGGCTGCAGCCCCAAAGATTTGGGGCATGGGGCGGGAATCTATATTTTTAAAAGGCTCTCTTAGTGATTCTGGTTTGAGAATAAATATTTAGGTAACAGAAGGAGATAAGAGGCAGAGTGGTAGAGTCTAAAAAAGTGTTTATAACAATGTGCCTTATGCTTTTACTTTTTCTTTTTGTATTGAAGTATAGTTGATTTACAATGTGTTAGTTTCAGGTGTACAGCAAAGTGGTTCAGATATCTATATATTATATATAATATATATATACTTTTTCAGATTCTTTTCCATTACTGTAAGTCATTACAAGATATTGGATATAGGTCCCTGTGCTATACGTTAATCCCAAACTCCTAGTTTATTCTTCCTTGCCCCTTTTTATGCCTTTTCTTTTTTGCTAAAAGACAATCGAAGAGTTTATTGTCTATGTTGTTTTGAGGAGGTTTTTTTTTTCCTCTTTATACTTAAGGAAAACAAAATCTGAAGAAATTGTTTTTTTTTCCCCCTAGGAGTTTGCACCTACCTAGCAATTTTGGGATAAAAGCACAAAAGACATCTTATAAAGGTTATTATCCCATAGTGAAAGAATAATCCTTTATCTGCAGAGTGTAGTTGACAATGAAAACAAGGATTGATGTATATATGTTAATATTACTCTTAGAATTTTTGAGTGTAGTGGTCTTAATATGTATCTTGGGGAAAAAAATAAGCAGTGGAAACATTCTTGTTCATATTTTTATCACTAAGATGGACAGTTATGCCTCAGTTGTTGAAATCTAGGAGTTCTGGGAAACAAGCTGGAATTTAGTTCCACCCAAGTGTAAGTCTAGATAAACCAGTCATTTAGTCTGCATGCAGTTTGCAGAAATGAAATTAAGCCAACTTTGTTTTGGAATATGTGAATCACAACAGACTAAAACCCAGAAAGATTAATGGGCAGAGAATAGGAACAGGTTTTTCACAGGAGGAAATACTTGCAAACACGCCTATGGGGAAATGCTCCACTCCAAATCAAAGAAATGGAAGTAAAAAAATAATGAGAAACGATTTTATGGCTACTTAATGAATACACATATAAATAAAACAAAGCTAATGTGACCTGAGAAAATGAGTACATTCTTACATTTCTGGCAGCAATGTTAATAGCTCAGTTCTTTTTGAAGCCCATCGACAGTGGATGTAAAAAGTCATACAAATGGTCAGACCCTTTGACCTGGCCATCCCACTTCTTGGAATCTATTCTAAAGACAAACTGCTAAAGAAGAAAAAAGCTATAAGAAAAAACCCCATTTATTGTATTGTTATTTCTGGTGGTGAAAAATTAGAAAGAATGTAGGTGGCCAACAATTGAGAGGTAAAATAGGAATTTTCTTTTAGCTATTCCAAATGATATTCAGGAAGACTGGAAATTAAAAAGATTTGGAAGAAAGCAAAGTGAAATGTATGTATATATGTAAAAAGATTATCAAGAAATAAACAGTTTTATTATGGGGTTGGCAATATATGTGAAGTTTAAAACAAAAAATTTTAGCAATAAATAAAAGATATATATATATATATTTTTTTTTTTTTTTTTTTTTTTTTTTTTTTGCGGTACGCGGGCCTCTCACTGTTGTGGCCTCTCCCATTGTGGAGCACAGGCTCCGGACGCGCAGGCTCAGCGGCCATGGCTCACGGGCCCAGCCGCTCCGCGGCATGTGGGATCTTCCTGAACCGGGGCACGAACCCGTGTCCTCTGCGTTGGCAGGTGGACTCTCAACCACTGCGCCACCAGGGAAGCCCTAAAAGATATTTTAGGAGGAGCGTTCTAAAGTGGAACGCTGGAATAATTTTTCTTCCTTCTTTGCCTTAATGCAGTAAAAATGCGTGAAATAAGACGCTTTTTATTTGAAATTTGAAGGGCTTTAAAACTTTTCTACTTTTTAAAAAATATTTATTTATTTATTGGCTGTGTTGGGTCTTCATTGCTGCACGCGGGCTTTCTCTAGTTGTGGCGAGTGGGGGCTACTCTTCATTGTGGTGTGCAGGCTTCTCGTTACAGTGGCTTCTCCTGTTGTGGAGCACGGGCTCTAGGCGTGAGGGCTTCAGTAGTTGCAGCACGCGGGCCCTAGAGCATGCAGGCTTCAGTAGTTGCAGCGTGTGGGCTCAGTAGTTGCGGCGCATGGGCTCTGGGGTGCATGGGCTTCAGTAGTTGTGGCTCGAGGGCTCTAGAGCACAGACTCAGTAGTTGTGGTGCACGGGCTTAGTTGCTCCACAGCATGTGGGATCTTCCTGGACCAGGGATCGAACCTGTGTCCCCTGCACTGGCAGGTGGATTCTTAACCACTATGCCACCAGGGAAGCTCCTAAACTTTTCTCCTTTTCCTACCTTACCTCCCTAGATGAATTTTATAGCCACCTCAGTTGTCTTTTCTGCTTAAAAATTTTTTTGTAGCCACCCAAACCAAGCCTTTGCTGACTGTGGGGTCAGACTGTCTGGATTTCAATCCTATTTCTATCACTTACCTGGAGAAACTATATGACCGCTCTGTGCTTTGGTTTCCTCATCTGGAAAATGGAGATAATAATGGCCTCTAACTGGTGAGAACTAAATGATATAATGTATAAAAAGTGCATAATAAGGTGAGTGGTACTAAAAGCATAAGCTATTATTCTTTACCCATCTTTGGAAGTGACTCTTGATTGCCCATCCCACTTTCTCCTTTGTTAACAGAATCCCAGTTTTGTTCAGGCATCCGGCTGCAATGTGCCCAACCCCAGGGGATGAATGAAGACCTCTTAGCAGATCATGGCAGTCCTATTCCCATTTGGCACAAATTTGTTTAGAAGGGGTCATGTGACTTCATTCTGGTTCAGGAGATTTACTGGAAGACTGGGGGCTTCTGGGAAAGATATTTCTCCCTTATAAAAAAGAGAGAGGTTCAGGGAGTACATACTCCTCACCTCTCCCTGCCTCCAGTGTTCCTACTTTGGACATTCTTGTGTGATGATGTGTTGTTTGGAGCTTTTGCCACCATTATGCAATCATAAGGGGGTGGTCACCAACTACCAAAGATGCAGAGCAAAAGGATGACATCACTGAACCACTGACCTACTCAGGCTAGAACAACCTACCTCAAAAGGTTTTGCTAAGAGAGATATAAATGTCCAGATTGCTTAAGCCAGTTTTAGTTGCTTTTTCTGATGTTTGCAGCTGAAAACATCCCAACTGGTAGATAAGTTTAACTGTCATTGTCTAGTGTAGTGATTTTAAAATTATGCCACCAAAAGAAATTGTTTGTCATGAGTAGGTTAAAATTGCTGATATAAGTCAGCATTCTCCTATTAGTGTTTTATCATAGGTGCAGATTTTCATTATAGAAAGAATACTTTTAGAATTTAACCTTAGTTAATACCTATCGTATATTTTGGGCCTAGAAACATCTTTGAAAACTACTTTGATAATAAAAACGAAATGTATGTGGACTTGTAAGCTTTTAATTATCCACATGAAAAATATTCTCAAAATAAATACTGTACTGATGTAGACATTTTGGTGAGAATGAATGTAAACCTGTAGCTCGACAATTGATGATCCAGCTGCAGCTGTGATAGGATTATGGCTTAAATATTTTGAATATCTGTTTAAAAATAAACTTTAGTGCAGCTGATGAAGAGATTATGTGTTTTAATGGTTGTGTTTGCTTAAATTACATATCTAAAACAAATAGGAAGTTGTGTTTTCCCTTTGCTCTGTCATAAAAACTTTTTTTGTTTCCCAGTGTACTGTTTGAATAAAAGCATGCTGGTGGCCACTTGATTATTCCACACATAGAGCGAAATTGGGAAGTTCTTCCTCTTTCGTAATGTGAATCTTGTCCTCTTTTAAGAAGGTTAAATTGATAAAAATTGTCAAATGTGTTTTCTAGTGGGATTTTTATAATCAAAGTGAGCTTTAGACCACATTTTTCTTACATGTTATGTAATTTTCAAGAATAATAAACTTTCTCCTTGTATAACTAAAAATGTTAGTTCTCCCTAAGCAAAAATTTTCTCAATTCCAGCACCCCCCGTCATTCCTCAAAGTACATATACATCAGTACTTCCCTCCACATGGACACCACATGCTCCTTCTGCTTTGAGTTCCTTTTCATCATCCCAGAGATCCTTCTTCATCTGTAGCAAAGATCTGCTCCCATAATATTCCACCATTGCCAATTGGTCCCTGTGTTTGTCATGGTTCTCCAGAGAAACAGAACCAATGGGAGATCTATCTATCTATATCTATATCTATATCTATATCTATATCTATATATACCTCACACACACACTATTATATATATATATATATAAATTATCCATATATATATATGATCTATCTATATGGCATTCTTAATAAGGAATTGGTTCACATGATTATGGAAAGTCCAAAATCTGCAATGTAGGCCAGCAGCCTGTATACCCAGGGGAGCTAATGCAGCTCTCACTGGAATGGATGCAACTCCAGTCCTAAGGCAGTCTGCTGGAGAATTGCCCCTTGCTTGGGGAGGCTGGTCTTTCTGCTCTATTCAGGCCTTCAACTGATTGGATGAGGCCCACCAGCATTATGGAGGGCAGTCTGCAGAGTTCATCCATTTAAACATTAATCTCATCCAAACACACCCTCCAAGTTGACACATAAAATTAACCATCACAGTTCCCCTCCCCATCCCCCTCCCCAGGTTGAAGGTAATGAGGCTCTGCTCTCTGGTCTTCCTGCAGCATTGGGTAGGAAGCCAGGAGGGACAAGTGTGGAAGTTGCTACTTTCTTCTTTTCTGCTTCTGGGTTGTTCAGGTATTTTGGGGAGCAGGGAGGAGGAGGGGGGACAAGGAGGAGGAAGGGACCCTGTCCAGAACCATTACTTAGTGGGCACAGTTGACGGAGCGAATGTCTTAAGCCCGCAGAAGCCTGTTGCCAGCCGTTTCCTGGTTCGTCTTGGGTGCCTCTGCTCCTAGGCTTGGACCCTTTTACTGAGTTGGGCAGAAACTTTCTTTATCGTGGAAGAGGCTGTATGTAGAGGGAAAGGTCTGTTAGAAAATAACTGCACTTCACACCTGGGACCCTCAGGCTGGACTTGGAGAGAGAAGACTTGGTCTCTTGTCTTTTGTCTGTTGTGTGGTTTGGGGTACATTACTCATCATCTTTGCACTCAGTTTCCTCCTCTGCCAAGTGGGGAGAATAATAAGGCCTCAGAACGTTGCCATGGAGATGATGTCAGAGGTTATGTGTAAGTGACTTGTATCCTGTAAAGTACTGTATGGAATTAAGTTTGGGTTTTTACTTTATCCTACTTGTTGGCACCAAGCAAAACCTAATTTATATAAAGCAATAGATTTTGCTCTAGGTACTCAGGACTACTGCCAGTATGATTGCCCTGTGATAGATTTGACAAATTTTCTTTCAAGGAACAAAAGGATGTATTGTAAGGAGTTTGTTTCCTGGATTGGGGACCCATATTCAACAACCATGCCCCACCCTAGTGTGACTTATAACACGTCTGGGTGTAGATCTGTTACCGCTGCCTTGCTTGGAAGCCCTTGCTGACAGTGAGGAGATGAATAATTAACCTAACACGTTCTTGTGCAATTTCTTTGTTGCCTGGTGTCATGTTCAAAGATTAGATTTCCTGGGAAGACGCTGAAACAATTTTTTCCCGTGGCATTGAAAATAAGGACCATGTTTGAATGAAATAAAAACTGACTGATCATTCATTAGCTTGGACATTTCATTCAGTCAACACAAATTCATCACGAGGACTGCATTGTGCTGTGCCAGGTAGTAAGGAAGAAACGAAAGGGAAAAGATGGAAATAAGACTGGAAAGATATGGGGATGCTTGATGGCGAGGCTGGAGGGTTTGGATTTTATTTTGTTGGTGTTAAAACATGGGGGTTGTGAGTGTTTTGCTGTATCCTAGCTGTGTAATTTTGGGTAAATTATGAAACTACTCTGTGCCTCAGTTTCTTCATCTGTGAAATGGAGAGAATGAGAATATAGCTCATAGCACTGTAGTAAGGATGAAATGAGATAATGCACGAAAAGCACTTAGCATAGTGCCTGACCCTGGGGAGCTGCTGTAGGCGGTTGAGCTCTAGAAAATATGTCAGGAAGCAAATCTGGCAGCAGCCCGAGGGTAAGGTGCTACAGTGGGAAGGGCTGACAAGGGTGGTGATGGGGAGACTGTTACAGTAAAAGCGGGATACGTGGCAGCTCCAGGGGCCCAGGAATTCAAGCTCCCTTTGTAGGCTGGCTGGGAGGAATGGTTTAAGAATGTAGGGGTTATGTGCGGCAGGGCATAGTTATTCGTGGCCTTATAACTGGACTTTCATATTTTGCCTATTCTCTTCCTTCCTTTTCCTTCACCAAAGCCTGGCCTTCATCAGGGCTCATGTGGCTGCATTGTGTTCACGTTCCTGATGTCATTTTTTTGGTTTGGGGACAGAACAAAACAGTAGGAATGGAGCATTGGGGCAGAATCCAAAATACTCCTCCCTTTTCCCATTTTTTCCCTGTGTTTTCTATTTCCATTTCAATGAGATAAAAGAGGTTGCATGATCATCTGAGTGCTATATATTAGGGAATATATTTTATTTCTCTTGCCTTCCTAGTTTTTAAAATGTTCCTGGAAGAATTTAGGTACAACTTTGATTTGAATGGCCTCGATGCTTTTAATTTTTCCTGAACGTGAAGACATTCCCGTGTCCTTAGGAGTCACAGTCAGTTGTGATGCTCCAACTGCCTCCTGACTCGAGTGATGCGTACAGAATCATCGTGCTGATTCTCATGGGACGGCCCAGCAACTGCTACCACTGTTACGAAAAATAACTCCACAAACAACTTTGCTCTCAAGTTTTCTCTTCCCCTTGACCTGATAAAAACTATAGTAAACAGCCTCTTTATTTTGTAAGGTAAATGAGCACCCTTGAGTTAATCTGTTTTGTAATTGGACATTTTCATATATTTTCTTAAAACAAGCAGTGTGTGTAGCCAACCTGTGGGTAGCCAGCCTTCAAGATTGGCTACCCACAGACTTACCCACCTATCCATGTATTTTTACCAGGAACGGAGTGATCAGTCCTCTTGATAGAGCAAGGGGTTAGCTGAAGAGATAATTTGCGTCACTGCTTGAGATGTAGAGGTGGCTTTCTTTAAAAAATTGTCAAGCCAAAACTTTGTTGAGGGTAGAAAGCAAATAGTAAATAGTCTCTGTACATGTTGTCATTTCCCCCATTTTCTGTTTTTCTATCTCCTCAGCAACGGTTTCAATTAACATAAGAGACACACACGGTATCCTGTCCCACCTCTATCCTGACATATGCCTGGTGGCAATGAATAGAAATGATTATTAGCAAATAATATTAGAAGCGTTCTAAATTCTTCAGAAAGACGGGAGTAAATAAAAATTACTGCCTGCTACTTAGCTACTGACCAATCTGAGGCTGACACATTCTTCTTATCTGCTAAATTAGTAAGAGAGTGGGAAGCAATTTTCTCCTAAAGCTATTGTATCCCTTGATGTACAGATTTATCTCAAAGTTCCCATTATACCATGGGTAGTTGCTTAAGAGAGTTGTGCCCAAGCATTTAAACAATTACCCTGTTTTTTAATGTGGCTGCTGACATGAGCTATTAAGAAACTTGAAACTTTTAACAGCAGCTGCTTCCTTTGTCATTTGTAGCCACCTAAGTTGTTTTGAATTTCTTTTCATTTTTAAGATGTGGCTCCCATGTGTGAGAAGCATTTGGTTATTTTGATATTTTTGCCTTGGAGTACAATGTCGATGACTGTTTGCTAACTTTTATACATAGGTCATTTCATGTCTGTGTTCGTGGGTGACATAACGATAGTTCTGTGCCTATTCATAGTGCTGTTTGATTTCTTAACTGCCTTGTTTTGGGCCCATAAATATTTCCTCTTTGTATGTTTTCTTGGCCTTCATTTATTTGTTTTAACAAGTGAGTGTTAGGAAGCCCCAACTAGCTTGAATTTGTTAACATTGATTCAATTAACACAAAATTTAATTAGAGTTCAGGCCCAAGTTTCTCTGACTTATAAAACAATTTTTTTTTCTTTTTTTCGGCCTAAAAAAAAAGTTGTACTTCTGAGGCACTGGATTCCTTGTTTCTTAGGCTCTCTAGGAATCCTTCTGAGCTAGTCTTACAGACTTCCTTGCTGCTATTGACATCGTAAGACAAATTCAGTAGTGTGAACTAGAAACACATTGCATATTTAGTGAATATATGTGTATAGTAAATACTCAAAAACGGTAGACTTAGTTTATTTTTGTTTTGCTTTGGTTTGATTTGTGGAAATTTATTCCTCTAAATGGCTTTTCTAATATGGTTTTGTGGGTCCACTTTATTCATTGGAATTCTTGCTCAGTGAAATTGAAGGAAATCTCAGCACTTTCCAGAAACTCTGTTCCAGCAGAGCTGTAATTGGAGCAGGGCAATATAATTTCCCTGAGCAAATAAGTTTGCTGCTTATTTGGCTAGTCACAAAATTTAGGCCTCTTCATTCAGGTCTCAAAGCAAAGGAACTTGTACCTATTTGTGGCCCTTCCATCTGGCTGTGGTTAACCTGGTGGACTGAGAATTTCCACACTGGGGCTTCCAACTGACATAATTTCCCTGGGTTCCTCCCCTTTGAGTTGTAGAGAGACTACACAGAGATTTTCTGGTCTCATCTTGGGAGATGACATAAATAGAAGCCATGTCCTTTGCCTCCCTTGATGGGTGAATCAAGTCCCAAAGTCTGCCTACATTAGAGTGTCCTGTTGACCATTCGTGACCTTCCCCCTAGCTGAGAGGAAGGGGGTCATTCCCAGAACTGTCTGAAAATATTCCATGGGAAGAATAGCCTGGAGGGGTTAGAAGAGTTCTTTTCTTCATGGTGAACCTGGAGAGGTGGCTTTGCTAGTTTAACCTAGTCACTGTGGTTGTAACTGGGGACAGAAACGCCTTAACAAGTAAGTGGTTTGTAGAATTGCTAAAGATGGACTTTGATGCCTGGCTCCTCCTGTCTCTTTTGCTAAACGTGGCATAACTGGAAACGTAGGAAGCCTTAGGACCAAGCATACTGAAATTTTTTTCTTTTGGCCAGAATTAGAATTCGGTTTTACTTTTCTGGATAGTCCAAGTTACCATGATTATCAAACTGAAAATAAGACAAAGCAACAGATCATATCATAAAATATTTGCTACATAGGTCTGTTAGAACTTTAGTTTCTCTACGCTAATTTTTCTCTTTCTAATTTTATAAATAGTATTAGATTTATTTAGATAATAACCTGCTAAAATAACTAATCATGAAGAAGGACATGCTTTCATGGAATTCTCCAAGAATAATCACGTATTTCCCAGTATGTAATAAGCATTTAAAAACTTGATGAAAGAATGAATGATAGAGTTTAAGGGTCTATTGATAAAGTTTTATTTCCAATTCAAGTTTTTATATATAGGGTACTGTTACAAAATAAATCAAGAGGTTATATTTAAAGGAGATCTTTTAAATGATTAGGGAGAAAAAGCACAATAGCATAAATGTATATTTTTATATTGATATTGTACAAGTATTTTTATTATGTTTGCAGGCTTTAGTTTATTTATTAGCTCATAGTGGGAAGACCTTTGAAGAGTTTCTTTTCCTCTTTCAGGCTACTGGCACTATGTAGTGAATCATCAAAATAAATTCTTCCTTTCTATTACTCCTACATTAGAACCTGGCATACTGGAGGTATACAGTAAATCTTAAAGAACAATAAGCACCTCTGTTTCTTAAAAGAAAGAAAAAAATCTCACTTTCAGTTACTTCTGATTTTTAAAAATATTAAAACAATATAGATTCAAATGTTAGTTTTTCTTTCTCATCCTTAACTTTTTTCAGATTGTAAAAGCAATAGCAATTCATGATAGAGAATTTAGAGATACAGAGAATTAAAATTACCTGTAAACTTTATTACCCAGAGACAGCCCTGTTTAATCTTGATACATTTCTTTCCATTCTAGTATGTTGCCATGTATATTCTACAGAGCATTTGCCATATAAGATGAACAAGAGTTGAAGTGGAAGATCTGTCTACTGTGCCCCTCTTGGAGATCCATAATGCATATTGGCAATATTAAAGGCTCTGAGAAGGTCTGCAAGAAAGAAACCTTTCAGTTAGTGTTTCCTGAGCATATTTGACTCCTAGCACTGTGTGTGTTTGTGCGCCTGCGGGCGTGTGTGTAATGCCTATTGGCATCTTCACACATTGACAAATTTAATTCTATTTTCCTTTTCTCCTTTTAAGTCATGAGCTTTTCCGACAGTCTTCCCTGGCAATGGGAAATTCTCCTCTAATTTTTCAGACCTGATGTCTTGGTACACCTCAGAAACAGGACCGAGATTCAGAAAGAGAAAATTTGTCCTGGAAAGGAGGAGTAATCTTCAAATGCATGATCATTGTGGGCTGTATAACATGATTTTGCATACCTCCAGTCCGAAAAATCAAATTTATTCATGGTCAAGAGGATGTTTCTGAGTCTTTGCCAGCTGTGGATTATGTATCTGGGGAAAGCTGATGGAGAGGCCTTTGATCACAGTCTGGCTTGTTGTAGAATTTCCTGACTGCAAAGGGCAGACAGTTACTTTTAAGAGAGGATGGGTGTGTGTTAGGGTGGGCTGGAGAATGGGCCAGAAAACTGTGAGGTTTGGTTATTATGCAGTATACCATGTCCTCGGATCTGTCTTTCTGAGATGACTTATCTGCAGTAAAACATTACCACATGCTGCCGTGGTTAATCAAAAAAACTTACTTCAAGACTGCTGTAGCCACACTAAATCTAAACTGGGCACAAAGTGTTGTTTCCCTCAGAGAAGGACTCACTAGAAACAAGTGAGGTCGAATCTAGCAATTTTGTAAAGGTTTCCTTTACGCTTCTAGCAGCTGTCACTGGTGCCACTAGCTTGCCGTTTTTAGAACAGTTTTGGGGATTCCCATCTTGCTTCTTGCCCAGCTCTTCCTCTTAATTTCTGAAATACCTCGAGTTTAGTAGTTGAAGTCTGACCAACTCTTTTTTTTTTTTTAAAGAAGGTACCAGTCTGGTTTGACTTACCTCTTGAGTATATTTTTCTATGTAAGTTTTATTCCATAATTAACAATTCAACCATTGGTATTTTAGGAAATGCAGAAGTCATATGACCCCAAATGCATATATTATAAGGGAGTGTGTTTGAGAGATTAGCAGAAAAATGAAAAGCCCCTCTTCTGACTGAAAACCCACACTGAAGCCATTTGACAAGAATTAGACTGATTGTATTTGGTATTTTTTTCTCCAATATTCACCACATATATTTCTTCTTATGCAGTCTAATCTGAGGATGCCATGTAAATGGGTCACTGAAATGCAGCAATTTAATTTTTCTCCAATCGAATGATCTCATTTCTATTAACTTTTGAAGGTTTACAGCAGTGAAAGTATTTTTGCTTCTATGTATGAAGTTTAAAAACATCATTTTTTTTTCATAATATACGAGAGCAACCAATTTCACTGTCGAGTAAAAATAAAAACTAGGATTTAAAAATTAGTCCAGGGGCTTCCCTGGTGGCACAGTGGTTGAGAGTCCGCCTGCCGATGCAGGGGACACGGGTTCGTGCCCTGGTCCGGGAAGATCCCACATGCCGCGAAGCGGCTGGGCCCGTGAGCCATGGCCGCTGAGCCTGCGCGTCCGGAGCCTGTGCTCCGCAACGGGAGAGGCCACAACAGTGAGAGGCCCGCGTACCTGAAAAAATAAATAAATAAATGAAAATTAGTCCAAAGTGGCATTTAGGAACTTAGCTGTAGGCTGCTGTGCTGATACCATGACAAACCAAAGTATAGGGTTGGGTCAGGCTTTGTTTCGGTTTTCTTTTCAATATCCAGTGCTCGTGGATTAAGTTCTAGAAATGTTCCAGTTGTAAGGCAGGGATCTGTTTGGATTCCACCACGGGTATGTTCCTTGGGTTGGATGCTGGAGGGTGAGGCACGTTTCGCCAGACCCATGTCAACTACCTAGTAATCATCAAAGTCAAAAAATTCATTGTCTCCCCCTTGGTTTTCCATCCCCTGGAAATCTACTCGGTACTTCAAGATACCTCCAATTGCACCAAATCCTTTCACAAACTGGGATCCTTCTTGTGCCTTATCTGTGACAATTTCCAACATAGCTCCAAATTTTTTTTTATAGCTGTCAGCAAACCATTCCAGCAGGGGCATCATGCTCATGTTCTTGTCGTGTCTCTTTGTCTGTAAAATGAGATTTATCCTTCTCTTTCTCTGGAGTTGATAGAAAATTTTGTGCTCTTCTGTGCTTTGACAATGAAGAACATCTCTCTGGCTGATGTCATCAAAGTATCGCTCTATTAATTTCTTCTCTTGAATGAGCTTCACGTTGGAGAGGACTTCAGTAGATATCTCAATACCTTGGTTGAATCCATTTTTACCACCGTAGGATGTATCAACTAATTTAAAAACTTTTGATTGTAACCTCTGATCAAACATATCAGATAGACTTAGTTCAGTTTTAAAGTCAGCTGATCCAGCTAAGCCGATACCAGTCACGTTCACTTTGTCCCCAGAAATAAACAGCTGCCCCGCAGTCTGAGCTACTTTCCAGATAGAGTTAGGTCACTTCCCATTCTTAAATGGGCAAGATGCAGGCTGGTTGACCTCCTCCACCATGTTTCTTCGGGAGAGCCACAGTGAACTTGTGCAGGACTTCTCTTGTATTTCCTTGGAGTGTGCCAAAAAGTCACCACTACCATCTGTTACAGTGATGCCAACTTGCTGTCTTCTGGAAGCAGTGCTGTAAGAGCCTCTGGATGGAATTGGTTGTCCCACAAATACAATGACGTATCAGTTGGTTTGAAAGGTTCAAAGTCAATGTTGACTTTCTTTTCCTTTCCCTCTTCTGTTACAGTTGTAGCACGGTAAACTACCAGGCCATTTGGATGTACTTCGTTATAAAACTTGAGTCTTTCTTGTAAAGATGTAACGACTCCCAGGACTGGAAGGTGGTTTGCTAGTAACTTAAAGTTAGATGCACTTCCAAACTCCTCTGCTAACGTTTTTGCCACTCGTGAAATCTGGTCTTTGGGAGGGATGATCAGTGATATCATGCCTGTGCCTTTGCTGCGGGCCGCCTCCAAGCTCTTAATGAGCTTCCTGCTCTTCCAGATCTCCACGTTCCTGTCGGCAGCGCTGGGGTCATCTGCTGTGTTCTCGCTGCCTTCTCCCTCAGGGCCACTCTTTGGTGGCAGCGGCTGCTCCTCCCTGGCGGTGGCTCTGATGTAGGACACCCTGCATTTGGTTTTTACATGAGTGTTCCCCTGGTCACATTTTCATCTCTTGTTCATGATCTGAAATCCATCAGGGTATTGAAACTCCCAAAGACTAAAAAAATAGTTCAAAGACCGAAGCAAAGGTGATATGCAGTAGAACTGGCAGGCTATAAAACATGAAACTCTAAGTCTGCTCTGGGGCAGTGTAAATGGTACAGACATCTTATGAAAATAGAAAATAAAATCCAAGCAAAACTAAAAACACATTTTAGAACTCATGTGACGGTGATACTTGGTTATCTTGCATGGAGACTAACTTGTTTGTTCACATCAAGGCTTGAATTACATTCCGTTGTTGCACATACAGGTTTCTTTCTCCCGTTTGGTCGGTCTTACTTGCTTAGATGACATCCATTTGAGGAGGGACCTGCTGTTACCAGGAACAGCAAACGAGATCCCCTCAAATATTTTTGCAATTTGTGGCAGAAACTACTGATAGTCTCCCAGTATCCAGCCTTCCTTTCTTTGTTATTAATATAAACTTCTTCTAGAATACAGACTATATTTTCTAGCTTCCCTTGCCTCTAGGTATGGCTGTATGACTACATTCCGACTAAAGGACTTATGTGTGAATTTCTAGAAAGGGGGAAGCTTTTTTACCTCTTTCTTTCCTACTGATGCCTATAATTGGGTGGGATGGCTGGACTTGAGCAGCCTTGATGGATCATGAAGTAGAAGCATGAAGTAGATGCTAAGGAGAGTTTTGCAGCAAGGTAGATGGAACCTGGGTCTTCTCACTGCAGACCACTGTAGCAGTCCTGGGTAACTTCGTATTTAGACCTTGTTTACAGTGAGGGAGAAATATGCATCTATCTTGTTTAAGCCACTGCTGTTTGGGATTTTCTGAACTACACTGCGGAGCCTAATCCTTCTCTCATATTATGCTATCCTTAGGACTAAACCAGTTCTTTGTCAGGGTCATGACCATAGCATAGATCAAGATAAACTAAATTCGCCGCGAAGAATCTACTTACTAGCACTATGTCAAGCCGATTGATCAGACAGTTTTCAGAGCACTATTTTCTTCACTTCATCTTTATTTGGCCTGACCATTTATATGGCAGGGTGTCAGGACGTGATGGGGTTTGCTTACTAAATTTATTCAGCAAATTGGTGCCTACTGTATTCCAGGCATTGCGTTAGGCTCCAAGAATCCAGTGAAAGCAAAACAGCCATAGTCTCTGTTCTGACAGGGCTTACAGTCTAGTGCAGAAAGATGGATATTAGTCAAATAACACACACAGTTACATAATTACTCTACAGACTGATAAGTGCTTTGAGGGGAAAGCACAGGAAGCTGCAAGAGCCTGTGTAACGGGGGAATCTCATCTGGATGGGACAGTGGGAGTGTGGTGAGGGAAGGGTGTTCTGGACAAGGGCCTTTTGAATTGAGATCTGGAAGGTGAATTGGATTTATCTAGGTGAGGAAGAGTGTATAGAATGTTCTAGACAGAGGGAATTGTCTGTGCAGAAGCTGTGAGAAGGGAGAGGGCTGATGCATTTCAGGAGTGGAAGGGAGGCCACTGCATTCCCGTGCATTACTGGTGCACAGTAAATAAGGGAAAACAGCGGGAATAAACTAAGCTTATTTGGTAAGGATGTCCCTTTTGTAAGGAATTAAGTATTATCTTTTATTACAATATTATTGTAGAGAATCTGATCACTTAATTCCAAATCTATCACAAGATAGATAAAACCATCAGACCTTTTGTATCTTTGGAGGTGATGCTCTGGGACATGTAATTAAGCTCCAGGTTTTTCTGCATGATTCTCTTTTGCAGTGATTTACATATTGTTTATCAACGGTCATTTAGACATTT
Organism: Mesoplodon mirus; assembly: GCF_964341445.2. NCBI lineage: Eukaryota > Metazoa > Chordata > Mammalia > Artiodactyla > Ziphiidae > Mesoplodon > Mesoplodon mirus. The sequence continues at coordinate 38,790,861 of NC_138984.1, forward strand.
GCACAGGTGAACAGTAGACACAAACAGAGCCAGCATTAAAGACATCACACCCATTGACGCTTCTAATGAGAACATTAATGCTGTGAGATATTTTTAATGAGCACAGGCTCCCTTGAATAGAGCTTCATTCCTAAAAAAAAAAGGAGAGGACCAGAGTGGCTTGAATGCAAGTGAGTTGATAAGTCTCGTCTTTTGAGAAAAATATTGCTGAAATGGTACCTTTTAAGTTAACGCTACTGAAAGTAAAAACAGCAGAGGCAGGAAAATATTTGTTTTCCAAACACATTTTATTTATAGATTGGTGAGTTCTTAGAAAAGATGATTTAATAATTGATTCCTTCTTTGTTTTGAACAAATATAGTATTTGGTGCCTTCCCTAAGCGTCGTAACTAGTACTGAAACATTCAAGAGTGCAGTACTATATGAGAACAAAGGTCTATTCTTAGGGGAAAAAATCAGCTATTATATGAGACCCACAATCGATGGCAAGCAACTTAAAGAAGTCGAGTTTGCTCCAAAAATGAGTCTGTGCTGCCTCTCATCACCTCAGTTCTACACTGTGGCCATCTTTGCTGTTGCCAAGCCTTCAAAGAACACTTTGTTTCGCTTATTTTCTTGACTTCTAGTGAGAGACAGTCAGTAATGTCTTGCTTCTCTCGATTTTCCCTCTAGTATTTCTGAATGCTGCTGTGCCTATGCTGCTTCTGTAAGTCATTTTAACTACAGTATAGTGTGTTTCTTCTTACCACGTGCTCTGTACAAACTTGGACTTGATGTGGTACAGCAGTTCTCTTTTTCTCATAGCTACTGTAAAATTTCTCTTCCTTCCTCCCTCCCTCCCTCCGTCCCTCCCTCTCTCTCTCTCTTTCTTTCTTTCCTTTTCTTTCTTTCTCTCCTTTGCTCCCTCCCTTCCTTTATTTTTTTAGTCATTTGTTGAGGGGAGATATTGGCAGTTTGGGGCTTAGAGTGAGGCTACCTTTGTGATGAATGGAGAAAGAAAATTGAAACTTATTTAAAAGCTCCATTAAAGGGATATATAGATAGACAACACTTCTGTCCATAGAGTTGAAAGAAACGACTAGGCCCTGTAGATGATAAGGCTCAACATTGTAAGAATAAGTGAACACAAGAAATCTTTTGTAATATCCTCTTTTTATTGGCCTACAGAAATATTTTTTGCATATGGTCTCCTGTTGCTCCTTTTTTTCAGTGTGTTCAGGCTCTACCATTGATTAGCTGGGGAGGTGGGTTCAGTTGTTCACATACTTGTGAATGCTTTCAAGGTAAGAACCATGTGTCTTCTTAATCTGCTCTTAACTTAGGCAACAGACACATAGTAGATGCTTAGTGATGGTTTTTGAATGTATTTACATGCAGTCAGCCTTCAGGAGAGGAAAAGAGCCTACAACTTAAATTCTGATCCCGCCAGGAAAGCTTTGCAGAGATAGTGCTTTGCAGCCTCTTTGACCCATAGAAGGGGCAGGGGTTGGGAGATTCTGGATATAGCTCTGGGTCTGTATTGAGCATCTAGGTGGCATCTTTTGGGTTTTCACCTGTTGGAGCATTATTATGTCCTGTTTCTACCAGATGTGCACTTATACTTCTATTCATTTGTCCAGGAGTGTCTTAGACTCAGAATTACTATTTGATGGTCATGTAACAAATAGCCCTCATCAATTGACCCTATGTTTCAAGCCCTCACTGCAGTGCTGAGGGCCCTATTCAGAGTAACTTGTGTGGTGTTACTTCCCTTGATTTACTGCCCCTGAGAGCTCTGCATGGAGCACCATTGCCTGAACCATTCATTTGCTCACTCAAATGAATGCCTTTGGACTACTTTGCATTGTTAGTTACTTGTTTTATTCCTGTACACCTCACCTCCCCAGCTGTTTTATAGCTTCTAGAAGGCAGAGGTTGGATCTCAGACTACTTTTGATCCCCTCTCAGTATATAGTAGGCAATCAACAAATATTTGAATTTGGAAATTCCAAGTGAAGATAGTTTTTCTCTTGTGGAAAATTCTAGCAGTATCATTCTATTTAGTTCTTTTATAGAACCCAAGACCATGCTTAACTGGGTAGACAATTCCATATAGCTTGCTAAGATTTTCACATGCAAGCCTTCTTTCTTTCGTCTTAGCATTTTGTGTGTGTGTGTGTGTGTTGAGGCTGAAGTTTGTAATGCTTAACATAGAAAGCCCATAGGTATAGGCCCATTCTCTCTGAAGGTGAAACGTAGGACTAATTGAACAAATACTGTTAGCAACGAATAAGAAATGAAGTTTGAAAGATTTAGCATTGAGTATAGACTGCTAACCCTCTCTTCAGCCTTTTCTTAAAATGACTCTATTGAAAGGAGATATTAGAACTTACTGGAAGTGGTTTTCAGGTGAAATTTGGAGAGAGGCAATCAAATGGAGATTTTAAAGTTTTAAAGTTTAGCAAAGTTTTGTAATTTTGGAAATCGAGGACCATTAAGGTTAAGTAAATTTTGGGGTATTTACCTAACAGAAAACCATAGGCTATTAAAAAGATGAGGTGCATAGGCATGCGTGACATGGGAAAATATACAAAAAGTCAAAAAAGCAAGTTGTAGGACAGCTCTTAAAGTATGATCTCTATTATATAACAAAACAGAATAAGAGATTTCTGTATATAAACACATATAGTTATTTGCAGAAGGAAGTCTGGCAGGATGCACACCAGACAGACTGATGGCTGAGTACCTCTGGGGAGTGAAGATGGGTGGGTTTTTTGTTTACTCTATATTTTTGTATTGTGTGAGACTTTTAAACAGATTATATGTTTATATATTATTCATTATGAAAAAAAGTACATCCAGTGGTCCCAAGACATTCCTCTGTCATTCCAGTTTTGTGGTGTCTTAGGAGAGAAAACTGAAAGAACAGTGTATGGTTTTGAATTGTTTCATTGCATTATTTATCTTGGCCAAAGATGAGTGCGGTTACACTTGAGTTATTGCTAAACAATGAGAAGCTGTGACATGAAAGAGAATATAAGCAGTTTCTGTTTATTCCCTTTGTTAAGTCAATTTAGAAATCATCAGATATTGGTTGAAGAAAAAAGTACAGCCCTTAGTTTAATAACATCATTTATGTGATCTAATTTGTATTTGCTAGCAGTTCAACCTTAGTCAGAGACATTCAGTGGCTGAGAGGCATATTAATCATTTCTGGGAAGAAGCTAGGACACCACATTACGAAATGCTCTTGCATGGTGTATCCCACTGGATCCTTTTTTTTTTTTTTTTTTAGATGTTGGGGGCAGGAGTTCATTAATTTATTTATTTTTGCTGTGTTGGGTCTTTGTTTCTGTGCAAGGGCTTTCTCTAGTTGTGGCAAGCGGGGGCCACTCTTCATCGCGGTGCACGGGCCTCTCACTATCGCGGCCTCTCTTGTTGCGGAGCACAGGCTGCAGACGCGCAGGCTCAGTAGTTGTGGCTCACAGGCCTAGTTGCTCCGCGGCATGTGGGATCCTCCCAGACCAGGGCTCGAACCCGTGTCCCCTGTATTAGCAGGCAGATTCTCAACCACTGCGCCACCAGGGAAGCCCCCCCACTGGATCCTTTTAAGAGCAGTGGATGAAGTAGCACAGGAGGCACTGTTTCTGCTTTATATAGGAGGAGATGGTCCCAGAGAAAATGATGACATAAACTGAGCCGTAGAGCTGGTGAGTGACAGCGTCAGCAATTGGATGGAGCCAGGCTCTCTGGTTTCAAATTTTGTTCTCTCTCCACCCAGCATGAGGGTGTGCACCATAGCAGAGCTGCCCAGGGTAAAATGTACTGGGACCATGTTTTGTCCCAGTAAAGCTTCAAACCACTGAAAAGTGTTGTGAGAGAAGATTAGTCTTGAAGGAAGAGGATGAGGGTCAAATAAGATAACAAATATGAAAGAACTTTCTTGGAAAACGTTTTTCAAAGTGAGGTGGTGTTTTGGTGCTGAGTGGTATAACAACACGTTCCATCTGTCCGTGACATGCTTTGAGATGTGCCCGAGAGCTCTACTGCCTTTTTTTTTTTTTTTTTTTTTGTGGTACGTGGGCCTCTCACTGTTGTGGCCTCTCCCGTTGCGGAGCACCGGCTCTGGACGCGCAGGCTCAGCGGCCGTGGCTCACGGGCCCAGCCGCTCCATGGCACGTGGGATCCTCCCAGACCGGGGCACGAACCCGTGTCCCCTGCATCGGCAGGTGGACTCTCAGCCACTGCGCCACCAGGGAAGCCCTTTACTGTCTTTTAGGTTCAAAAGCTGATGCAGAGGATGGGGAGAGATGAGGAGGGAAGAGAACCAGGAAAGGAGCCTCATAGGCTGACTTCTGTCTGGATCAGTGGACTCACTGCCATCAAGGGAAGCTACTTTCTAGAAGGAAGTGGGCCTTACTCCAGACCTTAGGGGCTCCTCTTCTCTTCTCTTGTGTGGACAGATTTTGAATGACAAACAGTTTTGTCATTGTGCCCATCCCCATGTGCTGTGTTATTGGAGCTGGGATGGTAGTTGCATATACAGAGCTCAGATCAAATGAAGTTCAACAGGCAGCTGCCACATGGGTACAACTTCCTATATCTTTGGGTCTGGATGAGGGTTTGTGAAGAGGTGACTTATGAAGGTGAGGCTTTGTGCTTCATTACCAGCCTCTAAGGCCATGTGCTCCTTTGAGCATTGGATTTCTTAAGGACAGACTGGATTATCACCTCCTTGTTGTTGTTTTGTTAGGTTTTCAAAATGGGAAGTCTTGAGAACCAAATACCTTCATTTATTCAGAAGGTGAGAGCATTTATTCAGAAGGTGAGAGTGTGGGACACAGTGGTTCAGGGTCATCCACCCATCTACTCATTCAACATGTATTATATGCCTGATATTAGTGGACACTGGAGGGTGGTGATGGATACAAAAACCAATTCTGTTCTTGCCCTGAACTCATAATCTAGTGGGGAAGGGGAAGAAGAGACATGGAAATAACTATTCCATTACAGTGTGCTAGGTGAAGCACCGGGCACATACTAGGTACACAGAAATGGCCCATGGGGCTTCCCTGGTGGCGCAGTGGTTGAGAGTCCGCCTGCCGATGCAGGGGACACGTGTTTGTGCCCTGGTCCGGGAGAGTCCCACGTGCCACGGAGCGGCTGGGCCCGTGAGCCATGGCCGCTGAGCCTGCGTGTCCGGAGACTGTGCTCTGCAATGGGAGAAGCCACAGCAGTGAGAGGCCTGCGCACCACACAAAAATAAAGAAAGAAAGAAATGGCCCATGAATGGAAGTATTATAATAGGTGTGTGAACAAGACCCTAGATTCAAGGCCTAGAGCAGAGCTTCTTAACCATGGTGCTGTTGACATTTGGGGCCAGATAATTCTCTCTTATGGGGGATTGTCTTGTGCACAGATTAGGACCCTGAGGTCCTGGAAGGTGAGGGAAGCCCTGGAGGAAGAGGCCTGAGACCCTGAATGGCCACATGGATCCCTGCCCTCTCCTAATCTGCATTGGACTGCTTTGGACTGTAGGATGTTTAGCAGTATCCCTGGCCTCTACTTACTAGATGTCTGTGGCACTCCTCACCCAACTGTGACAATCAAAAATGTCTTCAGGCGTTGCCAAATGTCCCTGACAGGGCAACATCGCCCTTGGTTAAGAACCACTGCCCTAGAGGAACATGGGATTATCATTCCATGTTTGGCAGGGCTAGGGAAAGGTATTCATGGTAGGATGTTCTTAATTGATTGATAATTCAGGTTCAGCTCAGTTTACCCCCAAGAAGTATGGCTGCTGACAATGACTTCGCTAAAGGCATGTCTGTCTATTTTTGTCCAAATCTGGATTGATTTCCTTCCTCCTCCTCACGGCAGAGAAAATATTCCATCAAACCCTGTATTCTTTTCTCTCTGGGTCCGGTTTTCCAGTCTTCCTTTCAGTTGGGTGGGGCCAGGTGACTGAGTTCTGGCCAGTAGAATGTGGTCACTTTCTGGCCTCGTCCCTATAAAACCTCCCACATGTTCCTTTACTTTGTCTTTCATGGCTTGTTGACTGTAAGCACAGAATCCAGAAGAGGACCCTGAGGTCCTGGAAGGTGAGGGAAGCCCTGGAGGAAGAGGCCTGAGACCCTGAATGGCCACGTGGATCCCTGCCCTCTCCTAATCTGCTTTGGACTGTAACACGAGAAAGAAACAAGCTACTGTGCAATAGTACTGACATTTAGGGGATGTTTGGCATAGTAGTTAGCTTTCTTGATTAATATACTCTCCCTTGCTCCCTCTCCTTTATTGGGTACCTCTCACATGTCATAAAAATACTACTTAATGTTACTTCTCTTTGGTCACTCTGGTGACATGCACATGTCATAACCTAGGATATAGCCCTGTCTTAGCAGTACCTGTGATATAATTAATTGTATACCTTCTTATCTCACATGCTTTTCCTTTTCAAAATCTTCCTTGGAAGGGATGAGTGTTTGAATCTGCCTCTAGTGCCCTCTGAGACTCCTGGGACCCGGTCATGGAATAGGAGTTTTGGTTGCAATCCAAGCAGAAAATTCTTCCTGAATGCTGAGTTCATAGTAGCTTTATTCCCCACGTGGTTCAAATGGTGACATTCTGAAGGCAGAGGAAGGAAGAGGACAGTCAATCCTTTTATTTAATTTTGGCAAGACTACGGGTTATGGTGCTCTGGGGAAATGCAGCCACAGATGCATCAACCTTTTTAAAAATTCTTGGCAGTTTAACCCTTTACGTCATAAACCTAAACACAGACAGTGCATCCTTGAAGAAAGCTTGTATTGGCTACATTTGTCACCAGTATCCCTCCTCCAAGATCATCCTTCCATCTGTGCTTGTGAAATGCAAGTTCTGTTTACTTTAATCAGTATTTATTTGCTACATTATTTGGGTTATGATTTTCAACATGTTGGACAGTTTTATGATTAGCTTAGCAATCCCTATTTTATCATTTGCTGCCAAGTTATAGATAAGCGTAAGGGAGTTTTTTTTTTCTAATCGTGATAATATTGTATCTACAGTGACAATATTGTATCTCTATTCGAGAGGCAGCATAGCCAAGTGGTTAAGAATGTGGACTCTGGAGCCTTACTGCCTAGGTTCTAATCCCAGTTCAGCATTTTACCTACTGTGTGACCTTGGGGCAAGTTGCTTAACTTCACTGGGCCTTGCTTTCAGGACAATAATTGTACCCACTTCATGGAGCTATTGTGAGAACCAAAAAGGTTAATTTGTGTATGGACTTTAGGTGTGTGCCTGGCACAATATAAGTGCTTTATAAATGTTATCCTTCAGTGTTTCTGTGCTCTATATTTTTCATATATTTTAATTACATGGTAATCAAAAGGAGAAACTAGTTATTATTTAATTCATTAGGTCTTGAAACTTCCTCTATGCTTTTAAAGGACTTAATTAGCTAGAGTTATTACAACTCAGTTTGGGGAAAATTTTCTATTTTTATATATACACAGATAGGAGGAAGTATGAAAAAATGAATTCCAAAATTTCATAGCATCATCTCTGGGAGGTTTGATTATGAATAATCGTAAATCACTGAAAATTTTCTCATGTGCATTTTTCTAGTCTCTGCACATGAGCCTATATTACTTGTAGAGTTTGTTTTAACAGAAGAAGGACTAATATTTTTGACATTTCGTGTTCTATAGTCAAATCCTTTTTTTAGGAATTTAGTACTCCTGAATGTTTTATCTTTTTATCTGCTGATGTAAGTCTCTTTTCATTTCCTTTGCTCTTCCCAGTAATACTTACATTTATGTGAAGTTCTATAAGGATTTCTTTTTTTTTTAATCTTTGGTTGAACGATATACCATTCTAAGTGCTCTATATTACATATACTATCTCACATAATTTCCCAACAATACTACTACTATTCCATTTTACATATGAGACAAGAAGTTAAGTAACATGCCCAAGATAACACACACATATATATATTTTTTCTATGTCATAATATTGACATTCAGTCCAGTAATCCTCCACTGTAATAGCTCCTTTACTTTGCAGTGAAAATTGATTTGTATATTTTTTGCCTCTGAGTCCTTGTGGGATTTTTTTTAAAATTCAAACAGAAAGTCACAAAAATTATAATCATCCTCATCAGTTCACTCAGTCCCATGTAATTAATTTTTGTCATCTTGATCTTTTGTTAGCATTTTTATGAATTCATCAGTTTTCCATTAGAGTTCTGAAAATGCTTATTCACTCAGTTCAGCAGTATAGTCAGTTACCAGAAAACTGTACTTGTCAGAGTCTTTTCCATGAATTCCTTGAAGATGAAACCCTTTTATAGGAAATTTTTGCAAAAGCATCAGAGTACACCCAGAACTGTCTGTAAATGACAAAAGACTTAAAAATGACCACGGTTAAAGATTTGATGAAAGTTCATAATAATGCAATTGACAAGGAAATTTAGTTATTTATGATATATACATTTTAAAGTAATAACTAGAATTATGACTTATAACATTATACCAGAACATATAAGATTTTTAGAAATTTCATGTAATGTCTGAAACATCTATATTAACATATTTCCATTCAAATAACCCAGAGAAAGTTTAGTATTAGTTGTTTTTTTCTGTTTGTTTTTTTTATACTGCAGATTCTTATTAGTCATCAATTTTATACACATCAGTGTATACATGTCAATCCCAATCGCCCAATTCATCACACCACCATCCCCACCCCTCCGTGGCTTTCCCCTGTTGGTTTCCATACGTTTGTTCTCTACATCTGTGTCTCAACTTCTGCCCTGCAAACCGGTCCATCTGTACCATTTTTCTAGGTTCCACATACATGCGTTAATATACGATATTTATTTTTCTCTTTCAAATTACTTCACTCTGTATGACAGTCTCTAGATCCATCCATGTCTCAACAAATTACTCAGTTTCTTCCTTTTTATGGCTGAGTAATATTCCACTGTATATATGTACCACAACTTCTTTATCCGTTCGCCTGTCGATGGGCATTTAGGTTGCTTCCATGACCTGGCTATTGTAAATAGTGCTGCAGTGAACATTGGGGTGCATGTGTCTTTTTGAATTATGGTTTTCTCTGGGTATATGCCCAACAGTGGGATTGCTGGATCATATGGTAATTCTATTTTTAGTTTTTTAAGGAACCTCCATACTGTTCTCCATAGTGGCTGTATCAATTTACATTCTCACCAACAGTGCAAGAGAGTTCCCTTTTCTCCACACCCTCTCTAGCATTTGTTGTTAGTAGAATTTCTGATGATGCCCATTCTAACTGGTGTGAGGTGATAACACATTGTAGCTTTGATGTGCATTTCTCTAATAACTAGTAATGTTGAGCAGCTTTTCACGTGCTTCTTGGCCATCTGTATGTCTTCGTTGGAGAAATATCTATTTAGGTCTTCTGCCCATTTTTGGATTGGGTTGTTTGTTTCTTTAATATTGAGCTGCATGAGCTGTTTATATATTTTGGAGATTAATCCTTTGTCCACTGATTCGTTTGCAAATATTTTCTCCCATTCTGAGGGTTGTCTTTTCATCTTATTTATAGTTTCCTTTGCTGTGCAAAAGCTTTGAAGTTTCATTAGGTCCCATTTGTTTATTTTTGCTTTTATTTCCATTACTCTAGGAGGTGGATCAAAAAAGATTTGCTGTGATTTATGTCAGAGTGTTCTGCCTAGGTTTTCCTCTAAGAGTTTTATAGTGTCTGATCTTACATTTAGGTCTCGAATCCATTTTGAGTTTATTTTTTTGTATGGTGTTAGGGAGTGTTCTAATTTTATTCTTTTACATGTAGCTGTCCAGTTTTCCCAGCACCACTTATTGAAGGGACCGTCTTTTCTCCATTGTATATCTTTGCCTCCTTTGTCATAGATTAGCTGACCATAGGTGCGTGGGTTTATCTCTGGGCTTTCTATCTTGTTCCATTGATCTGTGTTTCTGTTTTTGTGCCAGTACCATATTGTCTTGATTACTGTAGTTTTGTAGTATAGTCTGAAGTCAGGGAGTCTGATTCCTCTAGCCCCGTTTTTTTCCTTCAAGACTGCTTTGGCTATTCATGGTCTTTTGTGTCTCCACACAAATTTTGAGATGATTTGTTCTAGTTCCGTAAAAAATGCCATTGGTAATTTGATAGGGATTGCATTGAATCTGTAGATTGCTTTGGGTAGTAGAGTCATTTTCACAATATTGATTCTTCCAATCCAAGAACATACTGTATCTCTCCATCTGTTGGTGTCATCTTTAATTTCTTTCATCAGTGTCTTATAGTTTTCTGCATGCAGGTCTTTTGTTTCCCTAGGTAGGTTTATTCCTAGGTATTTTATTCTTTTTGTTGCAGTGGTAAATGGGAGTGTTTCCATAATTTCTCTTTCAGATTTTTCATCATTAGTGTATAGGAATGCAAGAGATTTCTGTGCATTAATTTTGTATCCTGCAATTTTACCAAATTCATTGATTAGCTCTAGAAGTTTTCTGGTGGCATTTTTAGGATTCTCTATGTATAGTATCATGTCATCTGCAAACAGTGACAGTTTTACTTCTTCTTTTCCAATTTGTATTCCTTTTATTTCTTTTTCTTCTCTGATTGCCGTGACTAGGACTTCCAAAACTATGTTGAATAATACTGGTGAGAGTAGACATCCTTGTCTTGTTCCTGATCTTAGAGGAAATGCTTTCAGTTTTTCACCATTGAGAATGATGTTTGCTGTGGGTTTGTCGTATATGGCCTTTATTATGTTGAGGTAGGTTCCCTCTATGCCCACTTTCCAGAGAGTTTTTATCATAAATGGGTGTTGAATTTTGTCAAAAGCTTTTTCTGCATCTATTGAGATGATCATATGGTTTTTCTTCTTCAGTTTGTTAATATGGTGTATCACATTGATTGATTTGCGTATATAGAAGAATCCTTGCATCTCTGGGATCAATCCCACTTGAGCATGGTGTATGATCCTTTTAATGTGTTGTTGGATTCTGTTTGCTAGTATTTATTTTGTTGAGGATTTTGCATCTATATTCGTCAGTGATATTGGTCTGTAATTTTCTTTTTTTGGTAGTATCTTTGTCTGGTTTTGGTATCAGGGTGATGGTGGCCTCATAGAATGAGTTTGGGAGTGTTCCTTCCTCTGAAATTTTTTGGAAGAGTTTGAGAAGGATGGGTGTTAGCTCTTCTCTAAATGCTTGATAGAATTCACCTGTGAAGCCATCTGGTCCTGGACTTTTGTTTGTTGGAAGATTTTTAATCACAGTTTCAATGTCATTACTTGTGATTGGTCTGTTCATATTTTCTGTTTCCTCCTGGTTCAGTCTTGGAAGGTTATACCTTTCTAAGAATTTGTCCATTTCTTCCAGGTTGTCCATTTTATTGGCATAGAGTTGCTTGTAAGTAGTCTCTTAGGATGCTTTGTATTTCTGCGGTGTCTGTTGTAACTTCTCCTTTTTCACTTCTAATTTAATAGAGTTGAGTCCTCTCCCTCTTTTCCTTGATGAGTGTGGCTAATGGTTTATCAATTTTGTTTATCTTCTCAAAGAACCAGCTTTTAGTTTTATTGATCCTTGCTATTGTTTTCTTTGTTTCTATTTCATTTATTTCTGCTCTGATGTTTATGATTTCTTTCCTTCTGCTAACTTTGGGTTTTGTTTGTTCTTCTTTCTCTAGTTCCTTTAGGTGTAAGGTTAGATTGTTTACTTGAGATTTTTCTTGTTTCTTAAGGTAGGCTTGTATAGCTATACACTTCCCTCTTAGAACTGCTTTTGCTGCATCAAATAGTTTTGTATCATCGTGTTATCATTGTCATTTGTCTCTTCGTATTTTTTGACTTCCTCTTTGATTTTTTCAGTGATCTCTTTGTTATTTAGTAACGTATTGCTTAGCCTCCATGTGTTTGTGTTTTTTACGTTTCTTTCCCTGTAATTCATTTCTAATCTCATAGCGTTGTGGTCAGAAAAGATGCTTGATATGATTTCAGTTTTCTTAAATGTACTGAGGCTTGATCTGAGACCCAGGTGTGATGTATCCTGGAGAATGTTCCGTGCACACTTGAGAAGAAAGTGTAATCTGCTGTTTTTGGATGGAATGTCCTATAAATATCAATTAAATCTATCTGGTCTATTGTGCCATTTAAAGCTTGTGTTTCCTTATTTATTTTCATTTTGGATGATCTGTCCAGTGGTGTGAGTGAGGTGTTAAAGTCCCCCACTATTATTGTGTTACTGTCGATTTCCTCTTTTGTAGCTGTTAGCAGTTGCCTTATATATTGAGTTGCTTCTATGTTGGGTGCATATATATTTATAATTGTTATATCTTCTTCTTGGGTTGATCCCTTGATCATTACATAATGTCCTTCCTTGTCTCTTGTAACATTCTTTATTTTAAAGTCTATTTTATCTGATATGAGTAGTGCTATTCCAGCTTTTTTGATTTCCATTTGCATGGAATATCTTGTTCCATCCTCTTGCTTTCAATCTGTATGTGTCCCTAGGTCTGAAGTGGATCTCTTGTAGACAGCATATATATGGGTCTTGTTTTTGTATCCCTCAGCAAGCCTGTGTCTTTTGGTTGGAGCATTTAATCCGTTCACGTTTAAGGTAATTATCAATATGTATGTTCCTGTGACAATATTCTTCATTGTTTTGGGTTTGTTTTTGTAGGTCCTTTTCTTCTCTTGTGTTTCCCACTTACAGAAGTTCCTTTAGCATTTGCTGTAGAGCTGGTTTGGTGGTGCTGAATTCTCTTAGCTTTTGCTTGTCTGTAAAGCTTTTGATTTCTCCATCGAATCTGAATGAGATCTTTGCTGGGTAGAGTAATCTTGGTTGTAGGTTCTTCCCTTTCATCACTTTAAGTATATCATGCCACTCCCTTCTGCCTTGTAGAGTTTCTGCTGAGAAATCAGCTGTTAACCTTATGGGAGTTCCCTTGTATGTTATTTGTCATTTTTCCCTTGCTGCTTTCAGTAATTTTTCTTTGTCTTTAATTTTTGTCAGTTTGATTACTATGTGTCTCAGCATGTTTCTCCTTGGGTTTATCCTGTATGAGACTTGCTGTGCTTCTGGGCTTGGGTGGCTATTTCCTTTCCCATGTTAGGGAAGTTTTTGACTATAATCTCTTCAAATATTTTCTCAGGTCCTTTCTCTCTCTCTTCTCCTTCTAGGACCCCTATAATGTGAATATTGTTGCAGTTAATGTTGTCCCAGAGGTCTCTTAGGCTGTCTTCATTTCTTTTCATTCTTTTTTCTTTATTCTGTTCCACAGCACTGAATTCCACCATTCTGTCTTCCAGGTCGTTTATCCGTTCTTCTGCCTCAGTTATTCTGCTATTGATTCCTTCTAGTGTAGTTTTCATTTCAGTTATTGTATTGTTCATCTCTGTTTGTTTGTTCTTTAATTCTTCTAGGTCTTTGTTAAACATTTCTTGTATCTTCTCGATCTTTGCCTCCATTCTTTTTCCGAGGTACTGGATCATCTTCACTATCATTATTCTGAATTCTTTTTCTGGAAGGTTTGCTATCTCCACTTTATTTACTTGTTTTTCTGGGATTTTATCCTGTTCCTTCATCTGGTACATAGCCCTCTGCCTTTTCATCTTGTCTATCTTTCTGTGAATGTGGTTTTTGTTCCACAGGCTGCAGGATTGTAGTTCTTCTTGCTTCTGCTGTCTGCCCTCTGGTGGATGAGGCTATCTAAGAGGCTTGATGGGAGAGACTGGTGGTGGATAGAGCTGACTGTTGCTCTGGTGGGCAGAGCTCAGTAAAACTTTAATCCACTTGACTGCTGATGGGTGGGGCTGGGTTCCCTTGTGTTGGTTGTTTGGCCTCAGGCAACCCAACACTGGAGCCTACCTGGGCTCTTTGCTGTGGCTAATGGCAGACTCTGGGAGGGCTCACACCAAGGAGTACTTCCCAGAACTTCTGCTGCCAGTGTCCTTGTCCCCACGGTGAGCCACAGCCACCCCCTGCCTCTGCAGGAGACCCTCCACAACTAGTAGGTAGGTCTGGTTCAGTCTCCTTTGTGGTCACTGCTCCTTCCCCTGGGTCCTGATGCACACACTACTTTGTGTGTGCCCTCCAGGAGTGGAGTCTCTGTTTCCCCCAGTCCTGTCAAAGTCCTGCAATCAATTCCCACTATGCTTCAGAGTCTGATTCTCTAGGAATTCCTCCTCCTGTTGCCGGACCACCAGGTTGGGAAGCCTGACATGGGGCTCAGAACCTTCACTCCAGTGGGTGGACTTCTGTGGTATAAGTGTTCTCCAGTCTGTGAGTCACCCACCCACCAGTTATGGGATTTGATTTTACTGTGATTGCGCCCCTCCTATCATCTCATTGTGGCTTCTCCTTTGTTTTTGGATGTCGGGTATCTTTTTTGGTGAGTTCCAGTGTCTTCCTGTCGATGATTGTCCAGCAGATAGTTGTGATTCTGGTGTTCTTCCAAAAGGGAGTGAGAGCATGTCCTTCTACTCCGCCATCTTGGTTCCTCTCTGGGCTAGATTCTTCTATAAGGATTTCTTAAAATATAAATTATCTATGAAGTTATCTACTTGGTCTTCATAACCAACCCATCAGGTGTGATCCCAGCTTTGCCCATGAGTAAAATAAGCCACTAGAAATGGACTTGCTCGGGGACTTCCCTGGGGTGTAGTGGTTAAGAATCCACCTGCCATTGCAGGGGACACGGGTTTGAACCTTGTTCCAGGAAGATCCCACATGCCGCGGAGCATCTAAGCCCATGTGCTGCAACTACTGAAGCCCACATTGCTTGAGCCCATGCTCTGCAACAAGAGAAACCACCGCAATGAGAAGCCTGTGCAACGCAACGAAGTGTAGCCCCTGCTTGCCGCAACTAGAGAAAGCCCAGGTGCAGCAACGAAAACCGAACACAGCCAAAAAGAAAAGGAAGAAATAGATTTGCCCCAACATATGCCACCAGTAAGTGGCAGGAGCAGGGCTGGAACTGAGGTCTTCAGACCCCTGGGCCAGTTCTCATTCTACTCTGCTGTGGTTCTGACCCCTCTTTCTCACAGGTTAGCTGTCTTTTTCTTCCTGCCCCAAGAGGATAACTTTTGGTTAAAACAAAAACATTTTCTTGGTTATTTTTAATAGGTAAGCAGGATTGGGACACGCACATGGGATCAGGCAGGACAAGCAGAGGAGACTGCTTTCCAGGGGTTTTCACACCTTAAGTTGTGTGAATCAGGAGGTATTCGTGAAACCCCAGGTGGGGTCATTGTGCTTATCCCTTTCCAGAATCTGGAAAGGGACCAGCGATGCCACATGACACCCAGCTCTTGAGGAGCTTGGCCCATTCTAGCTCCATACACTATTTCTGCAGCCCCGTGTCAGCTCTTCCTGAAAGCAAAGCTTCAGACCACCCATTAGCAACTAATTTCTTTTTCAAGAAGTTGCCCTGAAGCCATTTCTTTACATGAAAGCTTTTAGTTCTTCCCTACCC
This sequence comes from Mesoplodon mirus, assembly GCF_964341445.2. Classification (NCBI taxonomy): domain Eukaryota; kingdom Metazoa; phylum Chordata; class Mammalia; order Artiodactyla; family Ziphiidae; genus Mesoplodon; species Mesoplodon mirus. The sequence goes on from NC_138984.1 coordinate 38,806,305, forward strand.
TAGAAATTCCGTTTACCACCAAATGAAGTTTTTTAGAGGCGGTTGTTATTATTTCTTTTAAAGAGAAGTATCAGGACAGGGGTTGATGGAAGCAATAAAGAAAACCATTAAAATAGATTGCTAATTAGGCTGCTGCTTCCTGGTGAAGATGGCAGCAGTGGGCGTTTTCCAGCTCAAATGGTGATGTGGTTGTTATAACAGTAGCCAATGGCTGGGTGTCCAGGCCACAGTTAGACTGACTATTGTGTAGCTGGTCTCTGGAAACTCTCAGGGAATTGGGTTCAAATTGGGGTCCCTTTTTAAAATCAGACTCTGAGATCTAATTTCATAAGGAGAAACAGAATTATGAAAGAAAGTAATGTAATAGAGAAGAATCTGAAGACATGGGTTCTAACTCTCACGTTATTATGGGCTAATTACGTATGTGACTTTAGGAATGTCACTTCACAGCTCTGGGCCTCAACTTCCTGACCTGTAGAATGAGGTGGTTGGATCACATCTGTGGTACGTGACCCTCACTCTGCATCAGGATCACCTGAGGAGTGCCTAAAAAATACAGTACCCCAGCCCCATCCATAGAGACTCTGATTTAATTGGTGTGGGGTACACCCAGCATCGGTATTTCTAAAAGTTCTGCAGGGGATTCAAATGTGCAGCCCAGTTGGATCAACTCTAAAATTCCCTCTAGCTGTAACAGTCTATTCTAAAATATATATAGCTGGTCTCTTACCAAGGGATTTATAAGCTACACAACAGCTTGTAAATGGGTTTACTATAATGAAGAACACTGATCATTTTTGTCTTGAAAAACATAGAAAAGTTATTAAAGGGTTATTGAAGCTATGTCATTGATTTGTACAATTAGCTAATTCTGCAGGGAAAGCCATAAAAGTTTTCTTCTATGAGGCATGGAGGGTAGGAGAAAGAGAGTTTAACATAGCCAGGAGGGAGGAATTGCTGTTTTTAGGTAACTGAAAGTGTTTTTCCTCAGAGTTTATGTTGGGAGAACTGGTTCATAGGCCTAGAAGAGAATGTTTGGGTTGCAAATTACTTTTAAGGTAAGCACAGTAATTTCTAACCCATACCTCTTTTTAAATCCCAAGGCAGAAATCCTATTTTTATAAATGCCAGATTATTAGGTCTGGTTTTGGGTCAAAATTCCAGTCCTTGCTAAAGCAAATTACCCTTCCTTGGGAATCAAATTCCCCCAAACCACATTTATTTTTAAAGCTAATGCACTGGAAAACACAAGATTAATTGAACATTCCTTTTATTTACTTAGTTTCAAATTATTAACCATATTGGAATTGGGCTGAATGATTTTATAGTTTATACTTCGATATCAAAAGAAAAATTAAGAGATGTGGCATCAAATTTGATACTGAAGGTTTCCTCATAAGTACTTTCTGTTCAAGCCTTTGGTTCCTTGGATCCCCAAAGGTGGTTATCATCCAGCACATAAGCCGGTCATAGTAAATCCAAAGCCCAAGGTCACCTCCCTCCCGTCCCTCACTCCCTCCCCACCACACACATAAAAAGCTCTGGCTATGTAATCCTCTTTTGTGTCAGAAGAATCTAGGCAAGATTCAGAACTGTTGTTTCTTGCAAACAGGAAGGCACCATCTATAGCCATGATAAACTTCACATTTGTTTTGAATTTAGAGCCTGTGAGCTATAACAGTCCTATACCAGGAAAGCATAGTAACTGACCTCATGTGGCATCGGGTAGGAGCAGGTATAATTAGATAAGAGGCACTTTTAAAACAATCAAGGTATCTACTTATTACTAGCCCTTGACTCCTTTTCCTAAAAAGAAAATTGAGTTTGTATTTGAAAGTTCTATGAGGCTTAAAAAAAAAATCAGATGTTAGTTTTTTAAGTACAGAAAAGCATAATGAAGAAAAGAAAAATGACCCCAAATTCATCACCCAGGTAATCCTGTAAACATTAGAAACTCAAATGTCCAAAACGGGCACAAAAGACTACTCCTTACATATCTACTTTTTTTTTTTTTTTTTTTTTGCGGTATGCGGGCCTCTCACTGTTGTGGCCTCTCCTGTTGTGGAGCACAGGCTCCGGACGTGCAGGCTCAGCGGCCATGGCTCATGGGCCCAGCCACTCCACGGCATGTGGGATCTTCCCGGATCGGGGCACGAACCCGTGTCCCCTGCATCGGCAGGCGGACTCTCAACCACTGCGCCACCAGGGAAGCCCTTAGATATCTACTCTTAATAGAGAACTTTTTTTTTATTTAAAAAATGAGGCTAGAATATAATAACTAATTTTTTTTTTTGCCCACTTAGGTGCCAATTCCTATTCTAACTTCTAATTCTCTAACAACTATTACAAGGTAGATACTATTGTTATCCTCACCTTACAAATGAGAAAAGATGCTAAATAATTTATCCAAGTTCATGGTTAATATGCAGCAGCGCTGAGATTTGAACTCAGATCACCTGGCTTCCAAGGCCCAACACATAAACCATTTCTCTATGCTGTATATCACAGAATTTGGGGGACTTAAACTGTAGAAAGTTCTAATTACACTTGCTAAGTAACTAGACTGCTATGAAAATTGTGAATTATTATCTTAGGTTCTGAAGAACTCAACTCAAGACCATCTCCTTCTGCTCCTTTTCCAGGACTGCCCTTTGGGATCAGCTCAGAAAAGTAGAATTTGTTTTGTTTTGTTTTTTTTAATTGGACTAGAGTTGATTTACAGATTTTGGTTTTAATACCCAAAAGATTATGCAACTTTATATATATAGTGTTTCAGATTAAAATTAATATGTTTATAAGGAGGAAAATGCCAATTGTGCATACAGTGTATTAAAACTGATTTTCCTGTTTGTTCTCCTTCCTTTTTCATTTGTTCAGTTTTTTCTCCCCCTTAAGTCTCTTTAAACTATGGTCAGGATTTAAGCCATGGAGAACCACTTCCCTCAGAGCAATGACAGTGGTGGTGGTGGTGTTTCTTGTACTCTGCCTGTTGAAGTCTAGGACATGAGTTGCCTTCTAGAATGCAGAATGTGCTCAGGAAACAGTTTAAGAGGCCAAGATCCTTTCTCTAGTTGTAATCAATATCTCAGAAGCCAATATTTCATAAATACAGATAGAAAATTCTTTTCCTACATGCACTCTATTACACATGTGGAGGTACATCTCCCACTTTGGGGGGCTTGCTTACACATTTGTAGAGTCATAGATTTATTCGTTCATCAGACTTTTTTCTTTAAAAGTTTTTTTGGAATTCAAAAACTTATTTGTTTTATAAGTAATGAGGGGAAGCATGCATTTGTTGTGTAAGTAATAAGTGGAAGCATACAAGTAGACATAACCATCAGATTTATAAGAATTAAAATCTGAAAATAACAAATGTTGGAGAGGCTGTAGGTACACAGAAACTCTCACAATACTGCTTCCGGGAGTGTAAAGTGTTACAACCATTTGGAGAGCAATTTGGAGATGGTCAAGTTGAAACTGTGTACACCCTACAACCTAGTGATTCCATTCCTGGGTCTATACCCATAGGAAACCCTTGCATCTGTGTTTAAGGAAACAAGTACAAGAATGTTCACCACAGCATTGTTTGTAATGAAAAACAGACAAACTGGAAACAAACCTAACTGAAATGGGGAAATAGAGTGGTTATTTTTCATGCAGTGGAATACTAAACAGGTGTAAAAATGAATTAAGTAGAACTGTGTGCACCAAGATAAGTAAATCTCCAGAACATAATATTGAACGGAAAAGGCAAGCTTCAGGAGAATATGGATACTATGACTCCATATAAACCTTTAAAACATTATGTTGTTCATGGTTATAAACACACCCAGTAAATATTTTAAAACATGTATGGGATTGATGACTACCGATATCAGGGTAGTGGTTTACTGTGGAGTGGAAGATGGGTGATGGGTGTGGGGCTTTACTTAACATCTGTTATGTTTCACTTCTTAAACTGGTTAGTAGGTACAGGGATGTTATGTTTCACTTCTTAAACTGGTTAGTAGGTCTGTAATTATCTAAATTGTTTTGTATGCTTTAAGTATGTCACAGTTTAAGAATAGAAAAGAAAACAAGTATCTTGCACAAGTACATTAATTTCAAAGTAATTTATACGGCACGGACTTTTCTGCTGACATGAAGAAAAGTGCTCCTGCAATATTCCTCCTGTTTCTTACCTACACAATTATTTGTGTAGGTAAGGACAATAAACAGTGCAGCTTTCTAAAGCTTGTTAGAATAAAGGGAGTCTTTTCTGCTAAGCTTTTACTCTTTCGTTCCTTCCTTCCATATTCTCTAAGGCTTTTTCCTGCCCTAGGAGATTTGTCTGTTTGGCCTGATTCTAATTTCCTCTGTAGAATATCTTCCCTTGGGAGATGAGATGCAAGCTTCCTTTTTGTGTTAGTGCTTTCTCCTATTACATATATAAAAGCAAAGAATCTTCTTTTTAGTGATTTACACTACATGATCCATTTGGTTAATTATCTTCTGGTCTTCCCAGACTCTGATTATTTTCAAGAATAATCAGGGTCCCATTTGCTTTCACAGTGCCAGAAAATTTTGTTTTATTCATTGTTTTTTAAAAAAACCCTCATATCCTTTATGAATTTCTTGTATTTATCACTCTATACTCTGCATTTATTTATTAGTCAGGATTTTGTTGGATGCAAGTGACAGAAATCCCTCTCAAACTAGTTTAAGCAAAAATGTCATGTTTTGGAGACGGATGGTAGTGATGGTTGTAAAGCAGCGTGGATGTACTTAATGCCACAGAACTGTACACTTTTAAAAAGTGACTTTATGGGCCCCCCTATACTGGGAAGTCTAAAAGGGCTTCAGGAAACTTTTTTTCATTTTATTCCTTGGACACCCAGTGTTTAACTTCTCATCATTTCTTTTTTAAGTTTCAGAAGCGCAAGTTTCCTTCCGTATGTGACAGATTCATGTGGGAGGTGGGAGTGCACTGTGGGACGGGTCCCAGGTGATTTCATGGAGCAGCTGGCTACTGAACTGTGGTTATTGGCTTGGGAGCAGTTAAAAGAAAAGTTCTCAAAGTAAATTGATCAGCTTGAGCAAGGGTGTGAAGATGGGAAAATGCAGGAAAATAGTCCACTTTGGCTCTCAAATGCCCTGTATCATGTGTGCAGAGTGAAGGGGTGTGGTATAGCTGAGTTCAAGAAAGGTGGCCGGGAATAGCAGTGAGTCCCACTGGTATTTTAGACACCCCCGTGGATGGAGGGTGAACATGAGGACTGGGATAGTGGCCTCAGAAAGAAGGCAGAGACTCCTGCTCTGGGGAATTTTTCAGGGGAAGGAGTGTTGGAGAAGGATCATCTCAGTAAACATTTTTCGTTCCTTCTATTCAAATATCCTTTTTATGTTTTCATTTATAGGATAATCTTTCCGTGTCTCTGCCATTTTACAGGATCTCTTTTAAAGTATCCCAAGCAAATAAGAATCCGTCCTCTTCTGGGGTCCTGATCTCAAGAATGATCCTTTCCTTCTCATTCTAGTGTTTTAACTCTGCCCGTAAATTTTCTTATTTATAACCTAAACCCTCATGCTATTGCTAATCTTATTTTATCCATCCATAGGAAGCAGAGGGAATATTTTAGTCTAGGAGTGGAGGGCTTTGTTGCTAAATATTTTTTCCTTTGGGGACAATTACTCAGATGTTTTTTTGGAAACTCTGTGGGAAATGTGTTTTGAGTTGAACTGTAGACTCTTTAGATGTGGAAAAGACCTAAAAAACAAAACAAAACAAAAAAAAACCTACAAAAAAACCCCTAAGCCAACCAAATGTGAAATAGATAGCTAGTGGGAGGCAGCCGCATAGCACAGGGAGATCAGCTCGGTGCTTTGTGACCACCTAGGGGGGTGGGATAGGGAGGGTGGGAGGGAGACGCAAGAGGGAGGGGATATGGGGACATATGTATATATATAGCTGATTCACTTTGTTATAAAATAGAAACTAACACAACAATGTAAAGCAATTATACTCCAATAAAGATGTTAAAAAAAACCCCAAAACCCAAGCCATCCAACCTGCTCATTTAACAGATGAAAAAACTGGACCCCACAGTGGTTAAATAACCCCATCGTATGTTTATTACCTCAAAGGATAAAAATCTCAAGGGTGCACCTAGAGGAAGAGCAGGTGAATGGTTCAGAACCACGATTGCTCTGTCCCAAAGTGGAGAATATGCTCTTCTGGACTTGTTATCTGGCTGTTTTCCTGTTGCTTAATTTCTCAATTGTTTTACACAACAATTTCAAGTATCTCTGAGGTACAGAGTCGAGTGTGATACTTTTGCTGCCTCCCTGCAGGAGAGTCTATTATGTCATTTAAGCAAACACTAGACTTTCTCTGGTTGAGTCACTTGAATTTTGGTGGGCTGGAATGACGCTAATATTTTCCGTATTAAAGAACACTAATGTGTTCCCCCATTGAAATCTGTTAGGGGAGCCATCCAACCTTAGTGAAAATCTGTATCTCTGGATGGTTTTAGAGCCTTTGAATGAAGTCCTGGTGGTATTTACGTCATATCTGGCACCCTGGATTTTTCTTTGCTTCTTTACGGGTTTTCACGGAAAAGTATATGAATCAGTCAGGAAACAGGAGGTAATGGTGATTATCTAGATAACCTAGTAATGTGGAAGATAATTGGGCCATGAAAAAAGTGGAAAGAAAATGAAATGATCTCTATTCATCAGCAAAGCCAGGCTCACTTGGCAGTGATGAGAAAATAGTCGTCACTTCTTTATCTTAGGCATGGGAGCTTTTACAGATCAGCCAGCTCTGCCTTTTTATTTGTGATGGTGATTGTGTCTTTCTTTTTTTTTTTTTTCAGTCAAGAGAGTGATTTTGGTTGGTTGTTTTTCTATCAATGTGCTTGCTTACACTAGCCACTGGCTGCCTTAGATTTCATGCTATTTCAGGGCAGTAAGGTAGTGTTTCCTAGAAGTTGATGCTTGTGATGGCAGAAATGCTTTTCTGCTGGAAAAAAGCAAGAAAAGGTAGTTTTGTGTGAGGTGATGTTAAGCAGAATGGGATGTGTACTGTCTTCCGGTTAGAGAAGGGCAAGAGGAAGGCGGTGAAATGTGCCTTTACGCAGTGTCTTAGAGAGAGATCACCCTTGTTCTCCTCCCAGGATCCAAATCAGTTTCTAAAAAGAACTCTGACTGGTCAGCCTGTGTCATGTGCTTGCCCTGGTGGTGAGGACAGCTGAGAGAAGTGTTTTAATGAAAAATTTCATTGGAATCACAGGGATTTAGGAGGGACGGTTCCTAAAATTGGAGGGAGGTAGGACAGACTAAAAAAGGTCCCGGATTTTCCCTGCAGTGACACTGATCCTTTGGAGGGCATCAAATAGTTCACAGTAGGTAAGCCTCAGAAATTTGTTGGGTCACTTATAGGATGAGCCAAGGAAATAGTGTGTTTCTCCCCAAGTGAGCGACTTTGAGGGTGAAGTATCAACTCATCTTCTCTGTTGAGTGGAAGTACCATTCTTGTAGATTACTTCCAGATCAGGACAATAGTTTTTGAGAACAATACCAGACACACTCTATTCTGAAGGATGATTTTGTATTCTGTACCTTCACGTGAGTTACAGCCAGAAGAGCTAGGTGATTTCCTCTCGGTTTTAGGAATAAAGAAACAGGCAACAAGGGGTGAAGTTTCAGAGGCAGCAAGGGGCTGAACAAATCCTTGAACCCAAGTCTGCGTGACTTTTTGTGTTCTTTCCTCTATACCCCAGCTGCTTGTCAGAGAACCGGCGTGTGCTACTATTAATCAAGATTGTGAATTTGAATATAAATTGAGACGGGAATGTGGAGGAAACAGCCTCATAAATCCTGACACAAAAGTTTAAGGCTTTTAAAATACCTTCAATATGTCTTGGCTCTTAGGATCGTTTGTTGTCACATAATTAGGACCAAAGACCTAATTGCAGGTTGATTTCTAAAACTGCATGCCCCTTGCCAGTAGGATTTATGTTGAGACATTTACTTTAATTAAATGGCTACTTAGTAACAGGGCTTAATATGTATCTTTTAAAGTACCAGATATTTTTTTCAGATACTTGGTCAACTAAGAGTATGTTTCTTCCTCATTAACAGTACATAGACATGTTTCTTTCTGTTAATTGAAGCCATGTGAGGCCATCATAATTATTTGGGGAGATGTTCTCTAATCTGTGTTTTTTAGGGACAGATTAAATTGGAAACTGTGGATTCACTGCCTCACACTTTCCCATTTCAAGTGTTAAACTGAGGTATCGGTTTAACCCCGGCACCAAGAGACCCTCGTGCTGCCCGAACCTGAGGTTTCTGTAGTCCAGCCGATGCCAGACAAAATGGCCTTTTCTCACTCTAAAGCGAGAAAAAGCTTCAGTTGAAAAACTGGAGCTGGCTATTTACTTCTTAGTGTTTGTCAGTGAACAGAGTGAAATAAGCTATCACGTTTTACTTAGATTTAATATATCACCCCAACATAGAAAGTTCTGATGCAAAACTAATGATGACGTATCAACTTGCCTTTTTTTTTTTTTTTTTGTGGTACGCGGGCCTCTCACTGTTGTGGCCTCTCCCATTGCAGAGCACGGGAGGCTCCAGACGTGCAGGCTCAGCGGTCATGGCTCAGGGGCCCAGCCGCTCCGTGGCATGTGGGATCCTCCCAGACCGGGGCACGAACCCGTGTCCCCTGCATCGGCAGGCAGACTCCCAACCACTGCGCCACCAGGGAAGCCCCTCAACTTGCTTTTTAAATATAGCTGTTGGTTCTTCTAGTCCCTGAATTCTGGTTTGGCCTGACTTGGAGCATCCATCTAGGGAGAAGCAGCCCTGATCTCTGGTCTGAGGCTTTGCTTCTGCTGTAGCTGTTGATGTCACCGGGCTTCTGTGTTCTAGTCACTCTTCAAAAATTCCATTTAAATTGCAATTTCATTAAGATATCTGTTTTCATGTTTAGGATTTATAATGTTTCTTTTCTCTCTCAAGTATATCAGTGATGGATATTAACTGTAAATTTAGAATATACACATGAGAAAAAGAAAAAAAGAAAATAACTCATCTGTAATCTAAACACTAAGAGAAATACTATTGACTTGTTGATATTTTTCCTGTTTTCTTTATACTTGTTTATGTGTATATGTACTTTAAAATATAGGCTTGCTATTTCATTGTATGTGTTACTTGGTGTGACAAAATGCCTTTTGCATGTATGCCATGTGCCAGGCCTTGGATATGGTTTTGTTTACCTTTTTTCTCACTCAATCTTATATAACAAATTTTTCTCCAAGTCTTTAAAAATTCTTTGAAATATAATTTTTGATAGCTGCATAGTATTTTACCATTTGGATGTGTGCCATATTTTATTTCATTATATCCCTAAGATTATTAAGAAGATTCCAATTCTATAATAAACAACGCCCCAATCAACATGTCGAACATAAATCTTTGTGCTCATCCCTGATTGTTTCCTTAGGGTAATTTCCCACAAGAATTACAGGAATAAAGGATGTGAAGATACGTGCAGCTCATTCAAGTGTACCCCTCAGCTGCAACCTCCATCTTATTCTATGATTCTTTGTCCCCTAAAGTGATATGGATTGCTTTAATGTGATGCTAACACTTTCCTAGCATTAAAAAAAACCTAAAATATGCTTTAGGAAAGATTCTGTACTCCCAAAGATACAAACATTTAATCTCTTAAAGTGGCTGTGGTTGAGATATGTGTCTTTCTAACAAGGAATGAAAGTGTCCTAAGTTTGTTTACTCAAAAAGTCTATTAAAACAGATCATTAGAAGTGTTGGAATTGTATTGTTTATGAAAACTTACAGTTGATTTAAATTGACCATTAAAAGGTCGTATGAACCAGTCGCCAAAAGCTTAGCAATGTACGGGCCCAATTCCATTATTTGCTCAATAACAGATTTTTATGCTGAGGCTTAGCATATAAGGCTGATAATTGTGGCATTATAAGATTGCATAGTGCTCAAGTGTATAATAAGCCTTGCTTAGCTGGAGTAGAGAAATATTTACTAGTGCTCTGCTAATGAGCTGTTCTTTATATCATTTAATTAGCCAGATTTATTTTAGCTAAGATTAAATGTGTTTAATATATTTAATAGAAGTCTTAAAATAACATGTGCTGAAATCAATTAGAAGAAATGCAGAAAAATTCCAAATAGGCTTGCTGTGGAATAGTCACCATGCAGATATTATTTTGGTTCATCTTAGAAAAACCAGAAAACTGGTTGGAAGAAAATGTACTGAATCCTAACCCATGCCAAAAATAATATTGTCTAGGGCCTTCCCTGGTGGCGCAGTGGTTGAGTCCGCCTGCCGATGCAGGGGACATGGGTTCGTGCCCCAGTCCAGGAAGATCCCACATGCCGCAGAGCGGCTGGGCCCATGAGCCATGGCCACTGAGCCTGCGCGTCCGGAGTCTGTGCTCCGCAACGGGAGAGGCCACAACAGTGAGAGGCCCATGTACTGAAAAAAAAAAAAAAATTGTTTACATTATCAGCCCTTCTTTTATAGACCACTTGTGAAAGCAGATGTCCAGTCCTCTCCTTTGGAAGGTACTCCTTATTCAGCCTACTCTTGTTGTGTGTGATGTATCAGGGCTTACCAAGTGGCTAGATTTGTGAGTGTGTATAGGAGGCAGAAGTCATGTAAAGTCAAAATTACCCTTGAGAGTCCCTTTGGAAGGCCCCACCTTGGAGGCCAACACAGCCAGTTTTGCCTGCAGAGTTGGAATTCACTGCTGTTTCTTTGAGCACCAGACAAGCAGTTGGCTTGAGTGTAAGGGCCGACTTGTATGAAGAATATATTTCCCACCAGGATCCCACTCAGGTCTGAGATGTCCATACTGGGAGGAACTCACTGGGATGAGACTGACTGAGGGAGCTGAGGAAAGATGTTGCCTTCTCTTCCTTACCCTGGGGCGTGAGGTCATTGAGTGGGTTGGCTGGTGGGTGTGTGTGTCTGTCTGTCTCCCTCCCTCATGGTAGGTGTTATTGAATTCTTTTGAGAGAAAGCATGTGTGACGTGACACCACAGCTGTTGCCATGATGCAGAATTTTTACCCATGGAGAAGTTCTTCTGTGAGACCTTCCAGTGACCTTATTGTTCAGTACACACTCTGAAAGCAGAGTAGAAGAGGAAGGATGAAGGAATGTGTTACTTTGAAACTAACCTATAATAATACTATAACTTTCGTTTCCCTACATTCAGTGAGCAGAGATTTATTGAGAGCCTACTACGTGCTAGGATTTAGGGACACAGTGGTGACCATCCCTGCTCTTCTGGAACTTATGGTCTTGGTAGGTCCTTGAGAGTGTGCCTTTGCCTAAGCAACAGTGGACTGACTAGATAATCATTACACACATATTTGGTACAGAAAATGCTTATTTGGGGTTCTTGATTTGGGACTGTATGATGAACATGGTTTCTTTGAGAGCTATCCATTACCTAAGCTCACATGGCTGCTGACATAATAACCAACCTCAGAGGCCGGTTGACCTTCCTGTCCGATGCTGGTGTGCCCTCACTGCATCACCACCTACCTGGATTCAAACTCAGCTCAAGTACTGCCTGATCTCTGGCATCTTCTGTGTCCACTGGCACCAGCAACTCCTCACTCCAGCTCTTCAGTCTCAGGATCTGCATACCTGTCATATCTCCTCCGCTTCTCCGCAAGTGGTGGTGGTAGATTGTGTGTGTGTGTGCGCATGTGCGTATGTGTGTGTGTGAGAGAGAAGCAGACTCAGCAAAGCACATTCCTGTGCATGAGAGTTGACTTGTGATTACTGATCCTTCATCATTAGAGTGATGGTTGCAAACCTGGAGAAGAGGGCATAGTGATTGGGTCCGCATTGTGTGTGTTCCTTTGGCTCTCTTGCTGTTCACCTTTCTTGGGGCTTCCTTGTGCCGTGTTGTCTGTCTCCTGCTTGCTGTCTCTCACTATTCTTCTTATATGAGTTATGGTTTATCACCTCCAGTCTTTCTAAATGAACACCTGGACCCTCCAAAGCTGGTAAAGAAGGAGAATCTCATGGTGGGGTGGAGCAGCAGGACCGTGTGGCCCTGACTTGGTCCAAGATTCTTGTGCCCCTCAAGATGGATGCAAGGATGGATTCCTCAAGGTATGCCAGGGTCCACATAATCCACAGGATTAACATGATTTATCCTCCCAGGCAGTTAATTTTTTTTGTCAGTCACCTAAAAACATTATTTTTGCATTGAGACAAGCATGGATATCTTAAGGCGTAGATTACAAAATTTACATGAAGTTTTTTTTTTTTTTAATTTATTTTTGGGTCTTCGTTTCTGTGCGAGGGCTTTCTCTAGCTGTGGCAAGCGGGGGCCACTCTTCATCGCGGTGCGCGGGCCTCTCACTGTTGCGGCCTCTCTTGTTGCGGAGCACAGGCTCCAGACGTGCAGGCTCAGTAGTTGTGGCTCACGGGCCTCGTTGCCCCGCGGCATGTGGGATCTTCCCAGACCAGGGCTCGAACCCGTGTCCCCTGCATTGGCAGGCAGATTCTCAACCACTGCGCCACCAGAGAGGCCCCCTACACAAAGTTTAAGTTAAATTATTTTTGAGGCAGACACCCAGAGGGATACGTTCACTCTTGTCTTCTGTTACAAGGACTTTGGAGGAAGAGTTGGAACAGGCCTTGCTGAACCCTGGCTCCTTGGTGCAGCTGTTTGGGATGTGAGAAGCGCACGCAGTGCACGTTGGTTGCCCTCCCTCCCTGCCCCCTGCTGCCCCCTGTGTTGTCACTCGCGCTGGAGGTGCTCTGCCCCTTGTGTCACCCCTTGTGCATGCCTGCCCGGTCCACAAGCGCTGCGGACGTTAATCCTGGGTTTCCTTGGACCTGCTCGAAGGGCAGATCCTGTGGCCCATCAGAATCCTGGGGGTGAATAGTGCAGGAATGAGGCTTGTGAAGAGGGATGGAGAGCAGCTGTGGCCAGCTTCGTGACATCAGAATGGGAGGCATATGCCTCCTTTAGAGAAGGGGCCAGCGTCCCCCTGGCCCGACACCCTCTCTTGGCATCCAGGCATGCAGTGGAGCCTCCTGAATGTGACGGGGTGTCTGTAGTCCCTAGGTGAACCACTGATGGAGCAGGACAGGATTAGCTCATAGGCTACAACATAGACCAGAGCAGATTCCACCCTGGTTTCTTTCTGCTGCATCAGAGGCTGCAGGGAGACATGTGTCCCTCGACCCTTTCATTCTTCTCTACATGGAGCTGAGACCATGCTCAGCTTCTGTTTCTGACCTCCTTTGAAGCTGCATCTCTCCATGCGGGAGGAATGATATTTGAGCCAAAGGAAGCTGACACATGCCATTCCGGTCCGCATAGCCCTGGCACCCTAATCTCTCCAAGACAAGATGTTCCAACAGGTGGGCAATCCTTCTCTTTTAAGACCTATCTTATAAGAGGAGAATTTCCTTCCTTCTTAATCTCTGGAAGAAGGCGATGCAGTAAGACAGGCATCAGCCTTAAGGAAAATTTCTGAGTGTGCCAAGTGTGTCTTTGATGCCATTCCAAAGGACGCAGCTCAGTGTAGTGGGAAGGGCGCCAGTGTTGGAACTGCACAGATCAGGATCTGGATCCAGCCTTAGTCCCTTGCTACCCTTGTATCATTGGTCAGGTTACTTAAGTTTCTGAGCCTCATTTGCCTCATCTGTAAAAGGATGATGTGAATAATAACTCACTGTTAGTGATTAGGAGGAAGCAAGATGATGTACACAAAGGGCTTGGCATGTAGTAGCCAACTGAAAAGTGCCCCCTCACGATGCTCTACAGTCCCCAAGCCCAGTATTGGATACAGGGCAGCCCTTCCCAGGAGGCTCCAAATCACATTTATTTTCTTTCCTTGTCTCTATTGAAAACACTTATCCTCCCCTTACTGCTGACCTTTATTTCGGAGTCAAGGGGGAAAAAAACCCTAAATAATTCTCCATAAGATGTGACTAAATGAGAATCTAACTCGCTCAGAGGTGATTTCAGCCTAAAGGGGAAACTTTAACTCAAGGGAATTTCTGTTACTAAGAGAAGTCTTTCAGGTAGTAGGCGTGGGTTCCCATGGTTTCTTAGCAGTTTCCTGCTTGACCCACGTTCCCCCAAGTGAGGCCCCAACGTGCCCTCTCTCCCCTGCAATCCTCACCTTGTAGCTGCAGCCCTGTTTTCACTCCCTCTTGGACTAAAGCTCTTTTTTTTTTTTTTTTAAAGAAGATGTTGGGGGTAGGAATTAATTAATTAATTAATTAATTTTTGCTGTGTTGGGTCTTCGTTTCTGTGTGAGGGCTTTCTCTAGTTGTGGCAAGCGGGAGCCACTCTTCATCGCAGTGCGCGGGCCTCTCACTATCGTGGCCTCTCTTGTTGCGGAGCACAGGCTCCAGACGCACAGGCTCAGTAGTTGTGGCTCACGGGCCTAGTAGCTCCGCGGCATGTGGGATCCTCCCAGACCCAGACCAGGGCTCGAACCCGTGTCCCCTACATTGACAAGCAGATTCTCAACCACTGTGCCACCAGGGAAGCGCTGGACTAAAACTCTTGCCCTGATAATTTGTTCTCCTGATTCTTAGTCCTCCTCTTGGGCTGTGTGCTGAGGCAGCTTGCTTATGTATTCATCTTACACAAATCAGAAGCAACAGTTTTAGCATTTAACTCTTTCTAGCTTTTTTTTTTTTTTTTTTTTTTTTTTTTTTTTTTTTTTTCCTTTTTGCGGTATGCGGGCCTCTCACTGTTGTGGCCTCTCCCGTTGCGGAGCACAGGCTCCGGATGCGCAGGCCCAGCGGCCATGGCTCACGGGCCCAGCCGCTCCGCGGCATATGGGATCCTCCCAGACCAGGGCACGAACCCGTATCCCCTGCATCGGCAGGCGGACTCTCAACCACTGCGCCACCAGGGAGGCCCCCTCTTTCTAGCTTTTCATGGTGATTTCTGTAAACTATTCCACTTCTTAGAGGAAAATAAAATAAATAGTTAAAAGACAGGTCAACTTTTTGTCTTTGTCTATCACCACTGGATTGTCTAGCTTTCTCTTAAACCAGAGTGACAAATAGGCCAACTGTTCTTGATTGTTAATCATTGCCTGGGGTACTTGAGTGTTGAGACAGCTTCTGAGGTTGTGTCTATTTGAGATCGAAAAGCATGTCATGCTTGATTAGTGATGTCTGCTAGAGGCACAGGAAGGGAAGTGCAGTGCTGACTACATTACTTGTCATGCCTTTCTCCAACTCTCTAGACATTAGTCATTTCATCATTTCTCTCTTCATTTGCTCTCCCAGTTGAGAGCAGTCGGGTATCAAAGAAGGTACTTGCAAGCCAGGTTTACTCTGGTAAATGCTTTAGCCTGGCTGAAGCATGACGCCAACTAAAACTTATTTTCTATAGATTTCATAATTCTCCTATTCTTGAGGTCCATTCATATGAATAATTAAGAGTTCTTATAAAGTCAGGGTTTTTGGATCCTGGGGTCCATAAACAGCATCAGGACTTGGTTCATTCAGAGAAACTACTCAGAAGATCTTGCCTTTTCATCTCTAAAGAGCCGTGAGCATGTGAACCGTAGGCAAGGAAATGAATTGCATTCATGAATCATTTGAACAGCACAAAGCAAACCAAAGAGCTGCCTCTAATAGTATTGGCTGTTGTATCCACTTTGCCTTTATTCTAAATGCCTACTTTCCAGGTAGCCTAATGGATGAATCACACTATGTTCCGAGAGAAGCAGAAAAACAGCCTGGAGAAAACGGGTCACTTACATGGGGTTTCGGGTTATTCTTCTCCACGGTTACCATTAGAACCCATTTGAAAACAGTAAAATGAAAGCCATTCTTGAAAAATAAGCACCCGGTGTGTGGCATGGCTTAGCTTTGCCCACTCACCTCTCCCACTGGGAAACTGAACTAGTCTTTGGATGTTGAAAGTTGAAGGGCTAATAGCTCTTCCCCCAAGTGTTGTTCATCCTCTCTTCTTCCCCAGGGTGGGAGGTGAGGTGGGGTAGATACTCAGATAAGTTTTTCCGTGAATTTAGGAGAAACTGGCCAGCTCTCTCTGACCTCCATTTTTTTCTGCACTGTTGGCGTGTCTGTGGGTGGTTACTGGTACCAAGTGTTCTCCACTAGGGTAACTGCAGGCAGGTTTAGGTCATACCTTGGTTTTGAGGCTCTTCTGTGGAGTTACTGAGAAAATATCTAAAATACTTAACAAATCTTGAGCATCTCTTTGAACATCCTCCAGAGTAAAATATATATTTAGAAAGTTTGAAGAAAGCAAATTTTTTAACGTTTATCAATACTATCCAAGACTACTGTAAAACGATAATCCAATAATAGCAACAAAACTCCTATCACCATTTGGCATCTCCTCTTCCTCTTTCCTTGCTGTATAATGTATAAAAGGGGGAGGGGGACTTTAAAATCTTACTTTTAGGAGTCTGATATATTTTTTTATAAGCTGATTCTGCTTGGAGGCAGGCTCATAAGTACCCAGGGAATGTATACCTCATCCTCATTTCTGTTCTCCTCTAATTTGCCTAAATTTTGCCTAGTTTTCCTCTAAAATGCAAAGGTAAGGATTATTCAACCATATGGGACACGAGTTCTTTCTTTCTGTAACATTTCTGGGAAAGCAGATTTTGACTCAGTACTACCAACCAGTAGTATATGAGCTCCTTTGCTGGTGGACCAAGGAAGGGTGTATGACAGGCATGAAAGATCATCATGGCAAAAGAAGAAACTACAAGAGGGCTTTCTCAGTGACCTGACGTAGGTGCGAATTACCTGAGCTAGTATTTAAAAAGGGAGAGGGGAGGGAACACATTCATTTGATAACGTACTTTTTTTCTTGCTAGAATGCTAAAAGATCAGAGTAGATATCTGAGGAGGCACAAAGAAATTAAAATCACCTCTAAAAGAGAAACAGCTTAATGTGCCATCCACAAGCACAGCTGTTTAACCGAGGGTCATTCTTATACTGGAATCAAGTAAAGGAATGAAAAGAATGTCGTGGCTGTGACTTAAACCACAAGGGCTCTCTGGTAGGAGCGTCCTGACCTCACCAGTGACCTGGGACTGAGCAGACTTCTGGAGACCATGGGTCAGAGCACCGGGAGTCCCCTCCAGACCTGAAAGGCCCTGAGCGGGGAGACCCTTCAGACAACCACCCCCCCGTACACACACATACACACAAGTCGTGATTCTCTGGTGGCTTGTTCCGTGGTCTTTTTGGATAACTCCAAACTTGTTCCCAGACCACCTAGCATCTATCCCGAATACAACAAGAAGGGTTTTCATTTAATTTAGTATGAGGCCACATTTAGTAAATTGTTAATAATGCTTCTGATTTATTAATTTAATATGCCATTCCCGTTTTTTTTCCTAGTCGATCATTTCTGTTCAAGGAACGATGTATTAAAATGGGGGTAAATTCTTCTTACTTCACATGAATGAACTACACCGAGAGTAGGCAGTCTGCTTTACATTCTCACGTGTGAATATTAGAAACATAATGCTGAAGAGCACTGGCTTACTGAGGATATAGCTGTTTAGGGTTATCTTACGGGGCTCTTATACTTAATGACTCTTTCAGAATTGATGATGGAGGAGGGAGAAGGCAGCCCCCTAATGTCCTTTAACTATTATATTATGATTGATAACGTACTCAACCAGTCTACTTTTTGTATATTATTTAATACTTTTGAAAATACTTCCACAAGCATCTTTTGCCCGGCAGCGGGTGAACTCCACGACAGCAAGACTGTGTTTGTTTTTGCCCATCCTTGTACATCTAGCTCTGGCAGAGTGGCCAGTACATAGCCAGGACTCTGGAATATTGTTTACAGAAAGAAGGGAGGAAGGGGCACAGCCATCTCTCTGCTTCACAGCATCTGCCCCGCCACCATCTTTGTAAGGATGACCATCCCCTCTTAGCTGAAATTATTGCCCCAGTCTTCCGTGTGGTCCCCCTGCCTCTAGTCAGTCCTGCCCTGCCAATCTGTTTCCACACCACAGCCAGTTGGATCTTTGTTAAGATGTGATTCTGAATATATCACTCCTTTGTGTTAAGCCTCGACCCTTTCTGTTTCCCTGAGGACAAATGCTGAAGTCTTAGCATGGCACACAAGTGCTTGGAGCTCTACCCTGCCCACTTGGCCAGCCCCATGTCTTGCCACTCCTTTCCTTGCATCCTTTTCTCTAGCCACCCTGAACTGCTCGCATTTCCCCACATGCACTAGGCTCCCGCTGGCCTCTGGGCCTCTGGGCCTCTGTAGATGTTGCCCCCTCAGCCTGGAATCCCTTTTGTCTTGTCACCTTAGGACTCTGGGTTTGATGTTACCTCCTCCTGGAAGCCTTCCCTGATAACTCAAGGCTGGGTTGGGTGCCCCTCTCGTGTGACCCCCTAGTTCTCACTGGGATGTAATTGCTTACTTTTCTGCCTTGCTAGATTCCAAAGCTTCCTGAGGCTGGGGACTGTGTCTTAATCATTGCTGAATCCCCTCAGCCATTGCCCTGCCTGGCTCCTCAGGGGCAACTGAGAGATGTTTGTTGAGCTGGTGGAAGAGGGCACTGTGGTGGAGTTCAACTAGTATGTGAATCAGAGCTGGAAAGATCTTCTCAGTAACTAGCAGTTAACTTGGATCATACTCAGATTCCCCAAGTCTTAGTTTCTCTCTCTGGGAAATGGGATGGAGGACATTGCTTCTGACCTCCAGCAATTGTTGTGAAAATTCCATGAGATGACATAAGAAAGCATTTAGCGCAGAGCCTGTCCTGTAATGAGCTCCAGTAAGTTGTTCTTCCTTCCGTCCCTCCCCCACTTCTTTGCCAACTGGGTCAAGCCATGGATTAGAGTCCTAGAATTCCCACATCAGAGTCAGGTTCACGGCGGTGGTTCTAAACCATCTGCCAGGCAGCTAAGACACTTTTTAAAAATACACACTCCTGGGCCTCACCCCATGGTTCTGGGATGGAGTCCAGGAATCTGTATTTTTTTCAGATTGCTGATACTCAGCCATGATTGGGAACCTTTGACCTAGTCCAACTTGTGACCAATAACAGGAATCCCGCTTACATAGCCCTTGCTGGAGCACCTTGGGGATGGGTAACTTACTGCATTTTGGAGTTCTGTTTGCTGTTGGGCAGCTCCTTGAATGTTAGAAACCCTCACTTATCTACTGGGCCTAACTCTGCTTCCAAATGACACCCAGCCTTTAGTTCTGGATCTGCCTCCTAGAGACAAATGGATTAAGTTCACACGTCTTTCCATAGCCATCCTTCAGATATTTGAAGTTACTACCATGTCCCTTCAAGGGTTTTTCTTTTCCAGGCTAAACATTCCTGTTCCTATAAACTGGAGTTTGCTGACTGGCGCCTGTGGGCTACATCCGGTCCACAGATGTGTTTTGTTTGGCCTGGGGTGTTTGAAAAATACTGAATAAGTTTCCAACGTTTAAAAATCAGGGCATTTGCTGAAAAGTCTGGAGCTCTAGCATCTCTTGAAAACTCAAAAGATCTGGAGCCGCAGTTCCAGCTTTGGATGGGATGTAAGTTCTCCAGGTTGTTGCACTCTCCAATACTCCATAGTTTTGTCTCACCCCCGCTAATTAAATCATCACATCATGGGTTTTTCAGACCTTTCATTACTCCTGTTACCTTTTCCTAATTGTGCTCCAGAGTGTCAAGTGGTCTCATTTTTTTTTAAAGTTCTCTATTTTTATGATTATAAGAATAATACTTAACACTAATTTAATGATATTTAATAATAAAAACAATAGGAAATTTGGGAAATTATGGAAAAATGTAAGACAGAAATGTATCTGTCCATACCCTGTGTGACAATTTTATACATTTCCTTCCAGCGCTTGTTCTTCTGTGCATATTTATATATTGTGAAGCTGGTATCACACTAGAAGTAGTTTCATAGACTGCTTTTTCCATATTTTCCACATCTCATTAAATTCCCTCAAAAGATCAATTTTAATAACTAAAAGATGCTGTTTTATGTATTGTGCCTTTTTCTGATGGTGGTAAAATACACATAACATGAATAAAATTTACCATTTTAACCATTTTATTTTATTTATTTTTATTTTTTTGGCCGTGCCATGCGGCTTATGGGATCTCAGCTCCCTGACCAGGGATTGAACCTGGGCCATAGCAGGGAAGGGCCGAATCCTAACCACTAGGCCACCAGGGAACAACCTTTTTAAAGTGTACAGTTCAGTGGCATTTACAGTGTTGTGCAGCTAAGCCCACAACCCAGTTCCAGGACATTTCCAAAAGGAAGCCCCATCTCCCTTAAGCAGTCACTTTCATTCCCTCTTCTTCCCAGTCCGTGACAACCACTGATCTGCTTACTGTCTGTCTGTATTTGCTTAATCCAGATATTTCATATAAATAGAATCATACAACGTGTGACCTTTTTGTGACCTTTGTGGCTTCTTTCACTTAGCATAATATTTTCAAGGTTTGTCCATGTTGTACTATCTATCACTATATGTCATTCCTTTTTATGGTTGAATAATATTCCATTTTATGGCTATACTGCATTTTGCCTATCTGTTCATCCGTTGATGGACATGTGGATTATTTCCACCTTTTGGCTCTTGGAATAGTGCTGCTATGAACATTGGTGTACACGTTTTTATTTGAATGCCCATTTTCAGTTCTTTTGAGAATACATCCCGGAATGGAACTTCCAGGTCATATAGGAGTTCTATGTTTACCTTATTGAGGAACCTCCAGATTATTTTCCACAGTGGTTGCGCCATTTCGTACTCCCATCAGCCATGTTCCAATTTCTCCACATTCTCACAAACACTTACTTTTTGTTTTATTTTGTTTTAGCAATCCTAGTGTGTTTGAAGTGGTATCTCACTGTGGTTTTGTTTTGTATTTCTCTGATGACTAATGATGTTGAGCTTCTTTTTGTGTGCCTGGCACCCATTTGTATATCGTTTTGGCCTTATGTTTTGTAACTTATTTAATAATTTCCCTAGCTTTTACACTGGTTCCTTTCTAATTTTTGCTATCATGAATATTGGTGTTATTAATATCTCTATCTAAAAATTGTGTGCATATCTGGTTATTTTTGTAGGATGGCTTCCTTGAAGTGCGATTATTGGGTCCAAGGTGTGCTATTTCTAAGGTATGATACGAAGGATCAGAGTCAGTACTGCATGTTTGAGGAGCACATATAAGTTGCCTGGAAAGCCTTTTCAAGTGCCTTTGCTAGGATTTCCATTTCTGACGTACTGCATCAGGCTCATTGGGGTGTGACCCACTTTCCCAGGAGATTCTGATATGCAACCCAGCTATCACTCATTAGCCAAATTTCTTCTGCACCCATGATGTAGGTCTTTAAAAAAAAAAAAGAAGAAGAAGAAGAAGAAGCACTTGAGAACTCCACACTATTGACTGTCCCAGTACCCTGACCAGTTCTAAGCACACTGGTCTTGCTACTTCCCCAGCTGTGAGCAACATGGTCCGTTGGCAAAGTGAGCTTACCGTCATCTGGACCCCTCGGTGGATTTTTTTTCCTCATAAAATCTGGTCTTCCCCTTCTTGTTCTTTGGGAGTTGATTGTTTTGAACCCATTTTTTTCTGGTGAGGAAACACAGGTTTCTGTTAGCCTTATGACTTGCCCTAGTTTTATGACCCCTATTCGCCAGGGCCAAAGCAAAACCAGGCCTCTGGCTTCTCAGATAATTTTTCTACTTCCCTCAGTGACCTCGTTTTGACATTTTTGATTGGTCATGATCCAAGAAGTCAAATGCAGTCGCACATGCCAGATGTACTCAGAGTCTCTAAAAGAGGGAACAGGCTTCAACACGTCTGGGCAGGCCATGTCTGTCACACGAAACCCTGGTTTTACTGCCTTTGGCCAAGCCCAGTTCTATCCCTGGGAGGAGGAAGGGCAGCCAAAGTCCTCCTCAGCTGGGACAGCGGGACTGTGATCTCTAAAGAACCGTGATCATATGGTGCCTTTTAAACCACTGGAGCGTAATGTGGTAACTGGGTAACGGCTGTGAACATTTTGACGTTAGATGTGCAGGGCAGATTCCCAAATCTAGATTTCATCTCCAAAGACACTCGTGAGGTCTCCATACCATTTAGTGCCAATGTCAGGGAGAGTGTTGGTGAGGAGAAGGGAGTGTGGAGCCATCAAGAAAGACACCACCTCAGTTATCGTCAGTTGGGCCATAGGAGGCATCAGGACACTGGCTGCCTCGCTGGTACCCAGACTCAGACCTCACTCAGTTGCCTTTGTGGATGGGCTGGTACAGTGGAGGTCAAGGGCTTTTTTTGTTTTTTGTTTTTTCCTACTGCTAAATAGAAACACACAGCAAATTAGGTTTTATTTAAACTCAATAATTCCCTCTCCTTATTAAAAACCCTTATTTTCTGTGCTATGGCTGTCAAGATTATGTCTTTGAACTTGGCATTCAAGTTAACATCCTGGGAGTGAAGCTTGTTTTCCTAAAGTTTAAAATATATGTTCAAAGCTAATTGTAGACTGGGAAGGGTAGTGAAAACAAAATTGTAGATTTCCCTGTGGCTCCACCTCTGATAAAAATGGCTTGTAACTTTTAAATCTCAAGACTTTGAGATGAAAGGGACATTAATTTACGTATGCTGAATTCATTTGCAAAATTGTGTCACAGAGCCACTTACATTCAGTATCAAGGCATAATACCTATCTGGCATACACATGGAAGTCTCAAATCTTAGTTACCAATATGATAAAATTTAAAACATGGTATGAGATATATTTTATATTTAGATGGACTTGGTAAGTTGCAAACGTAGCATTGTAACATAGAGTCAAAGACTAACAGTGTAGTGGTCAGTTTATCAACAACAGCATTTTTAATAGGGTTTTTGATTCTCAAAAGAGCTCAGTTTTTTGGTTACACTACAGTCACTTCAACTTCATTATTACTTTCTTCCATGTTCCTCATGTTCTTTCCCAGATGGACAGGAACAGTTTAAACAACTGCTATTGTTTACAGGGCACAGGACAACGTGGTGTGTGTGTGTGTGTGTGTGCATGTGCAGGGCTGGGGAGGGGTGTGTAGAGAATGGGGAGAGAAGAGACCTGGGGAGTATTTTCAAGCTTACTCTGGCTGGAAGTAGTACATTTAAATCAATGTTAGTGTAGTGCTCTGTGGCAGCTAAACTTGGGATTTTTTTATGTCTTTAAGCAGAGGCTGGGTGGGCATAGAGGAATACGAGAGGGCATGTTTGGAAATGCAGTGACCTAGAGAAGGGCCTGCTTACTGTCACTCTCCTGAGCATATACGTGGCTCAAGTCAGTGCTGTACCCTGGCTCATTTGTCTCTGAAATACAATTGCTTTTTCTCCATCCATCTAAACTGTTCTCAGGCCTTGGTCAAGTACTGCCTCCTCTGCAGATACCGCCTTGATTTCTTAGCCTTTCCTGTTTCCCCCTTTTCTGAATCTGAGAAGCTTCCTAGAATGTTAGGGCTAAAGGGACCTCCGAGCTATCATTGTGCTGGAGGAGAACCTGGCATCCACTTGTGTGAAGTCTGTAGAACGTGGTTCAGTCCCGTCTTACACGGTTTAATTGTTCTGTGTGGGCTAGGCTTACTTCCTCAGCTATATTTGGCATTCTCTGAGGGAGGGACTATGGCACACATTTCTTCTGCATATTTCATAAAAATAACCTGTAGTAGGTCCTCAGAAAATGCCTTCTGCTCTGGTAGCACTTTTCTGTGAAATGCACTGGCCGGGATGGACACTGATAGAGGCTGTTTGCTGTGCCACCAACTAGAAACAACCTGAATGCCCAGCCACAGGGGAGTAATTGAATATATTATGATCTATCCATATCGTGGAGCATCACATAGCTATGAAAAGAAATGAGTTAATCCTATAGCTAGTGATCTGGGGGATGTCCTCAATATATTATTGTTCTTGCAAATACCAAGAAAGGGAAGTAGTAAAATCTCACCTTGGAGATAACAGTGTAGCCTCCTATATCTGTATTTATATTTTTATATATCAGCAAGGACTTGGGGAAAGATGTGGAAGGTACACATTAGGCTGTTAATGCTGGTGACGGAAAAGGTTATTACATGTTTTTCTTTACCCTCTCTTTGTATTCTTGCAACAGGGAAACGACAGATGAAAAACTAGCAAATATAAGACAAAGAGAAAATGCATAGAGGTTTTTATGTATTAGAAAGTCCCTTTCCCGTAATACTTCTATTTTTCAAACTTTGCATGATTAAAAAAAATAGTTTTATTCTTTGACTAAATTTTAGAATTAGGAAATAAAGACAGCATTATACTTAAGTTGGGTCTTCTTTTTATGTTTTTGGGGTTTTTTTTTTTGCTTTTTGAGCTTATGACATAAAGATAAGTTCTCTTTTCACCAAAACCTAAACTATGAAGGTAGCACCAAAACCAAAAGCCTGGTGCTCTGGTTTCCGTGGTGGAGTGGGGAGAGAAGTAGCAGGTTGGTTGTACAGATGTAGGATGCCAACTGACTTCAGAGCCCTAGGAACTTCCTATCCCAGAGCTGAACAGGACAGAGTAGGCAACTGGAGATGCTTGCACAAGTGGAAAAGGGAAGAAAGCAAATGCTGCAGAACTTCCGGTGCTCCTCCGCCGATGGTTGGGGCAGCCCTGCTCCAGAGAGCCCTGCATGTCACCCAGGAAGTTGGTGAGAGCCTTTCTGAATGGAGACGGCCATGCTTGAGCTGGCTTGCCCTTGTTACATTAAAGGTGGAGGTAGCTCTTTTACCTTTTAGTCCCTAATAACTAAGGGACTCCATCCCAGGACCTCTCACCCGGACTGTTGTTGTGGTCTCCTAACTTGTTGAACCACTCTAGTCTTTTCTTCCAGTTCATCATACAACCCATTTCCAGAATGATTGCTCTAAAGCACAGCTCTTAGGTAACTCCCTTGCTTGAAAACATGCATGGCTCCCCAGCTCTAGAGAGGAGTCTAAATCTCTCAACCTGACTTTCAAAGCCTTCTAGAATAGGATCCCTGTCTACTTCTCAGCTTACCTCACTTCTCTCAGGCTCCGGCCAAATGAAACTGTTCCTGTGCATGTTCAGTCTTCTGTTCACGTTTTTCTGAGGTGGGAACACTCCCTTCCCATTCATTCATCTCTAGCTGTTTAAATCCTCTCTAAGCTTCAATATTCATTTCAAAGGCTACCTCTTCCAGGAAGCCAGGTGTGACCTCTTTCTCTTCTTCATGTACTTCTCCTATGGCACTTACCTTACACTCAGGTTGTCTACTTCTTCTTGCACCTTGGTAACTTCATCAAGGGGGAGACTGGCTATAACATCTCAGTGTCTGAATTTCTTACCCTTACTAAATTTCCTACATTTAATCAATCTTGGTTGAATTGAATTGAATGCGGTTGTTATCTGAAATGTACCAGATTAATTTTTTTAAAACATATCATTCATTTCTTGTTGGCGGGGTGCTGTGCAGAGAAATAAAGGAAATACGAACTGGGTTGGTGTCCCTGCAAGGAAATACGATGTGACTCTCCTTTTTTGCAAAAGTTCCCATTTTATATGATCTAATGTTTTTCAGTCTCTTGGACTGTTTTCTTCCTGCTGTCTTATCACTTCCCTTTGATATCTGTCATGGAGTGCCCTTGCCATGACACTGGATGGGGAAATTGGAAAGATGCTTCCAAGAAGACTACCCTGACAGGGTCCCTTATAGATTTGCATTCCTTGTAACTTTCCTGGTTTTGTGGGCAGCAGGGGACCCTTCAGGCATCTCAGGCAGAGACTAATGGAGGTCCTGGTCAACCCACTGCCTTAGATTTGGGAGTGGTTTCAGCAGCCAAGGCCAGGAAGGTGAATCCGTTTTGCACATCTCCATAATCCCTCATCTGGCTGCCTGTGGAGATGTGGTGAGAGTTTAACTGCTATCTCCCTTTCCAAGAAATGCATATGGAATTCAAAGAAAAAGGATTACAGAAAGGAAGGAGAGGTTTAAAGGGAAAATCTCATGGGCTTTGGAAAGACTTGATTGGGCAAAAGGTGGCTTTTGAGAGAATCCAGGTTCTAACAAATTAGACAAACCCAGTTTGGAGTTTGCCTGAATCATGAATAACTTTATGTGATTGAGTTAATTCATATATCTCATGTGTGGTCATTCCATCCCCCTCAGATATAACAAGAAATTGCCACCTTCCTGATGAATGCCTTTTATTTCTACACATCGATTTTGTTTTTAAAGGCTGCTTGAATTGCTTTATTTAGCTTCCAATTTCCAGTAATTCTCAAAAGTTATTATTACCCTAGATCGCAAGAGAATATTACTGTAATTAACTTTCCGTCATGTATTTTTTTAGGAATACTATTTTACCATTGTCCTTATGATAAGGGATGTACATACCAGATATTAATAAAAAGTTGTGTTTGTACAATGCATCCTAAAACTGAGAACCGCTTTCTATATCTGAACAAAGAAATTACACTGAATACACTTATCACCCTGAAAACCATCTTCTGGCCATATATAATTTTTTCCCCACAAAAATCACTAAAATGGCTTTTATTGATTAACATTATTAAATCACCCCACATTAAAAAAATATTTGAAACCACATTAATTCATTATGCTATAAGATACAGTTGTAAAAAGAATGTAAATTTAAAAACTAAGATAGGAAATAAAACCTCTATAAAAATTTCTCAAAACAAGAAACTGTTGTAGAAGTATATTGTTCTTTTTGTTTCACTAAAATTACACTGATTTAAATATGCTGCACACACTAACCTATTGGATCCAGTGTGCCCTTGCTTAAATTAACTTTTTTTAAAGGTTAACTCCTGAACACTGTTTAATTGACTTAGCTAAAGTTGAGATTTGGTCTCAAGCCATTTCGAACTAGATGGAGTGAAAAAAGATGTGGGGAGTTGGCAGCAGATCCCAATACAAATATGGCATTTGGCAAACTATGTCTGTGCTGTTTTGCTTTGCTTTTCTCTTTATGGTTGTGGCCTATTTTTGAAATGCTATGATTTAAATTCAGTGCCCAAGTGACAAGTCTGATGAAACAGAACTTATTTCCCTGGAGGTTCTGTTGGGGAAAAGGTGGAAGTGTTCCAGGCACTAAAGGAAGTAACCTCAATTTCACCTGGAAACAGTAGTGTCTCGGGGCAGGAGATTTGGGCTATAACGGAAAGTGGTGCAGGTGCTGAGCCAAATTTGAATCCAGGAACAGAGCACCGTCAAAGAACTAAAAACAGTATCTGTTGTTTCCACTATATCCCTGTAAGTTGTAATCGGGGAGCCTGAGATAAATGGAGATCGGAGAGTTCTCTCCTGAGATGCCTTGGATTGTGGCGATGGTCTTCTAACTGGGTTCTCTAACTCCACTCTCCTCCTCCAATGCTCAGCCCACACTTTGGCCAGATAAGGGTTTGCAAAGACTCTGTGCCATTTTCTTGCTCAAGACCTCCAGTTCCTGTTTGCCCAGAAGATTAGGTTAAAACTCCTTCTGTTGGCTGCATGGCACAGGGAGATGAGCTCCGTGCTCTGCGACCACCTAGAGGGGTGGGATAAGGAGGGTGGGAGGGAGATGCAAGAGGGAGGGGATATGGGGATATACGTATGCATATAGCTGATTCACTTTGTTATAAAGCAGACACTAACACAACACTGTAAAGCAATTATGCTCCAATAAAGATGTTAAACAAACAAAAATCTCCTTCTGCTGGCGTGGAGCTTCCCCTAACCCAGTTTTTTTTTTTTTTCTTCTAACCTCATCATCTACTATTCTCCAGCATGAAAGATATTCTCCACAGTCTCATTCAAAATCCAGCTTAATACCTATGTCTCCTTTCTGATAACTCAATCCACACGGACTGCCCCCGCACCCCAAGTTTGAAAGATTGTAGCTATTTGTTTTCTAACTTTTGGCAAGATTGTTTTATTGTTAGGTATTTTGTTAGGAGTGGCTGGATCTAGAAATATATATACATATATCGTCACTATTTGGTGTATACATGCACACACAGAGAGAATAGATATGGTAGCATTTTCCCTTAGTGAGTTGTTAGGTGTAAATTTCTCCATAGAAAGTTCATTGAAATTGAGGCTGAATTACTGGTTAAGAATTATATATAATATATTCTGTATTAATTGTATTATATTGTATTTATTGTATTGTATTATATTAACATGACATGTGAGGGAGAGAAAGCATGAAGTGGGAGAATCTGGAAAACTAAATCCTAGTCTCAACTTTGCCACTAACAGGCAAATCATTCGACCCCCTCACAGCTCCAAACGGGATTAATCTCCTTTATGACCATCAGGAGAGCATAAAGGAAAAGTATAATCGTGCTTGTTTATAATAACCTTAAATAGTAAAATTATGATTTCACGTCCCATCCAGTGGACATAAATATGCGGCACAGCTGGATTAGTCAAGAGAGATGATGTATTATTCAGGTGAGTTGCTGTTATTTTGGTTTTATAGATTAGACCCCTGAGTACAGAGAGGTTATGCAACATTTTTGAGGTTGGCCAGGATAACAAAGGCCAAATCAAGCTCAGTGTGATTTTTACTCCCCTTCCTGTATGTAAACGCTTTTCCCCTCAGTGTGATGGGCCCCTCCGCTTTATTGGTGGTGTTGAGTGGGTTATAATCCTAACTTGATTTATATGCTCTGTAATTTTTAAGGAAATCTCCCTGGATCCCTTATTTTTCCTACTGTAGGATGGATGGACATAAATGCACTTGTCTATGAAAGTTTTTGAGCTTGTTACCTCAAAATCAACACTAATCGCTATTTTTATTGAGCATTGGCCCTGTACAGGAGGCACTGCATATATTATGTCATTTCTTAAACACCTCTTATAAAATGGCTACAGTAGCCCTATTTTGTAGATGAGGAAACTATGGCTAAGATTTAATCCCAAGTCACTCTGATACCAAACATAGGAGGAATCTCCCTCCTATGGCAGAAAAAAAGAGAGAGATCTCAGGTATGTAAAATCAACATTGCTTCCAGATTTCAAGCTAACCGATACTCTTGTTTCATCATTTCCTTTTACCTAACCTTTTGTGAGTAACTAGTAGCAAAGTTGACATGCCTGGGTTTCATTTTCCCTCGGACCAGCTCTCCTCTCATGAAGGTGCTAATGAGTGCTCTTAAAAAGCAGAGAAATAGCCAAGGAGGATCTCAGGAAAGGAAGGTGCGACAAAGGATGTGAATTTTCCAAAAACTGAATAATGGGTCCTTGAATAACTATATCATAGTCAATGCCTATGTGTTATTTTCATTTTGGAAAAGGTTAGATAAATTAATTTTTCCACTTTCTGATTAAATATAGTTCTTCTTTCACAATGTTTAAGTATAAAGTTAATAAATAGCTACATATAGGGAGGGTATTACTGATACTTGGAATTTTATGTTTCTGTTTTTAATAATCGGAAATATTATAGACACTTACTCTGCAGCATAGTTTGTAGGAGACATTTTCAGACATGTAGTCTTGCATTAAGAAATGTTTATGAGGACGCAGTATATTTTGTACAGTTCTTAAGGGAAACAGATTTTGATTTTATGATCATCATTGTCTTTCTATGATGGAGTGAACTTCTCCCCAAGTAGAGTGATCTATATTCAGGAAGCACTCAATGGCATCCTTTCAGTGGATCACACAGCAGGAGCCACATGAGTAGAGCTAAGTTCTGTCCATTAAATCTAGTGACTTGAACAAATTTTTATTATCCTTTTGTAAAAAATGTAAGCACTGCCTTACACAAAAACCAGTTGTTACCTAGTGAAGTATTTCAACATGTTCATATACGTTGATAGTTTCATACGGCCAGATTATTGCTGCATCAGCTATTAGCTACTAATAACATGCTCCCATCCTGCTTTAATGACATTCTGTACTCAGAATACTTAAGTGTGGACAGATGTTTAGGAATATCATCTTTCCCTCTTGGCTATTGATTGACTCCCAACACCCACTCCTGATTAGAATGCAAGATGTTTTCTTTTAGACTTGGAGTCTTTAATTACCCAATCTAATCAGAAAAAGACAAGCAACACACCAAGAATTTGGAATGTAATGCGGGAGCATCTTCTTGGACTTCTTACCATGGACTGTATTTCCAGATGCTCAGTGACAGCCTCTATTACTCTGTTTATCTTCCAAAGCCAAAGTGTTAGTATAGAACACGCAGCTCTGACAAAGAGAAAGTGAAATGCACTATACAGTGGTTTTAGCCCAAATCAAATTGATGGTTTCATTAGGAGACTTTGGAGGGGTGACCCACGACCTCTTTGCAGGACAGGATGAAGTGGATCCTCTAAACCAGCTGTGCTTTCTTCATAGAACCCCTGATGGGCTTTATTCCTAAACCAGTGGCATATCTGATGCCACTAGGAGCACTTTTTAAAAGTGAAATTGAGGAAATAATTGAATTGGGTTTTGCACATGATGAAAGTAATTCTTTAACACCTGGGTTTTAAATCGCTTTATTCTTACTTCCTAAAAACCTGGACCCTCAGGAATCAATAGGAAAGGTTTTAAAACTGTTGTTTTGGGTATAATAGTGTTTGTGTTTACTTATTACTAAGTGCTCTCTCAGTAGCTAAAGTTCTTTTATGTCTTGAACAAAGTGGATCCTCCAGCTACCTTATTACGCAACCTGAACATTTACTCTTATCTCCCAGGTAACAAATTACCGTCTTGCTCCCCCTAGTGGAATTGTAACTCTACTTCAAAGTTTGAGAACACTTATCAGTACCCATTCGATTTAGCATCTTATTTTGGGGAATTGGATATTTTCCTAGTTTGTTCTCAAAGACTGAGAATAAAATAGAAAAATATTGCATTGAGTGGGCTGAGAGGGGATGTGGGTAGCAAAATTGGCGTTTTCCTGATAAATTTTCAGTTCCTAGTGTCAGCAAGGTTGGCTACTTCGTTCATTGTGGCTGCCAAATTCAAGCAGCTTCTGCTCTGCACTTCTGTCTTCGAGAGGTCACATGTCATCAGCCTGGCAGACAGTCACCTCTAGAAGGCAGCTGTTAACACTCCTGGCAAAGATGGTACAGTGCTGGGAGTTGGTGATATTGAAAGACGAGGACTGGTCCCATCTGAATGTTGACTCCCACTTGTGCTATTGGTAAAGTAGGCCCTGGAAGTATCCTTCTTCCTTCTCGATCTACATGAGGGACTGTGCCAGTATCTACAGCACATGACAGTCATTTCCAGTGTACAGCTGCTAAACATGCTTAAAAAATTCCAGTAATTGAAGCTAAAATTACTGTATATCTCTTCTTAAGAATTTAAGTTTCTTTAGGGAATGATAACCAATGGTTTCACTGCATCAGAATCTCTTTTTCCTGCCACTATTTGTTTTTCACAACTTTGACCCTTGTAATAAATTTGTGTTTATTCAAATTTGCACACAAAGCACTCCTATTTTGTATATGCTAGTGTTGAAGTGTGTGAAACTTCTAAAAAATTTTTGTACATGCCAAGGCTTAGGACTCTGTTCTTTTGCAAGTAAGGCCTCATCAAGGTCAAGGCAAAAGGTGTAAAAGATACAGTGATCGCCAAATTAATAGTCAACAGAATATAAGTACTTGGTACTTATGAGCAAGAATATCGTATTTAGAATATCCCCCCTTTCTTAAAATCGTGTAATAGCGACAGTATTTAGAAATATTTTTCAAAATATTCATTCTCAGGGCAAGTGTTTACCTAGGGAAAAATAAAAGAGCGGGATCCGATTAAAATCCCAACAAAAGGGAATGCCAAAGTGTTCTATGAGCATATTTTATTTGGGAGTGTGGAGAAAAAAAGAAACACCCGTACTGTTTTTTTTTTTTTTTTAAATACCACTGGCTCAAGAGTTACAGAAATTTAGTTCAAGAACTACATCCATGCAAACACACAGCTTCCGTTCAAGCAAAGCATGTATCTGTGAAGTTCTGGTTTGGCATCTCATAATGTCTGGATTAACAATTGTGAAGACAGTGGTGTCACAGTGGCCGCACAGCCCAGCTGGGGTGGAGATGTCCATTTAGCAAGGCTTTGGGCTTTGGGGAACCGGCACTTTTCTATTCCACAGGGAGTGTGAGGGATTCGTGAGTGAATCAGCATGTATCTCTGTGTATACACACATGAATGTAGATACAGATGTGTACATACATGTACAAATGTAGGCATGTACATGTGGGTATATTCACGTATGTATGTGACTGCAGCTTTGGAAGAGTTACAACAATGGCTCAGCTTCTTCCCAATGGATGCTAGGAATTCTGGGCATTGACAATGCTTCCCAAAGCAGCTTTTAGCAGAGGGAAGCTGGGAGGCATTGGGGAAGTGTTCATACCATTCTCTGCTGGAATTCTCTGCACTGATGATACCCTTCCAGCAGTCTCAGAGACCGGGGACTGGGAAGCTCCACACACCACTCCCTGAAGAAGGACTGTGCTGGCATCTTTGTCTGGCAGCATTACAGGGTGGCTCTCCTTGGGAACATTCCAGCCATAGCTTGGAACCCTTGTCTTTCTTGAGGGGTGTGAGGACTGAATATCTTCACACATTCCTTAGACTCATGAGTGAAGAGAGGCTTTGCTTACCTAGCTCTGTTCCTCAAAGTGACTAACTAGTGGTGCATTATACTGGGATGGGTTTGTTTCTCAGAATCTTAACTTTTCAACTGTTGATTGACCACTGTTGACTCAACACTAAAATCTTGTCTGCCTCTGCTTGTCATCCCATGGTTATTGGGGTTTGTTATTTGCGTTCTCTCAAGGTTCAAAAAGGCAGAAAAGTATACACAAGCATTTGGCCACAAGCAGAGCAGATAGAGAATTATGAAATAGATATAAAAGATTCAGTATTTTTGTTGAAATCCTGACTTTGTGTGACTGCCTGTTTTACATGAAATATGGTCCTTGACATGGGGCAGATAGCCTGGAGACATGGTTAACAGGTAGTCAGTAAGTGTGGGAAGGAAGTCCTTGTCTCGGGCAGAGTGCCAGCTGACGCCAAACTAGTCAAACTTGCATTCTTTTCAAGACTTCTTTCCTGCTACTTAATGGTTGGCAATTTGAGAAACTATCTTTGAATCATACACCTTGGCAAGAAGGTAGGATTAGGAGAGTACTGGGGACAAAAAAGAGATACAAATGTCCACTCGCTGGAAACTTTGATGGCAGAGGGAAAACTGTGGACAAATTCCTGGCATATGGAAATATTTATCTGCAATTTAACATTTTTTATATAATGTTTCCTCAGGGAATCTTACTATATTCCTACTGACGGTACTTACATTGGCCCCCCAAATAACAAGGAACACCATCAAAACATGTAAGAGAGGCACCAGGCAGGTAAAAAAGAGAAAAGAAAGTTTGTAGGGAAAATCAGGACTTGGAGTCTCACATAGATGGCACAGGGAGAGGTTGAGGCAAATCATGCTAACCATGTCACCTTAGGCCAGTGCTCTCCAGTTCTCAAGAACTAAGTGGGTGTTTATGAAAAATCTAGGTTCTCAGATCCCACCCCAGAATCTCCAGGGAAGGGATCTAGGAACACAGTTTTAACAAGCATCTCAGGTGATTCTTACCGTCAGACAAGTTTGAGAAACTGCCATCATCGTATTGCCTACTAGGACTAAAATATTTCCAAAAGTTGTATAAGTGTGTGTGTGTGAGTGCGTGTGTGTGTGTTATTGCCAAGGTTTTTAAAGTTTGAAAAAAAATAGTCTAATAGCCCGTATTGACATCATGAACATTTCTTAGTGAAAACATCTGTTATTTGTGTAGTGTTGTAGAGTTACAGAGGGTTTTTCCGTATATTATCTCATTTGTTCCTAATACCAACCGTTTGAGGGGCTGGGCAGCAAAGATCATGTTTGGCCCCAGATTACACACGGGAAGTGGGCTCCACATGTAGCTGGCAAGTGGCATAACTGGCTTTGAACAGGATCCTTCACCGTGTGGGCAAGCCCAACACAAACCTCTGAGCCCACGCCTTTTCCTCTTTTCCCCCCACACCCTGGTCACCAGGTTGATGGCAGCCTTTGTAACATGGATTTGCATACCCACACCTTTGCGCACCACGATCCCTCTGCCCACATGTCCTTCCTTCCCTGTCTGCACACTCAAACCCATTCATTAAGGTGCCTTCCATGAAGCTTTTCTGGATACTCTTCTCACGCTACCACACAAGCAGAGACAGTTTCTCTTTCAGCTGGGTTTCCATCAAGCTTTACAAATCCTTCTACCATATGTTGGGTCTTGTTTAGTATAGGTGAGTTCAATGATACCTGCTCAGTAATGCCTCCCTTCTTGCTCCTCACCCCACCATTGTACCACTTTATTTATTTATTTTTTATTCTATTACAGATGACAAACAGAAATGTTAGCGTTGAATAGCCACTTACTTTAAATAGATGGGAGGTAATCACGTCTAAAACACTCAGTGCTTGTTGGCTAAAGCTATGGGAAGCATTCAGGAATGATTTAAAGGGTTGTCCGAACATTGACAAAGTTCTTGTTCAGGAGGCCAGAAACGTGGCCATTAACATCCTCTAGGAACGGAACTGTTTAAAGGGACCAGGGAACATTGTCTAATGAGAGATGGGGGAAGGACAGGGGACTCTATGCACAAAAGCATAGATTTGGTAGTTTCCTTGATAGGTAACTTAAGGGCCTTTCAAGGACATCTTCAACTAGGGGTGATTTTCATGTTACACTTGTAGCCCCAGGTTAGATGTGACTGTCTGTCATGGCTTTCAAATCATATTATAGTTAATTCTTTATGCAAATACACCCCCTACTAGACTTTGAGTGAGGGTGAGCCTGAGTCCCATATTCATCTTTGTCTGCCAATTGATAATTGTTGAATAAACTTTTTGGGGAACATATCTTCTAGCCATCTGCGTCTGAATGCAATCCAATTATTTAATTATAGTTCTAATTCAAATTCTCCTGTGTTTACAGCCACCATTGGTCCAAGCAATCTTCAGTGGTGATCCAGAGGAGATACGGATGCTCATCTACAAAACGGAAGATGTGAATGCTCTGGTAGGAGATGCTCTGGCTTTGCCGGCTCAGACCCTCTTAACCTTTTCTGTGCCATGGACCTCTTTGGTGTCTGGTGAAAGCCCTGTCCTGCTTCTCAGAATTCTGTTTTTAAATGCACTAAATAAAATATATAGGGTTCAAATGGAAATCAATTATGTTGAAATTCAGTTATCAAATCAAATTTTTCCTATAATAATATATGTGTTTATCAGCACATTTAAATGGCAAGATACAGTAGGAGATCTAATAGTGAGCATAATTAAAAAATAGTGGTGAGCCTGATGAATATTTTGTGCTACCTGCTACCACTCTAATGTGGTATGAATGTGATTTCTGCTGACACTACTGAGGTTTGCTGCCTGCATTCATAATGCGAAGAAACGTGGAGTTTCCATTAGAAGTTAGTGAAAATAGAGACAGAAAATGTGTACCTCTAGAACCCGTGCCCTACAGCAGGGATTGACAAACTATGCTCTGTCACCTGTTTTCGTACAGACTACCAGCTAGGAATGGTTTTTATTTTCTAAATAGCTGAAAAAAGAATGAAAAAAGAATATTGTGTGACACAGGAAAACTCTATGAAATTCAAATTCTGATGTCTACAAGTAAAGTTTGCTTGGAATACGGGCAGCGCAGCTTTCATACTGCAGCAGCAGAGTTGAGTTGCTGTGACAGAGACAGTATGTGGCCTGAAAAGTCAAAAATATTCACTCTCTGGCCCTTTAGAGGGAAATTTTGCTGCCCTCTGCTCTGGAGGGTCCATGAACCTGGGATCAGTGGATAGACTTGGCATTCTGTGTGCACCCTGAAATCGTGTGTAATATGTGTGTGCACTTGTGGACATATTGTTTTCTGTGAAAGGGTCAAGGCATTTCATCAAATTCTTAAACGGGTCTATGACCCCCCAAAGATTAAGAACCACTGGATCTGGGAGTGCTTTTTTTTTTTTTTTTTTTTTTTGCGGTACATGGGCCTCTCATCGTTGTGGCCTCTCCCGCTGCGGAGCACAGGCTCCGGACGCGCAGGCTCAGCGGCCATGGCTCATGGGCCCAGCCGCTCCGCGGCACGTGGGATCTTCCCAGAGCGGGGCACGAACCCTTGTCCCCTGCATCGGCAGGCGGACTCTCAACCACTGCGCCATCAGGGAAGCCCCTGGAAGTTCTTGAAATAAATAAACCTGCAATGAAGAAAGGTGAAAAGAGTTAGTCAATCATTTACCCTGTTAATAGTTTTCTAGACCTAGATTAAACAGGCAATTATGTACAGTACATGCTACTAATTTTCTTAATGTAACTCAATTACTTAAATGCTCCAGTCCATCGGGGAGAGGAGTTTTCTTTGAAGTCTCTAGTGTTCGGTAGGAACAACAGAGTCAGACATATCGGGGTAAGAAGAGCTTTGCCACCGGGAAATGAATTCTGTCTGGGGTTGCATCACTATCCGGTCGGCTGAATGCTTTATTCAGAAGGCGAGTCATTGGTGCAGCCATTGTTCTGTGGCAGTGTAGGTTGCTCTGGCTTTTTGAAAAAGCTCTGGGCTGCTTCTCACCAGCTGGCACTGAAAACAACGGAGCAATGTGCTGTGACATTTTTGCAAGGTAAGCACAGATGAGGCCAGGGCCAGACTACTTGAGAAGACGGTTGGGCACTTGTGCAGGGCCTGCGGGGCCCTGTACTTCTGAGAGGAGGCGAGGCAAGGAAGCTGATCATCTGTGGTTCTGACATCACCGGAATTTGCCCAGCCTGCTTTGTGGCTTTTCCTGATGATCATGAGCGAACAGGACTTCTGTTCTGTCATACATCCCAAGAAAGATTGTACTGTCCTCTGAATGGCCTTTATTTCTCCTTAGGAAAGTGACAAACGTCCGCTGGCTGGTAAAGATTAGGGGAGCTTAACTTGAGTTGTCACCTAACTGTGTGACTGAATTAGAGAGGTTTACTCCTGAACACGTAGATTCCGAAGTGTCTGATGGCTCAAGCATAGGAGAAGGTTGATTCTCTTATGAACAGATTTAGAGGGGTGGCTCTCTTCCACATAGAGTCCCAGGTATCAACATGTAGCTTCTAAGGTCACTCAAGGGGTTTGTCTCTAGTCCAACCAGAAGGGAAAAAAGAGTGTGGAGGCAAAGCACGGGAGGATTTTTATGGGTCCACTTGGCAGTGACTTTTAATCACTTCCACCCACGTCCCACTGCCCAGAACTCAGTCACGTGCCAAACTTACCTACAAGGGAGGTTGGGAAATTAGTGTAGCTGTGGCCCCAAAGAGTCAGAGAACAGGGACTTGGGTGAACAATTAGCAATTTTGGCCACACCAATTGTTGGTCTTAGAGAATTCTAGGGAATACCTCTTACTTGTCTGTACAGTGTCTTGTTCATTCGACAGTTATTTCCTGAGTTCGGACCCTGTGTTAGGTGCTAGGGATACAGCAGTGAGAAGATAGCTCTTTCCCCCGTGAGCTTACATCATGGCAGAGAAGGCAACAAATGAGAAATCATACCTTGGTGTATTTCTGAGGGAAGATCCAGGACACTATGTAGGGGCCTAATCACGAGGGACCAATGAGACTACTGAGGAAGTTGATTTTTATTTGTAGCCTGTTGGATGTGTGGCAGCAGAAAACGGTGGCATAAAGGGAGGGAGGGGAATAAATGAATGAATGAGTGGTTGAATGAGTCACTGAACACACACAAGGGGCACCTGAGTTCCTTATGTTGATCCCGTGGCTTTTCTGGGTCCACAGCCCCTTTCCTCCACCCTCACCTCTTAAGACTCCCTCTTCATGTCTCCTGTTCCCTTCTCTCAGGTGAGCATAAAGATCATTTGCTCCCCTACTCTGTTATCAGGTATGTTGGAGACACTGAGCTGTCCTCTTCATGTCACGATTTTCCTTTGCCAGAACTCCGTAGGGATCAGTCACAGGGACTGTTTGTGGGAGGTGGATTAGGCAGTTTAGGGGAACTGGTTGTTAATAAAGCGCATAGGGAGACGGAAGATAAATAAGGATTAGAAATCTAAGCCTAGAGTTTCATTTTAGGATGGAAGAGAGGCTGCACCAGTACGGAAGGGAAATAAATCATGGAGGAGCCTCTTGTTAGTGGGAAGACAGTGTTTGTCTTCCCTTCTCACCTTTTGCTTTTCTCTCTTTACCCCTATTTATTCACTTAATTTTTTCCTTTCTGCCTTGGGTTCTGACTTTTTTGCCTTCTTTTTTCTTCCCCACCTTTCTGTATCTTTTGATGGGTTGCCTGTTCTTTGGTATAAGTACCCTTTGATTAGCTGATCCTGATAGAGGAAGGGTCTCATCCAGCTTTGCCTCTCTGTGTTTTTCCAAACTTTACTTCCCAGTAGTAGTATTCATGGACCCTAATCATCAACCAAACCAAATTACTCAATCCACTGGTATTTTATTCTTTTCTCACTTCTCCACTGTTCCAATCCCACCTGTCCTTCCAGGCCTACTACTTCCTCTGGTAAGTTGGCCTGATTCTCAACTTCCTTTCTGCTGCCTTCTGTGCCACCTCTCAACTCCCATAGCTCTTTGCACCTCACTCATCACTTGAGTTATTTATGTCTGTGTTTTACTTTTGAGAAACTATGTGTTTGATGACATGATTGCTCATTTGCTCAGTGGCTCAGTCCAGTCCTTGCAACACTTGTTGAGTGAATGACTAGGCCTGCTTTATTACTTATGTTGAGCCAGTTTGTGGTTGCCTGTTTTTCATTTCTGCCAATGAGGACAAGTTGCCAAATAGTTCTGGCTTAGTTAGTGGCCCTCAGTTCTCAGTTGTAAGATTGAAAGTTCTCTTCATAAGATTGAAAATCTGTAGATGGATTTGAGGAGCCACTGAAGGATTGGGAAGGGTACTCTGAGTCTTTTTTGTGGTTTCTCTGGCCGGTAGCATGCCAGGGGCTGGAAAGGTGGGAAGACAGTTATATATTCTGAGAAATCCATTGAAGTGGGCCCAGCTATAGCTGATAGTAGAAAGATTTAGTAGCCTCCATCAGACTAATTAAATTGAGGTGGAGCATGTGAAGTCTAAATGAATGCAGAGAGTCTGAAAGCCAAAATTTGAACTCAATAAAGGCATTTTGGGGATTACGTCCTGACAGCATGACATCAACCAACCGTTTTACCACGCACCGCACTGAAACAAGGACAGAGACAAATCGGTGCCTGTCAATAGTGAGTGGTGAAGACAGGGAAGGAACCGTGCCCAATGAGGAATGGCTGAAGAAACTGGTGATGTTTTAGACTTGGGAATTACAGGAGAACTGTCTGAAATAGTTCAAGCACTGCCAAGTTAAAGTGGAGCTCTTCTTATATGTCTCGTGGTTGTAAGCTGCAGAAAATAAGATTTCAGGTCAAAATATAAGACATAACTTCATAGAGCTGTCTAAAGAAGTAATGAGTTGACTTGACAAGTATTAAGTTCCCTGAAAGACCACTAGACTAGAGATTCTAAAGGTAGCTAGTAGTAGTAACATATATTGCCCCACTCTCCTGTCTTGTGCCCTTGGCTGGCATTGCTAATGGTTCATGACCTTTTTTCCCCTCTTAGTCTTAAAGGCCTAAATTCCTTCTCAGGACAGCAGTATTAAATTGGAATTGGCCTATAAATTGAAATCTTCTTCCCATGCCTGGACTAGGTGATATTTACAGTCTCTTAAAACTGTGAAAAACTACAATTCTAAGATTTGTAAGTCCCACGTGATAGCAAACCCATGGAGTTTATTTCTTTTTTAAAGTATCACTAGCAGATAATGAACACACACACATATACACACACACAAAATCATTTTCATACTAAATAAAATTCACAATAATTCCTCAGTATCACCTAATATCCAGTGCATATTCAATTTTATTTTGTCCCAATAATTTCAGAAATGCCTTTTCACAGTTGGGTTGTCCCTGTGTTGATTAATTTAATGCATCATTTTATACAAAAAAAAAAAGATTTTGCCAAGCAGTTAATGTTTATTATTTGCCATAATAGGATCTGGCCCAAGTATATTGGTGCATTTTGCTTACTCTCTTCAGTTCCAGGGTAGGAAGGGATGATGTGTGCATCTACTAGAATAAATCTTGAGATGAAAGCTAAGCTTATGTTAGCAAAGTACTTAAAGTGAAAAAAGGGGAGAAAAGCATTAAAGCTGTGGTTCTTGACTACGGGCATTAATTCAGGGGGTGGTGGGTGGCCTGCTAGTCTCAAGATCCAAGTGAGAAAAAAAGAAACTGTATCAACATTGTATGATGAGGGGATTTTTTTTCAATAAATAAGACAAATTATCAATAGTAAATTTATAATTTGTTCTCATGTGTGTGTTACTATACCTACAAAAAATACACCATACATAGTTACAAAAATTTTTTTTTATGATTAGAACTTTTAAGATCTACTTAGCAACTTTCAAATGTGCAATACAGTGTTATTCACTATGGTTACCGTGCTGTACATTACATCTGCATGACTTATTTATTTTATAACTGGAAATTTGCATTATTTCTTTTAAAAATAGAATATATATTTTTGAATCCATCCAGAAGGCTGCAATCTGACTCTACCTAAAGAACTTTGAGTGATAAATTTAATGTCCTCTCTAAACTTTTCTCAGCTTCATTCTATCATGTCATGAGAACATGAGAAATACAAACTGTAGAGCACAGGCTTTTACACTTCTAGATTTTTGTGTATTTTCCCTCACCTACGTATATCTTACTTGTTTCTTTCTTTTTTAATGAGGAATTTGATATGGGGATAAAGACTTGAGGTGTTTTGTTAGCTTAGAGACCTGTACACCCTCTAAATTAGACCTAAATCAGAAACTGCTAGGAGTAAGGAGGCTGCACGCAAGGGTAGGGGGACAACCCCAAAGCAAAGTCCCAAAAATCTAGAAGCACACTGTCACTGGGGGTGATGACCCCCTCAACTCTCACTGAATGTTCCTGCACAAGAATGCAGGCGCAGCGTGGCCCAGACTTAAGTTTTTAAGAGAAAATACAGGAAATCTCTAAATTGTTAAATGTTGGTTCCAAAAAAATGATCCAACATCATTCAGGCCAAAGAAAACACATCTGTGGGCCAAATCTAACTTGCCGGCCACCGTTTTGCTAACTGTGGATGAGATCAGCAAATATTTAGCAGTTAAGGTTTCTCTGGCCACCTGCATCTGGAAATCTAAAGCGTGGTCCTAAAGTAGAGGGTCCGGGGTTCTGGGGAGAGCAGTGACCCGTGTTCTGCAAGCATGGACAGCATTTCTGGCTCCCTGGCCCATGGGTAGGCTGGCAGCCCCTTCACAGCTCTGGGAGGGGTGCTTTTTGTCCTGAGGGTAGGTTCCCATCTCTCAGCGTATGCCAGGCAATACTGTCACCCTGCTCCTTGTTGGACCACTGCCCAGGATGTGGGGCTGTGGTTTGGAAACCATGACCTATGTCCTGTAGAGAATGATTCATGAACTCCAGACGGCTCTGAGCAAGCTCCAGCGATGTGGCTTCAGGGCATTTACGATGTGTGAAGGCAGGTCTGGTTAGCATCATTCCTAATTGTCCTCCGGGATGCTTAGCAGCTGAGGCCCCATTTCTCCAGCACTGGCCTTGGAGGCCAGAAAGCCGTCCTCTGTGAAAGAGAAATCTTATAAGGGTATTCGATGTGCACCCTCCAGATAGTAGAGATGGGTATTTTGGAGCTATGGGAAAATTCCAAGTATAATGGCATTAGTATTATTTTACAGTTGCTAGACATTTTTACAGCACAGAAAAGTCTTGAATTAAAAGATGTACTTTGTAAATAGCTTGAAAATGTGAACATCTCTAGGATAAAGGGTTATGGTTTTCCACATTAGCTGTTAAGTTTGGGGGAAGGATGAAAATGTGAATAAATGAGCTACATCATTCTCAGATGGAAAGAAGACTCACTTGTTAGAAATTAATGTATAAATTCAGT
Organism: Mesoplodon mirus; assembly: GCF_964341445.2. Classification (NCBI taxonomy): domain Eukaryota; kingdom Metazoa; phylum Chordata; class Mammalia; order Artiodactyla; family Ziphiidae; genus Mesoplodon; species Mesoplodon mirus. The sequence goes on from NC_138984.1 coordinate 38,848,345, forward strand.
GCATTTGATTTGGGTGGTAAGACTTGGATTGGGGAAACTTGACAAGATCATTCTAAACTTTATCCAGAGGAATAAATATATGAGGAAACTCTTGAAAAAGAAAATCAGTGAGGAGAGAATTTCACCAAATATAGTAAAACAAATTACAAAAGTATAGAAATTAAAACAATGTGTTACTGGCATAGGAATAGACAATCAAATCAGTGAAACAGATATAGTGAGTCCAGAATTAGACTCAAGTGTATATGGTCATTTGGTATAAAATAAAGGAAGCATTTGAAACTATTAGAATGAAATGGATTATTTAATAAATCGTGTTGAGACAACTGGCTGGTAAAAAGCTGAATCCTTCCCTAATTTCTTATATCAAGATAAATTCTAGAGGTAGAAAATAAAAAGATGAAAGTAATGGAATACAAGGGGGGAAATACTTTTTTAATCCTGGTGTGAGGGAGGACTTTCTATGCATAATAACAAAGATAAACATCATAATGGAAAAGATATCTTTGAATATATAAAAACTGTAAACTTCTGTATATTAAATCTCCATAAACAAGGTTAAAAGATAAACTAAAGGTATGTACAATATATGTGAAAAGTGTTAATGTTCCTAATATATATAAAGAACTCTTGCAAATTATTTAGGAAAAGATAAATACCCAAATAGAGAAACGGGCAAAGGATATGCAGAGGCCATTCACCAAAGAAACTGTAGATAGCCAACACGTATGTGAAAGGGTGTCCAGTCTCAATCTCACCTGAGATCTAAGAATTCATATGACAGCCATACGGTGCCATTATTTACTTGTCAAATCAGCAAAGATGAAAATAAGATCTCAAGGAGGGTGTAGACAAATGGACACTTTGATGCCTTTTTGGGGAAAGTGTGATTTGTACTAGCCTTTGGAGGGCAGTTTGACATCTGTATCAACATTCAACAGAGTATATATCCTTTGACAGAGCAGTACCACGCTGGGGAATTTACCCTAAGGGAAATCACTGGACAACTATATATACAAAAAATGCTTGTTGCTCTGTGGTTTATAATAACAGGAGATTAGAAGTTACCAGTAGTTTATTTCTGAAATATGTTACAGTATATCCATATGTGGTAATATCATACCATCTTGTAAAAGAGTGATTTGTATCAATTTTTACCTATTACATATATTTATTGATGGGTAAGATTTTCAAGGTCTATTTTTTTTTTTTTTTTGGCTGTATTGAGTCTTCGTTGCTGTACATGGGCTTTTCTGTAATTGCAGCGAGCAGGGGCTACTCTTCGTTGCGGTGTGCAGGCTTCTCATTACGGTGGCTTCTCTTGTGGAGCACGGGCTCTAGGTGCGCAGGCTTCAGTAGCTGTGGCACGCAGGCTCAGTAGTTGTGGCTCACGGGCTCTAGAGCACAGGCTCAGTAGTTGTGGCACACGGGCTTAGTTGCTCCACAGCATGTGGGATCTTCCCGGACTAGAGATCGAACCCGTGTGCCCTGCGTTGGCAGGCGGATTCTTAACCACCGTGCCACCAGGGAAGGTCCCTCAAGATATATTTTTGAGTGAAACAGCCAGTTGCTAAACAGCATATGTCATGTGTGCATATAAGTTTAAGAAGAGGTCCAAAAGGTTAATTATGGTTGAATCTGGGAAGTAGGATTTCTGCTTTTTTCTTTATTCCTTTATGTGTTATTACGATTTTTTACACTGACCAAGTATTGTGTTGATAAATGATAAAGACAAATACATTTATATCAAGAAGCCACATGCACAAGAAAGCCAACAAACCAGGTTCCAAAGTTGTTCATATTTAGTATATGACTGCTAAAATGCACTTGTTATATTTGTTTGAATAAGTATAGAGCATACTTCAATGGTGTGGTACTTGCTACCCATAGTGATAAGCAGAGAGGTGCTCCCACCTTTTATTACGTTACAGGGGCCTTTCTCGTGGTGGTGGGAGATGTTGGCATCTCAGTAGAGTTCTTTTCTTCTACCATCATGCTTCCTTCTTTGGAGGAATTTCAGGGGGGACCCCATTCATCGGCATTTAAGACCAGAAATGTGTATGAATGAGATTCTAGAGGGCAATATCATATAATTTCATGTCTTTTTACTTAGGTTTATGAACCACATGTCATATCATAAATTATGGAAAAATAATTTTTTGTGTGTGTGTGGTACATGGGCCTTTCACTGAGCACAGGCTACGGACGTGCAGGCTCAGCGGCCATGGCTCACGGGACCAGCCGCTCTGCGGCATGTGGGATCTTCCCGGACTGGGGCACGAACCCGTGTCCCCTGCATCGGCAGGCGGACTCTCAACCACTGTGCCACCAGGGAAGCCCGAAAAATAATTTTTGATTGCTAGTTTCGATTAGGGTAAAAATCAAGTGAAAGTTTCCAGGTGCTTTTTGGGCTTCTTTATTTTCTAATTTCTTTTATAATTAGAATATACTTATAATCAGAAAAAAACATTTAAAGCTTTGTTGAAAAGAGCTAACTCATATTTAAAATGAATTGGGCAGAGATAACCACATGCCCAGATCATTCTTAAGAGATATGTGCAAATTAAAAGGATATAACATATATTTTAGATCAATTAGTTGTGTCAGCTGTGACTTTTACCAAGGAAATATTGCTTTTGGTTTCAAATGTTAAATAACTATATAATTATGACAGCCAGAGGACTTTCCATTTGTAGCTTTATAGATGTATTATCTTTGCAACTGACTTTAAAAGAAAAGAAATGCAAAGAGCTTAAATGTATGTTTTATTTAATTAGGGTAGAAGCCTGGGGGGCTGGGTGGGATTTTTTTCCCCAGGAGGGTGCATAGCTGGTTGTAGTCAAATCAGTTGCCAACCTTCTGCTTAAAGAGATGTTCCTGGCAGTCAGTCTAGGGCAGCTGTGGGTTTCTTGCTATGTACTTTCCGAAGTCACTCTGAGTGTAACACAGGCCACATTCTCCTTCTCCTTCAGCCCTTTCCTAAACTCCTTCCTGGCTTTCCTACTCCACATGCACCTGATCAGAATTTTTGATATAACACCTTCACAACCAACCCTTATATGTCCCTGCTTGATATACTTTATTTGTTGATACATAATCCCTATCAGTCACACCAAAATGCAACTGTGGTGTAGGGAAAAGAGTACTAAGTTTAGGTCAGAGGCAGAAGCCTTGGGTTCTGTGTGTTTTTGAGTCAATTAATCTACTCTGGGCTCAGTTCCCTGTCTATAAAATGAGTATGATAACAAACTTTTTATAAGGTTTTGTTTGGAGAGATGCTATGTGTATATCTGTTAAGATTAGATTTGGCTGCATTAGAGAGAAAATAAATAATAGTAAAATGGTAGCTTGTAGTAAAATAAAAGCTTATTTCACTAAAATATAGTGGTTTTGAATAAAACAGAAGTTTATTTATTTCCTATGTGCAAGTACAGAGATAGACTGTCCAAGACTAGCGTGGTACAGGCATACCTCAGAGATACTGTGGGTTTGGTTTCAGATCACTGCAATAAACCAAGTATCACAATAAAGCAAATCACATAAATTTTTTGGTTTCCCAGTGCATATAAAAGTTATGTTTACATTATAATGTAGTCTATTAAGTGTGCAATAGCATTACATCTAAAAAGCAATGTACATACCTTAATAAAAAATACTTTATTGCTAAAAAGTGCTTAACCATCATCTGAGCCTTCAGCGAGTCATAATCTTTTTGCAGTAGTAACATCAAAGATCGCTGATCACCATTACAAATATAATAATAAAGGCAAACTTCAGAATATTGCAGGAATTGCCAAAATGTGACACAGAGACATGAAGTGGGCAAATGCTGCTGGAAAAAAATGGCACCAATAGACCTGCTCAACTCAAAGGTGCCACAAACCTTCAATTTGTTAAAAAAAACAAAACAAAAAAAACTCAGTATCTGAAAAATGCAATAAAGCAAAGCACAGTAAAACAAGGTTTGCCTGTACTCAGTGATGGTAGGAGCTAGTCTTTGTCTCCTTTTGTGCTGCCATCCTTGGTAGGTGGCTTCCATCTCATTGTCCAAAATGTCCACTTGAGCTCCAGCCATCACATCCAAATTCCAGATAGCAGGAAGGTGGAGGAAGGGAATTCCACCCCCACCCCACCCCAAGGCCACTTCCACTGAGGAAACGATTGCTTATGTATTGTCTAGAACCTCATCATATGTTCATGTACTAGGCTAAAAATAGGTTTTTAGGAAAGAAAGAGAGATGTTGGGCAAACCAACAGTCTTTGCCATGACCTTTGATAGACTTTTGTGACCTGGGAAATACTCTGAGTCCAAAAAACTACATTATTTATGTAATATGACTGTGAGGCAACCGCATATACATTCATCCATTCACCAGATATTTATTAAATACCTGCTAGAGGTGTAGCACTAGAACTGACACCCCATATGCTTTCTCACATTTTCTTAGTTTATGTTATTTCCAAAAAAGGGTTTGAGAGATCCATGTAGCTGTGATTCCCTCCCCGCTTCCTGCTTTGCTATGCATGTGGGAACATAACATCACTAAGATACCATATTCCTCTATTTGGGAGAAGGGAAGGAGAAGGATGACATTGGAGCCTGTTGTAAATGGCAGCTCTCTAGCTCACCAGTCCAGACACTGTGTGTTTTCTCCTCCAGCTCTCAGAGGTCCTGTCTTTCGTCATCAATGCTTCATGTTGCTTTACATCTTGTGTCCCTACTTACTTTGTGTATATGCCTTTCCCTCTATTTAAAACAGATGTGCTGGATTGTCTCGTTATCATCTGCCCTCTCCCTTTCAAACAGGGAACACTCTGTGTTTGAACAAGCCTTTGTTTTATTTGGGAGGCAAAGATGGATGGATGGATGGATGGATAGATCAATTAGTGGGCGGGTGGGTGGATGGGTATGAAAGCAAGCATGCATAACCTGAAGGCCAGGCAGCATTGTCCAGTACTGGGGTTATTACTGTTCTCAGGGGACCCCGATGTGTGCAGGATCCCTAAGGAAATAGGATCTGGAGTCACAGGCTCAAGATACTCCATTTGGAAAGGATCTGGAAATGTCTGACATCCTTCCTTGTAATCTTTCAAGAATTGACAGTGGTGGGCTTTTTTTTTTTTAATCTTCTTGTTTCTTTTATTATGAAAAATTTCAAACATTCAGAAAACAACCACGAGCCCACTACTGAAATGGAACAAATGTTAACATTTTGCCATATTTACTTAAAAAAACAAAATGAAGTTTTATAGCTGTAGAGTTTTCCTCATATAAATGCATGCTCCTTGTGTCATTCATGTCTTTGCATTAGCACCACCTTATCTGAGACACCGTCCCGAACTTCCTTTGTAATAGAGCCTCCCTCCATCAGCCTCTAACCTCTCTTGCTAGCACTTTCACTGCTTGACATACACAGTGCATTTTTCTGTCTTCTGTCTGTCTCCCTCCTAGCATGTCTGCTTCGTGAGAGCTGGGACATGGCTTTGTTCCCATTGAATCACCCTCATCTGGCATCAACTAGGATCAGATGAACAGAGATGAAGCCTCTTTTAGGCTTCCTGGCCCATCATCTCCCTCCATGTCTCTCTCCCCAGGGGCAACCACTGTCCTGAAGTTTAAATACCCTTCTCATCCTTGTCTTTATATACTCTAATTTTATTTACACCTTTAAATCTGTGTGTACATAGATGCCAAAACAATAGATGGTGTTGTGTATCTTTTTTTTTTAAATTAATTAATTTATTTATTTATTTTTGGCTGTGTTGGGTCTTTGTTTCTGTACGAGGGCTCTCTCTAGTTGCGGCAAGCAGCGGCCACTCTTCATCGCGGTGCGCAGGCCTCTCACTGTCGCAGCCTCTCTTGTTGCGGAGCACAGGCTCCAGACGCACAGGCTCAGTAGTTGTGGCTCACGGGCGCAGTTGCTCCGTGGCATGTGGGATCTTCCCAGACCAGGGCTCGAACCCGTGTCCCCTGCATTGGCAGGCAGATTCGCAACCACTGCGCCACCAGGGAAGCCCGGTGTTGTGTATCTTTAAATACATTAACTAAACAAGCTGTTTATATCCTCTGTAACTTGCTTTTTCTTGTTCGACGTTATGTGTTCAAGATTTTCTATGTGGATACATGCCCACAAGAATTTACTTCATATATTTCATATTCCTACAATATTCCTTCTAGGATTTTATCACAGTGGGTCCACAGCCTTTTAATAATGGCTATATTACCCTTCTTTTGTCAGGGAGTCTCTAAATCTGATCTGTGGTAACAATTGTACAAATCCTAGAAATGGGCTAAAAAATTAAGATGGTAAATTTTGTTATGTGTATTTTACCACAATTTAAAAAAAATTTTTTTAAACTTATTAAATTATACATTTAGGAAAAAATAAGTTAGAAGGGGCACCAATAAGGCTTGTATTCTTTGTAAAAGTAAAATCATTGTTAATGGTAATTTTAGAGACAATTTTACTCACCGTTGAATACATTTAATTATAACAGTAGCTTTTTCAAGGAATTGTGATATTCTTCTTTGTACCTTAGAAACTAGAATTCCCTCAAAGAAGACATACAAATGACCAACAGGTACATGAAAAGATGGGCAACATTACTAATCAGGGAAGTGAAAATCAAAACCACAATGAGATATCACCTCACACCTGTTAGAATGGCTATTATCAAAAAGACCAGAGGTAACAAATGCTGGCGAGGATGTGAACAGGGAACCAACCCTTCTATACTGTTGGAGGGAATGTAAGCAGGTGCAGCTGCTATGGAAAACAGTATGGAGCTTCCTCAAAAAATTAAAAATAGACCTATCATATGATCCCGCAATTCCATTTCTGGGTATATATCCAGAGGAAAAGAAATCATTGTCTTGAAGAGATCTCTGCACTCCCATGTTCATAGCAGCATTATTTACAGTAGCCAAGGTGTAGAAGCAAACTTAGTATCTGTGGATGGGTGGATGGTTAAAGAAAACATGGTATATATGTACATTGGAATCTTATTCAGCCTTAAAAAAGAAGGAAATCCTGTCATTTGCAATAATATGGATGAACCTGGAGGACATTATGCTAAGTGCAAGAAACCAGACAGAGAAAGACAAATACCACAGGGTATCACTTACATGTGGAATACAAAAAAAAAAAGGTAAATATGTGAGGTGATAGATGTGTTAATTAACTTGATGGGAGAATCTTTTCACAGTGTATATCTATATCAGATCATCTCATTGTATATTTCAAATATCTAAATTTTTGTCAATGAAGCTGGAAAAAGATAGAATTCCCTCAGAGATAAATCACATATTTCAATATATAGCTCTCCCGTATTAGAGAACCTTTAATGGCTTTTCTCCTAAGGAGAGAAAACTTGAGAACAAATATATTGAGTTGTTGCCCTAAAGTAATATTCAGAATTCTTGGCTTTTGACAAGATTCTAAATGTCAGGGAAGTCTGTTTTTGCAACAGCATGACAACTTGACTTCACACATCGGTACAGATTAACTGAGTGCCTGGGTTTTCTTTAAGACACATTCAAATATTCTCTTTCCAAGCTTCCTATTAAAAGCAGACTTGTTAGAGGACAAAGCTTTATTTATAAAGCATTTTGCAGATATAATTACAGGCATAATTGGAAAAGTTAAGGAAGATTTATCACCCATAATTTTGAATAATGACTCAGTAGACCTTGGCTAAATGTGAAACTGTTCTAGAAAGATCACATGATTGACCCTGTTTTTCATTTTGCTCATAAAAATCCATCCGGGCTGTCCCATGAATGTCTTGCTTCTAGAGATACAGTCAGATTTAATGAGCTATTTATCAGTTTCAAAACAGGTCCTGTTACTGCATTTCTTAAATTCGATTGGTATATTTCCCCAAACCCTACTAAACTTGAATACTTAAAAACACTATTTAAAACATATTTGGCAGTTAAATTAACTATCTAACCGTGGCTGTTTCACTTCAGTTCAATCAGCAGATGTTTATTGAGCATCTATCATGTTCCCAGCACTGTGCTAGGGCTGGGACTATAAGATGAATAGAACAGGGTTCTGGTCCTCCTGGACCACATCATCAGGTGGCTGAGACAGATATTTATCCAAGTTATCAAAGGAAATGGTCAGTGCTACAATAGAATTAGAATTGTCCTGTTCCTGCACGCTCCCTGTGTGGCCAGGACTCTTAGAGCAATAGATTACTACCCTCAGCAACGGTGCCAGGAAGTGCATGGGCAGGTGTGAAGGTGGTGATGGGGGGAGAGCTTTTAAACCTACCCACCATCTTCATCAACTTCCTTCTCCAAGCTGCCAATAATAATAATGACAGTAGTTTTTGATTTGGGCAACTGATCTTTTCTCAATCTTATATAAAGTATGACTTAAAACATCTTTAGAAACTTTTATTTTATTGAATTAAAAGTAGACTTTATTTTTAGTAGCAGTTTCAGGTTCGCAGCAAAATGGAGCAGAGGATACCCTCTGTCCCCACAGAGGCACAGCCTCTCCCACTGTCAACACCCCTGGACAGATAGTACATTTGTTGCAGTCTGTGAGCCTGCACTGACATTCCCCTCACAGTCCACAGTTTACCTTACTCTTTACTCTTGGTGTGGTACACTCTGTAGGTTTTGACTGATGTATAAGGACCTGTATCTGCAGTTACGGTATCATATAGAACAGTTTCACTATCCCCCCAATCCTCCGTGCTCTGCCTATTCATCCCTCCCTGTCTCTGTTTTATTGAACTTGACGTATAACCTAAGTAAGAACAGTTGGCCTGAAATGCAAAAGCGGCTCCAACTAGACTGTCACACCAAAGCCCTCCCGAGCACATTCTGGAGTCACTGCTATGTTACTTCCTTTGGTCATCCACGCCTCTGCGTGAGGGCTGCTGTGTTTAGCGCAAATGCTCACAGTTTATGTTAGAGTCTGTGGCATTAAATTCTGCGGTTTCAAAACCATTGAATGTGGTAGATGTGTTCATGGTCAATTTTTGTTCATCATCCTCCCTTTCCCATCACACTTTGACCACCCTTGTCTTTATAAAAAGGTCGGAAGTCTCCAAACAGAATCGCCTTTGTACTGTTGAGGGTCGGGGGTCTTCTGTGCTCCAAATGTCTGATTACAGTATAAACAGACCTATTTGCTTTTAGGGAAGCAAATGTTTTCTGTGTCCAGCTGAGCTTGTAAAATTTCATTAAGAAGCTAATCATTAGCCCTGATTAAGTGAACAGTGGATGTTTGGCATGAATATTTTAATTTTCTATTTCCAGGCTGGCTTAGCCTTCTCAAGGTTACTGATGGTCAGCTGGCACTGATAATTTTTCAGTCACCTGTGCAGTTTTCCACTCCATCATCAGAGAATCTCCTCCCCTCCCCCATTCAACTGGGAAAGAAAACCAGGGCTCTCCTAGAGTCCCAGACATGAAGCTGGTTCTCTGATGCTCATTAGAGGACTTTTTTTTTTTTTTTTAACATCTTTACTGGAGTATAATTGCTTCACAATGATGTGTTAGTTTCTGCTTTATAACAAAGTGAATCAGCTGTACATATACATACATCCCCATATCTCCTCCCTCTTGCGTCTCCCTCCCACCCTCCCTATCCCACCCCTCTAGGTGGACACAAAGCACGGAGCTGATCTCCCTGTGCTATGCGGCTGCTTCCCACTAACTATCTGTTTTACATTTGGTAGTGTATAAGTGTCCCTGCCACTCTCTCACTTCGTCCCAGCTTACCCTCCCCCCTCCCCCCATGTCCTCACGTCCATTCTCTGTGTCTTTATTCCTGTCCTGCCCCTAGGTTCTTCAGAACCATTTTTTTTCTCTTGCAATTGAAGTAGTGAATCTCATTGCTGCCTACTCCAGTGCAGGACAAGAGACTAAACTCTGCTCTCTTTCTAATTCAACTTGAAATTGCCATCATTTCTATCCCTCCATATTTGACTTTATAAACATTGCAGGCTTTAACAAAGATCAGATTTCTTTTTACCGATACTTACAAGTCAGTAGGAAGATGTGCTTAATATTACGCTTTTACTTTCAAATCTAGGAAAGATCATAAAAGATAAAGATGCAAAAAGCTTAAAGCAGTTACCGCCAGTGACTCAGACGTTATTAATATCGTTGTGGGCACAAGGAATTGGAATGGTGTTAGAATGATTTTCTCCGGGGAAGAATGCATCATGACAACGTTTTCCAAAGTGTGTTTCTCAGAGGCCACAATAAATTTGACTAGTGTTTAGAAGGGGAAAAAAAGATATTTTGTGGCTAAATAAAATTGGGAAGCACTTCTACTGCAAATTTCCTTGTTTTAGTGATTTACAATGTGTATTGCTATATTAAAGGCTCTGGGAATTCCTGCCGTAAGGAAACCTGTTTAACTTTCTTCAACACAGTGTTTCAAATTCATTTGGCTTCAAATGCCTACTTTTTTTTTTTTTAATTTTCATGTAGCACCTGGAACCAACCCTCAGAGCCAATGGGATATACTTACACTTCGGGATATCATGTAGAATGAGAGTCTCTGGAATAGTCTGTGGCAGTGGTTCTTGAACTTGAGTGTGCATTAGAATCCTGGAGGACTTGTTAAAATACAGGTTGCTGGGTCTCACCCCCGTAGTTTCTGATTTGGGAGGTCCAGGGTGGGGTTGAGAACCTCTTTTTCTAATAAGTTCCCAGGCAGTGTTGTTGATGCTGGTTGGGGACCACACTTTGAGAACCACTAGTCCATGTTCAAACTGGAAGGAAACAAAAGTTATGGGGGATGGGGGTGGTACCACAGGTGCGCTGCTGTACAGTATACAAGTTAGTGTACTCATACAAGATATACTGGTCCAACCTGCTGTGTGTCAGGCACCATGCTAGGTGCTGGAGATGATCCTTGCATTCAAGCTTACAGTATAGTGGAGAGATAGACAGTAAATGGGTAAAGGAAATGAGTCATAGGTCCATATGAATTGAGAGGACTACTGTGAAGGAAGCCAGCAGTGTGTGTGCTGTGATACTGAATAAAAGGTGGTCGGGAACGATCTCTCTGGGGTGGCAGGGACATTTCAGCTGAGACTGGCCGTGAGAAACCGGGGGGCCATGAGAAGATGGGGATGATGTTTCAGTCTGGATAAAGCCACGAGCAAAGGCCCTGGGGGGGGTTGGTGGGGGGCAGAGTAGCAAGTTCTGGGAATGGAAAGAAGGCCAGGATGGCTGGAGGACAGTGAGAGAGAGAGAGAGTAGGGAAGAAGAAGAGGTTGGAGAGGAGACCAGGAAGGGCCGGGTCACTGGAGCTGAATGAGGCAGTTTGGGTGTAATTCTAAATGCGAAAGGTTCTGGTGACTTTTGTAAACAGTCGCTCTGGGTGTTGTGTGAAGGAAGGATTGTAGGGGAAGAGTAAAAGCTGTGAGACCAGCAGGAAGACCATAGCTGGAGTCAGGGTAGAGATGATTTGCCTGGGTGGTCAGGCGGCCACATATTCATGAGCTCTAGGGGGCGCCACTCCCAGGGATTACTTGTGGCTGTTAGCTGTGGAGAGATGCGTATTGCTTCCTAGCGTATCTCGGAGGTAGATCATCCGGGATTTGATGATGGGTTAAGTTGTGAGGGGCAAGGAAGAGACAGGTGCCAGGAATGACTCCTGAGCAACAGAGAAGGGGAAGTGCTGCAGGAGTAGGAACCAGTTCATTTCAGAGAGAGAGGAGGGAACTAAACAGTTACTTTTCAGGGCGACAGTGAAGTGACCATAGCCCATTATTCTGCAACTATAGTAATTGGCTGTTTGCTGGTACACAAAAGAAATGATATTGGGGTTTAATAAATACTCTTATTAGAGAGTTGCTCTATATATTGTGTATCAGTGGTTGCCTGGTAGCCCAGAATTAGAAAACAAATAAGGCCATTTAACACTAAGCATAATTTTGTCTTTCTCTAATAATTCAGAGAGCACTTCAGAACCTCACAGAGACTGTTACTGTTGCTGTGTAACAAACCACCGCACAGTTTAGTGGCATAAAACAGCCATTGTATTATGCTCATGGATTTTGTTGGGTTAGGAATTCAGACAGGGCACAGCGGGATAGCTTCTCTCTGTTCCATGGTGTCTGGGCTCAGCTGGAAAGACTTGTCAGCCGGGGGGACTTGACAGATGGGGGCTGGAATCATCTGGAGATGTCTTCACTCACGTGCCTGGCAGTTGATGTTGGATGTCGGCCTGAGCACCTCCACGCGGGCTCTCCACATGGCCTGGGCTTCCTCACTTCTCGGTCCCTACACATAGGTGAACTTCTGACATGGCAGCTCAGGGCTCCAAAGGCGAGTCATCATTGCAAAGATCTTGAATGTTTGAATTATACGAAACAGGTTGCTGAATTCATGTTCTGTTTAATAGAATGCTAGATAAGAAAGAGATTGCCTTGCTTGCATGCTGCCTCGGGGATAATTTGGGAAGAAGAGCCTGCTTTAGGGAAAGAGCTGGCTGTTTTGCATTAGAACAGATGACAGGGATATTCTCGCTTTGGCTGTGAGCCAGTCATGTGATAAACAAGTATTTTTCCAGCCTCTTCTACTTGCCCAGCTCTCAGGGGTGAAGCAACCAAGCATAGTTCATGCTTATCGGATAATAAGAGGATGTTTATAAACTAGGACATATAAGAACTGGTTTGGAATTATTTAAAAACATTACCTGGATTCAGATTTCCCCAAACCTCTATTCATAGATCCATTCTGGTGAGTTTCATCCATGAAGTAGCAATGCACAATGCTTCCTTAGAAATTGTTCTTGATGTGGATCTTGGGTAGCCCTTGATGACTAGAAGACACCAGTCTGAGTTGGATGGTCTAACCCTAAGATAAAATCCTTGGTCTAAGGCAGTAGATTCCAAAAAGGGGACTATAGGCCTCCCAAGAAGTGTTCAAGATGATCCACTGAGGGCAATGGAATACCTATTTCTTAAATAGGTATTCTTAAAAAAAATTTCTTAAAAAAAGAAATTTCTTAAAATTTCTTAAAAAAAATTTCTTAAAAAAATTTATTTTTTATTGCTTAAATAAAGTTTAATATATATTTCTTTAAAAAATTTCTTAAAAATTTCTTTAAAAAATTTATTTCTATTCTTAAAAAAATTAAATATATATTTTGTGTGTGTCATAGAATATTAAATATGTAATGCATGTATGAAATTTATGATTGGTTAATTAAAAAAATCATTTTGTTTGTGCTCAAAAAGTTGTTTTTTGCTGATGGAGTACAGCTTAAAGGTGTGTTTTATCACATTTATTCCTTGTTGCTAATGCTTTTCAAACTTTATTATGCAAATCACCTAGAGAAACTTGATTTTTCTCAGCTCAAGAGTGATTAGAATTTGGGGAATTGATTCACACTAAGCTCACAAGAGAATGATTTATCAACCAAAATGCCAAATTTATTAATTTCCAATAGCTGGAAAACTAGACCTATCATTGATAGATGTTATGCTTTTATTCTTGGACAAAGTGATTTATCTCAGGATATGAAGTATCAGAAAGCTGTGTGTCTTTTAGACACAGAACTGCATTTTCTGAGCTTCTCTAGTGTTTAGGGCTCTTCTTACATATGACCTCCTGGTTACCACTCTCTATTCCTAGCTCACCTGGCTCACAGGTGCTCACCCACAGGAAGTGAGATGCAGCATGTGACCCCCTCACTGTGGTTGGTGTTCAGTCCACCTTTCTGGCACCCTGGTAATCAGAGGTGCCGGTGGCAGCGGTCAGATTTTGTTCACCAAAGGTGAAAAGCTTGTCTGGTCAGCTCCTCTGTCAGGTGACACCTCCCACCATGTTGTCATATTTTGATTTTGTTCATCTGATCCTGTGCGTCTCCAGTCACAGGGTCTACTAGAGGGGATGTTTATCTGGCCCTTGGACATCTTGATTACCCTGGAATTTAGGTGAGACTGGGTGGGACACCTTATCCTTCCCCACCTCTGTCCCACCCTGACTTCTTTCCCTCTTCCCATCAGCCAACCAGAATGGGGGAAAGAGTAAAAACATGGATTACATAACACAGGCAACATTTGTTGAGTGCTAACCGTATACTAGGCAACTGTGCTTTATTAGCATCATTTTATTCCATCTCACAAATTCCCATTTTACAGACAAAGAAATGGAGGCTCCAGTAATTTGCCTGAGACCACATGGCTCTAGGTGTCAGGGCCAGGACTGGAACCAGATCCCTCTGCTTCCAGAGCCCACTGTTGCACTGTCATCCTTAGAGATGGCTAAAATCCGAGGCAGAATCAACTAAGTACAAACAAATTTCAGGGACCAGGGAGGGGAGGAACTACTGCTTTTGAGAGATATTGCTGGGAAGGCATTGCTGAGAGGGCCTGGAGGAGGTTGAGGGCTGTGCCTTCTAAAGTTAAGACATCTTAGGGGTGGAGAGACGCGGGGGAGGAAGGCGGTTCTGGTTAAGAGGCAGGCCTGACTGAGCAGAGGTCTGGGGCCAGGAAAGCCAGCTCTGGGGCGGGGAGGGTCCCTTGGCAGGGGGTGGTGGGGCGGGTAGGGGCGGGCTGCAGGGAGGGGAGCAGTAGGAGGTGAGAGAAGCTTGCGGCAGGGCGACCTTCACCCTCGCATAGAAAGCTGCCTCTCCGAGTAGGGATGACGTCATCACTGCGCATGCCCACTGTGGAGGCAAAGCCTGCCCTTCCTTCTTCCACCGAGAGACCACGCTGCGGGGAAGGGCTCTCTAGAGAGCTGCTCTTCGGCTGAAGGAGGTGCCTGACCTGCCTGACCCCACAGCGTGGCTCCGGAGAACCAGAACCGAGGGAAAGGGCTTCCTGTGTCAGGCCGCCTGGGAACTCCAGGGACACAGCAGCTGTACTTCCCTCCCTCTTCCCCACACCCTTGACCTCGTGCTGCCACAGAGGGGTCTGATACCCAGACACAGCTGGTAGCATCTGAGGCCAGACCTCCAGTGACCTGAGGAATGTGGAAAAGTCCCCGCTCAGCCAAGTTGGAAATCAAGTCGGTTCTCACCCCTGAATAAAATTTCCCTAGCAACTCCGGTCCTAGCTGAGGGACATGGCTGGACTGGGATGTGGGTCCCCCAATACACCTCAACCTTTTGGGGAAATCCATCCTTCTGGGAAATTCTTGAGGGATTGAGTCAGTGTTATCTTCAGTCAGTGTTAGAGGTGGATGAGAGCCACAACCATGCCACACACCCATCCAGACTCTGGCATCCCTAACCCCCTGTAGACAGCAGTTCTCTGCCTCACCACAGAAACCTGCAGACCCTCTTCTTGTTGGAGTTTAGGTTTTGTTGAGTCTAAATAAAATCAAGACATGACTCTCTCTTATTCCTCCAAGAAATGCATATTGAGCACCTACTGTATGCCAGATGTGGTACTAGGTTGATACAGAAATGAATAAGACTATCTCTGCCCTGAGCTCACAGCCTGGTTAGTAGGAGTCAGGAAAAAAGGAGGGCAGACAATCAGATGTGATGGTGCCACGAAAGAAGATTGTAGAATAGAGGGGGTGGGGTAGAAAATCAGAAGAGGTTTCAGAGGAAAGGTCAGTTGAGCTGCATGTGAAAAGACTCTCCCAGGCAACTCCAAAAACCCAAATCAGGGGCTCCCCGTTTTGTGATATTAAAATAAATGTTGCCTTATGTTACGTCAACTGTCCCTGCTTCTTCTCAAGGGGGAATGTTTTGTGTTGACTGTCTCAACGCCCTCACACTTCCACATCCTTGCCAGCACTTGTTATTTGTGGTCTTTTTGATACTAGCCAACCTCATGTCCTCTTTTGTTATCTTGTCATTATTTTACAATTCAATGGAAAAAATAATAAATTTTACACAATTTTAAGGTGTAGACCGCTCTCAGAAACACATATGGTATGCAAAGCAAGATACATTTAAATTAAAAATCATTCCCTTCCATGAATGCATAAGGTCAGTAGAGAAAAGATAACACTCGCAAGCAAGCAAACCAACCAAATATGTGTTAGTGTTTAACCCATCCATGGAATGCCATATCCCCATGTCCTGTGGTGTTGAGTAGGGTATTTGAGATCTTCTGGGGAAAGACCCCATTCTTGCCTTCTGTATACTCTCAGAAGCCAGATTTTCAAGTGAGGATCCTAAGGGGCTCTTAACTCATGTGAAAAAGTACTGGTTAGTCTGGAAATACTAAGCAATTTGAAGTTGGGTTGGGGAAAAATATCCCCTATAGTCCACGGTTACGAAGGCCAGTTGTGTCCCCAGTGACCTTTTTCTCTGATGGTTGTTCTCAAGTGGTATGGGTTTTTTTGAGCTTGTCCTGAAGGTGGAGCGATGCATCTTCTGTTCCCCTTGTCTCCAAGAAGGGCTGTTATGTAACCATCTCCACGTTCTGGGACCACTCACATCAGGCTCTAATTAGAGGGCTTGGGAGGCCTGCCATCTTGCAGTCTTCCCTCGCTAAGCAGAATGCTCTGTATTGAATCATTGCAGTGTGTTTGGCTTTCTGTACTATTAGCACAATTTAGGAAGGGCGTAGATGAGTGCTCCTTTGCTTTTTGTTGTAGCAAGTGGCCCCCTGTTTATTTTCCTGAGTACCTTTAATGATTCTGTGGTGGCTTTACTTCTAATAAGTTAATAAGGGAGACTTTGATTAATAGCGTAGGTGTCTTGGATAGCAAAACTCCCCTGTCGAGTGTCAGAAAGGTTTAGTGAGCTTTCTAGCTTGGGGATGCCTAGTTCGAAGGTTTTTCAGCTTTGGAGGAGGAGAGAAAGGGCACAGCATCCAGCCCCCAAGGGCAGCTCCCATCTGTCTGTCTAGGTTGCTGACTCTGCTGAGCTACCGAGACTGGATGAGAAAGGAGGCCTTCATGGCAGCAGAGATACATTCTCAGCAAGGATTTAGAGCTGCTGGGGGGTAGATGTTTTAGGTGGTTCCATGAGAGGAAAAGACTCCACTGTGGGTCCCACGAGATAAAGGACGAATTATGCGAGGCCCAACTCTGGAGTCTGGGAGAAGCTTTGGTTACTTTGGTTGAGGTGGGACAGGTAACAATGGCCAAGCCCACCGAGTTGACTGCTTGAGGCTGGAGAGGAAACAGGCAAAGCACTGCTGTGGGCCAACTTTGAGCAGGCATTGCCAGCCCTTCTTCTGGTAAACAAATACCATTTCTTAACAGTAAAACTGTTTCCCCAGAAACTGTTCTGAATCTCCTTATTTAGTCTAATCACCAAGGGGAGCTAAAAAAAATTAGGATAAGCCACAAAGATGTCAATAATAATAATAAGATGGCTGACATTTATTGGACATCTGATTTGTGACTGCAAGGGAGGTGATCCTGTTTTCATTTTATAGAAAAGGAAAATAAGTCTCAGAGAGGCTGATTTATTTGCCCAAAGTCACACAGCTCCTAAGTGGCAGAGGAGGGATTCAAAGTCAGGTCATTGTGACTCCAGAGTGTATGTTCTTTAGGCCACAGGAGGATGCCTCTAATGAAAAGGTGTGGGTGTGCATGTGTCCATCCCTATCCTGCAGGTCACTTGACAGGAAAGGTCAGAGTAGGACCAAAGGTCCAAAGTGCCGTGAGGAGGGTGGAAGCAGGTTCTTCCTTGGCGAGGAATTCGTACCAGCTAGTACAGCCCTGTGTAGTTTTGTGAGAGAACACAGAGAATGTGGAATCAGGACACCCAGAGTCACCAAAAGTTGGTGTGTGACTTTTGGCGAGTCATTCAACTCTCTAAGCCGGCCTTGATTGCTGTCCTGTTAAATGGGGATAACAATACCTACTTGATCAGTCTCCCTGACTTTTCCTGTGATGCATTGTGCAGGATGATGCTTTGGCAACTCTGTGGAGCATTATACAGATTACAGTTTTTCCAGGTTTATTCATAAACATAATATTTTGTCATTTGCAAAGAAACTCATTTGCATATCAATTATTCAAAACCTTACTACAAGATAACGAAGGTTTTGGACAGGAGATAACATCCAGTGCTTTACTATTTATATTTAATTACTTACAACTAGCTCTTGTTAGAGCAGGCCTGTTTTTTGTTTGTTTGTTTGTTTTGTTTCTGTTTTGTTTTTTAAATAGGAAAGTCTTTCTTATTTACAAAAGGAATTTTGGTTTTTCTGTTTCTAAACTGTGTTAATATAAATCTTGAAATACAGGCAAAGAAAGAAGAAAGTGAAGAACACCCATAATATTCTTTACCCAGAGGTTATCATTGTTAACATCCTGGTTTATTGAGCCGATCTGATATCTTAGGCCCTGATAACTGCATTGGTGATTTTTATAATCGGTATTATATATAAACTCTGTTTCTATAATATCCACCTGGAGGCTGAAAAAAAAAAAACTTGTAAAGAGATACTAATCATTTTAGTTAAGATTTTTTCTCTTTTGTTAAGATGATTTTTTGTGGACCACAGAAACTGTTTTTATAAACTTTCGCTGTTAATTCCCCTCCCCCACCCCCAAATAAAAAAGAGAGATAGCGAGAAACAGACCCAGTATCTAAGAGTTATTGTTGTGTCCAGAGTAGCTTCCTTTGAGCATTGTCTCCTTTCATGCCACACTCTTTCTTTCTCTGTTTGCTATTTTCTAACACTGCATAAGTGTGTGTCTGCTCTTTGCTGATGTGTGTGATTAATCTAATATTAGTCCACTGTAGTAAATAGCCCATTGTCGTAAATAGCCTGGAGCCAAGAAAGTGAGATTCTTTGAGGTTCCGTGAAGGCAGGGACCCTCTCTTGAATGCTGCTGCATCCCAGGACTGAGCATCGTGCCCAGCACATAGTAGGCTCCAGTAAATATTTTGTCATTTGTATGAATGAAAGGTTCCACCACTGCCATTACCAGGTATGTGACTTTGGGCCAATCAATTAAATTCTCTGGATGTCTCTAATACCCTTCTAGTTTAGATATTTTATAATTCTAGGCTTCCTCTCCTGAGATTTTGATTCTGACACTGTGTGATCATATACCTGATGACAAACTTTCACCATTGCTATCCCCTTAAAGATGTTAAAACCTAGCAACTGCCTTCTCTTCATCCTTTTATCAATAGGAGATAATTTTCCAAGTAATGAACTGATTTTCTTAGTTATCTGCCTCTCCTATTAGACATCTTTGTTTGTTGAAGAAATTGGTTAATGATCTAATTAAAAGAGACAGGAAGCCTGGGGTGGGGCCCTAACAGAAACTAGACTTGTCACTAGACTTGTTGGAACCAAGGGCAGTTCCAAATTGTGGCCTCCCTTAAATATCCTTAGCAGTAAAACCTTCCCACCATGTATACAAGAGTTATGGTTTCTCATGAGAAACTATTTACCAAATGCATTAAGTTTAAAGACACTGCTTCTTCTTATACTTGGGATGCTGCACAGAGCATCTGTGAACTTTATTAGCTTTTAGGATGCAGGGGGAGGTAGTGCTGGGAAGATCTGCCTTGGTTTCATCAGAAGCTCCAGATGATTGCCTTTGCAGTGGGTGGATGTGTATTACTGTTTCACTGGCAACAAAACCCAAGCATGTTGGCCAGTTTTCCAGTCTGTAGGACTAGAGGACTAGTTTTTTTTGCGGTACGCGGGCCTCTCACTGTTGCGGTCTCTCCCGTTGCGGAGCACAGGCTCCGGACCCGCAGGCTCAGCGGCCATGGCTCACAGGCCCAGGCACTCTGCGGCATGTGGGATCTTCCCGGACCAGGGCACGAACCCGTGTCCCCTGCATCGGCAGGCGGACTCTCAACCACTGCGCCACCACGGAAGCCCTAGAACCCTTTTCTATGTTCTGTTTCCACTGACTCTCGAGAAATGTTTCTGGCCAAACGAAATCAGGGCAACAGAATAAATAGTTGGTGTCCCATCAGTTTCCCCAGGCAGAGTCTGCCCTAAAAGGACTCTGTCACTTGGGAATTTCTGAGCGCTGTGGTAAGATCCCAAGGGTGCTCTGGTAATCTGCTGGTGACATGTTGCAGTGGACCCACAGGTTAGGCATAAACCATTCAGTTTCATACTTGTACTTAGTTTTCTAGATTTATTTTTCTACATCCTTACCCAATACACATTTGTCAAAGGTTTCATTGAGGAAATGTAAATGTCCTAAGAGATTTTGTGGAGAAATCTTGCTTGTGCCTGTTTTTAAAGCATATAGACTTTAATCCAGCACCCCCTTCTTTTGCCAGAACTTCACTTTTATGTCTATACATGAGCAGGACATAACATGAATTGCCTCATTTCCTTTCATGACTTTGCCATTTCTTTTCTTCCTCGTAACTGAATTGTTGCGTAGGTGTATTTTTTTAACTCTTAAATGTAGACTTCTTTATGTTATGCAAAAGAGAATATGTTTCATTTGTCTGCTTGAGTATTTTAAAAGCAGCTTTATTGAGATATAATTGACATACAGTAAACAAAAATTTGGAGTTTTGACATGTTTACACCCATGAAACCATCACCACAATCAAGATAATGAATACATCCGTCACCCCCAGAAGCTTCCTTGTGCCCCTTGGTAACCCCTTCCTCCCACCCTTTCCAATCTCCCTTCCAGCCTCCTCAGGCAAACCCTGATCTGCTTTCTGTCACTGTACATTAGTTTGCATTTCCTGGAATTTTATGTAAATGGATTCATACAGTACATACTCTTTCTTGCCTGGCTCCTTTCATGCAACAAAATTACTTTAATTCATCCATGTTGTCACATGTAGCAGTAGCTCATTCCTTTTAATTGCTGAGTAGTGTTCCATTGTATGAAAATACCACAGTTTGTTTATCCATTCATCTGTTGATACAAATTTGGATTGTTTCCAAGTTTTGACTATTAAAACAAAGCTGTTACGACTTGTGGCTACCAAGGGGGAGGGGGCTGAGGGAGGGATGGATTGAGAGTTTGGGATTAGCAGATGCAAACTGTTGTATACAGAATGGATAAAGAACAAGGTCCTACTATATAGCACAGGGAACTATATTCAATATCCTGTACTAAACTATAATGGAAAAGAATATGAAAAAGAATATATATAATATATACATAAGTGAATCACTTTGCTGTACAGCAGAAACTAATACAACATTGTAAATCAACTATACTTCAATAAAATAAATTTTAAAAAATAAAGCTGTTACAGGCATTCATGTACAGGCTTTTGTGTGGACATATGCTTTCTTTTCTCATGGGTAAATACCTAAGAGTAGAATATCTGGATCATATAGGTCTAATGATCAATGTCACTGAGCATTACTTCATGTGCTTATTTGCTATCTGTATATCTTCTTTGGTGAAATATCTGTTCACACCTTTTGCCTACTTTTTGATTGGATTGTTTTCATATTAGTGAGTTTTGAGATTTTCTGGGTATATTTTAGATAGAAGTCCTTTATCTGATATATACTTTAAAATATTTTCTTTCACTTTGTGGCTTGTCTTCTCATCCTCTCAACAGTGTGTTTCAAAGAGCAGAAATTATTATTTTTGATGCAATCCAGTTTATCAATTTGTACTTTTATGGGTCATGCTTTGGCGTTATATCTAAGAGATCTTTGTCTAACCTGAGGTCACAAGGGATTTCTCCGATGTTTCCTTTAGAATTTTAAGTTTTACATTTAGTTCTACGTTCCACCTTGATTTAATTTTTGTCTAGTGTGCAGGGTTTGGGTTGGAGGTTTTTTGTTTGTTTTTGCTTATGGATATCTAATTGTTTCAGTGCCATTTGTTGAAAAGGCTATCTTTTTTTTTTTTTTTTTTTTTTTTTTTTGCGGTACGCGGGCCTCTCAGTGTTGTGGCCCCTCCCGTTGTGGAGCACAGGCTCCAGACGCGCAGGCCCAGCGGCCATGGCTCACGGGCCCAGCCGCTCCGCGGCATGTGGGATCTTCCTGGACCGGGGCACGAACCCATGTCCCCTGCATCGGCAGGCGGACTCTCAACCACTGCACCACCAGGGAAGCCCAAAAGGCTATCTTTTTACCAGTGAGTTGCCCTTGTACCTTCTTTGAAAATCATGTGTTGTCCATATATGTGCCTTTGCACCAATTCCAAATTGTCTTGATTACTGGAGCTTTATGATAAGTCTCAAAATCAGGTAGTATTCATTCTCCAACTTTATTCTTCTTCCCTACTAGTACTTTTTACTTATGAGAATTTTGTTCTTAGGTCTGGAGTATTAGGGCAAGAGTAGCAATTATAACAAACAATAACTTTCACTTTGTTTACTTATAACTATTCAGAGAGTCAGCAAGAGCATGAGCAATGGAATCGGATCTGGTTCTGAATCCTGGTTCTACCACTAATTAGCTGTGTGACTCTGGTCAAGTTACTTATCATCTCAAAGTTTCAGGCTCCTCCACTGTAAAATAGGGATGATAATATGTACCTCACAGTATTGTTTTAAGGAACAAATTAGAAAATATAAAAATCTCTGATATAATTTTTGCTTAATATACATTAATTTAGTTAAAAAATTAATGCAATAAAATATATAGTATTTAGTTACCTAAGGCATATATAATCAAAATGTCTTTGGCATTCTCATTTCTCTTATTTTATCTTCTTTTTTTTGGCCACACAGCTTGCAGGATCTTAGTTCCCCGATCAGGGATCGAACCTGGGACCTGGCAATGAGAGAGCACCGAATTCTAACCACTGGGCCAATTCCCGCCAGGGAATTCCTATAGTTTATTTAAAGTCTTTTAATAAGACTTTAAAATCTCATTTTAAAGTCTTTTGAGTGATTATTGTTTAGTTTCTATAATTAGGTGTAGTTTTGAGGTTTGAATTTGAACATTTTTGATATAGCAAAACGTACTAGTGTTTCCCATACATCTGTGTTACATTCAGATGGATGGGTTGAAATACCAACAGAGTGAGAGTTGAATGAGGTTGTTCAATGTTGCAGGTGTATAGGGGCAGAGATTAACCATCACTTTTGAGGCATAGAAAATTCCAGCCAAGGAAAATCCAGCTCCATGGGATCACTCATGCATGGAAGAAGAATGACGATTGTAAATCTGAATTTTTCTCTTATGGTGACTTGGGGTAGACATTGACCCATCTCTGCTGTGTCTAGGTGAAGGCATAACGAGTTTTCACTGAAAGTTGAATTAAGCAATATTTTAAAAAACCCTCCGCACATCATAAGAAAAAGACTAATAACTGAATTTGGAAATGGATAAAGGATATGTACAGGCAGTTTGCAGTTGAAGAAGCCAGAACTTTTAGTAAACATATGAAAAGAATCTTAACCTCACTTGTATTTAGTGAAATATAAATCAAAGCCACAGTGAAATACCATGTTAGGTATATCATATTGGCAAAGAGTAATAAGGTTGATAATAGCAAATATTGGCAAGGATATCAGGGAAAGGAACTAATTAATATTTGACTGGTGGGAGTATAAATTGGTGAACCATTTTTTGAAAGCTATTTGGCAATACCTAATAAAGTTGAACATGAATATTCCCTAAGATCCAGCCCTTTCATTTCTTGGTATCTGCTCTAGGGAAATGCTCATACATATTCCCAGAGAGACATGTACAGAATGTACATTGCAACGTCGTTTGTGGTAGTGAAGAACTGAAAACTGCCTAACCTAACATGTCTCTGTTTCTGTGTCTCTGTGTCTCTGTCTCTGTCTCTGTCTCTGTCTCTCTCTCTCTCTCTCTCTCACACACACACACACACACACGCACACACACACACACAAGTTATTTTCAGGACCATTTGCAAGTCACAATACTCATGACATTTTACCCCTAAAACTATTTTTTTAAAAACAGAGTTCTGGGGCTTCCCTGGTGGTGCAGTGGTTGAGAGTCCGCCTGCAGATGCAGGGGACACGGGTTCATGCCCTGGTCCGGGAAGATCCCACGTGCCGCGGAGCAGCTGGGCCCGTGAGCCATGGCCGCTGACCCTGCGCGTCCAGAGCCTGTGCTCTGCAACGGGAGAGGCCACGATGGTGAAAGGCCTGCGTACCGCAAAAAACAAAACAAAACAAAACAAAAACAGAGTTCTGAAGCAGATGTAAAAAACGTTAACATATTTGACATGTTTGATTTTGCTGGTGGGAACATACAGATCTGGTATTTTCTGTACTCCTCTGTATTTGTGAGATGTTAAAAAGAAACATGATTTTTGTTTCCCTCCTTTGCTTTCTTTTCTTCTTCACAAATTTCTTTTAATTCCCCACCTTCAGACTAAACATCTTTCCCGTTCTGCCTACTGTTTGATTTAAATCTTTAATGTGTCTTTGGCTCTTTTCCTCATATGATTTGAAGTATCTCCAAGGTACATATACATATCCAGAGTTCTTTAGATATCTGCTTGCTTCTAGTGATCTCCGTTCAATATCACATAAGCTGGTTGGGCCTAAGTTGTTAGTTATTTCTTCGCTTCTTTGGTATTAGTGGGAGTTTGAGTTGACGATTGGAACTTAACTTTTGAATTTCATGACAGGAGAGGTTTGCAGAGTTTGTTTTCTAATATTGCTCCATCTGCCTGTCTTGGTATATAAGATATTTCTATGTAGGGAGGGATGTTTGTTTTAGTGTATGACAGATACTTACAATGAAGATTAGATCATGCACTTCTAGCTGAGAATTTCCAAAGCATGTAATAAACAGTTCTTAATCTTCAAAAGAGAGGCTTGGGGTGCCCCCTCAGTCGGCCTGCCTACGCAGTATTTTCAGCTGCCAGAATGGACTCTCTGCCCATGTCAAACTCACTTTACATGAACAAACTTCTAGTTCCCTATTTTCTTTCGTCTGCTTCTTTGGTAAACAGACGACAGAAACTTCCTCTGCCTGATCTTTCTATGACATACTGCAAATTTAGCTCAGACGCCAGCTGGCTGTGTGTCTTTGGCTATTCATAGAAAGGGAGGGTTTACCTTCCTTCCTTCTGAAGAAACCTGATTTTTTTCCATGGGTCCGAATCTGTTTGCCAAGGGCTATTTGGAATGGGAGCTCCTGGGGAATGGAAAAAGATCTCTCTTTTTGTGGCACTTGAACAGTCTATTTAAAAACTACATTGATGAGTTATTTCTAATCTGTGCTTGCTTTTGAATTGTTTTCTCCTCTTGTATTCCTGGGTGTTGTAAAGACCTACAC
This sequence comes from Mesoplodon mirus, assembly GCF_964341445.2. Classification (NCBI taxonomy): domain Eukaryota; kingdom Metazoa; phylum Chordata; class Mammalia; order Artiodactyla; family Ziphiidae; genus Mesoplodon; species Mesoplodon mirus. The sequence goes on from NC_138984.1 coordinate 38,873,425, forward strand.
AACCATTCATGAGCTGTTGGTCGTCACAGAGAATCCACTTGGGTAACAGATAGAAGTGAATGCAAATGGTACAGAACATGTAGCTCGGCCACTCTGCCCGAAGGCTTCTCTGGTCCTAGCCTGGTCCTGGATTCTAATTTTGATCCAGAAACTACCCCTAAGGCAGCCTATAAGATACAGGCTGGGCTCTGTGACTGACCTGGAAGTCTGACCCAGGGCTTCCGAAGTTCCCATTTAAGCTGGAGCCAGTGGGGCCTCTTGAGAGTCCTGGGCAAAATTTGTTTACTTCCCAGTTCAGGAGAGATTCTTTTCTTGTCGGTTTAGACTTCCTGCCCAGGCTTGGTCGGAACTGGACAGGTTTTGGGGCAATATTTACTACAACATTTGTCTCAGTTTATTTTCACAAATCTTTTAACATCACAAATATCACTAATTACCATGTCCCTGCTTTTGTTTCTGTTCTGATGCCCTAAATTTGGAAACTGGTAACTGGACTGTGTCTTTAGGGTGAGGACTGGATGTTTTAAATTTTCTGTTCCTAACATCTACCACAATGTCTGGGAGATAATACCTTCTCAATAAATGTCTGTGCCTAGAAAATATGGCTGAATAAATGGTTGTAAAACATATCCCAATGTCACTGTACTTCTTTTATCCTTCTCCAATTTTCTTTTTTTTAACTTTTGTTTTCATCTCTCTTAGACCAAAGTCTTACATGGTTTCTAGCATCATTTGTACTGCTTCCTGTAACTCTTCCTTCATACCTCTTCCCCCAAAGTTTGTTCAGTTAAAAAAAAATAAGGTCTTGTTTTCTCCCTTGGGCTTTGTCCTTCATGTTTAAATGATTTTAAACATTACTTGTATCTCTTTCTCCTTCTTCTATAGTATTATCTCAGGCTCCTGCTGGTTGTTATGCCTGCTGACTCTGGCTTATGGGAAATTAATTGTTTCTACGTGGGTCTGTGGTTTAGGCTGGTGAGCTCATCTTCAGCGGAGGTTTAATATGTGGGAATCCTGGACTGCTTGGATTGAGGGCACATCTCTCCAGATAGATTTTGTTTCTTCTTCTTGGCACCCTAGGGGTATCCTTGGCTTAGAACCAATTTTTATGCCAATTTTTTAGCTTGAAAGTTTCTAGACTACAAAGGTATTGTGAATTCAAAACCCCAAACCACACGAGGGCAGACTCTGGGGACGTGGATGCTCAGTGGAGACACTTTTGTTCTTCCACCAAGAATCTAGGCCAAGGCATCACTTTGCCATCTGCCTATGGAGTGTCTGGCTTTTTCTCGAGCTCACCATTGCACTTCAAGGATCTTTCTTCAAGACCACTTCATGGGTCTTCCAGTTCCAGTTCTCTACCTCACCTCCCATCCCTGAGCAAGTGTTCAGTCCCAGGCTTCTGGGGTATGACTTCTCCCTGCAGGGTAATAAGCTCATGTGCTTCCAGCTTTGGTTCTCACTTTACTCTTCATTTTACTATTACTTTAACTTACTGTAAGCTCATTTAAATGAATGTTTACTATATGTTTACTATATGTTTGTCACATTTTCCCCAGAATCTCTTAGGGATTATAATGGAAAGTTTTTAAGACTATCAAGGCAACTTCTAAGATGATGTTCTTGCTTCCTTTTTTATAAAGAAAAAAGTTTTAGGTTGGTAGCCAACACACCTAATTCTTTGACATCAGTTTGCTGTGTTGGGCAAGTCATATAATCTAGGGGTCAGATTCCCTATCTTTTAAATAGTGGTAACAAGACTTAACAACACAGTTCTGAAAGGTGTTTCTCCTCTGATAGGGCTATTATGAGATTTAAGTAATAGAATAGATGAAAAGACATTTTGAAAAAAAATTAAAAGCCCTGCATAAGTACCAGATAGGTTTGTTTTTTAAACATCTTTATTGGAGTATAATTGCTTTACAGTGGTTCTGCTTTATAACAAAGTGAATCAGCTATACATATACATGTATCCCCATATCTCCTCCCTCTTGCATCTAGCTCCCTCCCACCCTCCCTATCCCACTCCTCTAGGTCATCACAAAGCACCGAGCTGATCTCCCTGTGCTATGCAGCTACTTCCCACTGGCTATCTATTTTACATTTGGTAGTGTACATATGCCCGTGCCACTCTCTCATTTCGTCCCAGCTTACCCTTCCCCCTCCCCGTGTCCTCAAGTCCATTCTCTATGTCTGCACCAGATAGGTTTTGTTTCTTCTTTTAGATGCCATAGGGTATCATTGGCCTAGGACCTATTTTTACTAGTATTATTACTAGTATTCTGTTTTCCCCAGAGCCTTCCCCCTCCTTCTTCTACCATTGCATCTCCTACTCCATTTGTCTAGCTTATGGCAAGTAGAGTGGCCCTATACTTAGGCAGAGGATGAACTGCAGTTGGTGAAACCTGGCTGGTTTCACCTCATTGGGTATGGTGATGAATGTGGCTCTGTTATTCACCCCTCAGCTCATGATCCTGTACATCACTCGGGTTCCTTGCTAGAGAGGAGGTGTTGATCAGTAGTAGTAATGCATTGTTATTTTGGGTAAGGTCTTAATAGCACATGAAATTATTTATATGATTCTGCTGCTTCAGCGAACCAAACAACTATTGCCTGAATACAGATCTTCTCTTCAGTTACCTGTCTATGGCTTGTCACCGAAGGAGAGTGTCAATTGGCATAGATGTTCAGGAAGCTACAGGAAACCTTTAAATGCATATTAACAGGAACACTGGGATTTACAATCAAGGAGTTTTTACAATATGATCTCATGTAACACACCCATTTTGTAATATAAAAACTTCAGTTTGAACAAGTCGTGTCATAAAAGGGGCCGCAGAATGAGCAAAGCCAGTTATATAATGATGAACCAACCAGATTTGGATATTGGTGTTTTCTTGGTGTTTTTTTGAGGCCAAGTCCTCAAACAGAGCATCAACTTTGCTTCAGGTCAAATTAAAGTTATAATCTGCGTTGGGTTAGTCCTTGTTTAAATCACTTAGGTGAGGTTTAATTTTTGAACAAAACTCTGGAACCAGTTCAATTCACGAAAGAACATATAATTATATAACTTTTATCCTAAGACCCAAGAGATACTTTTCAGTTGATATAATGAGGATTCAAAGGGAATATGAAGCTAAGAAGGAAAGTGCTTATAGAAATATCAATAGAAGAAATAGAAATAGAAGACATTTGTGAAAGTCTGGTCTCAGTTATTTGTATAGTTCATTGCACAAATTAATACACTTGATTCTCAAGCAAACATGTTTTTAAATATTGAAACTTTATTTTCACAGAAAGGATGATATAGCAATAAGAGGGTTAACCATGGTTCTATATCTTACTGACTTTTCCAAGGCATACCATTATTTAATGTGGAATAGTTAACATGACTGCCCTATTTCCGCTTATCTGTAGTGATTGCCTGCAGCATACATAGACAACATAAATTCCCAGCTAACTCAAACCCCCTCTTTTGATCCACTGAAAAGTTAGTTAATCCATTCATAAAACCTATTTACCAGACCTCCTAACAAACAGACGGGTCTGAAGATCAGTTCTTGTCATGTTCCCTGCCTGCCATCTGTTTTAGATATTAGTGAGTCATGAAATGCCTAAAAGCTATGGTCTGAAAGAGACTGAGAACAGAGGGCCTGAACTGTCCGCAAACAGAATAACAGAATCCTTAGGCTACAAAGACTGTTAGGTATATTGTCTAATCAAGTAATGATAGGAATGATGATTAAAATCAGTAGTGAATCCACAAATCTCAAAACTAAGATGCATGCTAGTTTCAGGAGAAACCTCTAAGGTAGCATATAGGCTTTGGTTACTGTTGTTATGGGACAGTTGATGGAAGTTTGTGGAAGAGACCACACACATAGACTAGTTTAGTTTGGTCAGTTTATGCTGAGCACCGACTGTGCTGCTACTATGGGGAGAGAGGGGAGTAAGACCTGCTATTTACTCTATGAGAGTTCTCAGTCTTGGAGGGAAGACATAACCAAACCAAACTTGGGTCTGGTCGTCTAAGTGCAGTAAAGACCATCTACTGATACTGGGCTGCAGTGAAGGAAGGTGCAGCGTTTACCGCAAGACCAAGCAAGGGGTACTTGCCTTAGCAAGGGGTGGCTAATGCTCAAAATGCCTGTACTCCTCAGTGGCTTTCGGGGAAAGGTTTTTAAAGTCAGGGTGAGGGAGATGGTTTTGGGATGCGTGACCAGCTTGTGGACATTCTTCTGATTGGTTGGTGGTGAGGTTATCGGGAGTCAACATCATCAACCTTCTGGTTCCAACTTATCTGGGGTCTACGTGCTTGTGGTCAGCATGCAGTTAACTTCTTCCTCTTGGTGGGGGTTTCAGTATCTGCAAAACAACTCAAGGATGTGGCTCAGGATATTGTCTATAGCACTTGAGGAGGAACTAAAGGTCCTAGATTTTGTTTAATGGCTAAACTATTATTATTTTCTCTTAATTTCTTTGTTTCTTTCTTTCTCACTTCTTTGATTAAATGTATTCTTTGGAACTTGGGGAAGGCCTAGGAGGCTAAAGTTTTTCTACAAACAAGAGGCAGGTAGAGGACAGGGACGTGGGTCCTGTCCCGGGAAGGCCCCATAGGGTCCTGCTGGGTTACAGTATCACACAACTATCTATGCTGTGACAACAGTGGCTACTATGGAGCACTTGCTGGGCATGCACCAAGCCTCATGCCTGCCTAGGACTTATTTACTTACATTATCTTGAATGTTCTTATCAGTTCTCTAGGGAGATATTATCATCTCCAGTTTACAAATGGGAAAGCAGTATTTTTTCCCCTGCCTGTTAGCAGGCTGCCTCTCAGCACAATATGTTAAATGCCTTTGCCGAGGACTGAGATTGGAATCTGACAGGTGAAGGTCTAATCTTGACTCTGCTATATACCTGTGGGGTCTTGAGGACATTTCTTAATTTATTTGAGCCATAGTTTCTCATCTATGAAACAGAGTAATATCTACCTCACCTCTCAGCTTCAAGGTCAACATCCTCTGAAAGGCCTTACTCAACCACTCTAAGGAATCTTTTTCCCATCTCCCCAGTCACTTGATCTCATTATCCTGTTTTTATTTTGTTATGGCCTTTATCACCATCTGAAAGGATCTCATGTGTCATTGGCTTACATGACTATTGTCGGCCTCCCCACATGATTGTGAGTTTCATGAAGCCAGGGACTGGGCCTGTCATGGTCACCCTCCCTGTCCCCAGAATCTGGCTTCTGGCACATAGTAGGCATTGAATAAGTACTACATGAATGGGCAGTGGTCTAGGCAACAGTTAACGGAAAATGTCCTTGTGAACAATTCCACTAGGTTCTCTTAGAAAGAAAATAAATCATTGAAAGCTTTGAACTATGCTGTTAAGGTAGGTAGAAAGATTTGAATTTTTTTTTTAACCATACTGAAGGTTTAAAAATAAGTGGAATTTCATCATCCAGTGCATGATGATCCATCCTTGACCTGAACTGGGCTTCAATAAAAGGAGCAGGGAGGCAAATACGACCCACAGACATGGAAATCGGGATCTTTCGTACACGTGACTGTGGGAGATGCTGAGAGAAATGTGTAACCAGAACTCACCTGAGTGGGTGTTTGGCCTTCAATCTCTGTCACAAGCATTAATCTCAGAGTGAGTGACATGTCGTACTATAACTACAAAAGATACCTCCGGCTGCCACTGACTTATTTATCTTTGCCATTGTTTCAGGATTCTGAGAAGCGAACTCCGCTTCACGTGGCTGCGTTTCTGGGAGATGCAGAGATCATTGAACTCCTGATTCTGTCAGGTAAGTATCAGCTGTACTTAAAAGTCAACTGCAGATAAAAATTTAAATGACCAATTTACTGGATTGACTACTACAATGAACCCAAACAAAATTTCTTTACTGTGCTCGTGGAAGTTTATTTGATCACGGAGTTTATCAGTAGACAAGGGACAATGCAAGACCTTCTTCTTATTGAAAAATGACTTCTCTAGTGAAACTTTTATATTGCTTTGAAAGTCTGATTCCTGACTGTCTAACCAGGCCCAGTATTGTAAATGAATTCAGTACATTTGGATATCTTTTAATTTTTTTTCATTGTATAAAAACAAAGAACAAACAAGAAAGCTGTTTTCTTAAGGTCTACATGAATACACGTAAATGTGTATGTGTATTTACATATATTTAAATTGCATTACAAAACAATACTATGTTTTGCTTATGGATACATGACTGTAATGATATAATCAAAGAATAAAAATATGGAAGGAAAGGAAACATATCCATTTCTAGATAGTGATTACCTCTGAGGAGGCCAACTGAGTGAGAGATGTCTTCAGGGGAGGGTATGAAAGAGACTATAACTCTGTAAAATATTTTATTTTTTTAAAATTGGGGTAAATACGGCCAACACATGTTAAATCAGATTTGTGTGTGTACTGGTCTTTGTGATATTATTCTCTTTATTTTTCGATGTATTTTAGATATTTCATCAGATTTTTTAAATGTCAGTGTTTTCATTTTTGGAAACCTGTATACTTGGTACATCTCATCAAACAGGCTTCCAAAACCAGTATGTGCTTTCTCCCTTGAGTATTTGCTAGACAAATCCCCAGAATGAATCTGAGCACGTGCACGTGTCTCAGTGTGGATTGTATGCAGGCCAGCTGGCTTTCTTTCTCCTTCTTTTGGTTTGGGGAGATTCAAATCTGGAGGCAATGCCTCTTCCCACAGACTATGCAAAAGGCCTATAATAAGGTTTTACCTTTGTTTGCAGTAGGGAAACTGTAGAATTCCAAAGTCAGCTATGCACAGGTAGGAACTGACATGGTATTCGAGCAGATGCAAGCATTGTGCTGTGATACACAAAGAAGACTCACATTGCGCTTATTTTTGTTGTGTTTGTGTCCTTGAGGTGGGTTTTCCCAGGAAACAAATATTTTGTGTCTTACAATGTTTGTGCCCCATGCTCTTGTCAATCTCGTGGAACTTAAGTTAGATTCCATGTAGTATTTCTGGTGCTCTTGAAACAGGCCTTCATTCTGATAATTCTAAAGATGTTTCAGGGCTGTGTTCCAAACAAAACATGTACCGTTTGAGGCTGGCACAGTCTATGGCTAACAGCCAGCGCACACCTGGCTGGTCACCCCAACAGCAGAAATTTGGCCCATGGAAAATTATAGGCAGAATTGGTGAGGGTGAAAAATAGTTTTGTGGTATGACACCTAATGGTCCCGACCTGCTGTACTCACCATCTAAATGTTGTATTAAGAGACAGATCTGGGTCTCAGAGGAATGTTTGATTCATGAATGTACAAATTCAAAAGCTTGTTTTAGATCCCCAGCTTTGGTTTTTGGTTTGTTTTTCCACATTCGAAGGGGAAGGTTTTAATTCTTCAACATGAAGGACCCATCTATTTTTTTTTCAGGCATCTGGGGTCTGGTGATCAAGAAACTTGGTTTCACCTCCCCTTCACGTGGGCATGGAGTACACCAGCCTCTTTTAAACGGGGCTTATTCAGTAGAGCCAGGAGAAACTGTTCTGTATATCTTGATCTGTACACCTGTTCTCTTAGCCCAGTCATCTAGGAAGAATCACTGGCTATTAATGTCTCTAGTATAATTTTGGGTGGCACATGCTATGGAATTTTTCCTTCTTCCCTCATCAAATTAGGAAGACTAAGGGCATGGGAGAACATTGGGAAAGTTCTTTAGAAATTTTATTCAGCTGTGGAAACTTAGGCGAATTCTTGGAATTCTCATGGTTTTAATTTCCCCAAAAGGTCCTTTATTCAATATGTATATATTCCTAAAGAAATATCATTGCAAGAGCAATGATTTCATCTCTGAGCTTACATCTGGCAGCTGACCCTTTAGGGAATCCAACCAAACTGTTTTCCAATTTAATAATGAATGAGGTGCTAACAATTCCCACGTTGGACAAATCACTTGGCTTTGCCAGAATTGCCCATTACAGCTGTGTTCTCCATTGTTGTATTAACTTACAGAGCATAGTGTAACCCAAGCCCGCTAAATTCCTACTGACATTATCTCCTGTTAGCCAGGCAGATGGAACCCTGAATGCCTCTGAGCAAACAGCGAGGAATTCAGGCCTTGCAGATTTCCTCTTCTTCTAACTGCCAGTCCACATTCTGGCTTTCTTTTCCCCACCTGCTTCTAGCTTCTGTTTTGGAACTGGCCGAGTCAGGATTAAGGCAAATACAAGGTCAAGAGCTTGCTAAATCGTTTGCCTGGAGATGGATGAATGAGATCAATGTGAACCAATCAGTGACCAAGAGTTAAGAGCCTAGGCTTGAGATATAGGAAACAGAGCACACAGAGAAACAGCCACAGTAACGAGACCCTGTAGAGAAACTCTGGAGACACGCAAGGGTTAGAGAGTTCTGGGCTGAAGGAAGAAAACCAGAAATACCCACCCTCTAACATGGGAGTGTTTGTGAGTTGTAACTACTAATTAAAAATAGTAAATTTATTAGCACATAGGCCACCAAACAAGTGGTATTCCTGTAAAATTATTTCCTGTGATTGTTCAAAATGTGATTACTACTCCCAATGCAAATTGCCTCCAGAGCTGGTAGCAGGTCATTCTTTTTTTTTTTTTTTTTTTTTTTGCTGTACGCGGGCCTCTCACTGTTGTGGCCTCTCCCGTTGCAGAGCACAGGCTCCGGACGCACAGGCCCAGCGGCCACGGCTCACGGGCCCAGCCGCTCCGCGGCATATGGGATCCTCCCAGACCGGGGCACGAACCCGTATCCCCTGCATCGGCAGGCAGACTCTCAACCACTGCGCCACCAGGGAGGCCCAGGTCATTCTTTTGATTATCTCATGCATAACAAATATTCATCCTTTGAGGTTGGATTTGGTTTTTTTTTTTTTGGTCTAGAGAAAGAGGGGTGATTAAATGAGTCAATGCTGATTTTGGCCTCCAATGTAGTGCGATTATAAAGTAATGGGCCATTTGCTGATGGGTATATAAACTGGTTCCAAAGGCAGCTCCAAGGGGAGTTTTTAAAATGCTTTGGACAATGCTACATACATGGAATTATCATACACTCTTCCAAGGTCATTGCTTTGAAGGACAGTGCTCCTGGGCTGTAATAAGATTTGGTCTGTTTGTTAAAAAAAAAAATCAAAAGCAAGCTGATCTCACTGTATTATAATCATACTTCATATGATCTTTCTTTCATATTTCTTTTTCTTTTAAATTAATTTGTTTATTTATCTAGTTTTTTGGCTGTGTTAGGTCTTCGTTGCTGTGCGTGGGCTTTCTCTAGTTGTGGTGAGCGGGGCTACTCTTCTTTGTGGTGTGCGGGCTTCTCATTGTGGTGGCTTCTCTTTGTTGCAGAGCACGGGCTCTAGGTGCGTGGTCTTCGGTAGCTGTGGCACACGAGCTCAGTAGTTGAGGTGCACAGGCTTAGTTGCTCTGCGGCATGTGGGATCTTCCCGGACCAGGGCTCGAACCCGTGTCCCCTGCATTGGCAGGCAGATTCTTAACCACTGTGCCACCAGGGAAGTCCCCATATTTATTTCTATAATTAAAAGCCAAACATTGGCTAAGCCCACCTTAAGAATCAGTTGTTCTCTCTGGCCTGTAAGAGTTTTAGTCATTTGGTCTACCTTTTTTCTTTATTCAACTTCTTCCTAGATGACAGGGCTAAGAGAACAGAAGTATTGCCTCTGGAAAAGATGCTCAGAGTTCTCTTTACTCCTGATATCTATGAAGATAAAATCAAGTGTTAATAAGGATAAGATTTTTTTAAAAAGGTATTTAATTTGTAATTAGAGTTTATGCCTGATCACTTTTAGTTGTGTCTTTGTTTCTGCAGAATCAGCATAGCCTAGTGCTTTAAAAAAAATGATAAGCTTTAAAATGTCCTTGAGGAAATAGCATTTGCCTTTAAATCATGAGACATGCAGACTCTGTGTCCTTCAGTGCACAATGGTGCCTGACAGGCAGGTAAATAACATGAAGCTTCCTTTAGAAAAATCAGTTATAAATATTCAACTCAAAAGCATCTGATGTCTCCCTCTGACATGTAAACAAGACCCTCAGACAGACGGAGGAAGAGGATGAGGAAGCCGGTCTCACGGGATGACACTGATGAAATATTGCGTCCCCATTCAGACAACTCTGCTTTTGTCGTAATAATTTTGTTGTTCTGGGAGAGGAGGTTTCCTTGGCAGCCGCCTCTTCAACCTTTTGGAGGAGGATTAGTAGAGGAATGGAGGACTTAAATAGTGACTGAAAGAATCTACTTCTTAGATTTCTAATTATCTTTCAATTCCTCAAGTGACCCCAAAGCTGCATGAACACAGTGCTGGTGTTTGTTACACACGGGACATGTGTTGCTTTATGCTGCGCAGCAAGCTCAGGGTCAAGGTGGTGGGATGAATCGGGAGATTGGGATTGACATATATATACAAATATGTATAAAATAGATAACTAATAAGAACCTGCTATATAAAAAAATAAAATAAAAATTTAAAAAATAATAACAATACAATATAAATGTATACATATAAATTATAAGAGTGACAAAGTGAAAGAGAGGCATGGACATATATACACTACCAAACGTAAGGTAGATGGATAGTGGGAAGCAGCCGCATAGCACAGGGAGATCAGCTCGGTGCTTTGTGACTGCCTGCAGGGGTGGGATAGGGAGGGTGGGAGGGAGGGAGACGCAAAAGGGAAGGGATGTGGGAACAGATGTATATGTATGACTGATTCACTTTGTTATAAAGCAGAAACTAACTAAATAACTAACTAAATAAATAAATATACACTAAAAAAATAAAAAAAATAAAAAAATAAATTATAAGAAAAACATAGTAGAAAAACAGGAGAAATAGGCAAAGAATATAAATACATGGTTCTCAGAGAATGAATTTTAAATGACCAATAAACAAACATATTAGAGATGCCCAACCTCACTGTTAAACAGGAAACACAAAAATGTGAGACCATTTTTCTCCAATCAGATTTGCACTATTTTATTTTATTTCTTTATTTTTGGATGCATTGGGTCTTCATTGCTGTGTGCAGGCTTTCTCTAGTTTCAGTGAGCGGGGGCTACTCTTCGTTGTGGTGCGTGGGCTTCTCATTGTAGTGGCTTCTCTTGTTGCAGAGCACGGGCTCTAGGTGCGCAGGCTTCAGTAGTTGTGGCACGTGGGCTCGGTAGTTGTGGCGCTCAGGCTCTAGAGCGTAGGCTCAGTAGTTGTGATACACGGGCTTAGTTGCTCTGCGGCATGTGGGATCCTCCTGGACCAGGGCTCGAACCGGTGTCCCCTGCACTGGCAGGCGGATTCTTAACCACTGCATCACCAGGGAAGTCCTGCAATATTTTAAATAACTGATAATATCAAGTGTTGATGAGAATGTGGGGAAATTAAGCAATCATACACCGTGAGTGTTGATACACTTTAGAGGGTTCAGACTATGAAAACCAAAAGTGTGCATGACAAAGTCCGTTTCTAATTATCTATCCTAGACAAATACTTGCACATTTGCGTAAGGAGTCATTTTCTGGATGTTCATAGCAGCATTGTTTGACTAGTGAAATACTGGAAACAATTGAAATACCCATCAATAGAGAGAATGTCTAAAAAAAAATGTGTATTTATATGTTGGAATACATGTGGCAAATAAAGAGAATGGACTCATTCTCTAAGTTTCAACATAAACAGATATGAAAAATGTATTATTGAATGAAACAAGGAAATTCAGTGTTATTACAATATGACACATTAATGTAAAAGCATACTTATTAAATAGTGCTACAAATTTTTAAAAATTGTGTAATATTTTAAAAAACAAGAAGACTATTGTATTGGCCACTCAGCTTAATTCTCTGATTTTCTATGTGTACACATATTTGTATATGAAGACATAAAAGAAACGAGAAGCTCTACTACTCAGAGTAGTAGTTTTCTTCAGGGAGTGAAGAGAGTCCAGCATTGGGGATGATTCTCAAGGGGGCTTTACCTAAATCTTCAACAATCTATCTTTTAAAAGAAGAATGCATTCATGTATTACTCATATGATCAAAACATGAAGTAAAATAGGTCTGCTGCTATTCATGGTGATAGGCACATTTTCATAGCTCTGCTTCAAGCCAGTTCAGTTGAGGAGACATTGCTGGATCTTTCTTTTAACCAGAAAGCATCCTTCATGTGGCAACTGTTAACTAAGGTCTGAGCTGGACTCAGAACTGTGTCAATGGTAGATACCCCTGGTCTCTATGCCTTACTTCCCTGATTCTACTTTGATAATAGTTAGCAAGCAAGTGTACAGTGTTTACCATGTGCCAGGAAGTGATCTCAGGGCTTTTGTGGTACATCCTTCTAGAATGTTTAATGTTTTTACAAAAATGGGTTCATTCATTCATAATGTTTTAGTACTTGCTTTTTGCACACAACCATAGTTTGTGAACATCTCTCCACATTATTAAGCATTCTTACAAAGCATCGCAGCTGCATCATGTGGCTGTATGGTAATTTATTTAACCAATCCTTTGTCTAATGCCAAAGTTGTTTCAAGTATTTTACTTTTATGACTAACCTTTCTTAAATCATCCTTAAAGATTAGTCTTAACATTTACCTAAAGTTATTTCCTTACGATAGAGCATTCTAATACACACATACAAAGACAAAAATAGGTTGTGTATATGAGAGAGAGAGGGAGGAGGGAGGAGAGAGGAGGGGGAGACAGAGGGAGGGAGGAGAAAGAGAGGAGGATGGAAGGTAAGATTTTTGGGTTTTTTTGTTTAACGTCTTTATTGGAGTATAATTGCTTTACAGTGTTGTGTTAGTTTCTGCTGTATAAAAAAGTGAATCAGCTATATGCATACGTATATCCCCATATCCCCTCCCTCTGGCGTCTCCCTCCCACCCTCCCTATCCCACCCCTCTAGGTGGTCACAAAGCACCGAGCTGATCTCCCTGTGCCATGCAGCTGGGAAGGTAAGATTTGAACTTGCAGGTAGACACAGGTCAGGCGTGTACTACACACATGTCCTCTGCCCTCGTCAGTATGCTGGTGGTTTGGCTGGTGAGGGAGCTACTGAGATGAGATGCTTAGATTCAAAATGTGGTGATAAAATGGCATATGGAAAGACAGCAAACGATTCGCTAAGATTCTAGAGCCCTCGCACCTTTGGGTAGGCACAAGCTTTTTTTTTTAATTTTTATTTTTTATACAGCAGGTTCTTATTAGATAATATCTATTTTATACATATTAGTCTATACATGTCAATCCCAATCTCCCAATTCATCCCACCACCACCACCACACCCGCCCCCGCTTTCCCCTCTTGGTGTCCATACATCTGTTCTCTACATCTGTGTCTCTATTTCTGCCTTGCAAACCAGTTCATGTGTACCATTTTTCTAGATTCCACATATATGCGTTAATATACAATATTTGTTTTTCTCTTTCTGAGTTACTTTACTCTGTATGACAGTCTCTAGGTCCATCTACATCTCTACAAATGACCCAGTTTTGTGCCTTTTTATGGCTGAGTAATATTCTATTGTATATATGTACCACAACTTCTTTATCCATTCGTCTGTCGATGGGCATTTAGATTGCTTCCATGACCTGGCTATTATAAATAGTGCTGCAATGAACATTGGGGTGCATGTGTCTTTTTGAATTATGGTTTTCTCTGGGTATATGCCCAGTAGTGGGATTGCTGGGACATATGGTAATTCTATTTTTAGTTTTTTAAGGAACTTCCATACTGTTCTCCATAGTGGCTGTATCAATTTACATTCCCACCAACAGTGCAAGAGGGTTCCCTTTTCTCCACACCCTCTCTAGCATTTGTTGTTTGTAGATTTTCTGATAATGCCCATTCTAACCAGTGTGAGGTGATACCTCATTGCAGTTTTGACTTGCATTTCTCTAATAATTAGTGATGTTGAGCAGCTTTTCATATGCCTCTTGGCCATCTGTATATCTTCTTTGGAGAGATTGTGTATTTAGGTCTTCTGCCCATTTTTGGATTAGGTTGTTTGTTTCTTTAATATTGAGCTGCATGAGCTGTTCATATATTTTGGAGATTAATCATTTGTCCGTTGATTCGTTTGCAAATATTTTCTCCCATTCTTAGGGTTGTCTTTTCGTCTTGTTTATAGTTTCCTTTGCCGTGCAAAAGCTTTGAAGTTTCATTTTGTCCCATTTGTTTATTTTTGTTTTTATTTCCATTACTCGAGGAGGTGGGTCAAAAAGGATCTTGCTGTGATTTATGTCATAGAGTGTTCTTCCTATGTTTTCCTTTAAGAGTTTTATAGTGTCCGGTCTTAGATTTAGGTCCTTAATCCATTTTGAGTTTATTTTTGTGTATGGTGTTAGGGAGTGTTCTAATTTCATTTTTTACATGTAGCTGTCTAGTTTTCCCAGTACCACTTACTGAGGAGACTGTCTTTTCTCCATTGTGTATCCTTGCCTCCTTTGTCATAGATTAGTTGACCATAGATATGTGGGCTTATCTCTGGGCTTTCTATCCAGTTCCATTGATCTATGTTTCTGTTTTTGTGCCAGTGCCATATTGTCTTGATTACCATAGCTTTGTAGTATAGTCTAAATCAGGGAGTCTGATTCCTCCAGATCTGTTTTGTTCCCTCAAGATTGCTTTGGCTATTCAGGGTCTTTTGTGTCGCCATACAAATTTTAAGATTTTTTGTTCTAGTTCTGTAAAAAATGCCATTGGTAATTTGATAAGGATTGCATTGGATCTGTAGATTGCTTTGGGTAGTATACTCATTTTTACAATATTGATTCTTCCAATCCAAGAATATGGTATATCTCTCCATCTGTTTGTGTCATCTTTGATTTCTTTCATCAGTGTTTTATAGTTTTCTGAGTACAGGTCTTTTACTTCCTTAGGTAGGTTTATTCCTAAGTATTTTACTCTTTTCGTTGCAATGGTGTATGGGATTATTTCCTTAATTTCTCTTTCTGATCTTTCGTTGTTAGTGTATAGGAATGCAAGAGATTTCTGTGCATTAATTTTGTATCCTGCAACTTTACCAAATTCATTGATTAGCTCTAGTAGTTTTCTAGCGGCATCATTAGGATTATCTATGTATAGTCTCATGTCATCTGCAAACAGTGACAGTTTTACTTCTTCTTTTCCAATTTGTATTCCTTTTATTTCTTTTTCTTCTCTGATTGCCATGGCTAGGACTTCCAAAACTATGTTGAATAATAGCAGTGAGAGTGGACATCCTTGTCTTGTTCCTGATCTTAGAGGAAATGCTTTCAGTTTTTCACCATTGAGAATGATGTTTGCTGTGGGTTTGTTGTATATGGCTTTTATTACGTTGAGGTAGGCTCCCTCTATGCCCACTTTCTGGAGAGTTTTTATCATAAATGGGTGTTGAATTTTGTCAAAAGCTTTTTCTGCATCTGTTGAGATGATCATATGGTTTTTATTCTTTAATTTATTAATATGGTGTATCTCACTGATTGATTTGCGTATATTGAAGAATCCTTGCATTCCTGGGATAAATCCCACTTGATCATGGTGTATGATCCTTTTAATGTGTTGTTGGATTCTGTTTGCTAGTATTTTGTTGAGGATTTTTGCATCTATATTCATCATCACTGATATTGGTCTGTAATTTTCTTTTTTTGTAGTACGTTTGTCTGGTTTTGGCATTAGGGTGATGGTGGCCTCATAGAATGAGTTTGGAAATGTTCCTTCCTCTGCAATTTTTTGGAAGAGTTTGAGAAGGATGGGTGTTAGCTCTTCTCTAAATGTTTGATAGAATTCACCTGTGAAGCCATCTGGTCCTGGATTTTTGTTTGTTGGAAGATTTTTTTTTTTTTTTTTTTTGTGGTACGCGGGCCTCTCACTATTGTGGCCTCTCCCGTTGCAGAGCACAGGCTCCGGATGCGCAGGCTTAGCAGCCATGGCTCATGGGCCCAGCCGCTCCGTGGCATGTGGGATCTTCCCAGACCAGGGTACAAGCCCGTGTCCCCTGCATCGGCAGGCAGACTCTCAACCACTGCGCCACCAGGGAAGCCCTGTTGGAAGATTTTTAATCACAGTTTCAATGTCATTACTTGTGATTGGTCTGTTCATATTTTCTGTTTCTTCCTGGTTCAGTCTTGGAAGGTTATACCTGTCTAAGCATTTGTCCATTTCTTCCAGGTTGTCCATTTTATTGGCATAGAGTTGCTTGTAGTAGTCTGTCATGATGCTTTGTATTTCTTCGGTGTCCGTTGTAACTTTTCTTTTTTCTTTTCTAATTTTATTGATTTGAGTCCTCTCCCTCTTTTTCTTGATGAGTCTGGCTAAAGGTTTATCAATTTTGCTTACTTTCTCAAAGAATCACCTTCTAGTTTTGTTGATCTTTGCTATTGTTTTCTCTGTTTCTATTTTATTTATTTCTGCTCTAATCTTTATGATTTCTTTCCTTCTACTAACTTTGGGTTTTGTTTGTTCTTCTTTCTCTAGTTCCTTTAGGTGTAAGGTTAGATTGTTTACTTGAGATTTTTCTTGTTTCTTAAGGTAGGCTTGTATAGCTATACACTTCCCTCTTAGAACTGCTTTTGCTGCATCAAATAGTTTTGTATCATCGTGTTATCATTGTCATTTGTCTCTTCGTATTTTTTGATTTCCTCTTTGATTTCTTCAGTGATCTCTTTGTTATTTAGTAACGTATTGCTTAGCTTCCATGTGTTTGTGTTTTTTACGTTTCTTTCCCTGTAATTCATTTCTAATCTCATAGCGTTGTGGTCAGAAAAGATGCTTGATATGATTTCAATTTCTTAAATTTATCAAGGCTTGATTTGTGACCCAAGATGTGATCTGTCCTGGAGTATGTTCCATGTGCACTTGAGAAGAAAGTGTAATCTGCTGTTTTTGCATGGAATGTCCTATAAATATCAGTTAAATCTGTCTGTTCTATTGTGTCACTTAAAGCTTGTGTTTCCTTATTAATTTTCTGTCTGGATGATCTGTCCATTGGTGTAAGTGAGGTGTTAAAGTCCCCCACTATTATTGTGTTACTGTCAACTTCCTCTTTTATAGCTGTTAGCATTTGCCTTATGTATTGAGGTGCTCCTATGTTGGGTGCATATATATTTATAATCATTATATCTTCTTCTTGGGTTGATCCCCTGATCATTATGTAGTGTCCTTCCTTGTCTCTTGTAACATTCTTTATTTTAAAGTCTATTTTATCTGATATGAGTATTGCTACTCCAGCTTTCTTTTGACTTCCACTTGCATGAAATATCTTTTCCTATCCCATCACTTACAGTCTGTATGTGTCCCTAGGTGTGAAGTGGGTCCCTTGTAGACAGCATATAGATGGGTCTTGTTTTTGTATCCATCCAGTGAGCCTGTGTCTTGGTTGGAGCATTTAATCCATTCACGTTTAAGGTAATTATCTATATGTATGTTCCTATGACCATTTTCTTAATTGTTTTGGGTTTGTTTTTATAGGTCCTTTTCTTCTCTTGTGTTTCCCACTTAGAGAAGTTCCTTTGATTTCTCCCTCGAATCTGAATGAGATCCTTGCTGTGTAAAGTAACCTTGGTTGTAGTTTTTTCCCTTTCATCACTTTAAATATATCGTGCACTCCCTTCTGGCTTGTAGAGTTTCTGCTGAGAAATCAGCTGTTAACCTTATGGGGGTTCCCTTGTATGTTATCTGTCGTTTTTCCCTTGTTGCTTTTTTTTTTTTTTTTTTTTTCTTTTTTTTTGCAGTATGCGGGCCTCTCACTGTTGTGGCCTCTCCCGTTGCGGAGCACAGGCTCCGGATGCGCAGGCCCAGCGGCCATGGCTCACGGGCCCAGCCGCTCCGCGGCATATGGGATCCTCCCAGACCGGGGCACGAACCCGTATCCCCTGCATCGGCAGGCGGACTCTCAACCACTGCGCCACCAGGGAGGCCCCCTTGTTGCTTTTATTTATTTTTTTTTGTTTTTGTTTTTGTTTTTTTTTTTTTGCTTTTTTTTTGTTTTTTTTTGCTATACGCGGGCCTCTCACTGCTGTGGCCTCTCCCGTTGCGGAGCACAGGCTCCGGACACACAGGCTCCGCGGCCATGGCTCGCGGGCCCAGCCGCTCCGCGGCATGTGGGATCTTCCGGGATCGGGGCACGAACCCGTGTCCCCTGCATCGGCAGGCGGACTCTCAACCACTGCGCCACCAGGGAAGCCCCCCCCTTGTTGCTTTTAATACTTTTTCTTTGTCTTTAATTTTTGTCAATTTGATCACTATGTGTCTTGGCATGTTTCTCCTTGGGTTTGTCCTCCTTGGGACTCTCTGCACTTCCTGGACTTGGGTGGCTATTTCCTTTCCCGTGTGAGGGAAGTTTACAACTATAATCCCTTCAAGTATTTTCTCGGGTCCTTTCTCTTTCTCTCTCTTCTCCTTCTGGGACCCCTATGTTGCAGATGTTGGTGCGTTTAATGTTGTCCCAGAGGTCTCTTAGGCTGTCTTCATTTCTTTTCATTCTTTTTTCTTTATTCTGTTCTGTGGCAGTGAATTCCACCATTCTGTCTTCCAGTTCACTTATCTGTTCTTCTGCCTCAGTTATTCTGCTATTGATTCCTTCTAGTGTATTTTTCATTTCAGTTATCGTATTGTTCATCTCTGTTTGTTTGATCTTTAATTCTTCTAGGTGTTTGTTCTTTAATCTTTTATGTCTTTGTTAAACATTTCTTGCATCTTTTCAATCTTTGCCTCCATTCTTTTTCCAAGGTCCTGGATCATCTTCACTGTCATTATTACAAATTCTTTTTCTGGAAGGTTACCTGTCTCCACTCCATTTAGTTGTTTTTCTGGGGTTTTATCTTTTTCCTTCATCTGGTACATAGTCCTCTGCCTTTTCATTTTGTCTCTCTTTCTGTGAATGTGGCTTTCGTTCCACATGCTGCAGAATTGTAGTTCTTCTTGCTTCTGCTGTCTGCCCTCTGATGGATGAGGCTATCTAAGAGACTTTTGCAAGCTTCCTGATGGGAGGGACTGGTGGTTGGTAGAGCTGGGTGTTGCTCTGGTGGGCAGAGCTCAGTAAAACTTTAATCCACTTGTCTGCTCATGGGTGGGGCTGAGTTCCCTCCCTGTTGGTTGTTTGGCCTGAGGCGACCCAGCACTGGAGGCCACATGCTCTTTGGTGGGGCTAATGGCAGACTCCTGGAGGGCTCACACCAAGGATTGCTTCCCAGAACTTGTGCTGTTGGTGTCCTTGTCCCTGCAGTGAGCCACAGCCGCCCGCCGCCTCTGTAGGAGACCCTCCAACACTAGCAGGTAGGTCTGGTTCAGTCTCCTATGGGGTCACTGCTCCTTCCTCTGGGTCCCGATGCTTTGTGTGTGCCCTCCAAAAGTAGAGTCTCTGTTTCCCACAGTGCTCTCCAAGTCCTGCAGTCAAATCCTGCTAGCCTTCAAAGTCTGATTCTCTGGGAATTCCTCCTCCTGTTGCCGGATCGCCAGGTTGGGAAGCCTGACATGGGGTTCAGAACCCTCACTGCAGTGGGTGGACTTCTATGGTATAATTGTTCTCCAGTTTTTGAGTCACCCACCCAGCAGTTATGGGATTTGATTTTATTGTGACTGCACCCCTCTTGTTGTCTCATTGCGGCTTCTCCTTTGTCTTTGGATGTGGGGTATCTTTTTTGGTGAGTTCCAGTGTCTTCTATCTATGGTTTTTCAGCAGTTAATTGTGATTTCGGTGCTCTCACAAGAGGGAGTGAGTGCACATCCTTCTACTCCGCCATCTTCATCCCAAGAGGCACAGACTTCTGAGGTCCTGCCTTTCCTGCATGTGCTGACTTGCCTCTATTCAACAGCTGGGGAGATCAGCGATAGTGATTGTGGAGAGAGGACAGCATGAGAAAAAAATGACAATAAGACCAGCAAATAACACGTCGTTAACTTGAAATTTTCTTATCAAAATGGACTGTACAAATGAGGTCATCTGCAAATCCAACAGCAGCTCTTACTCATCTTTCCTTACTCACCTTGGGTGAGCCTTAGGAAAGTCCTGGAAGAGACTATGAATGGGCCATTTTATATGAAAGTGTCATTTTTCTAACAAGAAGGGTGACTAACCAAGAAAAAAGTTGTGTAAGAAAAAGCAACTTAATCCCCCCAAACCATTTTCATTAAGAGACATAAAACTTTAAGTGTACTAGCTTTCTTAAAAGTGTTTTATTAGAAAATATTTCAAACATATAGAAAAGTATGGATAATAATGTAATCAATACCCATGTATATCAAGCTTTAAGAAATCTTAAGATTTTTCTGTACTTGCATTATATCTTTTTGAAAAGAAAGTAAAGCATTGAAGACACAGTTGAAGCCCATTGTATCCTTTCCTTATCCTTTCACACCTTCCCTCCCAAGAGTCAACCACTAGCCAGAATTGGTAGTTGTTTTCTTTAGCCATATTTATTACTATTATTTCAATCTATGCATCTATAAACAACATATTGCTTTGTTTTTTTGTAAATTTAAAAACTTTATGTAACTGGTATTAAGCCATTGGTATTAATCTGCAACTTCATTTGTTCATTCAGTGTTGTGTTTTTGAAGTGCATATGTTTATATATGTAACTTCAGTCTGTTCATTTCCATGACATTGTAGCATCCCATTGTACAAATGTACCACAGTGTATTTTTCCATTTTCCTCTTGATCAACATTTAGGATCCCAATATCTTGCTGTTACACACATACTTCAGTGACTATTCTTGTACATGTATGAGAATTTCTCTAGGGTATATGATAGGGTGGAATTGCTGGGTGGTGTAGGACACGCACATTATCAGTTTTATTAGGTAGCACCACCCTGTTTCAAAAGGGGGTTGTACCAATTCACACTCTCACCTTCTGTATCTATGTTTCCCTGTTGTTCCATATCCTTGGTAACTCTTGGCATTTCACACTTTAAAATTTTCCCCAGTTTGATGTGTGCGATATGCTTTGTTAATGTTGCTTTCATTTGCTTCTCCCTGATGAGTTTTGAGAAGTATCTTTTCACATGTGTCTTACCATTTGGGTTTCTTCTTCTTGCATTAGCTTTTTAAATTTATACACAATATTTACTCTGTGAAAGACCATGAATAACAAAATATGTATTTCTGTTCCATATTGTTATAACTGGTGTTTGGAACGAGAAGGAAAAATATGAGAAAGAAGGAATGAAATCAAGGGGGAAGATATACATATATATGAAAAATATATACATGAAAATGGAGAAAGAGGGAGAGAAGAGTGACTCTAAGGACCAGAGAGAAAGATGGGGAAAATGGAAGGGAAATGCAATCAGTGTTAGTTGAATGCTGGGTGAATGTTACTAATTTTGAAGTGAGGCATACTGCCCTAGAGTTTGGCTTTGATGTCAGACCACCTAGGTTCAAATCTACCATCTCCTAGCTGGGGACCTGGAGCATGTTATTTCTCATGGCCTTGGTTCCCTCATCTATAAAACTGGCATAATAAGAGTATCTCCCTATTAAATGGATTACACGTACGTTAGTATAGTCAGCGTTCAGCCATTCTTAACATGGCTCTTAGCAATTTCACAGCTCTAATGGTAGAACCATAGCTCCTTAGAACTGAAGAGAGCTACTCAAACAAACGAGTAGCCAAGCCTGGGGTCTGCCACCTAGCATTTAGAGCTGCACT
This sequence comes from Mesoplodon mirus, assembly GCF_964341445.2. Lineage (NCBI taxonomy): Eukaryota > Metazoa > Chordata > Mammalia > Artiodactyla > Ziphiidae > Mesoplodon > Mesoplodon mirus. Next base: position 38,895,102 of record NC_138984.1, read on the forward strand.
GTTCAGTATGGTAGCCACACTCCACCTGTGGCTATTGAACACTTGAAGTGTGGCCCGATTGAATGGAGATGTGCTGTGAGTGTGAAATACACATGGGAGTTTGAAGCTTTAGCATGAAAAAAAGAATGCAAATTATCTCAATAATTAAAAAATTCAATTACATGATAATATTTTGGATATATTGAGTTAAGTAAGTAAAATATATTACTAAAGTTAATTTACTTGTTTTTTATACCCTTTTTAGTGTGGTTACTAGAACATTTTCAGTTACTTGGTTCACATTATATTTCCATTGGGCAGCACTGATTTAGAGGCTCTGAGGCAGAACTGATATGCTACCCATAGCGGGTATCAATCTGTCCCATGTAGCATTCCTTCCTACAAACGTACATAAAGTGTTGATAAGAAAGAACATCATGCAGACAGCCAGGTGAAAATTCAAACCCAGAAACAGAGGGAACTTACGGCCAGATGTTCTTCATCTCAGATGACTGATTTGACTTCGTGACACGGAAGTCCCTTAAAAGTGGACAGGGAATCTGAAGGGACACCCTGATACAGCCATCTCTACCGGTAGGGAATGAGACTTGAATCCAGCTCTTCGTGAAATCTGGGTGATGTTTGTGACGTGTCAAAGAAACAGCCTAGGACTAAGTAACAAATATACATTTGAGTTACGAGAGGGAATAAAAGGTCTGTCTTCTGATATGCAGGTATAAGCACAATGTGGTAAAATAGACATATTTATGACCCGGGTAAAGGCCTGAAAAAAAGATGGGTAATTTTAGAAGGGTTGAATGCTGAATGTTGGAAGAAGAAATACTAGGACCTGAGGGATAAATACTGTTTGTTTCTAAACCAGAAAGGTAGGCTTTGTAACAATCATCTGATGCTCCCTTGGAACTTAGGCTTAGGAGAGGAAAGCTAAAATTTGTTTTTTGGTAGGGAAAATTTTGTTTTAAAACTCACAATATTTTCTGCTCTCAATTACATCTGGGTTTCCTCCTCCCTGGCATTCTGTAGCATCTGAGTCTCTCTTAATCTTCAAAAGATACCTGTTTGTGCAATCTCTAGGTGATGGTTCTTTGCGTTCTTAAATCTATATGTTTGACTTCCCCCTACTTTCCTGGGCGAAGACCTGAGTCATAGATTTAGAAGTAAATATGACATTAGAGGGGATTTGGAAATAAGAACTGCTAATATTTTTCTAGTGCTTTGCAATTTACAAAGCACCTTCAAATTCACTTGATTCTCCCAACCACCTCATGAGGTGGGTAGAGAAGTATTATTATGTTGTTGTTGTTAGCCTCATTTTTACAGAGTAGTGGCTTTTGGTAGCTGGGCCAGTAGGTGCTGAAATCAGAATCAAATCTGGGTCTTCGGACCATGAATCCCACTGTCCTTCCCAGACCTCATTCTTTTCACTCCAGAGCATTTAGCCCAGGACATCCTGCTACTGGGGAGAGAGATGTCTGCTGCCTTGGCGTCTTAGCACCACCAAACTGATTTTGTTTGATTCTTACTGATGTAAGGGGCTTGAACCTTTTCAGGTAAGCTGCCTGGATGAAGTTAGTAGAATTAGGATTCAAATAATTTTAAGCTTGATAAATTAAGCAACAACTTACCAGTGGCTCTCAATCTTAACAGCCTATTACAATAACCGTGGGTCCTGGGGAGTTTTTAAAAACTACCTGTGCCTGGTCCCACCTCCAACTAATGAAATCAGAATGAGGGGAGAAGAGACATTCTCTCTTGTTTTAGGGATTATTATGTTCTTGTTTTCTATCATTAGTATGGTTGATGGTATTTGTTCTTCAGCTAAAGAGAAAAAACAGTGTAAGTTCTATGATTAAATTAAATTTCTAGCACACTTTTATCCATGAAAGTCTCCTGCTGCTTTTTTTTTTTTCTAAACACGGTTCCTGTTTTTTAGCTGTCAGCTGGCCTTGGCCTCACAGAGATTGGTCAGCCTCTGCTTACACTTGACTCACTTTCTCGGCCCTTGTCTCAGAGCCACCTCCTTTGCACTTCCCCTCCTCTGCCTTACTTTCTAGTTTCTTTGAGCTTCCTTCCTTGTTGTCCTAAGGCTAAAACAGGGTCCTCTTATTGCATCTGCAAAGATATCATAGATCTTTTCTCCTCCTCTCCTTTTGCAGTCCTTTTATAAAACTTTCCATCTCTGACCAGAAGACTGATCAAAATCCAGATTCCAAAAAAAGGAAGCTCATATTGGATGTTGTAGTGGTTCAGCTGTAGCTTGGTGGGCGTGTACGCATGGAGAATTGTGCAGGTGTCATGGGCGGAGGGCATACTCTACTTTCCAGGAATCTGTTCCTGTGGGGCTTCTGCTCCATGATTGTGATGTGGCTCCCAGGGAGCTGAGCATGGGCACCTCCCTGAGTATGACCGGGCTCTGGCTTGTGTGGCAGCCTGTATGCCCACCCCATAGTGTGAGCGAGCCGTGAGCAGCCTACATAGGCTTCATGTTGTGTCTGTCCAAAAGCTCCATGGAACCTGGCTTCTTCCTACCAAAATATTTGGCTAGTTCCAGAGAAATAATTGGGATTCTTGGATAAAACAGATTTCTGCTAATCCCTTTAGCCCAGATCAAATCTCATCAGAACTCAACTTCATGTTGTGTGCCCTGTGAGATAGATACGCTTAATGACTAAAAATAAAATAATGTATATGATTATATATTTTATATTCAGGAATATATGTTACATTCAGGAACACGAACACACACACACACACACACACACACATGCATACACACCCCTGAAAAGTTCTTCATTCTTCAGAACCTACATTTCTATAGTTCTGGAGAATCTCAGCTTTCTTACAACTGTATCTCCTACCCAGTGAGACACTGTTATTTCTCATCTAGTCTTGACCCGATTCTTGTGACATCCTCAGCTCCTGATCTTGCTCCTTCTACTGCATTCAATGTCTTCTCCTTGTTTGGTGGCTAGAAAGCACATGACTGACAGAAAGGAAAAAACAAAACAAAATGTGTTGGTTGCACCTGGCAAATGAGAGCACAAGATATAGCATCTGACTTCACATCAGCAGAATTGCATTATGCCTCTAACCTGTGCTGTTTGGTTCCAGGAGCTCGTGTGAATGCCAAGGACAACATGTGGCTGACCCCACTGCACCGGGCTGTTGCCTCCAGAAGTGAAGTGAGTGATTATCTTATTTAATCTAGCACCTCCAGTTCCTAGAAAGAGAAAAATGCTTTCTGCTGAATTAGGGATTCTCACTGGTAAGCAAAAGGCTTTTACTTCTAATGCAGGAGGGTTACCAAATTGAACAGCTGTTTGTTTAAGCACCTCCTGTGTGCCAGGCATGGTGCTAGGGGCTGACTGGGGTGGTCCAAGATGGACGGTGTGATCCTTGACTTCAGTGAGTTCTCAGTCTGAAGGGGGTGCAAACAGGTAAGCAGATCTGTACAGTATCATAACTGAATTGGAGGAGGAAGCAAATAACTGTCTTCTTGAATAGACGAAGTCTTCCAAGAAGACATGTCAATTGAGCTAGTCCTTAGAGGGTGATAGGGACTTACCAGGCCAGGAAAAGGAGAGAGGGCTGAGGCAGGAGGACAAACATGCTGTAGGGAAAGGGTCATGGAAGTGATTGAATGGTGAGTTCAGTTGGATGTAGCTGGAACACAGGGTGTAGTAGAAGATAAGTCTGATAGTAGAGGCTGGGTCCAATAGCAGAGGGCTGGGTGTCCTCTGAGCAGTGGGGAGTGTTGACAGCAGAGATAAGTTGTGAACCTGACAGGATATGGAACTTGTGAGGGTGAGATGGAAAAGAAGCCATTGGGTGAATGGTAACACCATTACCACTGGTAACCCAATGGAAGGCAGAGGCAAAGGAGCAAGGGTTGGGGAAGTTAATCAGTTCTGTTTGAACATGCTGAGTTTGGCAAACATGTCACTGGAATGTAAGCACCATGATGGCAGGGATTTTGTTTTGTTTCCTGATGTAGCCCAAGCCTGGTACATTGTAGGTGTTCAAGAAAGAATTTATTTTGAATGCTGGAAATTTGGGTGAGGATGGCAAATATGTCTTTTAATTGGGACATTTTGTCTATTTACATTTAAAGTAATTATTGACAGGTATGTACTTAATGCCATTCCATTAATTGTTTTCTGGTTGTTTTTGTAGTTCTTTTTTGTTTTTTTTCTTCTTTTGCTCTCTTTCATTGTGATTTGATGACTTTGTTTAGTGTTATGTTTAGATTCTTTTCTATTTTTCTACGTGTATCTGTTGTAGGTTTTTGGTTTGTGGTTACCGTATATGTATATGTTGATGATCTCTTAATTTCGAACATATTCTAACAACTCCGAATTTTTACTCCCCCTGCTATACTTAATGTTTTTGACATCAAATTTTACATCTTTTTGTTTTGTGTATCCCTTAACTAGTCATTGTGGATATAGATGATTTTGCTACTTTTGTCTTTTAGCCTTTCTACTAGCTTTATAAGTGGTTGATCTACTACCTGTAGTTTATGTTTACCTTTACCAATGAGATTTTTCCTTTCATAATTTTCATATTTCTACTTGTGGCCTTTTCTTTTCCACTAAGAGAAGTCCCGTGAACATTTCTTGTAAAGCTGGGTTAGTGGTGCTGAATTCTTTTAGCTTTTGCTTCTCTGTAAAACTCTTTGTCTCTCCTTCAAATCTGAATGATAACCTTGCCAGGTAGAATATTCTCAGTTGTACGTTTTTTTCCTTTCATTGCTTTGAATATAAAGTGCTACTCCCTTCTGGCCTGGAAAGTTTCTGCTGAAAGTCAGCTGATTATCATATCCCTTGTACATAACTAGTTGCTTTTCTCTTCCTGCTTTTATTTTTTATTATTATTTTTAATTTTTTAATATATTTTAAAAAATTTATTTTATTGAAGTATAGTTGATTTACAATGTTATGCTACTTTTTGCTGTATAGCAAAGTGATTCAGTTATACATATATGTATATATATATATATATATATATATATATATATATATATATATATATACATTCTTTTTCATATTCTTTTCCATTATGGTTTATCACAGGATATTGAATATAGTTCCCTGTGCTATACAGTAGGACCTTGTTGTTTATCCATTCTATATATAATAGTTTGCATTTGCTAATCCCAAATTCCCAATCCATCCCTCCCCACCTGCTCCCCCTCCCTCTCCCCCAGCAACCTATTGCTCTTTTTAAGATTCTCTTTTTTTCTTTAATTTTTGTCATTTTAATTACATTGTGTCTTGGTGTGGACCTCTTTGGGTTTGCTTTGTTTGGGATTCTCTGGGATTCCTGGACCTGGATATCTGTTTCCTTCCCCAGGTTAAGGGAGTTTTTAGCTATTATTTCTCTGCCCCTTTCTCTTTCTCTTCTCCTTCTGGAACTCCTATATTGGAAACGTTAGTACACTTGATGTTGTCCCAGATGTCTCTTAAACTATCCTCATTTTTTTTTAATTCTTTTTTTCTTTTCTTCTATTCAGCTTGGGTGATTTCCACTACTCTGTCTTCCAGATTGCTGATCCATTCCTCTGTGTCATCTAACCTACTGTTGATTCCTTCTAATATATTTTTCATTTCAGTTATTGTATTCTTCAGCTTTGTTTGGTTCTTCTTTATATTTTCTAACTCTTTCTTAAAATGCTCGCTGTGTTCATCCATTCTTCTCCTGAGTTCATTGGGCATCTTTATGATCATTACCTTGAACTATTTATTGGGTAGATTACTTATCTCTACTTCATTTAGTTCTTTTTCTGAGGTTTTGTCTTGTTTCTTCATTTGGAACATACTCCTCTATCTCCTCATTTTGCCTAATTCTCTGTGTTTATTTCTATATATTAGGTAGGTCAGTTACATTTCCTGATCTTAGAGAAGTGGCCTTATGTAGGAGATGCCCTATGGGGTCCAACAACATGCTTCCCTCTGGTCACCAGAGCTGTATGCTCTAGAGGTGCCCCCATCTGGGCTGTGGGCCCCCCTCTGTTGGAGCGGGTCCAATTATTGTGGGTTTGCTGGGAGGTGGGGCTGGCCCCCACTTGGTAGGCTGTGAGGTTCTGCCTCATGGAGTAGCTGTGGGCCCACTGGAGGATGGGTAGTTTCCCCAAGCAGTTAGCTGTGCAGCCTTGGGGGTGTTGGGCTGGTGCTGGTGGGCAGGTAAGTCCCCCAGCACTAATAGGCTATCAGGAGGATTCCAAAATGGCACTTGCCAGTGCAGACGTCATTGTAGAATGAACTCCCCCAGATGGCTGCCAGCAGTGTCTTTATCCTCAGATGGAGTCCCGGTTGCCTTCTGCCTCTCTGAGAGGCTCTCCAAGAGTAGCAAGTAGGTCTGACCCAGGCTCCTTTTAAACTACTGCCTCTGCACTGGGACTTGGAGTGTGTGAGATTTCCTACATGACCTTTAGGAGCAGTCTGGCTCCTAAGCTCTCTGGCTCTCCTGAACACAAGCCCCACTGGTTTTCAGAGCAGAACTTCTGGGAGCCCATCTTCCTGATTCAGGATCCTGGGCTGGGGAGCCCAATGTGGGGCTTGGACCCCTTGCTCCTTGGGGAGGACCTCTGCCATTGTGATATTCTTCCCACTTCTGGGTTGCTGACCCAGGTGTATGGGTCCTGAGTATACTGCATCTTAGCCCCTCCCATCCATCTCATTGTAGTTCCTTCTTTATATCTTTAGTTGTGGGAAATCTCTTCTGCTGTCTTCAGGTCATTTTCATAGATAGTTGCTCTGTAAGTAGTTGCAATTTTGTTGTGCCTTTGGGAGAAGGTGAGTTCAGGGCCTTCCCACTCTGCCATCTTGGCTACATCCCATCCTTCCTTTTGTGAATTCTAGCCTATAGCCATTACTTTATGCCTCCCCTAAAAAATACCTGGGGAAAGGGAAGCATGCTTGAGAGGGGAAGAACAGAGACGGTTTGGGCTGGTCTTTTGGAGTTTTGCTATTAACACTTGCCAAAGAAGATATGTGTGTTCAGTAAGAGAGCTGGCACATCTGTCTATTGCTTAGATGGGGCAAACAGTGATATTCCTTACACAAATATGTTTTAAAAACCATTTCTTCATTGAAAGGCTTATAAACTCTATATTGTCTTCAAAACCCCTGTGCTTCTAAAATGTGGGTAATTGATCTCTCTCAGGGCTTCAAGGTTCAGGGTTCAATCAGGGAAGCAGAACCACAATGAGAAATATAGATAAGACATTTATTATAGAAATTAGAGCTTACACAATTGTGTGAGCTGCTGAAGAAGTTTATGTAAGGCTATCCCCTTGGTTTCTGTGTGGTCCTAAAGTCACTGTAGGCCAACAGGGTCTGCAGTTGAAAAGAAAAGCTAAACATGACATGGGGGAAAACAGGGATAAACTGGAACCCCTGTCTGTCTCTCACTGCCTCTGCATCGTGGATGTGGGTCCCTTGCAGAAGGAGCTGTGTGCTTCACCTCTGAGCTTGCATGCACCTGGCCCAGGAATGGGAGAAACTGAAGAAGATATGGCAGGATCTGAAGAAGCATCAACCTGGTACTGCCCTTTGCCAACACAGTGATGCAGCTGGTCAGTGACACCGTGCACAAGCTGCCACAGACCTGGCACCCAACATGCCACTCAGTCTGTGGTTTCATGTATGCCTTCCAAAACTCATGCAGATTTCTCCAGCACCAACCCTAAATGGAACAGTACAGCGGAGGGAACTCTGCGAAATGTAACTCAGCTTGGCTAACTTAGCACAATATAAAACTACCACTGAAATTGTTTTTCTGTTTTAATTAAAAAGATCTTCTAGGCAGTACATTCTTTGCAATGAGTGGCATGCCTATTGCTTTGTCATTGTATGTTTAGCATCTAGCCTGCACAGGAAACAATTGTTTTTTGAGTGACTCTTTAAAGACTGGGTTTTCCACTTAAGCTGTGTTAACCTGGTTCTCTGTAAAACTGCTAACGTGGAGCTAGTATACAGCACAGAGAACGCTGGTGGTAATCATCTTTCATGCATGCAAGGTAAACTAACTTGAAGTTTGTTTATGGGAGCGTGGCACTAAAAGCAAGTTAAGCCACTGGATCCTGCAAAATCAGAACAAGTTTCAAAAATAGCGTGCAACAAGATACCAGGTTAAGTCAAAGTTATCAGTGTACGTCAACATTTCTGAGCCTTCTATCCATCAGGCAAATTTCATGTTTGGATTTCTATGCCTGCAAAAATAATGTTCATTTGCTAAATTCATTTCCTGAGCCTGTTATAGCAATAGGAGTATCAGGTCATAATACTGATTAAACAGCCACCCATGCTTGACATTATAAAAGCTCTTCTGCAGACAAGAAAGTAGATCGAGAAATGGTCATATCCCTCAAAAACTGTCCAAAATAGACTGGGTTGTGGAGATGAACCTTTAAGACTTAACTTGGTACTGACCAGGCTGCATTGTGTGCTCCCTTCTAGGCCCAGTCCCCTCCTCCTCCCGCCCCCACCTGCTCCCCATGCCTGCGATTCCCAGGGAGGAAACACCAAAGAGATCATCGGAGCCCACCAGTGTTGTGTTCTTACTGACCCGCCCAGGCCACCATTCATCCCCCTCTTTCTCTGACTGCTCCCACAGCTGTGAAGAAATGAAGAGAGTCTCATATGAAAATATTAGGGAAACTTATTTTGCAATGCTAGATAACATACATGAGCAAGATTTGGGGCTACCAGGGAGAATTATCTGAAGTGCTGCTGTGAATTATTTCATATCGTTTCCCCTGTTTAGCTTATTCTTGTTGCTTTTTTGTTTCCCGTGGAAAAGAACAGCTGTAGGGGAAAGGAATGAAATGCATACAAACCTGGAGAGTTTGACACATGTTTATTGAAGCCCACTCTCTGGAAGGCGCTGTTAAGTGTGGACCTTAAGGGGGTACAAAGTGTCCCTTCTTGGACACTGTGTAGAGGGTAGACAACCAGTACACAACCAGTACACAACCATAGAGCCTACTGTGGCCTGTGTCCAAATGTGTTTGACCTTTCACACATGCATTTTCTTCTCTAATGAACTGAGAGTAGCCCCAAAGGGTTTGCTGAACTTGTCACTTTTCTGTTCTGGAGGCTATTTTGTTGTTAGAAATGTTGAAAATAATTGTATCCTGTCTTTGGGGTGTAGAATTGAGGATGTTGTGTTCAAATATGTATTGTCACGGTGAACGTTTATTGAGCACTTACTGTGTGCTAGGCAGTGTGCTAAGCACTTTCTGCACATTATTCCATTTTAACCTCTGAATCACTCTCTGAGATTGACACTGTTATTAATCCTAATTTAGGAAACGTGATCTCAGAGAAGTTAAGGAACAAGCCTAAGACACCACAGCCAGTAAGTGGAGGAGGGTGTAACCCGAAAACCTGTTCTCCTAACTGCCGTGCTCCACTGCTGCCCTCACGTCACATGGGCACCCCTAGGGATACTGGTCGAACTAATAAGATGCGTCTATTTTTGTGTCTGTGCAGACAAAAGTCTGACAGATATAAAGATGTTTCCCAGATCTGATCAGGAGAAGCATTTTATTTTATAGCTTAAATTTTAAACATCACATTTCCCCCTTCCCTCTGAAAAACGTTGTCATTATGGTGGGCTAAATGCTAATAGACAGGAGAATTGGAAAAATTATATGGGAGACTTGAATGTTATTGCTTTCTATAAATTATCTTTATGATTATAAAATGATGATCACATATAGAACATATATCATACCTGGAATGGGAAGTAAGCATCTTATAACCTATTAGAAGGTAGATGAGTAGTATTCAGATTTAGTGTGCATTCAGATCATCTGCAGTGCTTGTTAAAAGTACCTGTTTTAACACTGCTATATATAAAATAGATAAACAACAAGGACCTACTGTATAGCACAGGGAACTATACTCAATATTTTGTAATTTCATGTATATATATAGCTGAATCACTTTGCTATATACCTGAAACTAGCACAACATTGTAAATCAACTATACTTCAATTAAAAAAATAAATAAATAAAATTATGCGCACACACAAAGTACCTGTTCTAGAACCTCACCCCCCAGTGATTTTGATGAAGCCTGTAACTGAGCCTGGAAATCTGTATTTCAAAAAGAAGATTCTGATGCATGTGGTCTACATACCACACTTTGAGACCAGAGATTAAAGATTGGAAATACTTGAGTAGCTGGCCTCCCCAATGTTTAAAGCCAGTGGTTCTTTTTTTTTTTAATACTTATTTATTTTATTTTATTATTTATTTTCTTTATTTTTTGGCTGCGTCTGGTCTTAGTTGCGGCATGCGGGATCTTCGTTGCAGCGTCCCGGATCTTTTTTGCTGCGGTGCGTGGGCCCTTCCTTGCGGCGTGCAGCCTTCTCTCTAGTTGTGGCACGCCGGCTCCAGGGCGTGTGGGCTCTGTAGTTTGCGGCACGCGGGCTCTCTCGTTGAGGCAGGCGAGCTCAGTAGTTGAAGTGCCCGGGCTTAGTTGCCCCGCGGCATGTGGGATCTTAGTTCCCCAACCAAGGATCAAACCCGCGTCCCCTGCATTGGGAGGCGGATTCTTTACCACCACTTCCGTGGACCGCCAGGGAAGTCCCCCAGTGGTTCTTGAATAGTTTGAATTCTTTCACATCCCCAAGTCTTCCCTTTGTACTACTAGTTCTTAGAATAATTGTACTCTAATAATAATTATAATAATAAAGTGCAAGTTTAGTTTAATAATAGGTACTTTTAGAAGAATAATTTGATTAATTTGAACAAATTAGGCACCAATTTATACAATTCTTACAGGATATGAAATTGCTATAATCAATAGAGGGTAAAAGCCCCAACTGGTTTTTTTTTTTTTTTTTTTTTTTTTTTTTTTTTTTCCGTACGCGGGCCTCTCACTGTTGTGGCCTTTCCCGTTGCGGAGCACAGGCTCTGGACGCGCAGGCTCAGCGGCCATGGCTCACGGGCCCAGCCGCTCCGCGGCATATGGGATCCTCCCAGACCGGGGCACGAACCCGTATCCCCTGCATCGGCAGGCGGACTCTCAACCACTGCGCCACCAGGGAGGCCCACTGGTTATTTTTTTACATCAATAGAGTGAATGCCTTCGGGACTCGAGTGCAGCCTCAGGGACCTCAGCCCATATAAATGTCTTGTTAATTTTCCTGCTGTATATAAAAAAAAAAGTCTTGTTAGTTTTTGCATATTATTACTTAGAGAGTTTGCTAATGATTATACCAATATATTTATTCTACCCAAATTTATTGAATATACATTAGGTTCCAGATACCTGCCAGGCTTTGTGGCGAGTATAGAAAATTGAATGAGACTCAGACCCTGGTCTAAAGCAACTTACAGTTTATAAAATTTGACATTGTTTATGCCTACAAAGACTCTGTATAGTCATAAAGCATTACTTTTCCATGAGTAATTTATGATCACTTAAATGCAATGCACATTTGAGAGTAAGAAAAACAAATATTGGAGGCAACAGTTTTTAAGGCACATGTATCCTATTTCTTCTCATCTTTTCCATGTGCCACAGTGTATGTTTCTACTTCTTATACAGGGTTGGAGTGACCTTTATAAAAGGAGAAAGTCATAAAAAGTAGAAATAAAATGACTGCAGATGCCATCTCCAATTCCCTACTGTGTCACATCCCATGACAGTTCCTCCCTCTGTCTATTATTTCTGTGTCTCATGTAGGACAGCCTACTGTGGAGTGTAATCCAGCAAGGCCTACAGTCCTAAGGCTGAATGCTAACTAGGCTGATCCCTCCACCCAGGAGAAATGCCGGAATCCTCACACATGCTTGTTCATTAAAAAAGAAATCAAGACTTTGAAGCAGCACTGCTCGCAGTGTGGCTTGTGACTAGTCTGAGTCTTTTTGTCTTTCCTTTTGTGACATGAGTGAGCATTTCACAACTTTTAGAGAAATTTGATAGAATAATTTCATGCCTGCTAAATTAAATGATAAAATAATTGAGTTTATAATTTGTCTTTGTCTTTTTTCATTTTATTATTCTTCTAATTACTCATGAATTTGAAATAATAATAATTTTTAAAAAAACTGGCCCTTCACCACGGAGAGTTTGAAAAGTACTGTTTTAGTATCCTTTCTTGATTCAGAAATTGTTCAGCTTCCCTTCTACCGCATTAGCTTCTTTTTTACCTTGTAAATTTCTGTCAGCTCGAACTCCTAGCTGTTAATTTTTTTTTTTTTTTGCGCTACGTGGGCCTCTCACTGCTGTGGCCTCTCCCGTTGCCGGAGCACAGGCTCCGGACGCGCAGGCCCAGCGGCCATGGCTCACGGGCCCAGCCGCTCCGCGGCATGTGGGATCCTCCCAGACCGGGGCACGAACCCGCATCCCCTGCCTCGGCAGGCGGACTTTCAACCACTGTGCCACCAGGGAAGCCCCTAGCTGTTAATTTTTTAGTCAGTGTGTGATACAGGAAAAGAGAGACTTCTTTTGATTACAAAAATCAGTAATTCCCTAAATAGCCATAGACTTACTTCCTCTTAAAACCAAGTTAAAATGCTTACAAGATTAAAATTTTTGAAAGAGAAATGCAACTTTGGAAAAGGAAATTGTAGTCTTTTTAAATCAAAGCTTCGTTTTTGTGAAAATATTGTATTACATTTCTATTAAATGTACGAAGCCAGTTTGGCAGGCTAAAACTTAAGAGTTTAAAAATGTAAATAACTAAGGAGAATTAACATTTCAAAGTATTTATGTCAGGGTGCTTGGCTGTTACTGTGTGCTGAGTAAGCTCGGACCTAGTAGAAAATGCATGAGCCCTTAAACCCAGGCTGGCAAACCATCTTCAGCCATCTTCCCTATACAGTGAAGCTGCCTATCAAATGAGGGGGCAATCCAGATGACCCCTGAGGCCTTTTCTACTTCTAATATCCGGTATATCTGTGAATTTAATTCCATAATCATTTTATACTTGCATTTTCATTTTTTCAAAAAAGGTTAATCCTTGGAAATTAAATAAGAACCCCTCCTTTGTATACTAAGTATTCCTTGATAGAGTCCTTTCTTGTCAAGTAAGATGAAAACTGTTCAATTCACTATATAAGCAGATATGAAAGTAAAAATGGAGAATGGCAAAGTTAAAACATTTTATAAAATTAGAGAAATAAAAGTAACGGTTATTATAGGTGTCCTTGAACTGTGAAAGTGAGTGTTGGTACAAAAGACATGTGGTGAAATGGGCACTCACGTGGGAATTATGTAAAGTTCACATGAAAAGAAATTTATTAGAGACCGTACCCACTTCTTTTTTTCCTATCTGATCAATGAACTTGAACCTTTTCCTTTTCTAATTTTTTAGGTATAACCCATATGTTGGTCAGGGGCACCTAGCCTTCTAAATGGATATGACTGACTGGAAACCACTTGTTCAAAGTCTGATATTCTCCCAACAATTCCAAAGAATTCCTGGAGATTTAAGTTTTGGTTGCCTGGCTCCACAAGCCTGCTCTTGCTGCATTCATTGGGTTTATGCATCAGCTTTCTCCTCTTCCCTCTTGGCCTGTTGACTGTGTTCCCACCCAGATGTACACCTCCTCCCTGGGATGCAGGGCCACATCCTCTCTCCAGTCTCTCTGTCCTCATCCCTTCCTTCCTGCCAAGCTCTAAATGCTTCCCACTCTATTATGAAGAGCAATGCAACTCTGTTTGGCCCCCTCCCAAAATTCACTGTAGACCCACCATCACATAGCAAGAGCTGAACTCAGAGGCCTCTGACTCTTTTCATAGGACCTGCCCTCCTAAAGACTATTTGGACATAAAAATAGTATTTTTTCATGCTGGTAAATAACAAAATTTTATTTTAACCAGATTTGATCATTTATAGTTTGTGGTAATTCAAACAGCTAGTCCAGGGGTCTGCAAACTTTTTCCGTGAAGGGTGAGATAGTAAATATTTTAAGCTTTGATGGCTGCATGTGGTCTCTGTCACAAATACTCAACTCTGCTGTTATAATTTGAAAGCAACCATAGATAATATGTAAACAAATGAATGAGGCTGTGTTCCAAAAAAATTTTATTTACAAAACCAAACCAAAATTTATCTGATTAAAATATTTTTAGAAGTATTGTCTACTTAAGAATATGGTTTTTTCCCCCACAAACTCTAAAAGCACTTATTTATATATAAACTATAACTGGCATATGAATGTATATTTTCTTTGCTTAAAGTATTGCTGTGTGTACAATGCAAATCATTCCTAAATATTCGTTTAAAAGTAGGGCCTCTCCTAGGTAATATCTCATTCACCTAGTCGCAGTTACTCTAAGAGCAATCACATTTTGTTACCTTTAAAAAACAAATTTCTCATGAATTGGTCCTATAAATTTGTGAAATGTTCCTGTACATTTTCTGTTTTGTTAGTCTATCCTGAATTTACATAATATTTAATGCAAAGCAAGAATCTGTACAAGTACAGTAAAATAATATACAAAGCAAAGGTATTAAAAAGACAGTATGTATTGTTATTTTGCTGTGAATGTGTGAAAAGGATATATATCATTTTTTATAGTACTGCTTTTGAGATGGTTATCTCCAACCCTTTTGGCCACGTATCGCAAAACTTTTTCAGCATGCATCTCCAGAATATGCATCTCATTTATTTACAAATTATATATAAGAACTACTATCATTAGATAGTATTTCAAGGCACAGGTGAAATATTAAAGTGAGGCTTTTCATTTGTCCTAGTCTTAAATAACCATATAGATAATAGACTTCTTTTACATATATATAAATTTATTTGTTTATTTTTGGCTGCGTTGGGTCTTTGTTGCTGTGCACGGGCTTTCTCTAGTTGCGGCGAGTAGGGGCTACTCTTCCTTGCGGTGCGCGGGCTTCTCATTGCAGTGGCTTCCCTTGTTGCGGAGTATGGGCTCTAGCCACATGGGCTTCGGTAGTTGCAGTACGTGGGCTCAGTAGTTGTAGCTCACGGGCTCTAGAGTGCAGGCTCAGTAGTTGTGGCACACAGGCTTAGTTGCTCCATGGCATGTGGGATCTTTGCAGACCAGGGCTCGAACCTGTGTCCCCTGCACTGGCAGGCGGATTCTTAACCACTGCGCCACCAGGGAAGCCCTAGATAATAGACTTTTGATGATTTCTCTGTTTTTGCCAAGCTCTTGTTAGATCTGATTAAATTTGTCATTACTTTTACCTTGTAATGTAGGTGATAGAGAGCTTTTACGAGGAGTAGAGGTGTCCGCTCTGTGACTTTCACATCATTTATGCTTGCACTGGTATTATTATTATCTTTAATCTGTGGGTTCCTTGCATAAATCTTGTCCATTTTAGGGTGTTTTTAGTTTAAGGGTACATATTACAATCTGTAAATGGACTCGGCAGGCCATCACTCTGTATTTCAGTGCACTCGAAGTGAATGAATGGAGAGGGCAAGCCCCACCCCCCCAGTACTGTGGAAGCCCCACCCCTCCCTGAGGGCATCTCCAACACTGTGAGGCAAGATCTTCCATGGAGCTGACTGAGGGCAGGACGCCAATCCAGAAGTTAAATACCAGCTTAAATGCTTTCCTTCCCCCCCACCAACCCCGGTACGCGGGCCTCTCACTGTTGTGGCCTCTCCTGTTGCGGAGCACAGGCTCCGGACGCGCAGGCTCAGCGGCCATGGCTCACGGGCCCAGCCGCTCCGCGGCATGTGGGATCTTCCCGGACTGGGGCACGAACCCGTGCCCCCTGCATCGGCAGGCGGACTCTCAACCACTCCGCCACCAGGGAAGCCCAAATGCTTTCCTTTTTAAAGAAATAAAATATAAATGGAGGTTCCAATATTTTCTTCCCATATTACAATTGACTGCACATCTACATAAACTGCATAATTTATGAGATGAAAGTTGATAAAAATATTATTTTTCTCTTATTTAAATCTTAACGCTTATATTGTGATCTAGCTTTTCTTTTATTTTTTGTTCACCCACCTAGTTGTTAGGATAGAGCCTGACTAATGTTTCCCTCAATCTTCCATAGTTCTAACAGTGTTTTTTACATAGAAAGTGAGCATTAATAATAGATGTACTCAAAGACTATTTAATAGTCATTATCATCAGTTGTGCTAAGGATGGGTGGCATATATCTTTTTTTTTTTCCTTTTTGGTAATCTTAACAAATTGATTGTTTGCTTGGATCCTATCAGTTTATTGCCCTTTATTTATAGCATCTAAATGGAGTCCCATTGTTTTCTTAAAGTGCATTCTCTAATTTGCAAAGTTAACTTCTTTTTGCTCTCATTCTACTGTTCAGGTTAACCATTCATCTCAATATGTTGCCACTACTGATTCATGGAACATTTTTTTTATTTCATCATTTATGTCCCTGGTTAAAATGTTAATTCTGAGAGTTCAAATCATCTACTTTTTTGGGATTCTTTATATACCTGCATGATAAAGTTGATAGACAGTCCAGGTCTTTGGGGATTAAGGTGGACAAGGGTAAGTTCTTTGTCCATGAAGGGTGACAGGAATGTGGTACTAATGCCTTTCATTGGTCTGTTGATGCCACATTGACAAGATGTCCATAAAGGAGCCAGGGACATCCAACTGGTCTCAGGGATGTCTCTAGACATAAAGAGAAACAACCGACAGCCATTCCCTTCTCTTGAGAGAAGCTGTGTCATTTACTTGACTAAAGAGAAGAGTGTCCTCGATCCTGGCTGCATAACAGAGTCCCCAGGGAGCTTTACAGACATTCTGAGGCCAGTTAGAATCAATACAGAACCGTCATGTGTATTTTTAAGAGCTCCCCAGGTGATTCCATTGCACAGCCAAGGTGGAGAGTTATAGTTCAAGAGGCTAATGAGATGATGAGGTCAATAGAAGGAAAATCAAAAGTAGGAGGCTCAGTAAGGGTGAAGGGACTCAAGAGCAGAAAAAAAGTCTCATTTTAACATAGAAAAGATTGGGGAAAGAAGGAACAATTTTGTAACTTCAAGTTGAGGTGGTAATAGACATCCTCTTCCCTTGACTTCTTATTGATCACACAGGGAGGGTTGAGATTTGACCAAGAGAACCAAAGATTTATAAATTGATCCAAGAATGTCTGGAGAGCTTTGGGGCCTTTGGCTTTGGAAGATGGAGGCTTACTGACAAATATGGCTAACCTTGGAGGATCTTTGGGGGCCCTTTGGTCTATGGCTGTTTTAACCTGCTGTGTACACTTGCACATGAGTGCTCTCGTTCGGCCTAAGGATACCTTATATTCTGTAAGGAAACCTTACACTTGGAAGTTTATTTGGTTTTGGAGTTTTGCCAGGGCTCTTGGCCTAACAGAGAAAGGGAGAGTGAATCTGTTTTAATCTGTGCCCCTCTTTTAATCTTCATCCCGTATGACCTTGCTTGTCTCAGAAGAATATACGTCGTGAGCCAGCCTGTGAGGGCAGGGAGCCTTTCCCTTTCTGTAGTTCCAGGGTCTGGTGAAGCATCTTATATGCAATAAGGATTGACTGAGTGTGTTTGTCAGTGACCCTGCAAATTCTGCTTTTGTTGTAGGAAGCAGTGCAAGTGTTGATTAAGCACTCGGCTGACGTCAACGCGAGGGACAAGAACTGGCAGACCCCGCTCCACGTGGCAGCAGCCAATAAGGCTGTCAAGTGTGCAGAAGTCATCATTCCCCTGCTGAGCAGCGTCAATGTCTCTGACCGAGGGGGACGCACAGCCTTGCACCACGCCGCTCTGAATGGCCATGTGGAGGTCAATGTCCTCATCATTGAGAACAAGAATCCTCCCCACAGACCCTCTTAGCCCCATGGGGAACCTAATCTCATGGCTGAGGCTTTTAGATAATGTGACAATAATATTTGTACACCACACCTTAGGCAACTGTACCTATTTTTAAATTTAGAGCCACAGTGAATTGAAAAAGTAGCCGACACCTCAGTCTTTTCCTCTGACACACATGCGGCAGGTTGGCCCTGGTATCTTCCTACTTTGAACTTCAGATCTCTGACCTGCCTTTAGATTGGACATTAATTTGGCTCACATCAGCTGCTGAGGGTGAGGACCCCTCACCATGACAGAGTATACACTTGATTTCACTGTCGGTTATCTTTCAGATGGTTAATTTACTCTTGGCCAAAGGGGCAAACATCAATGCGTTTGACAAGAAGGACCGGCGTGCTCTGCACTGGGCAGCTTATATGGGTAAGGATTCCATGAATGGAGAGCAAAGTGCAGAGAACTTGACCTAAAGAAGCCCCGGCTTTCTCACTGACCACGCAGGTTTTCTCCTGGGCGAGCCTGACTTCTTTTCAAGCTTGGGATTCAGTTGAATTAAGATTCGGTCCTTGTACTGGCATGCACAGAGCGCTCTAACTGGGCAGTTGCTTTGTCAGAGATTTATTTATCCTACAGAGAGCAGGAGGGGTGAATCATGGCGTGGACTTCATTGAATGTGTTTCAGTCTGGATTGGAAAGCTGCACAAATTGTGCTTATTTTAACTTGTTATGGCAGCAAAATAAGGTGTTTAAAAAGAGAGAAGGAGGGGCTAGCAAAGCTAGGATGTAAATTTCATTTGTGTGTTTATTTATAAATATTCCTGAAAGAAACAAAAATATTTATAAATATTCCTGAAAGAAACAAAAACAAAAAGGAAACAAAAAAAAACAAAAAAACAATAAAGGACAACACCCTGGCTGTCGTGTAGGTGGAGGTGCCCAGAGCCACTGTGGGTGAATCTGCTGCTCCACCGCCGGCAGAGCTGGGGCTTGCTCCTTGTTTCTGCCAGCTCGGGTGCAGAAGACAAAGGAAGACATTACACTTCTATGCTTTTCCTCTCCACTTTTGTTGGCACTGGTACCACTGACAAATGAGGGCCCTCAGAGAGTTTATTCTCAGTGTTGACTCTTGGGAAATGAAGAACTAAAAGAACTAAGATCCTTCCTTTGTGTTTCTAATGGGAGAACATCCTGCAATTAGAAAAGCAGAAAAGCGGGATTCTATCAGCACCAAATTATAAACACCCTGACTGCCCATCACAACACAGGAGATTGTGAAAGATCTACACAATGGGACACTATGCAGTAACTACAGTGATGATATCATTAGTATTTTTTTAACACAGAAAGATTCTGTGATATGTTAAGTGAAAACAGATCATAATACAGTATGAATAATACAATCCTCATTTTTGTTAAAAATATCTATAAAATGAAAACAACCTGGGATGTATTAAACACTGAAATATTAACTGAGTATCTCAAGGGATTGTGGATGATTTTGGTTTCCTTTTTTTTTTTTTTTTTTGCGGTACGCAGGCCTCTCACTGCTGTGGCCTCTCCTGTTGCGGAGCACAGGCTCCGGACGCGCAGGCTCAGCGGCCATGGCTCACGGGCCCAGCCGCTCCGCGGCATGTGGGATCTTCCCGGACTGGGGCACGAACCTGTGCCCCCCGTATCGGCAGGCGGACTCTCAACCACTGCATCACGAGGGAAGCCCGATTTTGGTTTCCTTTTAACACCTTTTTGCCTTTTCTGAATCCTTTTTAATAAGCCTACGGACCTTTTATTATCATAAAAAATAATAATGTTAATTGTGGGGAGAAAAAAGAGAATGGGTTGGGGCAGGGATGAAATAAATTCTGTGGCTACAGATAGGCCTGAGTGAATTCTTGGACTTAAAAAAACAGAATCTTGGGCTTCCCTGGTGGTGCCAAAAAAAAAAAGAATTGAAATCTGGCTAAAGAGGTAGTACAGCATAGTGATTCAATGTCCAGTTCTGTGGACAACCCCCCCCCCCCAAAACCAGAATCTTAAGATTTTGCACGCATTATCCTTTTTTACAAGGTGACATGGACTTTCGAGTTGTTTGAAGCAGGTTGGATGTCTGCATGGTCCCTGCCGGACTGGAGCCAGTGAGCTTTTGCCAGATGATGTTTAGGCAGAGCACACACTAAGCTAGTGTGACGTGGGACTCAAAGAACCTGGAGTTTCACGTTTGTTCTTTGCTGATACACGGCTAAAACATATGTGTAGAATTGCTTTAAAGCAGTAAAGTTACATTTTTGTGTGTCATCGGGATACAAATAGGAAAACATATACAGATGGCTATCTTTAGGGAGTAAGGGACAAAACCAGGGCAAAGAGCTTAAGACAGCACCACCACTAATTCTAAAGAGTTTTTTTCTGTATATAAGTCTTCATAAAACTAGCCAAGACAAAACTCTGTCTCTCTTGTACACACACACACACTTTAGGCCCTGGAGCCAGTACTCATCTCCTACCCTTCAGTTATCAGCAATGTTTAGAGCAATGATCTTGAAGCATCAAACAATCTTTAGTCAGGAAATAAAGATCAAGTACATTTATCGTTGTATATGTAGCAAGATAGAGAACAAAGGAAGATGTTCTAGAAAATATGCCAACAGGAGTTGAAACTAGAAGGGTTTTCAGTTTAGCCAGCAATTCATGAGAATTTGAAGTTGAACCATATGAAGTTGCCATTTTTGTGGGCCCAAAAAAGAGTCAAACAGCAGCAGTTGCATATGATTCAACAGTAATCTGGAGTTGTTCTGATTAATTGATCTTTTTTTTCTTTCATTAGTTTTTCCAAACCAAATGGTCATTGTTAGACTTTTCAGTGAAGAATGGCAATTGGTTTCAAAAGCATTGCTTTCATTTGACATGGTTTTTTTTAGTCTCTGGTTCTAACATATTGGCAGGACCTCCTCATTATTTATTTGTAAACAGGCATCGATCTCCTTAAAGAGAAGGCTCACATGTGAATCATCTTCTTTCTTCCCACAGCACTTACATGATGCCTGACACATAGTACGTACTCCCTAACTATTTGTTGGATATTTGCCACGAAGCAGCTTTTTATAAACAGCTTAGCAAAATGCTGGCGGCAATAAAAGCTGATGGTGATAATTCAGGTGGAATGAATTGTCAAATTGTCCTATAAAGGTTAAAGACGTTTTCTGCTGCTTTGTTTCTACAGGCCACCTGGACGTTGTGGCGTTGCTCGTTAACCACGGCGCGGAAGTGACGTGTAAGGATAAGAAGGGCTACACGCCCCTGCATGCAGCAGCCTCCAATGGGCAGATCAGCGTTGTCAAGCATCTCCTGAATCTGGGGGTGGAGGTGAGCTATGATTCAGGCATCACCCCATGGTGCATTTGTGGGTTTTCTGTTGTTCTGAAATTAAATCCTGTCTTTGTGGGTTTTCTGTTGTTCTGAAATTAAATCCTGTTTACATTTTAATTCAAGAGGGGAAAAACTCTCATTTCTTACCATCCTGTCTTTTTTGAGTTTACATGGGTAACTGATGAAGGGCAATGGGGCATATGCTAAGTCATAGAAAGCCAGAAACAGACTTTCTATATCAACATAGAGAAATATTTTAACATCTATGATACATATCCACCAGTCATTTTTAAAAGACTGGCGAGGTTTCATCATCCCACCTTTAGAACCTTGCCTTCTAAATCGTGGCTTCCAAGCAGAAATGAATGAATGAATAGCAGGACAAACATGCTGAGCTGGAGAAGTAGACCTCACCCCGTTCTCCTTAGGTAGCAGGGCAGGAGCAGTAGTGAGGCTGTCCCGGAGGAAAGGAAAACCAAGCTGCAATAGTGAGATGGTGATAACAGCAGTCAGGGCAGGTCTGGGAGAGCAAGAGGGAGCTGGGGGCTAAATAACCAGGGCAGCTCCACAGCCCAGCCACCAGAATGTGGCCTCTTGAGGTGTCAGCAGAGCGAGTTCTGAGTTCAGGCCCCACAGCAGCTCCCTGAGCACCTCCCACCCTTTCCTCTTCTGTTCACTGTTGAGATTCGGGCTCTTTTCTTGCTCCCCCGATTCAGTTCTCCTCTGGCGTTTTTTTTTGTTTGTTTTTTGTTTTTGCAGTATGCGGGCCTCTCACTGCTGCGGCCTCTCCCGTTGCGGAGCACAGGCTCCGGACGCGCAGGCCCAGCAGCCATGGCTCACGGGCCCAGCCGCTCCACGGCATGTGGGATCCTCCCGGACCGGGGCACGAACCCGTGCCCCCTGCATCGGCAGGCGGACTCTCAACCACTGCGCCACCAGGGAAGCCCCTCCTCTGGCGTTTTGAGACAGCTTTGCCTTTCCCTTTTTATCCCTTCCCTAGCTGAAAGATATCTTCCCACGAATGGAAACCTCTCACTCTTCCTCCCAGCTCACTTTTTATCACTTTCACGTTTTGCTGATCTTTACCTCCGCGTGAGAAGCCTTCCCAGGATGACCACGCTGGGGCAAGAGTAAGCTCTGAATGATCACACTGACAGATGGGTGTTTCCTTTCTCCAGCACAGCCAGTAGGCTTTTGGTGGGAAATGGAGTAAATTGGCTTCAGTGCTTTTAATCGCCCATGTTGGACTCATTTGCAGATTGATGAAATCAACGTGTATGGAAACACGGCCCTCCACCTGGCCTGCTACAACGGGCAGGATGCTGTAGTCAACGAGCTGACCGACTACGGTGCTAACGTGAACCAGCCCAATACCAGTGGGTTCACCCCGTTGCATTTCGCTGCTGCCTCCACACACGGTGCTTTGTGTCTTGAACTACTAGTAAACAACGGGGCAGATGTTAACATTCAGGTATGACTCTCTCTCAGTCTCCCTCTCTCAGTGTGAAGTACCTTTGTGTTGAGCCTCTGTTTGAGCAAACTCACCTGCTGTAAATTACAATTAGTGAATTGTAACTCTAAGCATCCTGATTCTTGTGGACTGATCCTATATTGTCATGATGTGGAAACTTCTGCAGCAGTGGTGGTACCAGTGGATGACACTGAGGTTCTAGCCACGTGCCCTTGGTAGCTTACTGAATATACGGGAGCAAATACTGGGTCTCAGGGATGTGGACTTGGCCGAGATTCTAATACTGAGGTGAATGTTGAGCTGATAGGGCAGAGATGCTGAGCATGAAAAGGAAGCCTAACCTAATGATCTCAGGTCTGTTTCCAACCCGCAAGGCCCTCCAAGGAGTTTCTCAAATGGCTTCCTGGAGTAAACCCCAGATAGTGGCTTCAATTATATGATATTAATCTGGTTTTAATGGTAATTCCTTTACTCAGCAAACTTACTGAGGACTACCTAGTGCCCTCTGTTTGGTACTGGATGTATACTCCAAGGTGCCCTCAAGGAATTTACGATATGGCAAGGAGATAATGTACTCAGATAATCATGGGGCAAGAGAGAATGTCATGAGTGGCATGAGAAATTAATAAAGTGCTGCAAACTATAAGAAGTAAGTATTGACTTGCTTTTTGCTTGGGCATCAAAACTAGAGATTGCTTTTGAGCTGAAGATTGATATCAGTTGAGACGAGGAGGGATAGAGAGAATTTTAGAGAGGACATTCCAGATACATAGAATGGCAAGCAAAGGAGTTGAGAGGTATTGATAGGTAAACTTTAGGTAACCAGTCTGCTCACTGTAACAGATAACCAAGAGGAACTTTTGCAGGTAGCCTTCATGATCCAGGTTACGTCACTTGGATGCATTTAGATTGTAGCAGAATATCCTGATTTATACCAAGTGACCTTGTTTGCATCCTCAGCTTCACTTCTCCCAAGCACACAGGAATTGTAAAGCAAGGTCCCAGTGTATTCTGTCTCTGCTTTTGAAAAATTGTTATTTCCAAGATTTAATTTCAAGAATATTGGATCAGTCTATTTTAATGATCCTCTCTATTCACTATTAAAGTCCTCATATTTTTTCATTTAATTTATAATAGTGGGGAAATATGGGACAAATTCTCAGAATAGTGATTTATTGTGATTGAATGGAGTACAAATCATATGAAAGAAAGGAGCCAGGAACAAGCTGAAATGTGACCTGACCAAGAATGGGCACTTATCTACTGGCCAAGGAGTTGGGGCCTCTATAGGGTGTGGGTCCGCTAATCATTATAGAGGCCACATGATCAGAACTGAGCATTAGAAACAGTAATCTGGCCACAGAAAACCAGAGAGAGAAAACATAAAGAAAAAAATGTATATATGACTACATAAAAATTTTAAATTTTTTTTTTTTAATCTTTTAGAATCATTCTGTTTTACTTAAAAATAACTTTTCACAAGGAGGAATGCCTTTGGCAATGTTTCTAGCTCTAGAAGAGTCTACATTGGCTTTTTCTTTTTTTTTGAATGGTTAATTTTTTTTTTTTTTTTGCTTTATAACAAATTTAATCAGTTATACATATACATATGTTTCCATATCCCCTCCCTTTTGCATCTCCCTCCCAACCTCCCTATCCCACCCCTCCAGGCGGTCACAAAGCACCAAGCTGATCTCCCTGTGCTATGCGGCTGCTTCCCACTAGCTATCTACCTTACGTTTGGTAGTGTATATATGTCAATGCCACTCTTTCACTTTGTCACAGCTTACCCTTCCCCCTCCCCATATCCTCAACTCCATTCTCTAGTAGGTCTGTGTCTTTATTCCTGTCTTACACCTATGTTCTTCATGACATTTTTTTTTCTTAAATTCCATATATATGTGTTAGCATACAGTATTTGTCTTTCTCTTTCTGACTTACTTCACTCTGTATGACAGACTCTAGGTCTATCCACCTCATTACAAATAGCTCAATTTCATTTCTTTTTATGGCTGAGTAATATTCCATTGTATATATGTGCCACATCTTCTTTATCCATTCATCTGATGATGGACACTTAGGTTGTTTCCATCTCCGGGCTATTGTAAATAGGGCTGCTATGAACATTGTGGTACATGTCTCTTTTTGAATTATGGTTTTCTCAGGGTATATGCCCAGTAGTGGGATTGCTGGGTCATATGGTAGTTCTATTTGTAGTTTTTTAAGGAACCTCCATACCGTTCTCCATAGTGGCTGTACCAATTCACATTCCCACCAGCAGTGCAAGAGTGTTCCCTTTTTTCCACACCCTCTCCAGCATTTCTTGTTTCTAGATTTTTTGATGATGGCCATTCTGAGTGGAGTGAGATGATATCTCATTGTAGTTTTGATTTGCATTTCTCTAATGAGTAAAGATGTTGAGCATCCTTTCATGTGTTTGTTGGCAGTCTGTATATCTTCTGTGGAGAAATGTCTATTTAGGTCTTCTGTCCATTTTTGGATTGGGTTGTTTGTTTTTTTGTTATTGAGCTGCCTGAGCTGCTTATAAATTTTGGAGATTAATCCTTTGTCAGTTGCTTCATTTGCAAATATTTTCTCCCATTCTGAGGGTTGTCTTTTGGTCTTGTTTATGGTTTCCTTTGCTGTGCAAAAGCTTTTAAGTTTCATTAGGTCCCATGTGTTTATTTTTGTCTTTATTTCCATTTCTCTAGGAGGTGGGTCTAAACTTTTTTTTTTTTTTTTTTTTTTTGCGGTACGTGGGCTTCTCACTGTTGTGGCCTCTCCCGTTGCGGAGCACAGGCTCCAGACGCGCGGGCTCAGCAGCCATGGCTCACGGGCCCAGCCGCTCCGCGGCATGTGGGATCTTCCCGGACCGGGGCACGAACACGCGTCCCCTGCATCGGCAGGCGGACTCTCAACCACTGCGCCACCAGGGAAGCCCCTAAACTTTTATATAACAAAACAAAACAACAAAAAAGACAAAAACAAAAACCTTAACATAAAATTGGAAGGGGAGCAACTCGGAAATTTTTCTGCAATATACATATAAGCAAGGAGTTAACATATTTAATATGTAAGAGCTCATAAAAATCAATAAGAAAAATTCTGATAGTCTACTAGAAAATATGGGCAAATGCAGATCACAAGAGAGAGAATACAATATCCATTAAACTTATGAAAAGATATTCAGTGTTACTAGTCATTAGAGAAATGTAAACTAATACTTTTATAATACTAATACATTATTTGCCTTTAAAATTGGCAAGTATCAAAAAGACTAGCAATGCCCCGTGTAATCAATGAAAAATTAAAATTCAATAAGTAAATATGATCCAGTTTTATAATTTCAAAAAGTATGTGTCTATGTATGTGCATAGAAAGAGAAAAATATCTGGAATCTACATCAGTATCCTAGCAACAGTTATCACTCCAGCGAGGCAAAATTATGATTTGGGTTTTTAGTTGCTTTTCAATATATTTGTTTTAATCTTCTTATTGTGATGCCATAAACATGTGTTATTTTTATATCGAAAAGAAAAAAAAAGCTATTTTCATTTTTATAAAAAAAGAATTTCAGATATAGTGGACCTAGGGAGGGGACAAGTAGAAGGTAACTGGAAGTCAATGAAATGGGTCTGGATAAGAGGTAATGAGGACAGGGGGATGGGGACAGCCAACGGAGTTAGAGGCTTTGCAGAAAGGAAATCGCTGGGATTTCATTGGACAAGAGATGGAGGAGATAAAGATGAGTATAAGAGTTGAAATCTGGGCTTCCCTGGTGGCGCAGTGGTTGGGAGTCCACCTGCCGATGCAGGGGACACGAGTGCGTGCCCCGGTCCGGGAAGATCCCACATGCCACGGAGCGGCTGGGCCCGTGAGCCATGGTCACTGAGCCTGCGCATCCGGAGCCTGTGCTCCGCAGCGGGAGAGGCCACAACAGTGAGAGGCCAGCGTACTGAAAAAAAAAAAAAAGAAAGGGAAGATAGGAAGGAAACCAAGGGATGGAGTGTCTTCATGGATGTAGAAAGCAGGCAGAAATGAAAAAGTAAACTAGCTGAAGAGAATTTCAGAGTTCTAGATCTTGTAAGGGGACCCCATCCAAGGTCCTACATGGAGGTAGGATGAAGGTCTTTAGGAGCAACAAAGAAACCAAGGTGGGGAAAGAGCCAACATGTGGGGTTAAAGTCTAAGAGGAGGGTGGTGGAGGACAGGAGACAAACAGGTGGCTCAACTGTCAATGTCCCCAAGACTTGTGACACTTTTCTTGCCATCCTGATGTCTGAGGGACATCCTGTGGATCCTCCAAAGGAAGGAACATTATTGAAGTTAGATAAAGTATCTCTTTACCAACCTTAATTAATTCACGGGGTTATCTGAGGCTCTCCATTTCCTCTTTAAAACATGCCAACTGATGCTTTCAGTGTGCCTGATACTGAGGTTAGAAGGCCACTTTCTGGCATACCTACCTACTTCTCCCAGGTAACTGACTAGCAGCCAGTTCAGATTGGATAAGAGGCTTCAACTAGGTATGGTGCCTTGGTTTATAGCAGCCTTCTCTTCTCCCCCACAAAATGGACATGGAAAGCATAGCTACTTAATTTTGATAGTTAATTTTTTCCTGTAGACTGCTAATCATCAATAGAGTATAAGAAGCACCATTAAAAAAAAGTCTGAGACTTGGGTTTATGTATTATCTAATCCATGTAAATGGGATTTTGAATCAAATCTAGCCTTCTCCCTCAGTCTCCCCATCTACTCTGTCTACATCCTAATTCTCTTGAATCTTTATTAGTTAACTCTGGATGCATGGATCATCTAACATTTCCTTGGAGCCATTCAGTCTGACTGGAGGTTGTTATCTCTCTGCACCACATTGCCCTTGGATTTTGAAAGTGCTGTAGATTGCAAGACAATTTGTATTTGTTTAGATTTTCCAAAGTTAGAAGAAAACAGCAGATTGAAATGTAGCCAGTACCTACTCACATGTTCACTTTGTTTTCCTCTGTCCTCACAAAACACAAAAAGTGATGTCTTCATGAGAAATTGCAAGATGGTGGAGAGGGGGGGAAGGCTATGTGTCCTGCATGCATTTTACAGTCCCTCATTTTGCTTAGATGGACCATGGCCCTGTCCTTGATTTTGAATATTGTGATATCACAAAGTTTAATTATTATAAAATAATAGAGACACAATACTTAATACAATAATCTGTTGAAAGTTTACTTTTTTTTTGCAAATAGGAAGAGCATGAGGAAATATGAAATAATTTCCCTTCTCCCTTAGAGACCACATTGTAATTTTTGTAGCATCTCAAGGCTCTTTTTGGAAGCACTCAAACTAAGCATTAAAGAAGACAGTAAACACGTGGCCATGCTGGATATGACTTAGAAAGATAGATTCAGAAATTACCATTGCCTGCCCAACATTCCGCCTGCCTATGGTCTCAATTCTTTTCTGTGCACGGGCCCTTAGATCACTTAACCCTAAGAGACTGGAACTGAAGCCCATCACACATTTACTGAAGTGGACCAGCTCCCTTCTTTGTATGTACCAGGACCAAGTTATATTCTGTAATTGCATTGCAGAGGTTGAAGGTGAAACTGTAATAGGCAACAGTAAGCAGTAATAGTGACGTGGCCCTTCGGTCTTAAGAGAGGAAGTGAGGAAAGGAGGGGGGTGAATGTCTGAGGCAACCACGTACCATCTCCAGCCTTTAGAAGCATTAAAAAAATTAGACTGTATATGGCTTTTTGCACGCCAGGGTATTAGATTGCTCTTCCATTGAATTAGGAAGCCCTTTGGGGTTTCTCGCTATATTTATTTTATAAAGACTTTATTGCCCTCCGCCAGGGCCACTGAGCTTTGTGGCGCCAGGGGGCGCTGTACCACAGAGAACACAGTGCCTTCAGCTTCCTGGGGAGTAACTATGTATTTAAGTTTAGAGAAGGTTTATGGGAGGAGGAGGAAAGAAGGCATTAGAAGTGGAAGAAAAGAATGAATGGATTTCTGAGAATGGAAACGCTTCATTAATTCAAGGATTAATCTTCCTTGGATGATGGTGAATTCTGCCCTGAAAGAATACTAATATTTGTCATAAAATATTCTTAGTCCTCATTGGTTTTCTTTCATGACTTATTGCTGAACCATAAGTCAATAGGAGAGCTATTAAGCAAGTTCTCAAGGTAACAAAAATTTCCAAGCCCTAAATCTGCTCTGGGAGAATGCACCTAGAAATTGGAAGGAGGCTAGAAAGGAGGAAGTTTTTCTAAAAGCAAAGCTTTGAATAAGTGGGAGAACTGATCATTTCTTCTCCTTTGAGCATTCAGGGAATGTTTGGTATCTGAAGTTCTAGGGCCAGCAGCAGCAACGGCAAGTTCCCCGCCACCCGACCCCGCCCCCATGTGAAAAATTTCTCAGGCAGATAATGAAACTCAGTAGGATCCTCAGTCTCAACCTGAATATTCTGAGTTCTAACTTGTAAAGGCTAAATAAAAAGTACTAGTCTTTTGACCTTCATTGGTTTTCAATGGCTTTTTGAAATGAGTTCCCTTTACACCTATACCATATAAACAAAGCTGCCCAAAAATGACTGCTATGATACCCTTAATGCTTCCTGTCCCCAATTCCCGACCTCCTGCCACCCATATCCCAGTGAGAAAAAAAAAGTCAGCTAAGGTGTGTCTTCAGTGGTATGTGAACTCAGGCAAAGATCTGCAAGGGTAGATCTGAAGCAAGCATCACCATTGACCATATTGCCATCCTTTTCATTTAACCTAACTTTGGTCATGTCTGTTTGTCCCTTTACCAAAAGCACAAGCACTCCAAGGGAGGAAAAGGGTATGGTGTTTGCTGTCCTTGAAATGGGACCAGCTTTGTAAACTATATACTGTAGAAATTGGTGACGTCTGCTTTGACTCTCTGGCTGCAATTTAGTTAGTGACCACCAGGTTGGTGGTTACTCCTAGCCTTTAAGCTCTTTTTCTAGGCATGGAAAAGTGCTTGGTTAAATATTTATAAAGATATTATCTAAACACTGAAATATTTACAGCTTTATATATATTTAACTAAATGCTAATAAGTTATGTTTTCATCTTAAATGTAAGAGAAAATACTGGAGCAAAATTTAAAGAAATAGCACCATCTAGGGACAAATGAATGTCAGCTCTGCAATTTCTGTTTTCTCTCTCCTTAAGAGCCTTGGGCTGTCATCACTTTTTTGTTGGAGGGAGTATGTCTTAACTCCTTATTCCTAAATGGTTCCCAGACTTTTTAGTCTTTTGAATTGTCTGAATTTATCCCAGCTAAGACCCAGGCTCTGGGATCAGAAAGCTTTTAGGAGCTCTTCTCCATCATATGTCTTATGATTGGTGATGGCATCAATCCTCATTTTCTTGACTAATGCTCCTTTTCCCTAAAGATATAATTTCAGTAAAGCTTCAAGCTTACTTCCATCTTCCTTTCCTTTCTCAATCTTTTCTAATTCAGGTTATAATCATACAAGATTAAGATGGAGAAAAAATCCTGTTTTTTCTAATTTTTTCCCCATCAACCTGAGAACCTTTCACTATAATGATTATTTACTTCAGTCAACATGCAGTTACCACTCTGACTAACTCTTCCCTTGACACAGATTGTGCATAGTTCCTTTCTTAAGTCTAAGGAATAGACTTATAGGATATAATAAATATTCTTCTGTTAAACCTTGTGGTTTTATAAGCTATTCCAGTGGCTCCTAAACTTTAATGTGCTGTGAAAGTTAGAAATGAAATCAATTCTGATTCAGTTTAGGTCTGGTTTAGGGCACAGAATTCACATCTCTAACAAGAATCCTGGGTGATTCAGATGCAGGTAGTCTGTGGTTCACTCTGAGAAATATTTAAGTGATTATTTGTTTTCCATTGTAGAGTTTTTAAAAGGATCATTTTAAAGCACACATATTTGAATTTCATCACAAAAATGAACTTGTGTTTTTGAAATCTCATATTTTAACCTCAGGCTTAGGAAAATGTTTCTTCTGAGACTTAGAAAAAGAATAGTTACATACATTTCTTTCTTTTCTTTTCTTTTTAAAATAATATCTGAATGAAAGAGTATATAATATATTCTCTCAGTTGGGGATACTTTGGATCTTTCTTTTCTTTTTAAAATAATATCTGAATGAAAGAATACATAATATATTCTCTCAGTTGGGGATACTTTGGGTCTAAAATAACAGTAATATTTTCATTTGGGTATCACTATTTTTAGAAGAAATTCTGTAAATGATTATTTCTTAATCAAATGTGTAGGACTTTGGTATTTGGTGTAATGATGACTAATGTATGGATTCTGTACATTTTTCATCTTTTGGCTTAATCTGTGAGAGAATGCCATCATTTATATCTTGAATAATAAAGAGATGTATAAATTCAGCGCATATTCCCAGATAATCATTAACATGGCAATTTGCATATCTTAATCCTATGATTTCTAGTGAGTCAAGTGATGCAAATGTTTCTCTTTTGGAATCATCGAAAGTGGTGTTTCTCTGTGGAATTAGAATGTAGAGAATGGTGGAGGATTTCAGGTCAATTTTGAGAGTTGCAGTGATTTATAGCAGTTTAGTCATCTTCAGGTCAAACAGGGCCAAACAAGTTAATACATTATTTGTCTTTTTTTCATGTACTATAGACAAAAGGTGAAAAAAAAACACTGTAATAAACTATACATATACTATCCATTATACTGTATAATGGAAAAGAATACAAAAATAATATATACTATATATGTATAACTGAGTCACTTTGCTATACACTAGAAACTAACACAACATTGTAAATTAACTATACTTCAATTTTTTTTTAAAGTTGAAAAATAAAACTCCTTGAAGGAAACCTTCACCAGTAGATCACAGGAGATGAAAAAATGTTTTGGATGATTTCCTCAGTTTAAACCAGGGTAGTTTAAAAATTGTCCATGTAACTAAAAATTTTGCATTTCTTCTCTAGAATAATTTCCACGTCTCGAAGCTTCTTTAAAATGTGATGTTATAGATAAATAACAGGACCTACTGTATAGCACAGGGAACTATATTCAGTATCTTGCAATAACGTATAATGGAAATGAATCTGAAAAAGAATATACATATATATATATGTATAATTGAATCACTTTGCTGAACACCTAAAACTAACACAACATTGTAAATACTTCAATAAAAAAATGTGAAGTTAGGCAATAACTTGTGATATCATGTGTAAATACTTCAATAAAAAAGTGTGAAGTTAGGCAATAACTTGCGATATCACATACACTTTATTGAGCATTGCTAGCAATGTCCATAGGAATGTTTCAGATTGATGTCACTGGCCCATTGTTTCTCTCTCTCTCATTTTTTAGAGTAAAGATGGTAAAAGTCCTCTGCACATGACAGCTGTCCACGGAAGGTTCACACGGTCACAAACCCTCATTCAGAATGGTATGTGAGATTCTTCTGCAGTGTCATTACTGGAACAGTTTCCTGGTGTGACTGAGTTTGGTTGTCCATCATTTGAACGTGAAATATGATGCTCTGTTTTAGAGTTTATTAAGCTTGGATTTATACTGTCCTTTGATGAACTTTGCTAAAAGCTCTTAGACACATCATCACCAATTCAGCTTAAGAGTGAGGACATAGAGCCACTAAGTTTCACAGTCAATTCCCAGTCAGTCAAAGAACATGTGAGTTTTGAACCTGGAAATGATCTACTTGTATAGGCTCAAGATCCTGCATTTTTCACTCTGAAACTAATAAAAATAAGTATCAGACACTTTCTAGCAGCAAATCTGAATTATTTAAAAATTTTTGAATTCGCCATAGTTCCATAAGTTAAAACTTGTTAAGCTACTTGGGCAAAGGTAAGAAAAATGAGTGACTCAGAGGAAAAGCAGGTATGTACATGATATAAAGGGTCATAAAATCACAGGCTTGATAAAGACCTTGGAAAATCACATAATCTAGTAATTTCCCAGGCTTACAATAAAGGTGTGTTTGAACCATTGGGTTGTCTCTGCAACCAAAGTACTAGAGAGTGTCACTTCACAGCATGGTTCACGTTACAATTAGAGGGTCATGGCCAGAATCTGTGAGTGGATTGACTTTGACAACACAACTTCTATTATTTTAGCAAATCTTAAAGACAATTTTAAAAAAACAGGTTTAGTTCAGATTTTATGCTGACATTCCAGGTAAATCCAGCAGTTCCTAAACTATCTTTAGTTGACCCACATTTCTAGTTCTCAAAATTCTGGCATTAGTCAATTTTTTTTAGACCTATCTTGTTCTCATCTGTAAGAATATTGGATGACATACACTTGAATTGTTAGTGGTACTAAGTTATGTCTTAGGCACTGAAGTCATAAAACTAAAATGTCATTTGACATTTGGATGGAAGACCAGCCAGGGAAATTATGCTGAGGAAGCAAAATATCTGCAGCAAAGCACAGGAAATTTATAAGCATTTCAGTGAAACTATAGAAGAAGAGAAATCCCAACAGATTTCCAGTGAGCAAATGCAGGTAAATGAAAATGAACTGCACAACACCCATTAATTCTAGTTTGAAATATGTGATATGCCTTTGTCATTTACTTTATTGAAAGGCCACTTTAATTGTTTTGTTTTGCTTGAAGTAAAGGGGAGGTGGGGAGGGACCTTAGCATCTCTCCTCTACGACTCCTGAAAGAGACCTTATGTCTTGTCCTCTGTGATCAAGGAGCTTGTCTCAGAGCCTATCTCATTCTTGGCTGGCCTGGCATCTTGCTTGTGGGTTGAGTGGGATCCTGGGTCCTATAATGCTGAGGATATAGCGGCTATAATACATAACTTATATATAATGATAAAGCTAACATTGGTTGAGTGTTCTTCACATTGTGCCAGGCACTCGGCTAAGCACGCCACATAAATCCTTCCAACTACCCCATGAGAAAGAGGTGCTATTATTATCTCCATTTCAAAGATAGGGAAACTGAGGCAGAGAGGTTGTCACTTCTGCTGGGATACATGGCACGTATGTTGAGGAACAGATATTAGAACCCAGGAAGTCTAACACTGGAGACTGAACTCTCAACTACTCTTCTCTGTATGAACAGTGACAGGTTAAAATGTTTTGTTTTGTTTTGTTTTGCGGTACGCGGGCCTCTCACCGCTGCGGCCTCTCCCGATGCGGAGCACAGGCTCCGGACGCGCAGGCTCAGCGGCCATGGCTCACGGGCCCAGCCGCTCCGCGGCGTGTGGGACCCTCCCGGACCGGGGCACGAACCCGTGTCTCCTGCATCGGCAGGCGGACTCTCAACCACTGCGCCACCAGGGAAGCCCTAAAATGTTTTTAAAATTGAATTCTATTTACTCTAAGAGTCGCTTGCATTTGGCAGAGTTATTTATCCCTGTAAAAGGATGATTCGGCATTCTCTTCTCTCAGCCGACAGTTCTTTGCATTCATTGCAGATGTGAGAACTGCGAGTTCTTCCATTCGACTTAAAAAAAAAAATGCCCTTAGGGACAAGAATAGGAAGCTCTTTTCTTTCCTCCTGTTTGTTGGTTTCTTTCTGGGAAAAGCCCAGAGGCTCACACCCCCGGGGCCTGCTGTCTTTCCTCCAGAGTGGGTAACCACACGACAGGACCTGGAATGCCCGGCCCCCATGGGGACATCACTTGGCTCTTAAGACCTGCTGAGGAACATTCTTGATGTTTATTTATTTGTTTTGTTAAATGGCTCTGATGTTTGGACTTTGTGCAGCATTTCTCTGCTTCTCTGACTGATCTCTAGTCAGAGTTATTAATTCTTTATAATAACTTTTTTTTTTTCCAGAAGCATTCAGCTTTGGTAAGGTGATCGTTTAAGAAAAAAACCAAAAGACTCTTCTCTTTTTTAAGTTGATAAGCAAAGACTACCTCTGCGGTTCAATCACGTTGTTTGTTGTCTGAAGCTGTGTTGTCAGAGCCAGAGAGGGAAAGAAGTAAACGAAGACACAATCTGATATCAGAAGGCATTTGATCTGGCCTTTTGCACAGGCAGCTGCCTCAGATGCTGTCCGGCAGGTTACAAAAGTTCAAAATGATGTTTTTTATTCACAGAAGCTTTAAAAATAAAAGTTTGAAAAGGAAGAGTGAAGTGATAGGTTAGGATGATTCATTGTGAGGTTTTTGACCTTTGGGCTCACAGACTTTCTGAGGCAACTTAATAAGATAACTATTCTTGTTTGTGCAATGAAAAACTAATTTCAGATGAATGCCTAGATAATGCTACATAAATCATCCCTTCTGACGTGCTCTGCATATGTCTAAACTCACGGATATTTATTTTCCTCACTAATAATCAATGATAGATAACCAACATTTAACTTGCAACCTTCAAATGAATAGCAAAGAGATTTAATTTGCTAAAAAAAAAAAAGATAACTAATAAGGACCTGCTGTATAGCACAGGGAACTCTACTCAATACCCTGTAATGGCTTATATGAGAAAAGAATCTAAAACACCTGAAACTAACACAATATAGTAAATCAGCTATACTCCAATAAATTTTTTTAAAGATATTTAATTTGCATTCCAAGCAAATGAAAATGGAAAGGCTTCAGGAATGACTATAAGATAGAAATTCATTCATCTAGAGGTCCTACTTTAATATAAAGCATATTTCTGAATAACAAATAACAAATAGTCTCTTTTATTTTTCTACTAAGTTATGATGTTTTCTAGAAGTATATCTTAAATGACAAAGATAATTATCCTTTTTTTTACAGTTTTAAATTGACTTACGAAATGACAGTAACAACAAGAAACTTTATCGGCTCAGACGCTCTATTCCATCCTTTCCAGTATTTTTCACTCTTCTCTTTTCCTGTCCAATTTTTGGCATATTTGAGGCTGGTAAACATGGAGCCCCTACTCTTGGCTGGGAAGGACATGAGCAATGTAGTGTCTGTCCAGGACAAAGACTTCTTTGACGTCTGGGGATCTGTCTCCCACATTTCCCTGGATCAGCTCCGTGGGTGGACCTTTCAGGCTGACCACTGTGGGCAGCTCTCACATGGATACATGTACCCTGGATTGCTCTGAGGTATCCATGGAGACCAGGTGGCTGCCTTTCCCCAAGGCATAAAAATGATCTAAATTGGATACTTCTAAATTTAGATTACTGTGAACTATTTCTTGAGTCCCTAGAAGTTTTTAATAACTAATTTTATTTTAATTTTTCTTGATTATAAAATTAGTACATGCTCACTGTAGAATAAAATTAACTTATTAAAGAGATTCCGCCACGACCCCCATCAATGTGTCTCCCTAACCCCATCCCAAGAACTTCCATTGACAGTTTGGTGAAACTTCCAGATTTTTCTATGTATTTAAGAATGTATATATAAAGATACATAATTATTACTTTTACAGAAATGATCGTAGTCCATTTATTTGAACAACTGATTTTAAAAATCACTACTGTGCCACAGACACAAAGATATGAGGAAAGATCAGCGTTTGTATTCAAGTTGCCATTTATATTTCTCTGTCACAAAGTTAAAAAGGGATTACCTTTTTG
Source organism: Mesoplodon mirus (assembly GCF_964341445.2). Lineage (NCBI taxonomy): Eukaryota > Metazoa > Chordata > Mammalia > Artiodactyla > Ziphiidae > Mesoplodon > Mesoplodon mirus. Next base: position 38,931,248 of record NC_138984.1, read on the forward strand.
TAAACAGCTATTAAGTTGCAAACTCCAAATGTGCAAATTTATTGGCAGCAGCTAAACTCTACATGCCAAAGTCTTGGCTGCAGAGTGAAGCATCTTAAATCCTGTGTAAACATATGTACTAATTGGAGTTTTGTCTTTTTTTTTTCTTAACATCTTCCCCTTCTACAAAGCTCACACATATTTGTAATTATTTCACTTTTTAGGAGAGATTCTCGTTCATTAACTCTGTTGTGCCAGTACACCTGGCTAGAAAATATATTGTTTGTTGGAAGTAAACCTTAGGGAGTTGGTGGTCATAGTTAGGATTCATTAGAATGAAGGACCATACAGATATTATCATGAAGATTTTATAATGGTCATATTATAAGAAATAGTGTCTTGGCCTGGAAGTTAATGCTTTTTCCTCAGACCTGAAAAGACTCTCAGTGGCTTCCTTTTGGTGCTCAAGTATACCTCTGTTGGGTGTGCAAATGGGCACAGCCTTTCTCAAAAGCAATTTGCCAGTGTCCATCAAGAGCCTTAAAAACATTCATACTTGTGATCTAGTAGTTCTACTTGTAAAAATATTGCTGAAGGAGATCTGAAATGTGGATAAAGATTATGTATAATTATGTTAATTCCTGTGTTTTTCCTAATGGCAAAATTTGGGCATAGCCTAAATGCCTAGCAATTGGAGACTTGTTGAGTGAATTCTCTAAATACTGATATCATGTAGTCATTTACAGTTGTGTTAATGAAACTAATTAATGATATGAGAAGTGTTTGTGATGTAATATTAAGGGGGAGATCGGGATACAAAACTCTTTCTACCCTGTGATCTCAACCATGGGAAATGTCTTCACACACAAATGCACACACACATACAAACAACTGGAAGAAAATATCCAGAATATTAATACTGATTATCTCGGATAATCAGTGAATTTATAGATGGCTTCTATTTTCTTCTTTGTATTTTACTGCATCTTCTAAATTTTCTACAGTGAGAAAATTACTTTCTCAGTAATAAATATTATTAAAGTAAATGCTTAATATCTTTTTAGATTGATCTAAGCCATTTATATAATATTTGCATTTCTCAGGATTTTGTATTTCTTATTCGGGAATATATAAATGTGTATGTGTAGTTTAGATATATAAACTAAACATTATAGTATTAGTATCTTAAAATTATGTATTTTAGTTTTAAAATATCAGCTTACTTTAGTTCAGTGTAATTGATGATGAGAGTAAAGCTTAAGATTTGACCTATTCTAAAATACCTGATACCTAAGAGCATGAGCTGACAATTCGGTAACTTACTGCTTTCCACAATGATGCAGAGATTTGTTTATGAACAGAATAGTCAGGAAATAAGACCTTAGAATAATTTATATTCGGTGCCCCAATATCCTAGGTGCTTTCTTTTATTAAAAGCATAAGTGCGTGTGGGCTTACATAAGCAGGAGTACACACTATGTGATTTTTCTCCTTGGTGTGCTTCCCTGTCCTCTACTCCCTCCCCTTTTCCTACTTTCTTCAGGCCCCTCCTTTTTGACTGGGGTATAATTCATATACTATAAAAGTCACCATTTTAAAGTGTACAGTTCAGTGGATTTCAGTATTTTCACAAGGCTTTACAACCATCACCATTATGTAATTCCAGAACATTTTCATCACACCCCTCCAAAATCTTTATCCCAGTTAGCAGTCACTCCCCATTCCTCCCTCTCCTTGATTTCTCCTTATTTCATGATTTTCAAGGACTCTTAAACTACTTGGAAGCTTACCCAATTATCACTAATGCATGTAGCAAATATTTTCACATATGTCAGTTTCCTTATTGCTAGGATGTGGGGAAAGCCTTTTTTTTTTAACATCTTTATTGGAGTATAATTGCTTTACAATGGTGTGTTAGTCTCTGCTTTATAACAAAGTGAATCAGTTATACATATACATATGTTCCCGTATCTCTTCCCTCTTGCGTCTCCCTCCCTCCCACCCTCCCTATCCCACCCGTCTAGGTGGTCACAAAGCACCGAGCTGATCTCCCTGGGGAAAGCCTTTTTAACTACAATGCAAAATCTAAATACAATAAAAGACATAAATTATGAAAAAAAAATTTTTTCAGGGTAGAACACCAAAGACAAATGAAAATCTAGGCCAAAAATATTTGCAACATGTATTACTGATAAATGGGCAATCTCCCAAATATTTTAAGAACCTTTAAAAATTAAGGAATAAAAGATCTCACACACACACACACACATACACACACACACACACACACACTCTTAGAAAACTGGGCAGAAGTCATGAAAAAATGGTTCATAGAAAAAGGTAAACAAATGGCCCTTTAATATATTAAAAGATTCTCAACTTCCTTAACAAGAGAAATGTAAAGACTACAGTGAGATGCCAGTTCTCACTCATTACATGGTATATATTCAAAAGCTTGACAAGGCTGGGGAGAAAAGGCACTCTCATACATTGCTTGTGTGAGTGCAAAATTGCACAGCACCTAAAGAGCGAAACATGGCAAAATCTAACAAAACCACATACTTATTTCTTTAACCTAGAAATCGCCTTTCTAGGAATTTATTCTTAAGATAGACCCAACAAATACAAAACACTTGCAAAATGAGGTTATTCACTACAACATTCCTGATATTAGCAAAATGATTTTTACCACCTAAATGCTCATCCATACTGGACTGGTGTACTTAACTAATACATCCATGCAATGAACAATAATTAAGCTGTACAAAAATGAGGAAGATTTCCAAGAAGGGATCTCTAGGAGTGAATTCGAGGGTATGTTGTTAAGTGAAAAACAACAACAACAACAAAAAAAAACATGGTATAAAAGATTCTATGTGCCTGTTTTTCCAAAGAGAAACACAGAAAGCGTAAACCAAAACTAAAGAAAATGATTAATTACTATAGGATGTGGTTGAGGGTGAAGTGAAAGGGATAGAAATGAGAGTGGGACTTTTTAAAAGTGTAGAATTTTTGACTTTTGAAACGTGTGTTACATATTAATACAATAAAATTAAATCAAAGCTGGTAAACATTTTGAAAACAAAATCAAATGAACCTGTGTATCAAATTGATAATGTAAGCACACAGAATAAAGAATTCAGATAACTTTTGAACGAAGTACTCGCTGTATATGCTAAAATCATTATGGGAAACTTTGTTGGGAAAAAGAGTAGCTGCACAGTCTGGAAGTATCACCCACAAATTCCTTGTTAATTACAGAAGGGAAAAGACATTTGTACAGTGGCGAGTGCTGGCCGGCATCTCTTGTATTTCTTATTCTGGAAGATATAAATGTGTATGTATACTTTAGATATACAAACTAAACATTATAATATTAGTAGCTTAAAATTATGTATTTTAGTTTTAAAATATCAGCTTACTGATATTTTCTTACTGATAATCAAGCCTCTTTTTTTTTTATTGTGGTACATAAAATTTACCATTTAAACTATGTTTAAGGGGCACTAATAAGTACATTCACATTGCTGTGCAGCCATCACCACTACCCATCTCCAGAACTTACTTTTTCATGTTCCCAAACTGACACTCTGTACCTATTGCAAGTAATCAAAATTTGCATCACCCAGTAATGGAATAACTTGACCTTATGTGTGTGCTGTGGAGATGTGATGGGAAGTGCAATTCAACTCTGGGGTATTCTTGCCAAAATGTTTAGCCTGAATCTAGTAATGAGGAAATAATCAGACAATTCCAGAATGCAGTATATCCTACATGACTCCTGGCATAGTCTCCAAAAATATCAATGACATGGGAGATAAATATATAAATACATGAAAGGCAGGAGGATTGTTTTAGATGAAAGGAAACTAAAGAGACGTGACAACCAAATGCTATCAGAATCTTTGATTGGATCCTGGATTTTAAAAAAACAGTTATAAAGCACATTTGGGGGAACAATTGGAGAAATTGGAATATGCACTTATATTATGTAAAATTATGGTATTAATGTTATATTTCTTGGATATGATGATGAAATTATGGCTATGTGGGAGACTGTCTTTGTTATTAGGGGTGAAATGTCATGATGTCTGACTTATTTCTAAATGGTTCTTCAAATGAATAGACTACTTATCTTTTATATTATATATTATATATAACTTTTCATATATATATGAAAAGGTGAGGGAAAGAAAGAAATGTAGTAAAATAAAAATTAGGGGAAAAAGAAGGCAAAATAAAATAAGATGTTTACTGTGTTACTAAAGTGATGGTTAATGTTATAGTTTTAATAAATATAGATTTTTCAGTTTATGGTTGATGCTTTTACTCATTTTACTCATCAGCATTTAGATAACCAAACTACATAAAATCTTTTCCTGAACACTCTATTCCTTCTGGTTCTTATGCTTTAGCATAAGGATTATTTACATAGGTCTCTAATTAAGCAAGTAAAACTAAAATTGAATGTGTCTTCAGAGTTACATTTTGTGGAATTTGATTACATTATTTATTCAGAGAGGGAATCTAGTTGTAAGATTTTAGAACCTTAAATAAGACAATGTGGATAGGTTTTTTAAAAGCATTTTTTTGTTGTTGTTGTTGCATGTATCTTTTTTTAAAAAATAGATCTTTATTGGAGTATAATAGCTTCACAATACCGTGTTACTTTCTGTTGCACAACAAAACAAATCAGCCATATGCATACACATGTCCCCATATCCCCTCCTCTTGAGCGTCCCTCCCACCCTCCCTATCCCACTCCTCTAGGTGGTCACAAAGCACGAGGCTGATCTCCCTGTGCTATGCGGCTGCTTCCCACCAGCCAACTATTTTACATTCAGTGGTGTATATATGTTGATGCTACTCTCACTTAGCCCTCCCACCCCATGTCATCAAGTCCATTCTCTATGTCTACCTCTTTATTCCTGCCCTGCAACTAGGTTCATCAGTACCATTTTGGTTTTTTTTTAGATTCCATTTATATGTGTTAGCATACGGTATTTGTTTTTCTCTTTCTGACTTACTTCACTCTGTATGACAGACTCTAGGTCCATCCACCTCACTACAAATAACTCAATTTCATTTCTTTTTATGGCTGAGTAATATTCCATTGTCTGTATGTGCCAAATCTTCTTTATCCATTCATCTGTCGATGGATATTTAGGTTGGTTCCATGTCCTGGCTATTGTAAATAGAGCTGTAATGAACATTGTGGTACATGACTCTTTTTGAATTATGGTTTTCTCAGGGCATATGCCCAGTAGTGGGATTGCTGGGTCGTATGGTAGTTCTATTTTTAGTTTTTTAAGGAACCTCCGTACTATTTTCCAGAGTGGTTGTACATTCCCACCAACAGTGTAGGAGAGAGTTCCCTTTTCACCACACCCTTTCCAGCGTTTATTGTTTCCAGCTAAAAGCATTTCTAATAGACTTCCCTCTATGCAGATTTAATAATACTACTACCTCAGATGGTAAGTTGTCCCCTTAAAAAGCATTCTTGTCCTTGAGAGCAGAGATGCACAAAGTAGAAACGAAACCAACATTTGGTAATGTGAGTGACTAGCATAAAATGTAGTATCTGAGTCAACCTGAATCCTTATGTAATTCTGTATTAAAATGTCTTTTCCAGGAGGTGAAATTGACTGTGTGGATAAGGATGGCAACACTCCTCTCCATGTGGCTGCAAGATACGGTCATGAACTTTTGATTAACACCTTAATAACCAGTGGAGCTGACACAGCCAAGTAGGTTACTGCAAAAATATGGTGGAATAATTTCCACATGTGGGAATACTGCCAAAGGGATTCTGCCATGCTGTAGATAGTTCCCATTTATCCAGGTTAAGTTAGATATGCACCATTATGCTAAACACAGATTAAATTTGAACTAAATTAAGTGACTTTTAATGACAGTTGCCAGGAAGAACCAGTTTTATTTTTCAGCCGTATCAGAAAGAGGCCTATTTCAGTGGTTTTAATTAAGGAAACTTGGACTTTATTCCTAACTCTGCTTTTTAATATTCTTCTGTTTTTTCCAATGTGCAGTGTTAGTTAAACAGGAAAAATAAAGCATAACTGGGCAAATTCAGAATTTATTCAGGGTGCTGTTTTGCATGTATTAATGGCCCATATTAATGATAACGCTTATACGGTGCAATTGAGTAAATCTGCTACATTGGGAAGGGGGGACCTGACTTCATTTTGTACTTTAATTCAACAAGAATATATAACGCATCTCTATGAGTCTGTTGCAATGTTAGGTGCTGTGGGAAATTTCAGAAGTAAGTTAACTGGTTGGTACCTTCCAGGAGCTCATAATTTTGTTGGAGGCCCAAGGCCCACTTAAGACAAAGAACCATGCAAGATAGTATTTAATAAAGTTCAAAATGAAACAGGACTTTAATGGCAAAATGTTTGGTGTAGACAGTATATGCCACAGAGTGTAGACAGGAAGGATAGAGCTCAAAGGTGGCCACAGTTTTCAAGGAAAAGGTGAGTTTTAGGTAGGCTTTGAAGGATGAGAATTATGTGAGTAGAGCAGAGAGTGGCAGACATCCCAAGCAGGGAGGCAAGCAGGAACAGACCCAGCTCCGGGAGGAGCTTGGCCTGGCAGGCCTGTGGCAGTGCCATGCTCTGCCCAGAGGCACTGTTATATCAGTGCGGGGGACCCAGGCTTTCTTGGGTACTAGCTGGGTTCCAGTCCAAGCTACCTCACTTGTGAGCTGTGTGACCTTGAGCCTGTTGCTCAATCTGTCTGTGCTTTGATTTCCTCATTTGAAAAATGGGAGTAATAATAGTACCTACCATAGGTTTGTTATGAAGATTAAAGGACTTAATCACCATTAAAACTCTCTGGTATGTGTTAAGATCCGTGTGAGTATGAGTTATGTAAATACATCTGCTAAGGTTATTCAACAAGATAATCCACATTAAAAGCTCTTTGAACAGTGCCTGGCACATAGTGAGCTATCAATAAATGCTAACTATGGTTTTATTACTTCATAATAGGCAGGAGAACCAAATTAAAGAGGGCCTTAAATGCTTAAATAGTTTGGCCTTATTATAGAGACTGGGGGTAACAATGACTGAATCTTTAGGAAAGGCAAAATATGAGGGCAGTGTTACATTAGGAATTCTAATTTGTTTGTCAAGGGTTGTGCAACAGAATTGAAAATCTTGGTGGAGAATGAGCCAGAATTTAAATGGTCCAGGGAGGGCGTGGTGGGTTCCAGTGGCCCTCTGGGCTCCCAGTCCAGTGGTGGAGATAAGATCAAGAGCAAATGTGACTGCAGCATCATGAGATGTGTTATGATGGAGGTTTGGATAGGGCAACACTGACTATCTCTAGGTTCCTCAGAAGAAGTGACATTTCATCAAGAAGAAGGATGGATAGGAGTTTGCCAGGTGGACAGAATTGTGTGAGATAAAAAAGATAAAAGGGGAAGCAAAGAAGGACATTCCAGGAAGAGGGAACAGTATTTACAAAGGCACAAACATGTGAATATGTTGAAAGCAGATTCCCAAGGCCGGGTTATCTAACATATTAGGGGGAGTGGAAAGAGATGAGGTGGAAAGGTAGGAAGAACCACATTTTGAGGACCTCAAATGTCTTGCTAAGGAGTTAGATTGCATTCTGAGGCATTCGGAAGCTGTTAAAGAATTATAAGTGGGTGTAGGGTAGGCTGTGTCTAATGCTCCCATTTGTGTGTAAGAAAGATCACTCTCATAGCAGTCCACACAGATTGGAGGTGGTCCAGGCTAGAAACACTTTGCAGCCTCTTGCAAATGTCCAGAGAAGAAAAGATGAGGGCTTGGGCTAAGGACAAGACTGAGGGCAGACAGAGGAGGGGGCATGCTGACAAATAGCAAGAACAGTGGGTTGTCTAAAAAGAGAAAGGAATCTGCTTCAAGCCAATGGACCTTTTTGACTGGGAGGTTGCAAATCAAAAGAAGCAGTTCGGAACCTCCCTGGGGGTCTAGTGGTTAAGACTTTGCCTTCCAATGCAGGGGGTGCGGGTTCGGTCCCTGGTCGGGGAGCTAAGATCCCACATGGCTCATGGCCACAAACTCAAAACATAAAACAGAAGCAATATTGTAACAAATTCAGTAAAGACTTTAAAAATGGTCCACATTAAAAAAAAAAAAAAAAAAAAAAAAAAACTTGAAACAGATGAAGCAGCTCAGTTTCCTGGAAAGAGCCAGTGTACTAGGATTCAGGAGGCTTTCACCAGATTCTAGAGTTCCCAAGCAGGCCATGGCTACCCAAAGCCAGAGATTTTAAATGCTCAGTGTCAGTTAAGCAAAAATAAAATATTAGGCACAAACCAGCTTCACCTGTGGTATGTTAATATTCTCAGTGATGTTTTTCTTTCAACTCTGGGTTATTTGGGGAGTTTTAGCCAAAGAACTACGAATTTCTAATTTTCTTTCAGTTTTGAACTCGTTTGAGGGATAAAGATCAACTGGGCCCAATACTTGCGTAAAATGTCTGAAAAAACGCATTTAACTCAATAAACACAAAGTCTATTTCCTCGTAATTATTTTCCCCTCAATTTATGCGAATACAAACTTTGTGGCAAAAATGCCTTAGGAATGACCTTGTTGTTCAAGTAGCCTTTCCTTCCATTGACCATGCTGTGTCCTGGGGACAATGACAAGGGAAACATCGTCCCAGCCTCAAAGAGCCACATACGTATGCTTTCTTCTGTCACAGCATTATCTGGGGTTAAGACATGCTCCCTTCAGTAACAGTGGTTCATTAAAGCAGCAATTGTGTATGTGTGTGTGTGTGTGTCTGAGTGTGTATAGTGTGTGGAAAGGGAAGTCATCTAAGGAAAAAATATCCAAGTGAGGGGGAGGAGAGTTGGAGAAGATTAAATTTGCTAAAGACTCCCCAGAAAGTCACTGTTTTCTGGGCTCCTCGTAGATTTATGTAGGATAGCTCCTTAAAGAGGAGAAAAGCAGGCCTTTCCTTCTGTAAATAAGTGAACAAAGAGCATTTATGAAAATCACCGATTTTCATTCATAAACAGCATGGCCAATGTATTTTTAAAGATCTCTTTATGACAAGTTTTATGGTCATTACTTGCTGATGAATTTATTTGCATCTTATTCTCAGTCCTTGATTGAATGTTCTTTGTTATTCTTTTTGCTTCTCTGAACTTTAAGTCAGAGAAGTTTCTGCAGTGTGACTCGGTGCTTATGCAACTTTACGTGGTATCGGAGCCATTGGGTTTTTTCTTCTTTAACTTTGTTAGGTTTGGGGTGCTTGTCTCTAGAATTTTAATTTGTCTTCCATCTTACCAGTGATGCTCTCATGGCTTTTTCTGCCTCAGTTGCAGCAGAATTAGCCATATTGTAGTTTTACAGGTAACCGGTTCTGACATTCTTATATTCGCTAAATATCTGTTGATAGCTTGTTAAGTGTCACCCACTGTGTCAGATTCTGGGGTCACAGAGCTCCCTGCCAAGGAATTTATAGCCTACGGAGGTGGGGGAAAGAAGTAAACAGGCAATGACAATCACACATGCTAAGGGTGATGCCAGAACAGTCGCCAGGTGCCACTGGGATACAGGAAAACATATCTGGGAGATAGCAGGGCCAGCACAGCTTCCAGGAAGAGGGATGTTAACCTGTAGGACAAGTAGCGATCAGTTATGTCATGGAACGTCTTTCAGATCCCAAGCATCGACTTAGATTATTTTTATTATAATGTTTGAATATGTATAAATATAAGACTAGATAGAAACTCCTTAGGCTTTTGACTCTACTATAGCAATAAATCAAAAAACATTACAAAATACATGCAAACAGAAACCACCAATGTTTACACTAACTGCACGGGATAACCATAGTAACAAACACTCATGAGTGCTTACCTGTGCTACGCCCCACTCTGAGAGGTTACATTTAACTGTCACAACAACCCCGCGGGGTAAGTGCTATGATTATGCCTGTCTTACAGGTGAAGCAAAGGAGGCACAGAGAGATTCAGTTACCTACCTGAGGTCACAGAACTAGTGGGCGGAAATGGGACTCCACCTTCGGCTGTCTGGGTCCTGGGCAGGAGGCTTGCTGCCCTTCTTTGTAGTGGATGATGTGATACTTCACATTTTGCATGGGATTATGGTCCTGGTGGCTAAGGTGCTGAGTCTTTAGGATCCAGTACACACCATGGGAGTGGAGATTTTGCAGGGACTTAAAGTGGTGGGCAGTGGACCCGTCATACAGCACAGAGAACTTTACTCAGACTACTGCCAAATTCCGCGCATCCAGGAGGCTCAGTGTGCTCCATTATCATTGGCCCTCCCTAGACTCAGACATTTCATTTGCTATTAAGTCCACCTTCTTTTCTCATTAGCCCCTGGCAATTAAAGTTGGACTACCAGCATAGCTGTGATCCTAAGTACAAACGTGGGTGCTGAAATTTGACAGAGGTGTGTGGTGATATGGTGGTCCTTCAGATGAGCTGAAATATGCTCTGATGCCAGCTGTTTTAGGTTACCTTCAAAAGGAAAAGACAATTTAAAAATTGCCACAGAGACCTCTTAAAAGCCCTAAGATATTTCCAGCAACCCCCAGAGATGCACTGACTAGTTTGAGAAACACTGGGAGAAGCAGGAGAGAATGGGAAGAGTTTCAGGGGGGCCCTGCATGTGAAAACCTAGGGCTGGGCAGAGCCTGGCTCTTCCAGGAGGAATACAGAGAGTCACAGAGATTAAGCAACAGTCAGATCCAGAAAGGGCCTTGTGAGCCACGTCAGAGTGTTTGGACTTGATACAGAAGGAACCACTGAAAATGTCTGTAGGTCGTAAACAGCAAGGACCAGGCCTCATTGTTGTCAGTTATCCCAAGTGCCTATAACTTAAGGGTGAGTGATAAATACTTGGAATGGCATAGATAAAATTAATAAGAAGTTTGTTTTAGGGTTTGGTTTGATTAGTTGAGTAAGAATCATAAAATCATTTGATGATCGAAAATCATCAAATTTTTTGTCTCGCCCACTTGGTGGGCAAAACTAAACCAATCCCACCTTCCCTGGGAGAGTTGAGAGATAAGTATTGTAAAGCATTTTGAAATATAGAGAGAGAAGAGAAATGCTAGTTGATCACACTTCATTCTGGGGTTTTAAGGAATCACACACCTGATTTTAAGGAAGTACAACCTGATTACCACTTCAAAACTCACAGACTACTGGTTATCCAACTAAGCTAATAATAATTGCAAGGGCAAAAATACCACTAACATGTATGGTGAAGGCTTAACCGTGGGTCAGATGTTCTATTTAGCACTTTATGCACATTATCTCAATTAGTCCTTACAATTGTTCTATAAGATAGACACTGTTATTATCTTTATTTTCCAGGTGAGGGAACCATTATGTACTTGCCAAAGATCAAATAGCTAGCACATGGCAAAGCTAGAACTGAAACCCAAAGGTTCTGACCCCATCACCTTAACCACGGTGTTTTTTACCGTATGGCCTAAGGGAAGGCTCTAGAAAAGCCTGGATATGGAAAGGGACAGCCATGTCCCCCGATGCCAAGGGGAAAACTTAAAAAAACTGATATTCTAATGGTGCAAAAACCCTTTCCTCACCTCTGATGGCTCTCTACAATTTATTCTGACCTCGTTTATTCTGAGATAACTGGGTAGGAGATGCCAGCTAACAGCTAAATTAGAAATAGCTAATACAAACAAGTTCCATTAATTTTATGACTGCTCAAATAAATGTAGCAAATTAACTGGAATTGGTCTTCCCTTTCCTGTAATTTATGCATTGTTAAGTTTAGTGTTATCTGACATCTTTATTTCTTGATCTTCCTTGATGTAGACCTGATGAAATCAGAGCGATGCTTCTTATTTGACTGAGACAACCAAATCCTAAGTTTCCTGCTAAAGGTTTTTTTTTTTTTTTTCTTTTTGCGGTATGCGGGCCTCTCACTGTTGTGGCCTCTCCCGTTGCGGAGCACAGGCTCCGGATGCGCAGGCCCAGCGGCCATGGCTCACGGGCCCAGCCGCTCCGCGGCATATGGGATCCTCCCAGACCGGGGCACGAACCCGTATCCCCTGCATCGGCAGGCGGACTCTCAACCACTGCGCCACCAGGGAGGCCCCCTGCTAAAGGTTTTAAGATCCTTTCTTTATAAGCAGTCTTATTTTATAACAATAAAGGATAAATTTTATTTTGAAACGCATGAATCATTTCTGAAGTGATTCAGAGATTCTGAATTCTACTTTTACTTTCTTTCCCATCTTGGCCTGATACTTAGTTTTTCTCTTTGAACCAGAGCATCATATTCAAGTTCAAATGCCAATAGTACTTGAGTCTAAATTAATATGTTTCAAAACCTGCATTGAGGTAGTGACTTTTTATTAACTATGTTTTAACTTTATGTTTTTCTTGATTGTTTTATTATAGAGTTTGATACTCTTTTCTCTAATTCATTTGCTTGTATTATTTAATATAAAGTTGTATATTTTATGTACCTATATAAACTATATCATAAATATTGTGTATATATATGTGTGTAAGTATGTGTATAGGAAATATTAAAATATTTAAAATACTAAAAGTTTATATTTTTATACATATTAAATATTTGTGTATACATGTATATAAAGAATGAGGAAGACTCAAAGAAATCTTGACAAATCCACTCCTTGTTTTAGGCATGTTCTTACAGGAACTCACAACCATCCTAGAAAATAGTCTATCCATTTTCTTCTTGCAAATGTCCAGAAATATTTAATCAAAGATTTTTGCCTTAACTCCCCCAAACAAATAAAATGGTTAGGTAAAATCCTATTAGCTTAAAGTTCCATGTAGTAAAGAGCTTTTAAAACATGTTACACATCAAAAAAAATGAGTGTTTCATTGGCATAGGGAGGGAACAATATAAATAGCAGCACAAATAAAAAGCTTCTCTCCCATCCCCCAATTCCCTCTTCCTTTTCATGAGCATCAAGGTTGTCACTGATGCGATTGCTTTTCAGAATTTTTTTTTTTTTTGTAAATGACAAGAGAGGCAATTACAAGCAGTTCTCCTCTGCGTGACACTACCCGGAAGACGGGCAAATTGCATCTCTTGATGGATGCCAGCTATTATATACACTGGGTTGGAAATCTCCATATAGGGAAAGGAAAACGAACAGAGGGAAGACTGAACAAAAACACCAACAAATAAAAAGAAGTTTTCATGAAAAGAGAGAGGTGGTTAATTGCTAGCAGACTTGAATTTTGCAGAACACTGAATACCATGAACTATCTGTGAACATGTATGTACTTTCACATACTCACGCACATCATAATAACTTTTGAGATAGCAAATAAAATTCATGTGTCTCAAGCTTAACAAATTCAAATCACATGTAGTTTTTCATTCAGCATAGAATCTGGAAACGGGCCACTTTGTGCTAGGGAAGAAACTTAGATGATTCATGCTGCAGGTGTATATATAAATAGTCTCATACTCCTTGTGTTATGTAGAGGATTTACAAAATCTGAAATATATTATTTGAATAAAATGAGATGCTATGAGAAGTGATCACTAACACGCTTCTAAGTACACAGGAACCTCCTGATGATGCTGTTTGTTTTTTTTTTTTTTTTTTTTTTGCTGTACGCGGGCCTCTCACTGTTGTGGCCTCTCCCGTTGCGGAGCACAGGCTCTGGACGCACAGGCTTAGCGGCCATGGCTCACGGGCCCAGCCGCTCCGCAGCATATGGGATCCTCCCAGACCGGGGCACGAACCCGTATCCCCTGCATCGGCAGGCGGACTCTCAACCACTGCGCCACCAGGGAGGCCCGATGCTGTTTGTTTTGAACTACAATTCAGCTCACAGCTTTGACTTTGGGTCCCTATTTGGGGAGAGGGGATGGGCAGGAGGAGGAAGATTGAATTCTAAGGGAAGATTTAATTCTAAGGCCCAAAGTACTGCCATCAGAAAGCTGCCTGTCTCTCAGGGTTGTTCCAGGGACTGTGTTATGGCAGGGGTCAGTCTAAGAAGTGCTATTGTGGATTCTTTCTGTAATGCTGTTAGGGGAAATATGCTAGATTTATGAAATATATGCAAGATAACTATTAACTATTTTGTGACTGTTATTCTTGTGTGGGTTAACGTGCAAAATAAAAGGCTATTAGGAAGATGAAGTTTCACTTGCCGAAGGTGAATATTTATACATATTAAATATTTGTGTATACATGTATATAAAGAATGAGGAAGAATATAAAGAATGAGTTTGAATTCTCATCCAAAATTTTATTTCCAGTAATACAGCCATTATTAACTCTTAGCAAAGTGCTTGGCACATAATAGGTCAGTAATAAATATTTGTTTATCAACTCAAGGAATAAAACAGGTTGCTTTTCGAAGTTGAGGGTTTGTCAGTTTCATGTTTTCTCCAGCACTTAGCATGGTATCTGATGCTTATACAGTGTTAAACAGATGAATGAATGATGAATGAATGGGACAAAATTGCTAAGCTGAAAGAAAAAGAAATTAATTTTAAATGCTTAGAGTCACTGTTGATGTGAAATGTTTTCTTAAAAATATATCTTCCTATTGTTATGGGCTTTTCGTTGTGGTTTAGGTCCAGGATTTTATTATTTTAAGATAGAAATGATTGCCTAATTATTTCAGCCAAGAGTCCCTAAGCAAGGTCTCATGGGTTTAATTTTCATCAGAGAACTTATAGAGAGATCGTGCCCCTTCTGCGGGTGTCTTGAGATCTGTTACCGTGAGCTGCTCTGTTTTCTTCCTCCTCAGGTGTGGAATCCATAGCATGTTCCCCTTGCATTTAGCTGCCCTCAATGCTCACTCTGACTGCTGCAGGAAGCTACTGTCATCGGGTAAGTAACTCCATTACCACAGCTCAGGCTTAACATGTCCTGTAAATGAGCCGTGTGGCTTCAGGTGTCTGGTCAGCATGAGCGGCTGCCTGTGCTTCATGTCATCCGTGACCCAACTTGGCAGGATGAGTGGTGTCCACAGCTAAGTGCATGTGACAGCTCCCAGTGGCCCATGGTGTTGAAGCTGTTTGAACGTCAGTATTCCTGCCCCAGAATGAGAGACTTGTCTGTTTATCAAGTTAAGGCTGGCATGATCCAGAGTGAGAGGCAGGCAGGGATGGCCATAGCTTACAGGAAGTTTCTCATAGAAGGAGAAAACATCTTTGAGGCTTAAATTGGCGGCCTAACATTTCATATTTTTCAACAAAGGGAAAAGGCCAAATCCCCTACGTTTTAATGGTAGAAAATGTCAAATTACCATCCCACTCCTTGAGCTCTGAAAAATTGCTGTGGTTGATACCCCTCCAACTAGGTTTCATTTTTATTTTTTTAATGTGGGTCTATTTGGAACCAAGAAATTCTTTCTGGTTTGGAGCTTTGCTAATCTTTCTTATTACTGCTTCTGCCAACCTCCATGTATTAAGACGTTCTTGGCTTTCAAAGGTGATAGAGGTCTGAAAGGCAAAGATTGCTTAAGAATTCATTCAACAGATATCCCAGAGGCGTTTTGTTTTGGTTTTTTTTTTCCTTTAAGTTCTTTACTTATGATTGATTCTGCTTTCACTGCTTTTGGCATGTTTAACAATAACCCCTGCATGAAAGCATGTTTCCCAAATCTTAAACCAACTGAAAGCTAATAATACCCTTAAGAAAATATCTCTTCTAGCATGCTACGATTACTCCTTTGCCTTCCATGTTTTCTCCATGTGTTCTGTCTGCCTGTCTATTGCGCTACTCATCTCAAACTGGTTTCATAAATTTCTATCCTGGGATTGAAATATGGGGCTGTAGTTCACCCAGGGCTGGATGTGAAAATAAATTCTTCTTGAATTCACGGTTCTTCCTATAAAATTGCCAAGCTTGAGCAGTTACCGATCGTTTCCATGACAACCTCTTTCTGACTACAGTGGCTTGCGTTCTGGTTTTTCTACTAACTGATTTTTCTGTCTCTGCAATGTTTCTTGTGGTTTAACTAGGACAAAAGTATAGCATAGTATCCTTGTTTAGTAATGAGCACGTGCTGTCTGCAGGCTTTGAAATAGACACCCCAGATAAATTTGGAAGAACGTGCCTTCATGCTGCTGCTGCAGGAGGGTGAGTAGTTAACAATTTTAGTTGTTATCTTATGGCCTAATTACTAATTCATCTTAATTGACTTAAGTTGTCCGTGGATCAAAGGCAACTTCTTTAGTAAAATGGGTAAGAACTCTTTCTACCGATACCAAATATCACTAGGTTGAATTTCCAGATTACTCGTGTGTTTGTTTTTCCAAAGAAAAAGTGTTAGCCCATCTCATATAGAAAATATTTTTTCTTTTGTTTTCTCTTCTCTCACTCTTTTTTTTCTTTTCTTTTCTTATTTTAAATTGTAGGTCTTTAGCCTGTAGAATATATACTTAATTGGTACCTCTTCCACCAAAAGAAAATAATTTGAGATTTGTTCCTAAGTTTTTCCTCTTTCATTGCTGGAAGGTGGTTGATGATCATGGAAATCCAGGGTTGAGTTAATTCATGTTCATTTACAGACATTTTGGTCCTTATTTCAAAACTGATTTTTAAGTCCTTATAATGATTAAATGTGAACAGAGGTCAAGAAACCCAAAGGATAGGCAAAACGTGAATTAATCCTTGCCTTTTTTTTAAGTTGTAAAGAGAATTTTTCATCAGATACTCTTTTTCATATCAGTGGTTAGATTAAGGCTCTGATCAATATATTGTTGATATATGACCACACATTGGCCAAACATGTTTTCCTTTGGATGGCCTCGATTGGGTAAGGTGTTGGTTCTTCATCAGTTTCCTAGTCTTAAGGACTCTTAAGGAACAGCAGTGCTTCTCCATGTGTCAAGTGTATATGACCAAAGGTATTACCTATTTAACAGAGGTGGATTGACTGTGAAGCTTTAGGGCCCTTTATTTGCATGGCTCCCTTCCAAAGTCTTGTATCTAGTTTTATATTCATAATTTTGTTATTATTTTTTTAAAAAGAACCTCCTTCTCCTCACCCCATTTCCTCAAATTGTATGAACTTCCTGAGCCACGCAACTTGGATCTGTCTCTGTCTTTGATCCTTTGACTCACAGAGACAGGTGCTTTACATCAGCTGACATGTTACACCAACACATAATGACCTCATAAAGTTCTTATATTTTATGACTTAAACTAGTCGCTATTTCTCTGTGAAAAGTGGCACAAAGGGTGGAAGTGGGGTGGGGAGGGCCCTCCTCACGTTTATCATTAATGAGATCATTTTTCTTATTTAAATGATAATAAAGTCATAAATCCTAGGCCACTTCTTAGCATCCTAAGTTGAGAACAATGATGGATGAGTGTCTCTTTTTATGCCCCCATTTTAAAAAATATCAGACCTGTACAGAAAAGTGGCAACAAACCATTCTGGATTCATGTCTGAAACCCCTATTAGGATTAGTATTTAGCTTCAATAGGAAAATTCACTTCAATGGGTTCTTTTCTCTCTACTAAACATGATTTATTGCTTCTGCAAATGACAAAGAAGCTTTGGAAGATCACTACGCTCCATTACATCATTTTCGGCCTTGGTTCTGCACGTTCATTTACCTAGATTACCAAGACAGGGAAATGCTGCTGTTTTATTTTCCATTAAGGAGAGTCTGGGTCGAAAATGGTTATCATAGTGAATTCATTCTGCTGTGATAAAAGGTAATGCTCATCCATTCTGGCTTATTGTTTAAAGGTGACATGAAATTATTACAGGTTTAAGGGGCTGTTTCATAAACTCTTGATGGTTTTGAAAGAGAATTTTAGGGTAAATGATGAAACGATCACTGAAAGGTTTCATCATGTAATAATCATTAAATTCTTTAGTCATGGAATTGAAAATGTTCCATCAAGCTCTCTAACGTATGGATATATTAGCTTTGCAAAAGGAATTGTGGGAACTTTAGATCCTTAAGATATGGCATTACTCTAATGTGTTCAGGTTATTTTTGTGTTAGCAGAATTTAAAGCTAGTGCTCGCATTTCAACTGGGCGTGCACTCTGCAGAAAACAGCTCTGTCTGAAGATAGCCCAGCAGTTGACCTCTGCCACCTTAATGATGTTTTCCCTGTCTTTCTAGTAACGTGGAATGTATAAAACTCTTGCAGAGCAGCGGAGCAGATTTCCATAAAAAGGACAAGTGTGGGAGGTATGTAAACAGGGAACTCTGCTTCAAATGCCTAAAAAAAAGGAGTGGGGAGCAGTCCATCTGGAAATCATGTTATGTTGAGATGGTAAACAAGGAAGCTAGCTGGGGAGATTCCATTCTCAGAGGGAAACCCCTTCTACACCAACAAAGCAGGCACAAGGCACAAGGACAGAATCTCCTCTCCCTGCTTCTGTTGAGAAGTGCCAATTGCTTCTCTGATCCTTCCAGTATATATATATATATATAACTGTATCCATGTGGGGGATTACATATTTTATACGTGCATATGTATTTGTATCTATAAAATATGTAATTTCCCACATGGATATGGTTTAGGAAATTCTGTCTGTAGCAGAGTAGAACACTTGAGCCCTTCCAACCCAGAATTTGGTCACAAGATCTGGAGCACTTTATTGTACTTATTGAACATTTCATTTTGGGATAAATCTTTAGACACATTTAAAACATGAACCATAACTAATGAGAACCTGCTGTAGAGCACAGGGAACTCTACTCAATGCTCCGTGGTGACCTAAATGGGAAGGTATCAAAAAAGAGGGATATATGTATACACATAGCTGATTCTCTTCGCTGTACAGCAGAAACTAACACAACATTGTAAAGCAACTGTACCCCAATTTAAATAAATAAATAAAACATGAAACACACGCGCCACCTATAGCCCCTTTGGCTATTGGGATGGGTCATAGAACTTTTCTTATCTTAATTGTCCTTTGCATGCATAGCTAAGTCATGCCATAATACTAGCTGGTATGGGGAAGAAAACAGCATGAGGAAAGGTGGAGGAAGTGAGGACATGATCAAGAAAACCTCAGGTTATTCAGTTTGGAAACAGCATTGGACACCTTTAGCGGGGAGAGAGATACTTTATAAAGATAGACCAGGGCTAGCTTGGGAAAGTCTTCAATTCCAAACTAAAAAATCAAGGCTTTGTTCACTGGGGCGGACTGAAGGTTTTAGTACAGGTTTGTGATATGTAGGTATTGGACCTTAAATAAACCAGTTCTTCATTGATGCCAACTAAAAGTTACATGGAAGTTGCATTAGGGCAAAGGAGGCCAAAAGGGGTGGTATTGCAAGAGTCCAAAGGAGCAGTAATGTAGACCTGAACCAGGATAGGCACTAGGAATGGAAAGAAAGGAGAGATCTACAGGTGGGTGGCCTTGTCTGAAGCCACCATCTTTGTAGCCTTCGTTCTAACATAAAGGCAGAGAAAGGCACGTCTCTTGGCCTCCACACTGAGAGCCAACACCCCTAGGAATACTGCTGTCTGTGCTGGTGCTAATGATGGGCGTCTGTTTCTCAGACTGAATGAAGTAATAGACTGCTGTTTGTTTTTCAGGACCCCTCTGCACTATGCAGCTGCAAATTGTCATTTCCACTGTATTGAGACATTAGTGACCACAGGGGCCAGCGTTAATGAAACCGATGACTGGGGCCGCACCGCTTTGC
Organism: Mesoplodon mirus; assembly: GCF_964341445.2. Lineage (NCBI taxonomy): Eukaryota > Metazoa > Chordata > Mammalia > Artiodactyla > Ziphiidae > Mesoplodon > Mesoplodon mirus. Next base: position 38,950,884 of record NC_138984.1, read on the forward strand.
ACTATGCTGCTGCATCAGACATGGATAGAAAGTAAAAACAGCCTTACTTCTGTTTCCTCTTGAGGTGGGGGAGGTGGGGGGAGGTTGCTAAGTTTTCTTCATACCGCCTCACAGAGAGTGTGAATGAAGAATCCCTCTCATCCAGACCTGAAGGAGTTAGAATTGCTTCATTCCCTAGCCCTGGGTTTCCCATTCTTCTCTCTTTACGTTTGATTAGTATATGTCACTGCACAATTACTTCTCCTCTCTGTTCTTTGGGTTGAATGCCAAGTGGAGCTGTCAAGCCCAGGTTTTCAATTCATTCAAAATCTGTCGTAATTTGTTTTGTCATATACTGCGGTTTTCATCATCACCACTTACATGCTTCATTTGCTGTAAAACTTACATTTGCTAATAAATATGTCATGTGTCAAAAATATCCATCTATGCACAATCCTAATAGTCTTCAAATGCAGCATCAGTATTTTAAGATAGGCACTGTTGTTCAAACCTGGGCATGAATACTCTTTCAGGAGCTGGAGTAAAGAAAGTTGGGTACCCTGATCGTATTTGGATTCTAGGTGGCTAGGAATGGAAAGCAGAATTAAGTGAACCAGTTCAGGGGGAAAGGGTGGAAGAGGTGCCCACAGTTATGAGATTGTTCTCAAAGACTTGAGGACCAGGCCTTCCTTCATAGGAATACTTTTCGGTGATCCTGTTTGGAGAACTACTGAGTTATTTGCTGCCCTGTGCTACGGAGTTGCTTCTGGGTCAGTACTAACTCCCTTTCTTGTAGAGCAATGGCTTTCAAATGTATTAGACAATGACCCACACTAAGCAATACATTTAACATTATGACCCAATACACACACTCACATATATGTTTTATACATATGTATGGAAAATGGAAACAAAGATTTCATAAAACCATATTTACTTTTGCTATGTGGGATGCATTTTGATATACTTTTATTTCATTAAAAAAACCCTACTGACTTCAACCCGCTAAATTGATTTCACAATTCAGTAATGGATTATGATCCATATTTCCACAGTTTGGAAGACACAGCTTTTTTTCCTTCATATGATACTGGCAAGACTGTTGTAGCCTCAGGATCCCAGGGCCGCATGTTATTAATTCAACAAACATTTATTGAGCATCTACTATATGCCAAGCTCTATGCTATTCACTTGGAATAGAATGGGAGACAAGTATACTTCATCTGTTAAGAGCTGGCAGAGGAATCCTAGATGGTGAAGAATTGCTCTGGCAGATAAGGGGTGCTTAGGAACCCATTTATTCCTGGATAAATGAGATGCTCAACTGCCAAGGAGGCAGCAAGGAATGTTGTAGGAGCCAGGGAAGTTTAAGCTAGTCACTTCCTCTTTCCATGGGGAGTTTAGAATACTCATGGAAGGGTGGGCAGCATGATTGCTGTCTTAATCACTGATACCTCGGTGGAAGTTTTAGGAAAGTCATGTTCTCAGTCGGATTCCTTGGGAGAGAATAGACTTACTGGATGGCCTTGGGGAGAACCATGTATATCCTCCATGAAAAATCAGTAGCACTTGCTTCTTTTGAGTTGGGGGAGAAATTGTTAAGATATAAACTGCACCAAAATCATTAGCAACTTTGCCACTAATTGTAATTTTTTTTCTTTCCCTTATGCTGAGAAGTAAGACTATCTTAGGAAACGCCCATGAAAATTCCGAAGAACTTGAAAGAGACAGAGAGCTGAAAGAAAAGGAAGCTGCATTGTAAGTTTCTTCCCAGCTTAAGCACAAGGTGTGGTTACTGATGCTTTGTCCGCTGCTCTGGGTTGCCGCGTGGGCCAGCCTTACTATTTTGGGGTCTCACTTGGGCTCTTGCAGAAGTGATGTGGGCTTGCCTTTGGCGAAGAAGAAACTATTCTTTTAATATATCCTTCAACTATGCTGTTTTCACACAAGAAACTCTTCCTAAAATTGAAACCTTTGCCATGACCATCACTGTGATTGCTCAGCAGTTTTTAGGACTAGGTACCTTAAATATAGTTTCTGACTCTGCCATGCAGTATGCCTCAGGGGACATATTAAGCCTCCTCTGAGGGCCTCAGGCTCTCCTTTTGTGACCTGAGGATAACTATTTAGCAGATTCTATGAATAAATGTTTTGAGATTTTGGTGTGAAATATACCAGTTGTACTCTCCCCTTCTCCCCAGAAGACACCCATCAACTTACAAACAGCTCCTTGCTTCCTGCAGCCAGCTGCTCAGTCACCCCTCATCCCACCTGCCCTCTGGTGTCTGACAGAGATTCAGCTATGACTGTGATGGAGTGCCTGCCAGCACCCAGGGCTGTGGATAACGTGGGAACCCCTAATGCTTCCTCCTCTGAGAGCCCTTCGTGCACTGGACGTGGCAGTGAGAAGGTTGTGCTCTGCCCAGGGCCGTGCCCAGTGGGTAGCTGGTGATCAGTAACTGTTTGTTGAATGAATGAACACTTGAATAACCGGTGCCCACGGTTTGTGTCCTGCCCCCGTGAGACTCAGTGGATGTAGTGCTCTAAGAGTCTGCACACACACAGTCCTTAACTTGCTTATTCTCTTCTGCTGTCAGAGGGACCCGTTTCTCTGTGACTTGAATGCTCGTGTCCACTCTGGGGTCTTCCCACTGCCCACTGGGCTCTCCTCCCCTGTCCAGGCCGTTGTGGAAAGGTGTGGTTAGAGAGTGAGGCCCCAGTGCAAGTTGTGGGGACATAACTTTGACTGTCCCTGGGGTGAGCACAGGAAACGCCACTGTGAGTAAATCAGAATAACAAAGGTTTTGCCCTAATAGTGCAAAATTAAAATAATGGTATTCAAAGACCGTAGAATTTTAAGCCACCTCAGCAGATGCTCCCTTCTCCAGTGAAATGCAAGCTTGCCCTGGGCCAGAGCAGCCCTCTCTACATCTGATGGACAGGGAAGGAGCAGGAGAGTCAGGGAAGGCAGGGACCAGCCTGCTGGAGATCTGTTCCATGCAATGAAATGCTACTCCCCTTGTCCAAATACACCCCTGACCTAATGCGCCTCTCTTGATTTTGCAGCTTAGGTGCCAAAATTACTAGTCAGGGCCCTGGGTGGTAAAGAAGACAAGCATTCCCAGTTGAAACTGGATTTCATTTTCCCTTAGGAACAATGTGGAGATTATTCACGTTCTGTAGTATTGTTATTTCTAACAGTACTGTTGACAGTTATGGTTCAGCTGTATTCCGCATTAAGTAGGTCTTTGGGAGTAAGCCCAGGACTCTCCAAATTACATATTAAATTTATCAGCTGATTTTTAGAGTGTAATCCTTTCAGAAGCTGGGAATTGTGTGTCCACTAGAATGCTATTCCTACTGAGTGATTTTATTTCAAGAGCCAAATTCAGTTTAAAATGAGTCACACCTAGGATTCAGTCCATGGGCATTTAATTACAAAAATTAAAAAACGACTTCCTTTTAAGGTATAAATCACCAAAGACAGCCTGATGTATCAGCACTCCAATAATAGTTTGATTTATTACAGAGAATTTTATGGACGAATCACGTGATATGTAGGTATTTGGCGTAAAAAATTTCTCTTTCATCAGGTTTTCTAGAAATTAAAATGTCTGTTTTCCTATCTCTCTATGTGTGTGATTTATTTACTCCTTTTGCCTTAGGTAAGTGTCATTTTAAGGTTTTTGAGTAAACTATAGAAATTGTCCATTGGAGGTCTTCTTTAGTATACAAGCTTATATTTAGGATCTTACAGTTTTGATTTGAGTATGAAGTTGAATCACCCTGGCCTTGTAGAGGACATGTTTGTCCCACTGTCACAGAAATAAAACCGAAATCGTGGAACGTTGCTCCCTGTCTAGTTCTTCCCTCTTTGACCAGCAGGATGGTCCCATTTGCCACACGCCCTGAACAGAACACATTACGTCCCCGAGTACCTGTGTCTTGGAGGCTGGGGCTCTTCAGCAGAGGTGGCGCCACTCCCCTTCCTCTTACCTATTACAAAGATGGTGTTTCTTTTCAGAAAAATTACAACTGTGTCAGAAAAGGCTTTTATTATTTTAAATATTATTTTAAATTTTATTATTATAAAATTTATTATTTATCATTTTATTTATTTTTCCAACCTTTTGATCTCAGACTCTCCAGTAGCAAGGTTAAAAATAAACACTTCTCTCTTGAGGTTTATCCCGTTCGTTGCAACGCCTTGACCACTTCTTTATTATGCTGAGAACTTGTCTTTTGAACGTGGGGCTCTAAAACTTATTATTCAGTAATCTTGATGACAGGCAGGTTCTGTACCTTAAGGTGAGAAGGGGAAAAAAAACTTAATTACCCTCTAGTTCCTAAAGCTTTTCCTGAATTCTAGAATGGCTATTTTAAGCTGAAGGAGGGGACTTCCCTGGTGGTCCAGTGGTTAAGACTCTGCGTTTCCACTGCAGGGGGTGCAGGTTCAGTCCCTGGTCAGGGAACTAAGATCCCACATGCTGTGTGGCTTGGCCAAAAAAAAAAAAAAAAAAAAAAAATTTAAGCTGAAATAAAGATAGCTGCAGAAAACACATAAAACATCCAGTACATAAACCCTCATTGCTGTAGGATTTTTAAAGAAACACTTCAACTCACAAAGTGCTTTGTGGAACACTCATAATAAGAGAACATTTACATTAATTATCCCTTTTGGTCCAGAGATGTTTTCTGAAATAACATCTCATCTTTATACTTACAGATGTCTAGAGTTTCTGCTTCAACATGATGCAAATGCATCTATCCGGGACAAGGAAGGCTACAATAGCATACATTATGCTGCTGCCTATGGCCACAGACAGTGTCTGGAATTGGTGAGCTGTTTTGTCTTGATTTGTTTTCTCTCACAAAAACACACATACACCCAAACCTGAAAATGCTGGTCTTAATCTCTCAACAAATGTTCCCTCACTGCCTAATTCAGTCCCCACGGGAACTCACCTGGAAGATATTCTGTGGTAAGCTATTAAGTTGTTTCCCTTTACAATATGTAGATCTTTTTTGTTCCATTTCTGCCCGTTCTAATCTCAGAGCTGACTAACAATTGATTCTTTTCCGCATTAACTTGGACTAGGAATTTTAGACCCTGGTGTGGACACAGTTTGTATTTTGAAGATAATTTGGATGTATCAAATAAGCTTAGTATATATTTCCAGAGTCACATTTAGCACCCCAATATCCAGTAAGTGTCATAAGATGACTACAGAACCATTAGGCATATGGGTTTGTTATAGTCCCACATTTGTGGTTTAGGAAAAGAAATCGGCAAGGGTATAACAGCAGAATTTACTGGAATTTCTAAACCACCCCAAATTTCAAACCCATTAGTGATCAAGAAACACTTGATTTGAAGTCTGAAACTCCTCTGTTGATGTAGGTTACCAGATGCAAACTCAAATGTCTACAGGCACAGGAATATAAAAAACAAGTGAAGTGAGCCCAGGTGTGGATAATAGGGAGTGGTGGGGACTGTGGCAAATAGAGAGGACATGTTCTGTCTGAGGGGAGAAACAGCTAGTCAGCTGCAGCTGATGGAGACCGGATGGTACTGCAGACCCAGGTTTGCTAGAATTCCACTGTTTCAAGAGAAGCTACAAATCTAGACTTTTTGTGTGGAATTTCCTGTTTTGAAAACACTGGGTGGGCTAGAAAGAAAAATTATGGGTTTGTGGCTGAATCCTGACTGCAGGCCATCATTTGCTGTCTTCTGAGCATCACCCTTGATTCAGCTTCACCAGGATACATGGGGTATTCCAAACTCACCATCTCTGGTCCAATGATAGGTGCCACCTTCCTTACTGGACTCCAACTGTTTTCCTTGTTCTTTTAAAGGAGAAGTCCTACTTTTCAGAGTTATTTGAAGGTGTGTTTGGTGAAACTCTTGCCCTTCATCAACTGCATAGTTTATTGAGAAAGGCATGAGGCAGAGAGCCCGCAAGCAATGGTGTGAGTGCCTACATAGAAATGACTCGATGTCCCGGTGAGGCCCTTTACCTTTGGCCTTGTGGCTGTTTTTTCAAATGGTTCCACTTAGGGTCTTTCTTACTATATTTGTTTTAACTATGAATGTGGGAAAATGTTCATAAAGATCACCCAGTTTGGAAATAAAAAGGTGATTTTTCTGGTATTGATTTTTGTGACATTTATTGGTGAATTGTATGTACCTTCATCATTTCTGCAGACTTCCAAGTCTGCTTTTCCTGAGGTTCTTGTGGATGCTGAAGATTTCTCTGCTTGACCTTGCGGGTGACATTTTTTTTTCTCTCCCGTTTTAATTCCATCATGGTTCCTCTTCCAGTTACTGTGGCTGCATAACAAATTACCCTAAAAGTTAGTGGCTTAAAACAACGCTAATCACTGATTGTCTTTGTTTCTGGTCAGGAATTCAGGTGTGGCTTAGCTGAGCAGTTCTAGTTGATATCCTATGAGATTACAGTGTCGGGGCTGGCATAATCTCAAAGGCTTCTTCTCTCATTTGTCAATCACGTGGGTAGGAAAATCGAATTGCTGACGTTCCTTGGGCCTTTCTCTCCGTCTCTATGTGGTTTCTTTTTGCGGTTTTCTCTAGCATGGTGTTTTCAGAATAGCTGGATATCTTACCTGGTGGCTCAGGTTGCTAAAGGTATCTGCCCTGGGAGAGAGTGTGAGTGAGAGTATGAGCAAGTAAAAGAAAGAGACCATATTACTTTGAACGATTTAGCCTTGAAGTTCACATTTCTGCGGCATCTGTTCATTGCTGCAGTCACAAAATCCAGAGAGGTGAAGTAGATGCCACCTTCCAAGGGCAGGAGTATCAAAGAATTTGTGGACATATTTTAAAACCACCCAGTTCCATAGGAAGATGTAGGAAGCCAGTGACATCAGAGCCTTCTATAAATTGAATTTAAAGTAGAATCACAAGTGGCCAAGGGGCAATCTCTTATCTTACAGATGAACAAACCAAATCACAGGGGCATTTACTGGGTTGTCCAAAGTCATAGCTCTGGTCAGTAGAGGAAGTGGTACCATGAATCAGGATCCCTGATTTAAAAAAAAAAATTTTTTTTTAACCACATCATGCTGCCTTCCACTGCTGGGCAAAGCTCTACCACCATCCAAAGCTTTTCAACATAGGGTAAAATCTTGGTAGGACTTGGTTAAGATATAAGGCAATATCACTCCTTCTAACACCAGCAATGGAAGTTGATCTAGACCTATCAGCAAATAGGATTTGTGTTTAGATCCCACAAATAAAGGAGTGGTTTTGTTTTTGTGTGTGTGTGTGTATGTGTGTGTGAATCAGTGGCAGAGTGAAGGTTTACTACTGTAACTACCCATATGAGCCTGCATTCCAAAGTTTACTTAAGACACAGCTGTCTTTAATTGGTTTTCTCTATGAAAACCATATGTCATCATTGGACATACGAACTTTTATTTCAAAGATTGTTATTATAGTCTTGATAGCTTGTGCTGTTTTAAAGTACTTTGATGAATTATCTTTAATCCCATAGTATAATAACTCTGAGAATGATTTACCCATAACACCTTTTTTCTATGTAAATAATATATGGCACATTATTTTCCTTTTTCAGGAAAGCCCTTTCAGGGCCATTATTTCTGTTATCCAATGAAAAGGTTTTCTGTCTACAGAAAGTTTCACAAGTGCTATATGATAATGAAATTATCCCCATGATTAGGTCAACATTGTGATTTACAAAGCAGTAATGATTCTTGGAAATTATGTACATACTTGACATACAGCACTGTATAATTTTAAGGTGTACAGCATAGTGACTTGACTTACATATATTGTGAAATGAGTACCATAATAAATTTAGTTAACATTGATCATTTCATATAGATAAGAGAGAAAGAAGGAAGGAAGGAAGGAAGTAGAGAGAGAGAGAGAGAGAGAGAAAGGAAGAAAAAGTTTTTTTCCTTGTGATGAAAATAAGGACTGTTTTTGAACAATAAGTGAGCTTTTTGCAGGGCATCTTTTCTAATTTTAACTTTCTCTCTCAACTAGGACCTCAGTGCACTCATGTTCCTTAAAACTCCCATTTCTTTGAGTACTAGGTGTTAGGAAAGCAAGCCACTTAACCAATATGCACTAGGAGTTATGTTCCTAAGACTCACCACCACCATGCCAATCTTCTCCCTTATCTCGACACAAACACCTCAGTCCTCCTAGGGGATTATCTGTTTTACAAGTTGGTCCTGACTCTGTGTTAGATGCTAGAATTATGACAAGGAAAGACATGATTCTGGTAGCTCTGAATGGCTTACTTGAGCCTCTGAGCAAGAATTATTCAGGGAGACTTTTTTTTTTTTTTTTTTTTTTGGCCGCGCTGCATGGCATGCAGGATCTTTGTTCCCCGACCAGGACCAGGGATCAAATCTGTGCCCCCTGCAGTGGAAGCACAGAATCCTAACCATTGGACCACCAGGAAATTCCAGGGAGACCTTTCTTTAAGTCACATTTCCTAGCCTATGTTTCTGGCCTGAGGAAGGTGTGGAGAGAATAAATGAGTATTTGTGGCCCCTGGGCCTCCCGTAGCAGACCAGGCCCTTTGTGCTTTGGAGTAGGAGTAGGATTAAAAAAGATGGGTGGCATCAGAGCCAGCTGATTTGTGAGGTTGGTAAAATTTGTCTTTTGCCTCTTTTCCCAGAGAGCAATTACTGTGATTATGCATATCATTAATTTTGATGCATATTTTATTTGACTCTTAGTGTGTGCTTACTTGGCATTCGTGGTGTATGGCTCCTGTCTGTGATCATAAGCTTAGAATTTGTCAACCATCCTTTGTGTTCAGTCCATTTTGCTATAATCAAAAAGGAACAGAAATTATTTAAGTTGTTTTCATTCTATTTCCCTTATACAAAGTACTATTGAATTCATTCAATGAGCAAAAAACTTCTAGAAAGTAGGGTGAACCCCTTAGCCTTGATAGAACAGGTTCAGAATTCTGCCAAGTCTGGCTCCTTAGGCCAGTGTTTTCAGCTGGTCTTGATCAAAGATGTACGTACCGTGTGTGCAAGCACAAATTTGCCCACAAGTGGATGCTGAGCGCTGTCATCGACCATATTCAATTGGGATCAAAATATCAAAGCGGAACAGAGGAGACTTGGCTAATAAAGCATCTTGTGTCTGAATAAGACTTATGTTTGAGTGGAGGAAGGGAGTTGGCCAAGGAGAGCTCTGGGCCTCCCTTTTCCTTTATCTGGAATGCATTCTTACCGACTTGAGAGAAAAATCAGAGTCGTGCCCCTACTTGGAATTTGTGAGTTTATATGGGCACACTGTTTCTCTCTTACAACATTAAAAATTTGTCTGTGAAAGAAAGATCTTTGTGGCTTTGTTACTGAAATGGAAAAATGTATGTGCCAATATAATTACATAAATTATCTACGGAAATTTGGAGAGATTGTTTGAAAACTCTAGGCCTCTGATTAAATTCAGTCCAAGATTCTGCCATGCCAAATCACTTGGAATTTGGCTGCTTACTTGGGACCTTCTCTCCCTTTCACTGTTATGAGATAATTTGAACTTCAACTGGGAGAGTTTATGGGGGTGACAGATGCCCCTGTGTGTATATTCTAGGAATTTGTGGGATTCTCTGAAGACAGTTGTATCTCGGGCAACTGAACACTGAAATTATGCTGCTTTTTAAATGTGTCTTGTATTTATCATAGGGCTTTAGGGAACCATTACCACCTGGCTTTGTATAAGATGTACCCACATTGGCAGTATCTAATTAAGCTTCTCAAGACTGAGAAAGCAGGATATAGAAGAGGGGTTTAAAAAAAAAAGAAAAGGAGAGCTGCTTAGCAGTCAGCTGAGGACACGATGAAAACCCAGTGAACTTGAACCCCAGCCCCAAATAAGTCTCTGATGGCTTTTCTCTGTCCCCAGAGGTTCTGCTAAGAGATGGAACTGGGGGTGAACATGACCTCCCAGCAGGCGGACTTCCAATGGGCAGTGGAAACTTCAACAATGCTAGTCTTGTTTTTTCTTCTAGTTAATTCAGTTGAAGAGGAACATAAAGTCTTATGGGGAACTCAAGGGAGGGAGCAGAGGTGTGGGCACAGATATTTTGATGCTGTTGGCAGCCTCCTCACTGCTGTGAATAAAAATATACGCCCACAAATTTTGAATCAGAATTTGGATGTGAGTCTATGTTCAGAACATTGGAGTAGACAATATTTTGTGACAAAATGTTCCACTTATCCCTTTGTAATAGAGCAAAAAAGAAATTTTTTTGGCTTTACCATGAATGAATTTGGCAATTGATGAAAGAACCATTCAATAGGATGTATTAAAATAATTTCAGTTTCACCTTCAGTCGAGTGCTCAGGACAGTGGAGCCATTGCCCCCACATTTCAAAGTCAGATACTAGTTTTCAACCCATGGCCCCCTTGCCCATTTAAGAGATCAGAGAGCAGATTTCTTTGGAGATAGTTCTGCTTCACATCCCATCACCACTCCCCTGCCCCTATGGCGCGGGAGAAATCCTGATCCCAAGCCCAGTGAGAGAAGCTTCAAGGAGATTGCTTGGATATCTGATATGAATTCCACACACTTTAGGGGGCTGAGTGGACTGGCATGTGATGAATCTAAAGACTGAATGGCGCTGATTAGAGCTTGCTTGCTGGGAAGTTAAATAAAAAGAGGGCTGTGGTTGAGAAATACTCTACCCCCACCAATGATAGGTCAAGAGTGTATGTTTCCCAATGTCCAAATGTGAGCCAAGGGTCAGAGCTGGCCTGGAGTTCTCCTGGATGCTACTCAAGAGGGCTGCCTGGAAGTATGGGGAGGTGTAGGATGCCTGGGGTTGGGGAGAGGGGAATGTGAGCCACCAGCAGAGAGGGGCAGTCACCCAGGGAAGTTGGGAAGTTGTTGGAGAACCTAAATAAGCATTCGAGAGACAGTTTTAAACATCTGACCCAGTCAGGGGATCACTGCCAGAAGGGTGCCAGTCAGTAAGACCATTGTCCCTGTACCCTTGGTGTCCTCCTTTTCCCTCTTCTCTTTAGTCCTGGGGGAGGCAGAGGCAGCCAGGAGGGGAAAGGAGGAGGAGAAGCCATAGTCTGGGAAAAAGAGAAGTCAGCCTTGTCTCCTTCCCCACTGGGGGAGGCAGAGAGGAGCTTCGGTGCTAAAAAGCATTCAGGGTTTGTTACTACATAACAGACATTGTAATTACTGACATGAAGTTATGTTTGTGACTAAAGTGCCTGGAGAACTTTTTGTTATTTGTTGGAGATTTTATCTGAGGTGGCAGGAAAAGAAGTAGTCTCATAAAGATTATACCAGGGGGCTTCCCTGGTGGCGCAGTGGTTGAGAGTCCGCCTGCCGATGCAGGGGACACGGGTTCGTGCCCCGATCCCGGAAGATCCCACATGCCGCGGAGCGGCTGGGCCCGCAAGCCATGGCCGCGGAGCCTGTGTGTCCGGAGCCTGTGCTCCGCAACGGGAGAGGCCACAGCAGTAAGAGGCCCGCGTACAGCAAAAAAAAAAAAAAAAAAAAGATTATACCAGGTATAGGAAAGGGAGAATAAAGTTATTGTTTGATTATACCCCATGACTCACTGGTTCAGTACAAAGTCACACACTTAGAGTCATTATTTTAGGAAAGATTAACACTCAGCTCTAAAGAAAAAAACACTATTACCCTTTAAATATATGCGAATTTAAATATCAACTTTATAAGACATAGGTTCTAGTAATGCCAAGCACTTATCAGGTACCAAATTGTTGAAAAAATGAATCACACTTGTGAATGATAAAGCCTGACTTAGTGATAAAACTTAAATGCTAGTTTATAAGTATTATGGTGACTATCCTGTTAGGAAGGTATTTCATAGAGTCCACAGGTGAGAGAGAAAATGAAAATGTACTGTTCTGTGGCTTGGCCTTTTCTGTAGATTTGATTACTTCCCAACACGAACTCCAAATTTTATTGCAGCCTCTCCTTTATTTTTTTTTCTTCAAGATCTAAAAAGCTGTACTGATGCGTCAAATTGGTACGAAGACATCTACAAAATTAAAATTACACGCACACACACATGTATACACACTTCCTGTAATTTCTTATAAATAGCTAGTCAGCACTAAGGGATTCAAAGAAGAGGAATCATTGCTCATGATATGGGAGCTTTAAGGACTCAATGATGTAGCAGAAAGGAAGATTTCTTAAACAGAATATAACTTAAACGTTAGCCTAAAAGAAGTTTATCTAGCCTGCCTTCCTTCCTTCCTTCCTTCCTTTCCTCCTTCCTTTCTTCCTTCCTCTCCTCCTTCCTTTCTTCCTCCTTCCCCTCCATGCCTCCCTCCTTCTCTCCCTTCCTTTCTTCTTTTCCTCCTACGCAATTACAGACCCATTAGGCAGGCCTGAGGAGGGTAGGAAGGCAGTCCAGCTGGGACCCAAGGAAAAGGATATCAGGAAAGCAGCCCAATAAAGATTGGAACTTATTCAGGGAGAGTGTCCTAAATGTATATACACTAAACAACAGACTGTAGTATATATGAAGCAAAAACTGATAGAACTGAAAAGATGGAGAAACCCACAATTATAGTTGGAGACTTTAGCACCTCTCTTTTAACAATTGATAGAACAACTAGATAGAAAATCATCAAGCGTATAGAAAAACTCAATAATACAATCAGCCAAGATGACCTAATCAACATTTATAGACTGTTCCACCCAGCAACAGAATGCATATTTTTTTCAAGTGCCCATGATATCCTGAACCATAAACCAAACCTCAACAAAACTGAAAGAATTGGAATCATATAGAGTGTGTTCTCCCACCACAATGAAGTAAAACTAGAAATCGATAACAGAAAGATACCAGGAAAATCTCCAGTACTTGGAAATTAAACAACAGACTTCTAAATAATCCACGGGTCAAAGAGAACATCTCAAGGGAAATCCCCTAAACTACACTGCACTGAATGAAAGTACAACAAATCAGAATTTGGGGACACATATTAGTGCTGAAAAAAATTGTAACACTAAATGCTTACATTAGAATAGAGGGAAAGTCTCAATTCAGTAAGTTTCTACCTCAAGAATCTAGAAGAAAGCAGAGCAAAATAAACTCAAGATAAGCAGAAAAAGGAAATAATAGACATGGGAGCATAAATAAATAAAACAGAAAACAATGGAGAAAATCAATGAAACAATGACCTGGTTTTTTGAAAAATCAACAAATGAAGTAGGGTATATTACTACAGACCTTGCAGACATCAAAAAGATAATAAGGGAATATTGTGAAGAACTCTATGCAAAGAAATTTGACAACTTAGGTGAAATGGACCAATTTATAAAACAACACAAACTACTACAATTTACCAATATGAAGTACTGATCGTTTGAATAGTGTATAACTATTTTAAAAGTTGAATTTTAAAACTTTCCCAAAAGAAATCTCTAGGTCTAGATAGTATCACTGGAGAATTCTACCAAATATTTAAGGAAGAATTAACACCAATTCTACCCAGTCTCTTCTGAAAAATAGAAGAGGAGGGAACACTTTTTAATTCATATGTGAAGCTAATACCCTGATACTAAAAGCAAACAATGGTAGTACAAAAAAAAAGAAGTATATATATATATATATATATATATGCAAAAAAATCCTTAAATATTAACAAATAGAATTCAGTAAGAATTATATACCATAACTGAGTGGGATTTATTACCAGGAAAGACTATTTTGTTATTTGAAAATCAATCAATGTAATTCATCATATTAACAGGATAAAGAAGTAAAAGCACATGACTGTGTCAAACACTGTAGAAAAAATGTTTGACAAAATTCAACACCCATTAAAAATTTTCAAAAAACTCTCAGAAAAAAAGGGAAGGAGGGGAACTTCAACTTGGTAAAGAGCATTTAACAACTTAATAAAGAACAGCGAACATTGTACTTAATGGTAAAAGACTAAATGTTTTCACCTGAAATCAGGAAGAAGGCAAGGATGTCTGCTCTCACTGCTCCTACTTGACATTGTGTTAGAAGTCCTAGCCAGGGCAATAGGGCAAGAAAAAGCAATGAAAGGCATAAAGCAGAAAGGAAAAAAAACAACTTTTCCTCTTTGCAGCTGATGATTGTCTACATAGAAAATCCCAAGGAATCAAGAAAAAACAACTAGAAATTATAAATGATTTCAGCAAGGTCACAAGATGCAAGACAAACACACCAAAATCAATTGCATTTCAGTATACTAGAAATGAACATGTGGACATCAAATTAAAAATACAATATTATTTACAACTGCCCCCCAAAAAATGAAATATGGGGATTATATGCTGAAAACTACAAAATGCTGATGAAAGAAATCAAAAAAGATATAAAATAATGGAGAGACCATGTTTGTGGATTGGAAGACTCAGCATAATAAAGATGTCAGTTCTCCCCCAGTTAATCTGTAGGCTTAATGAAATTCCTATCTAAATAACAGCAAGGTTTTTTATAATAGAGGTAATATTTTTCTTAACTTTATATGGAATGGCAAAGGAACTAGGATAGCTAAAACAATTTTGAGAAAGAAAGAGTGGGAGAAATCAGTTTACCCAATTTCAAGACATATAGCTACAGTAATCAAGATTGTCAGGTATTGGCAGTCTTAAGATACATAGATCAGTGGAACAGAATAGACAACCCAGTCATAGCCACACACAAATACACCCAACTAATTTTGACAAAGGTGCAAAAGGCATTCAATAGAGGAAATGTAGAGTTTGCAACAAATGGTGCTGGAGCAGTTGGACAGCATAGGCAAACAAAAATGAGCCTTAATCTAAGTCTCACACCTTATACAAAAGTGAACTCAAAATGGATCATAGACTTAAAGGTAAAACATAAAACATAGGAAAAAATCTCCAGGATCTAAGACTAAGAGTCTTAATACCAACTAAAAGTCTTAATAGGCAAAGAGTTCTTAATACCAGTTTTTTAAAAAATTGATAAATTGGACTCCATCAAAATTAAAAACTTTTGCTCTGTGAAAGACCCTGTTAAGAGAATGAAGAAACAAGCTGAAGGCTGGAAGAAAATATTTGCAAACCACATGTCTGAGAAAGGACTAGTATCTAGAATATATAAAGAATTCTCAAAACTCAACAGATAAACAAACCCATTAGAAGGTGAGCAAAAGACACTAGCAGACATTTCACTGAAGAAGATAAACAAGTGGCAAATAAGCACCTGAAAAGATGTTCAACATCATTAGCCATTAGAAAAATGGCTCCACTGCACAGCACAGCCCACTCAGTTGCACACTCAAGTTCCCCTGGAAGAAACTTCCAAATCTGTATCTCTAACCTCAATCCTCTCCAAGGTCCAGGCTCATCTGTCAAATGGCCTTATAGATACCCCATCCAGAGGTCCTTCTGGAACCTGAGTGGGTTCTGAACTTTATGGCACCAAATTTCATGGAATTTTGACCAAAAATATAAGGTCAACAGACCCTCGGTCCTTGAAAGAATCAATTCCTCACGCAAAACAAAGCCCTAATTCTCTTTCAAAGCCTTTTCTCATGGGGGACAAGTTTAACAACCATGCCTATTTTTAATAAAGTCATAATAATGGACATTTATTGCAAGCATATTGGGCTAGACCCTGTGCCTACATCATCTCATTTAATTCTCACAACAGCACTGTGAAATAACTCCTGTTTTTAATCCATGTTTCACACGTGAGTATCCTAAAGTACAAAGAAATGGAGTAACTTGCCCTGGGTCTTACAGTTGGTGTGATATAGAAGCAGGACTGAAATCCATGTTTATCTAACTCTAAATTCCAGGCTTTTAACCATATGCTGTACGGTCTGGAGGACTGGCAAACTCCAGACTTTAAAAGACAAAGCTGTCTCAGAGGATCTGAATTCACATCAACCAAGAGAGTGATGTCCAAACAAGATATCACTGAGATGAGCAGTGTTTCAGCTTTGTCAAAGGGAAGCGGGAGGACCTCAGACAGTACCAATATCGGTTATGTCTGTGTCACCCATTTCTCTGGAAAGCCTTAGGCAATGCAGTCTGCATTTTCTTTTTCTGTAAGGAGAACAGAACTACCTTATAGCATTCCCCATCCTGTGATGGGTAAAAGCACCCTAGCTACAGTTCTGAAGTACGTGCCATTATTGGAAATCTACAGCACTGACCCCTGGACTTCACGTATTTTCATAAAAGCACTCTTCCTTGGGCCCAGCCTTCCTCCTGAAATCTCTGTTCAGTATGTTTTTAACAGCTGCTGTCAGCTTGGCCTCATTCTTCTTATGATAGCAGCTGCCAGGGATGACCCTTTCCAGCTGGGGGTGGAGTGGGTGGGAGTAAGGGGGAGGGACTTCCCAGCAAGATTGTTTCTCCAAAGACACTTTATTCTTGGCAGCCGCCAAGGACTCCTGGCTAGTGAGGTCTAGACCAGGTCCTTCTGATAATCACTTCCCTTCTTGACCCTCATTCAGTAACAGAAAATGTAGAGGCCCGAGCATTTTAAAATCAGCCTAAGTGCTCACATACACACCTGTGCCTCCAGGTCATGGGGTTTTGATGCTCATAAAGAACAAAGAGCCCTTCTGAGATTCCAGAGAAGGGTAGAGGCCCAGCCATCTGTAACAGCTGAAAGGAATATTTAGAAAAACCAGACCATTCAGCAATAACTAAGATTTATTTTCTCTTATGAGCAGATCCCTATAACCTAAGTGATAACATTACTGGATTTAAATTCTGTGGGCCATTCTGTACTTGGAAAAGTAGTTTTGTTAATAGTAAACAATAACATTCACTTGATCACTGGGAAGCCATTTAGTATAGGGTGACAACTTCATAGCATTTTTCCCCCCAATTCAAGGATTCAGCCAGCTGCTGCAGGTCATGTAGTCCTATAGTATGCATTTAGTGAAAAAAGTCCACGTATTACTGAAACTGTGCAGTTCAAACTCATGTTGTTCAAGGGTCAACTGTATTGTTGGTCTGTTAGGATTTTGTATTTTTGTTATTTTTATCATTATCCAAAATAAAATGTGATCTTCCAGAAGAGTACAGGTGCTATGCTGTGAGAGTTCAGGGGAGGGCACATCCCATTCTTGGTTCAGTGGTTAATGAGAGATTACCTGACACTCGTCAACACAATGCATTTGCTGTGTTTGTCTCTCTAGATTTCTTGTCTCATCACCGCCACCCCGCCTCCCCATTTGTGTGAATGTGGGATAGTAGCACCAAGCCTGAAATGAGTTGAATGATGGAGAATGTGGGTAGATGTTTGGACTTGGTTAGACCAATTGACCAACATGTCCTTTTCAGGATATCAGAAGTTTTCATGATGGTTTCTTTCCTTTTGATGATATTTGCATCATCCACTAAATAGAAAAGTTGTAACTGACATTGTACATTGGAGTAAAAGGAAAATGGATGCTGTATCTCAAATTGTGCTCCTGAATTCCATTACCATCTGGGATCAGTCATTCATAAAAGATTAAACGTGAGGCAGGCACACATCTGAATATATGTGTGTCAGTCTCTCCCATCTGTTTTAATTTTGCTTAAAATAATAACAGCTTTCTTTACCCACTTACTTGAATCTGCATTGATTCTTTTAATGTTCATTAGCCAGAAGTAGTCTGTGGGGTTTAGCTAGAGTTTCAGAATCCCACCAAGATTAGCTTTAATTGAATCAGTAGAAATTTTCTTTAAAGCTGTATATTTTAATGACTGAGCTAGAATCACTGAAATGTTAATGGATGCTTAGAGTGGGTAATTTATACTGTAATTTAAGATTAAAAATGGTATCTGAAGATACATTTATGTTGGTTTACACAGCTTTTGTGGGGACTAATACCAGGTAAGCAAACTGCCTTTCTGAAGCAGGGTGCTTTTACTATCACATAGTTTTTTTAATTATTAAAAAAAGTGTATTCAAATCTAGTATTTCCTTTGTTCTCTTTTTATGCAGTTTTTAATCATATTACCATGTCCCTCAGATTTTACATCCTTCTCCAACCTACCCCTACCTCTCAAATAAAACCTCCCTTGTCCTAGGCAAATAAATTTCACCTTGTGCTGAGGCAGAAAGTAAATTAACACAATGATAATATAATTTAGGGTAAACTAAGAATATCTTCTAGAAGAGAATTACTTAAACTTAAGAATTACTCTCAGAAGTCAACATGGAAACATGAGGGCAATGTTACTGTTTTGCCTGGTAATACACAAAGAACTGGATGTGCTCAGCAAGTGGAATTGATCAAATGTAGCACCCATGACACTGAATATTTTACAGGGTTGACTACTTGTCACCATTTCAATATGTCTGTCACTTAATGCAATCAGATGTTTTGCAGTGCAGAACTTCAACTGAATTAGCTCTCAGATGAGTATTTTTGTTGATAGATAGCTGGATAATGGATAGGGGACTGAATACATTTTAAATAGTATGAAATCCAGGAGACCTGCTGCCTTTTTGTTTTAGATGCCAACTTACAGTGGTGATTAAGCCCCAGAGTTATATAAAGACTCTCTAATAATCAAAGCCTTTGTAGATAAGCATTCACATTTTATCAATGAACTAATAATGCCCTGGGAGGTAAAAAAAATTAAGCAGACTGACAAAATCTAGGCTACTTTAATTTTCATTAAAATTATCCATTATCTCTTTTCATCTTGTATGGTATCCCTTCTCTGTTTAAAAGGTTTTAATTTACAGAACACAGGGCAATAAACAATTAAATGCTGGAAAAAAACAAAAGATTCACAGTCTAATTGTAGAGAGAGCATCTCTCTGAATCCCCCAGTTCAACTCTAGTGCTTTTTTCTGTTAACTTTAAGCCACATTGATTTAAATATTTGGTGACTTTGGAGACCTGCAGTGTCAAGGATGAGATGAAGGGGTAGGTAGTTATTAGTATACGCCTAACTACAATCCCAAGACATTTTTCCAGATAGTACTTAAAAAGATAACATTCTTTACTGTTGAACGAAAAATTGGACTATCACCTGCAGTGGCACCATCTGGTGGTTTCATCTTCAATTCACTGCATGTTTACTGAGAACATACACTATACCGGGTACTTCTCACTATAAAATGGACCCAGCTCCATCCCAATGGACTCGGCATATGTTGTGAACTGCCAAGAATGCAGGCAATAAATGAAAGAACTTTTCTGTTGGAAGTATGTGGTTTCTATAAGATTCTTTGTCTTATCTCAACCCTCAACATGTTTCATTTCATTTAGATAAAGATATCACAAAAAACTTTAGATAAAAGCAAACAGAACTGTTATGTGGTTAGATCGCTGTAGACAAGATTCAGAATGATATAAAGGGCTTGGGGTTAAAGATCTATTCTTTTTTTAATGTTATCTACAGTTCTTATGTTGCTTAAGGTAGATTTTTTTAGGCTGAATATTTTTTAGACTGAAAACATCCATCCAAAAGTACTGACAATCCTAAACAAAATCTTGGCAAATTAAATGCAACAATGTACGGAATAAGATAAGAACTGCATCATAATTGAGATAATTGAGTGGGAGTATTCTAGGGATACAAATGTAGTTTAGCATTAGAAAATCAATCAAGGCAATTTACCACATTAACAGAAAAAGAAGAAAAATATCAGATAAACATCTCCATCAATGTAGCAAAAATATTTGGTAAAACTCAGTGTCCATTTATGATTTTTAAAAGTCTTAGCAAACTAGGAATGGAAGGGAACTTCATTAATCTGATAAAGATTATCTGCAAAATGTCTATGGCACACATCATACTTAAGAGTGAAATATTGAAAGGTTTTTTTCCTTACAGTGGGAAACAGACAGATATGCCTGTTGTCTCCCCTTCTATTCAACTTTGCACTGGGAGTCCAAGCTGGTGAAATAAGGGAAGAAAAGGAAATAAAAGTGTGGTAGACAGAATGGCCCTCAAGTGATGTTCACGCCCTCATTCTTGAAACCTTTGAATATGTTACCTTACGTAGTAAAAGAGTCTTTGCAAATGTAATTAAGTTACAGATATTAAGATAGGTGGCAGGTTAATTGCATATGCCTATAGGGAGAAATGAATCTTTTCTTCTACCTCACACCACATACAAAACTCAATTGAAGATGGATTGAAGGACTTCCGTGGTGGCACAGTGGTTAAGAATCCACCTGCCAATGCAAGGGACACGGGTTTGAGCCCTGGTCCGGGAAGATCCCACATGCCATGGAGCAACTAAGCCCGTGCACCACAACTACTAAGCCTGTGCTCTACAGCCCACGAACCACAACTACTGAGCCCAGATGCCACAACTACTGAAGCCCATGTGCCTAGAGCCTGTGCTCCGCAACAAGAGAAACCGACGCAATGAGAAGCCCGTGCACCGCAACAAAGAGTAGGCCCCACTCACTGCAACTAGAGAAAGCCCGCGTGAAGCAACAAAAACCCAGCACAGCCAAAGATAAAAACAAATAAATTTATAAACAACAACAAAAAAAGATGGATTGATAAGGGTATACGGTCAACATACAAAAAGCCATTATATTTCTATATACCAGCAACAAAACAAATAGGATATACACATTTTTAAAGATATCATTTACAAAAATATTTTAATTTGCATCAGCATCTAAAATGTTATGTAAATTCTCTCTCTTTCTATAAAAACTATAGGGCTTCCCTGGTGGCGCAGTGATTGGGAGTCCGCCTGCCGATGCAGGGGACACGGGTTCATGCCCCGGTCCAGGAAGATCCCACATGCCGCAGAGCGGCTGGGCCCATGAGCCATGGCCACTGAGCCTGCGCGTCTGGAGCCTGTGCTCCGCAACGGGAGAGTCCACAACAGTGAGAGGCCCGCGTACTGCAAACAAACAAACAAAAAAAAAAATTATAAAACATTATTAAGAAAAAGATGACCTAAATAAATGCCCTTATCTTACCATATATAAGGTTAATATGTTAAAATCAATTGCTTTTCTATATCTCAGTAACAACAAACAGAAAATGAAATTTTAAAAAGATACTACTTTAACAATTACAATTTTCAGTAGCATAAATATATTAAATGCCCATACCATAAAACTATAATATGTTGCAGATAAAAATTAACTATACTTCAATAAATGGAAAAATATATTCTTTCCATTGATTAAGACTCAATGTTGTAAAGATAACAACTCTCCCCAACTGACACAGACTCATCAAACTCCCTGTAGGGCTTTGTATATGTGTGTAAATTGAAAAGCTGATTTAAAATTTTATATGGAAATGCAAAGGGCAAAGATTATACAAGGCAGTCTTGAAAAAAGAAAAACCTGGGGTCTTACACTTTCAGATATCAAAATCTGTTATGAAGCTATAGTAATGAAAATAACATGGCTTTGGAGTGAAGATAGGTAACTTACAATGGGACAGAATGGAGAGTTGAAAAATAGATCCACACATATAGTATCCTGATTTATGATAAACGTGGCAAAAGGGTCTTTTCACTAAATTTTAATTGAATATGCATATGGGGAAAATGAATTTTTTTATCATCTACAAACCAATTCAAGATGAATTGCAAATCTAGATATGAAAGTTACAATAACAAAGCTTTTAGAAGAAAACATAGGAGAACACCTTCATGACTCAGAGGAAAAGATTTCTTAAATAAGACACAAAAATAATAAACCACAAGGAAAAATTGGATCTATTGGAATATATTAACGTTAAAATTTTGTTCAGTAAAGGACACCACTAAGAGAGTGTAAAGGCAACCTTCAGAGTGCAATATGAAAAAGGTCTTGTATCCAGAATATGTACAGAACTTTTATAGAATATATAAAGAAGCCTTAAAAACCATTAAGAAAACAATAGGAAACCCAATAAAAAAATGGGCAAAAGGTGTGAACAGGCACTTCAGTAAAGAGGATATCCAATAAATACATTAAAAGGTTTTCAGCTCTATTAGTCATTAGGGAAACATAAATTAGTGTTCTATTGTATTAGTGTGATATAACAAATTACCACAAATTTAGTGGCTTAAAACAACACAAATTTATTACTTTACAGTTCTGTAGGTTAGAAGTCCAACACAGACCTGACTGCACTAAAATCAAAGTGTCAGTAGTACTGCATTCCTTTCTGGGGGCCCTAGGGAAGAACTCACTTCCCTCCCTTTTCAGCTTCTAGAGGCTGCCCTCATTCCTTGGGTCTACCCCCTTCCTCCATTTTTAAAACCAGCAATGTTGTATCTCTCTGACCCTTCTTCCATCGTCATATCTGTCTGTGTCCACAGCTGAAAAAGGTTCTCCACTTTTAAAGACTTGCATGATTAGGTTAGGCTCACCCAAATAATTCACAATCATCAATTTCAAGGTCCATAACCTTAATCACATCTGTATATTCCCTTTTGCCATGTAAGGTAGTATAGTTCTGGGAATTAGAACATGGACATCTTCTGTCTACAATATGCTTACAGCTTCACACCCACCAAAATGACCAATGAAAAAGAAAATACCAAGTATTGGTAAGGATGTGGAACAAGTATCACACTCATACACTGTTGTTAAGAGAAAAACCACTTTGTCTTAAAAAGCCCTTTTGTTCACCCTTCATTTTTAAAGAGATTTTCACTGGTTATAGAATGCTGTATTGACAACTTTTTTTATTTCAGTACTTTCCTAATGTCATTCCATGGTTCGGGCTTACAAAATTTCTGATGAGAAATCTGCTATAATTCTTTGTTTCTCTGGATGTAATCTTTCTTTTTTTCTCTGTTTGCCTTCAAGATTTTCTCTTATCTATAGGTTTCAGCAGTTTGACTAACATGTATATAGGTGTGTTTCCCCTGTTTTGATATTTAAACTGCTTGAAATTCTCTGGGCTTTTTTGGTCTGTGTTTTTTTGGGGGGTTGTTTGTTTTTCAGTTTGGGAAAATTCTTCAAGTATTTTGCTGGCTCATTCTCGTTTCATCTTCTGGGACTCCAATTACATGTATGTTAGACTGTTTGATAGCTGTTGATACTTTGTTATTTTTCTCTTTCACTCTTTTTTCTTCCCTCTATTTCAAATGTTTGGATCATTCAGATTGACCTATCTTCAAGTTCACGGATTCTTTCTTCCATGGTATGTGTTTAGTCTGCTGATGAACCTGTGGAAGGAATTCTTCATCTCTGATATCATGATTCTTTGTCTAGTATTTCCATTTAATTCTTTCTATAATTTTCATCTATCTGCTGAAATTCCACCTTTATTCATACATATTTTCTACTGTTTCCACTGAATTCTTTAACATTAGTTAACTTAGGTATTTTAAAGTCCATAAATGATCATTTCACCCATTTGGGTCATCCGTCTTTGAGTCTGGTTCTGTATTGCTTTATCTCTTAATAATAGGTTGAGGGGGTGTTCTTGCCTTTTGTATCTCTCATAATTTTTGAGTGAATGATCAGTGTTTTGTGTGGAAGAACAGTAGAGACTGAGGTAAATAATAATCACAGCTGGAAATGGATAGGCCTCTTCTTCTCAGTGTTAGTGTGGGCATGCATCAATCTAGTCAGGAACTGAGCTGGGTTTGAGTTTTGTTGTTGGCATGGTTATCTGCAGTACACCAGAGACTTAAAATTCCTCTGGAACAAGCCATTGCTACCTTGAGCTTAAAGTGGAAGCTGAGCTGCCAAAAGGTTTTTCTCAGTATTTCTTCTTCACTCTCACCTTTCAGCAGTCCCTGCATCCCTGTTCCACAGGAGTGGTCCTTTTCCATGCTGTTACTTCTGCAGTAGATTGCTTTTTTTTTTTTTTTTTTTTTTTTGAGCATGCTGCGGCTTGCAGGATCTTAGTTCCCCAACCAGGGATCAAACCCAGGCCTCCTGAAGTGGAAGCGCAGAGTCCTAACCACTGGACCACCAGGGAATTCCCAGCATTCCTACTCTTCTACCCTTTGATAGACAAACGCAGCACTGTATCTATGGTGGTTCTTGCATAAGAGAGAGGTTCCTGCCACTCCCTGAGTGATAGCAGAACTCTGCTTTTTGTAGATATAACACATAGGCCTAAAAGGATTTTCTGCCGTCCCCAGGGGCAGAGGATTTTTGCTTCTGCCCCTCTTCAGAGGAAGACTGATTTTGCTTTTATCCCTCCACCAGAACTAATGGAATATTGTCTGGGTCCTAGGGATGAAAGAGTTGTCACCCCATCCTGCTGGCCTAAGACTTTTACTTTGTATGAGAGAAGAATCCAGGGAAACAGGCAGCGTTTCCTGTTTATCTTGCAGTGGCAGCCAATCACCTCCTCCATACCTCCTCCACCAAGGAGGGTTCTCCTTGGTCTCCCATTCTGCCTCCAGTCTTGCTCATGAGCACCCAGTGGAGACCTATGGTAAAGAAATTTCAAGTTGAGTGCAAACTCCCCTTGTGTCTGATATTCCCAGCTATTCTAAAAGACAGCTTGGCCTTTAAGAATTCATTAGAAATTTGAGTTGATTTCTTTTTTCCTGCTTTTTTATGGACGTCAATACTTTCACACATGCTCTGCCATAGGTGAGACAGTTCATGTGTCCCATCTCTCCTTGGATGGGCTTATTACTCTTCTGAATTAATTTACTTAGTTGCCTTGTGACCTCAGCTCTCTGATGAGCTCAAGAAAAGTTATGATTGTGTAGACTGTCTTTTTTCTCATTGTTAGGGTAGGAGCATTGTGCTCTATTAGCTTTCAAAATCCTAAGTGAAAGCAGAATGATGAAACACTTTAGAAAACTGGCAATGTAAATTAAAGCTAAAACTATGCATGCCCCCTGACCCAACATTTCTACACATAGGTATACACACAACAAGAATGTCTAAATCTGACTACCAAAAACGCGCAAAGATTGTTCAGGAAGTACTATTCATAACAACCGCAAACTGGAAATTGCCCAATGCTCTTCCACAGTAGAATGGTAAAATATATCGTGGTGTAGTTATAGTGAGATACTATAAAGCAAGCAGAGAATGAGTGATTTACAACTACACATTGCAACATGGGTTAATCTCACATACATAATGGTGAGCAAAAGAAGCCAGATACAAAAGAATACATTCTTTATGATACCCTTTAAAAAGAGCTCAAAAATGAGCAAAACTAATCTATGTTGTTAGAGGTCAGGATAGTGTTTACTCATGGAAGGGATTAATGATTGCAAGGGCGGGGGCATGAGAAGGACTTTGAATCCTTAGTAATGTTGTGTATCTTGCTTGATCTGTATGCTGCTTGCATAGAATTCTTGATACCGGAATGATTCTGCTGGGTCAAGGTATTATGTTTCAGTTAAACTGAAAATTAGTGTCCTAGAAGGGAACATATTACTACCTGCTGACATCTGAGCTCTGAGACAGCAAAAGCTTGAGAGAATGAGAAAAAGGACATAAATTTTGCTCTGTGGGGGAGACTTGCACAGCTAAAGGCCAACGTAAGAGCATCGAGAGGATGAGGGAGTACTGGTCCAAAGTATTAGTCCAATTTTTCCATGTCTACCTCAGGTTGATGTCACCCGGACCCATATCTTTTCCATATTCTGTGACCTCAAAACATCTGTCACCATAGTATCTGTACAGAAGGCATTCTGTAAGTGATGCTTGAACCACAAAGTTACTAGGACTATTATTTTAAAAGAGCTCTGGGAATATTCATATGGCCCTGTAGTCATGAGGAAATTGTTATAAATCAAACAAGAATTCCCCATTGTTTGGGGGTTTTTTTGAATTTTATTTTATTTTTTAATACAGCAGGTTCTTATTAGTTATCCGTTTTATAAATATTAGTGTATATATGTCAATCCCAATCTCCCAATTCATCCCACCACCACCCCCGCCCCCGGCTTTTCCCCCTTTGTGTCCATATGTTTGTTCTCTACATCTGTGTCTCTGTTTCTGCCTTGCAAACCAGTTCTTCTGTACCATTTTTCTAGATTCTACATATATGCATTAATGTATGATATTTGTTTTTCTCTTTCTGAGTTACTTCACTCTGTATGACAGTCTCTAGGTCCCACCACATCTCTACAAACAACCCAATTTCATTCCTTTTTATGGCTGAGTAATATTCCATTGTATATATGTACCACATCTTCTTTATCCATTTGTCTGCTGATGGGCATTTAGGTTGCTTCCATGATCTGGCTATTGTAAATAATACTGCAGTGAACATTGGGGTACATGTATCTTTGTGTGTGTGTGTGTGTGTGTGTGTGTGTGTGTGTGTGTGTATGGTACATGGGCCTCTCACTGTTGTGGCCTCTCCTGTTGCAGAGCACAGGCTCCGGACGCACAGGTTCAGCGGCCATGGCTCATGGGCCTAACCGCTCCGCAGCATGTGGGATCTTCCTGGACCGGGGCACGAACCCATGTCCCCTGCATCGGCAGGCGGACTCTCAACCACTGCGCCACCAGGGAAGCCCCATGTATCTTTTTGAATTATGGTTTTCTCTGGGTATATGCCCAAGAATTCCCCATTGTTAACACCATGGAACTAGGAATAGCTAGTTAGGACAGGATCGCTTACCAGCTTCCAGGATTATTGTGGGCATAATTTATTGCTCACTTATTGACATATCGAGAAAGCCTCATTAACTGAGTGGTAGGCACAGGTATTTTCTTCAGTTTGTATTGATACTTACACAGGAATTTCATTATCTTTTGCTTAACTATCTAGACTTTAATTTTAAGAGGATGTATTTGTTTTCAGTGGTAATACCTATTAATGTTTGATATGGCTCTGCCTTTGAACCTTAAATGTTGTTGACTTTTTTTTTTTGAGGTCAGATTGTCAATTCTTGCTTTGATATGCATAAATTCAGTCATTTGAGTTTTCTTAGGATGATAGCAAAACAAATACTTTCTCTCAATTCTCTAATGACCGTGAAATTTATGTAAATCCATGTTCTATATTGCAGAATATTTTGGTGCTTTGCTTAGGCCACCATCAGACACCTTATATCATCAGTGTGTCAAATTATTTCATTGAATGCATACATTGCATACAACTTGGGACACTGAGCTAAAACATAATTATACTTCAGATCCTTTTCAAGGTTTGAGCCTCATATCTTCAGTATGTCCTATAATTGGCCTGGTTGTGACTCTTTTCTATTTTCTTTCATTCTTTCCTTCTAAACTATCCATTGCCAGAATATAAAGGTATGTGTACTGTGGAAGATAGAATTTGAGAGGTCCTTTGATAAACTAGTTCTTGAGTAACATGTTAACATATTACCCACTAAACAACATGTTATACAGTCAGCTCTATAAGTAGGTAATACTGGGTGAGATTTTCATATGATTTGATTTAGTATCAATGGTTATTTACCCTTTTTTCAGCATAAGTACTCATGTCAATATTTAAAGGATAGCAGTGGAGGTAGAATTGGATTATAGTTAGGGAATGGAATAGAAAGGCAGAGGGGTATAATTACCCTATTCCAGGTTGTTTTCTGATTATAAAACTAATATGTGCTTAATTGTAGAAAATTTGGAAACATCATAGAAATATAAAAAGAAACTTGAAATCCCCTATAATCCCACCATCCAGAGATAACCCCTGTTTAAATTTTGGTCTGTTTTCTTCCAGTCTTCTTTCCCCATGTGTATGCAGATGTGTGTGGGTGTGTGTTTGTGATGTTTTAACTCTCTCAAGGTCTTCAGAGCAACAATAACAATAAAACAGGAAATCCTTTTAAAAAAGGAATTGATTTAAATTCTTACTCAGGAGTGGGGCAGTCATGCATCAGTTTAATTTAAACTTCGGCAAAGGAATATTTTATTTGGAACTTGGCTAAAGGAGACAAATTGGGTCCATCTGGTTTTAATCCCCCCTTTACCAGCTGAGACGAGCAGCTCACCTTCTCCCCAGTCTTCTCTTCCCATGTTGTTTGGCAGAGCTGTACACTCTCTGGCATGATTACCAAAACAAATGAATGCTTCTTAAGTCTGCTTGTAATTAATAACTCCCAACAGAACATGAGTCTTCCGTAGGCTTGGAATCTTGCCTAATTTTCTCTAAGATAAGTAATTAGATGCTGAGGGCTGATAAGGCTCTTTCCTCTGAGCATCTGCCAGACAGCCGGTATCTGTAATGTGGGTAAGATGATTAAAGTCTGAAAATAGCTGGAGGTTTTCTCCTGTGTCACAACTGAAGATATTTATTTGTACTCCATCCTCCAAGCCCAACGCAGCCCCAAAGGAGAAGAGATTTAAAATGGATTTTTAAAGGGCTATACCTAAAGTCTTTTAGATGGTTTAGTTAGCCTCTGTTTTCTATTTTCTTCTTCATTCAACTCACACATTTTCTGTGTAGTCAAATTAAATGTGAAGGATGGGTTTCTCACTAGCTATGAACACTATCAAGTTAATGATTACACTTTCTCTGGAGCTTAGTCTATATGTCAGTGGATTCAAGCTTACTAAACTCCTTTATAAGAATCTACTAGGGCACTCCCATCATAGGTCTTCTATTTAGAAACTTGTCTTCCTATTAGGAAGTTCTAAGTCAGATCTCTATACTTCTTGGATGGTAACACTTCCAAAGGTTCAATGGGAATAATTTTCTTTTACCTTCTTTTATTTCATTCCCTTAAAGCAGGCTTTCTCAACCTTGGCACTATTGACATATTGAACAGGATAACTCTTTGTTATGAGGGCTATCCTGTGCATTGTAGGATGCCTTGTAGCATCCCTGGCTTCTCCCCACTCAATGCCAGTAGGAACCAATGCCCCCTCTAATTTTCGACAGTCAGAAATGTCCCCAGACATCACCAGATGTCTGTTAGAGGTTATAATCAGCTTTGTTGAGAACATCTGGCCTGCAGAATAGTATTCACATGTCAGTGGTCACAGTAAGTTAAAGTAGATCTTTATTTATTGGTGAGCTATAGCTGGGATTCCAAGCTAGTACTGGGAAGAGATGAATGCATCTCTTCAACAAACTTACTGTTAAATAATTCAGAGGCACATGTGGAGAGCAGTTGACTGAACACATATTCTGATTTAACCAAGCTGGTACCTCCTAGTAGCTGGATTTGGTAGAAGCTTACAGTTTTGAGAAGCTTGGGTCCTACTGTATATGAGTCATTAGCACTTTACAGATACAAAAGGGAGGCATAGGAATAATTCCACACATTGAAGTGCTCATCCCAGGGGCTCAGGTCTGCTTCTGAGGGTGCTGTGCTCTCACAGAGCCCAAGCACAGCTAGGAATAACCGTGGTTTATTTATATGACTTTCTGTAGGCAAGAACTTTCAAAAAATAACCTGGTGGTTTGCCAACAGAAGGAGGCTCGAATTTAATTGGCCCAAAGTAACTAATTATTTGTGGAGAAAGGTTTTAATTGCAACAAGGGGTATTGTGAATTTGGAATGAGGGAGAAAGAGGATGCTTTGTTATTGGTGGTCAAGGTGTGTCCTGGCCAAGATACAGAAAAAGGCCATTGGGTTAGTTTAGAAGGGAGAATAATGTTTGTTAAAAAAGAAAACATGCTCCAGGAATCTTCTTTCTTTCTTGATTAAAATCCTGCTAAGGTCAAATTCTTAAGGTAGGAATTCAGAAGAGCATCTGGTTATCCTAAGGTGTATATAAAGCAAGAACATTTGAAGCATAGCTGACATGAAAATATAGAAGTTAGAGAGGGCAGACAGCAGAAGCAAGAAGAACTACAATCCTGCAGCCTGTGGAACAAAAACCACATTCACAGAAAGATAGACAAGATGAAAAGGCAGAGGGCTATCTACCAGATAAAGGAACAAGATAAAACCCCAGAAAAACAACTAAATGAAGTGGAGAGAGGCAACCTTCCAGAAAAAGAATTCAGAATAATGATAGTGAAGATGATCCAGTACCTCGGAAAAAGAATGGAGGCAAAGATCGAGAAGATGCAAGAAATGTTTAATAAAGACATAGAAGAATTAAAGAACAAACAAACAGATGAACAATACAATAACTGAAATGAAAACTACATTAGAAGGAATCAATAGCAGAATAACTGAGGCAGAAGAACGGATAAGTGACCTGGAAGACAGAGTGGTGAAATTAACTGCTGTGGAACAGAATAAAGAATGAAAAGAAATGAAGACAGCCTAAGAGACCTCTGGGACAACATTAAATGCAACAACATTCACATTATAGGGGTCCCAGAAGGAGAAGAGAGAGAGAAAGGACCAGAGAAAATGTTTGAAGAGATTATAGTGGAAAACTTCCCTAACATGGTAAAAGAAATAGCCACCTAAGTCCAGGAAGCGCAGAGAGTCCCATACAGGATAAACCCAAGGAGAAACAGGCCAAGACACATAGTAATCAAACTGGCAAAAATTAAAGACAAAGAAAAATTATTGAAAGCAGCAAGGGAAGAACGACAAATAACATAGAAGGGAACTCCCATAAGGTTAACAGCTGATTTCTCAGCACAAACTCTACAACCTAGAAGGGAGTGGCATGATATACTTAAAGTGATGAAAGGGAAGAACCTACAACCAAGATTACTCTACCCAGCAAAGATCTCATTCAGATTCGATGGAGAAATCAACAGCTTTACAGACAAGCAGAAGCTAAGAGAATTCAGCACCACCAAACCAGCTCTACAGCAAATGCTAAAGGAGCTTCTCTAAGTGGGAAACACAAGAGAAGAAAAGGACCTACAAAAACAAACCCAAAACAATTAAGAAAATGGTCATAGGAACATATATATCGATAGTTACCTTAAACGTGAATGGATTAAATGCTCCAACCAAAAGACACAGGTTTGCTGATAAAAAATATATAAAAAGACCCATGTATATGCTATCTACAGGAGACCCACTTCACACCTAGGCACACATACAGACTGAAAGTGAGGGGATGGAAAAAGATATTCCATGCAAATGGAAATCAAAAGAAAGCTGGAGTAGCAATACTCATATCAGATAAAATAGACTTTAAAATAAAGAATGTTACAAAAGACCAGGAAGGACACTACATAATGATCAGGGGATGAATCCAAGAAGATATAACAATTATAAATATATATGCACCCAACATAGGAGCACCTCAATACATAAGGCAACTGCTAACAGCTACAAAAGAGGAAATCGATAGTAACAAATTAATACTGGGGGACTTTAACACCTCACATACACCACTGGACAGATCGTCCAAAATGAAAATAAACAAGGAAACAAGCTTTAAATCACACAATAGACCAGATAGATTTAATTGATATTTATAGGATATTCCATCCAAAAACAGCAGATTACACTTTCTTCTCAAGTGCTCATGGAACATTCTCCAGGATAGATAACATCCTGGGTCACAAATCAAGCCTCAGTAAATTTAAGAAAATTGAAGTTATATCAAGCATCTTTTCTGACCACAACACAATGAGATTAGAAATGAATTACAGGGAAAAAACCATAAAAAACACAAACACATGGAGGCTAAACAATACGTTACTAAATAACCAAGAGATCACTGAAGAAATCAAAGAGGAAATCAAAAAATACGAAGAGACAAATGACAGTGATAACACGACGATCCAAAACTATGGGATGCAGGAAAAGTAGTTCTAAGAGGGAAGTGTATAGCTATACAAGCCTACATCAAGAAACAAGAAAAATCTCAAATAAACAATCTAACCTTACACCTAAAGGAACTAGAGAAAGAAGAACAAACAAAGCCCAAAGTTAGCAGAAGGAAAGAAATCATAAACATCAGAGCAGAAATAAATGAAATAGAAACAAAGAAAACAAGAGCAAAGATCAATAAAACTAAAAGCTGGTTCTTTGAGAAGATAAACAAAATTGATAAACCATTAGCCAGACTCATCAAGAAAAAGAGGGAGAGGACTCAAATCAATTAAATTAGAAATGAAAAAGAAGTTACAATAGACACCACAGAAATACAAAGCATCCTAAGAGACTACTAAAAGCAACTCTGTGCCAATAAAATGGACAACCTGGAAGAAATGGACAAATACTTAGAGAGGTATAACCTTCTGAGGCTGAACCAGGAAGAAATAGAAAATATGAACAAACCAATCACAAGTAATGAAATTGAAACTGTGATTAAAAGTCTTCCAACCAAAGTCCAGGACCAGATGGCTTCACAGGTGAATTCTATCAAACATTTAGAGAAGAGCTAACACCCACCCTTCTCAAACTCTTCCAAAAAATTTCAGAGGAAGAAATACTCCCAAACTCATTCTATGAAGCCACCATCACCCTGATACCAAAACCAGACAAAGATACTACAGAAAAAGAAAATTACACACCAATATCACTCATGAATATAGATGCAAAAATCCTCAACAAAATACTAGCAAACAGAATCCAACAACACATTAAAAGGATCATACACCACGGTCAAGTTGGATTTATCCCAGTTATGCAAGGATTCTTCAATATACGCAAATCAATGTGATACACCATATTAACAAGTTGAAGACTAAAAACCATATGATCATCTCAATAGATGCAGAAAAAGCTTTTGACAAAATTCAGCACACATTTATGATAAAAACTCTCCAGAAAGTGGGCACAGAGGGAACCTACCTCAACATAATAAAGCCCATATATGACAAACCCACAGCAAACATCATTTTAAATGGTGAAAAACTGAAAGCATTTCCTCTAAGATCAGGAACGAGATAAGGATGTCCACTCTCACCGCTATTATTCAACATAGTTTTGGAAGTCCTAGTCACGGCAATCAGAGAAGAAAAAGAAATAAAAGGAATACAAATTGGAAAAGAAGAAGTAAAACTGTACTGTTTGCAGATGACATGATACTATACGTAGAGAATCCTAAAAATGCCACCAGAAAACTACTAGAGCTAATCAATGAATTTGGTAAAGTTGCAGGATACAAAATTAATGCACAGAAATCTCTTGCATTCCTATACACTAATGATGAAATATCTAATAGAGAATTTAAAGAAACACTCCCATTTACCATTGCAACAAAAAGAATAAAATACCTAGGAATAAACCTACCTAGGGAGACAAAAGACCTGTATGCAGAAAACTATAAGACACTGATGAAAGAAATTAAAGATGATACCAACAGATGGAGAGATATACCATGCCATTGGATTGGAAGAATCAATATTGTGAAAATGACTCTACTACCCAAAG
Organism: Mesoplodon mirus; assembly: GCF_964341445.2. NCBI lineage: Eukaryota > Metazoa > Chordata > Mammalia > Artiodactyla > Ziphiidae > Mesoplodon > Mesoplodon mirus. Next base: position 38,983,956 of record NC_138984.1, read on the forward strand.
CAATCTACAGATTCAATGCAATCCCTATCAAATTACCAATGGCATTTTTTACAGAACTAGAACCAGAAATCTTAAAATTTGTATGGAGACACAAAAGACCCCGAATAGCCAAAGCAGTCTTGAGGGAAAAAAATGGAGCTGGAGGAATCAGACTCCCTGACTTCAGACTATACTACAAAGCTACGGTAATCAAGACAATATGGTAATGGCACAAAAACAGAAACACAGATCAATGGAACAAGATAGAAAGCCCAGTGATAAACCCATGCACCTATGGTCAACTAATCTATGACAAAGGAGGCAAAGATATACAGTGGAGGAAAGACAGTCTCTTCAATAAGTGGTGCTGGGAAAACTGGACAGCTACATGTAAAAGAATGAAATTAGAACACTCCCTAACACCATACACAAAAATAAACTCATGATGATTCGAGACCTAATTGTAGATTCGAGACCTAAATATTAGACCTGACACTATAAAACTTTTAGAGGAGAACATAGGAAGAACACTCTCTGACATAAATCACAGCAAGATCTTTTTTGATCCACCTCCTAGAGTAATGGAAGTAAAAACAAAAATAAACAAATGGGACCTAATGAAACATCAGAGCTTTTGCACAGCACAGGAAACCATAAACAAGATGAAAAGACAAAGCTCAGAATGGGAGAAAATATTCACAAATGAATCAGTGGACAAAGGATTAATCTCCAAAATATGTAAACAGCTCATGCAGCTCAATATTAAAGAAACAAACAACCCAATCCAAAAATGGACAGAAGACCTAAATAGATATTTCTCCAAAGAAGATATACAGATGGCCAAGAAGCACATGAAAAGCTGCTCAACATCACTAATTATTAGAGAAATGAAAATCAAAACTACAGTGAGGTATCATCACCTCACACCAGTTAGAATGGGCATCATCAGAAAATCTACAAACAACAAATGCTGGAGAGGGTGTGGAGAAAAGAGAACGCTCTTGCACTGTTGGTGGGAATGTAAATTGATACAGCCACTATGGAGAACAGTATGGAGGTTCCTTAAAAAACTAAAAATAGAATTACCATATGACCCAGCAATCCCACTACTGGGCATATACCCAGAGGAAACCATAATTCTAAAAGACACATGCACCCCAATGTTCATTGCAGCACTATTTACAGTAGCCAGGTCATGGAAGCAACCTAAATGCCCCTCGACAGACAAATGGATAAAGAAGTTGTGGTACATACATACAATGGAATATTACTCAGCCATAAAAATGAATGAAATTGTTGAGATGTGGTTGGACCTAGAGAGTGTCATACAGAGTGAAGTAAGTCAGAAAGAGAACAACAAATATCGTATATTAACACATGTATGTGGAACGTAGAAAAATGGTACAGATGATCCGGTTTGTAGGCAGAAGTTGAGACACAGATGTTGAGAACAAACGTATGGACACCAAGGGTGGAAAGCCCCAGGGGGGGTGGGGATGGTGGTGTGATGAATTGGGCTATTGGGATTGACATGTATACACTGATGTGTGTAAAATTGATGACTAATAAGAACCTGCTGTATAAAAAAAATTGAATTAAAAAATTAAATTAAAAAAAAAGTTAAATAAAAAATGAGAATGTTCCTTAACAGCATAGAACTTAAATATTAGCATCTGGTTGTATGGATGTTATTGGAGGGTAAAACAAGGATTGCTTGCTGTCATGCACATATTTGGAAGATCCCAGTTATCCTTCATAGTAGTGTCCTGTGAACTTGTAAAGATTATAGAAAAATCCTTTGCACCTACATTTTTAGAAGATGAACGATCTCTAATGATTGGATACATGAAAATAGATGTATTTAGAAAAGCACAATGTAGGGACTTCCCTGGTCGTCAAGTGGTTAAGACTCTGTGCTCCCAGTGTAGGGGCCCGGGTTCTACCCTTGGTCAGGGAACTAGATCCTGCATGCCACAACTAAGAGCCCACATGCCACCACTGAAAAGATCCCACATGCTGCAATGAAGATCCTGCACGCAGCAGTGAAGATCCCACGTACCGTAACTAAGACCTGACGCAAAGAAAGAAAGAAAGAAAGAAAGAAAAGCACGATGTAGATGATAAATTATTTCATAACTTACAGGAAGTCCATGTAAAATACTTATTCATAGAACTAAAAGTAAGATTTAAGATTTAAGTTCTTAAAGGAGTAGCTAAAAGTATTTCAACAAAGAAATTGTGCATGAGTGTTTTTTTTTTTTTTCTCTCTTGAAGGCAGATAGTTTTAGTTCCAGAGGGCTTTTGTCATAGGCATTCAAAAAATTCACTGACATCACTCTTAAATTCTTACCTCTTACCCTCTTACCCTACCCTCTACTTTTTGGAAAATGTTTCAAGTCCTTCTCGACTAAGTTCTTCTAAAGCACACTGAGTATCTCTGTCATTACTAGAAACATTGTGGCACTAGTCCTATAAGATGAGAAATTCTTTCTTCATTAATTTATAGTGGTTATTAATAAAATGAACAAGCCATTTAATTACTCAAGTGACCACTCTGAGCCCAATTTGTATATTTTCTAAGAATAGTTAAGGCTAAATTTTAAATGCGAGTAGCCAGTTAGATGCCATATTATTTTGTGTCCAGTCATGTTTGAGATGATTGCATTTTGGTTATCATCTTAAAATAGCAATTCTAAATACTTTACCAACTGCAGATGAATGTTTACAGAAAATTTTAATAGTCTTCTAGAGACAGTTATTCATAGATAGCCATAAATTCTGTTTGTTTGGTTTTTTTTTTTAAATTTTACTGTGGTGAGAATCCTAGTTCAGTACATAGATCTTTGTCCACATTTCTGATTTATCAGTTAATATGCTTTTGCTAACCCTGTTTTTATTTTTTAAATGTGTGTTTTGTTTTTTTAATTTATTTTGGCTGCGTTGGGTCTTCATGGCTTAGCGCGGGCCCTCTCTATTTGCAGTGAGCGGGGGCTACTCTTTGTTGCAGTGCGTGGGCTTCTCACCGCGGTGGCTTCTTTTGTTGCAGAGCACGGGCTCTAAGTGCGTGGGCTTCAGTAGTTGTGGCACTTGGGCTCAGTAGTTGTGGCTCACGGGCTTAGTTGCTCCGCGGCATGTGGGATCCTCCCAGACCAGGGCTCGAACCCGTGTCCCCTGCATTGGCAGGCAGATTCTTAACCACTGTGCCACCAGGGAAGTCCCAAATTCTGTTTTTTTTTTAAAGAAAGGCTACCTTTTTATTCTTTTCTTGCAAGTTGAAATTTATTTGTATTAAGCGAGTGGAAAATATCAGGTTATGTTTGTTTTAGTTTAAACGTGAATAAATTCACATTTTACTTCACTTATTAAGGATGAACACAGTCAAGATTTGAAAAGTTGTAAGAGTACAAGATTCATTTTAGAATTGCTACGAGAAAGAGAATTGAAAGACATGTACACTACTCCAGCTGGGCATGAAAGAACAGCTGGAAATACCCATAGAGCTGTTTTTAATGAAAGGGATACAAGTTTCCTGCCCTTTCTGAGGGTTCAGTAACTGGCTCCTTGGTGAATGACTGCTTTGATGAGCCTTGAAAATATAAAATCAGAGATAGGGGTAAATAGTATTGGAAATGATGAACTAAGACCCAGCAAAACAAAGCTGCAGGCACTGTACCTCAAGCTACACCAAAAGTTGATTTAAATTACCAGAAAGATTTTGCCAATTATGAATCAAAACCTTAAATATTCTGCTTCGTGCAGTTTATCATCAGGAAACCGTCACGAACATCCATAAAGATTCAGCCACACAAATGTTCATTACCTGTTAATAATAATAATAATAATAATAATAATAATACCAAGAAGGGGACAACCTTAAAGTTCAAAAATAGAGGAGAAAGGTAAATTATTGAGAGATTATTGTACTGATTTACTGAATGCTGTGTAGTCATTAAAATGACATTGCAAAAGAATATTTAATGTGTACAAATATATTCACTACATATTAAAATAGCACAAAAAGGAAAGTTATAAAATAATACATACATCATGATTTATGTGTGTTTATGAGCTGTTATATGGCTAAGAGGGCACATACTAAAATTTAACTGGTTATCTCTGGCTGTTGCCATTACAGTTTTTAGGGACCACATTTTGGGGTTTTTTGGTGTGTGTGTGTGTGTGTGTGGCTTTTTGACTTACATTTTAAAGATTAGTTTACAGTTCTTTCATTTTTTTAAATTCATGCATTAAAACAAATTTATTGAATACCTCCTCTGGGCAAGATACTGTTCTAGAGTCAGGCACCATGTTAAATAATGCATGCCTTCCTGTGTACCTCTTCTTTAAAAATTATATTTTAAAAGTCAGTGGAGGGTTTCCCTGGTGGCACAGTGGTTAAGAATCCACCTGCCAACGCAGGGGACACGGGTTCAAGCCCTGGTCTGGGAAGATCCCACATGCCTCAGAGCAACGAAGCCCGTGCGCCACAACTGCTGAGCCTGCGCTCTAGAGCCCGTGGGCCACAACTACTGAGCCCACGTGCCACAACTACTGAAGCCCATGCACCTAGAGCCTGTGCTCCACAACAAGAGAAGCCACTGCAATGAGAAGCCCGTGCATTGCAACAAAGATTAGCCCCCGCTCGCCACAACTAGAGAAAGCCCGTGCGCAGCAACGAAGACCCAACGCAGCCAAAAATTAAAAAATAAATAGTTTTTTTAAAAAGCCAATGGAAAAAATTTCAAAACTTAAAAGTTGACTTTAAAGGAAAATTAAGCTCATCAGAGTGACCAGTGGTATCTAGAAGCCTGTCTCTAGACAGAGGAAGAATAACAAAACCTGAACTTCCAACTCCTTCTCTCACCCTTCCTCCTCCTGAGGATGCTTTTAGGCTACCTGCCAGGGAAGGTGAACACAGGGTTGGAAATAAACACCACACTACAGGTGGGATTATCTCAGAGTTATGGAGGAGGATTTTAAGTCCCTGTTTTTAAGGGATGGATCCTGTTAAAAATAAAATGCCTTCAGAGCATTGTAGATTGCAGTAACCTAACCTCATTAATGTAGCAGAGAAAGCACAACAGTACAACGTCTTTACTGCAATTGAGGAAGGAAAGTAAAATGAAGACAGAATCATTAGCATGTAGAAGCATAAAAAGAAGAGCTCCTGTACATTCAGCAGAATAAAGAGAAGATGGCTGTGAAAGCAACGTAGCACAAGCTTACACAGCCCCACTGATAGAGTTGCTCTGACTTCCTATTGCCTAAGTGGAAAAGCAGAAAAGAAAAAGAAAGAAAGAAAGAAAACAAATCCAAGTGATGGTTCAAGCTGTGCGACTATTTGTGAAATTATCAGATAATTTGATAATTCTTTTGGCATTTTAATAAAGTCCACCATTAATATTTAATACTTTTGAGTTAATCTTTCCAATCCAGCACTCTCCCTGAGCACCAACTCAGAAACTTTTTTCAAAGCTGTTTCAGCAAATAAATGCTAAAATTAAGGTATATTTAAAATTTTTTGCTTAGACATAAAACTTCCTTCTTATACCTCTTTTATGGCAGAGCTAGGAATCTGCATAAGCTATTTATGAATTGATGGCTTACTTTAATATTTTAGGACCAGGTGAAATCTCAGTCTGTGCTTTGGCATGTTTGGGCATTTATCAGGATCATGTCACATACTTTTCAGGCATATACTTAAAAATTGATCATCATAAATAAATGTAAAGCACCCTCCTGAGGAAAACATTCATTATGGGCCAGACTTTAAAACTGGAACATGCAACCAGAAGCTACAGGAATTGGTGTGCAATTTAGCACTCACTGTGTTTATCACCGTTCAGATAATTTCAGAGCAATTTGGTATGTAAGAGAAATTCTGAAAAAAAAAAAAACCCACCTTTTTACTGTGGTAACACAGAGAGGTCTCTCCCAAGTTTTTATGTAATTATGTTCAACTGCCATTTGTATTAGTCATTAAAACTCCAAAGGATATAGTGAGTAAACAAAAAAGAAAATGTCCTGCAAGATGTGATTTTAGTCTTTCAAGATATGTTTTCTTGATTTTAATCTTTTGATCACTGATCCCTTGACTTTAAAAGAAAAAAGTGAAAAACTGAAAACACTTCTATTACAACCACTTTTATATTTGCTGCTAGATTTTGTAAATACATCATTCTGATCTAACTTTCAGCAATCTAATTTATGAACGTGGTAATCAGAAGTGAAACTAACGCTTTTATTTCAAATGTGTTCCTAACTCATCCATTCTCTACAGAATCCATGGTACAGTGTGTGTCCTCAAAGGGAAAAAAAAAGGGTCTAAATTTGACACCTGTGCTCTTGTACAGCAAATGAACGTAGGTTAGTTTAAACTGTGCAGAGCTAACAGCGTCAGTACCTATTTTCTTAAATGGAACTCTGAATTTTTTTCAGCTGCCTTTCAGCTGTGCACTGATGTGTTTCAAGCTCCAAATTAAAAAAAAAAAAAAGAATTAAAACAGGACTGCATCCAAACTAGAGTTTTTCATAGTTTTTAAAGAATGCATATGAAGTAGTTTTTTTAAATAAAGCCTTGTTAAAACCACGGCAAAGTCATTCTGATAGATAATTGGGAGCAACAAGGAGAAAGCTTTACAAGAGTATAGATTTCTTTTAAATTGTTCATTTGAGTGACATAAAGTTACACAACATTCTAAGGTTTTCTTTCATTAATAGGGATGAGGTACTAGGCTAAGTGCATGGGTGATACAAAAACTTAATTTTAATCAATAGTTTCACCTGTCTTCTTAATCCCTTTATGGAAGGTATCAGCAAGCAGTGAGAATGGTCCCTCTTAGAACTGTGAGGACCTTAGTCATGTACTTCATGTAATTAAATACCCCACCTCTCACACCTTCTGTTCAAAGAGCTAATTAACAGCTAGAAAGAAAAGACAACAGATGGGAAAGGAGGCGTAGACACTCCCAAATTGATGAAATGGCTCTCTTTGTATCCTGGTGGCTCAAATTCACAAATTTTAGCGTGTCTTAGCTGTTTGCTGAAGATGCTTCATTCTTGCTATCAGCTGAACATGACTGATTTTTAGAATTGCTGGGCCTGTGAAAGTAAAAGGCAGATAAAATAGTTTAGGACCTGATTTTAAAACTCATTAGAACTCATGAGTTATCCATGGGCTCTCTGGGTTTTGATGGCAAATTATATTTTGTATTGTGCTGGTTCATGGGAAGCAAGGTGCATGTGTTTCCCAGGAGAATGGTGGTTATTTACATATGTGCCCTGGAGGCAGGAAAGGGGTTTTGGTTTTCGCTGCTGTAGTGGAGGGGGAAACGATGGAACAGGAGGATGAAATGGAAAGGAATAGGAATTAAGCCCTAAGGACAGTGTCTTTCCTTCTCTCCCAAGAATGTTGGCTGCTCTGGAAGGAAGGGTCAATATCTCCTGTTCAATAATAGCCAAAGGACAAGATAACAGGAGTCAGACTCAGATGGGTCAATGGCCTAACACCTCATAGAAGGAGAATCCAGGAAGGCTAGATTTGCCAAGACGCCAGCCTACAAGCTGCTCCCAGCGACCCCTTCAATTAAGGGTAAAGTGTGTGGCTAAGGTGGGGTCCACAGCGGAAAGACCACAGAAGAAACCATTTTTTAAACCGACACACAAAAAAATCAGGCTGAGGAGCATCATAATTTCATTATACTAAAGAAAATAGCACTCTGTGGTGATTTTTGTGTATGTTATACCTTCTATAAATCTAAAACCATAATTTTCTTATACTTTTGTAATTTCTATACCAATAAAATAACCACGGTGGAACAGTCATCTTACATAAATGAAGACAGGATTTAATGAAATGAAATTTATGAGTTTTGAGAGAAACAATTCTTTGAATTATCTTATTTCGCTTAAATGAAATTAACATGCTCTTGCTTTCAGTCATAAATGATCTGTGCTTTATTGTGAATTTCATTTTCTTCTGCAGAGAGATTTATTTTTAAAGAGAGGTGAGATGGAGGAGCAGAGAGGGGTCTGCCTCTTGGGTTGTAGGTGATCTGAGGTTTAAGCCTTACCGGCATCTGCCTGGGGTGAGGCTCCCTGCAGTTCTGCTGAGGATTCTAAGTCAGGAAGGAGGCCAGAAAGAGAGAAGAGGTGGTCCACTGTGAGACCCCCAAAGTGTGCTATGCCTCCTCTCTTAGACTGGGGGGTGAGAAGAGGGCAGTGTTGGTATATGGCAACTCCAGTCTGTTCCTGGGATAAAAATGAGCAGATGCGGACCATAAGGCCTTCAGCCCAAATGAAGAGTTCCTGGCCACTACCATGATTCTCTGGATAAAGCAGACACTTGAAGAGCAGAGGGGAGCCCATGATTCCAGTCTCAGAGCCTGAGAAGGGTTCATTGGAAATTCAGTAGGACTGATTTTCTGATCGTGGGACAGCATAGCTCTGTCTGCCCTGTATCTGCACAAGTTTCTTTGGAAAGAGAGGAAGGTACCTTTTCAAGTTCTCTCAGTGTTCCCATGGAGAGTCCGTTGTGGAACGACATTGATGGGAGAGATTGTTTTAGGCATTTCCAAAGGATATTAAGACTTTTGAGGTCTTTTTTTTTTTTCTTGCGGTACGCGGGCCTCTCACTGTTGTGGCCTCTCCCGTTGCGGAGCACAGGCTCCGGACGCGCAGGCCCAGCGGCCATGGCTCACGGGCCAGCTGCTCTGCGGCATGTGGGATCTTCCCGGACTGGGGCACGAACCCGTGTCCCCTGCATCGGCAGATGGACTCTCAACCACTGCGCCACCAGGGAAGCCCGACTTTTGAGGTCTTGTATTAAGATTGGAGCTGATGGGCGGTGTCAAAGTATACTTCCCAAAAAATTTAAAATGAGACTCTCATAAAAGGAGAAAAAGAATATGTGTTAAAGATTTTTTTAAAAATCTCATTAAGTAATGATGGAACCACTAAGATGCTAAAGTTTATTCAAGGAGCATTTGAGGAACAGAGCATTTATAGAGACTTTAATAAAATAATATTAGGGTAAGATTGCTAGGTAAGATACAAAACTTGTTATCATCCAAAACAGCAATTAGCTATAATTTCTAGAGTTATCTTTTCTACCACACAGAAATAATGTGTATTTCTGCAGGAAACAGATCTACAAGTTAGCATGTAACTTCACAGAGACTGAGCCCTTAATTAACATTTTACTAAAAATTAATCCTTGGGTGGACCTGTTAAAACAGTGCCTCAGTATGATTCTTAAAAGGACATGGAATTATCCTCTTTGCCTTATTTACAAGTTTTGGATCATTTTTCTGGACAATAGGGAATCTTGTCTAGTACCTCTTGATATTTATCCCTCTTATTCTTTTTCCTTAAACTCATGTTACCCACGTGTGATTGCGGTTGATTAGCACAGACTTTTTGCTTTTATCTTCCTCTCCTGGGCCCCTTTACTCACACACACATATCCCAGCATCACCACAACACACATGTAATGCCAGGATCCAAAAGAGAAGAGTCAGGTGGCTCTGACTGAATACACCCATTGAATTGAATATACCAATGTGTTGAACTCACTGCTGATATAGAAGGGTGAACTTAACTTTTGAATTATTCTGCAAAATTCAGGAGGTTGTAGGCATGGTCTAGGCCAATTCCTTTACTATGAATGTCAAGGGAATAGGCCAAGTTTTTTGTTGTACAGAAAATTCCTTTCAGTAATTAATGCTAGATCCAAGAGGGCTTGCCATACTCACTATCACATCCCTAGTGGATATATTAAGGGTACCCGCAGGGCATACTTTGCTGCTATCAGCAACCTAGGCACACACTTTATCTGAGATTCCTGCTTCTGGAATTTGCTGGTGACTGCAGCCTATTCCCTCAGAGATTTTCTTAAGGACCCTTTTCAGCTGTCTTTCTTTTCTATCCTGTCTCAAAGCCATCAACATTCCTTCCCTCTTTCGGCTCACTGCCCACACAGAAGAATGAAACCAAATTCGGTTATAGAAAACTATGGAACCAAAGAGAATAATTTCTTTATTATGGTGAATTATGCCTTCTGATTCTGTTTAACCCAGATATAGTCATTTCATATGTTTATCCTGCTTAGGAAAAAGTGAATTTAAGAATTCTGAGTATTAGTTAAATCATTTAAATCCACAGCTGCCAGGGAACCTCGAAAATAATAGGGAGCACTTTTTTTTTTTTTTACTTTTTTTTTATTTTTTATTTTATTTTTTTTGCTTTATAACAAATTAAATCAGTTATACATATACATATGTTCCCATATCCCCTCCCTTTTGCGTCTCCCTCCCACCCTCCCTATCCCACCCCTCCAGGCGGTCACAAAGCACCGAGCTGATCTCCCTGTGCTATGCGGCTGCTTCCCACTAGCTATCTACCTTACGTTTGGTAGTGTATATATGTCCATGCCGCTCTTTCACTTTGTCACAGCTTGCCCTTCCCCCTCCCCATATCCTCAACTCCATTCTTTAGTAGGTCTGTGTCTTTATTCCTGTCTTACCCCTATGTTCTTCATGACATTTTTTTTTCTTAAATTCCATATATATGTGTCAGCATACAGTATTTGTCTTTCTCTGACTTACTTCACTCTGTATGACAGACTCTAGGTCCATCCACCTCATTACAAATAGCTCAATTTCATTTCTTTTTATGGCTGAGTAATATTCCATTGTATATATGTGCCACATCTTCTTTACCCATTCATCCGATGATGGACACTTAGGTTGTTTCCATCTCCGGGCTATTGTAAATAGGGCTGCTATGAACATTTTGGTACATGTCTCTTTTTGAATTATGGTTTTCTCAGGGTATATGCCCAGTAGTGGGATTGCTGGGTCATATGGTAGTTCTATTTGTAGTTTTTTAAGGAACCTCCATACCGTTCTCCATAGTGGCTGTACCAATTCACATTCCCACCAGCAGTGCAAGAGTGTTCCCTTTTTTCCACACCCTCTCCAGCATTTATTGTTTGTAGATTTTTTGATGAGGGCCATTCTGACTGGTGTGAGATGATATCTCATTGTAGTTTTGATTTGCATTTCTCTAATGAGTAAAGATGTTGAGCATCCTTTCATGTGTTTGTTGGCAGTCTGTATATCTTCTGTGGAGAAATGTCTATTTAGGTCTTCTGCCCATTTTTGGATTGGGTTGTTTGTTTTTTTGTTATTGAGCTGCATGAGCTGCTTATAAATTTTGGAGATTAATCCTTTGTCAGTTGCTTCATTTGCAAATATTTTCTCCCATTCTGAGGGTTGTCTTTTGGTCTTGTTTATGGTTTCCTTTGCTGTGCAAAAGCTTTTAAGTTTCATTAGGTCCCATGTGTTTATTTTTGTCTTTATTTCCATTTCTCTAGGAGGTGGGTCAAAAAGGATCTTGCTGTGATTTATGTCATAGAGTGTTCTGCCTATGTTTTCCTCTAAGAGTTTGATAGTTTCTGGCCTTACATTTAGGTCTTTAATCCATTTTGAGCTTATTTTTGTGTATGGTGTTAGGGAGTGATCTAATCTCATACTTTTACATGTCCCTATCCAGTTTTCCCAGCACCACTTATTGAAGAGACTGTCCTTTCTCCACTGTACATTCCTGCCTCCTTTATCAAAGATAAGGTGACCATATGTCCGTGGGTTTATCTCTGGGCTTTCTATCCTGTTCCATTGATCTATCTTTCTGTTTTTGTGCCAGTACCATACTGTCTTGATTACTGTAGCTTTGTAGTATAGTCTGAAGTCAGGGAGCCTGATTCCTCCAGCTCCACTTTTCGTTCTCAAGATTGCTTTGGCTATTCAGGGTCTTTTGTGTTTCCATATAAATTGTGAAATTTTTTGTTCTAGTTCTGTGAAAAATGCCAGAGGTAGTTTGATAGGGATTGCATTGAATCTGTAGATTGCTTTGGGTAGTAGAGTCATTTTCACAATGTTGATTCTTCCAATCCAAGAACATGGTACATCTCTCCATCTATTTGTATCACCTTTAATTTCTTTCATCAGTGTCTTATAATTTTCTGCATACAGGTCTTTTGTCTCCTTAGGTAGGTTTATTCCTAGATATTTTATTCTTTTTGTTGCAATGGTAAATGGGAGTGTTTCCTTGATTTCACTTTCAGATTTTTCATCATTAGTATATAGGAATGCCAGAGATTTCTGTGCATTAATTTTGTATCCTGCTACTTTACCAAATTCATTGATTAGCTCTAGTAGTTTTCTGGTAGCATCTTTAGGATTCTCTATGTATAGTATCATGTCATCTGCAAACAGTGACAGCTTTACTTCTTCTTTTCCAATTTGGATTCCTTTTATTTCCTTTTCTTCTCTGATTGCTGTGGCTAAAACTTCCAAAACTATGTTGAATAAGAGTGGTGAGAGTGGGCAACCTTGTCTTGTTCCTGATCTTAGTGGAAATGGTTTCAGTTTTTCACCATTGAGGACGATGCTGGCTGTGGGTTTGTCATATATGGCCTGTATTATGTTGAGGAAAGTTCCCTCTATGCCTACTTTCTGCAGGGTTTTTATCATAAATGGGTGTTGAATTTTGTCGAAAGCTTTCTCTGCATCTATTGAGATGATCATGTGGTTTTTCTCCTTCAATTTGTTAATATGGTGTATCACGTTGATTGATTTGCATATATTGAAGAATCCTTGCATTCCTGGAATAAACCCCACTTGATCATGGTGTATGATCCTTTTAATGTGCTGTTGGATTCTGTTTGCTAGTATTTTGTTGAGGATTTTTGCATCTATGTTCATCAGTGATATTGGCCTGTAGTTTTCTTGCTTTGTGATATCCTTGTCTGGTTTTGGTATCAAGGTGATGGTGGTCTGGTAGAATGAGTTTGGGAGTGTTCCCCCCTCTGCTATATTTTGGAAGAGTTTGAGAAGGATAGGTGTTAGCTCTTCTCTAAATGCTTGATAGAATTCACCTGTGAAGCCATCTGGTCCTGGGCTTTTGTTTGTTGGAAGATTTTTAATCACAGTTTCAATTTCAGTGCTTGTGATTGGTCTGTTCATCTTTTCTATTTCTTCCTGATTCAGTCTTGGCAGGTTGTGCATTTCTAAGAATTTGTCCATTTCTTCCAGGTTGTCCATTTTATTGGCATAGAGTTGCTTGTAGTAATCTCTCATGATCTTTTGTATTTCTGCAGTGTCAGTTGTTACTTCTCCTTTTTCATTTCTAATTCTATTGATTTGAGTCTTCTCCCTTTTTTTCTTGATGAGTCTGGCTAATGGTTTATCAATTTTGTTTATCTTCTCAAAGAACCAGCTTTTAGTTTTATTGATCTTTGCTATCGTTTCCTTCATTTCTTTTTCATTTATTTCTGATCTGATTTTTATGATTTCTTTCCTTCTGCTAACTTTGGGATGTTTTTGTTCTTCTTTCTCTAATTGCTTTAGGTGCAAGGTTAGGTTGTTTATTCGAGATGTTTCCTGTTTCTTAAGGTGGGATTGTATTGCTATAAACTTCCCTCTTAGAACTGCTTTTGCTGCATCCCATAGGTTTTGGGTCGTCGTGTCTCCATTGTCATTTGTTTCTAGGTATTTTTTAATTTCCTCTTTGATTTCTTCAGTGATCACTTCGTTATTAAGTAGTGTATTGTTTAGCCTCCATGTGTTTGTATTTTTTACAGCTCTTTTCCTGTAATTGATGTCTAGTCTCATAGCATTGTGGTTGGAAAAGATACTTGATACAATTTCAATTTTCTTAAATTTACCAAGGCTTGATTTGTGACCCAAGATATGATCTATCCTGGAGAATGTTCCATGAGCACTTGAGAAAAATGTGTATTCTGTTGTTTTTGGATGGAATGTCCTATAAATATCAACTAAGTCCATCTTGTTTAATGTATCATTTAAAGCTTGTGTTTCCTTATTTATTTTCATTTTGGATGATCTGTCCATTGGTGAAAGTGGGGTGTTAAAGTCCCCTACTATGATTGTGTTACTGTCGATTTCTCCTTTTATGGCTGTTAGTATTTGCCTTATGTTTTGAGGTGCTCCTATGTTGGGTGCATAAATATTTACAATTGTTATATCTTCTTCTTGGATTGATCCCTTGATCATTATGTAGTGTCCTTCTTTGTCTCTTCTAGTAGTCTTTATTTTAAAGTCTATTTTGTCTGATATGAGAATTGCTACTCCAGCTTTCTTTTGGTTTCCATTTGCATGGAATATCTTTTTCCATCCCCTTACTTTCAGTCTGTATGTGTCTCTAGGTCTGAAGTGGGTCTCTTGTAGACAGCATATATATGGGTCTTGTTTTTCTATCCATTCAGCCAATCTGTGTCTTTTGGTGGGAGCATTTAGTCCATTTACATTTAAGGTAATTATCGATATGTATGTTCCTATTCCCATTTTCTTAATTGTTTTGGGTTCGTTATTGTAGGTCTTTTCCTTCTGTTGTGTTTCTTGCCTAGAGAAGTTCCTTTAGCATTTGTTGTAAAGCTGGTTTGATGGTGCTGAACTCTCTCCGCTTTTGCTTGTCTGTAAACGTTTTAATTTCTCCATCAAATCTGAATGAGATCCTTGCTGGGTAGAGTAATCTTGGTTGTAGGTTTTTCTCCTTCATCACTTTAATTATGTCCTGCCACTCCTTTCTGGCTTGTAGAGTTTCTGCTGAGAGATCAGCTGTTATCCTGATGGGGATTCCCTTGTGTGTTATTTGTTGTTTTTGCCTTGCTGCTTTTAATATGATTTCTTTGTGTTTAATTTTTGACAGTTTGATTAGTATGTGTCTTGGCGTATTTCTCCTTGGATTTATTCTGTATGGGACTCTCTGTGCCTCCTGGGCTTCATTAACTATTTCCTTTCCCATATTCGGGAAGTTTTCAACTATAATCTCTTCAAATATTTTCTCAGTCCCTTTCTTTTTCTCTTCTTCTTCTGGAACCCCTATAATTCGAATGTTGGTGCGTTTAATGTTTTCCCTGAGGTCTCTGAGACTGTCCTCTGTTCTTTTCATTCTTTTTTCTTTATTTTGCTCTGCATCAGTTATTTCCACTATTTTATCTTCCACCTCACTTATCCGTTCTTCTGCCTCAGTTATTCTGTTATTGATCCCATCTAGAGTATTTTTTATTTCATTTATTGTGTTTTTAATCAATGCTTGATTCATCTTTAGTTCTTCTAGGTCCTTGTTAACTGTTTCTTGCATTTTGTCTATTCTATTTCCAAGATTTTGGATCTGGGAAATAGAATCTTGGATCATCTTTACCATCATTATTCTGAATTCTTTTTCAGGTAGACTGCCTATTACCTCTTCATTTGTTAGGTCTGGTGGGTTTTTATCTTGCTCCTTCTCCTGCTGTGTGTTTTTCTGTCTTCTCATTTTGCTTATGTTACTGTGTTTGGGGTCTCCTTTTTGCAGGCTGCAGATTCGTAGTTCCCGTTGTTTTTGGTGTCTGTCTGCAGTGGCTAAGGTTGGTTTAGTGGGTTGTGTAGGCTTCCTGGTGGAGGGGACTAGTGCCTGTGTTCTGGTGGATGAGGCTGGATCTTGTCTTTCTGGTGGGCTGGTCCACGTCTGGTGGTGTGTTTTGGGGTGTCTGCGGAGTTTTTATGATTTTAGGCCACCTCTCTGCTAATGGGTGGCGTTGTGTTCCTGTCTTGCTAGTTGTTTGGCATAGGGTGTCCAGCACTGTAGCTTGCTGGTCGTTGAGTGAAGCTGGGTGCTGGTGTTGAGATGGAGATCTCTGGAAGATTTTCGCCGTTTGATATTATGTGGAGCTGGGAGGTCTCTTGTGGACCAGTGTCCTGAAGTTGGCTCTTCCACCTCAGAGGCACAGCACTGACTCCTGGCTCCTTAATTTGGGATGATTTGTTGTCTATTCATGTATTCCACAGATGCAGGGTACATCAAGTTGATTGTGGAGCTTTAATCCGCTGCTTCTGAGGCTGCTGGGAGAGGTTTCCCTTTCTCTTCTTTGTTCTCACAGCTCCTGGGTCTCAGCTTTGGATTGGGCCCCGCCTCTGCGTGTAGGTCGCCGGAGGGCGTCTGTTCTTCGCTCAGACAGGACAGGGTTAAAGGAGCAGCCTCTTCGGGGACTGGCTCACTCAGGCCGGGGGGGAAGGGAGGGGCACGGAGTGCGGCGCGAGCCTGCAGCGGCAGAGGTCGGCGTGACGTTGCACCAGCCCGAGGCGCGCCGTGCGTTCTCCCAGGGAAGCCGCCCCTGGATCCCGGGACCCCGGCAGTGGCGGGCTGCACAGGCTCCCGGAAGGGCGGTGTGGACAGTGACCTGCGCTTGCACACAGGCTTCTTGGCGGCGGCAGCAGCAGCAGCCCCAGCGTCCCACGCCCGTCACTGGGCTCCGCGCTTTCAGTCGTGACTCGCGCCCGTCTGTGGAGCCCCTTTAAGCAGCGCTCTTAATCCCCTCTCCTCGCGCACCAGGGAACCAAGAGGGAAGAAAAACTCTCTTGCCTCTTTGGCAGCTCCAGAGTTTTCCCGGACTCCCTGCCGGCTAGCTGTGGCTCATTAGCCCCCTTCAGGCTGAGTTCTCGCCGCCAGCCCCAGTCCTCTCCCTGCGCTCCGACCGAAGCCCGAGCCCCAGCTTCCAGCGCCGCCTGCCCCCGGCGGGCGAGCAGACAAGCCTCTCGGGCTGTTGAGTGCCGCTCGGCACCGATCCTCTGTGCGGGAATCTCTCCGCTTTGCCCTACCCAGGTATGTGGGGGAGTTTCTTGCCTTTGGGGAGGTCTGGGGTCTTCTGCCAGCATTCAGTAGGTGTTCTGTAGGAGTTGTTCCACGTGTAGCTGTATTTCTGGTGTATCCGTGGGGAGGAAGGTGATCTCCACGTCTTACTCTTCCGCCATCTTACCCGGAACTCCGGGAGCACTTTGATGATTTTTTCACATTTGCGATAACTTCTGCAGCGATTCTTTGCAACTCCTTCAGTGGGTTAAAACCCTTGTTCTCTCCATAATCAGGTTTGGCTTCAACCTTGGATAAGTCCTTGTGTTTTCAGGAACCATGGTTATCTTCCCTAAAGAGAGTGACATTTCTTATGAGTCAATTTTAATGCTCGTCCTTATCTAGAATGCTCACTCATGGCAAGATGAAAAGAATTCTACTGTTTCATTATTTCAAAAACATATTATCTGGCTTTCTCTGGACTGATTTAGGTATTTACAACCAGAAAATGTGTTTCGAATTCTTTTACTAGTATCTTACCTTCCTCATAGTATTGGTACATCGATCATATCAAAATTTAATTTGATATTAGTCTTCTTTATGTCCTTATGACAGAAGGCCAGAGTGTCACCTCAGGATGAGTTCTACCACTACCTGGCAACAGCAAACTGACATCGTGGTTTAGAAAGACACACTTAGCCTAGAGCATTTTTCAGTTACAAGACCATGTTCTATGAAAGATCAGGTTTGTTTGTTTATTTGTTTTGCTGGTTGGTCGATTTATTAAATGTAGCAATGCATATGGTATTCACATGGTTTTTCTAAAGGGAAAAATCCATCCAAAATATAAGATCCCAGTAATGTTTTTGATAGTTCTGCAGTGTCAAGGCAGCAAATGTGTTATCACCCTGTAATTAATTCCACTAGTGCTGTCTCATTCACTTATCAGATTTAAATTAAATTCAATAAACAGTATTGAATATCTCCTACAAGATATAGGTAGTCCCTGCCCCTAAGGAATTTGCAATTTAATGGCCATGAAGGAATGTACTCAACCAATAGTAATACTAGCCAGAATGGTGTTATTGATTTAATAAAGATATACCAGTCATGGTCATGAAAACATTGACCCCCCCCACCCTAAATTTTGACTGGATAGGATGCTAAAGGGACCTTGGAAATCATCTGACTCAACCATCTCACTTTTAAAAAGAAATTTATGTTATTCTTTATTAGAGTAATCTATATTTGTTGTAGAAAGTTTAGAATATGTAGAAAAGTGGAAAGAAATCGAACACCCAAAGTCCCTATACTACAAAGCAGTTTTTATTAACTCTTTTGGTATATTTCCTTCCAGTCTCCTTCTCACATATTTTATTTTTTACATACATGAGGTAGTATTAAATATGCAATTTTATGCATTGATTACTTTTCCATAAACTATTCTGACATGATCCTTTCCCAGTGTTATTAAAAACTCTTGGTAGGGCTTCCCTGGTGGCTCAGTGGTTGAGAGTCCACCTGCCGATGCAGGGGACACGGGTTCATGCCCCGGTCTGGGAAGATCCCACATGCCGCGGAGCGGCTGGGCCTGTGAGCCTTGGCTGCTGAGCCTGCGCGTCCTGGGCCTGTGCTCCACAACGGGAGAGGCCACAACAGTGAGAGGCCCACGTACCACAAAAAAACCAAAAAAACTCTTGGTAAACATTTTTTAAGCTAAATAATGTTCAACTATTGGATCAGTCATAACTTAGACATTCTTCTATTTAGGTTGTTTATACTGTTTCACTATTGGATGGCTTTGGGCTTAAAACTTTCTCAGGATGTAGGTTTATGGGTCAAAGTTCATGAACATTTTTAAGGCTCTTGCAAGATAGTTTTTGAACACCACGCATTGTGTACCTTGCGTTTGCCTTTATCTTCACAGCAGGTTTCATTAGCCTTCCTTACACATACTACAGGCTCTTCTGCCTTTTAATTGGCAAGGAAATCACCAGGAACTGAATATACACTGGAGGGAGGAGATAAGCAGAGTTATCAAAAGCAGCTCCCAAGAAGAGTTGGAAACTTAATCTAGCTAAGCTTCTAGTAGTGCCCTCCTGACAAATGTGTTTTCTCCTTTTGAAGTTGCATAGACCTTGACTTACACAAGTAGAGAAAGTTAATGGTTCCTTACTTATGGAATTGAGTGGAGAAGGCAGAAATTAGATTAGATTCATGCATTTCTAGGAACCACTGAGTTTCCAGTAATTGTTAATAACAATTTCAAGCAACACGGCTTTCTCTAATAGCTGTGAAGGGGTGTGAGCAGAATCATGAGAAACAGTCACTGCTGTTACTGATGTGCCATCATGAAGGGAGCTAGTTTATTCTGGGCTAGGCTCAAAGGCCTGGCGTCCACTGAGGTCCAGTATGGCCTGAAACATTATATTAAGCCTGAGACTGGGAGACCTGTGGGATCCCCCAACCTCTATCCTGTGCCCCTGGGAGCCTCTGAATGGAGCGTTGACATAGGCTGGGGTGGTCTGACACTTCTGCAGACTCAGCCCCCTCTTCTGGCCTGAGCCAGAGTCAGGTCACAGCACAGTGGACTCAGGATTGGCCTTGAGGTTGCCTAAACAGCATCTCATTCTCAAGCACAGACAAGTGGAATGTGAAATAGAATTTCTGACAGAGGTGCCAACTTTCCAGGGACCTTGGTCTGCTTCCAGCCCTTTGACTTGAAGACTCATAAATGTCCTCACTGCCAAAAGATAAATAACTCCATTTTTAAAACTTTCCTCAGAGCACCTCCTTGACATGGTCCCCAAGGATATTTTCTGATTGGTTCTCTAACTCCTCTTCGCCCTCCTCACCTGTGGAAGCTAGTTATGAAGTCCAAGTCTAACCAGCACTGACAAGAGCAAGGGTTACCTCACAGACCCACTGGCTACACCTTTCTGTTTTTATATTCCGAACCATACTTGGTTTCTGCTTTCTTAAATAGCACATTTAGAAACTGGTTTAGTTCAGCTGAAGGTCTCTTGAAATCCCTGAATTTTTTCCTGCCATATTTTCAAATAACTAGTCATAAGCTATACTACTTACAAAGCTTGGGTTTCCAGCTAAAGGGTAATATTTGTGTGTTTCTTTGCAATTTTGGATTAGATCACTGTTTTGTTAACCCAGCGGCCAGTTGGCTTATGGTCAAGTTCATATTTATTCTTGATTTTGTTATCACAGATTCACTTTTTAGAGAAAAAGGCTTAAACTTGGCCTTCTATTACCTCTGCTGTTTTAAAATCCAAGACGTTGAGGTGTTCTTTGTGTGAGTCCTCCAGTCCTGTGGAAATGCCCTCCAAATTCAGAAAATGTCCTATGAATTGTTATAATCTTAAATACAATCGTTTTCTCAGGCCCCCCAAAGTTATAGAGCATCCCAGCCACCCACCACCCCGAGCTGAACCAGAGAGTTCACGTTTTACAAATAAGATGGTTGAAAAGCCTGCTTGCTCTCATCTTAGCTTTTTTCTCTCAAGTCCCACTTCAGATGCCCATCCTTACTTGTCAGTGGGGGTTGGGAGTAGCTTGAATCTCAGACCTTCTGGTTTTTTCAGCCAGGAGAGTCTTGGCAAACGCAAGGTGGTAGGAGGACACTGTGGGAGAAGAGGTGGAGGTCAGGCAGTGCTAGATTCTCCATACGAGCTTCATAAATGATTGATCAATTGAGAAAAGAAGCAGTTCTGGGGTTTTGGAGATAACAAGGAATAAGATTAAGTAGTCCAGATAAAGGCTTTATTAAAGCAGCCATTTTAATAGATTTTTTAGGCGGTCGATCCTTGGAATGAGTGCAAATTTTTTATTGAGCCAGTAGAAACTGATGGTGACATATTGGACGTGTACATTGGATTTACGAGTGTAATTCAATGTGAAAACTAGCATGTGAATGCATGGATTGTGTAAATGTTACGTATAAATTATATTCTTTGATTTATAACTATAAGCTTTATGTGCAGAACTCATTGACTTTTTATGATGCTGCTTGTTTGGCATGTATTCTTAGCTGTAACTGTATTTCAAAAGAACCATTCTATTCCGGATTTTGACGAGGTAGGTTGCGGGTGATCTCTGTAGAGCAATGTTATTTTCCAGTAATATTGCAGACCACAGGCTGAAGTACGAGTTTGTATAATGAGTCATGGTAGGAGCTCTCTGTCTCCCTCCGGCCCCCATATTCTTCCCCTGAGTCGTTTATGCAGAGTCGAGTCTCTGAGCAGTGCTGTGTATCTACATCATCCTGTGGACTCTATATGTTTAGAATCAATTTTAAATTAGAAAGAAAATTCTAAACATAAACGTCAGTTTTGAATGACCTACAAATTGCTTTTCTGCCCCCCTTTTTCACATTGCCTTCTTAACTAACAAAGAAGAATCGCTAAAGGAAGAGGCATATTAGAGGAGCTAGATTCCAATTAAGGTCCCCTGTGACTGCTGTGTAACTAAAATGACTACTTACCACTCCTAGGAAACAAAGAGGAAAATCTCAAAGATCAAAGGGAATTGTTGAAGTTAAGAGACATAAAAAGACCCACATACTTTAAAAAAACACACACACATGCACACACACACACACAAAAACTCTTCTTGTCTCCTACCCTCATCCCTGTTGGGTTTTTTTTTTTTTAATATCAGGGAAAAGTTTCAGCTTATCAGTTGATAGGAAGACATTGTTTTGTGGGGTAGATAACATGGGTTTTGAACTAGACCTGGTTCGGTTTCCTCATCTGTATTTTCCAGGCTGTGTGAACTTGAGCAAGTTACTTAATGGATTACTTGAGGATAGATTGAGGTGATCCATGGAAGGCTCAGCTCATAGTAAATGCTTAATACCTTTCAGTTGTCATCAGTGAGAATCTTCATCATTATCACTTGTCACCACCAGCGCCTTCATATCACCGTCATCACAGCCTCCACCGCTGCCAGTCACCATCACCATCACCACCACCATCACCACCACCATCACCACCACCATCACCATCACCACCACCATCACCACCACCATCACCACCACCATCACCATCACCACCACCATCACCACCACCATCACCACCACCATCACCATCACCACCACCACCACCATCACCACCACCATCACCTCCTGACTCTCCTGGTTTTCCTCCTACCCCTCTGTACCCTCCCCTCCTCACAACCCCTTTTGCAGACTCTCTTCCTCTTCCAAACCCTAAATACTGGGATTCCTGAGGTTTACATCCTCTCTCACTACACATTCTCCCTGGCAGCCTCATCCACGGTGGGGGCTTCCTGTCTCAGCCATTGCTGATGATTCCCAAATCCATTACTCCAGCCGAGATCACTCTTCTAAGCTTCACACATTATATCCATCTGTCCACTGGACATCTCCCCTTAAATGTCCCAGCAGCACTTCAGACTAAAGCTCAACACAATTTCCCTCCCCTGACCTGTGCCTTCTCTTTGTTTCTTATCTTTTTTTTTTTTTTTTTTTTTTTTTTGCAGTACGCGGGCCTCTCACTGTTGTGGCCTCTCCCGTTGCGGAGCACAGGCTCCGGACGCACAGGCCCAGCGGCCATGGCTCACGGGCCCAGCCGCTCTGCGGCATGTGGGATCCTCCCGGACCAGGGCACGAACCCGCGTCCCCTGCATCGGGAGGCGGACTCTCAACCACTGAGCCACCAGGGAAGCCCTCTTTGTTTCTTATCTTAAAGAAGGCCTCACAATTCACCCTGTTACCAAAGCAAGAAAATTGGGTGTCATCCTTGACTCTACACTTTCCCCTTCCTCCGCTGTTCAGTCGATGAATGATGTCTATTACACCTTCTAGGCTCTCGGGTTCATGTGGGCAATGACCATTTTAGAACTGGAAATCTCGGTGCCTAGCACAGTACTCAATAACTATTGAATGAGTGAATAAAGGAGTGAATGAAAGTCCTGAATATCCCCACTTCCTTCCGTTTCCTCTGCCTCTTCTGTAGTACAGGCCACTGCCCGTTCTCAACAACTTAATAATTCATAATTTAGAAATCCCATAGTTGAAATATCCTAACTGATCTCCCTGCTTCTAGGGTTGCAGTTCTCACCCCCAGCACCACTGCAGTTCATTTTCCACACCGCACAGAGAGATTTTCACGAAACCCAAGAATCTGATCGTGATCATGCCTCTTCCCAGCTGAAAGCACTGCAATGACTCTCACTAATTATCCTGATTTGATGTCCTGGCTTACAGCTGTTATCTCGGTGCAATTGTCAATCTCATAAATGTCCTGATTGGGCGATAATGATATGATCACCCCATACCTGATCTGTCGTCTGCTTACGTTTCCAGCCTAACTGCTCTTCATTCTTTCCTTACCCCTACATGCTATCTAGTCTTATTAAACTTAAAGCTTTTCATATTTGTTGTGTTCTCACATGCTCTTCCTTCTGCGTAGAAATTCCCTTCTCTCTTTGCCTCGCAGATTCCTACCATCCGGGTCTCAGGCTAAACCTTCCTTTACAGAAGAGTCTTCTCCGACCCCCAGGGTTATGTCAGGTACCTCTTCCTTCATGTTCCCATAGCATCTTGCATCCTAGCTCTAGCCACACTGTTTTCACTACCCGTTAACTTCTATGGGTTCCCCACTAGCCTCTAAGTTCTCTCAGGTCAGTGGCCACATCTGTTCGCTGCACAGTTGAATCCTGGTGCCTAACCCAGGCTCCCTGACAGAGATGACATTCAGCAAACGTGTAGTGAATGACTGAAGTAAAAACCCCATGCTGGGCTTCCCTGGTGGCGCAGTGGTTGAGAGTCCGCCTGCCGATGCAGGGGACACGGGTTCGTGCCCCAGTCCAGGAGGATCCCACATGCCGCGGAGCGGCTGGGCCTGTGAGGCATGGCCGCTGAGCCTGCGCGTCCAGAGCCTGTATTCCACAACGGGAGAGGCCACAGTAGTGAGAAGCCTGCATACCACAAAAAAAAAAAAAAAAAAAAAAAAAATCACATGCTATTAGAATGATCAAAGTACACGTGTGGAAAAATCTTCCACGATAAATCTTCTGGGAATATGCCTACTTTTTGACTGTAAACAGTACATTGTCTTCTTGCTTCTGTTCATCGTGTTTGTGATAATGGTGGAAATGATTCTGTGTTCCTTTGATTAAAAGTTCATTCTAGGACAGGATTTGGAGTTGGTACACACTGTCAATTCCAGGAACTCTTGCAGGTGATGATGTTGCAAAACAAAGCAAAGAACAGCTGTTTTCTAGCCTTTTCAAGCAGTTGAAGCTACTTTTATTTCAACTATGTATGGCAGATGGTTTTAAAGTTATTAGTTTTGAAGTGAAAATTAAATTTTCTCTCATTATTCTAATGTATCCTAGATTGCTTAAGTTCCAAATTCTATTCTCACACTAATAAAAACAAACATAAAATGTCTCATACTTCCAATATAATTATTTGTATTGTATTATTTGAAAACTTGAAATTGTGTGCTTTTAGATGGTAAATTTTACACTGTTATTTGATCTACCAGAGAATGCAAACATTTTGTTTCACATGCATTGACGAGAAAGGAGTTCTGGACCTATCTAGGGGTCTGTGTACATCATTCTACTAAGTGAAAAGGAAGGTTAATGGCTTTTATTCCAAACAGAAATAGCTTTAGTGTTTTTATTACAAAAACAATACACATTCATGGCCAAAAAAAAAATCAGGAAAGATAAAGAAGAAAATGAAAATCATCTGTATTCCCACTTTTAGGTTACTGTGTTAAACATTTTAGGGTATATATTTCTCATCTTTTTTTCTGCATGTATAGTCATATCAATACAGTTTTTTAAATGGAAATGGTATCATTCCACACATGTGGCTTTAAAATGTGTTTTTCCACTTGACAAGTTTGGGACTTTCCGGGAGAAAAAAATGGGTAAAGAGCATGTTAGGAAGTTTTGCTTTCTAGTGTGTTGAGTGGTGTAATTTCCCCTTCGCCATCCCCATTAAGAAAACTTAAATAATCGGTATTACTTTTTGAATCAGTCAGGGTGCATTTGAAGGAAACAGAAGCCATGCTAGCTGTTTTAAGCAGAAGGAGATTTGATTTTTTTTAAATAGGTGTTTATGTAATATTGTTGGAAGGTCTAGAAGAGGGTGCCCTAGGCTGATCCTCCAGAAATAAACCTAAACTGCACTTGGACTGCCAGGGTGGCTGCCCCTTCCTCATGGTCAGGGAGATGGGGAATCAGAAAGCAGCCCTGGAATGGCTGCTCCATAGACACACCACCCCAGCTGGCGTACGGGGACAGACTTGTCACTGCCACTGCTATTGGCCCTAGAGCCACACAGCATCTGCTTAATCCACACTGCCAAAAACGGATGCCTGTATCCCTGTCTTGCTTCTCTACCCTCACGAAGACAGTAGCCTGCACGCAGGAAGCTGAAAGACAAGCTAAAGTCTCCATGACTCTGCTTACCATCAGAAATCAGAGATGCAGTCTGCTCACTTCTGTCTCTAAAATTTCAGACTGCATCTAGTTGGCAGAACCTAAATCAGATCTGAAACCCTAGTTCAAGGGAGTCTAGGAAATGTAGTTTTGAGCTGTCTAGTCTCTGCAGTAGAGGGCAGCCCAATCCCATCAGTCAGGAGGCTGGAGTGGACATTGAATACTGCCATATTCACCACACATCAAGGCTTTGGGTGTTGGGTTTTTGTCCCTTTTGGATGCATCACTATACAAAGAAGAACTTAACAGCAACATAAAGAGAGGGAGAGCTTATCAGAAGGGGTGATATATACCACTACAATTTATTTACTCCATCCCTATTGCTATTTATTCATTTTCTGTTGGTTGTTTTTTTTTTTTCCATATAAACAGTGTCTTGATAAACTGCTCTTAGCAGAGTCACTAATAGCCTCCATGTTCCTAAACCCAATAGGCAATTCTCAGGCCCCATTTTACTTGACCTATCAGGACTTTTGACACGGCTATGCATTCTCTCCTTAAAACTCTTTCTTCACTTGGTTTCAGAACCTCCTGCTCTCCTGATGTTCTCTCTAGCTCACCTGCTCAATCTGCATCTCCCTGCTGGTTCCTTCTCATCTCTCTAGCTCTTAATGTTGGGTGCCCAGGATCCAGTCTCCCTTCTGTGTTTACTCCCTGGCTCATCTCATCCAGCCTTATGGCTTTAAATACCCTGAAGTCCACACCCATGTATCCTACAGCTGCCAATTAACATGTACTTTTGATGCTTTAAAAACATCTCAAACCTAACATTTCCAAAATCGAACTTCTGCTTTTTCCCACTACATATATTCCACTCACGTCTCCATTTCGGTTCGTGGAACCTCCATCTTTCAGTTTGCTTACAGCAAAATCCTGAGTGTCATCCTTTAATTCTCTCTCTCACATTCACATTCAGTCCATCAGCAAATCCTGTTGATTCTGCCTCCAAAAATATACACAGTCCAACACTTTTCTCCATCCCCACTTGCTCCCTGCTGGTCCAAGCCACTGTCTTGGACTTTTGCCCCAGATCTTCAGTGGTCTCTGTGCCCTCCCTAGAGTCTAAAAGTTAGAACATGTCACCCCTCTGCTCAAAGCACTCCAGTGAAATTCTATCTCACTCAGGATAGAAGTCACAGACTTTTTACAACAACCCAGAAGGCTCCTTGTGATATTACTACCCATGGTGCCACCATCTTTCTGATTTCCTTTCCTGTCATTCTCATCCTTGCTCACCTTGCTCCAGTCTCACTGATGATCTTAAGCATCTCTGTCGCTAAAGGACTCGTCAATTGCTGGCCCCTCTGCTTGGAATGCTCTTCCCTCAGATATCCACAAGGCTCTCTCATCGCCCCCAGACGTTGTTCATCCATCACCTGCTCAGTAAGGCCTTTCCTGATCTCTGTATTTAAAGTTACAAATGGACCTCTCCTCCAGCCTTCCGAACCCTCCTTCTCTGTTTTATCTTTCTCCATCGCACCTACGGCTTTCTAATTAATTATATAACTTCTTTTTTCTATTGCCTGCCCTGCCCCCCATGAAAAATTTGATTTTTAAATATATATATATATTTTTTTTATTAGTCTCTGCTTTACAACAAAGTGAATCAGTCATACATATACACCTGTTCCCACATCCCCTCCCTCCTGCGTCTCCCTCCCTCCCACCCTCCCCATCCCACCCCTCCAGGCGGCCACAAAGCACCGAGCCGATCCCCCCGCGCCACGCGGCCACCCCCCACCATCCATCCACCCCACGCCCGGCAGTGTATACACGTCCATGCCTCATGGGTAGTCATTCGTCAAGTGTTTGTTGAATGAATATATTTCTTTATACATGTGTCATTGTGCACTTGTCTAATTATTTAGTGGGGATTAATTCCTAGATATATTAATTCCTAGATATTCCTAGATATGCACAAAATTGCCCGGAAAGGTTTTAACAATTTGTTCTCCCAACAAGAGTCAATGAAATGTCTTTTTCCTGACACCCTCACCAACATCATACCCTAGTCACACTATCCGTTCCATTCCTTGAACTCACCATGTTCATCCCCACTTGATGCATTTGCCCTGACTCCTTCCTGCTCCCAGAATGCTCTCCTGCCACACTTTGACTTGATTTCACTCTTCTTCTTATTCAGGTCTCGCTTGAACTGTCATCTCCTTTCTTGGAGAGGCCTCCCCTGGCCATCAGCTGTAGAGTAACTTCCCAGTCACTCCATATCCCATCACCCTACTTTACTTTCATTACAGCATATTTCACTACCAGATATTTTCTTATGTGTATGTTGTTTATTTGTTTGTCTGTGCTTTCCCACTCTAGAATGTAAGCTCCGTGAGGACAAGAGCTTCCTAAGTCTTTTGCAACGCTATCTCCATAAATATGTGTTTGATAATGGAATGGACCCTGGGTATTGTAATTTTCTCATTGTGACGATCTGCTGGGTGGGAAGTGGATTTAACATGAATTATTTGCCTAGATTGGTGAAGCTGAGCAACTTTTCAAGTATGAAAGCTTTCTTTTGAATAACAAATGCTAAGATGACCTAGAAGTTGAAATATTCAGTTAGCATATTTGTTTTAGGTATGCTATATCAGATTTCTTATGTTTCTGAGAAGCTGCATGATTTCTTAAGTTTCTGAAGCCTGCTTTCTCATTTATGTCAACATTTGTATCCATAAAGTAGGATTCCTTCTGCAAATTGCACTCACGTACTGTTGTTTTCTTTGTGTCTCCACAGCTTTTGGAAAGAACCAACAGTGTTTTTGAAGAGTCAGATGCTGGTGCTACCAAGAGTCCACTCCACTTAGCTGTAAGTGAGATGCTGTGGGCAGCTTCCCCTGTTACAAAAAGAACCTAAGTGTTCCTAAAACTAGGCTGCTCTTAAAAGGAAAGCATAGCAATGCATAATAACTCATGATGGAAACAGTACATGGGTAAAGACTCAGGCTGCGGTGAGAAAGCATGTCTCAAATTCCAATCCCAGCTTCTCACTGGTGACCTCAGACACATTACTTACCCTGGCTGAGCCTCGATTTCCCCATCTGTGAAGTGAGGATACAGGAAAAGAGACAACGTGCATGAAGCTGTATCACAGTGCCCTTAATAATGATTGTTATACATTTTAAGTCTCTAAATTATTATTATCTAGTAGTTAAATCAGTAAACTGAGGAAATGTTTTATTTTGGTTTTAGAGATTTAAGTATAGACAGCAAGTACTGAACTTACAAATAATCGAATGCCACAGTTAAAAACTTGAGATATTTAAATACAGACTTGTGACAGCAAGATGAAAATATGCATAATTGCAACTCTTCCGCTTCTGCCTGGACTTGGAATCGGGGTCTCAGAGGAGGTATCAGGCGCTGATTCTTGTACTGGGTGAGATCTGGGAGGGAGGGGAACAGGAGTTATTCTGTCACCAGTAAAGCTTCCTTTCCACATCCCAGTCACTGAAGAGACATGCAATAGCTCAGAGTGAGGATCCCCAAACTCTCTCTGAGGGTGACCGAGCTGGGAAGCTCACTACCACTCTACTTCAGTTAAGGTCTTGCTCACCGTTGATCAGCAGCAGCTGTTCCCTAGGGACCTCTCAGACTGGCAGCAGCCAGCTCACCTACGCAGGGCTCTGCTGAGCTGTGAGGCATCGGTCCAGGGCCATCAAGAAGGTGTTTGGGGGCTTCCCTGGTGGCGCAGTGGTTGAGAGTCCGCCTGCCGATGCAGGGGACACGGGTTCGTGCCCCGGTCTGGGAAGATCCCACATGCCGCGGAGCGACTGGGCCCATGAGCCATGGCCACTGAGGCTGCGCGTCCGGAGCCTGTGCTCCACAACGGGAGAGGCCACAACAGTGAGAGGCCCGCGTACCGCAAAAAAAAAAAAAAAAAGAAGGTGTTTGGATGCACCCAGAGGCTAGATGCTGGGAAGAGTAGGATGCTGGGTCTCTGTGTTTAATGGTTATGACATTTCGGTCAGTACCACGCACACATAAGCACTTATTCAGTTTCCTTCTGATGAAAAATTGAGATGGAGATTTTGGAGAGCAGAGAGGAGTGTTGTATTGATGGCATACATAAGCAGTCAGGCAAGGTGAGAAGGGATGAGGCCATCCCATAAGGATTGGGATGAACCGAGCACACTCATGGGGCCCTTGCTTCTTTGCCAGTCTCCCCACATACTCACCAGCACACCTGATAACATCCCACTCACCACCCTCTGCCACATCTACCAATGCAGCGACTATACACACGGACACACGCACACACTGAGTCCAGTGAAATCAGGCTAAAATGTCCATTCGTCTTTCTTCCAGGCATGGGCTTAGAGTAGAAGAGGTGGATGGAGAGTGGGATATTTACATGTAGAAAATTTCATACCAGTTGGCTCTTAGCACAGGTTGCTCTAAAGGTTGACCCTAGAATCTCTGCCCAGCCATCTGCTGTGCCTGGGGAAGTTACCCCAGAGCTAGGAGAGGCCTATTGGACAGGTTATCTCAGGTAGAATTCTCATGCCCTATGAGGGTGGGGTTGATTGCATTGCTAAGCCTGCTGGTAATATGAGAAGAGACTTTCCTAGCTTCCAAAAAATTCTATCATCTCTCATTCTTTTTTTCTTTTCTTTCAAAAATTGTTGAGTGCTTACTGGGTGCCAGATGCTCTGCTAAGTGTTGTGGGTTCCCAGTCCTGTAAAGACAGGGTGGTACAATATCATTGGAGAGAGTTGGGTTTTGGTAGTTCTACACCTAGGGGATCCTAGCCACCAGTCTTCTCATTAGCAACTCACCTGGACATGGTTTTTCCATCTGTAAATTAAAAGGAGTGAGTCAGTTAAGGATCCCCAAACCCTTTCCAATTTGTTAATTTATTTAATTTTTTTATTTTTATTTTTATTTTTGTGGTACGTGGGTCTCTCACTGCTGTGGCCTCTCCCGTTGCGGAGCACAGGCTCCAGACGTGCAGGCTCAGTGGCCATGGCTCACGGGCCCAGCTGCTCCGCGGCATGTGGGATCCTCCCGGACCAGGGCTCGAACCCATGTCCCCTACATCGGCAGGCGGACTCTCAACCACTGCGCCACCAGCGAAGCCCTAATTGTTTTTTGTATGATCTTGGCCAAGTACCTAACCTCTTGTGTCTCAGTTTTCCCACTCATAATATGGGGAGAATAGCAGTACCTCTGTCATAGGGCCTCTGGGGGGATGACCTGGGTTAATGCATGGAAAGCAGTTAGAACAGCACCTGGCACTATCATCCTCTCGCTATCAGTAACATCACTATCATTCTTTCCTTTGACATATACTGACTGTGCGTGTACCAAATACTGTTTCGGGAGCTGGAGAGATGGCAACAAACAAAACCCGGCCACTGTCCTTGTAGAGTGTGCAGTCTAGGAGAGACAATAGGCAAGTAAATATACAACGTGGCAGGTGGTCAGAAGTGCTGCTGCAAATGGGAGCAGTGAGTCAGAGAGCATTGAGGTGGCAGACTGGGCACTGTTTCCCACAACATAGCATCTCACGTTTGACCAGGGATGCGACGAGCTAACCATTTGGTCTCGGACAGAAGAATGCTCTGGGCAGAGTGCAGAGTCCCTGGGGTGAGAGCACACTTGGCATGTTCCCAGAACAGCAAGGCCACCATGGCTGGAGCACAGAGATGCAGGGAGGGTGGTAGGGGTCCGAGTCTTGTAGAGGGGGCAGGGAGACGGGGTAGGGCCACAGACTCCAGGGGGAACTTTGACTTCTTCACTGAGCAAAAGAGGAAACCATTTGGAGGGTTTTGAGGAGACAGATGATGTGATATGACTTTTATCTTAGAAGGATCCCTTTAATGTCTGCATTGAGTTTAAATTGTCAGGGAACAAAGCAGAAACTAGACAACCAGGTAAGCGATGATGGTGATAACTTTGACCAGGGTGATAGCAGTGGGTCAATTCTGAAACTATTTTATTTATTACCTCTAAAAGCCAATGCTTTTTAAAGAAATTATTATTTGCTCCAAGAACCCCGCAAGTATGCCCATCGCCCTCCCCAGGGCCCTCTGCAGCAACTAACTTGATTAAAACCCAAGGCACATTATTTCTTCCATAGAAGATTCTACAGTGAAAGAGAACCAGATGCCCCCAAACCTTGACTACCCCAAGAAACCTGACCGGCCTTCAGTTACTATTTCCTGGCTGAATGAGTCAAGTCTCCAGGGTTATCTGCCCAGTGAATTTCATAAGCATTTCATCCACTTGAAAAAAATTAAATCAAGAAACAAGGCTATGCAAATGAAAGGCTCCAGCTGTCGAGATTTCCAGATGGACCCATTGTTTCATGGATTCTGTTGAGATCCCAAATTCTTTCTCCTTGCTGCCCTCAGTTCCAATCTAAAAAGTTCAAAGAAATTAATTATGTTTAAGAAGTATTTAAGTTACTTAATGAGATTTTTAAAAGTCTTTTGTAAAACAAATTTGAAATGTTTGATTGCCACCTCTAGTGAAGGCTTAAACTGGGTTGTCTATTGAAAGCCAAAATACTACATGCTTTTTGAACCAGCATATTTGCTCTTTTGTGTGATTACTTCTTCCTGGAGATATTTTAGAAATTATTTGTGAAATTACCCACTAAACACCTGATTTAGGATGGGAATAGAAAGAAAAATAAGGCAATGTTCATCATGCACTGCTGATAAGAGAAAGGTCTTCTTTCCTGACTACCTGAGTCTCTTTCAGAGAGTTTAAAGCTTTATTTTATACTTTCTTATAGACTCTAAGAGCCACATAACTGCCTAAAGACAGAATCATGCATTTAACCACAGAATAGAATTCCATATTATGTGGTAGTTTGTTTCTAGGGTTAAGCCCTAAAGTGTGAAGGTAAGTGAAAATTCTTGTATTATCAAATTTACCTTTATTATTTCCTTTAAATTGCCCTGGAAGTACAGTATACATAGTTTTATGTCTTCAACTCCATATCGTAATGCTTTTGGATACTGAAATTCAAGAGCTGCAGGCTTGACTAATGGAAGAAACAGAGGGAATTCTATATATAAATCTGGCCTTTCAGTCCTCCTGTCTTTGAATTTTTAAGTGCCTGATATAGAAGAAAATATCGATTGGAATTCTGAAGCTTTCCTTCAGCAGGGTTCACTCCATTTTATTTTAATGTTAAGCCTCTTTAACACGTGCAAATGGGTTTATTTTTTGTTGTGAGAATTAAAGGAGAAACTGCAGGGGTCTTTTACAGGAGTTAAGTTCTTAAGTCAGCGCCTAAGTTAAGTGCCCTTTGATGTGACTCTGCTGTCCTGCACAGTGCTGATCCCTCTATATCACCTTCCTTCCTGAATATGTTTCTCTTTGCCCTGGGTTTTCTCTTTATTAAAATCTAAATATGTGAGCCATGGTGCTTTGTAGATATGCATGCAGTTTATAGGTTGCCAATTCTATTTTCCTAGGTTAAGTCAAATTGACAGAAACTGTAAATGTTTACTATCTTTGTCATCCTAGTAACTGCCACCGAAGGAACGAGCATTTGCAAATAGCATCTAGAACCATCTATTATCTACATGGACCCATTTCCCTTTGATGTAAAGTCAGGATTTCTACATAAGCTGAATCAGTCACTACCATTACAATTTAAAATTAGAAGAGGTGTTATGCAAAAATAAGCCACAGACTCAAGCCCAGAGTCAAATGAGATAGACTGACTGACATCCTGATGTAGATGCTCCTGTCGCCACAGCCCTTTATAGGAGGATAGGTGCTCCCAAGTTGGCTTAAAATCACCAATGGCGAGTTGATGATGGCTGAAACTGGGTGATGGGTATTTGGGAATTTGTGACACTATCCTCTGTTCTTTATATAAATTTGAAACTTCCTGTAATAAAAAGTTAAAGAAGCATATAACTTATGGTCTTGTTGCATCCTATCCATAGTAGGAGCTCATGAGAAGCCCACAGCTCAGGCTCTGGGGTCTGACTGGTCTGCCTTTGAATTCTAGCTCCACCACATAAGGCTGAGGACTGAGTAACATCTCAGCCTTCCCGTGTCCTTGTTGGTGAGATGGGGATGACAATAGCATCCAAACCATGGCTTGTCGTAATCATCAAATAAGGTGCTACGTGTCTAGTCCTGCCTGACACACAGCAAGTACTCAGTGAAATTAACTGTTGCTTCAGAAGTTAGGTTAGACTAAAGGCTTTCCATCCTAGGTTTCTGATTCAATATTTGTTATTAAGCTCTCTGAGCCATTACACACAGGCACAAAAGTATTTTGCTTGAAAGTCAATTAAATGGAATTACTAGGAAAAATGATAAGACATTGCCTAAAAACATAGATTCTAGTGGTCACAGATTGTGGGTTTCAAACCTGACTTTGTCACTTACTAGCTTCAGTGATCTTGGGTGAATTAATTAACATTGCTTGTTTTGGTTTTTTTTCCATCTATAAAAAGGATGTTTGCAAAGATTAGAGCTCAACACAGTGCCCTCAATAAATAGTTGCTATTTTTAAAATATATTCTTTTTTTTTTTTTTTTTTTTTTTTTTTGCGGTACGCAGGCCTCTCACTGCTGTGGCCTCTCTCGTTGCGGAGCACAGGCTCCGGATGCGCAGGCTCAGCGGCCATGGCTCCCGGGCCTAGCTGCTCCGGGGCATGTGGGATCTTCCCGGACCGGGGCACGAACCCGTGTCCCCTGCATCTGCAGGCGAACTCTCAACCACTGCGCCATCAGGGAAGCCCTTAAAATATATTCTTATCACTAATACTAATAAATGATAATAGCAGTCATTATATTCATTCATTTATTCATCAAATAATTGTTGAGTGTGCCGTGCACGAGTCTAGAATACAGCAGTGAGCAACACACAGAAAGTACCTTCAGTCTTAGATAACAAACAAATCAATAGATATGTAACAGATATCAAGCGATAATAAATGCTATAAAGCTAAAATAAAGCAGGATAAGTGGGGTGGAGAGTATCCGATATGTTGAGGAGAAGGGTAGTGGGCTATTTTATATGGGCTCTGAGATGCCGCCAGATAAGGGGACAGTTGAAGCAGAATTACTGAAAAAGCCGTGTGGCTCTTTGGGGGAAGGGCTTTCCAGGCAGGGGAAACAGAAAGGACAGATGCAGTGGCCCAGAGGAGGACATGCGTTACTTAATCATAGGGGGTGCAGAGGGCAGGCTAGAGTGGTTGGAACACTGAGTTCCAACACTCTCTGAGTGAGGGACTATGCTGACGGACAGGGTCGAGGGAGGCCACATCCTAAGAGCCTGAATGGTCATGAGAAGTTTTGGATTTTATTATCAGCGAGGGAATTATCAATGAGTTTTCATCAAGGAGTGCTATATCCAACTTGAATTTCAAAAGATTTCATCCTGTGGCTGTTCAGTAATCGTTTGCAGGAGGGCAAGGACTGAAAGGGAAGCTTTTGCCATAATCCTGGCAACAGAGGATGTGGTATAGTGAGAACTGGATAGATTCTGGATATATTTTAAAGAAACAGTAGAGATGATTACGGCTTGGAAGTAGAGATGATCGTGGCATTGAGGGCTGCTACTAGTCACCCAACACCTGTGTGTGAATTACAACAGGGATATGGATAGATATTTCCTGCCGGATGCCCGAGAACCTGATGACACCTCTGTGTGGTTAGCAAAAGTGTCCCTTCCTCTCAGCAGACACACCCCTGTACCAGGGCATGGCAAGGCCGTGGGAAGGGGTGGGGAAGCTACTTGTTAGCACCCCCTTGCCCCAATGTCCCAGAGCCCTTGTGTAGGGCTACAACCCTGCGCTTAAGAGGGAAGACAAAGTGGACTCCAAAATATTGGGCCTGAGCAACTAGAAGAACAAAATTGCCACTTACTGAGATGGAGCAAATTTTAGGAGGGAAGTTAAGCACTCAGTTTGGGACATGTTAAGCTTGAGATGCGTATTAGGTATTCAAGTGGAAATTTCAATAGACAGTTGAATATATATGTCTTGCAAAGTAAAAGAAATAGTTAGAACTGGGATATAAATTTGGGATTCATCAGCATATGAGTTATTATACTACATATATGTTTAATATGTAGCATAATAATCATAATCTTTTACAAAAATAATATAATGAGAGAGTTTTAAAAACAGTTCCTATCAGCACTCTTAAATCTTGTGGGTCATTTAATCTAGTTTTTGTTATTGTTGTGGTTGACATGTACTTGAGAAAAACATTCAAATGGTTTTTTAAAAGATAAGGTGAAATGAGTCCACATGTTCATTACTTTACCTCACATTTCTGGAGGTAACCACTGTTAACAGTTTCCTTTGTATCCTTCTAAAATTTTCTATGAATACAGAAATATACATAGATACAGATATGTGTCTATCTGGATATATTTGCTTTTTATAAAATTGTTATATGTACTATTTGCAACTTTTTAACAATTTTTGATAGATTTTTGTCAAACCACCCTCCACAAATGTCACACCATTGTATACTCCCACCACCAGGGCATAGATTGCTTTTTTTCACCATGTCTTATCTAATACTGACGTGCCCAAACTTAATCATTGACATTTGGTAGTTGAAAAATAGTACCCTAAAAATTTACATGGTTTTTTTCGTATGTGTGTTGACCTTTTATATTTCTTTTTCTGTGAGCTGCCTTTTCATGTCCTTTACACATTTTCCTAGTTTTTAAAATGGTTTGTATAAGTTCTTTGTGTATTAAGGAAATTAGTCTTTTGTCTGTGCTAAGCCGTTTTTCAAATAAATCGTGCCTTGAGTAATTGCTGCAGTAGAAAAACAGAAAGTGCAGGAGACATAAGAGGAAACTTTGGCTGCTGACAACACTGGGGACAGGCTTTTCCTCTGTCTCCTTCTTTACTTCCCTCCACCAAATCCCCACCCCCACCATATCCTTATCTGTTTTCTTTCTTTTATTTCAATGTCCTTGGCCTTATATGTGCATTTACTTTTTTTTTTTAACCTTATAGACTTAATAAAAATTACCTTTCGGACTTTTCATTTTGTGTTTTAGTATGAAGCCTCCTAACTTTAATGCAGCATAAGACTTCACAATAGGTCTGAACTTGGCACTGATGTATGGAATATACTTCCATAATTGGTTTTATATTTTCATTATAATCAATGGAGGAAACAAAGGAGAGAAGAGGAAGCATCAACTATGTATAAGACACTATGCAAATCCTGTGCAATTTTATCTCTTCTTGTCTTCTCTGGAAGGCAGCTTTTATTGATCTCCTTTATAGATGAGGAAACGAAGTCTAAGTGAAATTAAGAAACTCACCTAGGATCAGGAGGTTGAAATTTAAAATGTTGGCCTGTGGCAGAAGGTCACTATGCCTCTGTTGAATTACAAAGTCCACAGTGTTTTTAGTGTTTTTTTCCCTCGAGGTTTAACAGAAAAGGCTCCTGAAAAAATATTCTGATTGCGTTAATAGGTTTAGGACTGAACTAGCAGATGAAAAAATACATTAATTCATTCAGCTATTAGTCTGCATTAGATTATTAGATCAATAGATATAAATATAAGAATACATTGATACATTTAGTACCTTTGGAATAAATTATTTGACAAAAGAGAAAGAACATGAAGAAATGCATATGTGACTGTGAGGTCTGTGCGTTATAATTTTTCCACCTAACTCTGGTTTTGCCTGTGTTTCAGTAAGTATTCCAAGCATCTTTCTGATGTGCTCTTTGGAATGGTCTCCATGCGTGATCTGAGAGCCTTAGCCCCTCACATGGATTGTTGTGGGATTTAAGGTGAGCAAGCATTTGAGCGGTTGGTTTCTCCTTTTCAGGCCTACAATGGGCACCACCAGGCCTTGGAGGTCCTTCTGCAGTCGCTGGTGGACCTGGACATCAAGGATGAGAAAGGCCGCACTGCTCTGGATCTAGCTGCCTTTAAGGGACACACAGAATGTGTGGAAGCACTTATCAATCAGGGTGCATCCATCTTTGTGAAAGACAATGTAACCAAAAGAACCCCACTTCATGCCTCAGGTAGGTCTTGTCAAGAGCCTGTTTACCCTAGTTTTGTGGCCCACTTGTAAGTTCAAGTAAAAGGATGGCAGCATTTTCTTTCATTCCAATTCTTAAAATATCTATTTTCTTTCTACATCAAACATGCCTACCCTCTTCCAAAATGCTTTTGGCTTACTGTCCACTTGGTGATAACTGGTATTCTATGGCCAGAGAGCCTCTGGCCTTCTTCTTTAAAGACAATTTTTCTTTAGAGCAGTTTTAGGTTCACAGGAAAGTTGAAAAGAAGGTACAGAGATTTTCCACATACCCTCTGTCTCCCACATGTGCATAGCCTCCCCCATTATCAACACCCCTCACCAGAGTGGAACATTTATTACAATGGATGAACCTACATTGACACACCATAATCATCCAAAGTCCATAGTTTACATTAGGGTCCACTCTCGGTGTTGTACATTCTATGAATTTGGACAAATGTATAATGGCATGTATCCATCATTCTGCCCTAAAAATCCTCTGTGCTGCATCTGGCCTTCTCCTTAACTCCAAAGAGAGTTCTGAACCTTTGGCCAATGGCAGTCACACAACTTTCTGAGAAAAGGGCAAGGTGTATTGTGATCTTCAGATAAATTACATAGAATAAGATCACACAGCATTTCGAAACACAAAATGAATGATATTTCACAGCTACTTCATAAAAGGAGTTGTCAGATAGCAATCTACTCAGTACGTTATTGTGCAGCCTAAATGGTACTTCTTCACTTTTCCTCTGATGCTTGATGCATGTGGTGTAAAAATAGGGACTGTTAAAACGTGCATGTATTTTTCAAGAAGTGAGTAATTAGCCTTTTCTGTGACTTTTCTTCAATATACATAAAATAAAACTGTGTCCAGACACTTCTAGACATATACACAGATGTAAAGGCAATGTGGAAGAGTTTCTAGCTCAGCTAAGGCATAATTTCCTTTGGACTCAGGAATTCAACGATAATGGCCTTTTATCAGGAAAGCAGATAGCATCTTATAAAGAGAAATAACCATGAAATAATGGATGTACTGAGGAAGAAGAGGAGTGAAAGCAGTTTTTGAAAGACTTTATGATTCTTGTACTTGGGAAAATGTTCTTGGAATGTTAGATTTTGTGGAAGTATTGCCATCCACATCCCTGAGTTTCCAAACCACTGAAGAAAAACAATATGGAGATTGAAAAACATGGTGTTGCCTAATTATCTGGAAATGATTGTTCCTGGAAAAAACTTTAGCAATGGTTGGTATGGTTAAGTTATAAATTCTTATTTCCCATCATCACATTTAGTCTTTTTGGTCTTTTTGGTATTTATAAGTATTATTATAAAGTTTGGTAGTCTAGGCTTTCTTGGTATTAAAGTTTACATTTAGTTCTCCTTTTTAAAGAGTAGTTGCCTATTATTAAGGCAAGCATTGTGCTTTAGTTACCATGTACTTCCTGACAATTACAAAGGGCCTATTTTGATTGTGAAAAATCACCCTTGTGCACAGGTAAACAATGAAGAATAATCAGTCACTCATTTGCCACTGTGATGTTGGTTGCGGTCCAATGGAGCCCCCTAGTGGTCAAGAGGACTCACTCCTTTTGGGTTTCCCTCGTGTCATTCATTAAAAAGATGCAGGCTGTCATTTGACTCTGTTCTCCACAAAATGTCTGCTGTGCAGAAGCTTTAGCCTGTGCTTTGAGAATCTGCTTTTCCAGAATCTCTTCCAGCTCATTTGAGATGCCAGTTTTTTGGTTTGTTTCAAATCCTGAGAGTACTGTGAGGAAGAGGAACCAGGATGGATTTTAGAGGGTTTGGCACAGATAGTTGTAGTGACACTTGTGGTCTTTGAGCAGCATGAGAAATGGCTGTCACTCATCGTCAGGGGGAGGCTGAGCTAGTCTGAAACAAAGCTGGACTTGGCAGTGCACAGCGAAAGGCGATGGTAGCATCTTTTTGTTGGAAGGCAACCGCGGAAAAGCATAGTTTGTGGGAAGCCAACGAGAATCCTAGGGCAGCTACACTTTTACGATAAGGGGGAATTATATTTACCGAGGGCTATTAGCTAAGTTCAAAAAGCTACTGTACACGGCCTCACCTCCCACCCCCTCACTGCCCCCCCCCGAAAAAAAAGACACACTACTGAAGAAATTGGTTTGCTCTTCAGCATCCTGGATGAGTGATGTGAACTTAGATGATTTTCCCCCCTTTTTCTGTTTAGGCAGACATCAAAATCCTTGGAACCATTATGATTATGAGTATTTAAAGAATATCAAATTGCTATAGAAAGAGGAATCAATCAAAATATGCTGTACCTCCATTTCATGAGTATTATATAAAAACACCACCACCTGTATTAGCTATAGTCCTCTGCTAATTATTTACTTTTGAGCATACATTAAAGCCCTTGCATATTTCACCATTGGTAACAGATTTAATGTGATTTTTAAAACAAAAAGCCAAACAACAGCAACAACAATATTTCCACAAAATTTCCTCCTGAGGTACATAAAGGGGACGTTGCTGAGCATTCGCTGAATGCAGTGTCTACAAAATGCGGGCATTATTCCTGTAGTTAATTTGAGTGGTGTCGATGAATGTGAGCTAATTCTAATACGTATCGTCCCTGAGAAATGTGTCCTTGTTCAATTAGCCTTCTCTCGTGACTGGCATGCAGTAAAAAGGGCTGTAAAACGCAGCTCTTAGAAGAGCCTCTATCAACCTAACATAGCCGCATCTATTCCCTTCTCTCTCCACATCCAGAACGAGGTTACTGCGATGTATTTTATGGCGTTCTCATTGTTCAGCAGAGGAGAGAAGGTCACGTCTGGAATTTTAAACATATTTGTTCCCATCCTACTCCCTGAATGGAAAGCCAGGCCTTTTGTAAGGCTGTGGGTTCCATTCAGCAAGCTGGAGGAAAGTCCCTTACCTCAAGGATTGTCGTCCCCGGAGGTTTGCTTCCGGGCCCTGGGGCACCGCAGCTCCTAAAAGAAGCATCTTGCCAGGTGCTTGCCCTGCCCTGTGTGGGTTCTGCCCTGGCCGGTCAAGGCCAACCCAAGGTTGCGGCCACACTTCCTGCCCCTTGCCAGCCCCTACCCGGGCAGCTGGGTGAGGAGGGGCAGGGTGAGGGCCTGCCACACCCCAGTCAGAGCTTGGCAGGGAAGGAAGGGGGGGACAGAGGCGATGGGGTGGGGGGGGTGGGAGGCCGCCGGGAGAAGGCCGAGAAATGAAGGCTTTGATTTGAGGAACTCAGATGGAGGGGTCCTCCAGCTACTGGGGGTCCATCTGTGAGTCTCCTGGGGGTGCCATTCAGTCAATGAGCAGTGAGCCAATGGCTCGTGTACACCTTGCTGGCTTGAGGTTTTGCTTTAAGACACCACTAATCAGTTGGAGCAGAATAACTGCTTCAGCGTCTACCTCAGAATGTAAAATGATGGGGAAAAGAGGTAAGATCTGTTCCCGTCTCCCTTCTTCCCCTCCTGTGCTCCCCTCCCCACTCCTCTTCCCTCCTGCCTTCTTTTTAAAAAGGGCTGGAGGCAGGCTAGACACAGGATGATTATACAGAATTGAGAGGCTCTCTTAGAGGAACAGAGAGGATAACTGGAAAGTGGAAAGAGATGATCAGTCCCATAGGAGGAGATAAGAAAGGATGTCCTGGGCTTCCCTGGTGGCGCAGTGGTTGAGAATCTGCCTGCTAATGCAGGGGACACGGGTTCGAGCCCTGGTCTGGGAGAATTCCACATGCCGCGGAGCGGCTGGGCCCGTGAGCCACAGCTACTGAGCCTGCGCGTCTGGAGCCTGTGCTCCGCAACAAGAGAGGCCGCGATAGTGAGAGGCCCGCGCACCGCGATGAAGAGTGGCCCCCGCTTGCCACAACTAGAGGAAGCCCTCGCACAGAAACGAAGACCCAACACAGCAAAAATAAATAAGTAAATTAATAAACTCCTACCCCCAACATCTAAAAAAAAAAAAAAAAAAAAAAAGGAAAGAAAGAAAGAAAAAAAAAGAAAGGATGTCCGGTTTAAGGAAAAAAGCCTCTGTACAGCAACCAGGAAAAAAAGTTAGTTGAGGACCAAAGTGCCCTACAGGAAGAAAGGGGAAGATGGGTTGGTAACATACACATTGTGTGCTTTGCCCAGCAGCTGGCACGACCTGGAAACCTGGAGATGTCTGTTAGCAACATTTGAAAACCACCCATTTGAAGTCCCAATAAAGTTCACTTTGGAGGGATACGTGTGGTCTGTTAAAAGAATGTCCATTATTTTCTTTTTCAGTAATTAATGGTCACACACTGTGTTTGCGGCTATTACTAGAAATTGCAGACAACCCAGAAGTGGTTGACGTGAAAGATGCCAAAGGACAGTAAGTGTTCATGTGCTTGGGGTTGACATTTCAAATCACTGCAGGTGACTGGTTAATTTGTTAAATAGCTAGGAGGGCTGACTGCTGAATTCTAGGTTGGGGGTATATATTGGGGTGAAATTCATGGATGAAGGTCCTAGAATAATGCAGTGGTTTGCACTGGAGTGTATATCCAAGAAAAATGTGTGTGTGTATATCTTGATGAAAAACAGCCAACTTTTTATGTCTGTAGCCATGTGCTCTGGCCTTTTTAAAATATCCCCTCCATTGTTCCTTTCTATCCATTTTTACCCTCTTCTGAAGCTGCTATAGTCTAATTTTTTAAATTAATAATGTAATAGGACAGACCTCAAGAAGTTGTCTCCACTGTAAAAATCCTTCATATTTTTATCCTTCCTGAGTTTGTTTTTCCCAAGTATTTTCCATCTGTTAGCCCGTTCTCCCACCCAGTCTTCTCTTACAAATAGGAAATACAGAGCAACAGAGCACTAGTGACTCACCCCAGATACATGAGTTCATGTCGAAGCCAAAGCTGGAACCTCACCTCCTGGATCCCAGCACTTGGATCTTTCCTCTCTGGGCTTGTCTGACTTTTCTTTAAGGCAATGAAGCTTTGTTCAAATAAAATCTGGAGCCAAAGTCCGACATAGAAAACCATGAAAGTAGAGCTGCTCTGATAGAAGCAAGAGCATCTCTTACATGTACACACTCCTTACTCAATGGATATTTGGTCAGTGCTACATAGTTCTGAAAATGTTGGAATTCAAATGAACGTTTTGAGGTGGAACCTTCCTGTGCCCCACCCGTATTGATCAGTCCACTGCCGCCATTCCACATGGCCATTAGAGACCAGAGGCAGATAGCTTGTTCCAAGTGGCAGATAGCAAACTGGGGACACTCAGAAAATATCAAGCAACTGTCAAGAGGGGAGAGAGACTGAGAAAGAAAGAGACAGAGAGATGGAGAGAGGGAGATCCTCTCACTGGAAGTGATGAGTATTTTTAAAATCTTTTTAAAAGCCTAATTTCCCTCTTTTCCTAGGACCCCGCTGATGCTTGCAGTAGCATATGGACACATTGATGCTGTTTCGTTGTTACTTGAAAAGGAAGCAAATGTGGATGCCGTTGACATCATGGGCTGCACAGCTTTACACAGAGGGGTATGTGTATTTTCCTCAGCTTTAGTCAAGCAATTTCATAGTGAGCTTGTTTCTTCTCCCCCTGCCCATATGAATTTTTAGTAAGAAAATTGTTTCCTGAGATAACCAATTAACCTCAGTCAGCTGAAAAGAAATTACAAAATCTTTTGCAAAGGTAAAATAACGGCAGGTGCTCTTAGGTCCTGCTCTTGAGTTGTCGCCTTTGATTGTGATAATAGATACATGAACACCTACTGTTGGTAGAATTGGTTCTTTCTGATTGCATGCACATCATAGGAAATTTGCAAAAAAATTTTTAAAGCACAAAAAAGAAAATCATAATCGCTAGTAATCCCACCTCCCGGAGATAACCACTTTTTGGTGTATATATCACCAATCTTTTTTTCTAAATATAGATTTGTTTTAAATTTTAAAAAGAGAGAATACTGAAGATGCTATTTGGAACCTGCTTTTTTTCTCTTAGTAGATCAAGTACCTTTTTCCATTTCACTAAATGTTTTTCCGCCCTATCATGTTTCATCCTCCACTGTGTACAGGTGTCATAATTTATTCCAATGATTACCTAGTTTTGAGTAGCCATGCTCTTTTTAATTGTTCTTTATACAATGTAGGCCCATTCCCCACCTGAAATACATATCCTGCTGAAATATGTATCCTGTGGGTAATTCTTCATACACACCTGCTGAACTGTTTTTTTAAAGCATGTCAAATAATCCAAATGAAACAAAAGCAGAAATCGGAAAATTGCTATTTGAAGATGGTGCTCACCACCATGATCAATGAAAAGAAGAGGAACCATGGGTGGTTAACGCCATAATCGTGGATCTTATTTCTTGGGTACTTCCTGCAGGCCACACAGCAGGCTGAGAGCCTTTACATATCTCATGAGTCCTCACAACAGGCTGTGAGGTCATTATTACTATCCCCATTTACAGGTGGGTGAAGTGAGGCATAGAGAGACAAATTGACTTGTCCAAGCTTTATAAGAGGGAGGCAGAATTTAGCTCACATCTTCCTGATTTTAAAGCTGATGCTTTCCACGATATCATGATTCCTTTCATGGTTATGTTTGCAGGGTCAAGAGACGCTTCTAAAATGCTGGTGTTCACACAGACCTTTCTGTTATGAATCCTGCTAGGTTGTCCTGCCTGTCTCCTCCCAAGTAGGACAGAGTCTGTTTCCCTTAAGACCCCGGCGTTATGTCCACTTACTCTGAGCCCAGCCTCCCTTAGCCAACTGCTTCGCTTCCTGAGTCTTCTCAGATTTGTGTTGTGTTTTTCATTGCGATGCATCAGATTATGACAGGACATGAGGAATGTGTGCAAATGCTGCTGGAACAAGAAGTGTCGATTCTGTGTAAAGACTCCAGAGGGAGGACACCCTTGCACTATGCGGCTGCTCGTGGCCACGCCACGTGGCTGAGTGAGCTGCTGCAGATAGCACTTTCCGAGGAGGACTGTTCTTTCAAAGATAACCAGGGCTACACGCCGCTGCACTGGGCTTGTTACAATGGTGAGTTAACTGTCATTGGGCTGAATGCCATCAGACTTCCTGCCCCAACACCACTGTGATCTCAGAGGAGGTGGGAAAAAAGCGTCAAGCTGTAAACCAGGGTTTCCAATATTTCTGCATTCAGATACCTCAAAAAAGATACCTTTTTTTTTTTTGATATTTTTCCTTCCGTGGCTACCATGATGCCATAATGGAGTGAAAATTCGCTTTACCCTTTTTGTTGATCAGTAACCTGTAACTCCTAATCAGAACTTCTGATGAACTGAAATAACCAGTTTTAATCAGGGTTTCTTCTCTATATGAGACAACCAGGGATCCTACAAGGAATTAAAATAATACAGCTAAAAACAACCAAAACAATATGATGTAATATCTGTCACAATTGACAGCTGGTAAATGCATGATTTATCTTTCAGTATTTCCTTTTTATGTCTCATAGTCTACTTGTTAAAAAATACTTATTGGGTGCATACTGTTTGCCAGGAACTATTCTTGGTGCCATTTTAAATACTATATAGTGCTT
The DNA here is from genome assembly GCF_964341445.2 of Mesoplodon mirus. Lineage (NCBI taxonomy): Eukaryota > Metazoa > Chordata > Mammalia > Artiodactyla > Ziphiidae > Mesoplodon > Mesoplodon mirus. Next base: position 39,028,608 of record NC_138984.1, read on the forward strand.
TTCAGTCAAAGCCCTTTCACTGGCATTATCTTAAATACTATTTTCTATCACTCACATCTTCCCTTCCCTAGGGTGCATAATTATAAGTGAACCTATTCACATGGGTGAAAGGGAAACTTTCTATTGTAGATATGGGCAAACTGAGGCATACCTATGTTAGGCATCTATCTTTTAAGAGCTGAGAGTAACAGAATTATTCTGCTCATAAACGAGGTCTCTTCTCTTTCTCTCCACCAGACCATATGGCCTTCACTGTTTTATTTATTCATTATGTCTCAGAACACCTGTGAGCATAGTTAATAACATTTTGACATTTGGTGAATTTTATTCCATGGAGAACGGATGTTCAGCTAATTCAGGAAAATTCATAGGCCAGAATTCGATACTTAATGAAAAAAATAGATTGAATTAAACAAAGTGTCTTTCTTGGAAGCTCCCTAACTTCTTTTGATTCCTTGCAGGTAATGAAAACTGCATAGAGGTACTTTTGGAGCAAAAATGTTTTCGAAAATTTACTGGTAATCCCTTCACTCCACTGCACTGTGCAATGTAAGTAGAAATGCTGGAGGTTAATGGTGTTGCTTGAATTCTTTAAACTACACATAGAGAAATTGCCTTTTGGGGAAGGAAAAAGGTTTTAGATTATAGATAAGACCAATATATTCCATTTCACTGCTAAAGGCAAATAGGTCTGATAGCAAAGTGCAGTCCATAATGTTAATGATTTTCTAGGAAATTTTTGTGGAGTGCCATGGTTCCAAGGTGGCTCACAGACCATCTAGGGAAACTGCAGGAAGGGCTGGACTGAGAAACACAGTACACACCTCCTGAAGAGTTCTTCAGATGTACCTCACATCTGTCTGCCAAATTCTAAAAATAAGTTGGGGGCTTCCCTGGTGGCACAGTGGTTGAGAATCTGCCTGCCGATGCAGGGGACACGGGTTCGTGCCCGGGTCTGGGAAGATCCCACATGCCACAGAGCGACTAGGCCCGTGAGCCATGGCCGCTGAGCCTGTGCGTCCGGAGCCTGTGCTCTGCAACGGGAGAGGCCACAACAGTGAGAGGCCCGCGTACCGCAAAAAAAATTAAAATAAAAAATAAAAATAAATAAAAATAAATAAAAATAAGTTGGGGTTAACAACATATGCCTGTGGATGATTAGAAAGGTATTCTATACCAGTAAGACTTTTCATATGTGGTAATTCTCCATTCTTCACAATGTTGAAATTCTTTTTTGGTAAATGTAATTTTTGCTCCAGTCTCATAGTGTGAACCATTATTTAGAGAATACAGTGACTTTGAGACAGACTTCCATGGTAAGCTTGGGGGGAACATGGTCACCTGGACCTGTGTTCATCTGGGGGGTCCATGTTCAACTGGGCAGTGATGGACAGCCTGGGGGCCCAAGACTTGGGAGTGCTTTGTCTTTACCTCATCTCTGTGCTTCACATGAAGCGGGGTCATTTGATTGGAAAGATATTAGAGGTATAAGGTGGATCAAAAAAGAAGAGATAAGAGATTATGAGTAGGAGTGATTTTAAATCTGAAGAAACATGTCTTCTTCACTTTGGTGTATCTCCAAAACACCTAACATGATGCCTTTTGTAAGTAGCGTGCAGTAAACTCCTTCCTGGAAGTAGGGGGTTCTGAAGAAATGCTAGCAGTTACAGAGTGTGTGCCTTTAGAACTGTTAAAATGATTAAAGAAGACTATTGAAGCAAACTTGATTTTACACTTCATGAAGCAGGCAGTCTCCACTCTCAAGAGTTCAGAGAGCTGCCAAGTGGGGCAGGAGACAGGAAGCTTTTACAGGATGAAAAATAGGGAACAAGGAAGAGCAGGAATAAAACTAGCTGATTGGCTGGGGTTACGGATCTGGCTTTATTTGAGGTATCATAGGAATAGGACAATCACCCATATAACTTGGTGCTCATGGACTGGCTACCTAGATGGTCTGACCTCTAGGCAGATGGAACATTTACAAGAACATGAAAACTAAAAGTTAAGTTTCGTTTTGCGGACGTGGTTTCTCAGGATCAGCAGCACCTGGCCTACTGAGGGAAGGTTAATGCAAGACCAATTTGACAGTCCCCCCTTTTGATCAGCCTCTGGCCAAGCAAGAGGTTTGAGCAACGATGGTGTTGTAAGTTATTCTCAGTTACCATTGCCTCTTTGTGTTTCGGTATATATTTCACAGGAAATGATATCAGATTCATCATTCCAGTTGGAGAAAGACCATTTGTTGACTGATTGATGGCTGCGTACACTCACCTAAAACCTTGAGAGAACACAACAGACCAGAGAGATAATTATTATTAATAATAGTAAAAGTATTCCTAAGGTTTGCAGGACAATCTTAAGCCAGGGTCCCCATGAACCAAACCAGCTAGAGTCAAATACGTCAAGAAATGATCCCAAAGAGGGACCTACTTCTTTAAGCCAGTTGGTCTATTTATATATTTCTTGTGACTCTGTCTCCATTTCCCCAGAATTGTTTATTCAGTGAGTTCGTTCCAGAGAAACTGAGGCATTAGCAATCAGAGGGAAGTTTCTGTAGGCAGAACCACAGGATCACCAGCATTGTAGCAAATCCAACAGGTTGGAGGTTAGATTACCCCCATTTGCAATGGCCTGACATATGTGAACAATGATATATCTTTCCAGGCAAGGGCAAGGCAAAAGGTGGATAAAAAAATTGTAAAGACCTCCATGGTGTAAGAATAAGGAAAAGGGTGGCCAGAGAGGGGAAGAGGAATGGAAAGAAACATTCTTGATCCAACATCTTGGGAGGAAGCAGTTTACTTCGGTGTTAGCTACTCCTGGTCAATTTGATTTTGAGGTCTCTGGCATTTGCCGAGGACTAGGTGTTAGGTGGAGCCTTCTTCAGTTTTGAAATATGCACTCAAAGTTCAACACTTTGTAATTTGGCAGCAGTGTCAGTGGTCAGGAGTACTTGGTAGGGTCTTTTCCATGAATCTCTTTTGCAAAAGCATCAGAGTAAAACAATTAACTGTCTACAAATGACAAAAGACTTAAAAATGCCTGTGGTTAAAGATCTGATGAGAGTTCATTATAATGGAATTAACAAGAAAATTTGGTTATTTCTGTGACACACAACATTTAACTGGAATAACTGGATAACTGGAATTATGACTGATAACATTATACCAGGACGTACCAGATTTTTAGGAATTTTATACAATTTCTGGAACACATATAGGTAACATAGACCCCTACAAATATAACCTAAGAAGGTTAAACATCACTTCTTATTTGACAATGCTTCCTATGTAATTTAACATGTCAACTAAGCATAATTAGTTTAACATTTCTCTTTTGATAAGGAAAGAGAACAAATCTTTTGAGATATTCTAGGGGCCCTGTGGAAAAATCCCAAAGTTAGTTTAAGACTTTATTTAGAATTTGATTTTAGGAAGTTTATCGGAATATCAAAAGCTTTTAAAATGTTTGATCAAATAGGATCATAGGTCACTGTGAAACAATACTTAATTATCCATCTAACCAAAGTGACAGTTAAAGACTTCAAAGGCAAATATAGAACATTACATAGCAGTTAAAAACTAAAACACAAACCTTAGTTCTGTTAATATTGAGAAGACTGGTTTTTCTTAAGTAAGACCAGGTAAAGTCAGTGTGAAGCACCGTAAATTATTTTGGTGAAACACAAAATCTTTGCTTTTCAGGCAGATTATTTAAAAGGTAAAGAAAAACCTTTGTTTATAATTTCTTATTAAGAGTACACCAATAATCTTTAAAAACAAAAACAAAAACAAAAAAACTTAGTCTTTTTAACAGAGAGAACACCAAATTCTAATTTTGCTTTACTGTACTTTTGATATTAAAACTCATTTTTTATGGTAGTGTATATATGGACATATATACACTACCAAATGTAAAATAAATAGCTAGTGGGAAGCAGCCGCATAGCACAGGGAGATCAGCTCCAGTGCTTTATGACCAGCTAGAAGGATGGGATAGGGAGGGTGGGAGGGAGGGAGATGCAAGAGGGAGGAGATATGAGGATATATGTATGTGTATAACTGATTCACTTCGTAATAAAGCAGAAACTAGCACACCATTGTAAAGCAATTATACTCCAATAAAAAAAGTTTAAAAAAAAGAGGATCATAAAGATTAAAAAAAACAAAACAAAACAAAAAACTCATTTTTAAAAAACTTAAAGTCTATTCCAATCTTAGCCAACTCAACCACACGTAAATTTCCTTTTCCAAGATTCCTTTCCACAAATCTTCTACAGCTCTCTTACATCCAGTCAGATTTTGTCCTATTTTTCCCCTTTTTTCCAATTCTGGAATAACCAGTCATTTTACTTTAAGACAAAGTTACTTTCTCTTTTCCCTTACCAAAACAAAATAAAATGAACAAACAATAACAAAAATGTCCTTCATACGTTTTCTTATCCAAAACATATATTCTGCTTTCCTACCTACTTTTCATATACAGTTGTTTTCTTTCACCCTTATTTCTAATTAGTTTTAATTGACTAAAATTATTAACCCTTAGAATCCTTAATTTTAAATCTTAAAACTAAGAAATAAGCAATTGTGGTCTGTGTTACACTAGCACTCTGTGGATTGGCAAATTTATGAATACACTTCATAATTTTTAAAGTATATTCTTCCTTATAGTAAATTTTTCAGCATGGCACAAAACATGTTTACTAATAGAACCAAATACCTTAGGTCCTCTGTAAAAGGAAGCCAAAAGTGGATAAACTTATGTTGAGTAAGTTTCAGTATTTTATCTTATTTGGAAATGATCTAGATATTCAATGAATATCCATTATTTAATTTATCTCAGTGTAGCTTTAAGGTTTCAACTTACCAAAAGCATTTTGGAAACTATTTAAAGTAGACATACCATAAAGCATACTTGTTGAAAAGTTCATCTATAAACTTTTATCTTACATCTATTTAATTTACAGTTCTTAACAATTATGTTTAGATTACTCATGAAAATTTCATGAGACATTAAACAACTAACCATCCTCTTAGGTTATTTTTCTTGCTGACAAATTCTGTAACAGAGATAACATGGGCTTACTTGACTTTTAGTAAACCTAGGTAGAATAAAAGTTGTATGTCTGCCTTATATTTAATTCTGATAAGTCTAAAGACATACCTGTTTTAATTAAACCAAGGATTTGCATAAAACCTTCTAGGACAGTCTTTTTTCCAGTTTCCCTGTTGATTGCAAATGAGACACCAATCTCTGGTGTTTTGATGACCGTGCAACAGTGTTTTAGGTTTTTGCCCTTGGAATTGTTGAAGCTATAAGGCCAGTAACTTTGAGAAGACTTTTGCTTATGGTCTTGTAGCCTCTTCAGAATGGAAAGGCAATTCAGGTAGAGGATTAGTAGACCCTGAGTACTCAGGTAAAGGAGGGCAGAGGGGAGTAGTAGGGTCACATTTGTCTTACAGTCTTTTGTTTTAGGTACCTCTGCATCTTTAATTTTTCATTAGCCTTTTGCAATAAATCTTTCAGTAAGGCTATTTTGGAATCTTGAAGCCTTCTGGGGGCTTCTGCATACCAATTAAAATAAGTATTCCATTCTGTTCGTTGATTTGGGAACGCTTGCTTTCAAGGGCACTTCTTAAATGAATAATCTTGTCTAACTGGAACTTATAGCGTCTAGGACCACAGTTCTTAGACAAAATAAGCAGGTGTGCTGGAAGGTAGAGCACAGTTTTTTGAAGCTTGAGGATTCTATTTCTTTAGCTAAGCCTGAGTTTCTTGGAGCCAAATTAATACCTAAGAGATGTGCTGCTGGGTTGGGGATTTTGTGGTGTTTTACAACGTACTTCATAGCATAGAAATTTTCCTGAGGTTTTTGGGTGACCTAGTGTCAATCTAAACCATTCCATGACCAACTTCACCCAGCACAGGAGAATTAGATTTAGGTGCAAGCTCTCTTAACAGCTTTTCAGTGCTTGATCCATGCCCACCAATTTTGAGGCTTTGGCTTCTGAGAGGCTCGTTAACGATAGATCTATTGCTCTTTTCACGAGAAGATTTCTTTATAGTGGCAGATGCTCTAATGGCTTTCAGTGGTCTAACTTGTGCCCACTTAGATTTTGATGTGCCATTGGTCAAGCCTGTCTGAATCCCTTATCTTATTTCCCCATGTCCCCCAGTGGTTTGTGCTATGGACTTACCTCGAGGTCCACGATGGTCCTTTGGCTGCTGCCCCCTGCTATGGACTCCCAATATAATTGTCCCAGAACCTTTCCAGGATCCTAGAAGCTCTCTGGGAATTTTGATAAACCCTTTATTTTAATAATTTTTGGGTAAAGTTTGTTTAGATTGGAAAGCTGCACGCAAGTGAGCAGAGGTCAAATCTAAGAGTGACTCACCCATGGCCCTTGATAATGACAAGAGGAATGGTGAACTCAAAGGGTTCAGCAGGCACCTTGCCTGTGTGTCTTTCTTGCAGGCTGTTAGTAGTCAGCTTTGAATCTTATTCTCATTGGCAAAACTGTTAAAATGATTAAAGAAGACAATTTAGGTGATACAAAGTTTATTTAATAGTTCCTCAGGCAGGCAGTTCTGAGAATTCTTGAGAGTAGAGACTACCCACTTCATAATGTGTTAGAGAAAGTTTATTTGTATGACCTAAATTGTCTTCTTTAATCCTAAATTAAACACAGACCACAGATATTTGCATCAGATTTTTTTTAATGTGTCAGATTATTAAACATATAGTGCATAGGAAGATGGAGTAGGGGGGATATATAATTTTTTAGAGAGCAAGATTTTAAAACTTGAAATCTATTTTCATTTTAGAATAAATGATCATGAGAATTGTGCATCCTTGCTACTTGGGGCCATAGATTCCAGTATTGTCAATTGTAGAGATGACAAAGGCAGGTAAGTGATCCTAGGATGGCATGGCTCTTGTCTTGATGAATCTTAGTCTGCTTTGTGGTTGCAGAGTGGCCAAACATCTATGTTTTTTAATTGAAAAAGTAATAGAAAAGCATGGTTTTAAAAAATTAAGTATAATAAACGATATATAATTTAAAGAAATTACCCTTTTAGCCCAGAAACCCCAACCTCTTCCACTGAGAAATCCACTTTAAACTGTTCTTTCTAAATTTTTATATTCTCCCAAATATTTTCTAGACATAGCTACAAAAATATATAAATATATATATGCTTCTATTCTTTTTATGCAAATGAGAACATTCTACAGAAATGCTCTGCTTTTAGCATATCTTGGAGATCTTTCCATACCAGAACATATGTATTTACCATATTCTTATTAAAGCTGCATATTATTCCATTGACTGGATATGTTATAATTTAATCAGCCTGTTCTGCTTTGAAGAATATTTGGTTGTTTCAAAATTTTGGTATTTTAAAGAGTGGTGCAGTGAACAGTCTAGTACATTTGTCTGTTCACATGACCAAGTGTATCTGGGAGATAAAGTCCTAGAAGTGGAATTTTTTTGTTCAAAGGTCATAGTGTTTAATTTTGATAAATCATGCCGAATTGTCCTCCCAAAGAAATCAACTATTCACCTTAAATGATATAGGCTTTTTTAAAAATAGCCAATTGTCTACACATTTAAGGCTTAATTTGGGAAGTATGTTTATCAAAGATGAGAGAGAAGTCACTGGAACCCAAGATTAAAGGGTCGGTAAAGATGCTAATTGTATTATCAGGGCCACTTCCTATACCCCCCAAATCTAGTGGTGCCGTTCACAACGGTGACACTTCATTGTCCACCCTGAATAGCCTTTGGGGGAACCTGATCACCATTTCTGTAAGCTGATAAGTTTTAAATCCCTAAGACAATACCATGCACATGTTTCTCAGGCATATATAGAAAGAGAGTGTGTTAAGTTTACAGGAAGTTAAAATCGTACTTGTTTTAAATCGTTAGGACACCACTTCATGCAGCCGCATTTGCTGATCATGTGGAGTGCTTGCAGCTTCTTCTGAGACACAACGCTCAAGTGAACGCAACAGACAATTCAGGGAAAACAGCACTGATGATGGCTGCTGAGAACGGGCAGGCCAGCGCTGTGGGTACGTGCTTGATTTGCGGACTTCGAGTTTATGCCTATCCAAAACCAAAGGCATGTAAAATCGAGCAATTGGTCATCTTCTTGGTTTATACATGTGAAAAAAGACCGATGTTTTATTTAGGCCACCTGATCTACCTGCTAGTCATCTTCAGTCCCCTGTTAACTTGGTTACTGATGGACTTTGTCAAACTGAGCCAACCTTCTGCAGTGAAATCTCTCAACATTTAGAAACCAAATAGAACAGGATCATTTTATCTGGAAATAACAAAATTGTAAAGGGAATTAAAATTAATGCCTATGGACCTTGGATTTGAATAGGACAGCTATGGCAATAAATTGCTCCTTTTTTCTTCAATAATATTAAATATGATTATGTGAGCTGTACAGATTTAAATGTGTTATTGTTTTGGTAGTAACTTCTCCAAAATGCGTATAATTAACACGTAGTCTGAGTAACTTTCTTTTGGCTTTTTCTGCAGATATTTTGGTGAACAGTGCCCAGGCTGACCTGGCTGTAAAGGATAAGGACTTGAACACACCCTTGCATTTGGCTAGTAGTAAAGTATGTAAATGAATTTGAAACACTGTTATTTAGTATAATAATAATAATGATAATAACAATAATACCTAAATCTATCTATCTCAGAAGTGTGTATTGTGGCTCTTAATTAAGATGTCTGTTGTCACTCTCAGTGGAACTGAAGGGGGGAAGCAAAGGGCAGACGCACACAAGGGTTGAGGGTCTATGCCTTTCATGGCATTTGCCACTTGAAGTCTTGCCACAGTCTGGCTTGAAGCTGCCACTGTATCTGTCTTCATGGTTGTGGCACCACATTTTGCTTTTAAACGCAGGTTAGGAGCTCAGTTATCAGTTCCACATGCTTTCATTTTGTTCCACTTGAAGACATTGTAATAACACAGCCAAAAAATACTCTCCTATAAGGCAAATAAATGTACTCATGTACGCTTTATTCTCCCCTTTTTTCTGGTGCATAGTTCAATGCAAAGAATGTGCTTGTTTTTTTTTTAATAGCATTGTGTTCACATATAGCTCAAGGTTCCTGCTTCTGTAAAAGATAAATGTATGATTTTATGAGAGTGGGATCATACTGTTTGACAACCTGCTTTTGTTACTGAATCATATATTATGAATATCTTTCTTTTAGACATTATATATTATAGTGTTTAGGAAGATGTGTGGTATTCTGCCTTAGGGCTGTGCCATCCTTTATTCAACCCATCCCCTATTGTTAAACATTTACTTGTTTTCAAATATATGCTGCTATAAATAATGCTAAGTGTAGATAATAATAATCTAAATAAATTCCTATATGTGAAATTAGTGAGTCTAAGGCTATGAACATTTTTAAGACCAAATTGCCCCGTAATAAGGTTACAACCATTTACCCTCCGCCAGCAGTACATCAGAATGAAAACTCCATGGACACTTCTAAAATTATCTTTAAGTGTCTCTCTTATAAGGCATTATAATATGATGCCAGTTATCACCAGTGATGGTGGTTTGTTTCAATATAGTTGTAGTATTAAAGGTGTTATCTATACCCAATGGTACCAGAAGTCTCAGCTATTCCTTTCATTGGTTGCATTTTCTCATTTCATGCTCTGAGAAGCCTTTGGATGCCACAAAAAGTGCTCAGGTTCATGAAATTCATTTCAAGGTTTGTGTTTTTGTGAGTATAAGTACAGTGCTTTCCAGACTTTATTGTGCAAATGAATTGCCTGAGGATCTGGTTAAAATACAAATTCTAATTTAGGAGGGCTGGATGGGAGCCTGAGATTCAACATTTCTAACTCCCAGGTGAAGCTGATGTTGCTGGTCTGTGGGCCACATTTCGAGTATCAAGGGTTTAAGAAGTGGCGACCCCTTAACAGGGCACTAGGCCTGAAGTTGTGAAAGTGTCTCTGATTCATCAGTTGATTTTTTAAAAATTATCAACCATCATTAGTCATAAGATACAGAGGTATCTTCTGGATGAGGAAGAAAAGAATGACCTTTCCTGAAAAAGATTCTCTTCATAATATAAGGCAGCCAGTGATGATGAATGATACAGATAACAGATACAATGGGAATTCCAGTGATAGGATCACTGAGGTGGTATTTGAAGGCTTGAGGAAGGATATGGGACTTGACTTGTGTTTAAAAAGCATTGTTGAAGAATTTAAAGGGCACTCCGAATTCTACTCTCTGTTTACCAGCTGACCTAGCTGAGCTAGCTTCTGCTTCAGCTCTCTGGACATTAATTCTAAAAGTTATCTTAGAAATAACAATATTTTAGATCAGATTTATATTAATCAAGTCCTAATAGACCTTATTTAGAATCTTTGAAAATCTAAGGCTGTTTAATAACCATTTGCTTTCAGAAGAAAAAAGAATTACTCAGAAAATAGCCTGTTTTGTTGTTAGACAGGGCATACATTTTAAATTTAAAGCATAATGAAGTGATTTTTCCAGAACTTTTCTGTATCTCTGTCCCATGTTTCTTATCTTTTTTTTTCATTAGGGTCATGAAAAATGTGCCTTGTTAATACTTGACAAGATACAAGATGAGAGCCTTATTAATGCAAAAAACAATGCACTGCAGACGTAAGTGTGGCTACTAAAGTTTGACTAAGTCCCAGATTCATAGTCATTTATTCAACAAACAATAAGGATTTGCTGTATGCCAGGCTAGAGCTGGGAACGCAGTGGTGAAAGACACAGACCTGGCTTCTCCTTCGTGAAGTTTAAGGTCACATAGCTACAAATGGAAAACAAGTTTTATAAATCAGGTTCCCAGAATACATTTGAAGCATTTCTAAGCTATTTTCTTAATTATATTTTAATATAATTCAGTGTAGTCCTTAGCGTGAAAGACCTGAAAGCTGCTTCATTTTCCATTTGGGGAAATTACCTATGCATTCGTTTTAAGGGCAAATGAATATTAGGATTTTTTTTTTCATTAAGATTCTTAAGCAGCATAGCAGAATATATTGGGTATAATATTATTCTTTAAGGTATTCTCAATTCAATAAAACATCATTTAGTGTATTTAGTAATAAGAAGGAGGTTTAAGATTATGTAATATGGGTGATAGCGATACCAGTCATACTGATGAACTGTGTGAAAAAGTGATTCAAATGCTGACCTAGAAAGCAAAGGGTAAAGAACTTTCTAGAAAACACACCAGAGCTTGAGTTCTTCTTCTGGCTTCTTGTGTCCTGTCACTAAGGTTGTTTGAGGTGTAGAGTATTTGTAATAATCTGCAGAGAAATTTGGGCCAACGTGGAAGAACAGTTGGATCATTAGCACCTGGAAAAGATGTGGTGCACAAATATCTTTTTTTGAAACAGTAAAAATATTCATGTGCTATTTATAGATTCTCAAGTCTTTTCTTCCTTTTAGCCACTCAGACTACCCAAAATGCCACATTCTCACACAAATATATATCATAGTTGATGCTCGTTGTTGTCTTTTTTAGACCCCTCCACGTTGCTGCGCGCAATGGCTTGAAGGTAGTCGTTGAGGAACTGCTAGCCAAAGGGGCCTGCGTACTTGCTGTAGATGAAAATGGTAAGTGGAAAAAGTAAGCCATTACTGCAGATACCACGCACCTGCAATGAAGCCAGAGGAGAATGAGAAAGCCAGGAGCTAGATAAAAAGGCAGTGAGAACTCCCTTCCCCTTGGAAGTTCCCTGTGTGAGCAATCAAACAAGGATAATTTGTCCTGTCTGTCGTTGTAAGACATATAGTCTCCCTGCAGCCCCCCAGTGCCTTCCATGTGCATGTAATGTCAGCAGCTGGTCTCAAACTCCTCAGCGTGGTGGTTAAAATATGTTAGACACACTCAAAAACTTTCAGCTTGGCATTCAAACCCAATTCTAACTGCATATGCTGAAGAGTTAGGGATCATACATGTCATGAGTGCATGCTCAAGGGCTCGAATTAAAACAAAATCTTTGTATTTCAGTTCATTCTGAGATCAAACTTCTTCTTATTATTTTTTAAAGAACAGACCAGAACTCATATTTCCAGTATGGATATTTGGGGAACATGAGTAAAATTTTTAAACTAACATTTAGGCTTGAAAGCTTCTTCTGACCTATAGCACGTTCCGTTTCTAAATGAGCTAACTCTTAACAGAAGCTTTCTGCTCTGCTTCCTAAAAACTTTTGAAAGCTAGTGAATACGAGAATTGTATTAAACTACCATGCCTTTTAACCTTGGGGAGCAAAAGAGGAACTTCTGGATATTTATGAATTAAGTAATTTTTTGAATGTGGCATTAATTGTAGCATTTAATTAAAGTATTTTAAAATGTATTAACATAACTCAATTAACTGCTTATTACAGGTATTGGAATTAGCAGCTCATGCCTATTTCTCAGAAGTAAGCAGCCATATGACATCATTAGCTAACTCCTATTAGTTTTGGTTTTGCAGCCCCATTTATCCTAGCATGTACCCCGCTCTGTCCCCAACCTGACTCATGTAGGAGGTGCAGAAAGTTCTCTATTACTCCATCTCCTTGGTCCTCCTGCCTCACCCTCCCTCACCTTCTTATCATGACCATATATATATATATACCTTATCACGACTATATATATATATATATATATATATATATATATATATATATATATATATATATATACACACACACACACACCCCTTGGGGTTGGCATGTAGAGGCCCACAGTTTTTCTGCAAAATGACTAAAGAGACCAGAATAAACTAGTGTAAGTCTGCTGTATCTGAAGCTTGTCCAGCCCACAGCAACCTTAGGAACAAGAGCCCCAGGCCTATAGAACTACAGCCTGTGTCAGAGCTTAGCTACATCCCAAAGGTCTAGGAACATTTGGGACAATTTTGTACAGCACTACAATATTAATTTCTTTACTCATCACGGACCTTTGTGGAATGGAATGTTAAGATATCTGTCCATTCTTGTTTGTTTTCATACCAGGGAAGGGAATCATCTGTTAAGCGGGGGAGAGGAGCAGAAATCAGGCCAAGTGCTGATAAACAATACCGCAAAAAATTAAGTTTTATTGAGCCAGTGCCTCTGAATAAATGAGCGAGTGGTTGGTAGGAAGTTTAGCCAGCACAAGGGGCTGGAACCCCTTTCCAGCCAGTAGAATAAAGGTTGAATAAGGGTAGATGGAGTCAAAGACTTTATCTGCCTCCCCATGGCACCTGCCTCGTGAGTTGAGATAATTTTCTTTTCTGGACTGGACCCATCAAGTCCAAATGGCAGAGAATGACAACTCTATGGCAAATAGCAATTTCCCCACATCTGTTACATTTAGGACTTGGGACTTTGCCTGGTGGTGTTGATATTACTTAAAATTCTGTTTAAGTTTCTTTTAAATGATAGTACATTTCATCACATACAACAAGTGCTTTCCTGTGTCTGATCTACTCAAATGATTCCATTTCTCCAGAACCAGTTACCTGTGCATACTTTATATAAAGTATATATGAAGTGACAGAACAGTGTTACTGACTCTTACAGACATCTGATTCTTGACATCCTTTCTAATCTGACACACGATTACCTACAGTGGAAAGTCATTGTTCTCAGAATGAGAGTGCGCTGGCCCCAGCCCGAAGCGCATGGTGTGTGCGTGTGCTCTCAGGTGGAAACATCTTTCTGATTGTCCTGTGGCTGTTTCTTGTGGAATTGTGTCCCACCCCCGTCCCCTCATGTTTCTGTTCACTAGATGAAGACTGAAATTCTGCCTAACTTCAGATAATATAATGCTTTGTTGTCACATAAGCAGGAAAAAAAAAACGAAACCTTCCATCCAATGTCTCCCACTCCCAGTCCCCTCCAGCCTCACCCTCAGCATGACTTGTGGGAAATAACTCCTTTGCCTGGCATGATTTCTAACTTGACATACATCTCTGCGTGTGAAGTCGTTCGAGATGTACTGTGGGATGCTCACACCACCTCTGGATTGCCTGGACTAACCACTGCCTTGTCTGCATTTACGCCCAGGTCATACCCCGGCCCTGGCTTGCGCTCCTAACAAAGACGTGGCTGACTGCCTGGCCCTCATTCTGGCTACCATGATGACTTTTTCTCCTTCCAGTACCATGACGGCTGTCAACTTCGTTTGTTTTAAAAAAGACAGTTTGAGCAGGACGACCCTCTCCAACCTGGGTAGCATGGTTAGCCTGTGCAGTAACAACGTAGGCTCGGAGGATGGGTACAATGAAAATGATTCTGATTCGGAAACGTTTTGACTTTGGACTGTAGAAGCTTTTTCTTGATCACCCGTGTTGGAGGAAGGGAAAGAAGCTTGAATTCCAGGTTTATGTTGTGTTCAAGTATTATTATGGGCCCGAGCTTCCAGAAGCCAGTAGAGAAGGAATTAATTAAACCGAGGGAAGGCAGCTAGGCTGTAGGGCAAAGCACTCACACAGATGGGCCTCGATTTTGCTTTGTTTCATATTTTCCTTAGATCTGAGATACTTCTGTGAAAGCCTACCTCTCATTTTAAGTAAGGAATAAAAAATGCATTGAATTCTTTTTCTTTGTGGATAATGCAACTGAGAGGGAACTGGTCTCTAAAAGATTTTTTTTCGTGTACTCACTCGACAGTGAGTTCTCAGAAGTATATCAACATGACATTCATGTCCCCCAGGAGGGAAGGGAATGGCTGGATAGGAAATGCCTCCAACCTCTTCTCACTTTGATGTTTACTTCCTTACTAGAAGCCAAAGGTAGAGGTGTTCATCTTCAGAAATAATGCCTTCATCTTCAGAAATAATCTTTTTAAAGGAGTCCAATTATTCATATCCTATCTATAATAAGCACTTAAATATCCAGAACTTCTTTTTGAGGATTTTTGTTAAAGTTGCCAGATGAAGGGAAAAGTTCACTGGAAATTGAATTTGCTTTTTTCATTTAACATAAATGTAGCACTCAGTGATCCCCATAACAAGCCTGTGACTAATTTTCACCCGAGTGATCAAATCCAAATCTGTCCAGTAACATTTCAGGTGAAGATTATATTGCACCAAAACTTTGAGACATATGCAAATATAATATGAAACTACCCTTTATTAATTTGTCTGTAAATCAAACTACTAACTTTATGAAAACATAAGAACCATCAGTATTGCTCATCAATAGTAAAATGTTAAATGCGCTTCTCGGTCAAAGTCATGCCCCAGTGAGTGGAAGTGTGACTCCAAAAGGGAACAAAGTGAAAGCACGATGTAGAAATGGGCAATGTGGAAATTAAGGCCAATTAAAGTTGCTTGATGATGAAATCACCGTAGTGAATACTGTGTCTGCTCCCTCTGCCAAAGCTTCTAGGTCAAATGGACCCCGTTCCACACCTGGAATAGCTGTACAAAAAGAAGAATGAGACTCTTTAGATTATGCACATACACATGCACACGTATATGTATGTATTTATATATATATGTCTGTAGTTCATCAACCAGCTATCCACGAGGACCAAAATGCTTCAGTCTAAAATGGAAGATTTAAATTGTTTTCCTTCGAAGTGGAAGTGAGAACTGAAACAGCTTTTCTATGGAGTTAAAATGTAATCTTTTTGTGTAAGTCTTTGTTGTGTTTTATATTTCTTATGACACAGGTTTCTAGTTGATGGCTTAACATTTGTAACTGATAATGTGTTGACTACAGCTTATTTTTTTGCCAAACTAGAGAAAATGTTCATATACTTTTGATGTAAATGTGTTTGTATTTATTTGAAATGAAACAAATGCCGAGGAAACATCCATTGTTTGTTCTCTGTTTTAATTCCTACTTGTCTTACTTGGAATCATGAAAAAGCCGGAAAATACACAGGACTCTCCCTGGGCTGGCCCGCAGTCCTGGGGCCAAGCCCAGCAGCATTTCCACTCCTAAGGTTTCCAGCCAACCCTCAGGTTCTTCCACGTCGGTTGGAAAGGGGTAAAACATCCGTGGCTCAGCCCGTGTGTAGCCAGCTAAGAGCTTAAAAGACACTGCAGCCCTGTGATCTACGAGATGAAAACTGAAGTGTGTACTGGATCATATGCCCAAAAGTGGCCCAAAGAAAGATATAGAAATTATCCTGAATACGCTGAAAATTTCACATGATCCCAGCAACCTAACAGGAAACTATGTCAGTGTGTGGGCACATGTACCAAGAAGAGAAATAAAAATCACCAGCTCATGCTATTTTCCACTTGAGGAAGAGACAGGAAAGAAACATGTTGCATTAAGGTAGTGCTCTCCGACATTTTATAATCGATTCCATTTTCACCCTGAAAATTTCTATCTTATAATATATGTGAGATATTTTTAAAACAGTGTTCTATCATGTCTGGATCAAATACAGATACTGTATTATATATTTCATCTAATTGTAAAAGACTTTAATCTTACTCTGTAATATCCTGGATTTAATTAAAAACTCATGCTGGGTTCTTCACAAATGAGAACTTGTTCAAAGGACTTCTAAGAACTGGTGTTAATTTCATTGAAAAATTTTGACACCACCATATTGTTTTTTTAATTCTTGCTGTTGTGTTCCCCTCCTTCCTCTGTCCTTTCTGTTTGTTTCGAGAAGATGAGTTTCGAAAAAGTGGATAAATTGCTAATGAGCAGTAATGACCGTATCTTTACCAAAACCCTGAAAATAAGGTAGATCTAACACTGAAGAAGCACGATATACTGCGGAGTCTTTTTCTAGAAGTGAATGGAAATCCTGCTCAGTTGGCATTTAAAGCAGGATATGCGATGCCTGCTTTAGTGGTGAAGCAGCATTAACATTTTTCCCCGTAGAGTAGCACAGAGAACAAGAAACACTGCGGCAAAACAGTGGCAGCCACGCGACATTATCTCCACGGAGCTGCGTTCTGACTTTTCCCCACTCTTTCACCGCTAGAAAGAAGGAAGACAAAGGAACAAAATGAAATCATGCTTTGAATTGTTCACTGAATCCATCTCTCGCCCCCGCTCTCTTTCTCTTTCTCCCTCTTCCCCAGACCAATTTTTTTCCTTTAAGAAATGACTTTAAAAACTATGAGTTCTGTTTTTCACATACATCTCTTAGAAATAAAGCTAGGTTTTCCACATAGCTTTCTAAGAAAAACAAAAACAGAAAACATTGTGCTTTTACCTTAATGTGTTCTTTTTAGACTGTATTTTAACCACAGCCACGGGGATCATGTTTCATCGCACTTACCTATTCGCTGGTGTCTGCCTATCCTGGGTAAATATGTTACTATCTCCAAATGGCCTAAAATCTGCTATGATTCCACAGTAAATAGCTCAGGGGATTTCTATTTATCACTACTAAAAGGGCACCATAGTATGTTTTGGTACTTTAGGCAGTAAACAGCTGCTTGGGTTATTATTTTATTATTAAATTAGGACAAGAACATCAAATGGATTTGCTGCACTAGTAATTCTTCGTACTGTTGAGCAACTAAGTTTGCTTATCTGTTGTGTTGGTTGAAGAACTCATCCCTTTTTTTGTCTTGTAATATGAAGTTAGAGTGCCTTTTTACATTTGTATATTCTGAAAATGTTCTGTGAAATGTTTGGTAATTTTTTCATTTGAGTGTTATCAGAGCAATATAATACCAGTGAGTTTTCATTTCAGCCTTTCTTTGAATGTATAGAGTGTCTTTTTCCTCCTTCCCCTTTTACCTGCTTTGAAATGAAAATGAAGATGCAAAGTTTTCTATAGGAATTGTTTGATTTTGCAGTGCTAAACTGCTTTCTTTTTACAGAACTGTAAACCATAGGTCAGTGTTATAGGGGAAGAACATTTTAAGATAGTGACAATCTGAGTGTGTGTATAAAATGTAATTCTAAGCGTTTCTTATGCAGTGATCTAAAAATTCAATGCAAATATCTTTTGTTTGGTAGTTTTGTCTATATATTTTATGCTTTAGCATGTGCAATATATCTTTGTAAAGCGCGATGATACAAATCTGGTGCCAGTGTTATATTTTGCATAACATATTTGTAACAGCATAAAATATTGTTTGATGATTTCAGTGGGATTTTTGTCTGTAATGTTTTCTTATGTGAGTTGGAGTTGAATGACTCTGGTAAATGCCATGACTGTAAAAATGAGGAAATGACTTTGAACCAATCTGAATCTTCTCAAGCACAGTTTAATACTTTTTCAACTACTGAATGCTAATAATGTAATGAAGTACTTAACTGTAATATACTATGGAAATGCATTCAGATGGTTATTTTTACAAATAAAAGCGGTACAAATATTGTTGCAATTTGTGTTGTCTTTAATTTTTCCAATTATGCTAACTTTACCAGTTATTCTGCTAACTTAAACCTTTGTCCCCTGCCAAAGCCAAATAACATTAAATTTTGAAAATAATCAAGATAGAAGTGTATCTCCATATTTTCTATTTCTGTGTATATAATCACATTTAGAGCAAAAAATTTCAAACAGCTATTTTATGTTTATTTTATCTGTTTATGCCTCCAACTTTTTCCATAAAAATTTAAGCTGGCTTGCAACATGTCCTTACCATAGGGCAGCTCACAACATGGCAGTATGCTTCGTGAGAGTGAGCAAACTGACAAAAGCCAGAGAGAAAAACTCACAGAACTCACGGGTTTAGAGCTGAATCTTGAAGTGGCATTCCATGATTTTTTCCATAGTCTACTCACAAGAAACAAGTCACTAGGTCCATCCCACATGCAAGGTCACATCCCACCAAAAGGTGTGAGGACCAGGAGACAGGAATTACCGGGAGCCATTTCAGAAGCTATTGACCACACTGGCTCTATCACAGCGCCCTTCAAGAGTAGGAGTTCACACCAGGATAACTTTCCCAGCCATTGCTAAGGAAATTGTTTACTTGACTGCCTTAATTCACCTGTTCAAGAAATACATACGGATCCCCTAATTTCACTTGTGCTTTCGTAAGCAAGCAGAAAGGGGATAATGGCCTCCACTGAGTAATTGTATTGTTGGACATCAATGTGGTGCTTTGTCTCCAAACTGCTTGTCAAAGGATTCCTCTCCCTAATGCCATTCAGTAGGTTTAGATCCCTAAACATCTGTCCCTCACTTAACACACTTAATGTATTCCAGAATTAGCTTGCAAGGCCAAAGACATTAAGCTAAAAGGCTCTTAACACAATCTAAAAATATTGTGGGTAAAAGTACTGTATGAATTGTCTCGAGCAGATTTCATACTGAAGGTACATTTGCTGTAAAACATAAAGCAGCAAAGATAATGGCTGTGCCATTCATTAATTTTCAAGCACTCCAGGGGGTGATCGAAAAGGTGTGGGCATTAGTGGTTGGCACAGTGACTGGGGAGTGGGAGGGCTTGCTACTAGCATTTGGTGAGCCAGGGATACCAAATGTCCCACCCAGCCCAGTGTACAATCCCCCCACCCCCAATGCCCATGCATCCCCACCTCACTGCTCATATACTTGCTCTCCTCTTTTTTCTGAATCATTCCTTCATCAATGTATTACTTGTGAAACCAGCCATATTCTAAAATCTGTTTTCACAGGGAATTGCATAAAGATGCCCTACTATGCATCCCCTCCTAAAGAGCGCTCCCAAGCTTAAGAAGAAGGACTTCAGAAGGCAATGTCGAGTACCTGTTCCCTGGTTGTGTATTTCTACAGGTGAGATCACATGCAGGTGAGTGGAGGAAAGTGCTACACAGATTTGAAACAAATACTTAATTCCTTTGTTGTTAAACACACAAACTCAGGCCTGCACGTGTATATTTCTTGTCTTAAGCAAGGGATGATTGCATCCTCTTCACAGTTGGGGTAACCCTGCTCATAAAGACAGAAACATTTGGCCCACAGTCCCACAGCAAGATCTGGCAACAAACCACTGTTGGTTCACGTGGTTCTCTGGGCACTGGTAGACACAATTTCCAGAACACCATTTTCTACCTTTAAAAGACAATTTAATGAAGTATATTTAATATCTAGAAGAGTTTTATAATTTTCAAAAGTAAAAAGTTGAAGCAGTACCTAGAGCACAAAAATCTTACCTGTGTTTATGTTCAGTTGATAAAGCACCCAGCAAAATTGAAAACTTGAATAACTCATATTTCTTTTAGTTGGGTTCCCTGAGAATTACAAATGTCTAAACTCAAATCTGAATGTGAAGAAGTGGCCAGCCATATAGAGATCAAAGGAGGAAACAGGGAGAGGGAACAGCCAGTGCCAACAACCAAAGGCAGGAATGAGCTTGACATGTTCCAGGAACAGAAATGGGGCCAGTGTGGCTGGAGACTTGTGGGGTAGGGAAGGGTGGTACGAGATGAGATCACGAGTGGTCTGAGGCCAGATCTTGTAAAAAATTTTTTGAGCCAGGAGAAGAAGTTTCTATTTTATTCTTAATGTGATAAAGATCCACTAGAGAACTCTAAGCAGAAAAAAATGGCTGTGTTCCTATTTCATTTTTAAGAGACCACTCTGACTGCAATAGGGAGGCAAGAGAGGAACCACTATTGAGTGGTTAGGTGGCTACTGTGCTAGTCTAGATGAGTAAAAACATGGTGGCTTGGATTGGTACAGCAACAAGGGAAACAGTGTGGCACAGTTTGGGTACTCTTAAAGACAGAGTTGACTGACCTTGCTGATGGTTTTATGTCAAGTAAGCAGTCTAGAGTTTGGGAGAGAGGCTGGGGCTGAGGTCAATGAAATTATAGATGAGCAGAGGAACTTGCCCTGGGAGTAAATGTAGAGAGTGATGAGCCCTGAACTGTGGGCACTCTAACATTCAGACGTCAGGAAGAGAAGGTCTAACAGAGAAGACCAAGAGGGAGTGGCCAGTGAGGCAGGAGGAAAAGCAAGAAACCTAGATGTCCCTGAAACACGGGAAAGAAAGAATGTATGAAAGGAGTGTCAGTTGTGTCTCCTGTCTCAATTGCTTCTGGGAGGTCAAGATATGATGCAGCGTGACCATTGGATTTGGCAACATAGAGTTTATTAGTGACTTTTGCAAGAACAGATGCATCAGAGTGGGGGGGACAACAATGCAAAGAGGATGGTTTAATGAGGGAAAGAAAGGGGAGAAGGTAAAAGGAAGAAGAAAAATAAGGCAGTAGCTGGAGGGATGTGAAGACCAGAGAGTATTTGTTTTTTAAGATAGGAGATGCTGTATGTAGTATATCAATGCTAAGGGGAATGTCTGGGAGTGAACAAGAAGAAGGTGTGAGAATGGATGGGAGGGTAATTTTAGAAGGAACATTTTAGAGCAGCAGAGGAGGATTGCTGAGTAAGGCTTAGCACACTTGAGATTTATGACCATGAATTTTAAGTGGTACCAGTCATCCTGGTGGGTTTTTTCATCAATGTTGGTACAGGCATAGAGTAAGTAGATAGTGGAACTTAAACAGGGATAGAGCTCTGCCAAATGAGCCCAAGGGGAGTTATGGAACTGCAGTGTTTTCAATAGACATGATTATGTAGATCATGGATTCTAAACCGGGTAAGGAGGGAAATGAAGACATGAGGGAGGTGATGGAGAGTGAAAAAGTGGCCCAGTCACTGGACTGAAGGTCTTGGTAAGATGGAAGAATTGTTGAGTTGTAGCACCAGAGTTGGTAAGCTAAACATGGGGTGCTTGAAGTAAAGATTTTAGAAGTGGTACAGTTTCGATGTTGACAAAGTCAAGAACATAATCACAGGAGTGGGTGGTTGAGGAAAATTGAAGGAAAAAGCACTGAAGATAAAGAAGTAAAAAACTGAGGAGGCCAATATAATGAATGGCTTGAAAGCCATTTAAAATAGAATTTGAGCAGAATTGATGAGAAAATTTGGCCCCTTCAAAACATCTGTTTTTCAGGTGTTTTACTTTAAGACACACACTCAAAACTGATTTATTATCAGACTGATGTTTGGTTCCAGGATTAGGATGAAGCTTTTGAAGAAGTGAGAATGGTCAAGTGCATTTCTGTTAAAAAAACAACAACCAGACTTTGACTATAATACAATGACAGGTTTTATGTCCATATGGTTTAACCTAAATGTGTTTATGAGGCTCTCCAGAAAACAGGACAGATGGCTAAGAGCTGCAGAGTGAACAAAAGGAGTGTGTGGAGCAGACAAACGTCTTAGTGACAACAATGAAAAATTGAATACTTCCCAGTGGGCCTTCCACAGAGGACAAAAGACTAAATTCATTGGAATTCTGTATTGCTATTTAAGTGAAAACTAAATTTGCTTTAAAATACTAACTTATCCTGAAATCTCAATTTTTAACAACAACAACAAAAACCAGAAAGCTGACTTGGGTTTATAATTCCCTTTTGACTCTCTTTTTTCAGAAATGAGTTCTCCATTTCCAAGTCCATCCCATGATTTTATGTTACTTGCCATGTTTTATGTTCTTCAGGCCTGAGATTTATTCCTTGCTATTTTATGATTACTTAAAATCTGTAAAAACTTTGTTAGAGGACTGTTACCTGATAATTGATGGATTTTCTACTTAACTTCATTCACAGGGTCTACACATTAGCAATGTAAATTTTGATGAGGCTGCTGGGCCTATTTCATTTTGGCATCAGTGCTAAAAAATCTGATAAAGGGCTCAGTTGGTGCCATCTGGGAGCTTGCTTTGTGATGTCACAGCTGACACTAGAAATTAGATTGAGAAAACTAATTAATTTCCCACAACATTTCAGATATTGAAAAAGAAAAGCCTTTCATGATGCTAACAACATTTCCTAGAGATAAGAACATATTTTCCAGTAAATATTAAAAATCCATCTTAATTTTCCTTGCTGCTAGCCTCATGATATGAGAGTAACTTGGGTAGTACAAAGCAGAGGACATCTGTTAAAATTCATATAATGTTTATAGGTGTCTATACAGTGTAAATATATACAATCATGGACAAAGATACAGCAGGATTTAACCCAACAATATTGAAGGAGGAGGGTATAAGGAAGTAGTGAAATTGTAGTTAATTGGGAAAATGTACATGACATAATGCTAAATTATGAAAATATAAAATGTAGAATATACATTGTTTTATATTACAAAAATAGGTTAAAATTGGATATGTTTATGAGCAAGAGCTAGAAGGTAACGTAGACAAATTAAAACATTGATTTAATTAAGTGACAGAATTGTGGGCAACTTTTTTTTTTGAATTTTATTTTATTTTTGTATACAGCAGGTTCTTATTAGTTATCCATTTATACATATTAGTATATACATGTCAATCCTAATCTCCCAATTCATCACACCACCACCACCACCCTCCCCCCCCACTTTTCCCCCTTGGTGTCCATACGTTTGTTCTCTACATCTGTGTCGCTATTTCTGCCCTGCAAACTGGTTCATCTGTACCATTTTTCTAGGTTTGTGGGCAACTTTTATTCTGAATTTATGTTGTTTATTGTTTTTGCAATACAGATTTTAAAACAAAAAGAGACTGGAATGTATAAATAGGAACTTGGAGGTATATTGGTCATTCTAATGAGTGCTGGGTTTATTCTGTTCATTAGAACCAGCTCCAAACTCCCTAGTTAAGGACAAATGAAGAACACTTGGAGATGCTCCAATAAAAACCACAGATACATTAAGAATTGAAGAATACATCCTTTTAGGAAGAGTAAAAGGAACTGAATTTAAACAGCTTAAAGTGTTTCTCAACTGTAAAATGTGGAGATTTGAGTCAGTAACTTCTCATATTGTTCCAGCTCTGACTTTTTAAATTCTTAAACTAGATCCATTAGTCAACAGAGTAACTGCCAACCACCTACAGCATCTGAAGCAGTAGAGTGGGCATATGCCTATGCTTGGGAATACACATGATTGAAGGCTGACTGCACTAATAGTCCTTCCACTAATGGATGCAGAATTTCTTTTAGACGGAAGAGATTATGGAGATGTGCCTTTCCTTCTCTGAGCAAGAAAATCAATGGGCTTTAACTACAGCAAAACAAATTTAAAATCATGAAAAGCTATCTAAAAAATGTGTAGTAAATGTAGACATGTTTCCTACAAGACTGATTGTAAAGTCCCTTCACTGAAGACTTTCAGACCATCACCACTCCAGGATGGTGTTAGAGAGATGTCAGATGGCCAATGTGCTCCATAGCTTAGAACTCTTTGAAGCACCATGTACACTATCTCCACCAGTTTCTTGTTCCATAGATACTCAAACACACTTTTTGTCCTCTCTTCCTTGAACAACCTAATTTCATTCTTTTACATGTAGCTGTCCAGTTTTCCCAGCACCACTTATTGAAGAGGCTGCCTTTTCTCCACTGTACATTCCTGCCTCCTTTATCAAAGATAAGGTGACCACATGTGCATGGGTTTATCTCTGGGCTTTCTATCCTGTTCCATTGATCTATATTTCTGTTTTTGTGCCAGTACCATACTGCCTTGATTACTGTAGCTTTGTAGTATAGTCTGAAGTCAGGGAGCCTGATTCCTCCAGCTCCGTTTTTCGTTCTCAAGATTGCTTTGGCTATTCGGGGTCTTTTGTGTTTCCATACAAATTGTGAAATTTTTTGCTCTAGTTCTGTGAAAAATGCCAGTGGTAGTTTGATAGGGATTGCATTGAATTTGTAGATTGCTTTGGGTAGTAGAGTCATTTTCACAATGTTGATTCTTCCAATCCAAGAACACGTTATATCTCTCCATCTATTTGTATCATCTTTAATTTCTTTCATCAGTGTCTTATAATTACCTGCATACAGGTCTTTTGTCTCCTTAGGTAGGTTTATTCCTAGATATTTTATTCTTTTTGTTGCAATGGTAAATGGGAGTGTTTTCTTGATTTCACTTTCAGATTTTTCATCATTAGTGTTTAAGAGTGCCAGAGATTTCTGTGCATTAATTTTGTATCCTGCAACTTTACCAAATTCATTGATTAGCTCTAGTAGTTTTCTGGTAGCATCCTTAGGATTCTCTATTTATAGTATCATGTCATCTGCAAACAGTGACAGCTTTACTTCTTTTCCAATTTGGATTCCTTTTCTTCTCTGATTGCTGTGGCTAAAACTTCCAAAACTATGTTGAATAAGAGTGGTGAGAGTGGGCAACCTTGTCTTGTTCCTGATCTTAGTGGAAATGCTTTCAGTTTTTCACCATTGAGGACATTGTTGGCTGTGGGTTTGTCATATATGGCCTTTATTATGTTGAGGAAAGTTCCCTCTATGCCTACTTTCTGCAGGGTTTTTATCATAAATGGGTGTTGAATTTTGTCGAAAGCTTTCTCTGCTTCTATTGAGAGGATCATATGGTTTTTCTCCTTCAGTTTGTTAATATGGTGTATTACATTGATTGATTTGTGTATATTGAAGAATCCTTGCATTCCTGGAATAAACCCCACTTGATCATGGTGTATGCTCCTTTTAATGTGCTGTTGGATTCTGCATAGACACATTTTTTTTCCATTTCCATGATAGTTCTAGCATAGAGGTTGAAGGAGAAGAGGAATGCTCTCTGCTGGGATTTGGGAGAGGGTTAAATGGCGGAGAATTAGATACATTTCTGATAGTCCAGGTTAGAAGTCAGAGCACAATTTAGCATAGAAAGCATGTGATTAAGTGTGTTAAATTTTATACTATTTTGTGTAAATGTACTGCATTTGAAGTGTAATCAAAAGCTAGTGAGCCTCCTTAAGAAACTGGAAATTTACCATGCAGTCTGAATTCCAAAGGACTTGCAAGCAAACTGTGCTCCCAAAGTTCATTTGTAAATTGAGGACTTTGTTTTCATCAAATCAAGACAAAAGGGCAAGTGAAATAAAACATACCTTTGATGATGCATAATTAGAAAAATAATCCTTAAAATTAATTACCAGGGTAGCACGAAGACTTTTCACCAAAGCACTTTATATCCATTGAATTGTGGACCACATGCATGTGATAATTATTCCCCCAGTAAGATTTATTTTAGTTTAAAAGTGTTAGAAAGAACTGCCAAATTACATATTTAGAACATTTCTCTAGAGTGCAGGTGGACAGATACTATTTCTTTAAATTCTGGTGTCTTTCTCTGTTCTACTGTTGAACTTGAACCAGCTTGGTTATGGTGCCAATAAATCTCAAGTAATCTACCATTACTGTAAAAGTTACTCTGCATGCTGGCTACCGCTCCCTGTAAAAATAATTATACCACTATGGGGGTAACTGACTTTGCCTTAACTATAATATGGCTATCTTTAGCGGGAACACTTATTCCCCACCCCTGGTGTTTCCTTCCAGCTGAAGGGACATCAATTAGAGTAATTCTCTCCATCCCTACACTCTACCCTAGGAAGGAGAAGTGACCTGCCCGTGAATTTGGGAGCAAGAACTGGGCAATCAGAGCACCACTCCTCCACCTCTCCTCCTCTTGGGGACCAGCTGCCCACAGGAAGCATCAATGTCTCCAAGCCACAGTATTACAAGACTAGACCCTGTGGAGGCAGCCAGGGTTGGTCCACACCTGAGTGGGGTGTCAGTCTAATTCTGGGGTTCAGTATAGCTCACAGACATAAACCACATTCTCCAATATCTGCTTTATCAGTAATCAAAATGATATGTCAATCTCCATCTATCTTACTCCATACCTACCTCATCAAAACTCATGCAAGAAAAGCAGGAGTGTTTTGTACCTGTCCCTGTGGATATCACCTGCTATACCTTTCTTCAGTGATGCCCTGAAGAAAAACAATTAGAAAAAATATTCAAGTAAGATGCACTGAAGACATATTAGCATTGGAAAGTAATTTGGAAAAGAATATTAAAATGAGGAAAATCTAATTTCAGACTGAATTTCCTGTGCTTTGTTCCTTCGTTTCTCTCTATCTTTGTCTCCTCCTATTATTTCCTGGCTGTAGGTACACTCTTATTTCCATATTCAGTTTTTCACTCACTACTCAATTCATCCATGTAGCAAATGTTTAGTTAGCTTCTACATGCCAAGCAGTGAGGATACAGAATTCCAAGATGACCCAAACAGAATCTAGTGGGAGAGATAGACAGCTTGCTATTTAATATTGCTATGAAAGTGTAATTGGTTAAGTACAGTGGCAGAAAAGTGCACAGGGAATTATTGGTGCCTCCAACCAGCGGGAGTCAGAGAAGATGAAGCCCTGAGCAGCAACTTAAAAGATGGGTGGGAAAAATGAGTTCTGTTAAAAAACTTACATTTTTTCATTGCTACTTTTATCTCCAAGAGGGTACATTTGCACAAATGATATTTAAAACAAGTAACCCATGCACCATGAGTAAACTTTGCAAATGTGAGATCTGGCTCTGTCATGCTACTGGTAGCGGACGCTTGGTGCACCCTCAGCCTACTTCTGGTTTCAGCCACAGCTGTGGTGGACAGTTCCAGGCATGCTGGCGGGATTCACCTCCTGTACCACTGTATGTACAACACTTTTCTGCCTCTGGGTTTCTCCAAAAGCCTTGAGCCTCGTCCAAGTGCAAGTTCAGCCCAGAAGTATTTTTGCATCTATGTTCATGCATGTGATTAAGCTGTAATTTTTTTCCTTTTTTGTACCGGATTTCATATCAAGATTTTTTTTTTTTTGGTTGCATCATGCAGCTTGTGGGATATTAGTTCCCCGATCAGGGATTGAACCTGGGCCCTTGGCAGTGAAAACGTGGAGTCCCAACCTCTGGACCTCTGGGGAACACCCTCAAGATATTTTAATATCATAAAATGAACTGAGGAGTCTTTATTTCTATCCCCTGGAAATATTTGTGTAAGATTGAAATTATTCTAAATCATCTTTATCCTTATTGATTTTTTTTCCTGCTTTTATATATCTATAAATTATTGATAGAATTGTGATATTCTTCCACTAAGGATGGATTTTTTTTCTCAAAATTGTTGAATTTAGTGTGTTTTACATTTATAGTAAGTATTGAGCATGTGACTTTATTTTTAGCTTGTTTTATTGTGTTTTTTATTTATTCCACTTGAATATTTGCTAAAAGTTTTCTGGGTACAATGCTTTTCTTTTTGGAGCAGTTTTAAAATTCTGCTTTAATTTTTTTTAAGGGATATAAGACAATTCAGCCTTCCTCCCTTTTGTGAGTCATATTTATAAGTTATATTTTTCTAAGAATTCATCTATTTCATATACGTTTTCAAATTTATTGTATAAAGTTGTTCATATGAAGAAACTAATATTTACTGAAGATATATTATGCATTGTATTATATACTATACACTTGTGTTCTAGATTCTATTTTTCTTTTTTAAAGTTTTTTTAACAGCTTTTTCAAGATATAGTTGACAGACAATAAATTGTGCACATTAAAGTGTACAATGTAATATGTTTTGACATATGTAAATATCCATGAAACCATCACCACAATCAAGAGAGTGAAAATATCCATCATGCCCAAAAGTTTCATCGTGTTGCTTGGTAATCCCTTCAGAGTACTCCATCCAGCGTCTGTGAACTATGAGATTTTTCCAAACTGGCTGGTGGTAGCAGGCACTATTCCTGGCTCTTTGCAAACTCCCAGCCTGCTTCCCTTAAGGCCTTCCTATGTTCTTCTCTGGCCTCAGGTAGTTTCCTCACACTCATGTGCAGATGTACTAGGTTCTGTCTCTGCAAGGTTCTCGTTGTCGAGTGCTACTGTCTTGCAAACTTTAGCTTCCTTAGTGTCCCTGGACTCACAGCTCTGTACTCCCTGCCAATCAACTTCTTAGCAACTCAGGGAACCTGCTGCGCTCCACCTTGATTCCCCTTCCCTGCACCGCCATGACCTGGAAATGCTCAAGGTAGTAAGTTCCAATCACAGGGCTCTCCTCATTCGTTTTCCATCTCTTAGGGAACACTGTTCTTTGTTCTCTGATGTTCAGTGTCTTGGAAATCGTTATTTCATATATATTGTCTGTGTCAACTACAAATTGGCACTTGCCATCTACCTCTATGAGAATTACATCATGTGCTGCTACGGCTGCTGACTTTCAACACCCCCTGAAAGGAGCTCAAGGTGGAGAGCAGAGATGAGGCACTCTGTGCTCTGGGAAAAACTGGCAGAACAGGGCTTCATATCTAACAGGGTTAGATATTTTCAGGAGCCGATTTTATGAGCCCAATTCTTATATTTCCTCATATTTAGAAAAGCACTAAAATCCTTCATGGTGACAACTGCTCCCCATGACTAGCAGAAACTTTCTGCAAAAAAATATGTGCTTGATTGCATGTACTCCCCCTTCACCAAAATCACATATATACTGACCTTCCCCCCTACCTCTCTGGAGCAGTTTCTCAGAGCTATCTGAAATGCTGTCTCCCGGGCCATAGTCCTCAATTTGCCCCAAATAAAACTTAACTCGCAGCTCTCACATTGTGCATTTTTATAAGGTAGCATCTGGCTTTTTGGTTGTTTTAGACAGGATGATAAATCTTGTCCCTGTTACCCCATATTGGCCAGAAGTGGATCATAATATCCTTTTTTTTTTTTTAACATCTACAGCATCTTGTTTGCTTTTTCATTTCCTTTATTCCTCCTCTTTTTCCTCCCTTGATTAAACTTGCCCAAGGTTTGTCTAATTAGTCATCTTGAGAAACCAGCTTTTGTTTGCTGATCTTTCCTTTTATATGTATATTTTCAATTTCATTCATTTCAGTTCTTATTTTTATTCCCTCCCTTTTATTTCTTCATTATTCATTCATTTCTAACTTAGATTCATAATACCATGTCCTCCTTATATTCTGGTATAAGCATTTAACACAATAAGTTTACCTCTCAGTAACATTTGAGCTGCATCTCATAAGGTTCATTATGTATTATTTTCATTGTTCAATTCTAAAGATTTCTAAATTTTATCACGATTTTCTTTGACTCATGAATTTTTAGAAATGTTTTAAAACTTCTATACGGATTTTTCCTAGTTTTCTTTTTATTATAAATTTCTAACTTAGTTACTTTGTAGTCAAAGAAACTTATCTCTGAGGTATAGTTGATAATAAACTGCACATATTTAAAATGTATAATTTAATAAGTTGTGGCATATGTTAACACCCATGACACCATCACCACAGTCAAGATAGTGAAGTTATCCGTCACTCATAAGATTTCTCATGTTCCTTTTTAATCTCTTTGACCAGGCTTCAAATAGATCAGGCTGAATAACAGAATTTTTTTTTCTCTTTAAACTCTGTTTTAATGGGTCCCAAAATTCTGTAACAGATTTTCAACAGGTTGTTTCCATTACAAAGTATTGATTTTAGAAATAATAACTTGAAACTGCCACACACATACACACAAAAAAACAAATGGTCCCTAACACATTCTCCTTTTCTTCTGAAGGTTTTACAATGCATCTGTATCATTAATCAGCCTTTCACTTAAATGGCCAATTGAGACAATCAGTTCTGAGACCATCCCCCACCACTGACTAAGACAGAGTGGCAGGTATAGGGATGATATTCATTTAGCCTTCTGAGCTTCCTAAGCAGGCAGGTGAACCTACAAGCACCAACAACCTTCTTGTCCACTTCTTTGGTGACACTCGCAGAAACCATCTGTCTCATGTCACCAGTAGGAAGACAACTCAGAGGGGGATAGTCAGAGAAGCTCTCAACACATGTGGGCTTGCCAGGAACCATATCAATGATGGCAGTCAGCTCAATGAAATCTGATCATCAGATTTGATGATCATCAAATGATCAGATCATCAAATCTGATCATCAGATTTCAAGACTTTGGGACCATATTCCATCTTTTTCCTAGAATGATGGCTAATCTCCTTCAGCTCAGCAAACCTGCAAGTAATTGAGCTGTGGGACAGTCCAGCACTGATTTGGCCTGGATGGTTCAGGTGATCACCTGGGCTATGAAGTCAGCTGCTTCCATTGTGGGCCATGTTTGCTGTCACCAGCCACATTGCCACAATGAACATCTTTGACAGACATGTTCTTGACATTGAAGTCCATACTGTCACCAGGAAGAGCTTCGCTCAAAGCTTCATGGTGCATTTCAATAGACTGACTTCAGGTGAAATGCCGACTGGAGCAAAAGTGACCACCACACTGGGTTTGAGAATACCAGTCTCTTTGAATACTTCACCCAGTCAAGGATTGGTATCATATAGATGACTGTTAGGATAATGTTGTGTGCAAGTAACAAAAATCTAACTTAAAATAGGTCAAGCAATAGGGAAATTTTACTATCTTAACAAGGAGTCCTGAGGAAGGGTGCCTCTAGGACTACTGAATTCAGCAGCTCAGTGACATCACCAAGCTCTTGGGACTTTTATATCCTTGTAGCCTTGCATCTTTTAGGCTAGCTCCCTTCCTGGTTACAAGATGGCTGCCTCTTATCCCAGTTCAGATGCAGACATAAACAAGCCCAGCAGATGAAGAGCTCATTTCATTCTTGTGTACCCTTTTTAAGAGTGAGGAATAGGGGGCAGGACAGGAATAAAGACGCAGACGTAGAGAATGGACTTGAGGACATGGGGGGAGGGGGGAGGGTAAGCTGGGATGAAGTGAGAGAGTGGCATGGACATATATACACTACCAAACGTAAAATAGATAGCTAGTGGGAAGCAGCCTCATAGCACAGGGAGATCAGCTCGGTGCTCTGTGACCACCTAGACAGTTGGGATAGGGAAGGTAGGAGGGAGATGCAAGAGGGAGGAGATATGGGGATATATGTACATGTATAGCTGATTCACTTTGTTATACAGCAGAAACTAACACACCATTGTAAAGAAATTATACTCCAGTAAAGATGTTAAAAAATAAAAATAAAAAAGAGTGAGGAAGTGTCCCCAGCAGACTTCCCCTCATCTCATCATAGCCAGAACTGTGTCACAAGCCCTTGTCACATGCCAATCTAAGATAAGAAATACACCCCATCCCCTCCCTTCACAGAGTTGGAACTGGGACTGGCCTCCCTGAAGGATAGGGCTATGTGGAAGAGAAAAGACAGTTCCCAAGGAAAGAAGGAAAGTATTACAGGTAGCAATGAAAGCTATCTGCTACATGAAGCCATCCAAAAGATATAATAAAAAGAGGAGCCATTTTACAAAAAGAACCCCAACAAACTCCAACCCTTAGAACACCATAGCCCGCTTGTGTATCCCTGGGGAGTGTACTTATGTAATGGAACCACATCAGTGCTCATTTTCTTATGGGATTAAGGGGCAAGTGTAGGGGGCAAAGGTGTGCATTCCTCTAAAAGTTTATAGCTTATAAACTAGCCTTGAAGCCAATACCCAGAGTGTTCCCTCGGGATACAGTCAGTCCTCCTTGTCTGTGGGTTCCGCATCCGCAGATTCAACCAACCTTGCTGACTGTAAGGGACTTGAGCATCACAGATTTTGGTATCCTCGGGGTGTCCTGCAAGCAATTCCTGGTGCATTTTGGGGGAGGACTGCATATTTAAGAGAAATGATTAAACTGATCATTTCCCAACTACTATAAGTACACCCTCTAACAGAAGAGAACTAAAATTAGTCATTTGTTTTATTGAAATTAAAACTATTCTCTTCCCAATTTAATAATCTTTATTGAGTTTACAGGTAATTTTTTAAATTGCATTTCATACTATCAGCTGGTTTCAGCTTTTCATCACAAATTAAAGGACAGAAACCCTTTGCTTCACTTGAACACTTCTAGCCCAGTACTATGCATACAAGATACTGAATAATATTGCAATTGAAAACTAATTAATTCACTCAGGGAACCTCTGGATTTATTGTTCTCCTTCTCTAGTAACCACTGGAGGGAATACTTAAGGATTAAACATTTTCATAAAGGCAATTTATATCCTTACATGTTTGCTTACAAATTACCAGCCACAGGATGAAATGGTTTCCATGGTAAATTGGGAGGATCATTGTGGTAGTTTATTATCTTGGCTTTGTTCCTTAGATTCAGATTTCAAATGGCTATACAGAGTAGTGGAGAGGTAATTGGGACTGGTACAAAAGTAGCAGAGATGGATGCAAGGTTGCCCAAAACAAATGCCTGCTACATTTTCCACGTACCATGGTACTGTGCTAAGTCCTTGTACATGTATTAACAATTTTATCTTTCCACAACCTCATTGGCTTGGTGCTATATTATTCTAATTTTACAGATGAGGGAAATAGCTGTAAAATACCTGTAATAGGGGGTCATAAAGGTTAAGAAACTTGCCCAAAGACACACTGCTAGAAAGTGACACAGTCCTAGTGTGTCTGACTCGAGTTTACACTCTTAACTACTGCATTAAGAGACCAAATTGTAGACAAGGTCTACCTGGATTTAAATATTTTCGGTCCCTTACTACAGTTCTTGCTTTGGGCCTTCCTTTTAAAGCATTAAAAAAAAAAACTGTATGCAACCAATCACTAATATTCTCTACCTCTTTAATTCTAGAGCCGTGGTTCTTATAATGTGGTCCCCAAACCAATAGCATCTGGCATCACCTGGGAACTTGTTAGAAATGCAAATGTTTAGTTCCTAACCGAGATCTACTAAAGAAAAATCTCTGGGTGTGGGCATAGCAACCTCTATTTTAACAAGCCTTCCAGAGGATCCTGATGCAAACAAAAGTTGGAGCACTGTTCTAGAGAAAGCATATAAAGGTTGTTTAGGCCTCCTTTCTCCTACAGAGGGTTACAACAGCTCCCAGGTTGAGGGGGGCTGAGGTCCATGCTCAGTTTCTCTCTCTAGTCCTGTTTTGTTCCACAGTGTCTTCTCTGTTGAGCTCTTCTGCTGACAGATTATCGTGCCTTAACATTCCATGGTCCTTGTCATCAGGCTTGCTGCTGAGGGTTCACAGACTTCAGTAGAAAGCTACTGCTACATTTTCTTCTTTTTCATCAGATTTTATGTTGCTTTCTACTTTGCACTTCTGTTATCTTCATTTCCCCCTTTCCTCTATTTTTCTTTTCAGATTTTTCCTGAGCACATTGCATTCTGCATGACACACTATCCTAATCTGCCTCCTTTTCCTCTCCTGTTCTTTCTCATAGTAAGATGTGCTCTTAATTACTCCTTCAGAAGCTATCATTTTGACAGCAAAGTACTGGCTTCTTGGTGGTGCCTAAAGGAAGACACTTCCATTTGTAAGCGATTCTAAAAAATCCTAAAACTATCTTTCGATACTTTCTCTTTCCTGAGAACAAGAATCATTTGATTTCTCACTAAACTGAGAATGCTTTGAGGACAGGATTCATGTATAATTCACACCAGTTACCCACTGCTGTGAAAAGTGATAATCCTCCAAGGCAATCACTCCCTTTAAAAAACTGTGGTAAAATACATACAACGTAAAATTTACTATCTTAACCATTTTTTAATGTACAGTTCAGTAGCATTAAATACATTCACATTGTCATGCAACCATCACCACCATTCATCTCCAGAACTCTTTTCATCTTGAAAAACTGAAACTCTGTACTCATTACAGAGTACTATCCCCCCCTCCCAACCCCTGATAGCCACATTCTGCTTTCTACTGCTATGAATTTGGCTACTCTAGGAGCCTCATGTAAGTGGAATCATATGGTATTTATCTTTTTGTGACTGGCTTATTTCATTTTGCATGATGGCTTCAAGGCTCATCTATGTTGTAGCAGGTGTCAGAATTTCCTTACTTTTTAAGGCTGAATAATATTCCACTGTAGAAACACATATATTGTGTACACACACACACACCATATTTTGTTTATCCATTCATCTGTCAATGGACACTTGGATTGCTTCTGCTTTTCATTATTGTGAATAATGCTTATATGAACATGGGTGTACAGATATCTGTTTGGGGACCATCACCCACTTTTACACATGATATCAGCACCATTAATCCATGAGTGCTCCCTATATTTATGATGGACAAGTAGATATGGATGAGGAAGGGTAAAAGGCAGGCCCATAGAGGCACATCTAGGGCCTCCAAGGCATGCTGGCATCTGACCACAGTGCAAGTCCCTATAATCAACTTAACTATATTTTCAGTTCCCGTGCTCTTGTCTCTCTGCCAGAACCCACCAGGAATCATCTTCATTTTGTTCCTTAGACTCTGGTTCTCTCCTTTTCTTCTATTCAGACTTGGGGCCTCTGGTTGTTGTCTTGGTTCCTTGACTTTGTTCTGTTCCTCACTCTGCTTTTACTGATTACACTTTGGCCACTTGTCACCTCCTCAGTTTCTGACCTCAGTCTTGCCCCTACTTTTTGGATTCGTTTCATGAACTGCTTGAAGGGACCCATCTCAGCACCAGTTGTGAGAAAAGAGGATCCGTTATCTTCTATCCGGCTAGGCATCAGGATAAGTCAGGAGTACTGGAGTAGGAGATGTTGGGCTAGACTGAGCAGACTTGGGTACCAGTACATACCTGTCTGCCTAAAGCTCATGGCATGTGACCCACCCACAAGACCCAGGAAAAGATAGATTGAAAATCAGGCTAACCCCTCCCAGACAGTCTGCTGGCTCTGTCTGTTCAAAGAACTAAATGGGTGTTAGCCATGCAGAGCCTCTCAGAGGAGAGTTCCTAGAGCCTTTATAATGTGACTCATTGAATTGAGGGTTTTAAGAACAGCAGAGCCAGGGACCCTTTCTGTGTACCTATCTCGGCACTGGCCTCTTTTGACATCCAGCAAGTGGGCCTGGAATCTTCCCGTGTGTTTCACTTCTTGGGGTCTTTGAAGCAGGGCTTTAGCAGCTGGCAACTGCCCAGCAGAGAGGGCTTAAGAAGCATAACAGCAGCTGTAGGTTTGCAGTAAGTCTTGCAGTAGCAGAGGGAAAAAGCTTTAGGAAGAGCCACTAAACAGAAAAACAGATACATGCTGGACAGCTGCCCTGGACCATAGGTGTGATAGGGGTCCAAAATCAACTGTCCACAGAAACTCTGTGCCTTCACTTGGGGAAATGTGCTTCCCTTGGGGAGACTCCCTAGCTCCTAAACATACTAAAAGATAGTGCATCTTTCTGCTGCCTGTAAGTAAAATGTACTCATTTCTCCTTTTAAGGACTTCCCATCTTCTTTTATTAAGTTTCTATTTCTGAATGTCAATGTGGTGCCATCCATCATGTTAGCCTCTTTGACAGATAGAAAGATGGTGGTCCTTATGTTCTGTTAGTTGTGTACCATTAATCTTTCTTTTTTATTTTTCCTTTTGGTGCCAGGAATGTCTCTTTGACTTTACTGGGGCTAGTACTAGTTTTTCTAAATAGCCAAGTGTTATGAAGCTCATAGTAATACTAGTTACATTTTTTTGAGTGCCTATTACATATCAGGTACTTTACACAGATATTTGTAATCTTCCCAGCAATCCCCAGAGTAGAATCATTCTTCCTATTTTTCAGATGAGGAAACTGAGGCTCAAAAAAATTAATTTCCTAAGTCATAAAAATTGTGAGTCAGAGATAAAAACGGAAACAGACCTCCTTACATTAAGCTATCAGTTGAGAAAAGTTCATTTTGAAGTTTGGACTCCTTAGAAACTCCCTCTGCTTCTTATCAGGTCATAAGTAATTTAGCATTAGAAAGCTAACTAATCGAGGAAAACAAGATACCCATAACAATTCTTCCTAGAAATGTCAGTTTGCTTCCAACATCATCTCCCATTTACTGAGATTATCTTAAACAGGAGTTTGTCCCTCAAGTTCAATAGAAACCCTCTGCTCACCCTGTTTTTAGCATAAAAAATATTTAAACATGATTTTTTATCTCAGTAGTCTATCACCAGGACCAGGAGGAGTATGCATTAAGAATTTTGTAGATGAGACACTCATGGTAAGAAAGGCAACAGTAGAACTTTGTGCAGGCTTAGGTTTCTGATACTGCTCTATAAATGACCTAGCATATGAGTGGCTATTACTTTGGTCCCTATCTCTCTAAGAGGAAACTTAAGAGTCATAAAAACAAATAGTATTTATTTTGCCTTAAAGTTCCTTAGAGAGATTTCTTATATCCATATATGTTTGAATACACTTCATAAAATATATTAGGTAGTTATTTAAAATGGATCTATTAATAAGATTAGTCATAATACTATATCAAGCAGTGTCACAATATTTCATATATATATATATGCATGGTGATATTGAATAGAGAAAACTCTGGTTAAATTGACGCACATTTAGCTAAAGTTCAAATAACACTTAACACCTAAGTTTGTCTGCTATCTCACCATTAATCACATTTCTTGACCAATGTCTAACGAGTTTGGAAAATCAGAAAATCTGCATTGGCCAATGTTAATATTCACATATAGAATACTGAATCTGGAATATTGAATTAGAATCTTCTAGCCCAGGGATTAGCAAACTATGGCCAAGAGGCCAAGTTTGGCCCACTGCCTGTGTTTATAAATAAAGTTTTATTAGAACACAGCTACACTTATTCATTTACCTATTGTCTATAGGCCCATTCATGTTACAACAGAAGAGTCGAGTAGTTGTAACAGAAACTTTATGGCCCACAAGGCTGAAAATATTATCTGGCCTTTTACAGAAAGTTTGCCGACTCCTGATTTAGTCCATCCTCCTCAATATACAGATGAGGACACATTTCCAGATCCTTTGCTAATATTTCTATAGGTCTTACCAAGTTCCATACTTTGCTTAAATATATGAACATGTCCTTTAGCCAAAACTCACCATTTTTTCCTATGTGCCTTACTGTTCTCAAGATAAGTACGTTTGTTTCACATGTTGGTACTGTATTCTCTTTTAATATAAAGACTTTTATGTTAGCTAAGGTAAATTTCTGGATTAATATTTTATTCTCCAAGTCTTTTTCAAAAACTTTTTCAAATATTAAGTGTTGTTTTACAAAAAGTAGTCTACTTTGGCTATTAGTGTTTACAATTAAAATGTGTTTGAATACCACAAATTCTGCATTTCATAGTAAAAGACCCAAATGTGGCTAAAACCTTTATTTAAAATATAGAGTATTAGTAAATAAATAAAAAATATTTATTCAAAAACACTTATGGAAGAATACCTCCAATTATTAGGCCCTGTACTGAGTGTAGGTATTAAAAATGATCAAGACCTTTGTATAGGCCATGCCTTTGAAAAGCTGGAATCCTTTGGAGGAAATAGACATATAAGTAGAAAACTGATGTAAGGAAGCCCCCAAACAATGATATGAATCATTTGGTCCCATTAGAGCTGTTATCTGAATTTCAGTATTCATTATCTGAAAATATTAATATGCCATCTAAAGCCTCTTAAACTGTACTTCCATTAAAGCAAATTTCTATTGTGCACTTCACCCAAAAGAGAATCCTCTGGCTTTAACTAAATTTTTAAATAGAGGAATACTGCTTTTTATTCCCCCAGCTTTATTGAGATATAATTAACACATAACACTGTGTAAATTTAAGATGCAAAATGTGTTGATTCGAGAGGAATACTGCTTTTATAAAACACATAGCACCACTAGGTAACATGAAAATGCTAAATCAAAATTTTGTTATCTATAGCTATCTATATTGTTCCAGATCATGATTTTTATCCACAGTAGATACAAATATGTAGAACAAAGAACAGTGTTATAATGGTATTTTGCTCTGTTGAACAGAAATACAATTATTTTCCCCTTGACTCCTATCATTTTTTTAATCCCGTCCTCTCTTTCTTATTTCTTTAAATAAAACATTTCATCCTAGAAGTCTTTATCCTTTTCTTAGAAATTCTCATTACTTACTTATATTATTCCCAAGAAATGTTAAATCTGAGATCAATAATTTAAATATTTGACAGTTTTGATGCAAAAAACATATTAAGTTATTCAGCAAATGTACATAGTACTTTATATTCAAAAGGTATTCTTCATCCTTGTGAACGAGTTTAACTCTCTAGGAGAAAACCAACATGTTAACCCAAGAGATTAAATTTTTTGCCTGCTTTTAATAGCAAGAGACAACACAAACAGAATCAAGAATCTGAATTGCAAGGTTGAGTTTATGTTGCCTTTCATTTTGCAGCAATGGAGACTGAACTGGTGAAAAAAGGGTAATCAGGTTGAAAATCCTTACTTTGTTTTTGATGATCTATTCTGTTTCCTTGGAAACAGAGCTGGCAGCCACAGAGTTGCTGGCATTATGTTTTCTTTTTAAGCTTTGAAGCATCAAAGAAGAAGGTGAGGTTTTATGACTGTAATTCATAGAATCTGAGTTATTTTCAAGTAAATTAAAAACAAATATTATTGAATGCCTATTGCATATAAGGTATTAGGAGGTAAAAACTAACAAGTTTGAGAAAAAGTTATAAACCAATTTAGGGGAGTAAATCTTAGGTTCTAAGAGCCAATCTATTATATACATATTTTTTAAGAAAAAGAGGAAGTAAAGCTTATTTAAAAACCTATAGTGTGAGTGTAGTACATTGAGATCCGTATAATTTATTGAAATTAATTTTAGAAAGAAAATAGATTCCCACACCAAACAGCATGATTCTTTCTTCCTGTATTCAAAACTAGATAATACGGGGGTGGTTACCATGTGTTGAGAGGACAGTTTTTGCCTCCTGTAAATAAAACAGACAAAAGCCAAGGGGAGCTTAAGCAGATCTAAAAGGTTTCCTAAAAAACTGATATATTAATGAATTTATTAAATATTTCAGTTGACAGGTGATTGTCAAATAATTATAATATGGTCATTGCCTTTATGAAAGCTGCATTAATTTAAGTTTAAAAAGCCATACCTTTAAAAACCCTGACTGAGATGAGCAGGCAAGATTTACAGGCAGTAGTTGCAGGGAGGATTTTTCTTTTTCTTTTAATAAGAGCTAATGCAAATCAAAACCACAGTGAGATATCACATCTGTCAGAATGGCTATTATCAAAGAGACAACAAACAACAAGTATTGGTGAGGTTGTGGTACTGTTGGTAGGAATGTAAATTGGTGCAACCACTATGGAAAACAGTATAGAGGTTCCTCAAAAAATAAAAATAGAACCACCCTATGATCTGGCAATTCCACTCCTGGGTATTTATCCAAAGAAAACAAAAACACGAATTCAAAAAGTTATATGTACCCCTATGATCATGGCACCATTATTTACAGTAGCCAAGATATGGAAGCAACCCAAGTTCCCATCAATAGATGAATGGATAAAGAAGTTGTGATACACACACACACACACACAGACACATATATGTGTGTGTATATATATATATATGTAATGGAATATTACTCAACCATAAAAAAGAATGAAATCTTGCCATTTGCAACAACATGGATGGACCCAGAGGGTATTATGCTCAGTGAAATAAGTCAGACAGAGAAAGACAAATACTGTATGATTTCATTTATATGGAATCTAAAAAAGCAAAACAAATGAACAAACCTAACAAAACACAGAATCACAAATACAGAGAACAAACAAGTGGTTGCCAGAGGGGAGGTGGGGTGCAAGGATGAGAGAAATAGGTGAGGGAGATTAAGAGGTACAAACTTCCAGTTACAAAATAAATGAGCCACAGGTATGAAATGTACAGTGTAGGGAATATAGTCAATAATAACAGAATGTCTTTGTATGGTGAGAGATGGTAACTAGACTTATCGTGGTGATCATTTTGAAATGTATAGAAATATCAAATCACTACGTTGTACATCAGGAACTAACATAGTGTTGTAGATCAGTTATACTTCAAAATAACGCACAGAAGAAGAGACCAGATTTGTGGTTACCAGAGGCTGGGGTACAGGAAAGGGGAATTGGACAAAAGTAGTCAAAAGGTATAAACTTCCAGTTATAAATAAGTACTAGCGATATAACATACAACATGATAAATATAATGAACACGGCTGTATGTTACCTATGAAAGTGGTTAAGAGAGTAAATCCTAAAAGTTCTCATCACAAGGAAAAACACTTTTTTCTATTTAATTTTGTATCTATATGAGACGATGGATGTTCACTAAACTTATTGTGGAAATCATGTCATGATGTATGTAATTATGGGGTACACCTTAAACTTAAAATTGCTGTGTCAATTAGATCTCAATAAAACTTGAAGAAAAAATAAAATTAATAAGATCTAAGCGTGCTTGTATGCTTCAGGAGAGAGAGAAAAGAAACAGAGAGATTGACAGAGACTTTATCCTGATAGAACTAATTTCCTGAAGAGAAAGGAAGGAATGGGAACTAAAACACAACTAGAGGGATTTGGTTTTGATGTCCTCTAACGACATCGTAATAATATTAATGCTTATTACTATGTGCCAAGCATTGTTCCAGGCACTTCAGATGTATTACCTGAATTAGGACTGGATGGAGATAATGAACTTGGAAATGAAGAGTTGAAAGAATGTGCACCTGAAAATCAAAATGATCACTGTGAATATGAATAGGAAGATAAAATTATGTACTGATAATCTGCTAAAAAAGAAAGAAAAGATGGTGTAGGCAGCCTAAAAAGAGGTGGTTTGAGGACTAGGAGAGGGAGTTGACCAGAAACATATAAAAGTATTTCTGAACAGTAATTCAAGTGACTGTGTCATTTTCTCCAGCAGTGCTCAGATACACTGGTGTCAGAGCTCAGAGCCAGACTATACTGACCCAGGGTTGGACGTTTATAAGCAGAGTAGGATTGAAAGACAAGAGTTCAGGAAGTTGACAGCACTGGCAGAGGGTGGTTAAGTGATGCTCTGGGTTAGGTTAGACATGAAATGAAGTGAAGCCAGGAGGGGGATAATAATAGGAAAAAAGAAAGTAAAAAGGTAGTGATAGAACAATTACAGACAGAGTCCATTGAGTCTCTCTCCTACTCCCTTCTGAGTGTACCATCAAGGCAGCAGGTTGCCACAACTCATGAAAGCCACCAGAACAGTAAGCTCTGTCATCTTCAGGTTCAGGGGTTTCTCCACGGAGCAGAGTCCTAGGAAAGGATAAAATCCTTGCTACTCAAAGTGTACTTGACTGACCAGCATCACTAACATCACTCAGGAGATGGTCAGAAATGCAGAATCTTGGGTTCCACTCCAAAACGGAATCAGAATCTGCTTTCTAAAACAGAATCTCTGGGCTTCCCTGGTGGCGCAGTGGTTGAGAGTCCGCCTGCCGATGAAGGGGACACGGGTTCGTGCCCCGGTCCGGCAAGATCCCACATGCCACGGAAAGGCTGGGCCCGTGAGCCATGGCCGCTGAGCCTGCGCGTCCGGAGCCTGTGCTCCGCAACCGGAGAGGCCACAGCAGTGAGAGGCCCGCGTGCCGAAAAACAAACAAACAAAAAAACCCCCAGAATCTCCAAGTGACTCATATATACATTAAGTTTAAGAAACACTGGGATAAACAGATGAGAGTGTAGCTTCACCCTTGGTTTATTTGTGCTGAGCGTGATACGCTAGGGGAAACAAGGAGCAAACATCCTGCCTGAGATGTTCCTGTTCTTGAGATCCCAGACTATTGAGTATTCCCTTTTTAATGCATAATTTAAATCCTTTCTCAAATGACTCCTTACGCCCTTCACAAACTGCTCCCTAATTCCACCCCGGACCCCAGGTGCTCTCATATCTGAACATCACAGTATCCTATGAGATAAACTATAAGCTTCCTTTTAGTTTTAAAATTATTTGATTTTATGTATCATAGCCAAATTTCCTGTGCACAGAAAAATTACCAGAAAATCAGCCCAAGCGAAATGAAATTCAGTTAGTGACAAAAATAATCCCCAGAAGCATTCGGCAGTTAGCTACACACACGCACACACCCCATCTGCTGTTGGGTCAGCTTTAGAGGGTGCTACCGTGTCTTTCTAACTCCTAACAGACACTGTTTTGAAGCTGCTATACGTGATTGTGAATGGTTTTTGAGCTGCTTTTTTACCCCCCTTTTTGTGCAAAACCAAACCGAAATTCATCTAAATGAATTAAGTCACTTGAGGGAGTCTGAGTGGAAGCTTGAGCGAATTTGCCTCCACATGTTAATGTGGAACCAACTTCCAAAGACGTGGAGGAGATTCTGAGGAGTAAGGCAAGTCAGCGATAAACGGATCACGCAGATACCTATCGGGAGCATCAGTGTTCATGGAAACATTTGGTAACGTTAAAGACTAACGATGCTTTTTGTGATTCAGGCTTTCATCTTATACCAAGACCAGAATCTCGTCGACTTGCTGGTGGTTTTTTAAGAGTCCGTGCTTTTAAGCGCTGTTAACCTACTGGGCCGGCGTCGGCGGTCAAAGAGGGGGAGAAAAAGCCATTTGTTCCCTGTTTAAGCTAACTGGTCCAGAGAGCTGTGAATGTGCTCCGCCACCGCTGGGAGAACCGAAATCGCGGAGGCCTGAGGCGTTTCAAAATTGAACGGTTAGGGTTTTTAAGCTGCGCAGGAGAGGTGTTCGCGACGTGACGGCTGATGGTCTCCGGGCTCTGATGTCCCCCCTCCCGGTTGGCTCACCACCATTAATCGCCTCCTCGTCTCCAGGTTAGCGCTCCCGACGCCCACCCCCAGCCCTTCCCACTCCTCGCTTGCAGGACCCCGCGCTCCGCCCATCCCTCGCTAGTACCCCCCCGGTCCCCACTTCTTTCCCTCCAGCCAGCCTCTCATTGCCCTTCCCTCCCCTTTCTCCTTTTCCTTTTCCTCGCGCCCTTCCCTCTCTCCCCTCACCCTCCAACCCAGCCCACTTCGGTTTCTCCCTTCTCGGCCCTCTCATTTGCGCTCCCACAGCAAACGACGCCTCCCCCCTCTGCAGGCTAGACGCCTGGCGGGAGTTGCGCCGAGAGGCTACGCGCAGGCGCACTGCGCGGAGGGCCCGCGGGCTGGCCGGGCATCCACGCAGGCGCGCGGTGCTCGGACTTAGCTTCCCGGCGGGCAGCCGGGCGTTCTTTGGCTCCCTGAGTCAGGGCTAGGGGTCCCGCGGCGGCGGCGGCGGCGGCAGCAGCACCATGTTCCTCCACTCCGTCAATCTCTGGAACCTGGCGTTTTATGCCCTCATGGTCTTCATGGCGACCCTGGGGTTGTGGGACGTCTTCTTCGGCTTTGAGGAAAACAAGTGCAGTATGAGCTACATGTTTGAGTA
The DNA here is from genome assembly GCF_964341445.2 of Mesoplodon mirus. Taxonomy (NCBI): domain Eukaryota; kingdom Metazoa; phylum Chordata; class Mammalia; order Artiodactyla; family Ziphiidae; genus Mesoplodon; species Mesoplodon mirus. The sequence goes on from NC_138984.1 coordinate 39,072,586, forward strand.
TCCGGAGTATCAGGTGAGGTTTCGCCCTCCCTTCGCTGGGCGCTCCGAGGCTCGGGCCCCTCCAGCCTGGTCCTTCTGTGTGTTTCCCCTGCGTCGGCTCCCCGCCCCTCTCCTGCCCCCTTAGCCCAACCTTGTCCCCGCTTGCTTCGCCCCGGAGGACTCCGCAGCCCCCCGCGGCCCCTTTTTCCTGCCCTTTGTGTCCTCTCTTCACGGTGGGGTGTTTGATAGATGGTTCCCCGAGCATGCTCCCCGCCCCCCTCGAGGTTGCTCCCCGGTTCCTTCGCGGTCCCAAATCCCAAGCACAGGCTCATCAGGAGGGCCGGGCCCAACGCCCCTCATCCCCAGAGACGCAGCTCCAGTCCCTCTCCCCAAACCCAGACCCCATCCTCCCCGCCTCCCTGCCTTAACAGGTGCCCCGGGCACTCCTTTGCTTCCCACGCACCGAAATTCTTCCCCTCCCGCCCAGGGGTTTGCGTGTCAGCTCTCGCTTTTCTAGAAAGGAACCGAGCTTCTGCAGAGCGTGTACAGTTCCCAGGGTTGCCGTAGAGACTTCAGGGGTTTACGTCTGAAAGGCTAACCTGATGAGTAAATAAATGGGGAACTAGCGCAGTTGTCTCCTGTGAAGGTTTTGCGGAGCCCTCTTGTTTTGTAGGTCGTGGGTCGGTGCGTGTGCATGCATCCTGTGTTGATGCGTGTCGCCCCTTACCAGTTGCATACGAAATCTATTTCATGGTGTTATTTTTGTTTTCTCAACTGTGTTTGCAATTGAAGAGAGACCCGGCCCTTCTTCCTCTTCCTCTCTCCGCCGCCACCTCTTTCGTTCCGTTTTGGATATTTTCAGTCACAGTTGCTTTATCAGTTCAGCATAGTAGACGCTAGAATTTCATTCATGACCAGCTGTAAAAAGAGATGGTGACAAATTGCACAACCGTCCAAAGAAATTTCTTCCGAATGATCCTTTTCTTTATAAATGCATCTCCTAATTATGGAATATGTATTGTAATGATAACTCCCTACCTTAGAAGTATATGTACTATAATACATATTGATACAATGCATTTAAAACCATAGCAGATTTATTCTTTGAGGTGAAGGATGCAGATCCTGATTGTTTCCGTGTACAGGTCATTATGAAGGAGCATATTATTTGATTATCCTGCTAGTATTTAGATCTTAAAACTACTTAAGGTTTAAATTGCTGAACAGCCTCCTTTCCCATGGGCAAAATTCGAATTTAGATTTCATTTGTTTTGAGATATTTACCTTGGTTTTGCATCAGTGCTTTTAAGGAAGTGGAAGCATTTGATATCAGCTTCTATTGAAGGAGCACATTTTAACATGTTACAGTTGTCTCTTAATTTCTAAATGAATATGCTGGTTTATGTTTATCAGAGGCCACATATAGTTAATTATAGTTAAATATATGGGCTTTTAGTTTAGATTTTTTTAAAAAAATAGAGCCCTTATAGTCTCCTTTCATTTTTCTATGGTTTAATCATTAGGAAACTCCCAATAGATTGAAGTAGGTCACTTTAGTTTTGTACTGCATTGAAGAGTTTGGTTAAAATAAAATCATTTTGGAACAATACAGTACTAATTCCCATTTATTTTTGGATTACCCACAATTATTGAAACTATTTTAATATTTGCAGTAGTAGAAATCACTTAGTGTTGGGAACAAAGCATATGGACCTCACAGATATATTTCGTGCCTCATAAAATTGACTGGAAAGACACAGAAAATAAGTGTAGCTAATGCAAAAGAGCTATTTGGGTTTTTTGGTGTTGTTAGGTAGTCTTATTTAGTTATTTTTGCTGTTTTGAGGTTTTACACTTCTGTTAATAATATGTTAGCACAATAATATTACAGTGGCAGGAGTTTTTGATACATATTTTCAGTAAATTTTTATTTTTATGATGTAAAAAGCGTTTATTCACTACAGTATTTGTCTTTGACTCTTAGTCTTTTTATTGTGCACACTAGGTTGCGTTATTTTAAAAATACAGTTAAAAGCTGCCTACAGAAATGATTCATTTTGAATATAATGTGAGCTTTCTGGATAATTGGGGTCAGCCAATTAAGAACCAATGGTTTGTAAAAAGTGTTCTAAACATTTTTTATATTGCTTTTAATTATATTTTATAGTAAGCTCCAATTGTTCACAGGTTGATATTCAGCATATGGGATGTCCTGGTTGTTGGGTTTTCTTCTCTTTCTTGATGATTTTCTTCTTTTTTATTGCTCGTTTGCATACTCTTTAGCGGAATTTTAGAGGCACTTGAAAGGTTAGTTGAAACATGCTCAATTTTATTCTCCATTTTAAAAATAAAATGTGGGACAGGAATTTGAAACTCTGAAAAAATTGTTTTGAATTTTAAATTGTTTGAGTATCTTTATTAATCCTCTACCTTTAGTTTTCCTAGATTCGCTTATTCAGAGTTAATTGAACATCTCACACACCTACCAAGCAAAATACACGCTATCCTTTAAAGCTTCTTGTATTATGACAGCAAGGCAGAGCTTGTATTTGGTAGCAAACAGTTTTAGACAAATTGTAGAATTCGATAAGAAAACATCTGTGTTGTGTTTTTTCATGCAACAGTTTGTTTGGCTCTCTTTAGATATGTGACCTGACAATTGCTCTCTGAAAGGAAATGTTGATATTGGGAAATATGACTCATATATTTTGTTATTAAGTGTGAGTTTATTTAGCATATAATTTATTTAATGACTTCTCTGTGTAGATATATTCTAGATCCTAGGTATGGGTGAGAGGGAATTAGAGATGAATCACATCTTGTGCCTTTAAATTCATGTTTTTAAAATATAATGGGGGAGACAGGAGTGAAATGGATAAGTAAAATATAATGTGTTAAATGTTATAATTTCACTGTAAGAGAGTGTGTACGAGGCTCTTCACAGAAGAGAGCAGCCGTGTTCATCTTGGGTAGTCAAAGGCTATCGAGAAGAGGTTGTGCACTGGGCAGTGGAGGGTATGTCTACAGTTCACAAGGTGCAGAAACAAGAAAATTGCAGGAATAAAGAACAGCATTTGTGAAGGTGGGAATACCAGGATACATTCCATAAGTAGTATTTATAGTATGTTATCATTTATGTAGAAAGGAGAAATAACCTAAAACAAATATGCCTATATTTGTATATATGTAAAATACTGGTATTTCTGGAAGCACAAACTGCTAACATTGGTTACCTTCTGGGTAAGGAACTGGATGGCTAATGAACCAGGGGTAGGAGAGCCTTTTCAGTATATACTCTGTTGAATCTTGAATTTTGGAACATATTAAAAAATTTAAAATGTGGCATGTATAAATTATAAGGAAGTAGGTAAGAATAATTAGAGCAAGGTTATAAAGGACCTGTTTCTTAAGTGTTTATCATCTGTGTATGCAGTGAGAAAACACATAAGGTGTATGTCTTAACAAGGTTATTTCTTGACAGCAGTATGGATTGTTAAATTTTGCGGGGGGGAGGGTTCTCATTTAAAATAATCAATATAAAATAATTTAAAATATATTGGAGTCCTGTTACTATAAATGTGTTTTTAAAAACCCCTTGACCCTTTTCTGTATCTTTCATCATTATCCTTTTTGTATGCCTACATCTTTTCTGTCCTCAATCTAGTCAATACCCTTCCTGTCTTTTCCTGCCACTCACTCCCAACTTGAATTCTGTTGGAAATGCAACTTTGCCATTGCCTACAACTCCTACTTTTTATTTTTGTTCTACCTCTTTTTTCCACCTTTATACTTTTTTCTACTCCACATTATATGCCTTCATTTTTTTTTTTTTTTGCGTTACGCGGGCCTCTCACTGTTGTGGCCTCTCCCATTGCGGAGCACAGGCTCCGGACGAGCAGGCTCAGCGGCCATGGCTCACAGGCCCAGCCACTCCACGGCATATGGGATCTTCCCGGGACCGGGGCACAAACCCGCGTCCCCTGCATCGGCAGGCGGGCTCTCAACCACTGTGCCACCAGGGAAGCCCTGCCTTCATATTTTTAAATGTACATTGTCTCACTATAAAATTGCCTTTATAATAGTAGATTATGAAATATATCAAGTAATATTCTTTTGCTTGTTTTTCTGTCTCCAGAGAATTAAATATTTCTTTTTCTATATATTTGATAGTTCCTGTTCTTCTGAGTTAATTTTCAAGTAGTTCAAAACTTTTTTAGTTACTGTCCTGAAAAGAATAGTGATCTAATACACATGTACTGCTATATCAAATGGTGTACTAAATTGAGAGGAGTTAAGATAACCGTTCCCTTTTTCTCTCATATTTTCTTTTTGCTTAATTTGTACCTAAAGAAATAAAATATTATATCATTTTTATTTTTGATTATTTACTATGCATAATTAATATTGGGACTAATTTGAGTTGAAGTACATGTTCACATATAAAGCAAATAGTAGGGTTGGTATCTCTGTATTTTGAATATTTGAGGAGATGAAGTTGCTAGTATCTTAAACAATAAGGTCACAATCTCTAAAGATGTTTTCATGGTGTTATTGGCACAGATTGTTTATGGTACTATCCTCAAAGGAATATTCAGGAATTTGCATGAATGATCAGAATTATGCTTTCTGGAACAGTGATTTTTTTCAGTAGTCATTATCCATTTACAATTTTCAAAATTCATTCAGTAGTTAAAATTTTTACCAAGCACGTGTAATTACTGCCAGATCATTAAATCTATTGATGTCTACTTAAATAAAATCTACTGTTCAATGTAACTGGTTTCATTTTTAACAGTCTCCATCCCTTCGGGGGAAAAAAGAAGAAGAGCTTATACTTTACTCCCACTTTTGTAGATGCCTACCTTTTGGGGATGACATTAAGACTTCATTTGTATTTTGCTGAAAGAAATGTTATGTGAATTACTGGCTCATTTGGTATACAGTAATGTGAATTGCAGAGTAGTCTTAGGCTTGCTGATAAACCATGCACCAAGTCCATGAAAACTGAAACAGATGCTAATTCACTGGAATGTTCATGGTGAGAAGAGTGTACATGTCTCAACCAAGACATGGCTGTAAGGTTCAGATTAATTTGTTAAGCACATTGTAGGTCGAGCATATTAAGTTGAGAGGTCAGAAAGCTGCATTATAAAACAAACTTACTTTCCTTTGAATGATGTAACAGCTTGGAGTATATAGTTATATATAGGCCTGAGTGAAAGGAGAGAGACCTTACAAACAGTTTAAAATAGCAAAAAAGAATTCATTTGATAATGGAAAGCTTTTATCATTTCTAAGTATAATTGATAACCGATACTAAATTAAATACATTTTCAATTATGTTAACATGGAACTTGCTGACATAAACCAGTGTTTTTCTCTTGCCAGTAGCTATTCTGAGTAATTTGTATTTATTAGAATTTCAAGTAGTCCCATTTTATGCTTTCTTGAAGACTACATGGTTTAAAGCTCACATAATCCAAGACTGAGTCTTCATATGTGTGAACTAAAAGTAGAACTTGTGCATTAAGTGTAGTTTTATCATCAGTAATATTTTTATATTGTACTATTTCAAATTCAGAATTGGGTACGGTGAGACTGAATTGTATTAGTAAAACTGATTAAAGTGAAGTTGCTTTTTTTTCCCTATAGAAAATAGAACTTCCAAAGAAACTGGCAAAACGCTATCCTGCATATGAATTATATCTTTATGGAGAAGGATCCTATGCTGAAGAACACAAAGTTCTCCCTTTAACGGGTATTCCTGTTCTCTTTCTTCCCGGTAATGCTGGAAGTTATAAGCAGGGTAAGTGTTGCAGTTGTTCAGTCAGAGACGAAAATGAGTCCAACACACGAGATGTATGCGTTAAAGCACAGTGGTAGAGGGCTGTTGCTCACTCAGGCAAAACAGCAAAGCCCTCAGTCCACTATGGCGTATTTATTTAAGCTTTATCTTATATCTATTATACTTTGTGTAATTAAAAGCACATTTTAAGAGCTAGATATACTTTACTTATAACTTTATCTAATACAAAGAGTTCTATTTAGCGCAGGCTGTGCCTTCCTTGAACATCTAATCAGTGCACCTCCTTATTTCCTTATGTTCCCGATTATACCGAGGACATGCATGGGTCAGTGCCCAGAACAATCAGTACTGCTTGCAGTCCTGAAACATTCGCACGCACCCAGCTTGCTAGGTGAACCGATTCTTGGGCCACGTCTCTTCCCATGTCCTCAGTTACCCTTCTACAGTAAGTCTCAAAAGTAAATTTTGAAAGCTGTGAAATTCAATTGAAGAATTTATCAGACATGTACTCTGTGTTAGGTATTATGCTAGGTATACTGGGAGACACAAATATATGACATTTTGTCTGAGAGAAGTACATGTGAGAAGTACACAAAAAAGAATAGCTGCAAGGCACTTTGCAGAGAGTAAGTCAGAGAAGATAAGATGGAGTGGAATGATAAATAGATGATATAGGGATTCAGGAATCAGCAGAAGAAAGAGGTTTATGTTAGAAGTGGAGGGTACAGAAAACAGAACCTAAAGCATTGATTAGAGAAGTAAATCAGTGGTTTATGTTATTGCTGAACAAGAGAGGAGACCGGTTTCTTTGTTTTGGAGCTATTTAAATTAGATCTAGAAATACTGAGGGAAACACAGAAAGGTGGGGGTAGGGAAGTTATGTGTACAGATTCCAAATTGAAATATAGCAGTTATTTTTGGCCTAACAGTCAGGCAATCTAGAAGTAATTTCAGCTAAAACCTGCTCTTTTTTTGTTGTTATTAAATGGTGTATTCTTTTGTACAATGAGAATAGAATTATTTCAACATTTAGTATAATTACTTAACATGTTTATCTATTTAGCTAGCAAATATTTATGGGGTACCTACCATGAGCCAGGCAGTATTCTAGATATTCTAGATATTAGTATGCCAGTAATATTAAAAGTTAGAAAGAAAAATAAACCAGAGTAAGGGATAAAGGATAAACAGGGTCAGGAGGTGGCTAGTTTAGATGAAGTGGCCAGGGAAGGCCAGTATGAGGAGATGACATTTTGAGCCGAGGCTTGAATGTAGCAAGGGACTGAGATATGTGACTATTTGGGGAAGACCTGGAGGCAGGAACGTGCTTGGTGCGTTCAAGGCCACTGACACTAGAGAAAGTGAAAACAGATGAGGATGGAAAAGTAGCCATAGGCTATGTCATAAAAGCTGTGGAAGAGACTTAGAATTTTGATCTAAGTGTGATGGGAAACTATTGGAGGGTTTGGGTAGGAAATGATATACTCTGATTTTTTAATTTAATCATTGTGTTTGAAGTATAACACATATACAGAGAAATGCATAGAATATGGCTATTAGGTTAAAATGATTATAAAGTGAGTACCCATGGAACCAAAACCCAAGTCAAGAAGTAGAAGGTTGCCAGCACCCTGGAAGCCTCCTGTGTGCCCCTTCCTGATTAAAACTCCCTCCCTTCCTAACTTTAAGGTAGTTATTTTCTTGACTTTCTTTATAGTTTTAGCATCTAATTATGCATCTCTAATACAGTCTACTTGTTTGGGGCTATTTTTAAACGTCGCACTATAAATATAATCACTCAGTATGCATTGTTCTGTGTCTGGCTTCTTCCACCTAACATGGGGTTTTTGTTTTTTTATCTAGTAAAAATAACTTTTACTGTTTTTATTATCATCTTAGATTTTTTTTAAATTGAAGTATAGTTGATTTACAATGTTGTGTTAGTTTCAGTTATACAGCAAAGTGATTCAGTTCTCTCTCTCTATATATATATGCACGCATATGTATATTAGTGCTTTCTAGGAATTAGGAGGAGAAGAGGAATGAGGAGTAACTGCTAATGAGTTCAGGGTTTTCTTTCTGGGGTGATTAAAAAATGTCTAAAGTTAGATTGCAGAAATGGTTGACTATACAAAATATCATTGAATTGTACACTTTACACAATGAGTTGTATAGTGCTTGAGTTATATATGTTAAAAAAAAAAGGAGTGGCAAACAGCTATTTTGTTTGCTAAACCCAAAACCTAGAGAGTACAAATGCAGGAAATGGGAATTGCATTTGAAATTAAGAGACCAGCAACTTAAAAAAAAAAGTTGTGTATATATGTAGACTACTTTATCAAAACCTAAAACAGTGGAAGCACAGAGACCATTTAGGAAACTGTTAGAGTAGTTCAGGCAAGAGATGATGGTGCTTGGATTAGGACTGTGGTGGTGGAGATGGTGAGAAGCCTTGCTAGGGGATATATTTAGAAGGTAGAGCATGACAGGATTTACTAATGATTGGGTGTCATGTGTAAGAAAAAGAGGCAAATTATGCATGAGTATTTACACCACTGTGATGAGCTGTAATGAGCAGACGTTTCTTGTAGGAATTTTCTCATTCTTAAAATCCTGAAGTGTGACAAAATTCCTATTTCTTATTCTTCAAGGAATTCTTCCTTCCCTTTTAGCTATTGTTGCCCCTACTGAAGGGGAAGCAGGTAGAGAATGAATGAACCATTCACGTTATACTTAACTTAAAAAAATTTACAGGACAAGACACACAATTGCTAAGTTGGTTTGTTTTTCTAAATTGCTGTTGTTAAGGATGTCACCCTGAAATAGGTTGTATTCAGAATGTGGGATAAAGTTAGTTGTTAAGAGACTTTGAAGCAAGAATAGATGAAACTTTAAAAATTTTTGTTTAATGTGCACTTCACCTTTTTCCTCTGCAGTTCGTTCTATTGGCTCTATTGCACTTAGAAAAGCTGAAGACATTGACTTCAAGTACCACTTTGACTTCTTTAGTGTGAATTTCAATGAAGAACTGGTGGCATTCTATGGTGGAAGTCTTCAGAAGCAGACCAAGTTTGTGCATGAATGCATTAAAACAATTCTCAAGCTCTATAAGGTACGAGATAATCATACAATTCAATAGTGATCAACCTATTGGATTTTTTTTTTTTTTTGGTTAAAGGGACTCAGCATATTTTAAATTATTTATTTGTTTGTATGGAAGTTGAAGCAAAGGTGGCACAAAGGTATTTTGTGTGGGACTCTGTCGTTTTGAACTCAGTGGTGGGTTTTGAAGTTCAAATTCAATTTACAAGAAATCTTTCTTGTGAATTTTGGAAAAAAATTTTTCTTACTTTATGTATAAATTAGGAGTGCAGTGCATTTCCTAAAGCCATTAGTATGGATTTCTGCTTCTAGTTTTGGCTAAATAACTGGTACTAGAGTAGACTACTTCCATATGTAAACAACTATAAAACTAGCCAATGTATCTGAAGCACATGTTTTCAGGTGTTGGGCAACCAAGTGGTAAAGGACTGTGACCACTGAAAGAGGGGAAACGTGAGGTGAGCTCCGTGAGTGTCCGGCTTTCTGCCTGGAAGCATTTTCCAGACCATGGGGTAAATTTTTAGAGGTCAAGAATAGCAAATTGATATCACTAAGCTGAAGAAGGCAGAGATTGGAATTTGGGACTACTGAAATGGCTAGATTTGTGGTCAGGTAGGAGAAAGAAGAGAACTAGGCAGAGATGCGAGCTCTAGAAATTTGAATCTTTCAGTCTTTGAGTGCTATGCTACGTATGCACAGGGCAAGAGGCTACAAGGCAATAGCATACCAAGGAGGAAGTGGTGGGGTATGTCTACTTCAGGTGCAAGGAATAAGGGGGAATATGTGTCCCTAGAGAAATTTAAAAGAGCAGTACAACAGACTCAAATTCATCTGTGCCAGCAATTCTAAACAGCGTCAGGGATAATTCTACTACCTACTAGGATAAGTCATTTCCTCCCTTGGTATACCATTGTGCAAGTCCTGGCAAAAACAGCTCATGGAGAATTGTGCATTGAATTGAGATTTGAGAGGCCACATGGTGCCCAGGAGTTCTGACCCGCTAGTTAGAAAGACTTACTTGAACATTGGGCATTCATTTGAGACCCAAGAAAGGACACGATTTAGGAATAGAGCTACTCTAGCCCTAAAGTAAGAGCTACTCTAGGATCCACCTTAACAGTGCTTCCATATAAGCCTCAAAAACATCAAAGTTAAGGATTTAGAATAAAAGATGCAAACAACAAGGGAACAGATGAGGGAGCTCAGTAGAGACATGGAAACTATTTAAAAAGAAAAAGGACAGGGACTTCCCTGGTGGTGCAATCGTTTGGAGTCTGCCTGCCAATGAAGGGAACATGGGTTCAAGCCCTGGTCAGGGAAGATCCCACGTGCCACGGAGCAACTAAGCCCGTGTGCCACTACTACTGAAGCCCGTGCCCCTAGAGCCCGTGCTCCACAATGAGAAGCCCATGCACCTCAACGAAGAGTAGCCCTGCTCGCCACAACTAGAAAAGGCCTGCGTGCAGCAACGGAGACCCAATGCAGCCATAAATAAATAAATAAATAAATAGATAGATAGATAGATAGATAGATAGATAGATAGATAGATAGATAGATAGATAAATGAATGAATGAATGAATGAAGAAAGAAAGAAAGAAAGAAAGAATAAAAAGGAAAAATTGAGAACTGAAACAATAAAACAGAAATGAAAAATTCAGTACATAGGCTTTAAGCAGGTTGAACACTGCAGAACAAGAGATCATTGAATTTGAAGACAGGACAGTTAAAAACTATCCAAAATATGAAGCACAGAGGATAAAAGGATGGAAAGGACAGAGCCTCAGGAATCTGGGGGACAATACTAAGTAGGCTAACATATACATACCTGGAACCCCAGAAGAAGAAGAGAGAGAAATATAAGAGGAAAAAATATTCAAAGGACTGAAGGCCCCAAATTTACAATTCTGATTAAAATTTTCAACCGACAAATCAAGAAGGTCAATGGATGTCAAACAGGATAAACACAGAATCACACCCAAGTTTATCCTAGTCATATTGTTCAAAACCAAAGTAAAGAGAAAATCTTAAAAGCAGCCAGAGAAAAAAAGGCTCTTTACCTACAGGTAAAACAATAAAAATTATCGCTGGTCTCCATCAGAAATAATGAAAGCCCAAAACAATAGAACAGCATCTTAAAGGTTTTTGGAGGATGATGGGATGGGAGGGAACTCTCAACTTAAAACTGCATATCTAGCAAAAAGGAGGGCAAAATAAAGACATTGTCAGAGTAACAAAAACTGGCAGTTTTGTGATTAGTAGAAGGAAAGAGGGAAATAAAAAATTCCCGTTAGGTGAACAGCACAGTAATAATTGCTACAGACAAGATTCATCATGGGTGCTAAAATGAGTAGGTGAAAGTTTGAGGAGGAAAAGGATATTCACATGGTTTCACGGTATCTTTTCTAAAATATTTATTACCTACAGAGGGAAAGAACTTCACAGTGAGAAACCTGGTAGACATCATCTTAACCAAGATTAACATTACCAGTAATAAGACATATTGATATCATGAATCTCCTGACATGATGCACCATAGTTTCTGTGGCATTATTGTCAAAAATGCATAACCTCATTCTAATCATGGGAAAACTTCAGACAAACCGAAATCAAGAGACATGCTATAAAATAACTAACCAGTACTCTTCAAAAGCATCAAGGTCATAAAAAATAAGGAAAGACTGAAGAACTGTTACAGATTAGAGGAGACTAAGGAGAAATAACAATAAATGCAAGGTGGGATGCTGGATGGAACCCTGAAATGGAAAAAGTACATTAGTGGGAAAACTGGTGAAACTTAGATTAGGTCTGCAGTCAATTCTGTTGCTGCACCAATGTTAATTTCTTGATTTTGATAATTGTAGTATGGTTATATTAAATGTTAACATTGCAGGAAACTGGATGGGAGGTATATGGGAACTCTCTGTGCTATTTTTCCAACTTTCCTCTAATTGGTTCATAATTAAAAGGTTAAAAAGTTTATTTTCAGTAATGAATTCCTTATGAGGTTTATAATTTATTTAGAAGGAAAATATATACTAATGGTGAAAAGGATGGGAAGAGGAGTACATAGAATTATTCCACTGCAGTAAGAAGTATAATATTAATTCATGGTAGATAAGTTAAGGCTGCATATTGTAATTTCTAGAGTAACAACAATAAAAAAGCAGATGTAGCTAACAGCAAATGGAGGAGAAATACAGGTATACCTCAGAGATATTGCAGGTTCGGTTCCAGACTGCTGCAATAAAGCAGATAAGACCTAAATATAAGGCCAGACACTATAAAACTCTTAGAGGAAAACATAGGAAGAACACTCCTTGACATAAATCACAGCAAGATCCTTTTTGACCCACCTTCTAGAGAAATGGAAATTTAAAAAATGAACAAATGGGACTTAATGAAACTTAAAAGCTTTTGCACAGCAAAGGAAACCATAAACAAGACAAAAAGACCACCCTCAGAATGGGAGAAGATATTTGTAAATGAAGCAACTGACAAAGGATTAATCTCCAAAATATTCAAGCAGCTCATGCAGCTCAATATCAAAAAAACAAACAACCCAATCCAAAAATGGGCAGAAGATCTAAATAGACATTTCTCCAAAGAAGATATACAGATTGCCAACAAACACATGAAAGGATCTCAGAATCACTAATCATTAGAGAAATGCAAATCAAAACTACAATGAGGTATCATCTCACACTGGTCAGAATGGCCATCATCAAAAAATCTACAAACAATAAATGCTGGAGAGGGTGTGGAGAAAAGGGAACACTCTTGCACTGTTAGTGGGAATGTAAATTGGTAGAGCCACTATGGAGAACAGTGTGGAGGTTCCTTAAAAAACTAAAAATAGAACTACCATACGACCCAGCAATCCCACTACTGGGCATATACCCTGAGAAAACCATAATTCAAAAACAGTCATGCACCACAATGTTCATTGCAGCACTATTTACAATAGCCAGGACATGGAAGCAACCTAGGTGTCCATCGACAGATGAATGGATAAAGAAGATGTGGTACATATATACAATGGAATATTACTCAGCCATAAAAAGAAATGAAATTGAGTTATTTTTAGTGAGGTGGATGGACCTAGAGTCTGTCATACAGAATGAAGTAAGTCAGAAAGAGAAAAACAAATACCGTATGCTAACACATATACATGGAATCTAAAAAAAAAAGAAAAAGGTTCTGAAGAACCTTGGGGCAGGACAGAAATAAGGACGCAGACATAGAGAATGGACTTGAGGACACAGGGAGGGGGAAGGGTAAGCTGGGACGAAGCGAGAGGGTAGCGTTGACATATATACACTACCAAGTGTAAAATAGATAGCTAGTGGGAAGCAGCTACATAGCACAGGGAGATCAGCTCAGTGCTTTGTGACCACCTAGACGGGTGGGATAGGGAGGGTGGGAGGGAGACACAAGAGGGAGGGGATACGGGGATATATGTATACATATAGCTGGTTTGCTTTGTTATACAGCAGAAACTAACACACCATTGTAAAGCAATTATACTCTAATAAAGATGTTAAAAAAAAAGCAGATGTCACAATAAAGCAAGTCTCATGAATTTTTTGGTTTCCCATTGCATATAAAACTTATGTTTACACTATACCATAATCTATTAAGTGTGCAATAGCATTATGTCTAAAAAAATGTACATACCTCAATTTTAAAGTATTGCTAAAAAATGCTGACCATCATTTGAGCCTTCATCAAGTTGTAGTAGTAACATTAGAGATCACGGATCACACAGCTCACCATAACAAATACAATAATAATGGAAAAGTTTGAAATATTGTGAGAATTGCCAAAAATGTGATATAAAGACAAAGTGAGCAAATACTGTTAGAAAATGGCACCAATAGATTGCTCAGTGCCGAGTTGCCACAAACCTTTGATTTGTAAAAAATGCAGTATCAGTGAAGTACAATAAAGTGAAGCACAATGAAATGAGGTATGCCTGTATTCAGTCTGAAAGGAGGAAAGAACAGAAAGACAGATGAGACAAACAGAAAACAGATGGCAAAGTGATAGAGTTCAATGCAACTATATCAATAATTACATTAATTGTAGATGGATTAAACACTCCAATTTAGAAGAAAGATCTTGTCAGACTGGATTAAAAAAGCAAGACCCACCGAACTATATCTAATCTGGATACTGGAAAGCAAAAGCCACTTTAAATGTCAAGATCCTGATAGATTAACAGTAAAAGAATGGAAAAAATATACATAGAAACACAGATCGTATAAAAGCTGACATGGCTATCTTAGTGTAGATTCTAGGACAAATGATATTACAGGGATAAAGAGGGACATTTCATGATAATAAGAGTCATCTCATCAACAAGGCAGAAGAATCTGAAGTGAGTGTGCACCTAATAACAGCTTCCAAATTCATGAAGCAGAATCTAACGAACTAAAGGGAAAAATAGGTAAATCCACATTTAGAGTTGACAATTTCAACAATCCTCTCTCAGTAATTGAGGAAATAACTAGAAAATCAGTAAAGTATGGAAGATTTGAACACTGTTAACCAGCTTAACCTGTTGACATTTATAGAACACACCCAACAAGTGTACAAACTGTGTTCTCTTTAAATGCACATGGAACATTTACTAAGGTATGCCATATGCTAAGCTGTAAAACAAGTCTCAATTTCAGAGGATTGAAATCATACAGCGTTTATTTTATGAATATAACAGAATTAAATTAGAAATCAACAAGAAAAAGATATCTGGAAAATCCTCAAATATTTGGAAATGACTTCTAGATAACCCAGAGGTCAAACAGAAAATCACAGGTAAAATTTGAAAGTGTTTTGAATTGAACTAAAATGAAAACACATCATCAGAATTTGTAAGGTTAAAGTAGAGTTAGAAGAAATATAGTTTTAAATGCTTTTATTAGGGACTTCCCTAGTGGCGCAGTCGTTAAGAATCCGCCTGCCAGTGCAGGGGACATGGGTTCAATCCCTGGTCCGGGAAGATCCCACATGCTGTGGAGCAACTAAGCCTGTGCGCCACAACTACTGAGCTTGTGCTCTAGAGCCCGCGAGCCACAACTCCTGAGCTCACATGCCTAGAGCCTGTGCTCCGCAACAAGAGAAGCCACTGCAATGAGAAGCCCATGCACCGTAACAAAGAGTAACCCCTGCTTGCCACAACTAGAGAAAGCCCGCGCACAGCAGTGACGATCCAACACAGCCAAAAACAAATAAACAAATAAATAAATAAATGCTTTTATTATAAAAGAACAAGCTTTAAAAGCAATCATCTCATCTTCCAACTTAAGAAGCTAGAGAAAGGAGAACAAAGTAAACTCAAAGTAAGTAGAAATAAGGTAACAATAAAGATGAGAATGGGAATCAGCTAAATAGAAAACAGTCAAACAGTGGAGAAAAATTGATACCAATGGCTGATTCTTTGAAAAGATGTGTAAAATCAAATTTTGCCTTTTATTTTAAATGATACGGAAAGCCACTGAAGAGGTTTTTGAACAAAAGAATGACATGTGGTTTTAACTGTCATTCGTTATGCTCTTGAGCATAAACTGAAGGGACGTAAAGGTAGAAGCAGAGAGACCAGTTAGGAAGCTATTGCAGTAATTCAGACAAATAATTGTGATTTGGATCAAGTTGATAGCAGTGGAGGTGATAAGAAATGGTCAGATTGGTGTAAATCTTAAAGGCAACAGGATTTGCTGGCACATCAGGTATGGAGGGGTAATGTGAGAGAAAAAGAAGAGTTAAGGATGACCCAAACTAGAAAAACTAAAAGGGTTGAATTATCATTAACCAGGATGGGGGGAAATGTAGGAGGAACAGATTTGAAGGATATTAAGAGTTTAGTTCTAGACAGGTTCTATTTAAGGTACATACTAGACATCCCAAGTGTAGCTAGCATGCAATTGGAGTTTAAGGTTAGAGTTCAGGAGAAGAGGTCCCGTCTGGAGATAATAACTTGAAGGTTGACAGCATTTGATAGAGCCATGAGACTGGATGAGATCACTAATGGATTCAAGATGTGAAAGAAGAGATCTAAGGACTGAGGTCTGAGTCACACCAGTATTAAGAGATGAGGGGAGATAAGAAGGAACCAGAAAGAGACTAAAAAGGAGCAGTCAGTGAGGTAAGGGGAGAACCAGAAGAGTATCTTGTCAAGGAAACCAAGCAAAGCATTTCAGAGAGGAAGAAGTGATCAACTATGTCAAATGCCATTGATAGGTCAAGTAAGATGAGGATTGAGAATTGATCATTAGATTCCTTGGTGATCAGATAGGAGCAGTTTTTAAAAAGTGTCGGGGAAGAGCCTGATCAGAGTGGGTTTAAGGGTGTATGAGAAATTGGAGACAGAGAGTACTGTGTAGACAACTGTTTTTGAAGAGTTGCACTGTAAAGAGGTATATAGAAAAAGATGTGGTCACTAAGGAAAAGTAAAAGCAAAAAGAGAGTTGTTTCTATTTTTTTTTTTTTTTTTTTTTTGCGGTACGCGGGCCTCTCACTGCCGTGGCTCCTCCCGTTGCAGAGCACAGGCTCCGGACGCACAGGCCCAGCAGCCATAGCTCATGGGACCAGCCGCTCTGCGGCATGTAAGATCTTCCCGAACCGGGGCATGAACCCGTGTCCCCTGCATCGGCAGGCGGACTCTCAACCACTGCGCCACCAGTGAAGCCCTGTTTCTATTTTTTAAGGGAGAGCAACAGTATATTTATATGCTAGTGAGAATGATCTAGCAGAGAGGGAGGAACAGTGATGCAAGAAGAAAGTGAGAAGAATTGCCAGAGCGATGTATTGTACTTGAGAAGGCCAAAGGGAATAGGTTTCAGAGCACATACGTAGGGTTTGGCTTTTGCTAAGATCAGGTATGTATTGGGGATCACCAGAACCATCCCCAGGCTCGATGTTCTCAAGGAGGACCCACAGGACTCAGCATATAGTTGTATTCATGGTTATGATTTATTACAGTGAAAGCAAAATCAGCAAAGAGAAAAGGTACATGGGGTGAAGTCCGGAGAAACCAGGTGCAAGCTTCCCAGTGTTCTCTTGCAGGAAAGTCACACTGGGTGTGTTTAATTCCTACAGCAACGATTGTGACATGTATGAAATGTCATCTACGAGAGAAGCTCATTAGAGACCCAGTGACCCAGGTTTTTTATTGAGGTCTGGTCACCTAGACACCCTGTGCCTCTGCCTTCTGTGTACCAAAATCC
Organism: Mesoplodon mirus; assembly: GCF_964341445.2. NCBI lineage: Eukaryota > Metazoa > Chordata > Mammalia > Artiodactyla > Ziphiidae > Mesoplodon > Mesoplodon mirus. The sequence goes on from NC_138984.1 coordinate 39,089,696, forward strand.
CTACTAGAAGTATGAAGGTGTTCAACATAAACCATGTTGTTTACAAAACAGTTCTAGAACGACGAGCTATTCCTATCATTTAGGAATGATGAGAACCCTCCCAAAATCTGTGGTCCCACATTGCAGCCCAGAGCCAACCTTGAATGCAGTCTGCTCTAAGGAGAGCAGTCTCGGGCCTATTCTGTTAACTCTGTTCTGCACGAGGCCCAATTTATTCATAGTAACAGGAGAAGAGGCATAGATGAAGGATCAGTGTGGACGGTGATGAGGAGAAGTTTGGTAGTAGAACTGAGGATACTATGTGGAGGCAGAAAAGATTTTTTAAAAAGAAAAACTTATTTTAAAAATATAATATGTAGGGCTTCCCTGGTGGCGCAGTGGTTGAGAGTCCGCCTGCCGATGCAGGGGACACGGGTTCGTGCCCCGGTCCGGGAAGATCCCACATGCTGTGGAGTGGCTGGGCCCGTGAGCCATGGTCGCTGAACCTGCGCGTCCGGAACCTGTGCTCCGCAACGGGAGAGGCCACAGTGGTGAGAGGCCCACGTACCGCAAAGAAAAAAAATATATATATATATATATATATAATATGTAATTGTCAGTGAATAGATGTTGTGGAATGCTGGCTTCTTTTTAAACCCAGGCACACAATAGAGAAATAATTTGATGAGATAGGATATATCAATATGATGAGGTAGTATATTGCTGTGGCAGTTGTAACTGTTCTGGCTTTTTTGTGCTATTTCCATTTTCAAATAAATGATTTGACTTTATATATCCTATGAAATCTAATATTCTGGTATACACCAAATATAATTACACCTCTTACATATAATATAACAAATGGTAAAAACATGATTTGCTAGACCAAGTGTTCTGATTTTGGTTCAGAAAATCAAAGCCTAGCTGTTAAAAATGTTTGCAAAACACAAAATATGTATACACTAATTACAAATATATGAAAATGTATTTCTGTATCTTATTATGAGTGGTTATATAAATCGTTTAATTTTCTTTTTTCTATGAAATTGCTCATATGTAGAGAGAAGTATTTAGTATATTTATTATGATATTAATCCTTAATCATGCCTTGGTGATTTTTGAAATAGGGTCAAGAATTTGCTCCAAAAAGTGTGGCAATAATTGGTCATTCTATGGGTGGCCTTGTTGCAAGAGCATTGCTTACGTTGAAAAATTTTAAGCAGGATCTGATCAATCTTCTTATTACACAAGCAACACCTCATGTTGCTCCTGTGATGCCATTAGATCGTTTCATTACAGGTGAGTACTGTTACATAAACACTAACTGACCTCCCCATTGTTGTTTAGGATTAAACAGATCCTTGTAGCTACTACTCCCTTTAGAGTATACTACAGGCTTATCCATGTGTGAAGCAGCTTAGGTTTAAATCAGCACCTCCAATTCTGAGCATCTCTTTTTGTGACTTTCAACTTAGGCTCATAACTGAAACTGCTGTTAATTTTCTCTCCCTTTTGCATCTTAACATGGAAAACATGTGTCTTATAACCCTTGGGCACTTGAGCTTCATTTTAGTTATTCTTGAGGATGACTCTTGGTCTCTTAAAGTGTGTTTATACTTCCTTTTTTTTGTTAACTCCTCTGGGTACTTCATTCAAAATAACCTTATATTTAAGTATAATAGTAGAAATGCCTTTTTTAAAAAAAAAAAAAGGTCTGCTAACACCTTATTGAATGAGGTAAGGTAGGATTGCTAATCTTTATAGAGCTCTTATTATATTTTGGATATTGTGGTAAGAACTTTACATGATTATTGTATCATTTGATCCTTATGGCAGTTCTTTGAGGTAGGTACCATTGTTATTGCCACGTTCATGGACAGAAAAAAGAGGCCAAGATAAAGTTCTTGCCCAAAGTCACATGGCAAGAAAATAGTGGTACTCCAGCAAGCTTGTTTCTGGGCCTGTACTTTTAACATTTACATATGCTGCCTCTGAATTGAGTTACATTATGATAACAGAGGAAATAAAATTATGGATAATACTGTAATGTTGCAGGGAATTTTGAGTGAACAGTAGGAGTTTATGATTGTTGTCATCTAATTAAATAGGGATAATGTCACAGAATAAGAATTAAATGCCTACTATCTCAACTTTTTATTAAAGTCAAATATGATCTTCACTGCTTTTTGGAATGCTGTATGTGTAGAAGAAAATCTTCAGAAAGAAATAATTATTTTTCCTAATCAGTAAATTTACACAACTTCTTACCCTATAAAATTTGCATTATCTTAATTGTGGTGAAAATTTTGTTTACAGATAAGTGAGACATATACCCTAGTGACTCCAAACCAAAGTAGTTTTCCAAAGCACCCATCTTAACATAACATTGCCAAGGAGTAACTTACTTGCTAGAATATCTGGTGCAGTAGCACTTAAAGAGAAGTTTGATTTTTTTCCTTATTACATTTAAAACTTTGCCTGTAGAACTCTTCTAATAAAAATTTTTCGTTTTACTATTGAAATTGGTTAAATATGCTTTACTGATTCTAATAATTATAAATTATTATTTATAATAGGTTTAGGAAAAAATTAAAGGTATAGACAAGTCATAATACTTGTCATCACAATTGAGAATTCTTTCTCTTACTGCATTTTATGTGGTGTATGTAGATGAGCCATGCAGGTTAAATTATAATTACTCAAAATGCACTTAAAAAATCTCTTTGAGGAAAGAACTGTCAAGAGAGTCAGGTTTACTGTTTTTGAAGGATACTGATGGTCTGTCTCTAAATGGCTTAGGCTGAAAATGCTTCTTAGGGTCAGGGAGCCTCTCCAGTAATTAGCAAGCTTCTATGCCATTTATTCTGTATTTATTTTTTATTGAATTAAGCCATAATTAGAATGAAAAAGCAAAAGTTCAAGGGTGGATTTTAAGTTTTTAGGAGACCCATATGACCTTCAGAAGTAGATTCCCTATTTATACTTGGTGGAAATACTGTCCTTAAATAGGGGAAAGGAAGCCTTGCACTGAGCTCTGTACTTCAGAGAGCCCTGCTCTTGTGTTGCCATTCCCCACAGGGTGTGGAGTGTACAGGCCAAGCAGCCTCCCCACTTACAGGCTGTACCTTTACTTCTGGACTATGATCCAGGTAGCCAGTCCTTCAGACTTTTCTTGCCCATATGCCTGAAGCCCACTTCCTTAGCCTCTTACTTGGATCTGTCCTGAGGACAGGTATATAGAATCCTGAACCTGAGTTATGGCCAAGGGGTGGCTCTGCATGAGGTACAGACAGAATTTTGATGTGCACAGGAGGTCTTTCTGATGCAGGATGGAATGTGGATGGGAAGAAGAAGAGAGCACAGTGATCTGTTCCCACTTTGCTGCAGATCTCCACAGCAATCTGTGGCCAGAGTTATGTTCTCCCTATGCTGCCATAATCCGGTGTCCAACTCTGAGGTGTCCTAGAATTCTTAATTTGAGCCTGGCCTTCCAGGTTATTTCAATGATATATTTGTCAAGGTAGGCAGAGAAAATACATTTGATTTAAGTTTGTTAGCTGGAATTTTGACTTTTAAGTATTTAGACATATGGCATGTATACCTCATTGGAACTCTTATCCCAAGCTCTGGAGATATTAGGAATGGGTCTGCTTTGTCTCAATCTAAGTGAATACTACTGAGATCTTTAATGAGAAGAGTTTGCTGTTCCAAAATGTTAAAAGCCATCAGTGGGATCAAATGCCAGGATAAAAAATGCAGTAAGTTTTGGTAATCAGAATAGGAAATGAGAACTCCCCTGCCCTGGCCTCAGATCTTCGACACTAAATTTTTCTCATCTTCCTTAGATAAAGTGGAAAAACTGTGTGCACCGCTTGTTACACTAAATGGGTAGAATCTTCTTAAGCATCAGATTTTCCGCAGCGGAGAGTCCCAAGACTAATGTGACTGTCATTGTCCTGATAGATTGTATTTTAAGAACTTAAATAGTACTTTGTTGGGCCTCCCTGGTGGCGCAGTGGTTGAGAGTCCGCCTGCCGATGCAGGGGATACAGGTTCGTGCCCCGGTCTGGGAGGATCCCATATGCCGCGGAGCGGCTGGGCCCGTGAGCCATGGCCGCTGGGCCTGCGCATCCGGAGCCTGTGCTCCGCAACGGGAGAGGCCACAACAGTGAGAGGCCCGCATACAGCAAAAAGAAAAAAAAAAAAAAAAAATAGTACTTTGTTTGGTCACCAGTACTACAGTGGCTGCAGTAGAGAGTTGCTAAGCCCTTATAAGCAGGGACACAGCCATAATTAGGAAGATCTATTGATATAACTCCTCAGCATAGTAAACTTATATTTTTGAAAGAATTTCGGGGGTTTCTTTCTATACTATGTGGCTCATAAACAAGCAGCATCCTTGTGGAATGTAGAGACCTGTTTGCTATGGACTTGTCAAAGCTAATAAAATTGGGTTATCTTTTTTCTTTATTGATACCTTTACTAACTCTTAATATTTGTACCCTGATGGGGAAAGTAGAGTATGTGTAAAGATACTGACTTTACCCAAAATAGAGAAATGTGGATGGCATTGCTTATAGACAATTCAGATGGCTTAAACAGGAATTCAGTTTAATATTAGTATTATAGATGGGTTATTGTTGCAGGGCATGGTTACTGATTTTTAATGTATGTCTTTTTTATTTCCCACCAGATTTTTATATGACTGTAAACAACTATTGGATTCTGAATGCTAGACACATAAATTTAACCACACTATCTGTAGCTGGAGGATTCCGGGATTACCAAGTTCGTTCAGGACTGACTTTTCTACCAAAATTAAGCCATCATACCAGTGCCTTATCTGTTGTGGTAATCTTTTTAAAGATTCTACTAAAGTAGTAACATGATGGACACAGTGGGGCATGAAAGGAGAAATGATATGTAATCGGTTAGAAATGATTCCTGAGTTGGTCTGGTATACTGTGTGTGTGCAAGTGTGCATGTGTATGTGTATGTGAATATGAGAGAGACAGGACATGAAACAATGAATGTGAATATTTGGGGAAGACAGAGGCATGGATACTTACATCCATGGAAGGTGAAAAGGATCTTAGAAACTTTGTGCAAATGACTCTTATTTATGAAGATGATTGTTTCTTGTTCAAAATAAGTGCCTATCCATTGATTAGAGTTTTAAGTATAAAAAAGTATGGGCTGAAGCCCAGGGGCTCCGGATGTATCTCAGTGGTATGCTGTATACAGTGGTAATGGAAGATCAAACATTTCACATACTCTTGAATTTTAAACTTGAATGAAAGTTTACTGGTTTTAAAATTTAAAAATTAGCTTTGATAGTATAGATAGAGCTCTGATTAATTAATTTGCTAATTATTCTTCCCTACTAGGACATCAAGTATTTGGTCTTTAACTGGGCTACACAGCTTCTGTAAAATAAGTTCAGGTTTCCTTTTAGGACTTATTTTTGTATGCTTAAACTTCGTCTTTAGTTAAGAGCTTAACTTTTAAATTCAGTATACATGTCATCTCCAAATATAACTTAATTTCTAAAAAGAAAATTTATAGCATTCCTTTTGCTTTTTAGATGATAGTTCTTTGTTTCATAGTTGTTCTCTTGATACTCCTTTGCTCAGTTCACCTACTGCTGTTCATTCAGTAAATAGGTATTACTGAATGCTTGCCATACACAGAACAAAAATTATTAAGCTCTTCTGCTGTTATCCACCATTTTCTTATAACTGAAGGAGTTGTGAGGTAGCCATAATAGCTTTGGAACTAATTAGTACTAATTTACTAATAGGTAAATCTCTCAAACCTCATCATCAGTAGGAATCTTGTTTTTTTTTTTTTTTTTTGCGGTACGCGGGCCTCTCACCGCTGTGGCCTCTCCCATTGCGGAGCACAGGCTCCGGACGCGCAGGCTCAGTGGCCATGGCTCACAGGCCCAGCTGCTCCGCGGCATGTGGGATCTTCCCTGACCAGGGCACGAACCCGTGTCCCCTGCATCGGCAGGCGGACTCTCAACCACTGCGCCACCAGGGAAGCCCCGCAACTACCTTTATAATGTGTGTTGACTTTCCTTTTTTCAGCTCTAACACAGATGCATTCATTAGACTGAATGAAAGTAAACTGGCTTTTGTCCTTGTTAATAGTAAATGATGTCTACTGTGAGTTCTTACTTTACTGAGCATCTAACCTTAATACCACAGTGAACTCTGGTTGTCTTAATTTTTTAAAGTAAGTTGCCAGCAGCAATTCCTAAATAAGATAGCTAATGCTTATAAGTTCATTAAGTAATCTATAGATTTTTTCAACTTTAGAGCCTCCAACCCAAATACACATTGATAGTTGCAGAGTACAATGGTGACAATGACTCAATGACTCCTTAGAAGTTATAAATACCTTTTTTTGTTACAAATACCTGTTTTTTTAAATTAAAGAGGCATAGGGCTTCCCTGGTGGCACAGTGGTTAAGAATCCACCTGCCAATGCAGGGGACGTGGGTTTGAGCCCTGGTCCAGGAAGATCCCACATGCCGCGGAGCAAGTAAGCCCGTGCGCCACAACTACTGAGCCTGCGCGCTAGAGCCCGCAAGCCACAACTACTGAGCCTGCGTGCTACAACTACTGAAGCCCGCACGCCTAGAGCCTGTGCTCCGCAACAAGAGAAGGCACTGCAATGAGAAGCCTGTGCACCACAACGAAGAGTAGCCCCCGCTTGCCGCAACTAGAGAAAGCCCATGCGCAGCAACAAAGACCCAATGGAGCCAAAAGAAAAATAAATTAATTAATTTATTTAAAAAAAACAAAAACAAAGAGGCATGTTAGGCCTCTAAATTTTCTTGCATACAGCATTGTTAGTTTCCTATTTTCATTTTGTTTTGACAGTTCTAGTGAGGGCATCTCATTGTGTCTTTGACAGTGTAGAGAGAGAGATGACATGAATAATAATATCAGATCTACTTAATGTTTCCCCATTGTATGTAAGATGCTGTTCACAGAGAGGTCATTACCCTGTATAAATAGAAGTCTCTAGTTCTTGGAGGGTGCTGTGCCACTGTTAGGAAGCCTTCTGAAAATAGTTATATTTTTTACTAGGCTTTTGCCCTTCTGTCTCTAACCAGTAGTATATATGCTAATCATCTAGGGATTTTTTTCCTAATAAGTCTGGACCCCACTTATAAAAGTCCGATTCGGTAGTTTTGTGATTAGGCATATTTATTTTGAAAAATCTCCTCAGGCCTAGATCTCTCTCAGGCACATCCTGATTAGAATTGACATCTTAGAACTTAGTAAGTGATAGTCTAGTCAGAACTAAAATTACTGAAATATCTATTATAATTTATATATACACTATGATTTATTAAAGAATCATAAACTTAACCTCTTTTTAGAGTAATGAAGAGTTAGACAGTAAACTTCAGTAAGTAATCTGTGGATGTTTTAATAATTTTAAAGGGTAATTTAAGCTTGACTAAGTAGTAATGACAAATAATTATTTTATGCAGGAAATATTCAATATCTTAATATTTTTGGGTCGCCTTTTACAAGAGTGCATCGGTTAAAAATTTCTGTGCATCATAAAATAGTGAAACTAATGTTACATGTTTCTAAATATTAGCCTATAAGAATTTCAAGCCTTTTGGAGAATAACAAGTGCATTTTTCTTAAGTATGATTTTTGTTTCTTTCCATTTAGAGTTCAGCAGTGCCTAAGACCTGGGTTTCAACAGACCACCTCTCCATTGTATGGTAAGTTAATATAACTTATTTTGGCAATTTGTGGTGGTCCTCTTTTCTCATCAATGAATTGATTGGTTTGTTAGCTTTCTTAGAGCTTTATCCATAAATAAATAAGGATTTGGGAGAAAGATTAACTTAGGGGTTTAGAACTTCAGCCTTTGTTCTTGTCTCAGTTTAACCAAGGTGTCCTTGACAACCTATAAAATCATCTCCTGAAGAACCAGTAGCATCAGTCTGAAATGATAATGTCAAAATTTTAGAATTTGTCAGAGCTGGGCAGAATCAAAGATACTTGTGGTAGGACTTTCTGAGCTCTTGGCCAATCACCAAACTCGGACTTGATTAATGCAGCATTGCCTATTCTAGAGCAACACATGGAAAACCAAGTAGGAATTAGATTTACCCTTAATATAAATAAAGAAATAGGTTAAATAAGGGTCAAGAAATATATAAATCCTAGTATTTTATCTCTATATGCATTGGCTTAAAGATTCTCTTTTCACCTTCCTCTGGTTGTGCAATCAGTAGTGTTTGCAAGGACCACAACAGTTCAGACATATGAAGATGGGGCAGACAATATGTCACATCTGGGGTAGACAGGAAGATTTAGGGAAGACGGGGGCCTGACACTTATACTCTCAAATATCCAGGAAGATTTAATTTACTTTATTTTTAAAGGTTTCAGCTTTAAGATGTATGCTTAATAATGATAATTTGTTAAATAATTTTAGAGTTTGCAGCATTAAAGGAAATTCATATATTCCATTAAATAATAGAATTATTTATGTTTGTATTAAAAGTATATTTTTGAAGAAAGTTTCATTTGTAACATTTATTTTATTCTTTAGGTGTAAACAATTACAATTGACTACAATTCGAGCATTCTTTGATCTTATTGATGCTGATACTAAACAAGTATGTATTTTTAAACTAAAAGTTACTTCAGTGAAGTAAAAGCTTTTGTTAGAGCAGTGATAGATTTCATACGTTTTTTTACTTTGATGAAAATAGAAGCCTACACCTTATACTGACTAATTAGTTTGAAAATGGAAATACCTGTATTTTTATCTGTAATCTTGGATAACTATTAAGAATGCAATAAAAATGAAAAAGTGAAAGAATACCTTAAATCTTCCTCAGTTCTTCCCCTTTACTGTTTAAAATTTGATATATGTCCTTCTGACTTTTTTTTTTTTACCTTAAGGGAAATACTTATTACAAATATCCTTATGCAGTAGGATCAAAATGTCTACATTCATTGAATAACACAAGCTCACCAGAACTTAAAATGTGTACTTCTAGAGTCAAACCTTTTCTGTATTGATATTTTACATATAAACTCTCCCAGCTAGTGATTTTCTAAGTTGTTCAGTTAGCAGGATACCTGGAAATCATATTACTCATGCATCTCTTTCTTGTCTGCCAGCAGATAAATAGTAGTGGGCACCAAGGATTTCAGCAAAATTCAGAGAATTCTATTAACTTAATTTTTTTTTCCTGTGAATTGGGAACAGATTGCCATTATTCATTGTAAGCAGCCTTTCACCTCAGGTCACTTTGCAGTGCATCACTGTTCCATAGAAGCATGTTTTGAGAACTACAGCTCTGGCTTCTCTTTTTGGAGAAAACGTTCCTTGTATTTTTGGTAATTTTTTCCATTATGGCATATATTTTTGGATTCTTTTTCCTGAAGGCCCCAGTTCTTTGAGAGACTATTATGTGTGGCTTCTTTCTCAGTAAATCTCTGGATAATGCTTCCTTGTCATTGTGTCTTAACCTTGCTCCTAAGTATTCTCTTTTAGGAGTAGGGTAGTGTCTATATTTTTTTCCTTAACCCTTCAGAAAGCTGCATAACTATTATTAGGGAGAATGATAGATGTTTAGCTCTCTCCTGAAGAATGCAGTAAAAGAGAGACACAAGTTGATCTGTTTTACCACGTTTTAAACCACAAGATACCATATTTAAGTTAGTATATTTATTAAAGTAAATCAGCTTCATAGAGTTAACACTGTTAACATTGGAATCATGTAGTCATGGAATGTAAATGTTTTTCAGTTTTTCAACCTTGTTTTAATTGTGACTCTATCGCAAATGTGTTTAATCTGTTCAACTATATACAACAGTAGAATCAATTAAAATTTGTATTTGACCAGTTTGTATTTTAAATGACATTTGGTAGGTTTAGGAAAAACCCCATTTCAACTAATGAAGAACAGGTGAATCTCAGGTATATTATTTAAAAATTATACATCAAACTAATTTTAACAAATCAAATCTTGTTTTCCATTAAATTCTAAGGTGAGAAAATGCTAATACTAGCATGTAATAAATTATAATTCTGGGTGGATAAGTATTTTACACATTTTAAGGGACAAATGAGAAATTTTTGACTAATACTGCTAAGAATCAAAATAATATGAATCTGAGCTCTCTTTCACAAACTCAGTATATATGATATACTAAACTAAATATTAGACAATAAAATGTTAGGATATGATTCTTACTCCTCAAGAGGCATATAGTTGAGGAGGAGAACAAACATATATACAGGGAAACTAACTCAAAGCATAGTTAGTCCCATGTTAAGCACTTAGAACAGTGCCTGGCCCACAGTAAGTAACTGTTGGCTCTTATTATTACTTGAAACAAAGTTTCATTAGGTCATCACAGTGGATATAAAAGGATACAGAATGTATCAATGTTCTTTCCAGATAACTCAAAATCCCAAGAAGAAATTGTCAGTTTTGAATCACCACTTCATAAGACACCCAGCAAAACACTTTGAGGAAAATCCATCAATAATTTCTGACTTAACAGGTCAGTAGTAATAACATGTTTTAATTTTAAGTAGAGTTTTGAGTATTATTTTTAGGTAAATTTGTCATTAGCAGGCAAATTCTTTGAAACTGTAATGCTTCAGGTATTATAATCCTATTATATTTTATTAATTTCCCTATGCTGGTTTCTTATGAGGTTCTTGGCTAAGGAGGAGAAAAGTAAAAAATGTAAAAGTAAAAAGATGTTGCTGATAAAATTTTGTACTGAAAATAACATGACAGTAGAAAAATTTTAAAGTGTTAAATGTCTCTATTCTCCTGACAGCCACGTAAAATAAATTCTGTATTATTCTTGACTTAGTTTCTTGGTATCATTCTTCAGTCTTTTGGTTTAACAGCGTATCTTTTGCTGGTAAATTTTGTTTTTATATGTATCTGTCATGCTCTACTTAGTTTGGAAAATGAAATATTTGTTTTCTTCTGTTGATAGTTCTTAGAGTTAGACATCAGAAAGATTTTAAATGCTTTACATGATCTGAATGCTCCTTGGTGATGAGCATATAGAGAACATCTCATTAGATTTTCTATTTTAAAATAGCCAGTGTTCAGGAAACTGCTTCTTTTTCAAATCCTGTTATGATTGAGAAGAATTCAGTAAAAGAAATCACTTAATGTTTTTTAAAAAGCCAAACAAATTAATTTCTTTTACCTTAGGGACATCCATGTGGGTTCCAGTAAAAGTGTCCAAATGGACCTATGTGGCTTACAATGTAAGTATACCACCCATGGATTTAAAATTTCTTTTCAAGAATATTTTAGTATTTATTTTTCAAAGCTAGACTTTTTAAAGAAGATAACAACGTTATTTTCCCATACTAAATCAGTTTAGTAATAATTCCTTAATATCTAGTCAGTGTTCAATTTTCCAGTTTTATCATAACTGTCAAATTTTTTGTTCTTTGTTTTCCAATTTGTTTAAATCAGGGTACAAACAAGGTGTACGTATTATTTGTTGATATGTCTCTTATTCCTCCTTTAATATCTAATACTTCCTTCACCCTTTTTTTCCTTGCAGTTTATTTGTTGGAAAAAAAAAAAAACTAGTCATTTGTCCTATAGAGTTTCACACAGTCTTGATTTTGCTGATTGCACACCTGTAATGTCATCCAGTATATTCCTTTCCCTACTCTTTCCTGTGACTTGGTAGCTGGATCTTGGATCTAGATGCTTCATCAGATTCAGGTTTTTGTTTTGTTTTTGTTTTTACTAGACTCTCTCTCTTTTTGTGATGTTAGCAGCTATTGATGAAGAAGGCCTAGAGTCATTAATAGGGAGTACAAAAGCAATGAGACTCCGATTATTCCTTCTTCATTTATTAACTGAAACACTGTATAGAAAAACTTCTCATCTACTAAATTTATCAAAAGTAGAACAAATTACAAAGGAAAAAAACGATAATTCTTTGGATCTTATATTTACTGGTTTCTAGAGTGGTGAGTTGGCTCACAAACACCCTCCATCAGTGACCATAAGATGTTTTGGGGGGTTTTTCCTCCAGTATTATTATGAGCTTAAACATTTTTGTGTTTCTGTCTAAACTAAAATACTAAAATTGTTCTATCTTTGATACTAAAATTGCTATTAAAACTGTTCTGTCCTTGACCAGTGGAAGCCATTTCAAGGTAGGCTCCTGAATCTTTTTGATATAGCTGCTCTTTAGTTGTCTTTGATATTTTCCTCACTGTCTAGTATGAGAAAGTATTTTAGCTCATTGTGTACCATTTCCCATCCCAGACCTTGAATCTGCTTTTTCTCAAAGAAGCTCTTCCTATTATTTGGGAAACAGTATCTGAAAACCATAATTTGGGTACTAGAGATGTTTATGGCTAGTGAGTTAGCATTTCTAAGGCCTTTTCAGTGAACAGAGCTAAGAAATGTATTTTATCTTGGTCATAAGGCCAAAAACCAAACCCAAACAAAAAAAAATGCATTCAAACTGATGCTTCCAAGACAAATTCAGGTCTACAGAGTTTATACCTGATCTATCTTGCATCTGTGTCTCCTTCTTCCCATTCCTAGATTATTGGTTCTCAACAACACCAAGAATGATAGAATTAAAATAATTAATTAGAACAATTATTCATTACTTTATCTGAATTTTTGAATGATGAAATTATCTACTCATAATTTATTGTGTTTTCCCTCTTTTTTTAGGAATCTGATAAGATATATTTTACATTTCCCCTTGCAAATCATAGAAAAATCTACACTCATGTCTATTGTCAGAGCACCATGCTGGTAAGATAATTGATACACTTTATGTAAATTTAAAAGGCTAACTGTTGTTTATTTTTAAGATTCAACTAGTATCTAGTGGATATCATCTTTAGCTATGAACTATTATTAAATCTAATTAGTTGAAAAACATTTATCTGGAACAGACAGTATTGATTGAAAAGTACTAATCAAAATGCTTCTGTAACTGATAATATATCTATACTATTAGCTTGTACCTCTGCCTCTAGTTTAGGTTTTTCTACTTTAGTTTCACTATGTTTAGGATGAAGGAATTCAGTTCAGATCTCCTTTAATTCTAAAATTCTATTAGTATTTCAAAGAATAGATATATTTAAGCAAAGCTATCCTTTGTTTTATAAAGTAAATCCTGTTTTTCCCATGGCTTCCATACTCAAATTTGCAGTACTTTTTATACCAAATATTCTCTAAAATAGTATAGTAACTTTCTGTTACAGTGTTATCTAGACTTACAGTATCAGTATGATGATTTTGTTTGTGTATTTCTTTTTAATGAGTACCTACTATGCTAGAAATATGTTAGATGCTTTAGCATGCTTTTGTTGTATTAGGTCTGTTTAAGTAATAATTTATCAGCACTTCTTACTTTCAGGAATTTGTTTCCCAATTTGGGTTCCTTTCTCTCTATTCTGATTTTTTCCCCTCATGTCCTAGGATTCTTCACTTTATATTTGCATCTTTCATAATTTAAGTTCCCTCGTTTCCCTTTGGTTGGATTATTTGTATTTTTTAGGACTAGGATCTAATATATTACTTATTTGGTTGATACCACCATTTGATATATAGTAAAGTCTTTAGAAAAGATGGTAGGCAGGCACTGTGGGCTAGGTGCTAATGAATACTAATTTTAGTGGAATTGCCACAGTTTTTGCATCTCTCACCAAAAACAGACTACCATCTCTCAGCCTAAAATTTGGATGGGTAGTTTATCCCAAGAGAATCTGGCCCTGAGAGTGATGGCTTAAAATATCCACACTCCTACTAAATTCCAAATCAGAATGTCAGTATTATATTGAGAAAAATCCTTGCCAAAGTGCAAATTATCCATTTGGCTTATTGGAGGATCCCTTTTCTGTAATTAAGGCCCATGGGTGAGTATTACTAGTCATGTGGAGAATTTGTTTTAAATGTTTTCAATTTTTATCATAGAAGTTTTCAAACATACAAAAGTAGAGAGAGAATATAATAATAAATTCTCATTTAGCCATCACACAGCTTTAACAGTTATCAATATTCTGCCATTCTTACTTGATTTATCCCTTCCTCACTTTTTTTGAGTGAAGCATTTTTAAAGCAAAATCCAGGCATTTTATCATTTTATCCATACATATTTCAGTATGTTTTTATAACAGATAAGAATTTTACATATTATTATAATACTAATATTATATTATATAATAATATTATTATTATATTATTTTATCCAACAAAATTAATTACTTATTCCTTAATATCATGTGGTATCCAGTCCATGTTCAGTTTTCCTCTGTTCATTTAAGTTTTAAGTTAGCTTGTTTGAATAAGAATCCAAAAAGTACGTACATTGCATTTGATTCATATGTCTTATGTCATTTTTTAACAGCCCCCTCTTTTTTTCCCCCATGCCATACATTTGTTCTGGGTTTAGTTGATTGTATTGTGGTATCTTTTAACATGTATTTCTATCCATTGTTTTGTGTAAACTGGTAGTTAGATCTAGAATCTTGAATAGATTCATTTTTTTATGGTATAAATGTTTTATAAGTAGAACTGCGTACTTATCATATCAGGAGGTATATAATATCTGGTTGTCCCACTTTTAGTGACAAAAATCAGTGGACTGATATATCAGTGGACTCAGGTCATATTGGCATGATCCATTCATTATAAAGTTCCTAGTCAGTCTTTCACCTAATGATTTTAGCAGCCATCGAGGACATATTTTTTTTACTGTAGATAGATTTTTTTTTAGATCTATAAATGTTATAATCAAGTAGCATTTTCTTTTCTGTGCACTTCAGGAGTTAGTAAATTCTGAGTGACATTTTCTAAGATTTTTAATACAGGTTTTAAAACTAGCTGAGTTAGGGGTGTTTACTAGATGACCTGAAATTGTTCTTTGACACCTTCTAGGTTATAACAACATGGTGTTTTAGGGTGGATTTAAATAATACTTTATTCAGTCTGTTAGTGAATGAATCAGAATTCCCTAGACACCAAAGTAAGTAGTGTGCAATATTGACAATTTTCATAATAAGGGCTGTCTTTGAGTTGCAATAGCTGCAAAAACCTATTACAAAAGTGAGTTGGATCTTGAGAGGTTGCTAGATCCTCTTTGTCTAGGCTATGCAGATCTGTTCTGTTGCCTTGCTTTATAATGTCACGTGGTTGTTCTGGTAAACACAGGTAACTGATAAAAGAGTTTACCAAAGTATTTTGCCAGCAGTGGAGAGGGGAGAAATACCACATTGTGTTTGTTTTCTTTCAGCTTGCTTTTCTGAATTCTTGAAAAATATCTTAAAATTTTATTTAAGCTTGATGAGGGCAGAGGCTATGTCTGCTTGATTCATCATTTTTTCTTGAGGGCTTAGCATAATTCCTTGGCCCTGGAATGGACTTTATAAATATTAATTGAATGAAAGGATTGATATTTTTATTGTCCTGTCTGTATTCTAAGGAAAAATATATGTAGCTGTCTCAGCAGTGTTTCTCATTCTCTTATGCCCTGGTAGGTTTTCAGTAGTTGGATCATTAGATCTTGGAGCATTGCTCTTACTACTTCATGAAAAGTTAGAGTGAAGACCTTGGGTCATACTGCTTTTAAATGACTGAAGCTGAATACATAATATTGTTAAAATACCACAACCATCTCTGCAGCATTCCCAGTCTGCGCTAGTAAAGTAACAACTAGCTTTAGGCTTTAACCCTTGGAATTGTGCTTCAATCCAAGCACGTTCTCGGTTGCATAAAAGTTATCTGCCTAGTAATCAAATGAGAACTCAAGTGATAAACTAAAAAGCTGTACTTAGATTGTTATTTTTAATTACTTGGCTCTGGATTTTTTTTTTCTGTTTGTGTGAAAGTCTACCTCTAGTTGTTCTCTTCTAGTTTTGTTAAAATATAGGTTACTTTCTATGTAAGTACCTAATTAAAGTGTGGACATTGCTGAACTCTTAAAGTGTTAGTTCAGAAATTAAAATTGCTTAACAGTATGCTGTGGAGAGCTAACCCATCAGGTCACTCTCTCATACTGCTGCTCCAGGTTACTTGCTTTACCGGTCTATGTTGACATTAGACTTCTTTGCCTCACCTTGACCTGTTTGACTTTTGAGAACATTTTGAATACATTTCTAAACAATAAGTTGTTGTTTTATGTTTCCATTGTGCCTACTGACCCTATCATAAACAGTGAAATGCCTGTTTTATATAATTATTTTCTACAATATTTAGTGTGCTTTATTTTGTGTTATTAATCAATAGGATACAAATAGCTGGATTTTTGGCTGCATAAACAGCACTTCTATGTGGTAAGTGTTTTGAACATAAGGCCCTCTGTTCATTTTTCTCAACATAAGGTATATACTCAAATCACACTTTCAGAATAGCTTCAGATATTTTTGTTTGTTTGTTTTTGTTTATTGCGGTACGCAGGCCTCTCACTGTTGTGGCCTCTCCCGTTGCGGAGCACAGGCTCCGGACGCGCAGGCTCAGCGGCCATGGCTCACAGGCCCAGCCGCTCCGCGGCATGTGGGATCCTCCCGGACCAGGGCACAAACCCGTGTCCCCTGCATTGGCAGACGGACTCTCAACCACTGTGCCACCAGGGAAGCCCCATATTTTTTTTTTAAAGCTTAATAGTTTGCTTTTTTCTTTTTAATATAAATTTATTTCTTTATGGCTGTGTTGGGTCTTTGTTGCTGCGTGCGGGTTTTCTCTAGTTGCAGTGAGCAGGGGCTATTCTTCGTTTTGGTGTGCCAGCTTTTCATTGCAGTGGCTTCTCTTGTTGTGGAGCACGGACTGTAGGCGCACGGGCTTCAGTAGTTGTAGTTTGCGGTCTCTAGAGCACAGGCTCAGTAGTTGTGACGCATGGGCTTAGTTGCTCCGCAGCATATGGGATCTTCTGGACCAGGGATCGAACCTGTGTCCCCTGCATTGGCAGGAGGATTCTTAACCACTGTGCCACCAGGGAAGTTCCACTTCAGATATTCTTAAGCTCATTTTGCTACTAAACTAAATTATAGTATTGATTTTAAAATTAAAAATAAAGAAAATTAACATACTAGTAATTTTTGCAAACATTGATAGTTGGTTGCTAGGAAAAACTACGTTTTGTTCCCCAAAGGACTATGTGGATAAAGTGTATTGTGTTAGACCTATTAGACCTGAGTTCATTAGAACTGTCTTTGGTAGGTCTGTAGATGGTTTCTTTTTGCTCTGAAGCTTATTTATAATTTATAATACTTTAATATATGTCTTTTATATTTTCATATTTATTTCCAAGCCGGCAAGGGGTTGATTTATCATGGAAAGCTGAACTGCTGCCAACAATTAAGGTAAATTGTGGATTTTTAATGTTAATATCCAGGTGAAAAAATATTTGAGCATATAGGCATGTACAGTATGTTCTTTGATTAATTCTAGTCATTAAATAAACTTGAAATTTGCTAATATACATTTTAGAAATATCTTCTCTGGAAATACATTTAATGGAGAATAACATGCAATTCTTTTTTAGCTTTCAGAGGTGAAAACTATAAGTCATCAATCCTAAATAAAATTAAATCTATATGTTATAGCTTCATACTAAGAGGTAGATAAATTTTTAAGATTCAATTTGAGGGTTTGTTTGGAATGGTCTGTCTTAAAATATTAAGTTGAATATACTCAATTCATTTTGGGGAGGACCTACAGTAGGGAAGTAAGCATCTCAAAAAGACGCAAAGCAATTTTCAGTTTCAGTATCATCTGTGGTTAAGCACTTCAGTAATTATCTACCTTTATCTAGTACTCCATGGAATTTATTTAATAATTGTTAGTGATTTCCTTAAGCAACTGTGGTAGGTCAGTACATCTTTACAAAAGGCTAATTTGCACACTCACAAAATCTATTGTTGAGAAAATAAAACAGTTCTAAAATTTGATGAAAATATCTGTTCTAATTTTCAAATTGTATTTATTATAACTGATAATCATATGCCAGAGTTGATAGTTTTTAGTCTTCAAGTAAATCTATACTTTAGAATATATTGTCATAATGAATACTATATTCATAGGGTTGAATGTGAAGTCCTCTGGTTGGTCCCGATCATCTCCCAACTCCAGTTAGTTATTTGTGCTCATGAATGTTTATTTAGCTGTATGTTTAGTCAACTCTGTCCTATACCAATGAGAGGAATGATGACAGGATGAATAATTGCAAGTCACTTACACTTGACTTTGGAATGATTGCAGTTATTTTTTGTGTCACCTTGGTCAGTCTTTGTGCATGTTCATTCATGTGGCTTTGTATTGATAAGACAAATAAGTGATTTGACTCATAAGAACATTTTTAAGGTCTCTCACTAGTTCTATCCTAACTGTCTATGCAGGAGCAAATCAAAATCAGAAGTATTAGGGTATACTTACTGATCAATCATTCATAAGATATATTAAATATTTCCTTGAATTTCCAGTTTGGATATCCTTTCCAGCCTGTAATTTAAGATTTAGGAAGAAATAAATCATAAAAAACCCGATAAAATGTTACTTTGCTACTATTTTTAAAAAATTATTTCTTAAATCATAATATCCTTATTTCTTTTTTAAGTCTCAAAGATTTAACAATGTATTCGTCTAGTTCTAGACCCCTGTGTTGTTTTTTCTAAGTGTAAGAAACAGCTGGCTGAGTAGTAGAACAAGTTCTTCCAGCTGCTTACTTTTTTAAAAAATTTATTTATTGTATTTATTTTATTTTTGGCTGTGTTGGGTCTTCGTTGCTGCACGTGGGCTTTCTCTAGTTGTGGCGAGCGGGGGCTACTCTTCGTTGCGGTGCGTGGGTTTCTCATTGCAATGACTTCTCTTTGTTTTGGAGCATGGGCTCTAGGCACGCGGGCTTTAGTAGTTGTGTGTGGGCTTAGTTGCTCTGTGGCATGTGGGATCTTCCTGGACCAGGGCTTGAACCCGTGCCCCCTGCATTGGCAGGCGGATTCTTAACCACTGCACCACCAGGGAAGCCCCAGCTGCTTACTTTTTATAGTGGATACTAGAAGAAAGTGCCAGGCAGCCTTAAAAGCCTACTGGAATTTAGGGAGAAAACTGGAAGAGAGAAGTTAGAAAATGAGGATTATAATGCTCTGCTATCTTAAGCATTCTCAGTTGAAAAGGATTATAATTATTAAATGCAAATAAACTTTTCCATTGTAATGAAAATCAAAATTATATATATATGTGTGTGTTAGCCCATTTATAAAAAGCACACAAAATTATTTTGCTATGAAGTTGAAGGGAGAGATTGAAGTGAAAAAATCTTGTGGGTTTTACTCATATTTATATCATCTCAACAAAGGTAATGTAAGATGAGAATCATACCACCTTTGGCACCTCTGATGACTGAACTGTTAATAAATAGATGGAATCCTCCAGCAAAGCACTTGTAAATTCAGTTTAGGGCCTTAACAGTATCAGTCACATGGAACTTTTCTGTCATGGTACAATGAAGACAGCAACCACAGCAGACCAACAATTGGATAAGCCCAAATGGACTTATTGCTAAAAACAAACAAAACAATTAACTTTGAAAAGAAAACTAAGTTAATGAGAAGAATTACCTAGTCACTATTGTGCCTAAATCATACTTTAGCACCACAGCTTTGCCCTACACACAGCAGCAGAACTTGAAGGGTTTCTGACATCCAAACGCTGGTGTTTGATTTTCTGTGTGTGTTGCCTCAGCATTAAGGTCATTTTACCCTTAAAACACTGAAAAATTTCCAAACTTCATTATTAACCTTCATAATAGTAATAATTTCATGAATATTATCTTCCCAAATTCCTACTGACATTGTAACTATATGGGAACTTAACTTTATAAGTAAATGTATTTTGACACACTGATATCTTTTTAAAGTATTCTGATCCTAAAAAAAAAATTCTTGAGGAAAAAAGTTATTCTTGAGAATAAATAACAAAAGCTCTCAGTGAATAGCTACACAGAGTAACCGTGGTTCTTTCTAATTAATTTATCTTTCATATTGTCTACCACCTGTCTGGTTAGTTTCAGTTGCCTTTAGCTTTGGTTTGTGTGGCTCTTTTAAGGCCCTTTAATTTACATTAGAATATATAAGTGTGTTGCAGAGACTTTGCTGAGTAAGTTGAGGTGCAGCCCAGGAGTTTAACAAGCACTCCCAGGTGAATCTGGTCAGGTTGTTTGAGGACCACTCATTGACAGTTCTCTTTAGAACCTCTATCCAACTTGCCCACATTGGTGCTTCGGAAGAACAGTGGAGAGTACTAAGTGCAGAAATTTCTTAATGTGCACAGATTGTCTGTCACAGCATATAACTACTCACACCCTCGCCACATCTACTGTCAGAAAAAAAAAAAAACAGAATTGAAAACTGTATTTGGTGGCCTGGCTTTTCATTAGGTAGACCAGTCTCCAATCTATTCATTCCTCAAAATATGGACTGTAAGATAAGGTCTTTAGTTTTAAGAAAAGAATAGATGCTCATTTGGTGAGGTGCATTATTAGACTTACTGGGTTCATGTCACTTACTGAATAAGTTCCAGGGAATGATGTTCATACACATCATTAGCCAGCAACTGTTTATTACTTGGGCTAGATCAGAATCATTTGAGATTAAGTTGCAATTCTTCCATCATATTGAGCATCCATTCATTCATCAACTATTGAATGCTCTTTGTCATATACTAGCAAAATAACTTGTAGAAATCATACTGTAACATTATACAAAACAAGTAGACAAATTGTAAGAAACATCAAATCTGGAAATAATTATGTAAAATAATTAAATTTAATGTTAAATGTCATTTATTTTACACGAAGGGATACAGTTCAAGGAATATTTTTGGCAGTCCATATTTACATAATTATTAGAAATTTGACCTTCAGCAGGCTCATTGACCTGAAAATGTAAACATGGGCATTTTATGAAGTACTGAACATTAAGTTTGAAGTCAGTTTTTTCATGACTTACTAGGTAAGAAATAAATGTTTGTAATTTATCCTGCTTTTAACTTGCTTTAAGCTCTATATATCCTGAGAAATAAAATCAGCTTTTTCTCATCCTTTTTTAGTCTCTGACGTTAAGACTTCAAGACTATCCATCTTTGTCTCATCTTGTTGTTTATGTACCATCTATTCATGGAAGTAAGGTAACAAACAAATTAAGGTTGTTTTCAGAATGTTTTGGGGATACTCATGCTAAATATTTTAAATTATTTTTTGATGAATTCTTCAGCTTAGGGCTTACCTGAAACAGTGGCCAGGTTGGTGATCCACCTAAGACTGTTTAAAGCATTAGGATCACCTACTCTAACTTGAACTAAGCAGAATAAATCCAAGTCTCTTTGTTTCAAGTGGGAATTAGTTCTATTTTATCAGTCTTTCAAAATCTGTTAATTATGGAGTACTCTCTTATGTGCAAGACTATGTGCCAGGAATTATAGGAGGCACACAAATGAGAAAGACATGAACCCTGTTCTCGAAAAGCTACATACTGTTGGACAGGGGGAGAGAAATATATTTGGTGGCCAGGGAAAGGGTGAGAATGAAAGAGTTATCCAAAATGTATAAAACAAATCAGAATATAACAAATCCATGAAAAGTGTTAAAGGGGGAGATATCTCTGATTGATGAAATCAAAAAGACATTATGATGAGGTGATATTTAAAATTGCCTTAAAGGATAGTTAGGGTTTTTATAGGTAGAATGAATATTCTAGACCTGGGATATCTAATATGGGAGCCACTAGCACATGTAGCTATTTAAGTTTAAATTAATTAAAATTAAATAAAAGTAAAAATTCAGTTCCTTAGTTGTATTAGCCACATTCCAGATGCTCAGTAGTAACATCATTGCACAAAGTTATAATGAACAGCACTGTTGAGACAAAGAGATAGTAAGAGCCAAACATGGACAGTGTAGAGTACATTTGGAAAATAGTGAATAGGTAAATAGTAGTTTTAAAAGGATGGCTACCATGAGTAGAATAGTAGTGGAAGAAAAGCCTGGAAAAGTAGTTAATGGCCATATTCTGGAGGGCCTTGATTGGAAGATTCAGCACTTTATAGAATTCAGGAGTCAGTAGGGAACTGAAAGATTTTTCTCCATAGTAGTAATGGGATCAGAGCTATTTATTTTGGAAAATGAATCTATTTATGGTATAGGATAGATTAGAAAAAGAGAGAACAGGCACCTCATATACGATTATGAAAGCTTGTACTAGTGAAGTGGGAGTAGAAATAAAAGGATGGTGATTTCTGAGAGAAGTAGGCAGGGAAAGAAGAAGATGGAGGTAAAAGACCCGCTACTCCCCTTTCCACATTTCACCCAGCAAACTTACCCTTCAAGATCTAGCCAAAGTGTCCCTTGTTTTCCTTTTCTAGACTACTCCGGTAACCTCTTACTTATTCCCAGGATACTTTGTTTATAACTTCTTTGAGGAATATATTATACCGAATTATAATTTATTTGTTTACATCTTTATTGCCATCACCATAGTATGAATGCATTCGGAGTAAGGACCAGATAGGTTTTACTCTACTTTGCATCTTCAACCTTTAGTGACTGCCACATAAATGCTCAAAAAAGTGTTTCTTGAATGTGAAAGTTAATGAGATTTGGGGCCAATATCATAGGAAAGTTTAAAGGAAAAAAGAAAAGGGGATGTAGTTAGGAGAAGTCTCAAAGATTGAGTCTCACGAGTACCCGAGTACCTTATAATGGATTCATTGTTTTGTTTTGCTTAGCTCAAGTGAGAGGTATTTCAACATCTTCAATACTAAAAGCTCTCTTTAAGGGTTTTTCTTTCAGGTAAGTTGGTTTTGAATGAATTTAACATCTTCCCAAACTTGGAAAGGGCTTCCTTGGTTATTCCAAGAAATTAATGAGCATTTCGCAAATAGCCAGTCTTAGTGGCCTAATAAATACTTAATGTGTCTTAACGCTCTTTGGAAAGTAACACTGCTGACTCTAGTGTTGCGTACCCAATCTCACAAGGATGGAAACTTAGGCCTTTCATAATTTCTATGTGTCTGTTATAGCTCATCATCAGGATACATATATTTAAATAGGCAGTTCAAAATTTTCTTGAGTCAACTAATCATCTTAATATAGTTTTCCAAATGTAAACATGGAATTACTTGCATTCTTTGATGAGAGAAAACAAAATAATTAAGTCCATTAGAAATTTACTTACCTTGTATATTTCAGAGACAGACTCTTGAATTCTTTCTTTTTTGGGTAAGGGTTTATTCCATAAAGAAATGGCCAAATTTTTAAAGCAATAATAAAAGTTGTATTATTTTAAATACCTGTTAAAGTGATTTAAAATTGCTTCCCTGTCTCAGGCAATGTCTCACCCAAAGATACTTGTAAAAATATAATGAATTATCCTGTTGAATAAATGATTTCTCTATAACAGCTGTTTTCTATAGTGAAAATATCTGACAGTGTTCTTTGCCTTCTAATTAAAGAGGGAAAAATAAAAGCAGAGCCCCTTAGTTTTTTTCTTTTATTCCCTCGTGTGTGTACATTCTAATAGCATTTTCCCTCATCTGTTTTCCATTTTCAAAAACAGTCAAAACTCCACCCAAGAGGCAAACAACGTAACACAGCTTAAAATACAATCCAAGGTGTAGTTACCAGAAAAGCCTAGGATAGACCCCACTGACTTTCCACTTATTGTAGACAGCAAACTACTTGCTAGCTACAGTTAGGCATCAGATTAATTTCTTCCTCAGCTCGTATAAATAGATCAGATATATAAATTTGGTTGGATGTGGAAATGATTTTAATGAAACTGTTATTGTAGACAGCTGACAGCAAAGTTCGTTATGCCACTGTAGAAACGTTATTAGATAAGAAACGCCATTACAGAAATCGCAGTGATGCAGATGTCACATTGTAGGTTCACTTTTTTTGAGACAGTGTTTTTTTTTCTTTGTACACAGTGAATCTCTTGTCCATTTATTATAACCTCTGTTTAGCCTGAAATAATCTTACGTGAATAACATTAGCCATCTGTAGATGAATAGCAGTATGTCTCCAAAAGCCTTTTGTAGTCTAATTAGACTGCTGAAACATACTAAATATGCAATTTTTAAAAAGATGTAACAAAATCACATTTCTTTTTGAGTATGAAAGAATTCAGAGATATATTACCTAAATTCTTAATTAATCTTGAGTTAATCTTGTCTCTTAATGCTTTGATCCATCATTTATGGTCCCTCTTCTATAAACACCTAAAACTAGCTGCAAGAAAACTTTGCTGTACATCTGCTCTTATAGAAATGACCCTCTAATAATTTATCTGTTAAGTTAAGCTTTGTCACCAAATTCTCTTAGCTTAGCATCTCTCCTTGAGGAATTCATGCCCCCTAAATATAACCAGGGTTAGAGTGTGATAGATAATAATACCTTCTTCAAAACTGAAGTTTATAGATTTTTGTTTTCTATTCAAATATCAAGTGAAGATATTTTACTATAAATTTAATTCTATTTTTTCCTAATAAATCAATGTTTTATATTCCAGTTTGTTGTAGATTGTGAATTCTTTAAAAAAGAGACAAGATCCATACAGCTTCCTGTAACTCATCTTTTTTCCTTTGGTAAGTACTTTGATTTTGGAAATCTTAAGAATTGCTTTTATTTTTAAGAGTGTTGATTTATTTTGCCAGTTAGTTGCAATAATGCAGAGCCCTAACATTAAGTGTTTTTGTGTATTTCAAGTGTAGTTCTTAGAATAACCACGTGATATGGCTCAGTGGTTTGATTTTTAACTGGGCCAGCAATCATTTTCTGAGAAATGAACCTTATTTTTTTATAGACTTTATTTATTTAAATATTTATTATTTATTAATTTCATTTATTTTTGGCCATGTTGGGTCTTAGTTGCAGCACGCAGGATCTTCGTTGAGGCATGCAGGATCTTTCATTGTGGCACCCAGGGTCTTCGTTGTGGTACACGGTCTTCTCTCTAGTTGTGGCGTGTGGGTTTTCTCTCTCTAGTTGTGGTGTGTAGGCTCCAGGGCGTGTGGGCTCTGTAGCTGTGGCGCACAGGTTCCAGAGCATGTGGGCTCTGTAGTTTGCAGCATGTGTGCTCTCCAGTTGAGGCACACGAGCTCAGCAGTTCTGGTGCGCGGGCTTAGTTGCCCCACGGCATGTGGGATCTTAGTTCCCTGACCAGGGATCGAACCCACGTCACTTATATTGTAAGGCGGATTCTTTAGCCCTGGACCATGAGAGAAGTCCCAGAAATGAACTTTAAAATAAACTTATCCGTGATCATATACATTTGCAGGTAATTGTCTGTGTGTATGTGTTTTCACATGAACTTATACTACATGTAGGCCCTTTTTATAAAAGGTTTATTCTAAGATATAAATTACTACCTGCCGTCTGAAGGTTTCAAGATTGCTCTAAATATTTTCCTTTTTTTTTGTTGTGGTAACATACACATAACTAAATATTCCTTTAAATTTTATTTTGAAATAATTTTAGACTTACAGGAAAACCACAGAAAGAGTAGAGTTCCCATATAGCTCTCATTCACTTTAACATAAACAATAAAGTTGTCAAAACTAAGACATTAGCACTGGTACAATACTGTTAACTACAGTTGTATTTGGTTTTCATTGGATTTTCCACCAGTGTTCTCCAGGTTCCCATATTGCATTTAGTTGTCATGTCTCCCTAGTTTCCTCTGATCTTTGATAGTTCCTCAGTCTTCCTTTGTCTTTTATAACTTTGAGGCCCTTGAAGAGTACTGATCAGTTATTTTGTAGAATATCTCTCTATTTGGCTTTGTCTAATGCTTTCTTATAATTAGATTGAGGTTATGCATTTTGGGCAAGAATATGACAGGAGCAATGTGAACTTCTCAGTGTATCATTTCAGAGGATACATGATGTCACTATGTCTAATTACTAATGATGTGGACCTTGATCACTTCTTGGTTAATGTGTTGTCTGCCAGGTTTCTCCACTGTAACGTTACTGCTTTGCTTTTCTCTTTGTGATTAATAAATATCTTGGGGGAGATACTTTGAGAATGTGTAAGTATCCTGTTTTTCTTCAAAATAACCCACTAATTTTAGCATCCATTGGTTTATCTAGTCTGAAGCAATTATTACTGGCATTCTATAATTATTGGAATTCTTCCTAAGGGAAAGTTGTCCCTTTTCCCCCATTTATTCAATTTTTATTTATGTCACTATGGACTTATGGATATTTATTTTATTTATTGGGTTATAATGCAATATTATTGTTACTTTTTTTTTTTTTTTTTTTTTTTTTGCTTAAGTTGCTCCAGCTTTGGATGTGGGAGCTCTTTTTAAGTTGGCTCTTGTGCTCTTTTGGCATGCCCAATTTTTTCAATATTTTTCTTTTGTATTCCATTCGTGAAAAGAATCTGTTACTTGAGAGAGGAAACTTCCTTTAAGATTTTTATCCCTCCCCCACCTTTTTTTTTTTTTTTTGGTTGAAGAATACACAGAACAATACAGAAATGACAACTCTAAACCACCTACCTCATTAAAAATAGCAAGCTTATAAAATAAGAGATCTACCCTCCCTAGCTCAAATTTTTGTAATTGTGACTCCATGATTACACATACCATATTCAGTTCCATGTTCATAGAGGCAAATTCTCCTTGTTTTAATTTATGCTCAGCTAAACTGATTAATACTGTATAATGATAGGAAGCTGGTTTCCTAGACATAATGGATATAGGTGCTTCTGGAATATGCTAAGCAATTTTAAAGTTAATCTATTAAAAGAAAAATGATTTCTTCAGGTGACAAAATGAAATTTTTATTGTTGCTAAAATATACTCTGACGATAGTATGTAACTGATGTCAACTAATACTTTTGATATCTTAGATTTAATAATAAATTGAGACTTGAACTGTTTTAAAAGTGAGAACATTCAGGGAAATTTATGCTTTGATTACTGGTGAATGTCTCACATTTTAAATTATAGCACAATCGAACACCTGTGGCTTATTTGTTGATGTTAAACAATCTTCCAAATGGGCCTATCAACATTTTAATAATGATGTTCTTTCTAAAATCTTCAAGGTGTGAGTCAGGCTAAAAAAAAAATTTTTTTTTTAATTAGTAAAGTGTTCAGCTTCTGATTTTCCTTTTGCCATAGTGGAAAGCAAAATTTTAAATTACTTCTTACCTCCTGTTAGAATTTTTTAAACACCCAAAAGTTAGATCATCTTACTTGTGAAGAAGGGTACCACAGTGAATGGTATTTTAAATTAGATTAAGTAGAATGTGAAGTATACTTCATATTTGCTAGTTTTTCTCCTATTGTTCATTTTGAGGTGCCTTAAATTCAGTGCTGTATTTTAAAATATTGGTTACATTAGGTCCTCATTAAAATGGTTTGTTTGAATGTGTAAGTTAGCATTGTATCTTAAAAGTGATTTATTAATCACAGATTAATGGTACATCTTGTACTTAGCAAATTTGTTTACATGTTGATAAAATTTCCTAAGTCTTTTTTTTCTTAACTCCAAGTATACATCCTATAATATAGTTATGATAATGCAACATTATGAAAAAACTGGTTATGTGTTTTAACTGGTGCTAAATGTGACTGACAGAATCTTAACATCATACAGTATTTTTTTTTTTTTTTTTTTTTTTTTTTTTTTTTGCTGTACGCGGGCCTCTCACTGCTGTGGCCTCTCCCGTTGCGGAGCACAGGCTCCGGACACACAGGCTCCGCGGCCATGGCTCGCGGGCCCAGCCGCTCCGCGGCATGTGGGATCTTCCGGGATCGGGGCACGAACCCGTGTCCCCTGCATCGGCAGGCGGACTCTCAACCACTGCGCCACCAGGGAAGCCCAGTATTTATTTTTTAATTAATAGAATTTCAATGATATACTTGGTAAAATATTTCAAGCCTTTTCTGTCTATTGCACAGCGGTGGTCTGTCTTATTGTTTTCTCTTTTCAAAGAAGCATCTGAACACTTGCATTTGCATATTCTTATCCAAAGGCATTCACATGTAAGTGGATGCGATTTTTAAAATTTTATTAAAATGTTAAAAAAAAAAACTACCAAGAAAGCATACCTTTTTGAAATTGGAACTATGTAGTGATTTTTTAAAACACATAAATGTCATTGAAAGTCATTATAAATGTTATGCTTTGTTCAAAGTTTATTGAAGGAGGATTGGAGTTTTAGGAGTTCACTCCTCCATACTGAAAGCAAGAACCTATAAACTATTTTCTAATGCTAAAAATCTGTTGACATTATTTTAGACATTGTTTAAGCAGTCAGTACTCTTGTACTTTAAAAAAATTTTTTTTGGTATTCTAAGTAATACAGTACTTTTAATTCAATAGGATTGTCTTCAAGGAAAGTGATATTAAATACAAGTGGCCTGTTCTATAATATAGAGCTTCTGAACTTTGGACAGGTAATTAATTATCTTGACAATAACAGGACTTGATTTTACTTTACTGTTTAGTTAAACAAACTTATAAACTTGTTTTTTTTTTTAATTTTTGTGGTCAAACTCTATTAGATATACCAAGCTTTTAAAATCAACGTGGTAAGCAAGTGCTCAGGAGTGAAAGGTAAGTGTATTTCTGAAAAAATAGTACTGTCATTTGAAGAATCATTAGGTCTTCACTTGAATTTTCTGTAATACTTATTTTTCCAAATATTTTATGTAAATTAATATTAAATATATGATAATAGAAAAGCTGTTTATATTTCCAAATGGATTTAACATAGACCCTTTCTTAACAGTAAGCATCTTTGTCTGTTTCAGTTTAAATATCCACGTTTTAAAAATACTGTATTTCTTGCTGTTTTATTGTAGTAATAATTGAGATTTAGCTGTTTAATGTTTTTCCAGTTTCTTATACTTCCCATATGCTCTAATATCTTGTTGTAGGTCTAATTAAACATTATTATTAAGTAATTCTCCATAATTTATTGTGTGATATAAGTCTTACTGATTATTTTTTAATGAAATGAGTATTGTGTAAATAGTTAGGTATTATAGTAGTAACCTTAGTAACATAAGGTTAGTAATACATATTTCCTTCATGTTTCCACAGAAGAAATTACTAGTATCTATAAACTTCATATTCCCTGGTCTTATGAAGATTCACTAACCATTGCACAGTAAGTATATGAAAGAATTTACCTTAAACTGTGTTGTTTTTGAATAATACATATTCTACTTAGTCTGTTTATTTAAATCATAATAAAATTTTAGAGAAATTATTACAGGGCCTCTTAGTAAAATGTAGGTATCCTTTATGTAACATTGTGCCCATAAGATAATATAATATTATAAGATACCATATAGTATTCTTATTTAAGCGATCTAGAATTTAAACCTTACTTGCTTCAGACATGAACCCCTTTCCACCCTCTCCCCCAGTTTCTGTGTCCTAGAAGGAGCTGTGATACAACTGGAAAAGTGTCAATCCATAGTAACATGTGTGGCATCTAGCCTCCTTAACGTTATTTCACTGTGTTGTGCTGAGGATTGACTTAGCCATGGTTATTTCACAGCATTTTGTATTTGACAACTGATATTTATCTTTTCAGGGTTCCATCTTCCACAGAAATTTCTGTGAAACTCCATATTGCTCAACCAGAAAATGACAGCCATGTAGCGTTATTAAAAATGTATACATCATCAGACTGTCAATATGAGGTAAGTTATATGTTTGCTTAATTTTTAGGATTTAGTTATAGAATAAACTGGAAATATATTTTTATATTTGCCTCAGATATATGGTGATGCAAAAGCCAATTAATATGAGAGAGTTAGTTACTTATGATACTTTAAATAGTCTCCATTTTGCCTGTTAGCACCACCTCAGTATTTCCTTAGCTGGACCATTGAAAGTATGTATCTAAATAAGTAATAGAAAATAAAATAAAAATTGAGACTGCAGATTAACCTTCTCAGTTTGGAAGCCCAAGTCCAGAATCCTCCATAAACTGAAGAACTTCATGAAATCAGATGACATGGCTATACTGCAGTAACTGGCATGATATATATTCTCCAGCACTACTGGATAAGCTTAAGGATCTTCTTTTCACTCATTATTTTAAGCTCTATTAATCATTAACATGTGCAAGTTAGTACCTGTTGGGTTTGTTTTACAATCACAGTAGATCTCTTTGCACTGAGAGAAGGGAAATGGACTCAAGAATAACATTTTATTTACATATAGATTCGTGAACTAAAAGAGTTCCTCTTTGTATAAGAACATACCAGCTTCTAAGGATTCCAGATTTAAGTGCTTGAAGTATACATTTCAGTGGTGGTTTTGGTTTATGTGAAATATCTTATTTCTACTCAGTTGCTTTAATTTGGATTCTTTATTAGAGCTAACTTTCTTAGGGTAGACTAGAATTGGTAGGTCAAGTGAATATAATCTGTCCTACAAGCTTCAGTTTGACCTATATTATGAGTTATTTTAGATTTCATGGAATTTATTAATGCTTTGATATCTTGCTTTCTGTTTCTAGCATTGAAGGATTTTGCAGGGATATAATGGTTTTCAGCTTGTGCCTTCATATTTCTAATATTACTATAGAGATAGAAAGAATTGTGTTAGTAATTTGGCTGTACTGCACATTCTCTTAATGTCCATATTTTTACAAATACTTTATTTTTTTTAAAAGTCCATGTATTGGGGGCTTCCCTGGTGGCGCAGTGGTTGGGAGTCCGCCTGCCGATGCAGGGGACGCGGGTTCGTGCCCCGGTCTGGGAGGATCCCACATGCCACGGAGCTGCTGGGCCCGTGAGCCATGGCCGCTGAGCCTGCGCATCCGGAGCCTGTGCTCCACAGGGGGAGAGGCCACAGCGGTGAGAGGCCCGCGTACTGCAAAAAAAAAAAAAAAGTCCACGTATTGACAAAATATAGTTATTTTACAACTTCTCTATGAAAGATGAATTTCCTTTTTCCAGACTTCCTAATATCAAAAGAGGTATATTTATGGCAGAGATAATTAATGATGAATTTCTTTTTAAAGTGTTGTCTTGGCTCAAATTTTATTACATGTGATCTGTTTGTTCCTGGTATTATATCATGTGAAACCTATTTTTATGACATTTACTCAGAAGTGGTTTAGCTTAACTATATTTAGTACCATATGATTGTAGGTTTGAGATTTTAAAGTACGAGTTACATAAGCAAGTTGATTAATTTGTGCTTAATTTTTCAGCAAACATACATATAGTTTCTGACTCAATCATTCAATAAATTCCTTTAGCTTGTATGATCTGGTAATAAGATATTCTGATTAATTAAATATTCTAGTTAGTAAAGGGTTACCACGTATCACGGTATCATATGATACCACATATCATAGCATTCATCTAATTGGGAAAGAATTAGATTACAGAAAAAATATTGAACAGCAAAACCACAGTTGATACAAATTAAACGTTGATGGTTCAGAGAATTCTTTTAAGATCTTGAGTACCTTTAGGTTCATCATTATAAAAAAATTAATGATTATGCTTAGTGCTCAGTTTAATAAAATGTGAACTAGAGTTTAGGGAAAATAACCTTTTTTTAATAATTGTTTTAAACTAGGTGACAGTTAAGACTTCCTTTTCACAAATACTTGGACAGGTAAGAGAGACTCCTTGTCAATTATTTATTGCCTTGTGAATAGAAACTGTAAGGCAGGGTTTGTAAACGTTTTCTGTAAAGCACCAGGTATTAGTATTTCAGCAGACCATATATAGTCTCTTGCCACTTCTGCCACTACTGCAGCTACTTCTTTTTTCTTCTTTCTCCTTTTTTCTTCTTTTTCTCATGTTAATAAAATCTGAAAGCCATTCTTGGCATACAGGCCATAGTTGGCCACCCCTGGCTTTAAGGTGATGCTTTCATGTTTGATACTTCCTAAGAATGAAAGTTGATTCCTGATTTTCAAGAAAATTAATATTTTTGGCTAAATGGATATCATATTAAGATTTCATGTTGCTCATACGATGCTATAATTCATAATCCAATAAAACCTGTGGGCTCTGTCATATAAATGAGCTTTTTGCAAGAACTTTTTATGTTGTGCAAGCTCAGTTTGTAAAAGGTAAAAGTAAATTATATTAAAAATAAACATGCTGAAATAGGTTAAATTCATTTGGGGAGTATCTTAAATTCATAGGCAAATAGTGTTACAAAAATAATTTATCAAGTTGTAGAACTACTATATTATTATTCAACATCATTATAATTTGCAGAATTGTGCAATCTGGACATAAATAGATAATACTGATTAGTCAGAGAAATTATAGTTTTAAAATTCACTAAAAATTTTATTGTGTCTTTTATTACTTTCACTTTATTTTTTTGGTCTCTTATGTTTTGCAGTCTAGGCATAGCAGAATTTTTAAGTCATTTAATTCTATAATTATAATAAAACTCACAAGTTAAAAGTAAATCAGAAACTTTTTATGTATGTTATCTCATTTGATCCTGACAACAACCTGGTAAGAACTAGATTGTGATTATTAATAAATTTGTGAACATTAGAAAATTCTAAGCTAATGTGTAAAAATTTTGTGCTACATTAGAAAGAGAAGATTAAATGTTAGTGTAAGTTGGAAAATAGCATCATGGATAGTTATAATAAATACTCTAAAATGTTAAGAGATCAATTTTTAAGAAAAATTATATCTTGGAATAAAAGGGAAGAATTCATGCTATTGTATTTTTAGTATGTCACTGTACATGGTGGTATGGCTGAGGATATAACACACTCTCTTATCCGTATCATCCCTGGGGTTCATAATTCAGATTAGTGACAAGAAAAGTCAAGTTTGCTTGATACTGTATAATCAGGTGTAATTATATGTACACCAAAAAAACCCAGACTAATAGTCTTGTTTAGACATGGAAATTTTTCTAAAAAATGATGATGTGTGGGTGTTGCAGGATCAGAGGTAGGTACTTTTTTAAATGTTGAAGAATTCATGGCAATTGAGTTAAGTCCTCAAATGTTTGGAATGAAATAAGATGCTCTTCCTTCATGTTTGTTTCAAAATTTAGCTTGAGAACAGTAGGAGAATGAATTAGGTTTTGTATATCTTATTTGTCTTTTAAAAATCATACATATTTTCAGTGTTAACTGATTTAGTCAAAGAAGACTGGAAAGAGGACTAAAGAGAAACCACTTAGGAGAATCTTTAGCCTTTGATTAGATAATTTTTTCATAAAATTTTTTTTAAAAAAAGGAAAGAGGAAAATATACTTACATATTGTTTAGTCTACTCTTATGAAAGAGAGGACAGAAAATAAACTGAAAGTTGCTTTCTCAAGAGAATTATTTAAACTCTTAATAAATCATTTCCATGTAGGAATGAAGCCCAATGTTGCCCAATCTTTAGATTTTAAGAGAAACTAGAAATCTGAATTTTTAGATAAAATATTTTAATTTTTCAATGTTGGCATCTAATTCAAAATGTAAAGAAATACTATGCCAAGTACTAAGCCAAATGAAGCACATATACAATTTGAATATGACCCACGGAGGCCAGTTTATGATTGTTGATTGTTGTATCTGTGGCCCAGTATCATATTTACTACTCATAACAATGACACTCAGTCATTAAAAAGAAATTTTATGTAGGACCTCTTTCAAGATTTCTGAAAACAGTGAAGGGCATTAAAGGTTAATAATAACAGTGAATATTTTCTGATCACCTACTTGTGCCAGTTACTATTCCAAATGATTTACACAAATGAACACATTTAAGCCTCAAACTCCCTGTGAGATAGTGCTATTTAACTCCATTTTACTGATAAGGGCCTAGAGAGAAGGAGGGGTAAAATAAGTTGCCTAAGAGCTAGTGAAAGGCAAAGCTGTAGTCTGAACTCAGGAGTACGACTCTGAGCCTGTTATGCTACTTAACTATCCTTCCAACACACTTAATAACTAAAGTATGCTATATATTTCCTAGCATGTCTTTAGCAGGCAGTGAGCATCATTTAGTAACAGGTAGGAAAATGACCTTTTCCCTTTCACTCAACTCTCCTCTCCTTTCCGTCAAAGCTACAAACTGTAAATCATGAGTATGAGCTTTATGTTTTTTGAGTCTTATCAGTTTTAATCTGGGAATCCTCAGAGGAGCTTCAGGGAGACCTTGAACTTGCTGAAATTTTACTTAACATTTTGTGTAAGCATTCATTTCCATAGTTTTCATTAGATTGACAGGGGAGTCTGTACATGTTCTTAAAAATTCTGTGGATTGGAGAACATGCTTTAAAGTAATTTCCTTTTAAAACTTTAACATTAAAAGAAGAACTTACACTATGTTTTTGTTATATGTATTTTTTTATGTAGATTGGATCAGCTGATAGAATGACTTGAGGTGCTATAACATAATGGTTATGAACTTAGGCTTTGAGTTAAATTCCATTCTACAACATTTCCAAAGCTGGTGAAGGACATAAAAGCCTAACAATAGCAGCTCATATTTTTGATAGTTTATCATGTTCAAGTTAATATTCTAAATGCTTTACACAAATGAACATGTTTAAATCCTTAAAACCACCTATAAGGTAAGTACTATTATTGTCCCTATCTTACTGTTAAGAGCAAAGAGAGGTAACAAGTAAGTAAGTAACTTGCTTGTCTCTTAATTGTGCAAGTTACTTGGGCCCCCTGTACCTGAATTTCTTCATCTGTAAAATAAGGATAAGAACTATATGGATGGATTTTTGGGAGGAGAGCATGAGATAATGCATATAAGATGTTTAGTATTATACCTGGAACATATTAAATGCTCGATAAACATTCCTTGTAAAAAATTTTGTAGCATATGCTACACAATTATATATTGCCTCTATTATGCCTTTGATGAAAAATTCAGATAACATGTTTCTAATATGCGATGTATTCTTAGCATTTATTTTGCTTAGAATTTTTATACCCATTACTCAAGATATCTTTTAGTCATGTCAGAAAATGTATAAAGTGAAAAACAACTTTTTTATTTCATGTGAAAGTATATATATTTCATTAACATGAACATTCAGAAGTTACCCATTGATTTGCCTGTTTTCTAGGTAGTTAGATTTCATGGTGGAGCTCTTCCTGCCTATGTTATATCTAGTATCCTTCTTGCTTATGGAGGACAGTTATACTCTCTTTTCTCAACAGGTAAGAATGTTTCTATTCCTCCCTCCCTCTCTTCCTTCCTCAATGCTTCATTACTACTTTTTTTTATCCTACGTGTAGCTAATGAAGACACATCTACTTCTTGAAAATTCACCACCCTTCTCTCTCAAGGTTACAGGAGTTTGAGATCCTCTTAAGTTTTAAGAGATTACCAAGAAAAGTCCTTACTTGTTTTCTCCATTTTATACCCTTGTGTCTAAAGTTTATTCCCTCTGTTCTGAGGATCTCTTAAGAGGTAGAAGCTGGTTGACAGGGATTTTGTTCTCCATTCTGTTCCCGGTGCCTGACATAGGGCCAAGCACATAGTTGGCAGTCAGTGTAATATTTGGGCTGTATCAACTGTATCATTTAGGTCTTGGTACCCTGAATGGAATAATTAAGAGTTTAATTGAAGGGACTATTTCAAAGGTATGTATAGGGTTAAGGGAAACCAACAACAAATGATAAAATACCAAATTAGCAACAGAGCCATCTGATACTCCTAGGTGTCAGGGCAAGGGAGGGAGCAAATCTAGAGAGGGTGCAGAAATGCTGTGGCCACTGTCAGCATGTGGCTCAGCGGGGAGAAAGCAGGGAAATAAATACACTAACTTTATTTCCTTCTATCCTCCTATCTGCCAGTGCTTCTCATTCACTGAACCCAACTAGAAGCCAGTTCCTAAAAGTCAGCCTCCCAGAATTCAGAGCAAAGTAAAGGGTAGAACATGGATCTGGAGAAGAAAATATAGACTGTATAGTACATTGGACAAAGCCTTCTCTAGAGTATAGCAGTTAGAACAATTTCCCAGGAGCCTCACACACTTGCCAGGCTTGTACAATGATAATCAGAGGAGGCAAGAGAGAAAGAGAGTGGGGACAAAACATACAAAAGCAGTCCAAAAATCCCCTCCACCGTTTCCATGGTGCCAAATCCTTTCACAGCTACTCGTTTCCTTTCAGTGACTTTTTTGCAGTTTCAAGTCTGCCTTTAGTGTTCATTTTAACCTGATTTAACCTGTTATATTCCAGGAAGAAGTAAGCAACATTTAATGTGATCTGCCCAGATCCAACCTTTTTTTTTTTTTTTTTTTTAAATCTTTTTTTCGTTTTTTTTTTTTTTTTTTTTAATTTTTTATTTTTTGAAGATGTTGGGGGTAGGAGTTTTTTAGTAATTTATTTATTTATTTTTGCTGTGTTGGGTCTTCGTTTCTGTGCGAGGGCTTTCTCTAGTTGTGGCAAGCGGGGGCCACTCTTCATCGCGGTGCGCGGGCCTTTCACTATCGCGGCCTCTCGTTGCGGAGCACAGGCTCCAGACGCGCAGGCTCAGTAGCTGTGGCTCACGGGCCTAGTTGCTCCGTGGCATGTGGGATCCTCCCAGACCAGGGCTCGAACCCGTGTCCCCTGCATTAGCAGGCAGATTCTCAACCACTGCGCCACCAGGGAAGCCCCCAACCTTTTAATTAAAAGATTATTCTGGCAATATGACATCTCCTATACTTGAATATAATTTTTGGAAATTTAAAAGAGACACCTCATTCTTCTCAGTTTTAAGTGACTTGACAATTGATTTTCAAGCATTTGGGATTTATATCTAGATAGTCCACAGAGACCCTGGGGATATATGATATTGGTTAATCTAGAGGACTTAAGTATGGGATTGTGTCTCAAATCAATTAAAGAAGTAGTTCTGAACCAAAGATGCTTGTTAGAAATCACTGGAATGGCTATAATAGAAAAGACAGATAATAACAAGTGTTAATGAGGATTTGTAGAATTGCAACCTTCTGTATACTGTTAGTGGGAATGTAAAATGGTATAGCTGTTTTGGAAAGCAGTCTGGCAGTTCATCAAAAGGTTAAACAGAGTTACCATATGACTCAGCAACTCTGCTCCTGGGTATATACCCAAGAGAACTGAAAACACACATCCACACTAAACACTGTTTATAATAGCCAAAAAGTGGAAACAACCAAAATGTCCATCAACTGATGAACAGATAATGTGCTGAATGCTACAAGATAGATGAATCTTGGAAATATGCTAAGTTGAAGGAGCCAGTCACAAAGGACCATATATGATTCCATTTTTATGAAATCTTCAGAGTAAGCCAATCTATAGAGACAGAAAGTAGATTAGTGGTTGCCTAGGAATGGGGAGGCATTGGAGGTGACAGTTAAGGGGACCAGTTTCTTTTGGGAGTAATGAAAATGTTTTAAGACTGACTGGTTGATAATGCACACTCT
This sequence comes from Mesoplodon mirus, assembly GCF_964341445.2. Taxonomy (NCBI): domain Eukaryota; kingdom Metazoa; phylum Chordata; class Mammalia; order Artiodactyla; family Ziphiidae; genus Mesoplodon; species Mesoplodon mirus. Next base: position 39,127,113 of record NC_138984.1, read on the forward strand.
ATGAATATACAAAAAACCACTGAATTGGATACACTTTAAATGGATGAATTTAAATGGAATTATAAGAATTATATCTCAGTAAAACAGTTTTTAAAAAATAGCTCACCGGGCTTCCCTGGTGGCACAGTGGTTGAGAGTCCGCCTGCTGATGCAGGGGACACGGGTTCATGCCCTGGTCCGGGAGGATCCCACATGCCGTGGAGCCGCTGGGCCCGTGAGCCATGGCCAGTGAGCCTGCGCGTCCGGGGCCTGTGCTCCGCAACGGGAGAGGCCACAACAGTGAGAGGCCTGCGTACCCCCCCCAAAAAAAAATAGCTCACCTGTGGAGCTTTGTAAAACTACAAATGACAAAACCATAGCCTTGGCTTTCTGAATCTGTTTCACAAATGATGATTGGCTATGTACTTTTGTATGAGAACCAGTAAATTAGAGTAAATTTTTATAGTAGGTTTATGTTTATTTTTTTTCTTTTTTTTAACTTTTTTTAATTGATGTATAGTTGATTTATAATGTGTTAACTTCTGCTGTACAGCAAAGTGATTCAGTTATACATACACACACACACACACACATATATATATATATATATATACATTCTTTTTTAGATTCTTTTCCATTTTGGTTTTTCATAGGGTATATAGTTCTCTGTGCTATACATTAGGACCTTGTTGTTTATCCATCCTATATATAAAAGCTTCAATCTGCTAATCCCAAACTCCCACTCCATCCCTCCCCCAACCCCTTCCCCCTTGGTAACCACAAGTCTGTTCTCTATGTCCATGAGTCTGTTTCTCTTTCCTAGATTGGTTCATTTGTGTCATATTTTAGATTCCACATATAAGTGCTATCATATATTTGTCTTTCTTTTCCTGACTGACTTCACTTAATATGGTAATCTCTAGTTGCATCCACGTTACTGCAAATGGCATTATTTTGTTCTTCTTTATGGCTAATATCTCATTGTATATATGTACCACATCTTTATCTATTCGTCTGTTGATGGACATTTAGGTTGTTTCCACATCTTGGCTGTAGTGAATAGTGCTGCTATGAACATAGGGGTGCATGTATCTTTTTGAATTAGAGTTTTGTCTGGATATATACCCAGGAGTGGGATTGCTGGTTCATATGTTATTTCTATTTTTCAGTTTTTTGAGGAACCTCCATACTGTTTCCCATAGTGGCTGCACCAATTTACAATCCCACCAACAGTGTAGCAGGGTTCCCTTTTCTCCACATCCTCTCCAGCATTTGCTATTTGTAGAGTTTTTAATGATGGCCATTCTGACCAGTGTGAGGTGGTACCTCATTGTAGTTTTGATTTGTCTTTCAAATTAGGGTAATTTTTTATCTTTTGAGAAGAGTCTCTGTGGTAGTAATAAAGACCCTTGCTTTCTATGACATGAGATATGTTGCTCTTACGAACAATGCAGCATATAATATGTCTCATACTTAATTACTTTGAATTCTCTACTACATATAATTTTTTTTTAAATCACTAGGTCACTGCTTAGAATATGCTGCTATGTTGGATAAAGAAGCCAAACCATACAAAGTTGATCCTTTTGTAATTATGGTTAAGTTTCTGTTGGGGTAAGTTTTATTATCTGTGATAATGATTTTAATTTTGTTTTATATATAAAGTATTATGTTTGGCTCAAATATGAAGGATAAATTTCCATACAAATAAGGCAATTGACTTGTTTTATTAAATGGACTTTTTCTCTTAGGCAAAGGCCTAATAAGTACATCAACATTTACTTCAATAGTTTAGAAGTAATTATTGAACTTATATATATAATATATATACACATATATCAGTCTAAATTTAGACTATAAATATACCAGGACTTTAAAATTTTCAAAAGAATGTATGTGGTACATGAGCTTTGGGTATCCCAGATTCATGGACACAAAGCAATATAGGATATTGGTGAAACAGTGCCTCAGAACACTTTTTATTACTTCCCATACAAAGTATATTTTAGATCTCTCTACCCTACTTAATGTCGCATTCTTAATTTATTCAGGTTTTGTTTTTGTTTTTGTTTGGTTAAAAACCATTACTTAGATGTCTTTTCTTCTGTCTTTATAACTAGCTATTGGCTTTCTAACTTAAAAAAAAGACCAGTTATTACTTCATTACAAGGATCAATGAGAGCAGTAAAGCTGCATTGAGACTTGAGACTCAGATCCTTGAAGATCACTTGACTCAGTAGTTCCCTACCAGGAATTGAAGTTTGTTTTTTCAGTATAATTATAAATGAAATATCATGGTATTCTGGGAACTGTAGTGAATGGTCAAACACTTCAAGTATTAAATCCTTTAATGAGAGTTGTTGGGGTTTTTTTTGTTTTTATTGTATTATTTGCTTTTATTTTTTGTATGTTTTCTTTTATCCACAGATACAAATGGTTTAAAGAATTTTGGGATATGTTATTGTTACCAGAATTAGATGCCATCGTTTTAACTAGTCAGAGTATGTGTTTCCCCCTTGTATCTTTGATTCTTTTTCTGTTTGGAACATGTACTGCCTACTGGGGTGGCCTACTCTCTTCTACATCTGTGAGACTCCTTTCTTCATTGTGGCTGACTTTGAAAAGGTAAAGAATGAATGACGAAAACCTTCCTTATTGCTCTTAAGAAAAAAACTGTATTCTGATAGGGAACCTTAAAATTAACTTGCTTTCACTAAACTATAATTTCTGAGGAAAAATGTATAACTAGTAAAACATGGGGTTAGTGTTCAAACTTATGCTTTTGTCATAGGTTATCATTTATTTCAAGTTAAATGCTACATTTGATTTTGACCATAGTGCTCAAGAGTTAATCAAAAAAGCTTGACAGTTTACACAAGTATTTTTAAATTTCACTGTTGTAAGTCTTTCCAAGGGCGAAGTGTTTCTCTGGCAATGCTTTTATATGTTGATTTTCAATCAAACCTGAGACTCCAATCTTGATATTTAGGGTCAGATTAGATGAAATGTATAAGAGCTCCAAAAACATTGCCTAGAGGTTTATTATGATCCAAAGACAGTTTGAAGTTGCTGGTATGCTCTTTTGGTAAACCAGTGATCTAGTTTCCATTTCCTCACCAGCCGTGTTATGTGATTTACTGTCACAGAGGGGATTATGGTATGATGCTTCTTCCTCCACCCTTCTGAGGTGCTTCTGACATTAACACCATCACATGTCTGAGTGACCTCAAGACTTTAAGAACAAAAGTATTTCTCTTCCTATCAAAATTGGAATTGTATGGCACAGGGCCTATAATTAATAATTATCTTTAATAATATTTTTTTCTTTTTTAGTACACGTATTACCCATAGTATATATAAATGCAAGAGAAACTATCACAGTGTATAAAAGAATTTTAAAATATGTGTCACCCCTCACCTTTATTTTAAAAAGCCTGTTTACCTTATAGTAATACTTGCACATTAATAAGGAGAGCCTGGCAGAGCACTGTATTGTTTTCTGCTTATATGTGACTGTGTAAATAACTGTTAATATGCTTTTTTTTTTTTTTTTTTTTTTTTGTGGTACGCGGGCCTCTCACTGTTGTGGCCTCTCCCGTTGCGGAGCACAGGCTCCGGACGCGCAGGCTCAGCGGCCATGGCTCACGGGCCTAGCTGCTCCGCGGCATGTGGGATCTTCCCAGACCGGGGCACGAACCTGTGTCCCCTGCATCGGCAGGCGGACTCTCAACCACTGCGCCACCAGGGAAGCCCTAATATGCTTTTGAAAGCTTTACTCTTGTTATTCCAGGCCCTCTGAACTTCCTAAAGATATGAAGATAATATCACCAGACTTGCCCATTTTGACAGTTGTTTTGATCATAGTTAGTTGGACAACTTGTGGAGCATTTGCCATCCTTCTTACTTATCTTTACTATGTGTTTAAGGTATGTCAAATCAGTAAAGTCAGAAGACCTGAGCTTTGTATCAGACAGGCATAGACTTTCCCATGGGTTTTGTTAAAAAATTTTTTTTGATCACTGCTGTTATATAACAGGCCTATGTGTAAAGTTTTTTTAAACATCTTAGCTATTTCAAATATATATAGTTAACTGTAGAACTGAAGTTACTAATCTGAGTGGGTTTCTTTGTTAAAAACAAAGGGAGGGGAGGAGATATAATCTGTTCCATATTGCTTGATGCTCTGGCAAGTAATGTTAACTTTTTAAAAAACATTTTACTAGAACGGTTTTTATTCACACCTCCCTTTAAACGTGGATAATAGACAAAACAAAAAGTTATGTCAGTGGGATCAGTCTGTCAATCATGCTGAAATAATGTAGAATGTTACAAATGTTGCTAGAGAATCACAAGACAGGATAAAAGTAATTAAGCTGACAATTTTACTGAGGAAATGAAAAACACTTCTAAGAAGGCTGACAGCTTTTCAGGAAAATCTACATTATACAACTGCTTGTTCTCCACATTAATCTTATGTAGAGACAGTTGATACTGGAAAGGATAATAATTTTTTCCTTTTTTTAACAAAGGTTTATTTGCATCTGCATTTAACATTAATACATGCACATTATAGATTACTTTCAGTTTACAAAGGAAAAATATGTCCATCAGAAAAAACTATTTAGAATTATTTTGATTTACAAATATAAATTAATTTGATTTATAAATATAATATTTTTAGTTTTTTAAGGTGGATATTTCAAACAACTGACACAATAAGCAGAACTTTCTCAAATACTTAAGCAAACCTAGTAAATTTATAGACTTTCTCAGGTTCTTGTAAACATTTCACCACCCTATATAATTGAGTTCCACATTTTCAGAGATTTAGATTATATAACACATGTTCAACTCTTTATACTATGCTGAATATAATCAAATTTTTGACTTGCATGACACTTCAAGTTGCGATAGCAAGGCACCATTCAAGCATAGGCTCACACAGTGTGGAAGATATAGCATTATATCCTGGCCCCAACATACTCTGGAATTTTGTATTATTTTGTTTGTTTTTTAATCCATGATAGCAAGCACATGTAGTTATTATTTATCTTTTCTAAAAGAATGTTTTTAAATGTTTAAATGAATTTTTATTTATTTAGGTTTTTAAAATTTCAAATTATAGTGCTTCTCTATTTCAGTAAAAATGGTTATGTTTTTTGTTTCAAAATAAAAGTAAAATTAAAGTCTTTCCTTTTTCATAGATTGTTCATCTGCAAGCCAGCTTAACAACTTTTAAAAATAGCCAGACTGTGGTAAGTTTTATTTTCAAAACGCTATATCACTTTAGTATGAAAGAACATGGAAAAATATGAAAGTTGATTTTTGTAAAAGGAAGTTAGGACTTTACAGTATTTAAAAGGTTTTATGAATTTAAATAACTTTAAGAAAAGCAAGCCTAATGAATATTAAAGTAAGACTTAGATTGTCATTTAATTTGATCTTTGTCAGTCCTTAAGTTGTTTTTATCACAATTATCTTTTAAATTTTATTTCAAGTAATTACGTAAGAGGATATATTCTTAGCAGTGGAAATAGCAAGTCAAAGGAATAAAAATTTTATAACTGATAACTGCTTTAAAATACTTTCAAACAAGATAATTCAGTATTTTATATCAATTTGGTAATGGAAAGATGTATTTATTTAGCTGTTAGATAATTGAGTATGATTCTAAATAAAATAATAAACTTAAATTTTATTTAATATCTTGATATTTTTACTTTATTGCTTTGTAGAACCCCAAACACTCTAGAAGAAGTGAAAAAAAATCCAATCACCATAAAGACTCTACAGTATACCATCTCCGTTTATCTGCCAGTGATGCTGAAGATAGTCTTCGCATGCACAGTACCGTGATTAACTTATTAACATGGATTGTATTACTCAGCATGCCATCTTTAATTTATTGGCTGAAGAATCTTAGGTGTGTTTTATTTATATAATTATAATTTATGTGGTTCAAACTATAAATATCTGTAAGTAGAGACTTGCAGGATTCCTAATGTTTCATAAAACTTTCTCAAGAACAAGAAGCTAACACCTGAAATTTATTTTCAGCATATTCACATTTTCTTCTTTTCCGTGAGAATATAAACTTTCCCAAAATCTGCCCCAAAGGGGAGGGATTGTATTTTCTTTAACCTTCTTTGAGTCTAGAAATATGTGAAAATGTGCTTTATTTTGCTGACTTACAGTATTCATAATGCTAGTGCTTTATATATTTTTCAATTCACGACCAATTTTATATTTTCTTAAATTTAAGGGGAAGAAAAATGCTTACATTTAAAATAATAGAAATAACGAAGGAAGTGTGTACTTTTCTGATGTGTCCTATACGTTAAACTAAAATAAATGATCAGCTGTTTTACTGGAAAACTGTCATTTGCTTTGTTACCTGATAAGTGTCCTAGGTTAAATGAGAGCCTAAAAATGCTCTCTAAGGTTATTTCTAGAATATTTAGTTATTGGTAAATTGTCTTTTAAAAGCCACGTTATCCAGTTAATAGTTAACCCCTGCTTAATATAGTTTTTAGAAATGATGTAAAACTTTCAGATCATCTAAATACTGGAATTTTTTTTAAGTTGGCTGAATCAAAATAAGTTCAGTAAATTAAATCACAGGTCACCAAATATTAATATCTTTCCTTTGTCCCTTATTTTAATCAAGGTGCAAATTTTTGTCCACAGATTTGGGGAGGAAGTTACTTGAGGAGCACAAATTTATGATTCTAGAAGGCTGTAGACAGTTACTTTATATAAGCCTTCATTTTTTCATCTTTTTTAAATAGAGCAGTTTAAATATGTTTTAAATAATTTGTTTTATAAAATATTATTTATATATGAGCTTTCAGGCATATACTTATTGTAAAAAGGAAGTGCTTCCAGATGGGATATTTTCATTTCCTTTAGTAGTTTCTGAACATAATTCTCCATATAAAACCTTGAGTATAAAGATGATGTAGAGCAAAATTTATTTATCAATGATTTCTTGAGCTGTTTAGAGCTCTCTTATATCCATATAGCTATAGGAACGTTTTGAAATGTATTTAATTGATTGATTCTGAGAATTTAAGATGATTGGCAATGCTTTGTTGATTTATGTTTTATTTTTTTCTTTTTGACATAGGTATTACTTTAAACTTAATCCTGATCCATGTAAACCTTTGGCATTTATCCTTATTCCAACTATGGCAGTTCTTGGAAATACTTACACTGCTTCAATAAAATCAAGGTATAGTATTTTAATCTTTTTTTTTCTCACATCTGTTCCTGGTCTTTATCATACTTTCATGTCTGAAACATGTCTTTCGTTCCTAATTACTTGGACTGTTCCTGAAGGTAAAACTATAATAGTAATTATGGTTTATGTGCAAATACAGTTTATATGCAAATGTATTATATTTGTTTCCTTAATTATGCATTTTATTTGTTAGGATATAATCATTTTTTTTCTTTAAAAAGTTAACCCTTGAAAGATATGATATCTAAGGTTTGCTTCCAAAAAATATAGAAGGAGTGGAAGTGGGCAGTAATATAGGTAAAGTAAGATTGGCCATGACTTGATAATTTTTGAAGCTGGTTGATGGGTCCATGAGGTTCATTATACTGTTAATCTACTTATGTATATGTTTAAAATTTTCCATAATAAAACTTTACTTTTCATTGACTGCTTGTTTTCTCTGGGAGCCTTTTCAGTTGATTCTGGCAGATAGTTGCAGATATTCTAAAGTCAGGCAGATCTGGGGTTTCAATCTAAGGCTCTGTGTCCTTAGGTAAGTTTCTTAACCCCTCAGTTTCTCTGTTTTCAGAGTAAAAAGGTGATAGCCTTTCGTGGTAATATTTTTCTTTTAAAAATAGTGTCTTATCTTACATGCTCCTGTTAGGAATTAAAGATGGTTCCTTTTTTATTTGGTTGAAGTTTTTTGCTGATATTAAATAGGGTGAAAATAAATATTTCTGTAGCTATATCTTAGTAAACATTGATTTTTTTCTTATTAGGATAAATCTCTAGAGGTAGCATAGCTGAATAAAAGTCCTACTAATATTTTTCTGTGGTTAAAATTTAAAAGAATAAACAAAACTGGTTATTTACTTACTAGAATATTTTTCTCTTTTCTAGCCAAAATTGACTTGTATTGATCTTTTAAAAAATTTTGGACTGTTAAATTCATTATGCGAAAAATTACTTTATCTAAAATCACTTAGAACACTTTCTCAAAACTGTATAAAAGATTGACATGTTCAGTTTTTGCTCACAATGTATGTTACATTATAATGTATATTTCTGTCTCTTTACAGTAAATTGTTGAAGACTACTTCACAGTTTCCACTTCCTCTGGCTGTTGGTGTGATTGCTTTTGGGTCAGCACACTTATACAGGGTTCCATGCTTTGTCTTCATTCCTCTTTTACTCCATGCATTATGCAACTTTATGTAAGATTGGATTTAAGGAATGATAAAGATCAGTTATGCCTTTAGGTCCAGTAATAAGAGGGAACACACAGATCCATCAGTGTGGGCAGCCAGATCCTTTGGAGAAGACAAGTCTATTTTTACAATGTTGAAAATAGGAAATTAGTTTTGTAATGCTTGAGGAAAGTAGTTGAAGCATGGTTTTGTTTTGTGGTATGACATCTGTGTACTAGTCATTATGAAAAATCAGTAAAAGGATATGGTAGCCTCTGTCTTTGAGGACTCTGCATATCAGCTAGTCTGCTTGATTGGCCATACCAAGATCTTCTCCTAAACACTCAGTAAATGTAGCATTGTTTGTATCCTCACCTCAAGTATTCTCATTTCATCAAACTTTCTTCTGAAAAGTGGGTTACTTTGTATTTGCTACAGTATACATGTTGAAAAATAAGTCTTAAAAGATTAATGAAATTTAAACTGTTTGCTTTCTCAGAAATGAAATAGCTACAGTCTTTAGTCAGTTTTTGGCAGCCATAGTGAACAAAATAGATCTTTTGTTTTCTTACACCTATGAAAATACAACTTTAAATTCTAAGGAGACATGTTTTCTTGGTAACCAGCAAGATTGATGAATGGAAACGTAATTCAAATTCAAAACTCAATGAAATTTTGTTTCTTTTCAAATAAGAATCTTATTTTGTATTCTTAGTGAATATCAGGAGACTACTGAAGAGATGTATTGCTAAATTTGAAGAAAATTTTCATAGATATTTACTTATAGGCATTGGAGCAGTTCGGTCATTCAGTCTATACCATTTTATTCAATTCACTGACCCCATGGTTGTCAAAAGTGCCTCGGGTCATGGTGGATTGTTAAAATAACTAAATTCCAGTGGTCAGAAAAAGCTCTACATTTGCACAGTTTTTATCTACTATGGAAAGAAAATCAGCATGATGAAGTGCAGTACCACATTTAATGTATAAAATTATACTATTAATGGAATAACAGTGGAAAAACTGTTACCCCATTAATAGCATAAGTATAAACAATGAATACCTGAATAAGTTGGAGTGTTTAGCCACTAGGTTTAATAGTGGAATCTTAATTTGCCAAGGTGATTACTATTTGACAGATAAAGAGTAATATTTATATTTCAGATTTCAGCTCACTTTTTGGAAGTAGGTAATGGAGGTAGGTATCTTCGCCTTAAGATAGGATTAACTCAAGGCTGGGGTATACCTGAGTGATAGAGCCCTTCCTTTAGATGTGTATGATGTAAATACCCAAAACCTTGCAAGTGTAGTCCTTAAGTCCCAGTAACTCCACAGTTGTACCTGTGAACTTGTGTCCTTGTTACTGCCCAGGGATGTCCTAGAGTACCAGGTTCATTTTACGTGCCATTGCATCTGGATTCCGTTACAGCCTCTCAGCTGTTACTGCCTATTAGAAGGTTGCTCCCACTTTACTGCCTGTAGAGGGTTACCTCACTTCTTTTCTCATTTGTTCTTTGGGTTCTTGCTGCTTCATCATCAGTTGAAGATGGTCTTGCTGTCATCTATGAGAGTTTTAAGTTTGTTTGATTCCATTGTTGTCTTTCCCAGCTTCATGTTCAGTATTCATATTTTCACTTACTGAGATCATTAAAGGTAAGTGATAACCTCATAGTAGACATGGCAGGCATACCAGGCTCTTGTTTGTTTGATAGAAGCAGCAAAAGGGATAAAATACAGAATACTTGTGTGTTCAAACCTGAAAGGAAAGAGAACTTACCAGATTATATATGCACTTTCCCATGGCATACCACATATGTATTTAAACAAGGACACATCTGCCTAGGTTTAGTTTATACATATACTCATAACAACTTGTGTACATATGGTGTTGTATTTCAAGTTTTCACCCATATGTAGTTGTATTTCACGTTACAGGTTAAATATGTCATTTAACTATTTCTGAATTTGAACTTAGGTCCATATACAGAACTTAAGAAAATTCATTAATTTGAATCTTCTATTGACAGCCATAATCAATGAGTTTAGATGATCTAAAGTCTCCTTGTTTAGTCATTCCTGCTCATGAATAAAATGTAACAGGCTTAAATTTCTCACTTGTGAGTAGTACATTAGCTTTTTAAAGCAGCAGACTAGGCACATTAGTTTCCATGAAAATTTCATGTGAGTATCATTATCATCAAGTCCTAAAGTCTTATTTATTCCAACAAAATATTTTATTTTAGGACTACAGAAAGGATTCTCATTAAGCATGTTATAAACAGCAGTAGTTTGGGGTTTTTTTAACATATATTTAATATTATAAGTATATGTATACACACACACACACACACACACACATTTTGACAGAGTCTTCATCAAGTCCTAATGCACTTTAAAACCAAATAACTACCAGAGATGAGAAAGTAGGCTCTGTCTGAAGATTAACAAAACTGATGTTTCTATCACTTGAGAAAAGGAAAGTCCTTTGTCTTTAAATTCACGTTATTTGAACCATGCCTACAATCTATATTATTAGCTGGCAAAACAGCACAGGTTTATCAGAAATGTTACCGAAAATGAAATTGTTCATTGGCAGTTAGGGATTATCTAATTTAGCAAACCTCTGAGCTCTATTGTTATGACATTTTTATTTAGATTTTTTTTTTGAGTTTTGAGTAAGTTTTGAACTTATAAAAATTACTCCTGGATCCTATTGTTGATACCTAGACCAAATATAGACTGGACAGGACAAACAGTGAGCACTTTCAGTGTCTCTGAAGAGTCCTCTGGAGTTACTACTTTTATAATTTGGAACAGATAATATGATAGAAATCATTAATACTCTCTTTTCTTTATCTTTTTCATGTTGGGAATTACACAGGTTCTGCTAGCTCTTCTCTTGGTTGTCACCAGAATGAAAGTATTTAAAACAGTAGTCCTAAAAAAAAAGCATTTGTGCCTGGTTAACACTGATTTTGAGTCTCTTCAATATATATATTGATCATGTGTTAATTAATCTTTAATTTTTTTTCATATTTTGCTCAGATAAATTCAGGTGTATATAATAGAATACGTTTTCTTGTTTGAACTACACTATAATATCTGCATGATTATACAGTAAGGAAAAGAAATAAAGAACTATAGTAGGCCTAGTAAATGTTTGTTGTTGATTATCCTGTCACTCATGCAGATGGTACACATTTGCACCACACACACATACTTACATGAGGCAGATTGTCTGATTTGTTCATTATCTAGTTCCCATTCTTTTCTAAACTCTTCAGACTTTTCACTTATAGCATAGTGTGTTCTTTTTACCTCACTGCTTATTAGCATCTCTTACAGAAGGTGGTCAAGGGAAATAAAACTCAATAAAAGGTAAAACTCAATTTTCAGTTTATTCTTGAGAGCTCTGGGGAAATAGGGTAAACACAAAGATGATGAGATAAACTAGGGCTGTTGATTCCCAAATCCCCAGACAATTCAATTAGCCTGTATTTTCATCTTAAGCGTTAGGTCTAAATTAGTGTAGTATCTTGCTTTATTGTGAGGTTTAGTGCAAAACCTTACAGTGCTGCATTTGCAATTTTTTAGGAACTTGTTATGAAAATCAGTTGGGAAAATTTGTTTTAATGTGTTGAGACCTTCTATGACTAAGGCATTGATTTCATCATCACTTTTTTCTCTGTGTTTTATTTTTATAAATTTATTTTATTTATTTATTTTTGGTTGCGTTGGGTCTTTGTTGCTATGTGCGGGCTTTCTTTAGTTGCAGCGAGTCGGGGCTACTCTTTGTTGCGGTGCACGGGCTTCTCATTGCAGTGGCTTCTCTTGTTGCAGAGCACAGGCTCTAGGCACGCAGGCTTCAGTAGTTGTGGCTCACAGGCTCTAGAGCACAGGCTCAGTAGTTGTGGCACACGGGCTTAGTTGCTCTGCGGCATGTGGGATCTTCCTGGGCCAGGGATCAACCCTCTGTCCCCTGCATTGGCAGGCAGATTCTTAACCACTGCGCCACCAGGGAAGCCCTTCTCTGTGTTTTAGATTTGTGAAATTACAGGAAACAAGATACCTTGTGTAGTTTGGGGGGGGTCAATTTGGAGAGTATAGCACTCCCCAGGAAAAAGGAAGCAATAAAAGTATCTTTGTATTATGAAATTAGACTCAGAAAACGTCTTGCCACATAAGGTAAATGTAGAAGATACTATTACAAAATAATAAGATGATTGGGAGCTGAAATTTTATTTTGGTCTTTTTGAACAAAGAACATTTCAAGTTCTGTAATGAACTTTTACTTACACATTATTAATCATGCATTCTTTCACAATATATTTTAACAGCCTGAGGAAATAGAAAGTTTGTGAGGCTACTCACATTCTTTACTTTTAGTAAGGATAATAGGAAAGAAAAGTCAGACCCGTTATCCAAATCTGAGTATGTATACTCTTAAATGCTCAAGAATTCACATTTTTGATAAATAAATTATATTATGAATACAGATGACTGAATTTTATAATTAATAACTTAGTCTTAAGAATGGAATAAAATTTGGAAATAGAATAAACTTATTTAATTTATAGTAGAAGTGTAACAGTACCCCTGAATTGGTAATGTTGCTTTCAAAAGATGATATTCTGAGCTACATCTTGATTACATTGTCTGTAGTTGAAAAATTTTAAATCAAATACAGTACTTTCTAAAAGTGTTTGGCATGTTAACATTGCCAAAAATGACTATGTTTTAGAATACCAAGTAACCAGTTAATTTCTGATGACTTTGTATAGGGCTTGATATATGTGAGTCAGATTTATTCTGTACTCATTCTGTACATTGTAACTTTGAACACTTATGAAAAACTGTATCTGTTGATGTAGTTTTATTAGTTAGTATAAATTTGTTTGCATATTTGAACATTAATCTTAGTTCAGGAAATCTAAACCTAACCATTTTTGTAAAGTTCATATGCTATTTTTTTCAGTATTATCTTGGTTTTTAGTATTTATATAGTAGAAATGTTACTAGTAAAAATTTATAGACAAAGCATAGAACTATTAACTGTTCAAAAGCCTAAGTGTTAGGCATATTTTGTATTTCATGTTGCACTTGTTTCATATTGGACTTTTTAAAACCTCCCTTTTTTAGGAAAAAAAAAGATGCGTTTGAATTTTTTTTAGCATAAAACTCTACGTTGGAAAATAGAACTGTTTTCATACGGTTAGCAAAAACACACTTTGTCACCAAAGCTAAATGAAACAGTAAAATACCTCCAGATATTTGTGCTAATGAACTTTTCTTACCATATTGGGATTAAAGCAAAAATAATCTTTTCAGTATTTTTCTTCTAGGACTTATATTAAATACACATCATCAAAACTTATATTCCATATCCTAATTTTTCTTTCAAAATATGTAAAGCTTATAGCATAGTGTATTCTATTTTGTCTGATTTCTGGAATAGTGTTTTCTGGTTTTATTGGGTGAAAATTAGTTTACCCAATAATGATCTTTCAGTAATTAGTTGAAGAAATCATTTAGGTAATCTTGCTTCCGATTCATTCTGTAAAACTTTAAATTCTGTTGCCCAGATCATTTTTAGTACAGGTGTCTCCCATTTATGTAACAGAAAGTGTATTGTGGAATTTCTATGGTTTTCTATGTGTTTCCATTCAGTCCCTCTATACAGTCACATGTTTCATAGGGGAGAATTATCCACTAGAACTAAACATAATACAATGAAATAAACATTGTAAAATGCATCTTAAAGGAAAATATAAGAACAAGATGTTAATGCTAAAATGTTAACATTGATGTGGTAGTGTACTCATGAGAGAAAGCAGAAATATGATAGATTCAGAAACTGTTGTGTTTATATGGTTGCCATTCTTTAATTTCTCTCCTACAGAAATTTTCAGAGGGAATTTCAGTCCCTCATATTATGGTTTTTCCCGTAATTTAATGTCACTTAACTGTTTCTCTGCCCAGTCATGTTGAGGTAGTTTGCATAAGTAGCCTTGGAAGTAAAGAGACAGAAGAGAAAGCCAAATATTAAAATGTTTGACCTTGATTTAGTTACAGTTTATCCAACTATCTTGTAGGGACATGGATGATATTAATAAAAAGATGATATACGAGACCTAAAAATTCAGTGAACATTATTTTTGGAATGAGTTGGTCCTTTTTGTTGAATAATTTTATCCTAAGTAGGAGATGCCTGTATTTAACATAACCATGCTTTCTACATAAGCAGATAATGTATTTGTTGGAATATTGGTAGAAATAATCTTCTCTGCCTCCACTATGGAACTGGAAAAATCCAATTTTTAGTGTATATAAATTAGGAAATTGTATATTTACATTTTTAAAACTATAAAAATGACTTAGATATATTATTTTGAAGTGATTGTATTACCATTTCTTAAACTTATGACTAACTATAAATGTAGCCACATACCCATGAGAAACCAGACCAAAATTGAATGCATATTTTCACTGTGACCTTGAACTTACAGTTTGGGATAAAACAGACTGTGCCTTAAAATGTTGAAGGAATGCCCTGCAGTTTTATAACTATATATTTATTATGGGTGGTCTTCTCAAAGTGGCCCCAAATTCTTTTCTTTGAGGTTGGTGAAGTAAAAATTTTAAGTAAAAATTGATCAGTATTTCCCTTAGTATCTGCTGAACTATTGCTCTAGAGGCCTCCTTTAATTTCCACAGTTCCCGTTTCAGATTAAAATTGATTTACACTTCATAGGTGTAGAAAATTAAGGTTGGTTAAAGTTTCTGAAAATAAATTTATTTTAGGAGAAGGTGCTGGCACTTCTGAACTTATTAGGCATGGAAAAATTAATCTTCAAATGTAATTTTTTGTCTTTTTAGTGAATACTCTTATCAAAAACATGAATTCTTCCCTAAAACCTGTACTTATTGTTCCTCAAATTATTGAGGCTTGTATTTGTATATCCAATAAAGTTAATTTAGTCAATAATAATTTCTCAGTAGTTAAATATAAACTCACATTCATGCATATTTTTAAACATTTTCTCTTTTACTTTTTCCTTCCTAATTATTTTTAATGTATCAAGAGAGAACTGGCTCCAGATTTTTGTGGGTTTTTCTTCTAATGTAAAGACTGACATTTTTACTGTGCTTATTTAAAATAACATACAATTTCTATCAAAACAGATTATTCCATTCATAGGACATTCATGGTCTCGGCCAAAAGATGCCCACATCTCTGTGTGGCATCTCAGAATTTTTTTGTATATTTTTCAATTTCAATTTTGAACATAAACTCTACAATTTTCTTCTCATTTTACCTCCACTACCTCCCATCAAAGACAAAAATATAGGTTTCTCTAAAAGCATGTAAAAAGAAAACATGTCTTTCCTTAAAGCATGGTCAAATTGAGATGGAAATAGTTTGGTTAAGTGTATGTAATACAATAAAATACATGGCTGTCAACTCACATCAGTTTCTATATTATAGTTAAAAGTTTATAGAGGACAAACTATGTGTTTTACTGAGACTCAGTAATCATTTATTTGCAAATCAATAATTTTACTCTCATCCAGAAAATGCAGTGCATAGTAATTATACTTAACAGTGCAAAACAATTTGTCCTATAGAATATACTGAAAAATGATTGTCACCTTGCAGATTTTTCTTTTTAAACATGCATGATCTTCTCCAGTACTTTGTACAATGTATGGTATACTAAATACATTTATGTGTAATTTTGTGTGTATTTTTTATGGTATAATTAACTTTATTACATTTAACTGGTTGTAATGCACAAAAAGTGCTATTTATTGTACTCTGTAGAGTGTTGTGAATGTTTTTATCTGTGTTTCAACATTATGATGTAGGGTTTAATAGATGAATATTTGCCTTCAGTCTCCGCTCAGGTATTAATGTGTAGCAATTTTTGGTGCTTTCTTTTTTAACTGTCATAATCTGGTGTTCGGAATGTTCAACAATAAATTTGGTGAACAAGAACACGTGGTGCAGAATTGCTTACCAGTTCACATACTCCACAATACCATCTCAGGAAAAACCCTTAAAATGATTTCTTTATAGCATGTCTAGCATTTCAGAAGTTTGAATGCCTAAGCATGGGACATGATAAACAAGATACATCACAGGTAAATATTGGAAGCAAGATAATTTCTAGTATTTCCCAACTTGATATCTTGTAGCTTCCCATATGCATTTGTATGGACATTTTATGGTTCACGTTCTATTTTAAAGAATTGCACAGTCATGTTTCTCCCAGAGACCGTGCTTTCCACTTTTCTTATGCTAACTTAATATATATTCTTGGGTGCCCCATTTCCCAAATTACGTGAGAATAATTTAGACATTTTTTGAAAACAGATTCCCTGGTCATCTTAGAAGTACTAAATTTGATCTGTAAGGAGGAGACCTGGGATTCTGTTTTAACAAGTGCCTCAAACCTTGCTTTAGTCAATAAAATTTAACTTGTTAGAGCTCCTAGAAGCAACTAGAAAGGCTGTCTTTAGGATTACAAGATACTAAAGTGACACTACATAATTTGAGAATTTAGTATAGATCTAAACTTTATTATAGAATGGATGACAGGAGTCAAATGGGGTAGGACATCTTTTGAGGATTAGTGTCTTCTTACACATTGATTAGAACAGTGTTTTCTAAATTATTTTAACCAGCATCTCTAAATATATGAACATATATAAATTATCTGCATGTGTTAACATTGTGTATATTATTAAATATACCCCAAAGGGTAAATGTTTAAAGATGAGAAATATACAACTAGAAGCTTTAATATTGATATTTTCCTTGGATACTTAGAGGATTATCTTGAAAACACCCAATGTGGAGGCCGCTAGAGTGTACAGCATGAAAGCCTCATAGACCTTTCCCACTAGTTTTTCTTTAATCGATTCCCACTTCATCTTCACTTTCTTTCTGTAAGATAGATAGATCTTAGATCTGTAAGATAGATAGGTAGGTAGGTAGATGGATAGATAGATTACAATTTAACAGCTTAAAACAACACCTATTTATTTACTCAATTCTGTAGGTCAGAAGTCTGGGCACAGACCAGCTGGGTTCTCTGCTCAGAATCACACTTCTGAAATCAAGGTAACAGGACTGCAGTCCCATCTGAGATTCATTCAGGTTGTTACAGGTGGAGGTTCCTGTTTTCTTGCTGGCTGTCAACTTCTTAGCTCCCTGTGTCTTTCCCTGCTGTGTAGCCCTCCAAAAGGTTGGTTTACTCCTTCAACACCAGCAGGAGAATTCCTCTCACATTTTGAATCTCTTCAACTTCCTTTGTCTCTGACCTTTAGACCCAGATTTAGAGGTCTCTTGTTAGCAGCTCAGATCCACTTGAGATAGTTTCTCTTTTGATTAACTCAAGGTCAACCTTAATTATACCTGCAGACTCCTTTTTGCCATATAAGGTAACATCATATTCCCATATACACATTGTCCGCTCACACTCAAGAGGCATGGATGATACAAGGTGTATACACTAGAGAGAGAGACTCTTGGGGGCCATTTTAGAAGTATGCCTTCCATGCAATATTAGGGAACTAAAGTCTTTTTTCATAATTGCTGTGCTTAAATAATATTATTCCATAGTTTTAATTGAAAGAGCTGATAAATATAAAATATTTCAGGGAAAGAAAAGCCCCTCAATTCTTGGACTGAATTTTAAACAACGCTTAGAGATGAAAACAGTCTCCCATCCCTGGGTTACTCTGTGTGTGTGTGTGTGTGTGTGTGTGTGTGTGTGTGTGTGTGTCTGTGTGTGTGAGATTATAATTAGTTTAGAGATTGTTTTGTTCCTTCTTGTTTCTTTTCAACAGTTAGAACTTGGATATGGCCTGAAATTAAGGAATAGTAGACTAGCTTACCTTATCAAGTGAATGGAAACATTTTACTGTACTTAATAGATACAAGTTCATACTGGGTATAGGTCAAGAGTAATGATCAATTCAAACAACATTACATAAAATATTAAAATTGAACTTTTAAAAATACTTCTGGTGATTTGCTTTTCTCTTGAATATGTTTGGAGAAAGAATTGAGTTTCATTAGACTTCCTAGATGTGCTTAAATCGTCGTATACAGTGTAAATGGAAATCTTCAGGTTTTGCAGTTGTGTGCTCATTTGAATATCCATGTATGTAAATCAGCCTATCCTTCAGTATCAAATAGTTCTATAAGATATGTTCACATGCTAAAAAAGATTCAATCATTATGCTTTTTACCCTTAGTATTTGTGCCATTCTGATCAAGAAAGAATTATAGAAGGTTGAGAAAAATAGCTAGAATGATCTAGGGACTGGAGTGTAAGATTTGACTGAAACAATAAAGGCCTTTTTACTCTGGATTTGCAGATATTTAGTTAGAAGGTGTTTGAAGAGGAAACTTCATGATTCACACTCTTTTTGTTCCCTGGCTTACAGGAAATAACAGTATTTTATGTGGTAGACATTACAGAGATGGTTGGTTGCCCTTAAGAAAGTGATACAAGATTGGGATGGAGGAGAGAGGAAGAAAACCTTTCTATAAAACGTTTGACCTACTGGAGAAAAAAGGAATTTAGTTAAGAAAGGAACTTGGTTTACTCTTCTTAGAAAACCAAAGTGTGCAATATAGTTGTATTTTAAACTAGGAATGTGTAACAGTCACTGCACTTAAAAAATCTTTGTTCTAGCTAATTTTTAAGTAGAATAAATAAAAGGTTTAGTTACATATATAAATTACAGATCCACAGAGTACTGTAAAAGGAAATATGATTGTTTTGGACAGTGATCTCCAAACTTTTTTGATTGCACTCCCTTATCATTAAAAAAGTTTGAACTTTACCCCCATAAACATACTACTAATATAATAATATGTAAACTTTAATTATATGTAACTTTTACATATAATTTTATTGTATATAGTAATTAATATATGTAATTTTAATAGAGGAATAACATCAGATATGGTTAAATTATTGTTTTTAATTCTTCTTTTAAGATTCATTATTTATCTATTTTGGGCTGTGTTGGGTCTTAGTTGAAGCATGCGGGATCTTTCGCTGTGGCATGTGAACTTCTCTCTAGTTGTGGCATGCGGGTTTTCTCTTCTCTAGTTGTTGTGGGCAGGCTCCAGGGCGCATGGGCTCTGTAGTTGTGGTGCACGGGTTCCAGAGCGCGTGGGCTCTAGTTGAGGCACGCAAGCTCGGTAGTTGTGGCCCGTGGGCTGAGTTGTCCCGTGGCACGTGGGATCTCAGTTCCCTGACCAGGGATCTAACCCACGTCCCCTGCATTGGAAGGCGGATTCTTTACCACTGGACCACCAGGGAGGTCCCTGTTGTTTTTAATGCTTAATGAGCCTGACAAAAGAGTAGAAGTGTAGACACTGGTAAATTTTCTTTTGTTGGTTTGCATTAATGGTATTTTCAAATTTTGTTGTAAGGAGTAGTGTCTTGTAAGGTATATTTTTAAGCTGCTTATTCATTTTGTGATAGTTATGTTAGTTAAAACCAGATAATGTGATAAATACTTAATATAATGAATGGATTTTAACTGGCTCATAGATGTTACCATGTCACAATATGCTTAAGTGAATGAAAAAAACTAGTGGGGTGCCCTGTCATCCTCCAACAAACTGTAGAATTCCCACTCTTCTCTCAGAATATATCTCACGCTCTATGTATGATCAGCTATGAAGAAGGCTGAGTAAGGGCATTGGTATCAATTCATGTATAAAATGCTGGTACACTAATTTCTTAGATTAAAAACATGAAAATGAATTGTTTTCCTCCCACATCCCAACATGTTGCCTTGCACACCACTTCGAATGTACACAACCCCCTTCTGAAGACACTTAGTTTAGAATATATTTTTGTAAGCCTTTGAAGTCTTTAATAGGTTTTAATATCTATATTTATATTATCCTGAAAGCAAAAAAATGAGGTTTCTGGATCAGGAACCAACTATAATTACTTAAAGCAATAACCACGGCAGTTCCCCTTGCCCCATTCTTCCCCCTTGAGGGCAGTGTGAGGAGGGCCAGGTGAACCCTGAATGTTCAAATGGGGTTTTCTGTTTTGTTCTGCACCACAGGAAAGGAACTCTGAAATTATAAATCTGGGAGTTTATATAAGCTACATGCTGCCCTCTTCCCCTCCTGAGAGAGGAAGTAAAGCCTTTGTTCACAAATGTTTTACAGTCTTTTAGAATGAAAGCAGACGGCTCCAGGTTTCATCTTCCCGTAAAATGTAAGTGTGTGGCTCCACCAAACAGGAGGCAAGGGGAAGAAGAGCACTGGAGAGTAAATGTTTATGTTTCTGGGAGAAGGAGACATGTCTTGATAGCATGTCAATTTCCTTTGCTCAGGAAGCCAAACCGTGCAGAAACATGAAAATATACATGAGGCATTGTTCCCCTGATAGCCTTCTTGGGGCACAGAAGTAATGCCTCGCTCCAAGCTGGCTTACTGTTAGAAACATTTAATGACCAAAGGAATTGAGTAGGGCACCTTAAACGTCATGACTTACAATCCTTCAGCTGTGATCTATTGGGTAGGGTAGACAGGAATGAAACTGGTAGAGCCAGCATTGGGGAGTTCTTTTCTGATACTGAAGTTTGTAAAATCTTTGTGTGTAAAAAAATTAATGGGAATAAAATACGCAGGATGGAAGGGAAGTAGGTGAGACAAGGAGAAGGAGATCATTTATCAAACTGCTACAAAATTTGGAATACTAGTAATGATGATTTAAACTAGGTTGGGAGCCAAAAAAAGAGTGAAACAATGTAAGGGGACTCTTTAGGGGTTAGCAACTAATTGGATGTGGTAGACAAGCCTCTTTCTGCGTTAGATTTGACATGGGACCTTGCCTGACTCCCTGTGTGTAGCATATTATGAACACAACCAAAATGTCTTAAGTTGCTGCCAGCCAATAGCCTATCTTAATTTTCATTTTTCCCAAGATCCTAGGTACCTTAACTACAGCAGACCAAGTGGAGAATGGATTTTCTGAATCTCCATTTTGTTCTTTCTTCGTCTTGTTGCAGTACCTTATAGTTTTAAATTAACTTTTTTTTATTGTTCCAGTGAGACTAAAATGCAGTAAGATCTTTAGGTGCCAAAATGCAACTAACTGGAATCCTTAATCGGAAATATACTCTGTAATTCAACTTTGAAAGAAAAGAAACAAATCATAGAAAAACTAAAAAGTATAAGCAATTTCTTTAAATAAAAACATTCCAGACCATACTGTGGGGTTTCTACAGACCACCTTGTCACCTATACTTTATTCTCTCAGCAGACATTCACTAAGTACCTATTGTACCAGAATCCATGCCAGACACATTCACGTTCAGTTTCTCATTTCATTCTCCATAAAAACCTTTAGAGGGAGGATTATTATCCTCCATTACAATAAAAGAAATAGTCTCAGAGAAATTAAGCAATTTGCCCATAGTAGAATTCAAACCAGACTGTCTGAGTTCTGCAATATGTAATTATCAATACTAGTTCACTTCCTGCTCTCTGAAAGTCTTTTCTGACCATACTAGTTACTCCTTTTGCTTTGGAAAAAAATGTTTCCAACGATATACCCACAGCTTTCCTTACTACTCTTTCTA
The DNA here is from genome assembly GCF_964341445.2 of Mesoplodon mirus. Taxonomy (NCBI): domain Eukaryota; kingdom Metazoa; phylum Chordata; class Mammalia; order Artiodactyla; family Ziphiidae; genus Mesoplodon; species Mesoplodon mirus. The sequence goes on from NC_138984.1 coordinate 39,149,127, forward strand.
TATTTTCCATTAGAGATTTCATCTGTGACTTCAGTGTTATATTCTTGGTTGATGATTCACCAAGTCAGACAGACTTGCTCCCTCAGTTCCATATCTAAGTATTTCTGAATCAGTGGTAATGTATTTAGCCTTCCTGAGACTGTATCCTCATCCATAAATTGTGACAATATTATCTTAAACATTACCATTAAATGAGATAATGAACCAAATACATCTGACACCTTTGTGTACAAGAAATGATAGGTGCTTTCTTCCAGCTCTCCAATCTCTAGTTTCCTCCAAACTAAACAAATTCAGTTGCAACTCATTGTTGAAATTTAACCTTATGATTTCTCTCCCTCCCTAATTAACAACTCCTTTCAGTTTCCAAATTTCTCTTAAATCCTCCAGCTACTAAAGTTGAACCTCCATTCATTTTGATCATGTCTCCTTTGCCTACTATGTAGTTCCTCTTTGCATACCACAGGCCCTGAAGAGTCCAGCACTTTAGGGCCACCCTTACATTAGTTCACTCTTTTCTGACTCCCACCCTAATTCAGACCATCATTACTAGTATTCCTAATTTTGCAGCAGCTTCACAAATGATCTCATTGTCTCATCCTCTTCCTTTTTATCCTGCTTATTCCCATTAATCCTTTTTAAAACAGCAGTTTAGCATTATCACTCTCTTTTTCAAAACCTTTTAATCTTCCCCCATGTTTGATAGGAAACAGTCTGAACTCCTTGATAGTTTGATCCACTTCCAGCCTTCTCTCCTACCGTTTCCTAAAGACACCCATCTCCTCCCAACACAGGCTGTTTCAGTTAGGATTAGTTTGCAAGAAACAGGAAGCCTGAGAAATAATTGCTTAAACAATCAAATTTTCAGGTAGAAAGTCCAGGATAAGACTCCATGAAGTCATCAAGAACCAAAGTTCCTTCTATCACATTTGTTCTTCATCCTTAATGTGTGGCTTTCATAACAAGACCGTGCCTGCATGATATTTCCATTCCAGGAAGGAGGGGAAAGGAGCAAAAGGAATTTTGCCTTTTATTTGGAAAGGATTCTCCCTCTCCTCTCCCTTTCCCACTCTCAGGGACTTCCATTTACAGCTACAGGCCAGAATAATATCGTATCACCACTAAAGAAATGCAAGGGAGATGGCGGAATCAAGTTTTTAAGCTGGGTTTGTGCTACCCCAAACAAAATCTAAGAAGAAAGGTGTATTTCTTGGGCTGCTATAATAGGATTCCACAGACTCCGTGGCTTAAGCAACAGAAATTTATGTCTTCAAGTTCTGGAGGCTGAGAAGTCCAAGATCAATGTGCCAGCTGATAGGGGGTTAGGACTTCAACATATGAAACTTTGGGGGGAGGGGAACACAATTCCGCCCATAACAAAAGGGATAAAATGAAACAATGAACCAAGTCTGCCACACACACAAACTTGGCTACTGCATCTCCTTTGTCTTCTTCCTTTTGCTACTTCGCTGCCTTTGCTCAAGAACTTCTTCCTCCCACATCTTTGCTGTCAAAACTTTCTCCGTAAAAATCTACCAATTGCCAGTCAGGACTAATCTTATCCCTACTTCTAGCTCTTGCTGTCATAGTTTCATATCCTATGGGAATCATCACATTAAGTCACATTATATGCAGTTCTTAATAATAGTGACATTTATTTAGCATCTACATGTCAAGTGCCCTTTATATGTATCATTTCTAAATCTTACAACAACACTGCAAAGTAGGATTACTTCACAGATGAGGAAATTGAGGTGCAGAGAGATTAAATAATATTTTCCCAGGAGAATGGCAGAGTCCAGTTTTGAACATGGTTAAATTTGGTTCTGAAACTCCACCACACCATGCTGCTTCTCCATATAGATTGTTTGTTCCTAGCAGGCAGGGATCGTGTCCCTTTCCATACACCTATTTGTAGTCCCACACTTAGCAATGCATATTTTACATGGTAGAAATTTGTTAAATATTTTTTCAAATGAGTAATCATAACAGTGACCCAAGATAATTCAAAACCTGATTTAACAACAACAAAAATTATGTCTGTAACAAAATTGCCTATGTGTTGATAATTGCTGAAGCTGAGTGGTAAGTACGCGGACTTGCATTATTCTTTTCTCCATACTTTTGTATATATTGGAGTTTTATATAACAGAAATTTTAATTATGGTCCAGTTATTATATTTACTAAATAGATTAATACATTTAGAAAAACTTTCAGAAATAATTGAAGTTGTTCTTTTTACAATTGACCCCAGCTAATTTGAAAGTATTATTACCTGTGGTTCCCTATGTGTAAGATTACATATTATAATCCCTAAAGCAACCATTAAAATAATAATTCAAAGAGGTATAGCTAGAATGCCAATGGAGAAATTAAAATAGAAATTTTTAAATATTTTTAAAGCCCAAATCATAAAAGACAAAAATTGATGAATTAGACTTCACCAAAAATAAAAACTTCAACACTGTTCAAAAACAGTGTTAAGAAAACGAAAACAATTCGCAAGTGAGAGAAAACCAAACATACATCTGATAAAGAACTTGTATGTAAAATATATATAAAGAGTTTTCAAAATTCACCAACAAGAAAACAACTAAATTTATAATGAGCAAAATACTTAAACACTTCACCAGAGAAGATACATGGATGACAAACTAAGTACATGAAAAGATGCCCAACATAGTCACTAGAAAAATGCTAATTATAACCACAATGCCTAAAATAAAAATTTTCAAAAACTGGCAATCATGCTGGTAAAGATTTGAAGCAACTAGAATTCTCATACATTGCTGGTGGGAATGCAAAAGAGAATGTCACTTTAGAAAACAGTGGCAATTTCTTAGAAAGTGAAACATACCTTTAGCATATGAACCAGCAATACCACTTCCACATGTTTACTCAAAAGAAATGAAAACCTATGTCAAAACAAAGACCTGTATGTAGATATTTATAGCAAATTTGTTAATAATTTCCCCAAGCTGGAAGCAAACCAAGTGTCTGTCAACTGGTGCATGGATAGAAAATTTGTGGCACATCCATAAAATAGAATATTACTTGGGAAGTAAAAAGAAGTGAACAGCTGATATGTGAAATAATATTGATGACTCTTAAGTTCGGTATGCTAACATGCCATATTGTGTGATTCTACTTATATGAGAGAAAAAGGAAAAACTGTAGTGACAGAAAACATAAGAGTGGTTACAGGGGAACTGACTCCAAAGGGGCTTGAGGGTAATTTTGGGGGTGATGGAAATGTTCTAAATCTTGATTGTGATGGTGGTTACATAGCTACACGAAATTTGTGGAACTTTTTACTAAAAGGATATATAAGTTACATGCTAATAAACCTGACTTAGAAAAATTAAAGCTTCCCACAAAGAAAACTCCAGGCCCAGTTGATTTCAGTGGTGAATTGTATTGAAGTTTTAATTCTGTTGAACATTGGGTAACACCAATGTTGACAACTCTTTTGGAAAATAAAAGAGGAGGCACCACTTCCCAAATCATGTTATGAGGCAAGCGTAGCCTGATATCAAAGCATGACAAAGAAATGACAAAAAGTTACTGACCAACATTCCTTGTTAACATAAATGTGAAAGTTCTTAATGAAATACCAGCAAACCAAACCCAGTAATTTATAAAAGCCCTCAGGAATATATAAATCAACTACTAGGACTGGTATGGTCACAGAATTTAAGGTCAATATACAAAAAATATTTTCCATATTCAAATATCAAACAACTGTAAAATAATTTTTATAAAATGCCATTTATAAGATACTTAGGAATAAATAAAAATATGTACGAGTTCTCTCCACCAAAAACTACAAAATATTGCTTAGAGAAAAATTTAAAGCCCTAAGATAAAGAGAGATAATATTCATTGATTGGAAGACTCACTATTTTTAAGATGTCATTTTTCTCCAAAATGATACATACATTAAATGCAATCTCAATAAAAATTCCAGCAGGCTATTTTTCTAAAACTCTACAAGCTGATTCTAAAATGTATATAGAAAAGCAAACAATTTCAAATAGTCACAACAGTTTTGGAAAAGAATCACACCAATACGTGACTTCAAGACTTACTATAAAGCTACGGTAATCAAGGCAGTATGGCATTGGCAAAAGGATAGATAAGTGGTAAGTACATCAGTGGAACAGAACAAAGAGTTCAAAAATAAACCCACGTGTTTATGGTCAATTGATTATTGACAAAGGTGCCAAAACATTCCAATGGGAAAAGAAAATCTTTTCAACATACAGTTCTGGAGTAACTGGATACTTATATGGAAAAAAAAAATAAGCCTGGACCCTTCCTCACATCATATACAAAACTAACAAGATGAATCATAAACCTAAATGTAAAAGCTAAACTATAAAGCTTCTAGAAGAAAATATAGGAGAAAACTTTGAGATGTGATGGTAGGCAAATGTGCATAGTTAGGTTAAAGAAAGCAACGACAATTTAAAAATTGTTATAGGGGACTTCCCTGGTGGTGCAGTGGTTAAGAATCCACCTGCCAATTCAGAGGACACAAGTTTGATCCCTGTTCTGAGAAGATCCCACGTGCCGTGGAGCAGCTAAGCCCGTGCACCACAGCTACTGAGCCCATGTGCTGCAACTACTGAAGCCCACGCATCTAGAGCCCGTGCTCCACGACAAGAGAAGTCACCACAATGAGAAGCCCATGCACAGCAACTAAGAGTAGCCCCTGCTCTCCGCAACTAGAGAAAGCCCGCGTGCAGCAATGAAGACCCAACGCAGCCAAAAAAAAAAAAAAAAATTGTTAAATAATAGTTCATCATAATTAAAGACTGCTCATCAAAAGACGTCATTAAGAAAGTATACAGGGCCTCCCTGGTGGCGCAGTGGTTGAGAGTCCGCCTGCCGATGCAGGGGACATGGGTTCATGCCCCGGTCCGGGAAGATCCCACATGCCGCGGAGCGGCTGGGCCCGTGAGCCATGGCCGCTGAGCCTGCGCATCCGGAGCCTGTGCTCCACAACGGGAGAGGCCACAACAGTGAGAGGCCCGCCTACGGAAAAAAAAAAAAAAAGAAAGAAAGTATACAGGCAAACCACAGACAGAGAAACATATTTCTATAAAGGATTTGTTTTCAGAATATATAAAATACTTCTACAACTCAATCATAAAACCTCAAATAACCCAATTTTTAGAAGTAGAATTTTTAAAGACGGAAGTCAGGAGGTAGTATTTTTAGCAGAAACCTAGAACTTCCTCACTGCCACTTGGAAGCACATTATTGTTGGAGGGTTAAGATGACATCATCTCTGCTGCTGAGATTTCTTGGGAGTTTCCCCAGGGCTAGACTTACAGAATGCACTTTTGAAGAGTAAAGGTCTGCTATTTATTTTATTTTGTTTAAAATAATTGTATAACACTTTATGTACCTAGAGAACTAAAGAGCTCCCAGAATACTAGGAAGTAATCATCGATTTGGCAGGGGGGGGATTGTTTTAGGGAGAGGGGTTTGTTGATTTTTTAAAAATAAAAACTCACTGGTTCTATTTCAGAGCTCACAATTGATGAATAGCACTAAGAAAAGGAATCATTTGCCCATTATGCCCCAAAATATCCAAAGAAATACCCATCTGAATTGTCCTCAATTTTTCCCCTTTTCTGAAACTACTCCCTTTATCATGCAAAATATGTACCTGGAAATTTAGGTTATATTTTAAGAATGGTGTTTCTTCCAGGTGTTTAAATAATTTTATCAATGGGTTAAAATATGAGGTCCATTACAAAATTATGTAACTCAGGGGTGGGGTCTTATCTAATTCAAGAGTCTAAGATGGAAACTTTTCTCATCCCTTTCATGTCAAAAAGACATTTTATAGTATAGTTTTCCTCATGTAGAACCTCAGGTTCATAATAGACATTTCAACCCAAATCCATTTTGTATTGTGAACTGGAAGACAGATGAAGCTTCACCTTTCTTAAAAGGGAAGAGAGACAGCTTCTAGGTCTCTCCATGGTGCAATGTATTCAGTAGAGGCTAAAGCAGTTGTGGCGAGTTATGGGTCTTTCTCCTTTGTGATTGGCCTGACATCTTGACATTCCTTGTCTTAGTTTCCAATGGCTACTGTAAAAAATTACCAAAACGTGGGTGGCTTAAAACAACAGAAAGTTGCTCTGTCACAGTTCTGGAGGCCAAAAGTCTGAAATCAGTACCACTGAGCCAAAATCAAGGTGTGGACAAGGCCATGCTCCTTCTGGAGACTCTAGGGAAGAATCTGTTCCTTTCCTTCTCCAGCATCTGGTGGCTGCCCACATTCCTTGGCTTGTGGCCTCAGCTCCAGAACAATTTAAATAGAAAGGCGTGTGTGGTCATAAAAGCGCCACACTCCAGTCTCTGTTGGTTTGTGTGCAACAGCTAGACTGAATGTTAATTTACACTTTACTAGTCCACTGAATATTCAAGTCAAATCAAAAAAATATTTATTGCCTACCTACAGTTATCTCTTCCCTCCTTATTAAAATATGGCATTATGTAAATCTTTAGATGAACAGTACAAAATAGAAATGTAACAAGGCTCAAATTTCAAAAGAAAATTGCAAGAATCTGAACTCAAGTTTTACCTAAAGAATGATTAATTCTATAAACATTTGTGATATGCTGGCCTATTCTGTGCCAGGCCTTATGCCAAACCCTGAAGAATTAATGATAAAAAAGACATGATGCCAACTTTAAGGAACTCACATTGGAACAGTGAGACATGTGGAAGCAAATATCATCGTCCAAATTCAGCAAGGTAAAAGCTGTTGAAGTAACTAAGTGGTTTCTTTTTCTCAGAAGATGTGACATTTGAGGTGGGCCTTGAAGGACAGGGAGAAGTCCTGAGAACACACAAGGATTAGAGAAGGCATTCTAGGCAGAAGCAACAGCGTGTTCAAAGGCACTGAGGTATATGTGTGGGTGGTGTTCATTAGAGAGGTCAAATGGCTTGAATGGTAGGACTGGGTCATATTGAGAGTCTTTACATCACAGTCAAGAGCTTAGACTTTATCTTATGGGCATCCTGAAGCCACTAGAGGTGGATGTGATGCTAGTAAGCTTTTTTTTGAGCTGTGTGACCTTTTTATTCTGTTGTCTCTCCACCAGGGTCAGTTGCAAAAACAAACTTGTTACCAACTACCTCAGGCTCTCTGCTACAAAAACATACTGCCTGCTGAAAAGCTTTTTGCAAAGTCATAAGAAATGATTTAAACTTTTATATTTTAGGAAAAATCCTTAACTTATTTATGACTTTGGAGACACCAATGTGGCCTGAGGTGGCAAGGGTTTGGGGACCTGGTTCTCAAACTCAGGCTGAGAGAGTTTGGTTGATACTTCAGTCACCTTGTGAATCTACATGTCCCTTTTCTTGCTCTGTGTCTCCCAGCTGGTTTCAGATCAAGCATGATTGTCATCATGTCTACCTTTTGTTGCCCCTACTCCTTCATCTTAGTTGCAGGAGAAATAGCTGGAACTTGGGGCAGCATTGAAAGATATGTGCTGGCTGTCCCTCTCTAACTAGCCCATGGTGTTTGTGTTTCAGGAAGGCCGGTGGCAGGGAGGAAGACCAACCAGGGGAGGGACCTTGGGAAGAAGGGAGGCCACTGCTGAAGCCCCAGCTGATGATAACAGAGAGACCTGACAAAAGCAGAGGCCTTGAGACCAAGCTGGGCTTGAAAGCAAATGCTCTCAGGGAAGGATGACCACCCCACTTGGCCTTGGCTTCTAGGATTGGCACACACCCTGGCCCTAAACAGCTGTAACATGTTTTTGGAGGAAGATCTCTTTTTCTCTTCAAAATACTCCTTTCACATTTTTTAAACAAAATAGAGGATAGCAAAGAATAAAACAGATTTTTCCATAGTAAATAGCTAGAGAATTCTGAGGGTCAGGTCTCTACAGTCAGAGGTACTTACCCTGTACTGATACTGCCGAAAGGAACAAACAGTCAGCTGTATTGTGGAGGTGTTAGAGAATGTCATGGGTTTTTTAAAACCAACTTGTCTGCTCTAAGCCCCTTTCCGAATGGGGTTGGGGAGCAAAGATCCAATTTCAGCAGTTTCTGGACCTTCCCTCACCTCCCCAGGGTCTCACAGGATCTGGAAACTTTATGTGGCCCCAGGATATGAGGGGTGAGCCTCTCCCATCCATCGAGGTCACAGTGGGTTCTCTTTGCTTCTGTTCTATGCTTGGCAAGAGCCTTATCCCTTTTTCCCCTCTTCTCTTGAGTCTATTTTCACACTGAAATCTGCCCACTGCCACAAAAAGCAGTTACGATTGCTGTGAGCAGAAAGCTGCCTCGCATACTCTATTAGTCATGTAAGCAACTTTTCTGTTATCTCTGAAGTTCTCGTCATCACTGAGGAAGCAGTCTATAAATAGTAATTTTCCCTTTCCCTTACTCAGACCAGAGGGAAGAAAAAGGAGGTAAAATTCTCGTTCCTGTTCATGATACAGCTAAATAGCTATACCAGCTCTGTCTTTTTTTTTTTTTCCTAATAAGGACAAGAAGGGTTTGGATAGGTTATAGAGTCCAACAGTCCAATAGTTTTAAAATTCATCTGTGCCTGCCACAATATCCTCTTTATTCCTCTCCTCATCTTTACCATTATGTTTGAATTTATTTATTTTAACATCTTTATTGGAGTATAATTGCTTTACAATGGTGTGTTAGTTTCTGCTTTATAACAAAGTGAATCAGCTATACATATACATATATCCCCGTATCTCTTCCCTCTTGCACCTTCCTCCCTCCCACCCTCCCTATCCCACCCCTCTAGGTGGTCACAAAGCACTGAGTTGATCTCTCTGTGCTATGAGGCTGCTTCCCACTACCTATCTGTTTTACATTTGGTAGTGTATGTATGTCCATGCCACGCTCTCACTCACTTCACCCAGCTTACCCTTTCCCCTCCCCATGTCCTCAAATCCATTCTCTACGTCTGCATCTTTATTCCTGTCCTGCCCCTAGGTTCTTCAGAACCTTTTTTTTTAGATTCCATATATATGCATTAGCATACGATATTTGTTTTTCTTTTTCTGACTTACTTCACTCTGTATGACAGACTCTAGGCCCGTCCACCTCACTTACAAATAACTCAGTTTCGTTTCTTTTTATGGCTGAGTAATATTCCATTGTATATATGTGCCACATCTTCTTTATCCATTCATCTGTCGATGGACACTTAGGTTGCTTCCATGTACTGGCTATTGTAAATAGAGCTGCAGTGAACATTGTGGTACATGACTCTTTTTTTTTTTTTTTTTTTTTTTTTGTGGTACGCAGGCCTCTCACTGTTGTGGCCTCCCCCGTTGCGGAGCACAGGCTCCAGACGCGCAGGTTCAGCGGCCATGGCTCACAGGCCCAGCCGCTCCGCGGCACGCGGGATCCTCCCGGACCGGGGCACGAACCCGTGTCCCCTGCATCGGCAGGCGGACTCTCAACCACTGCGCCACCAGGGAAGCCCCATGACTCTTTTTGAGTTATGGTTTTTGCAGGGTATATGCCCAGTAGTGGGATTTCTGGGTCGTATGGTAGTTCTACCATTATGTTTGAATTTATAATCTAATTAAGTTTGTGATTCAGTCACTACATATTTATTGGATTTCTTTTATGTGGAAGCCCTGTGCTGAGTACTCTATTTTCCTCTTAATTTCTGGTTGAGAAATGCCAGCAAATATCTTCATTCAGATGCGTCTAGGTGTGGAAGGCTGAATATCCCAACTGCTACTTTTACACACACTCTACTTAATGAAGAGGCCAAGTGGGACAATTTAGACTAGAAATTAATGGTTTGGGAACCCGAACTCTCCTGGGGTTTTTTCCTCTCTTTTGATTGAATTTATCAACTGAATAATTGCAAAATACCTACTTAGTGCTGTGTTGATACATTCTAAAAAATATGTCATCAGCTTTTGCCTTTTAAGACAGAGATTTGAAATTAAGAAACAATTACAAGAATTTAAAATAGTTTTATTTAAATATATAACTTCTTTTAACAATCAGGAAAACTCCAGTCTTAGTGAACAAGATGACAATATGTGTGTGTTACTTTTAGTCCATTGCTCTTTTGAGAAACTAAATATTTCTTAAATGGGGAGCTCTTAGAACAAATGAGCTATGGTTTTATACAAATGGGTCTAAAGTTAGAAATTATTCATGGGTAAATGGTTATGCAAATCTTTTCTGACTTATTCAGCCTTTCCCATTTACAAAGTTCATTGTCTATGCATTGGGCTCAATGCTGGTACTGGGGGAACATAAAGGTGAGCACTGTTTAAGGAGTTTACAGTGTTAATAATCTCAACACTTAATACTTCAATATTATTAGCTGCTTTAACTTCAAAGTCCTGGAGTGTTTGTTTTTGTTTTTTTAAATTTTTTAATTTTATTTTATGTATTTTTTTATACAGCAGGTTCTTATTAGTTATCCGTTTTATACACATCAGTGTGTACATGTCAATCCCAATCTCCCAATTCCTCCAACCACCCCCACCACCCCACTTTCCCCCCTTGGTGTCCATACGTTTGTTCTCTACATCTGTGTCTCTGTTTCTGCCCTGAAAACCATACCAAAGTCCTGGAGTTTTAAGGAGAGTAGATGTAATGAAATTCCAGGGTATTCATTTACTCACTTGACCACTGACATTTAAACAGACTCAAGTCTTAACAATAAAATCAACACCTTCTCTTATTTCTATTTCCCCCTCCAGGTACTGCCTCTCTCTCCCCTCCCTCTCTCTCTCTCTCTCCCTCTCTCTCTCTCTCACACACACACACACACACACACACACACAGGTAAACTTCTCAAGAGCTTGATGGATTCATTCTCTCTTTCCTGTCCATGGACTCCCTTCTAATCTGACCTTCACCTCCATCTACCCAAACATCTCTAATGCTCTATGGATCCTTTAAAGTCCTCATTTACCCAATTTGTCCCTTCTTGAAACATTTTCTTCTCTTGCTCCCATCCTCTCCTGGTTTCCCCCCTACCTCCAGGGTCTCCTTCATATAGATTCTTGTATAGGGCTGGTTCATGTTAAAATTTCTCAAAGCTCAAGTCCTACGTCACCTTTTCTTTTCATTTCCTAATCTTCACTGAGGTAATCTCATCCTTTACATGCCATATTTACAACTCCCATAGTTACATCTCCTTTCCAGACCTCTCCTCTGAGCTTCAGGCCTGTGTATCCAATTGTATACTCCCCATCCCCACTTGGAGATCTCCAAGGCTCCTCAAATTCAACGTGTCCCACCTGGAACTCAGGAGCCTCATCTCCTCATGTCGGTGTTTGATATGTCAGCTAATGGCACTGTAGTCTGCTCAGCTGCATAATCCTGAGACCTAGGGATTGGCCTTGAAACTCTCTTCCCCTTAGCTCTGCCTCCCATAGTATCCAGTACCTTATCAGTACCTTCTAAATCTCTCTCAGATCCATCCACAACTCTGCATCTGTGCTACCACCCTAATGCAAGTTAACATCTTGTCCTGCCTGGACTATTGAAGTAGCCACCTAACTGGTCTCCCTCTTTCCTAGCTCAGTCTGTCCTCCACAGTGCAACCAGAATAGCTTTTTAAAATTGCAAGTCTGTTATCAAGTCACTTGGATGCTTAAAACTTTTCAATCAGTTAGCATTGTTTGCAGCAGAAAGATCATAATCTGACTACCTCTAAAGGCCCAAATTGCATCAGCCCCCCACCTTGCTGCTTATACTCCTCAGATACTGACTTAATTTCAGTTGCATTAATTTGCCATGTTCCTTCCAGCCACAAGGTCTAGTACAGTTGTTCACCTTGTCTGAAACTCATCTCCCTCAGTCCTCCCTAGGTTGCTTAGGTAACTCTACTCATCTACCAGATATAAGGTCACTTCTTCACAGAAGCCTTACCTGATCCCTGAGACTGCATCGAATCCACCTGTTCTACCCTGTCATAGTGCCATAATCTCAATAGAAATTATCATCATTGATATTTATACACTTTGTTATATAATGGTTTGATTAATGTCTGTCTTGCCCACTAATCTGTAAATTCCATGAGGGTAGGGAATCTATTATTCTTACTATTTTATCCCCAAAGCCTTATGCAGTGCCTGGCACATAGTAGGCACTCAGTAAAAGTTTGTTGAATAAACAAAGGCGTGAATAAATGAAGGTCACAATGACCCTCCCAAGGTCAAAATGGCAAGACTGAGATTGTAGCCAGGTATTTTAATTTCCGGTCCAGATTACTAGCTTTCTCAACAAAGAGCTTGTTCTGGATTGTTCTGAATTATTGGAACCAAAGCAACTTCAGTTCATCAAGTCCAATTTCTCAACCCTACCATTTTCTGTGGATGGCATTTATTTAGCAAGGGGATGCTATAGGTAAGGTAATTTTTCTTTTTTCCACAAAACATGTGCTATCTTTTTGCTCTATTTTGAAAGGGTATTATGATTAACCATACCACTATTTAAAACTTGTAAAACTTCTTGAGATTCTAAGAAGAAATATAAGGTATGGGTCACAAAGAGCAATTTTGTCTCTTGCAATAGAATTTTCTGTTTAAAAAATGTGATTAATTTGAAAGGCTGATAGCTCCAAAAGAGCATTCTATTAGGTGGGATAATCATTATCATAGTCCCAGGTGCTGTGTATACACCTTCTCTCAAAAGTGAAAAAGGAGAAAGCCATTTTGCTGTGTGGAAGTGCCTTGTGTGTTCTATAACATCCAAATGAAATGTTCAGTGGATGGAGGAGAGTCTGCTGTATTTAGGACAAATAGCTTCACTGTTAACCCTGAAGAAGCCTGAAGATGTGATTCTCAAGGGTCTTTGTGTTGTGGATGAAAATGGAATCATTATTTTTGAGGCCCCCCCATCAATGACTCCCACCTGCAGCCAATCCACTGGTTATAAGTAGCCATGAATCGCCTTGCAGATTGTAGGCAGGGTAAACAACCAGGGCCAGGCAAAACCAAACTCCTGGTAAGCTTTATTAGCTCTTCTGTGTGTTTCATTTCCACTTCACACCTTGGGGTGGGATACAATCTCTACTTACACTGGTGTGGTGTGTGTCTGTCTCAGACCTGTGTGTAAGGTGCATCTTTCAGTTCGGGGCGTATATTTTTTTCTTTTCTCTCTTCTTTTTTTTTTTAAGACTGCTGTCTTAACACTTAAAGTAATTTAAGGTTGGTTGTTTTTTCGTTATTGTTAAGAATTGCAGTTTCTTTGGAGACAACAAAGTGCAATTTTTTTCAGATGAAAAGGCATATTCACTTTCTAGGTTGTATTCATAATTGCTTTGTTTATCACTGTATAACATTCTCCTTATCATGGACTCCTTTAAGCTAATAATTGGTTGTAGGGGAGTTCATTAAGAAATGAATTTGGAAAAAAAGAGGGCTGCAAAATTCAGGTGAACCAGTATACTATTTCTTCCTCCTTGTCTCCCTTTAAAAATGTTTCCTCTTTCTCTTTTCTACTTTTGCCCTCCCTTCTCCTCTCTCTCCCTCCTTCAATCTCTCTCTCTCTGGCCATTGACATTTCCCTGATCCTTCCTTTCACTCAGCTTCCTTCCACGATGCCCAAAGGACTCCTGCTGCTGGCTGTTGCCCTGGTGCTACTTGGCCTTGCACATGGAGCCATGTTGAGAAACGAAGAAAAATGGAAGCCCTTCAACAATCCTAGAAACCGAGATCTGGTAAGAACAGCCACTGGGACATGCCAGGCTGCAGGGTGAAATTGGCACCTCCCTGGAGTTATGCACACTGCACTCTGCTAGAGCACGGTGGAGAGGAGGCTGCCAAGGGCTGAGCAGATTCCCCAACAGGACCAGAGGAGAATTTTGCTAGCCTAGTGGCCGGTGTTCTAGCCAATTTACACTTGTTTCTGTATGGAGAAACAAATTTATATTTAGAAATGATCTTAAACACACATAGCACATTACATTTGTAAATATTATATACTCATTGACTTCATAGCCTTAATTTCTAATATATTGATATATACAGAATCAAGAGCGTAACAGGGAATTACGTTTTGCACAGCTTAGGTTGAACTGATAACAAAACACATAACCAATACTTGCAAAGCTCCATTGCAAAAACTGAAAGTCGACCTGCATTCTTTTCGATTTGCTAGGCATTATTTTCAACATAACGTTATCTAGGAAATAGGATTCAAAATACCAGTAAAAATTCTCTTTTAAAAATATGCCAAATACAGTAAACATGATGACATTACGGTTTCAAAATATAGTTTTTCTAAAGAAAATGATGTGAAATATAACAATATAGGATTAAAACAATCAAATAGCACTTTGCACAGCTTCTATGTATTCGCAGAATACACAGCTGAAAACCCCACGTCTGAAGTGACTGGGATCTATCTCACCATCAATCGGAGAGGAGACACCTGAGATCTGATCACTGTGGAGTTCAGTTTCATCTCTGACTTCAGTACTCAGAGATGGGCAACGAATCTTCTCACTGTGGGCTGTTAAATAATTGATATTCAAGAATGGTGAATTATCTTTGTTTAGAGTTGAAATGTCAGGTAGAAAGGAGGGGGAAGGGGAGAAGGAGCCACAGCTTGTGTTTCTGAATTTTCCACCTCCTGCCTCCTGCGTTAGCTCTAAAGTCAATTTGGGGGGAAAATGAGAGGGGAAAAATACTCATCTTTGAGTATTTGGAGTGTTTAAATGATAAATGACATTGAACATTTTCTTTCTCTCTTCAGTTTTTCAGAACCCTTCAGGCATATTTGAAAGGAAGAGGTCCTGAACTTGGGATGTTTTCAAATATTTCCTCCATGAACGAGAATCCCGGACCTCTCTCTTTCCAATCAGAACTTATTGCTTCTGCATTTGCAGATTATGAAGAACAGAAAAACTCCTTCCCCAATTACCTCAAAGCCTGAATGTTTCTTCTGAGTGCAGGTAAAACTTATCGTTTTATCCCCAGCATCCATCTAAACATACAACTCAGTCATAAAGTCATAAAGAGGTTTTGAAAATATTTATTTGAAAAATGATTTTATTTCCTCATGTAAATAACTGCTCAGTTCTGATGACACTCATCACTGTTAATTCTCTGATTTGGTCCATATATTTTACAGACTTGTTTTAAAAAGAAATGACAGTTAAGATTTTTAAAGTATAGTTTTCTGGGGAGAGATATATTAAAATAGTAGAACTATCACTCAATAGAATTATGAAATATAATTAAAAACCACATACTTATACCTATATCTTTGTTCAGACCAGGTCATAGAGCTAAATTATGTGGAAAATCGTCTGTAAAGAAATATATTGAGCTGTACAGTTGGATTAAATGGATAGTAAAAATTTAAAAGAATGGTTTCTTTTGGGAGAAAGTATTAAGCATATATTTGAGCTTGAACTTCCTTACCTAGAGGGGGAAAAGGGTAGAATATTAGTAAAGATGGCACTTCATAGGAAAAAAATTAGAAATTTATGTCTAAGATTTGAATTTTACTATTCTTATTACTTTAGAATTCCTATCAAATAAATACCTACCATTTAAAAAGGAACAGGTATGGTGCAGTCGAAGAAAATATACTATGATTCTAGTCTGTTAGTTTTTCATTTGGCTGAATAATAAAGGGAACTGAATCATAATTAAAATCTACTCCCATTCTTTCATGGACATATGGATGAAATTGTGAGGAAGCAAACCATTGTTGCACTTCATTATGATTGTGAAAGGATTTTGATGATCAGCTCTTTTAAATGTGATGATTTTTAAAAAATAATGATTGTTATTTTAAGAGGATGCAATTTACCATGTGGTATATGCACTTGAGAACTGTCCTACAATGAGAAAATAAAATAGAATAAACACAAGTATATTCATGAAGGATCCCTTGACTATTTTTCACACTTAGGCCCTAAGGTAACAGACACTAAAACAGAGAATAATTATTAATACCAAGTACCTATTTCAGTAGGAGACAGTATTGCATACAAGCTGTTTGTAAGCCTTAGTTTATTCATCTATAAATTGCATATATGGATTTCTAATAAAAAGAATCAGAGAAAACATCAAATACATACTTTCGTGTGAGCATGAAACAAGGAAATGTTTAAGGGCAGGAAAAAAGAGAAAGCACCCAGTTAGTGATATTGTAATATAATAATTATTCAACTTTGCAAAAGAAGCAAAGTTTCTGATTTGGAGACTATTTCATAAATACAAGCTCTCCTTTCCTAACAATTCTCATTAGGAAATGAAGACAAAAAGAGTTTTCACTAGACTATATTGATCTTTGGGTCTTTGTGTTAATCGTATAATCTTCATTTTCCACTTCGTTATAATGTTTTCTTTCAGATGTCTGGTGGTTTTAAAACTACAGATGAAGCTTCTCATTAGAAAAATTGATTCATGGTCATGGCTAAACTTTTGTGTGTTTTTTCCCTCCATTTTTTAAAATTTGTAATGATTTTATTCTACATTTTATTCTACATGGGGACATATGTGGCTTATGTGCATGGGTTTTTTTCCCCAGTCAATAACCATAGATACCAGTATAGAGCACGGCATATATTGCAAGGATTACAGAAATACCATAAAGTCAAAAGAAATGATCTTCTAAATTATGTTTCCTTTAAGCTTGTCTTCTATGTTTCTTACCTTTTATCAATCTGTTTTTATTTGAAAGGGACATTGCTCATTTTTACTTTAGTTCATTATATGTAACAGGAATTTGGGTTTTAAATTTATCTTCTTCCTAAAAGGAAGATGCATTCCCATGGTCAGCATATGCTATTGAAAGACCTCACAGTCTTAGTTACATATCAAGGGAGAGTAAGTGATGAATATCCACAATTAAGTTGAAATGGAAGGCAAAGAAAAGTGGGATTTTAGGAGTCTCTTGGGCCTCTGGGAGATGTTCTCTGCCACGATGTTCAGAGGTGGACAGTGTGCTACACCAGTTATCCTAGCCATGCCTCACCTCTGGCTCTTCCACACACAACCTCAGGAAGGGAGAGGAGAAACAGGTGGATTTCCCTTCTTTCATAACCAACTCTCTTCCTCCACCCACCCCTCCCCAACTGAGGCTGAATCATTCTGATTCTCATATTCTCATCTGAAATAGCTACTTTTCTTTATGAAGAGCTGCATCATTTTCTCTGATTTCTGCAAAAGGAACACTGTACTAGAAGGAAACACTGTAATCCTAAAAACACTAGTCTGTACATTCCAAAATAGTTTTCTGTGGCTTTTTTGTGGATGATTGATATTGAATATCAAAAATAAAATATTTATGCAAGAACAGATTCTATATCTGGTTCAATATGTTCTATTATAATTAGTTGTATAAGTGTTTTCCCTGGAGGGTTGTGAGATATTTGTGAGCCAAGATCATATCTAAGCCATTTTTATTTCTCCAGCACCTAGTACAATGCCTTGCATGTAGCAAGCACTCAATAAATACTTGCTGAATTGACATAAATATGTGTTATTTTGCTATTAGTCACACAGTAATGGAAGCTGCTTCTAGTTAATGCCAGACTTTTTTGTTTTACCATTTAAAAGATATGTTATTATTATTTATCATTATATTTTATGTTTGGCTGCATTGGGTCTTCGTTGCTGTGCGTGGGCTTTCTCTAGTTGCGGTGCACGGGCTTCTCATTGCAGTGGCTTCTCTTGTTGCGAAGCACAGGCTCTAGGTGTGTGGGCTTCAGTAGTTGTGGCACGCAGGCTCAGTAGTTGTGGCTCGCGGGCTCTAGAGCGCAGGCTCAGTAGTTGTGGCGCACGGGCTTAGTTGTTCTGTGGCATGTGGGATCTTCCCGGACCAGGGCTCAAACCCATGTCCCTTGCATTGGCAGGCAGATTCTTAACCACTGCGCCACCAGGGAAGTCCTATAAGTAATTATTGATGAGCTATTCCTCATAAAAATAAGCCTGTTCAGATAAATGGTAGAGTGGTAGGGAGTGCTTCACCCCTGTCCAGTTCCACTCAAGTGCCAGTGACTGGCTTTCCCTTTCCCTTTCCCCACTCCTGCTCTGGTTGTCAAGACCTCCACAAAGGGAATGTTTATTAGTTTTAAGGCCTCTGAAAAAGAAGGGCATCCACAGGGGACTTTTAGCTATGAGCTTGCAAAGTCTCAGCGCAGGACATGCATCCTTCTGCTGGAAAATTCCTCACAACTGGCAGGTAGCTGTTGATGGGAGGCCTACACTCCACTAGACTAGAGTTTCTTATCAGTGATGGTATTGTCAGTTGGGGAAGGACAAGTCTTCGTGGTGACCATTTAGCACACCAGGTCCCCAGACAATGTATAGTGGTATATTAGTGATTTCCCCACCCCTGCGCTATTATTTTGACCACCAAAACCTCCCTATTCACATTTCTAAAAGGCCACTAGGGAAGTGATTTTGTTCTTGGCCGAGAACTGTCGTTAGGAAAACAGCAGAAGTGTAGTGTTTCCTGCAATGAAAATAAGTGTTTTGCAGGTGACCGAGGCTCCTGAGGGGTCTGTGGTCCTTCTCTACATAGGTCCTTGACAGTCTCTCAACACTGACTCTGCTCCTCTTTGATGAGCATCCCATTCCCCATCCCTAGGACATGGCCTATTGTCCCCTATCCCGGGTCTAGTGTGGTCAAGAACTATTAAGGGTGTGAGATTTTACCCAATTTGCAAGCAACACACTGGCTGCTACAATTTCACAGATCCTGGTGGGCCCTGAGACCAGTGGGTCTAAGGCAATGGACTTTATTATTCATGGCTCAGCAGGCAGCATGCGTTTTACATGCCTGTTGGTTCTTCTTGTCCCCCAAGTATCATGGGGGCCATGTGGAGGTGAGTCCAGGTGTTTACTGGGCACTAGTTGGTTTGTGCCACAGCTGAGGAACCCCAAACTTAGGAAATCCCCACTCTTACAAGGGGGCTAATGCCCAAACATGCCCAACCTTTGCCCCAGAGGGAAACATTATCATACTGGTCAGAAAACAAATCTGCCCTCTGTCCCAGAGGGAGACAATATCTCTATCTTTCAAGGCTGTTTGTTCTCCAGACATCCTTGAAAAGATAGTCCAGAGTGAAAGCAGTCACAAGTTTTTGCAGAAAAGTGAGAGAACCATGGGAAAATTGTCTCCCCAAAAGTGTCATACCCCATCCTGGCTCTTCCCCTTGAGAAAGGAGGGAGTCATTACCTCCCTGTGTACTCTTCATGCTCTCATCATGGTATAAATTCAATGTTCTGCTTTCTTCAGACATTCCATTTTGATTCTCAGAAATCAGTCTGAAAGTCTGAAAAGTTTCTTCTTGCTATTTTCATTACTGCTATAACAATTCCACTTCATCTCAAGGTAATGTGGATGCCTCTGACTCACCAGGGGACACATCACTTACAACGAAGCAGAGAAAAGAAAAGCAGAAAGATTCCAATTTCAAGACCTGTTGCTACATTCTGACCTGTAAAAAAACAAAAACAAAAACAAAAACAACTGTCACATGATCAAGGTGTTCCACAGCAGAAAAACTCTTCTCCCACCCCTTGCTCCCTGCTGCAAATCTCTGCAATGTGAATCTATATCATCACAATTGTTATTCCCATATTCCAGGCAGCCAATAACAAAACAAGCTAGTCTAAGCCATCTGGGTCTTAGGAGAACATTCTCCTTACCAGGTGGCCATATTTGCTCCTTTTGATTTCCTTCTTTTCCCCTAGGAGAGTTAGGACTAGAGACTCGACTTCCTCTCAAATGCAGTTCCCTGACAGCCTGGAGAAATTCAGGGGGGAATTTACCTATTAGGGATTTCTGTGGATTACCTTAACCCAACCCACCCTCCTAACCTCCCATATTTTATACCCAGATAGGGCCCTGAGGATCCTTTATCATGAGAAAGGAATGACTTCCAGCTGGAGATTTTTTCTCTCACCTGCAAGTCCCCCTCTTACAGGTCCTGGCCCCTCATTCTCCCATCCAACTGTTGCTTTTCCTCATTTGGATTGTCATAAAGAGGCACCAATGACCAAGCCAGGTGATAGGCTCCCTGTAACTTGTCCCTAACCTCAGCTTTGTATTGAGCTGCATTCCTTACCTCTTATCCCTTGCCCATTCCCAAGGCATTTTCAGTTCCAGTTGAATTCATAAATGTGTTTTGAGCATAGATTACTAGCCTACAGAGGAAAGTTCACAAAGATGTGTCAGGCAGTGCTGTTCTCAAGATGTTGACAGCTAGCTAGTGTCTTTAGAAGAGGACAGCAGAGAAATAGTTATAAGACAAAGTACAATATAAACCACAGGAGTGTGTAGGAGCTGAAGAAGCGTTCCACTGAGGAGAGGCAGTATATCATATTAATTCCAAGTATGGGATTTGGAGTCAGATAGACAAGGGTTTGACTCTTGGCTCTACTACGTATTAGATTCAGAACGTTGGCATTAGGAATAACATAAAATAAATACAATCCAAAAGGATTATTTTGAGATATGAATGTAATATGCATAAGACAGTACACGGCCTGTATAGTAAATGGGCAATAGTATATGCTAATCATAGCAAATATTTGATTCTCTCTAAAAGTTTAACTGTTAAGAAAAGAAGAAAATTTGGGTGAGAATTAGAGGTGGGACGTGAAGTCTAGTTGACCTATTTACAGACTGAGAAGGAGTCTGAGGAAGGGGACAGCTTGAGGATTTGTGGAAGAGGGGAAAACTGATGGTGCCATTGATTGGAGGAGATGGAGAGTTAAACCATAAATTGTGGGAGGACTTTAGCTTTCTGTGGCAGGGCAGAACTGGAAAGTGGAACGTGCACGTGGCAGAGCAAATGGTTAAATTAAGAAAAAAAATCACTACACCAAAGATTAAATTAATTTAAAAAACAAACATTCAAAAAAGAAATGGATTGAGAGTCAGAATTTTAATGGAGAAATGCGGGAAATGATGTAGATAAAGGAACATTTTCTTGAAGCACATTTTTTTCCCAACTCCTTATAAGCTTAAACCGGTGGCCTGAGCCCAGAGGCAAGCGCGGCGACCCGGTCGCCAGGAGGGTCCAGCCGCGGTCCAGTCCGGGTCCTGCCCACGCCCACGCCGCCAGGAAGAGGCGGGGCCAGAAGTTCTTGCGGAACCCGAGCGCCGCGGTTGCGGCGCAGGCCGGGCAGGTTTCCCGGAAGGACTACGGGTCCTTTTTTTTTATCGCCTCGGCGTGGAGGTAGCGTCTGGGAGCTTCTGCTCTTCCGTTTATCTGTCTCGGTTCCTGGAACTGCACATCAGAACTCCGCAGACATGTCGGGGTTCAGCCCGGAGCTCATCGACTATCTGGAAGGGAAGATCTCCTTTGAGGAGTTCGAAAGGCGGAGAGAAGAGAGAAAAACCCGTGAGAAGAAAGTGAGGAGATAATGGGCCAGGATGCTCCCCACTGTCTTGTCGCCCTAAAGAGAGATTGTGGGGGACCCAGTAACCCCATTCGCTGTGATGGGGCGGGCCGGGTACTTCCAGCAGTTTCTTCCCCTTATTACCGAAACTCGGGTTCTCACCTCGTCCGTGTTCTAAGCTCCTCCTCAAAACATTTCACCCACCAAAAAGCTTTTGTCTCGGTGGTTACCACTTATCTTTTTTTTTTTTGTTGCCAAATAGTGCATTTTTTATTTGAGGGTAGCATAACGCTGGTAGATTAAATGGGGGGGGCGTGGGGAGTAGAGTTTGGAGTCAGTATCTGGTTCTAGTCCAAGCTTTGCCACTGTCTTCTTGCACAACTCACCTCTCTTCTTTAGGCCTCATTGTCTCTGTTTCTGGACGGAGTGATTTGAGCTTCCATTTTTGAGGAGTCTCCCAATGGTGTGGTGTAATCTTCCACAGAAAAGAGTGAATTTTCTTGTCTGATAACAAAATCTCTGGTACATATTTTTTTTATACTTATGAGGAAATACATGAACTTTCCATGTCTTCTCACTTGAAGTCCGAGGGAAAATAAAAGTAATTACACCTTTTGAGATTAGCTGTTGGATTCCTTCCTAAATCATGCAACTAATAGCGCCCCATTTCTTTTCATTTAAAAAGCGAGGATACAATGTGTAGATTAATGAAATCATCAAGGTTTTAAAAATTATTTTTTACAAACGACTGATTCAGCCTGTACTATGAAATGCTTTGGCAATATTCAAATTTAGATGCCACATAGTATGTATGTGTTCAGAGCTCAAGTGATAGAAATAGAGAATGAGGCAGATGCTGTATTCTCAACTGGGGAGCGCTAAATGTGCCCTTGTTTTTGGAATCATTAATTAATTTTCAATCACAGAGTCTTCAGGAAAAAGGCAAGTCATCAGCTGAAGAAAATCCAAATGACTCTGCAGTTCCATCATCATCAGGAATTGACTCTACCAAATCTCAGGACAAAGATGTCAATGAAGGTATGTTAAGATCCCTACCTTAAATGCATTAAATGTTAAGGGTACCTAATAGTTTAGTGAAAGCGTTATTATTTTTTCCTGCAGTGGTATTCTGTCATTGATACCTGGCTTATTAGGAGCATAGTACTTGGTGTGTAAGAGGTGCTCAATAAATATTTGTTGAATTATTGATTATGATGATGGTTAGTTTAGTGGGTTATGTTTGTGGAGAAGTGCTTCAGATCGACATCAGCGTTTGTTTGGGAGCCATTTAGAGTCATTATTCTTTAAATTGACCCTCTCACTTGATTACTAATTCTTCTAGACTATACTCCCCCAAATTGTAATGAATTATACTTCTATTTAAATTGGCTTCCAAACCACTTTTTTAATTATGGGAGATAAGATAGAAATGTCAGAGTGGAAGGCCAGTTGGCTCCATATGGGACCTCACACACACAAGAGGTATCTTGGTATGTTGCCTCATTCCAGGATCCAGTCCTCAGCTCTGCATGACCGGATATTATATTTGGTTGCTGCACCCAGACTAATTAAACTCATGAGAGCCTAAGTGATGAATTATTATGCAAATTTATTAATTTCTGGTGATTGATGCACCTTTTTAGTGATCAGAATACTGATGATAGTTCATGGTATCCATTTACCCATGTCAAGTAACCTGGGATACTGAACTATCAGTTAGAATTTAGCTTTGGGTGTAAGGTCTGATTGAGAACTTAATTAAACTTTCTAGTCCTAGTGGGTAGAAATAGAGGCTGGTTCTTTTCCCTCCAAACAAATAAGACTTTACACAGAGAAAACACTAGTAGGGTGGACAGAAAATTAACAGGCTTTGTTCCTGCTTCCTTGGACCAAGTGGGGAAGAAAGGGTAAAGAGGAGAGAAAATTGGGGTTATAGTTTCTTACCTTGCCAGGCAAGTGCGGTGAAAAATGGGGCTGAAATTGTTCTAACACCTGTGAGTCGTTCCTTATCTGCTCAGAGGAGGAGCTGCTCTTCCATCATCACATCTTTGAGGTGCAACTGTAGTACCAGACACCATGGGGTGCCTGCCCGTTTTCTTATCTAAAGCTGCCCCTGAGAGGTGGCCATTAGGCCCTCCCTAAAAAAAGGTGGTTAGTTGAATCCCGTTCTAGCTCCCCATGAGCAGTCAGGCATACTAGCCTCAGCTCAAATAATCCCATCAGTCCTTTTAAGATATTAAACTCCCAATTTCCCAGGAAGGTATTGTCCCAGAACTTTACCAAGACCTTTGGTAACTGTGAACATGTATTCAGAGCAGAGGAAGGGGTCAGTTTTGAACAGGTAAAGTCTACTAATTGGAATATATGGCCACTAGAGTCATTGTCTTTTTCCTCCTATACATTGGTGATTCCATTGCAAAATTCTTATTCTTGAGCACCAGGCAAATAGGGACTTCTTTTAATTTCATTTTCAGTTAATTGTTGCTGATATAAAAATTGCAGTTAATTTTTGTATATTGACTTTGTATCCAGGAACCTTGCTAATTCATGAATTCTGACAGTTTTTATGCAAAGATTGTTTTGGATATTCTATGTATATAATCATGTCATCTGTGAATGACGGTTTTATTTCTTCCTTAATCTTTATGTCTTTTATTCCTCTTCCCTTATTACATTAGCTAGGACCTCCAGGACATCCAGTAAAATATTGAAAGGAGCGGTGATAGTAGGCGTACTTGTCTCATTCCTGATGACTTTGAATAATTAACCGTTAACTCTGTTTGTGGAAAATTTTCTGTAGGTACTGTTTATCAAACTGAAGGTATTCCCTTCCATTTCTAGTTGACTTAAAATTTTTATTAGAAATAGGTGTTGGATTTTATCAAATGCTTCTCTGGGGGAATTCCTTGGCAGTCCAGTGGTTAGGACTAGGCACTTTCACTGCCAGGGCCCAGGTATGATCCCTGGCTGGGGAACTAAGATCCCACAAGCCATGCAGCGTGGCCAAAAAAGAAAAAAAAAAATGCTTCTCTGTATCAAGATGATCATATGACTTCTCTTTTTTTTTTCTGTACTGTAATAAATTTTATTGATTTATTTTACACCTTTTTTCATATTTATTTTGGGTGTTTAGAATTCTTGAAGATGATCGTTATGACTTCATAATAATAATTACTATTTGTTGCTCAGAACATGTGGGTTTTTTTCATTCTCTTCTTCCTTAAGTGTATTGACTATCTCATTTATCCAGCATCTTTGGGGTTTGAGGTATTTCACATAAGTGAATAAGCTTAAGGATTTTTGAATATATATATATTTAAAATTTTAACTGTTGTAGCTTTTCTAAAATAGGCTACTTGTCTCTGCTTTAACAGAAAATTGGCTTCTCAGCTTAACTTTTCTTGATCATTCAAGATAATCATTATGAGGGCTTCCCTGGTGGCGCAGTGGTTGGGAATCTGCCTGCCAATGCAGGGGACACGGGTTTGAGCCCTGGTCTGGGAAGATCCCACATGCTGTGGAGCAGTTAGGCCCGTGCACCACAACTACTGAGCCTGTGCTCTAGAGCCCGTGTGCCACAACTACTGAGCCTGCGTGCCACTACTACTGAAGCCCGTTTACCTAGAGCCCATGCTCCGCAACAAGAGAATCCACCACAATGAGAAGACTTCGCACCACAATGAAGAGTAGCCCCCATTCGACGCAACTAAAGAAAGCCTGCGTGCAGCAATGAAGACCCAATGCAGCCAAAAATAAATAAATAAATACATACATTTATTCAAAAAAAAATCATTATGAACTTAGAAAAATCATTTTACTGTAGTGATATCCTCAGATACAGATGAAATATGTCATGTTATTTTGTTCCTGAAATAATAATAGTATTTTAATTTTAATAATAGCATTTATTAAGCTCTTACTATATGCTGGGCATTTTTCTAAGTACATACATATAAAGACTCATCTCATCCTCAGAGTTACCCTATAAGGCAGACATTATTGACCCCTTTTACAAATGAGCAAACTGAGGTACAGAGAGCTTCAGTAATTTGCCCAAGGTAACACAGCTGGTGATAGGTGGAGATGAAGTTTGAAACCAGACAGCTTGGCTTTAGAGACCTCACCTTAAACCACTGTGCTATACCCACTGGTTATGTACCACCTTAAACCACTGTTCTATACCTCCTAGTTATGTACCACCAGACTTGTTTAGTTCTTAGGTCTACGTCCTACAATTCTTTTATTTTTTTTTCCTCTCTGCTTGTAACAGTTACTGTGTGTGCTTCTGATTTCCCACTAATTTTGCCTGTATGTCTGGATAAGGCCTAAAGGATGAGTCAGCAATTCCTACAGAGTAAAATACATGGCTTTGTGGCAGCTTTCCTCTTTGGATTGTTTTTTGGGAGTGTTCATGTGTCTGTGTTTTTCTTTCAAGTTTGGTATTGCTGGGGTAGAAATTTATACTCCAGAAAATACTGTTCGTTTTTTCTTTCAACTAGTGAGTATGCTAAAGCTTTCTTTTTTTTTCTTTTTCAACCTCAATGTCTTTGTCTTTAGGGGAAACATCAGATGGAGTCAGTAAGTCAGTTCACAAGGTCTTTGCTTCCATGCTTGGAGAGAATGAAGATGATGAGGAGGAGGAGGACGAGGAGGAGGACGAGGAGGAGGAGACACCTGAGCAACCCACTGCAGGCGACGTGTTTGTATTAGAGATGGTTCTCAATCGTGAAACCAAGAAAATGATGAAAGTAAAGTGTTTCTTATTTTCGTATTTATAAATGGAATGTAAAAATGTGACATAGAAATTGAAAAACAGTCTTTAAATTATACATATATTCGGAAAGAATTCAAACTGTAAGAAAGGAAATACTGTGAGACAACTACTGTTACTGGTTTCTTATGTTTCATTTTAGAGATTTTTAAATGTAAAACTTTAATTATTGCATGTCGCAAAATGTACTGTAGTTTTGCTATTAAAAGGTCCATATTGTAACTTGATATTTTTTAACCAAGTTCATTCTGAATAGATAAATTTGAAAGGTGAATCTTCAGTAGATTGTGTCATAAATCTCCTGACATATAAATCCATTTTACAGCATCCAGTTCCACATTTGTTCTAATTAGTAATTTAGTAATGCCTGACCAGTTTGATTTTTGCTTTCTTTAAATATTTTACTGTGATTTGAACTTGCTACTGTAGGAAAGTTTTGTTGGATTTGTTTTTTGTTTGAATCTAAATGTCATTTTTGTTCTGTACAGGAGAAAAGGCCTCGGAGTAAACTTCCCAGAGCTCTGAGAGGTCTCATGGGTGAAGCCAACATTCGCTTTGCTCGAGGAGAACGTGAAGAGGCGATATTGATGTGCATGGAAATCATAAGACAAGGTGTTTAATGTGGGGATTATTGACGATAGCAGTTTAATAGTCTGACTTTTTTTTTAATAAGTGTATTTATTATTTATTTTTGGCTTCATTGGGTCTTCATTGCTGTGCGCGGGCTTTCTCTAGTTGCAGCGAGCGGGGGCTACTCTTTGTAGCGGTGTGCAGGCTTCTCATTGCGGTGGCTTCTCTTGTTGCAGAGCATGGGCTCTAGGGCGTGTGGACTTTAGTTGTGGTGTGTGGGCTTCAGTAGTTGTGGCGTGTGGGCTTAGTTGCTCTGCTTGAACCCGTGTCCCCTGCATTAGCAGGTGGATTCTTTTTTTTTTTAGCAGGTGGTTTCTTAACCACTGCACCACCAGGGAAGCCCTAATAGTCTGACTTTTAAAATAAATGGAGGAGCATCTCACTGTGCTATTTGGAAAATATATTCAGAAGCTTGGAGGTGATTGTGATAACAGTGATTTACCACTTTTCACATTGAATAGGAGTCATTGCCAAGAAAATGAAAATCGCAGAGTATGATTCAATGAAATATCATTAATATTTATTGAACTCTTACAGGCTTTTAAAAAATTTGTGTGTTTTTGAATGTTTCATTTTAGGAGTTTTAGGCTTTTATAGTATTAGTCTTTTTAAAATATGGCAAACAGATTATTTTAAAACCACTTTTGAAGAGTATTCTTTTTTTTTCTATTTTCCAAATCAGACAGTGTTATTTTAATCTACTTTTTGATAAAAGATACAGTATATTCTTGTTATCTTTCCATTAAACTGCAAACCTCAGGCATACTGAAGGATATCTTCAGAAGTCACTTTTTGACTAATCACTTATATTTATTATTTTTGCTCTCCTGATGTGTCGCCAAATGATGCCCTGCATAGTGGCAGGGATAGTTGTACTAGAGTGAACTTTCAACTTATCTTTTCAATATTTTGGCATTTCCTTTCATTTAGTCTAGGGTCCTTTTAGAAATCTTGTAAGATTCCTGGATTATTCATTAGAGTAATTTGA
This sequence comes from Mesoplodon mirus, assembly GCF_964341445.2. Taxonomy (NCBI): domain Eukaryota; kingdom Metazoa; phylum Chordata; class Mammalia; order Artiodactyla; family Ziphiidae; genus Mesoplodon; species Mesoplodon mirus. Next base: position 39,176,868 of record NC_138984.1, read on the forward strand.
GGTCACTGCTTTTCCTCTTTTACCCCATCAGAAATAAGATTAATAGAATTTTTTCCTTTAGGATATTTTGTTTGGTTACTACTTTCAGTATTATCTGTTCCTTTATTTGTTTATAATTGTTTATTTTGACAATTACCTTTGATTTTAATCCCTTGTGATCTTAGAACCTCAATTCAAAAACATTATTTCAGAAATGTGGATTAACCTTTCACTTTGATAATCTGGATTTAGGTGCTACTTATGTATCTTCCATCCATTAATCCCATACTCCTAGGTGTGGAAGCGGGATCATGAAGATTTAACCCCACTGATGTGGCTGATGCTTACTAGGATGAACTTGCTGAGTTAGTGAGCCCTGTTTAACCTTAGCAAAGGGGGATTTTCTTGAAGGGGGCATGGTAGAGAGTAGGGTTTTTCATGAAATTACACTTTGCTTACAGAAAAGAATATTTTAAAAATGTGAAAATATACTAAAGTAAATATAATCTGTTTATTCTTTTTTATAAATAAATTTATTTTATTTATTTATTTTTGGCTGCATTGGGTCTTCGTTGCTGTATGCGGGCTTTCTCTAGTTGTGGCAAGTGTTGCGGTGTGCAGGCTTCTCATTGTGGTGGCTTCTCTTGTTGCGGAGCATGGGCTCTAGGCGCACGGGCTTCCGTAGTTGTGGCTCACGGGCTCAGTAGTTGTGGCTTGCGGGCTCTAGAGCACAGGCTCAGTAGTTGTGGCGCACAGGCTTAGTTGCTCTGCAGCATGTGGGATCTTCCCAGACCAGGGCTTGAACCCGTGTCCCCTGCATTGGCAGGTGGATTTTTTTTTTTTTTTTTTTTTGCAGTACGCATGCTTCTCACTGTTGTGGCCTCTCCCGTTGCGGAGCACAGGCTCCGGACGCACAGGCTCAGCGGCCATGGCTCATGGGCCCAGCCACTCCGCGGCATGTGGGATTTTCCCAGACCGGGGCACAAACCTGTGTCCCCTGCATCGGCAGGCGGACTCTCAACCACTGCGCCACCAGGGAAGCCCGGCAGGTGGATTCTTAACCACTGCACCACCAGGGAATCCCCTCTACTGTTTATTCTAAATTCCATTAAGTGGTTTGTATAATTCTGCTCAAGTTATTTAAAAAGTTTAAATATTAGAGAAAGGATCCATAGTGTGAAACATGGAATTGACGTCAGCTCAAGCCTCTTCCCTCAACCAATGGAATTTTTTTTTTATATTCATTATAGCTCCTTTGGCTTATGAGCCATTTTCTACTCTTGCTATGATATATGAGGACCAAGGTGACATGGAGAAATCACTGCAGTTTGAGTTGATTGCTGCACATTTAAATCCCAGTGACACTGAAGAATGGGTTAGATTGGCAGAAATGTCCCTGGAACAAGACAATATTAAGCAGGCTATTTTTTGCTACACAAAAGGTAATAAAAGTGTTTTTCTCGTTTTCTTTGATAAGACGTTATATAATAGGTTTTTTGATCAATGTACTTGCTCTTCTGGGGTGATGTTAGCTGAAATATATTTATTCCTTATATTCTGTTATACCAGAGGTAAGTATTTGGGCTCCCTGTATTTTCATGTTTATCAGTGACTTTCTTTATATTGTGAGCTAATACTGCACAAAAGTTGGTTGAAGAACAGGACCTTCAGTTTCCCACCAAGATCAGTGTTGTTTCTAAGCTGTTCCTTGAGGGTTAATATTAGACTTCAGTGACCAAATGGAGATTAATATGGAGATTTCAGGTTCTATTTGGTCTTAGATCAAGCCTAGTCTAGAGTTCCTGTGAAGGTAGATTTATTCCAGAATAACCCACTTGGTTGTTTTGGAGAATTAGTTTAGAGTGTTTAATAGATTTTCTGAAAAGAAGGTGGGTCACACCCAGGTACCATGAATCCCTTTTTATGATAAATCTATTATTTATATTCCTTTTTTTCTTTTTAGCACTTAAATATGAACCTACTAATGTCCGTTATCTGTGGGAGCGATCAAGCCTTTATGAACAGATGGGAGATCACAAAATGGCAATGGATGGTTATAGGCGTATTTTAAACCTTTTGTCTCCGTCTGATGGAGAACGATTTATGCAATTGGCTAGAGATATGGCAAAGTAAGTTCAAAGTGAAATATATATAAATGCCCTCATTAATCATCTTATTTTAGAAATCGAAGCATATATTTGATGTGAATATACTTTTTATTGAGGTTCAGTGAAGTGTTTTGCTTCTTGTATTTCATATTGTGCTTAAATATAGAGCTTTTCCCCCCCAGTACTTTTCTGTTTCCAAGTCAACTGTGTGATTGTTTAGAAAAATTTGGATATATGATTATCTTTCACATGCTCAGAAGTTTAAAAATGGAGCATGTTCTGAAAGGATGATTAGGTTCCCAGGTTTTCATAATTTAGTTGAAGTTATGTACATTTGCAGTAATGTTAAATTATTGCAAATGTGCTATTGAAATGTTTGTGCTCTGAGATCTTCTGTAATCATTTTATCTTGAGCCTGTACTAGAATAACATTTTAAGATGAAAATTTTTCTTTATATTTGGCACATGCTACTGACTATGGTATATATTTTATTCTAAAATATGCCCAACTACATTCTCTTCTCTGATATGCTGTGCAGCAAAATAAAGCAGGGAACATTCTGGCTACATAATGCCTTGTATGCTTTCTCTTCTAGGATGTCTACTATTTCAGCCTAGGATTAACCATGTTAATCTATGATCTGGGTATTTTAGGTTAACCCTATTAATTCCATGGCCATTGTCATGAAGATGCTTAGCCGTGTAATCACTCACTGTGCTCCCAAAGATGGGCTATGTAGGAATACTGGAAGTGTTTTTAGGAAATTTGTTGAGGGGAGGCAGCCCTTAATCGATCCCTGATGTATATGAAGAGCATTGAGGATCTTCCCAGGTTACTTTCTTTTTTTTTTTTTTTTTTTTTCTTTTTGCGGTATGTGGGCCTCTCACTGTTGTGGCCTCTCCCGTTGCGGAGCACAGGCTCCGGACGCGCCGGCCCAGCGGCCGTGGCTCACGGGCCCAGCCGCTCCGCGGCATATGGGATCCTCCCAGACCGGGGCACGAACCCGTATCCCCTGCATCGGCAGGCGGACTCTCAACCACTGCGCCACCAGGGAGGCCCCCCAGGTTACTTTCTTTTTAGTCAAATCTTTGGCTGTCATACTGGTTAGCCCAGTAGGCTTCTACTTTATGAATTGTTGGATGGCCTATGAGAATAAATTTGTTTTCCACTTGTATTTATAATCTTGTCAGGAAAGGGTGGTAATGAAGAATTCTGCCACTGCCATAGAAGTCTTTCCTACATGGAATTCTGTTACTATAACTTCTGATTGATTAGACTTTCTCTCAGTCCTTACTTTCCCTCCAGAAATAATTATTGAATATAAATTAGGTATTAGGTAGGCACTGTACAGGGCCCCAGGAGATTCAGGATTGAATGAGTTTTAACATTTCCTGCTGTTTTGGAGCTTACATTCTAGTTGGGGGAGACAGGCAGTAAGCAAATAAACAACTAAATATGTAGTATGTCAGATGTTGGTAAGTGATATTAAGAAAAATGAAGCAGGGAAGGGAGATAACTTGAGGAATAGGAGTGAGTTATTTTAAATAGGGGGATTAGAGAAGGACTTAATTCTTTATGTTATGGTCATACTGACCTGAAAGTGAACCAAAGGAGATACGGGAATAGATATTAGGGAAGAGTATTATAGGCAAAGGAAATGATAAGTACAAAGGTATGCTCAGGGAACAACATGGAAGCTGAGGAGGGTTTAGGGGGAACGCAGGAAGGGGTAATGTTAGAGAGGTATCAGGAAAAGATCCCTCAGCCCTTGTGGGTCATTATAAGGTCTCTGACTTTTAATCTGAATGAGTTTGGAAGCCATTGGAAGGTTTTGAGTAGAAGAGTGACTTGATCTGACTTAAATTTTAAATGCATCAATTTTGGCTGCTCTTTTGAGAATAGATTGAGTAATGTTAAGGATAGAGCAGGGGGGAACAGTTAGGAAGTTATTGTAGTAATTTATGGAAGGGATAATGTAGCTTGGACCAGGGTAAAAGCCATAGGAGGTGGTAAGAAATAACCAGATTCTGGGTGTATTTTGGAGGCTGAGCTCTAAGGATTTTCTGATGTACTGGGTATGAGGGAAGGGGTGTGTGTGTGTGTGTGTGTGTGTGTGTGTGTGTGTGTGTGTGTGTGTGTGTGTGTGTGTGTGTGTGTGTGTGTGTGTGTGTGTGTGTGTGTGTGTGTGTGTGTGTGTGTGTGTGTGTGTGTGTGTGTGTGTGTGAGAGAGAGAGAGAGAGAGAGAGAGAGAGATGGGGGGAGGGGGCAGGAGGAGGGGAAACAGAGAAGGAAAGTGTTCTGAGAACTAAACCCTGAGGCACTACAGTGTTTAGAAGTCAGGAAGATGAGGAGGAAACAGCAGGGAGACTGTAAGGAAATGGACAGTGAAGTTGGAGGAAACTAGGAGAACATGATATTCTAGACTTTTTTCCTGAAGGAAGCACTTCAAGGAGGAGGGATGGCCATCTGTGAAATACTGCAAGTAGATCACATAAAATTAGGACTAAGTATGAACATTGGAGATGGGTTGGGGGAGTCTGGGGGATAGGCAGCTCTTTGGAGAAATTTATTAGGGGAGCAGAAGAATGGGGAGGTAATTGGAATGGGTTGTAGGGACAAGAGATCATTTTTAAGTTGGGAAAAGTTACAGTATATTTGTATTCAGGTGGGAATGGTCTACAACCAAGGGACATATTGAAGATTCACGAGAGAAGGGACAATTGCTTGACTGATATCCTTGAATAGATTGGAGGGAATGGGATCTAGTTGAGGGTTGGCCTTATGATAAAAGGAGAAGGCAGAAGATATGGCCATGGGTATGGGTAAGTAGGTAGATGTGTTGGGAGTATGTGGGATGTCTGATTTGATTCTCTTTGTAAAATAAGAAGTGAGGTCATGAGCTGAGAGTGAGGATGGGAGACTTGTGGGTTTGGAGAGGAGAAGATGTGAAATAGCTGTCTGGGTCCTTAAGGACTTGCTACCGCACAGACCAGAAGCATTCTGAGAGCCTGTCACAAATGTAGAATCTCAACCCTGCCCCAGCACTACTGGATCAGAATATGCCTTTTTATAAGATTCCCAGTTGACTTATGTGCACATTCAAGTTTGAGAAGTACTGGACTGGTAACTGTAGTAAGATTGCTGACCAGCACCATGGGCCCACTTGAGGCTAGTGGTCATTAATTTAGAGTTTAGTGAGCATGGGCAGCTGGGCAGCTGGTGGTGAAGGCATGTTTGAATTAACCAGGATGGGAGTTTTATCAGGTGATTTTGATAAAGGGAGAGAAGAGCAGGAGAAATGAGATGTGCAATGGAGTAATTATAATGTTGGATCACAGAGAAGGAGGAAACTGAGGACAGGAAGGGTGCGGAGACAGTGAAAAAGTGGTAGGATCGATGCTTTGTAGATCCCATTGAGGTAGGAGAGTTGTTGGTATTGCATTACAGAGGAAGTGAGCTAGAACGATAGGAAGTAGCTCTGGGAGACTGAGATGCTTAATGTTATGACATTACACATTTTTCTCTGGATCAGCTCTGATTATGATTTTAAAGAAGAGTTTTTTTCCTCCTCCCAAACTTTAAGAAGATGAAAATCATAGTTAATAGTTAGAGGGTCTGTGTAAGAAAATGAATTTTATAATCTGAATTAAATAAGCTCTCATCCATTTTGCCATTAATTTTTTAGGAGTTACTATGAAGCCAATGATGTTATTTCAGCTATTAACATAATTGAAGAAGCTTTCTCAAAGCACCAGGGCCTAGTCTCCATGGAAGATGTTAACATTGCAGCTGAACTATACATTTCTAATAAACAATATGACAAAGCTTTGGAGGTAGGAACACTTACGTGTTTCTCTGTTAGGTTTTGAACACGTTTCTGTGTTCTAGAAATTCTTACAAATTGACAATTCCCCATTTTAGTTATATATATTAAATTACTTATATTTTAAATTATATATTTAAAGTCTGTATGGGCACATTTAGATTTTATAATAGTCCTGTATGAAATGTAAAATGTAGTTACCATATAATAAAAGCTATTGCCGTTATCATAGGTACTAGATATGTCTGTCTTTCAGGGTAGCAGGACTCAGCAGCCAGACTAATTGCTATGATTCATTTCTTAATCTGTTGGGAAAATTAGATTGGTTTCATATAGAGAAATTATGTATTTTCAGTTAAGCATTAGTTAATATGATATAAAATGTTAATGTATCACAGTGGTTCCCTATTTTAAAGAGACATACTGTTGCTTTTTATAGCCTATTTATGTTTTGTAAGGATTATTTGAATTAACTACAAATCTTTGCATTGTGAAAAGGTTTTTCATACATACCTGTCGTATTATTTCCTTTTCTTCCCCCATTCTTTTAGGTAATTACAGATTTTTCTGGAATTGTGCTAGAAAAAAGAACTACAGAAGAAGGCACTTCAGAAGAGAATAAAAGTTGTAGTTTCCTCTGCATAGGAGAGTGTGCGTAATCCTCTCTTGTTCATAATGTGGCATTTTGAAATTGATAGTTAGTGTTCTCATAACAAGTTTTCCCAAGGAGCATTTTTTCGTAACAGAGATTCCATATCGTTTTCTTGTGAGTATTCACTCACAGGTAATCTTAAAAAAAAAAAAAGTGTTTTCAGTCCCTTTTATTTCTCAATACATCCATTTGAACTTGGCATTTGTCATTGACCGAGGGTCTTGATAGTGCTATGTGAAAAAAGAATGAATTACCGAGCAACTTATCAAAAACCTTTAGAACTGAAGCAGTTTACTTTTCAAAAAGGGCTTAAAATGCTCTCTACTAATTTATTTCAAACTTAAGCATTGAAAAAATTCTACTTGAAACATAAGCATGCACATAAAATGCTACTTCAGACTTAAGCACACTATTTTACTTTATCCCTTTCTCAGCCTCTTTGTAGTGAAGACTAAAAAGAGGCTTTTGAATTCGAGAAGAAAAAGAGAAAGTTCATGTATCCGTATTTGTCACTTTTGTTTTTTAGTTCTTTGTAGTTTTGATAGAAGGTGTGGGAGTTTATGTAGGTTTTCAGTAAGTGGTTAAGGTATTAGGAAAAGAATAGGAAGGATAATTGCTACCAAAGGACAGACCGAAAGAGGTGTAAGAACCTAGAACTAGAGTTGGCCAAACTTAGAATTGACTGTAGAATCATTTGCTTTGAGTGAAGTAAATGAGATCTTGCCTAGAAGGTACAATTTGCTTCATTTGCCCCACTTTCTAAGATTACATATAGGAACTTTTTGTCTGTCTGTCTAATCCACAGCTGGTGAGAATGTTTCCTGCACTATACCGGATGGTGTGCCAATAGATATCACAGTGAAGTTGATGGTCTGCCTTGTACATCTCAACATCCTTGAACCACTTAATGTAAGTAACATTAAGATTTGTACTTAAGATACTTCAGATCAAATCTACAATGTTTAGATAACAAGAAATTTTAAGTTGACCCTAGATTTCATATTAATAACCAGGAAGTCACAGTAAACATCAGATTATTTTGTGTGAATGTCTTTTAAAAGCTAAGTGTTGGGGCTTCCCTGGTGGCGCAGCGGTTGAGAGTCCGCCTGCCGATGCAGGGGACACGGGTTCATGCCCCGGTCTGGGAAGATCCTACATGCCGCGGAGCAGCTGGGCCCGTGAGCCATGGCCGCTGAGCCTGCACGTCCGGAGCCTGTGCTCCGCAACAGGAGAGGCCACAACACTGAGGGGCCCGCGTACCACAAAAAAAAATAATAATAATAAAATAAAAATCACACCTCTTTAAAAAATAAAAAAATTTAAAAAGATAAAAAATCAAAGCTAAGTGTTTGGAAATGGGCTTATGATAATTTGTTTTTCTTTTAAAATGAGAATAATCCAGAGATCAGAATGTGGGATCGGGCCTTTTAGACAATTGGCAGTTTCTGACAGCTGTTCTCTTTTGCCGACTTTGGACTAAGTTCATTGAATAAAAAAATGTATTGGGCATCTACTTTGCAGACCTTAGGATAAAGTGTTGTATATAATATACAAATCCCTGTCCTCATGGATCTTTTGTTTTAATGGGATTAGATAATAAATAAAATAAATACATAAAATATAGGATGTTAGTTGGTGATCAGTGTTCTGGAGAAAAATCAGAGAAGAATAGGGAATGCTGGGGGTGGGAGGAGTTACAGTTTTATTAAATTGGTCAAGAAGAGCCTCCCCTGAAAAGTGACATTTGATTAATGACGTGAAGGAAGTGACGAAGTAAGCCAGGCAGGTACCGGAGGGAACAGCTTTCCAGAAAATCAGCAAACACAGAGGCCCTGAGGTCTGGGCAGTATTGACTTGCCAGAGGAAGAGCACAGCAGGGCAGTGTTGCCCTAGCTCCTGCAATGCCTGCCTCGTAACAGGCCTTCGGAAGCAGTGTGCTGAATGAGTGAATGACGGCACTATGAATTCTATTTAATAGAGACTCAGAAATGAATTTAAAAAGTGATTACTTAAAGCTGTTTTTATTAAGCCTTTCTCCTCTTAGATTTGCCTCAGATAACTTGTACATATGTTAAAACGAGAAATATAAGTAGATGAGCGTACTTGTAATGACTGTTTGACTTCCGGCTGTTAATTGCTGTGTTGGGGTCCAGCCTCTCTTGACAACACTCGTGGAACAGAATCCCGAAGACATGGGAGACCTCTATCTCGATGTTGCTGAAGCTTTTCTGGATGTTGGTGAATATAATTCTGCACTTCCCCTCCTTAGTGCGCTAGTCTGCTCTGAAAGATATAACCTCGCAGTGGTTTGGCTTCGGCATGCAGGTAATACATTTTTGTAGGAAGGAGAAGTTTTAATCACATAAGCAGGCAAGAACTTATTTCCCCAAGATGGTAATAATTATTATAAAATGTTAATGTCTTAGTGAAGGTATTTCTGGTTTCAGGGCAGTTTTTTGAAAGTATTTTAAGTTGTCTTGGTTTACCGCTAAATGATTTTCCCTCACTAATGCATTGGAGGAATGATTCACTTAATGGTACCGGAGTGAAGTAGAAAGACTAACATATCCCCGTTAAAAATACCTTAAATACCTGTCTTTTACCTGTCTTAACCGCAGGCACTGGTTTCTAGTAATAGATTGTCAGACTTGGGATGCAATCTAATTTTTGAAGAGCTTTTAAGGATTTATATTTCATGTTATTTTGAGGAAAAAGTTAATATATTTTCAATGTTCTTTGAGCTGAAAATATGGTCAAGATTGGATTTTATATGTCATTTTATTTCATTGCATCTAAATCCACAGTAATCTGAAATAAATCATTTAGAGTAGGAAAAGCAGCTTGGGAAAAACAACTAAATCTCTTACAGAAATGTATGAAAGCCAAAAATATTCTCATAGGATTTCCTATTGACTCAACATAAGATGCATTAAAGTTTGAATAGTCTTTGTTTCCAATATTGCATGATGGCAGAAAGTTTTAATATTTTCTTAAAATATTACATAATGGCAGAAAATCCTCTATAACTAGAGTAGCATTGATTGATATTCTGGGATATTTTGACACATATCACAGATATGAAATGGCAAAGAGAGCACGTAATGATTAAGATAGCACGTTACTATTTGGATGCGTGAATGTGAATACAAATGTAATATACCATCATAAAAAGTTACAGTATTTGTAGGTTTTGAATTTTAAAGACATGAGCCGGGAATTGAAGTTTTTATTGCCTTCCATAAGGCTGTGGTATTTATACTGCTCCTGTTACTAACAGTAGACATTTTAAAATCCTCTTTAATTATGATCATGATACTGATAAATGCTTTTTCCATGTTGAGCCTGTGTAGTTTGAGATGAGTGGAAGGTAAAACCTCAGAATCATCTAAAAATCATAAAGAAATTTGGAACAGTAGATAAGAAAGATCATTAGAGGAATTTAATGCTTGTAACATAATCACAAAATATCTTTTAAAGTGAGAAGTGAAAAATAATGAGAAATTCCATCACGATGATCCATCCACATTTAGTAGTCTTCCATTATTACCAAAGTTTAACCTAAAGATAGTGATCAGGAGATATATGAGAAATCTGAGATTTGAGAAAACAATTGGAGGCAAAATACCATCTTATAGGAGATCATTGCAGTGAAAAGGAAAGGGCTTAGATTAGTGAGTGCTGTGGCTATTAGGGTGGAAAGAAGAAATGCTTACCAGGAATTCATCTTCAAGTTCAAATGATAAGACTTAATGATTGATTGGCATAAAGTGTGAGGAATAAGGCCCAGTAGCCTCACTTCTGAGAAAATCATCCTGAGGAAATAATTGAGTGAGGTGAGGGGAGGTGGTTTATATTGGAGATCACAAAACTCAGGAGCCTGGCACGTAACAAAAGTGAATAAAGTAGGTAAGTGAGAGGCCCAGGGCAGGGTGAGAACTGGAGACGCCCGTTTAAAGGGTGCTGCTGTTTCTCAGCATGGCTGATGCACCAAGTGGGAATGAAGGGACTCGCTGTTGCCAAATCCAGATTTTTCAAAAGAATCCGGTAACTTGGATTTCATAAAAAATCCTAGCTTTTAAGAATGTAGACAATGCACTGTTTTTAACAGCACTGTGGCCTAACAAAGCATATCTGTAGGTTAAACTGGGCTGCCAATTTGTGAACTCTGGCTTATATACATGAAGATATTTACTGTGGTGTTATTTATTAGAGTAAAAATTTGGCAACAACCTAAATGTCAAATAATATGGTTAAGTAAATAAGCAATTTAATTGAGTATTATAATCAGTCAGAATGCCAACGAAGGCATGGGAGAATGTTGAAAGCATAATAGTAAGTGAATAAAGCAGAATACCAAATTGAGTGTGTGTGTGTAATATACATATACATATATATATATATATATATATATATATATATATATATATATATATATATACTGATTACATCCTTGTAGCATAGATAGAGATTAGAAGGGATAATTGTTTTAAAGTACTGGAAATATGCATATATTTCTTTCTTGTTATGATTTTTTTGTATTGCTATAATTTCTTTTAAAATGGAGAAATAATTTTGACCCACTTACAAATCTGTAGTTCATATTAATGCTTTATTTTAACATCATTTTAGAATGCTTAAAGGCCTTAGGCTATATGGAGCGTGCTGCTGAAAGCTATAGCAAAGTGGTTGATCTGGCCCCCCTCCATTTGGATGCAAGAATTTCACTTTCCACCCTTCAGCAGCAGCTGGGCCGTCCTGAGAAAGCTCTGGAAGCTCTGGAACCAATGTATGATCCAGATACTTTAGCACAAGATGCAAACGCAGCACAGCAGGTAGGCCATGTAACATAGAAAGAAGTTTTTCTTGGTAGATTATGTTTTAAATCTTTCTCCTCGGTTAAGGATGTCCCTACAGCTTATATCCAAGTTTTATTTTAGTGTATTAAATTCAGTGTTCTTGAAAAAGTGATTTTGAGTCTTAAGTTACAGCAACTTAACATTATAATTGTTAATGTTATAATTTATAGTCTCTAAAACATTGGATTTTAATTATTGTGAGAGATCATAAAGCAAACGTTCTTAAGGTTAGGTTTCTAAGGCAAAATTTTTCTATGCAAACAAAACAATTTACAACAAAGGAATCTTGTCACACTTATTATCATGTGCTTATTTACTTAGGAACTGAAGTTGCTGCTTCAACGTTCTACTCTGTTGTTTTCACAAGGCAAAATGTATGGTTATGTGGATACCTTGCTTACCATGTTAGCCATGCTTTTAAGGGTAGGTAATGATCTTTCTTTATTTTAGCCTTGTTGACTTTTTAAATGTTTAGAATTTGGTTTAAACATAGATTACAGCCATTTTGTAACTCTCTTTTACTCTGTTAGACTCAAACTTTTTAAAGTGAAAGTCAGATAAAAGAAGACTTAGAGATTAATGGTATATAATTGAAAGTTCTACATGATAGTGTAAACTTTACTATAGATTGTACAATAAAATCTTTGCTAGTACATATTTAGAAAAATGAGAACCATCATGGTATCAGTTATTGGCTCTGTAGACACTGCTACGTGCCAAAATTGTTCACTTTGCAAAAATGTTTTCCGGATATGACATCCTTTCTGAGTCTGCCTTTTTTGCAGCGAGGTGGCTCTGTGTGTGTGTGTGTGTGTGTGTGTGTGTGTGTGTGTGTGTGTGTTATAAACTTAACATGAATTGCTTTCTTTTTCCTTACTAAGGTGAGTAGTGTGACCCAGATTCCTTTGTTAAGGAAAAAATAAGTCTATTCATTCTGTTCTAGGCGTTTATATGCACAATGACTGGTGTTTTTTTTGCCTTACTAAAGAAGCTTTCAGGCACACCTGTGACACTTGTTTCCCATAGATTTTCTCTAAAAAATTATGTGACTAAAAAATCTCAATTATCATCTTTAATTCAGGTAGCAATGAATAGAGCCCAAGTCTGTTTGATATCTAGCTCCAAATCTGGAGAGAGGCATCTCTACCTTATTAAAGTGTCAAGAGACAAAATATCAGACAACAATGACCAAGAGTCAGCAAATTGTGATGCAAAAGGTAATTACCTTCATTTGCTTTATTGCACAAAACTTGGCTGAGTTGGAAAAAAAACTCATGAAGTAATACTTGACAATAATCTAATTGAAAATATACCTTTTTTGAATAAAATGATATTTTCTAATCTAGATCCCTCAGGTAAAATAAACTCTTTTGGTGTTTTTAAAAAAGAAAGAAAGGCTGTATGTAAATACTTCCGTTTTAAAAAATTAAAAGGCAGGCATCTGCTTAGATCCTTCTCTGAAAAAACTAAAACAATCTTTTAATTTTGACTTTTTAAGAGGAAAATATACCCTGTTTTAAGAAATTTGTGATGATTAGATGATAATACAGATTGCTTTATTTGTCTAGTCACTTCAATTACATATATTCCATTCTCTGTTAAACTTATTTTTGACAAATGTAGCAAGTCATAAAAAGTCTGAAAATAAGTTGCTTTGACCCAATCTCAAGTCATGTGACTTTGCAAGCCATCTATTTTTAGCTGAAAAAGGATCAAGTATGTTGGGTGAGGTTATTAGTCAGAGAACTTTGGAAGAGACCTAGGCTATAAACTAGAGATATCAATCTGGCAGAAAATTTTTTCATTGTTAATCAGGTCCACAGATACTAATTAAATCATTGTTTACTGACATGGCAGTGTGCAACGGACAGGGTTTAGAATCCAGAGGAGCTGAATCTCTGTTAAGCACAATATAAGGACATAAGCAAGATGTCACGGGGGAAGAGAGTCAGAGGATAGGAGTGTGGGCTCAACTGCTCACAATCTAGCCTCAGAGCCCTGCCATCTCTCCAGTTTATTGATTCTGGGCTTATCCCAGTGGCTTCTGCCTCTGCACACATTATTTTGGACTGTATTTCCTTAACATATGTTTCTCTGTATCTGATCCTGGCTGTTTTCTCTTTCAGTATTTCCTCATTTCAGGTCCATTGTTGGTTTTTCTTAAGCTCATAAGGTTTTTGTTTTGTCAGTTAGTTTCATCATGGTGGGGATCACATTACACCAGTGCATCATGGTAGGATTATCTACGGCTCTTTATGTTACATGAATCTTTGTACTGATTTTTTTCACTCAACATTTTCTCATGTTCTGTTCTCTTTGTAGCTGTTATATTTAAGGAGTGTGTAATATTCCATTGGATAGCAGTTCCATAATTTAATCATTTCCGTATTATTTTTTGATTATATGGTTGCTTTTGATAATTTTTCTTTTCTAAATAATACCATAGTGAGCATCCTCATGCCTATAGATTTATCCATATTTCTGACTAGTTGTTTAGGATAGATTCCCAAGGAAGAGAATTACTGGATTAAAGACAGTAAAAAAATTTTATGGCTTTTGGTATTTTTCAAGGGCTATAAAGGGAGGTTTCTGCAGACAACTAAGGAAGAGAAGATTTGTTAAGTATGAATTTGAAGTCCTTTGCTTAGCAGATATTTGAATGCCTTGTAGGTGCAGAATCCCATATCTGACCTCAATCATGGAAAGCACACTCGCCCTGGAGGAGCATATATTCTAGCTAGCACTGAGAAACACAAATGAAGTAGCTGGACTTGACAATCAGAAATGAGAATTACCTAGGACTGCAGGTTGTTAGGCAGGCAGAGCAGAGGGGGGTCATGTTGCGGGAGTGGAAACAAGCAGCTCCCTCCTCATCATTGTCAGAAGAATGTTGGCAAGAATTCAGTCCCATAGAGCCATGGTTATGAAATTTAACCGTAAAATTGGTCATGTGAATTTTCTTTCTAATACTCCTATTTCTGGAAGTGCAGTGTCCTAACTGATTTTCATTGGTCTCATTTTAGCAATATTTGCTGTACTCACGAGTGTTTTGGCAAAAGATGACTGGTGGAACCTTCTTTTGAAGGCCATATACTCCTTATGTGACCTATCCCGATTTCAGGAGGCTGAGTTACTTGTGGATTCTTCATTGGAATATTACTCATTTTATGAGGACAGGCCAAAACGCAAAGAGCTAGAATACTTTGGTCTCTCTGCTGCAATTCTGGACAAAAATTTCAGAAAGGCATATAACTATATCAGGTGATTTTCCAATAACTTATTTTAATTAGATTCTTTGATGGAGCATGTATATTTACTTTGACATAGTTTCTCATGTCCAAGATTTAATAAGCTGTTTTATTTTAACTCTTGTCACTTACAGATTAATTTGTTCATTGATGATTCTCAGAAGCAGTATATGAGAGCATGCATTCCCATTTACTTAACCTTTTGTGCCTCAGTCTCCCTATTTATTGTGATAAAACAGGCATCATAATATTACCACCTTATAGGATTACTGTGAGAGTTAAGTGAGTTGTTGTATGTAACGCCTTTTAACAATGTCTGATATACATTATTATTACGCAGTGTTCATTGTTCTGCAGCTATGAGAGTGGGCTGGGAGAGAAAAGGTGAAACTTAAACCTCTTGATTCTGTTTTGTGGTTTAAAAGTTTTGTTGAAAAGCAGAAACAAGATGTAGAAGCACTACATCCCCCTTGTTGGGGGCGGTGCATTTCAGTGTTGGTGGGACAGCACTGAAAGGTTTCAGTGTTAAAAATCAGGAAGATTTTTCTTTTTACATTATTTTTTACCCTCACCTTCTTTCTGCAATTTTAGGATAATGGTAATGGAAAATGTCAATAAACCCCAGCTCTGGAACATTTTCAATCAAGTTACCATGCATTCCCAAGATGTACGACATCACCGCTTTTGTCTCCGTTTAATGCTGAAAAACCCAGATAATCATGCCCTGTGTGTCTTGAATGGACACAATGCATTCGTATCTGGTAGTTTTAAGCATGCACTTGGTGAGTGTCCTGGCATATGACTTTGTCTCCTTCCCTCTGCCTTGGTTTCTTTACCTCTGAAATGGAGATAATAATTGGACCTACCTTGTAGATTATTGTGGAAATTAAATGAGTTAATATAAAGTACTTAAAATAATGCCTGGCACATATAGTAAGTGGCTATAAGTGTTCTCAGTAATTATAATAATTAATATTTATTTTTCTTATGATGCTTTGGTTTCAAAAGGTTAAAGTAGGTCTTTAAAGTAGGACTTTTTTTTAATGGTTTTTTAAATTAATTAATTAATTTTGGCTGCATTGGGTCTTTGTTGCTGCATGCGGGCTTTCTCTAGTTGCAGCAAACGGGGGCTACTCTTCATTGCAGTGCATGGGCTTCTCATTGCAGTGGCTTCTCTTTGTTGTGGAGCACAGGCTTCAGTAGTTGTGGCACAAGGGCTTAGTTGCTCTGCGGCACATGGGATCTTCCGGGACCAGGACTCAAACCTGTGTCCCCTGCATTGGCAGGTGGATTCTGAACCACTGTGCCACCAGGGAAGTCCGAAAGTAGGACTTTAAAGCTCAACAACTCTCCCTGCTGAGGCTTGTTCGTTCTCAAAATAATTTTCATTAATTATGGATGCTTTGCTCTCTGATTCTAATTTGCTATAGTAACAAAGAGGAACTTAAGATTTGCTGATAGTTCATTCCTTTAGGACTGCAGTCCCGAACCTTTTTGGCACCAGGGACCAGTTTCATAGAAGACAATTTTTCCACGGACCAGGGGTGGGGAGGGGTGGAGGGGGATGGGGGTGGGGATGGTTTGGGGATGATTCCAGTGCATTACATTTATTGTGCACTTTATTTCTATCATTATTACATTGTGTTGTATAATGAGATAAGTATGCAACTCACCATCATGCAGAATCAGTGGGAACCCTGAGCTTGTTTTTGCTTGCCACTCACTGATAGGGTTTTGATATGAGTCTGCATCAGTTGATTTATTATGGTCACCGTGCAGTCAAACCTCTCTGCTAATGATAATCTGTATTTGCAGCCGTTCCCCAGCACTAGCATCACCGCCTCGCTCCACCTCCGATCATCAGCGATTATGTTCTCATAAGGAGCGCGCAACCTAGACCCCTCGCATGCACAGTTCACAGTAGGGTTCGTGCTCCTATGAGAATCTAACGCTGCCACTGATTTGACAGGAGACGGAGCTCAGGCAGCAATGGGAGCGATGGGGAGTGGCTGTAAATACAGATGAAGCTTCACCTGCTCGCCTGCCGCTCACCTCCTGCTGTGTGGCCTAGGTCCTAACGGGCCATGGATGGGTTGGGGATGCCTGCTTTAGGAGACAAGTCTTTGGTTTTTTTGCCTTTATTTATTTATTTACTTACTTATTTACATATACATATACCCCTTCTTTTTCAAATTTTTTTCCCATTTAGGTTATTACAGAATATTTTTTTAATATTTCTTTGTTTTATTTATTTATTTTTCTTTTTAATTTTTTTGGCTGCATTCGGTCTTAGTTGCGGCACACAGGCTCTGCGTTGTGATGTGCGGGCTTCTCTCTAGTTGTGGTGCATAGGCTCCAGGGCATGTGGGCTCTGTAGTTTGTGGCACACAGCCTCTCTCGTTGAGGTGAGCAAGCTCAGTGGTTGTGGTGCATGGGCTTATTTGCCCCACAGCATGTGTGGGATCTTAGTTCCCTGACCAGGGATCGAACCCACGTTCCCTGCATTGGAAGGTGGATTCCTTACCACTGGACCACCAGGACAGTCCCCTATTACAGAATATTGAGTAGAGTTCCCTGTGCTATACAGTAGGTCCATGTTGGGTATCTATTTCAAATATAGTAGTGTGTATATGTCAATCCCAAAGTCTCAATTTCTGCTTTGGTAACCATAAGTTTGTTTTCGAAGTCTGTGAGTCTGTTTCTGTTTTGTAAATACATTCATTTGTATCTTTTTTTTTTAGATTCCACATATAAGCAATATCATGATATTTGTCTTTCTGTGTCTGACTGACTTAGTATGATAATCTCTAGGTCCATCCATGTTGCTGCAAGTGGCATTATTTCATTCTTTTTAAAGGCTGAGTAATATTCCATTGATATGTACCACATCTTTATCCATTCATCTGTCAATAGACATTCAGGTTGCTTCCGTGTCTTGGCTATTGTAAACAGCACTGCAATGAACATTAGGGTGCGTGTATCTTTCCAAACATGGTTTTCTCCAGATATGTGCCGAGGAGTGGGATTGCTGGATCATATGGTAGTTCTATTTTTAGTTTTTTAAGGAATCTACATATTGTTCTACATAGTGGCTGCACCAATTTACATTCCCACCAACAGTGTAGGAGGGTTCCCTTTTCTCCACACCCTCTTCAGCATTTATTGTTTGTAGACTTTTTTGATGATGGCCATTCTGACTGGTGGGAGACAAGTCTTTATATTAAGATTTATTTACATAGCTCTTACTAATTCTAATTAAACTCAGGGAAAATTTAATCATTTATAGGAAATTTCTGTAATAAGGAATCAGGAGCAAACAAGTAGAAAAATACCTAACCAAAAGTTTAGGTGAGACATGTATCTCCTGCTGCCTGAAAGCTAGTGTTGCCAAGTTCACTTCTGAATATACTGTGATTTTGGCTGTTTAATACTTTCATGTGTCTTAGTGTATGGCTGCTATTTTTATAGTTGTTCAGCCAGTAATCTTGAACATCAGACACTGAAACTTTCCTTCATTGTGTATGCTTTTTTGGAATTGTTAGTTTAATATTAAGAAAATATAAAATAGAGATTTTATTTTCCTATATTTAGAAACTTTTACACTACACAAAAATAGGAAGTCCAAATGGCAGGCTACCATCTGTGCTGCTAAAGAGATTTTACAGTGCTGTTCCTTCTGAAATAGAAGTTTTCTTATCTATATGATAAGTTAGAGATCATACCTTTATAAGAAAAATTTGCTTAAATTCCTCTATCTCGTACAGTTAGGCATTTGATATGAGACAATTATATATATAGAATACATGGAATTCACAGAACCATGAATTCTTATTTTATCATTAGATACATTTAGCTCTTCTCAGGAAAAACAAAGTAGTTGCTACATTTGGGAAAATAAAACCCATAACCTAAAAAACAAAAAAAAACTATGTTTCTTTTTCTCACCTCCATGATCCATCACATTTGAATTTATAAGATAGGTCTCAATTAATTTTATGAAAGAATTCACCAAAAGACACATTCCCCCATTGGCTTTTTTTTTTTTTTCTTTTTGCGGTATGCGGGCCTCTCACTGTTGTGGCCTCTCCCGTTGCGGAGCACAGGCTCCGGATGCGCAGGCCCAGCGGCCATGGCTCACGGGCCCAGCCGCTCCGCGGCATATGGGATCCTCCCAGACCGGGGCACGAACCCGTATCCCCTGCATCGGCAGGCGGACTCTCAACCACTGCGCCACCAGGGAGGCCCTCCCCCATTGGCTTTTAAAAAGATTTAAGGTCATAAGATATATTTATGATCACAGTTGATACATTGTTTATTTTGGAAGTACTATTCTATGTGGAAATGTCTTAACTGTACCTTTAAAAAGTTACTTTTATACTCATATTTAATCTTCATGGTCAGGATATGTTCATGGGTAAATCCTAATTTTGTTATATGTTATATATTATTTTAAAATTCAAATTAATATGCACCTGGTTGATAATTTTTAATTTTTATTTATTTATTTTTGCCTGTGTTGGGTCTTCGTTGCTGCGCACAGGCTTTCTCTAGTTGCGGCGAGTGGGAGCTGCTCTTCATTGCAGTGTGCGGGCTTCTTATTGCGGTGGCTTCTCTTTGTTGTTGAGCATGGGATCTAGGCGTGCAGGCTTCAGTAGTTGTGGCTCATGGGGTCTAGAGCACAGGCTCAGTAGTTATGGCGCACGGGCCTAGTTCTCTGCCACATGCCGGATCTACCCATACCAGGGCTCGAATCCGTGTCCCCTGCATTGGCAGGCAGATTCTTAACCACTGTGCCACCAGGGAAGTCACTGGTTGATATTTTAGAATGTACTCCTTGCATATGTTAAAGTAACAGTAACGTTTGTTTACCTTAAAATATATTAGAGTAAGTGTTGAAGAAATAAGGAACTATGTTTTTGTCCCACCATCTGACATGACTGTTCATTTTTCAGGACAGTATGTGCAGGCCTTTCGCACCCATCCCCATGAACCTCTCTATAGCCTCTGTATAGGCCTAACCTTTATTCACATGGCATCTCAGAAGTATGTATTAAAGAGACATGCTCTTATTGTGCAGGTAATTCATTTGGATTCCTCATTACTTGATTTTATGTTCTTTAAAAATGAATATACTTAATGCTTTTGTTACTCTGCTTCAAAAGTAGTACCTGCTTAGCGCACATGTTGGGAGTACCCAACACCTATCCCTATGTTCAGCACTCATGGACCAACATCTAGGGGTACTCCTGGCTAAGACTTATGCAACCATGTAGAAAAGGGTGTGCAGCCAGATCATAAACGAAGAAGACACAGGCAGAATCTTAAGGAACCCTGTGCAGACTTCCTTATATTCTGGAGCCTTAGAGGCTTCCAGTCTTCTGGGTCCTTAAGATTTTTTAATTAATTTAAAAAATATAATAATATATACATACAATAATGTATGAATACGTGCCTGTGTGACTGTTTCCTTACATCATCACCACAATTTGCTCTTTTAAAGTCTTCTTAGTTCGTAAAGCAGTTTGAAATTACCTTTTTGTTTTCTTGTTTACTTTTTTACATAGCTTGTCTCCTCTAGTAAAAATATAAACTCCAAGAGATCAGAGATCTTATCTGTCTTGTTCACCCCTGTATCCTCAACACTTTTGCTTCTATTTCAGTTTTTATGTTTATATATTTGATGCATGTATATACCTATTTTTTAAGTAGTTAGTAAAGGAAAGAAAATGTTCTCTCTCAGATTTTTGTCTTTAAATTTCTCATTTTTAAATAAGAAGATAAGATATTTCTGAGATTGTCTGCTGTTACTTAACAGAGAACCGTGTTTTTCAGTGGAGTAGAGGTCATATTCATGTACTCAAATGGGTTCATTTATTGTGTAGAAAGTATGATTTGTTTACTGAGCATAATTTTTATTCCTAGAATGCATTAATTCTAAGGAATTCCTTAATTTTTATTATTAATTTATGAAGGAAAATTTGTGACCGTTTATTACATAGCAGATCACCCAGGAAATTGCATTTTATTTTCTGTATGTACAAATTAGTTGACTTACTCTTAACTCAGGTAATATATTTATTTAATTACTTACATCAGATACTTGCACCTTGCAACTTGAAACTTTCCGTGCGTGATAAAAGTTGAAGCTGCATTAAGGGAGAAAGTGAATACAAGAAGTGAAGAAGCAAGTTGCTTTTTGGACATTGACACACAGGGAGCCTGCATCATTACAGTTAGGCTCTGAAATAATCAGTTTCTCCATAAAACTATTGAGTCAGAAGTTTTCAGAGGGAAAAAAAACAAGTTTTTTAAGGTTAAGAGGTTATTAAGGTTCTGAGAGGTATATAAAAGGTACCATTTACCCAGAAAGGTTAGATATGTTCAAGTGAGTTTGCTCATGAGGATGAAACTTTCTGAATTGTCATTATAAGGGCTTGGATTTTATATTTTGGTCAAGCTTTTAGACATGTATCTCAAACCTAAAATTTTACTGGCCTCTAATGCCACAAAAGCCAACTTGAAACCATAAAAATATATATTCTGTGTGCTTATGGATTACAGACTTTTAACAGCTAGTTGTAACATTTGGCTTTGTTTTCTATGAATTCTTTTGTCTTTAGTTTAAAAAAATCTCTCTTTTACACCTTCAGAAGAGATACTGACTATATTGTGATATGACACTACACTACAGGCATATATTCTTTTAGGGTGGCACTGTCTTTCTGAAAAAAATGTTTGTACTCCTGTACCTGGCACATACTGTCAAATGAGTGAACTATTGAATTATTTATCTTTTTCTTTTTGGTAGGGCTTTTCCTTTCTTAATCGATACCTCAGTCTACGTGGGCCTTGCCAGGAATCATTCTACAATTTGGGCCGTGGCCTTCACCAACTGGGGCTGATTCACCTTGCAATCCACTATTATCAGAAGGCCCTGGAGCTCCCTCCATTCATGGTAGAGGTATTGTATGATTTACTCTAAAAACTGAGGAGTCACCTCATTTCATCTATAGATAAGTGCAGTTAGCTCAATGGAGTCCAGACAGTGAAATTAATTGTAGCTCATATATTAAAATATATTTCCCCTTATTGAATGCACTTATTTAATTATGTTCAGCAACAAGTAATTCTTTGATATCCTGGCCTTAATGACCTGATCAGCAACGATGTGGCCATATATGCCTTCTGGTTATGACCATTTCAGTTATCCTAAGATATCCCCTGTGGTTAACAGGTGTGAGATGGTAGACAGGAAGCCTGAATATTGAGTAATATAGCCATTATTCATTTCCAAGTTCAAAAGTGTAACTAACATACTTCTTTATAAAAATGAAAGACCAATATAAATGCAGTTTTGTTTAAGATAATGTAATGTAGGGTGAAGTGTTGCCAATACTATGATAGTCTGTGTTTAAAGCCTGATTTTTAATTTCTGAAGGAAAGTATGTTTTCACTGTGAATTGTTTTAAGCTGCGCTCATAATCCCCCCATTCCCTCACAACTGTTTTCTATTACCCTTGTTCAACTTTAGCCATTAAGCAAATGATACATATTCTTATAGTTATGCTGATGAAATACATATACTTTTGTGTTCTTTATTTCATAAGTACTTTATGTATTGCTCCTTAAGCTTTATAGGTATCATTTTTCATTGTTGCAGATGTTTTTTCAGTTGACTACAAAATTTTGCATGGGGAAGATTAGGAACATAGATCTAATCTATTCCACTGAGTTCATTGCTTTGTTATTTAAGTAGAAAAAAAGGTAATAACACTCATAGGGTAATCATTATAATCAATTTGGTGTATGCCCTCCTAGACCTATTCTTTATATGCCTTTCTGTTATATAGTACCGGTATTTTTTTCCCATCTGGTCATTTGTGTTATGATTTTTTTTTTGCATACAGAAGTTTTACATTTTTTATAAAGTCACACCAATCTTTCTCTTTATAGTTTCTACTTTTGCTGTTATACTTAGAAGGGCCTTTCCTACCCAAGATTATATTATTGTGTTTTTCAACTGTATTTTTCTTTTATGGTTTCACTTTTTTACTCTTAAATCCTAATTCATCTACAGTTCATTCTGCCATGTCTTCTGGATGAGACTTTTTTCTTTAACTTATTGGTTACACATTTAAAAATATTTGATGATACAGTTACAGTAACAATTAACTGAATCAGCATTACCTGATAAAAATTTAAATCCAAGGTATATGTCTAGTTTTATAATTTTTTTTAGTAATATGAATTTTAATAGTTTTTTGAACACTTAAAAAACTATTTATTTGCCATAAAATTGTCCTGGTTGTCAGTTTGAAATATAACTCATTCATATATTTTTCCCCCTAGGGTATGGAAGTTGACCAGTTAGACTTACGAAGAGATATTGCCTACAATTTGTCTCTCATATATCAGAACAGCGGGAATATTGGAATGGCTCAGAAGCTTTTGTATACTTATTGTTCTATATAAAGCCCCTCAGCTGGGAAAGCAGCTTGGGCAGCTGCTGTGCATGGACCAGTATTTTCTGTCTCAGGGCTTATTATTAACCCAAAAATGGACATGATAATTTCAGAATTATCTGTGTATTTCATTTTTAATATATGATAATGATTTTTGGTAGATATGCAAAATTATCATTCCTGCAAGAATTTTATATTGGTCTGTCATTTTTCCTTACCATTTTTGGTAAGTTGTCCCCCAAACTGAAATGGACAGTATTAGCCATTGAACCAGCATAGCGTTGAATACACTATTTTTTTCACACCATTTATTCATTTGTGTATTTAATACTGTATATTAAACACCTACTATGTACCAGGCACTGTGATAGGTGTTTGGAATACAGTAGTAAGAAAGATATTACCTCTCAATACAGTTCTTTAAATACAGACCTTGAGCATATATTTATTTGAAAGAAATGTTTGCTACATTTCTACATATATCATTGTTGTCAGTCATCCATTTCTTAGTGCCCTGTTACTATTGCCATTAGTTTTTCAAATACATGGAAAAGGAGGTTGCTTAGTAGGGGAAAGACAGATTGGGACTCTCATGTCAGCACAATTATGTGATTCACTTAGTTCCTTGCAAACTTATTTTAAATGGTTATGTGGTAGGAAGACAAGTAATGGAGCTAATCTTTTACTTTTCACCTGCATGTATCTTAGCCATAAAGACTGAGAGCTTGGAGGCTGGGCTTAATTCATAGTAAACTGCTCTGAGGCAAATACAAAAATGCATTATCAATGTTTGGCTTTCTGACCAAAAAAAAAAAAAAAAGAAAAAAAGAAAAGGTGACTAGGTTCAATAGCCATGACCTGGTTTTCATTTCAAGATCACTAGGAATGTAATAGGAAGACTGGGGAATTGTATGTATGGAATAAGGTGTTACTGATGAAGTCAAAACACATTAAAAACCTTTTACTTATCTCAAATACTACATATTCTTGGATCTAAGATAACAGTACTTGTTAGATATACTTGGTTTAATAAGAGCTTTTTTGAGTTTCTTTTTAGGGGGAAACAAATACTATAATAAATGTACATGTGGATTATAAGACCCAGTCCAACTGTGGGAGGAAAACAAGTATGAGACTTAGGATGAAAGAAGTACAGTGGAGGCTTTTTAGGAATTCTTACCACTGTTTACACTGTATACATGACATTGTAGTTGAGAAGCAGAATTTGTATGTAATAAGTAAATGTATGGTGCACTCTGCATGTGTATATATAGAATTTAAATAAACTTTATTTTTGTAATTAAAGTTAATTGTTTCATATGCTTATATATATATTTTATTTCATGCCATTTGCAGGTAATGATAAAGTCGACTGTGATAGAGTGATCAGGTAGATTTGTGTCCTGGAATCCTGTGGAGTTGAGTACTCTGTTCAGAATTTCTCTCTTGAATTAAACTCACTGTGCTGTAACTCCAATATCTGCTGAATAGCCTTGGAGGACACGATAAATCTCTCTAGCAGTCTTCTAAGGAAAAAAAGCTGATAATTGCATGAGTTTGTTTAACATTTAAAATCATAACTACCATTTGCTGAGTGTTTTTACTATGCTACTGTGTTCTAAGTACAGTGCAGGATATTTTAGATACATTAACTCTGATTCTGTCGGAGAATCACCTGCAAGGTAGGTGTTATTGTTATGATCATCCCCATCTTATTTATGAGAGATTAAATAGCATGTTCAGGATCACTAGCAAGCTACTCCTTGCTCAGAGAAGTTCCTTTGGAGGAACATACTTGCTACAGTTCAGAGTAACAACATAAAAATTGAGCATAAATTTACTTTAGAAAGAGGAAGGAGATGAGCAGTTATTTTTTCTATCCTCCAGGCCTTCTGCCTATTTTTTTAATTTAAAAAGTTTTTATTTTATTTTTTCTATTTTTTAAATTTAATTTTTATTTTATAGTTGATCTATAGACAATGTTGTGTTTTAGGTGTACAGCAAAGTGATTCAGTTATACGTATACGTATATCCATTCTTTTTCAGATTCTTTTCTCATATACGTTTTTACAGAATATTGAGTACAGTTCCCTGTGCTATACAGTAGGTCCTTGTTGGTTATCTATTTTATATATAGTAGTGTGTATATGTTAATCCCAACTTCCTAATTTATCCCTCCCCCCACATGTCCCCATTGGTAACCATAAGTTGGTTTTCAGAGTCTGTGAATCTGTTTTTGTTTTGTAAATAAGTTCATTTGTATCCGTTTTTTAGATTCCACATATAAGTGATATCATACAATATTTGTCTTTCTCTGTCTGATTTACTTCACTTAGTATGATAATCTCTAGGTCCATTCATGTTGCTGCAAATGACATTATTTCATTCTTTTTTATGGCTGAGTAGTATTCCATTGTATGTATGTACTACATCTTTATCCATTCCTGTCAGTGGACATTTAGGTTGCTTCCGTGTCTTGGCTATTGTAAATACTGCTGCAGTGAACATTCAGGTACCCATATCTTTTTCAAACTACAGTTTTCTCCAGATATATGTCCAGGAGTGGGGTTGCTGGATCATATGGTATTTCTGTTTTTAGTTTTTTAACATACTTCCATACTGTTCTCCATAGTGGTTGTACCAGTTTACATTCCCACCCACAGTGTAGGAGGGTTCCCTTTTTCCCACACCCTCTCCAGCGTTTATTGTTTGTACACTTTTTGATGATGGCCATTCTAACCAGTGTGAGGTGATACCTCATTGTAGTTTTGATGTGCAGTTCTCTAATAATAAGTGATGTTGAACATCTTTTCATGTGCTTTTTGGGCCATCTGTATGTCTTCTTTGGAGAAATGTCTATTTAGATCTTCTGCCCATTTTTTTTGATTGGGTTGTTTGATGTTGAGCTGCATGAGCTGTTTGTATATTTTGGAGATTAATCCCTTGTTGGTCGCATCATTTGCAAATATTTTTTTTCATAATGTGGGTTGCCTTTTCATTTTGTTTATGGTTTCCTGTGCTATGCAAAAGCTTTTAAGTTTAATTAGGTCCAATTTGTTTATTTTTGTTTATTTTTTCATTACCTTAGGAGGTGGATCCAAAATGATATTGCTATGACTTATGTCAGAGTGTCCTGCCTTTGACATAAGTATGTCAAATTTGAAAATATGATTTATGTTTTCCTCTAAGAGCTTTATAGTATCCAGTCTTTTTTTAAAATTTATTTATTTTTTGGCTGTGCCATGCAGCTTGTGGGATCTTAGTTCCCTGACGAAGGATTGAACCTGGGCCCTCAGTAGTGAGAGCGCACAGTCTTAACCACTGAACTGCCAGGGAATTCCCTATATTATCCAGTCTTACATTTAGGTCTTTAATTCATTTTGAGTTTATTTTCGCGTGTGGTGTTAGAGAATGTTCTAGTTTCATTCTTTTACATGTAGCTGTCCAGTTTTCCCAGCACCACTTATTGAAGAGACTGTCTTTTCTTCATTGTATTGGTGCCTCCTTTGTTGTAGATGAATTGACCATAGGCACATGGATTTATTTCTGAACTTTCTATCCTGTTCCATTGATCTATATTTCTGTTTTTGTGCCAGTACCATACTCTTTTGTTGACTGTAGCTTTGTATTATAGTTGGAAGTCAGGGAGCCTGATTCCTCCAACTCCATTTTTCCTTCTTGGGATTGCTTTGGCTATTTGGGGTCTTTTGTGTTTCCATACAAATTGTAAAATTTTTGGTTCTATTTCTGTGAAAAATGCCATGGGTAATTTGATAGGGATTGCATTGAATCTGTAGATTGCCTTGGTAGTATAGTCATTTTGACAATATTGATTCTTCCAATCCAAGAACATAGTATATTTTTCCATCTGTGTGATCTTCAGTTTCCTTCATCGGTGTCTAATAGTTTTCAGAGTACAGTTCTTTTGCCTCCTTAGATAGGTTTATTCCTAGGTGTTTTATTCTTTTGAATGCAATGGTAAATGGGATTGTTACCTTAATTTCTCTTTCTGATCTTTCATTGTTAATATATAGAAATGCAACAGATTTCTTTGTCTTAGTTTTGTATCCTGTAATGTTACTGAATTCATTGATGAGCTCTAGTAGTTTTCTGGTAGCATCTTTAGGGTTTTCTATTTATAGTATTATGTCATCTGCAAACAGTGACAGTTTTACTTCTTCTTTTCCAATTTGGTTTCCTTTTATTTCTTTTTATTCTCTGATTGTCATGGCTAGGACTTCCAAAACTGTGTAGAATAAATGTGGTGAGTGTGGGCACCCTTGTCTTGTTCCTGATCTTAGAGGAAATGCTTCCAGCTTTTCATCGTTGAGTATGCTGTTAGCTGTAGGTTTGTCATATATGGCCTTTATTATGTTGAGGTAGGTTCCCTCTATGCCCACTTTCTGGAGAGTTGTTTTGTTTTATCATAAATAGGTGTTGAACTTTGTCAAAAGCTTTTTTTGCATCTATTGAGATGATCATATGATTTTTATTCTTCAATTTGTTGATGTGGTGTATCATACTAATTGATTTTCAGGTATTGAAAAATCCTTGCATCACTCGGATAAATCCGAATTGATCATGGTGTTTGATTCTTTTAACATATTGTTGGATTTGGTTTGCTAGTATTTTGTTGAGGATTTTTGCATCTTGTTCATCACTGATACTGGCTTGTAATTTTCTTTTCTGTGGTATCTTTGATTTTGGTATCAGGGTGATGGTGGCCTCAAAGAATGAGTTTGGGAGTGTCCTTCCTCTGCAATTTTTTGGAATAGTTTCAGAAGGATAGGTGGTAACTCTTCTCTAGATGTATGATAGAATTCGCCTGTGAAGCCATCTGGTCCTGGACTTTTGTTTGTTGGGAGTTTTTTAATCAGAGTTTTAATTTCAGTGCTTGTGATTGGTCTGTTCATATTTTCTATTTCTTTCTGGTTCAGTCTTGGGAGATTATACCTTTCTAATAATTTGTCCATTTCTTCTAGGTTGTCCATTTTATTGGCATATAGTTGCTCGTAGTAGTCTCTTATGATCCTTTGTATTTCTGCGGTGTCTGTTGTAACTTCTCCTTTTTCATTTCTAATTTTATTGATTGAGCCCTCTCCCTTTTTTTCTTGATGAGTCTGGCTAGTGGTTTATCAATTTTGTTTATTTTTTTCAAAAACCAGCTTTTAGTTTCATTGATCTTTTCTATTTTCTTTGTTTCTCTTTCATTTATTTCTGCTCTGATCTTTATGCTTTCTTTCCTTCTATTGATACTAACTTTAGGTTTTATTTGTTCTTCTTTCTCTAGTTGCTTTTGGGATAAGGTTAGGTTTTTTAAGTTGAGATTTTTCTTGTTTCCTGATGTAAGATTGTATTGCTATAAACTTCCCTCTTAAAATTGCTTTTGCTGTTGCTTTTGCTGCATCCCATAGGTTTTGGATTGTCATGTTTCTATTTTCATTTGTCTCTGGGTATTTTTTGATTTCCTCTTTGATTTCTTCCATGATCCATTGGTTGTTTAGTAACATATTGTTTAGCCTCCACGTGTTTTTATTACAGTTTTTTTTTCTTGTAGTTGATTTCTAATCTCATAATGTTGTGGTCAGAAAAGATGCTTGATATGATTTCAGTATCCTTAAATTTACCAAGGCTCGCTTTGTGGCCCACCATGTGATCAGTCCTGGAGAATGTTCCGTGTGCACTTGAGAAGAATGTGTATTCTGCTGCTTTCAGATGGCATGTTCTATAACCATCAATTAAGTTCATCTGGTTTAATGTGTCATTTAAGGCCTGTATTTCCTTACTGATTTTCTGTTTGGATGATCTGTCCATTGATGTAAGTGGGGTGTTAAGTTTCCCCACTATTATTGTGTTACTGTCAATTTCTCCTTTTATGGCTGTTAGTGTTTGCCTTATATATTGAGATGTTCCTATGTTGGGTGCATATATATTTACAATTGTTTTATCTTCTTGGATTGATTCCTTGATCATTATGTAGTGTCCTTCTTTGTCTCTTGTAACAGTCTTTATTTTAAAGTCTATTTTGTCTGATATGAGTATGGCTGCTCCAGCTTTCTTTTGATTTCCATTTGCATGGAATACCTTTTTTCCATCCCCTCACTTTCAGTCTGTGTGGGTCTCTGGATCTGAAATGGGTCTCCTGTAGACAGCATATATATGGGACTTGTTTTTGTATCCATTCAGCCAGTCTATGTCTTTTGGTTGGAGCATTTAATCCACTTACATTTAAGGTAATTATCGATAGTATGTTCTTATTGCCATTTTGTTAATTGTTTTGGATTTGTTTTTGCAGCTTTTTTTTCTTTCCTTCCTCTTTTGTTCTCTTGTGATTTGATGAGTATCTTTAGAATTGTGTTTGGATTGGTTTTTCTTTCTTGTGTGTGTAGCTATTGTAGTTTTTGGTTTGCGGTTCCCATGACGTTTTGATATAGCAGTCTCTATATATACAAGATTGTTTTAAGTTGCTGGTCTCTTAATTTTCAGTGCATTTCCAATATCTTGCTCTTGTACTCTCTTCTTACAGTTGCTGGTTTTGATATCATATTTGTGTGTGGATGATTTCCTACATTTACTGTATGTTTGCCTTTACCAGTGATCTTTCTCATTCATAATTTTCTTGTTTCTAGCTGTGGCCTCTTCTTTTCCACCTAGAGGTTCCTTTAGCATTTGTCGTAAAGCTGGTTTGGTGGTGCTGAATTCTCTTAGCTTTTGCTTGTCTGTAAAGCTTTTGATTTCTCCATCAAATCTAAATGAGAGCCTTGCTGGGTAGAGTATTCCTGATTATAGGTTTTTCCCTTTCATCACTTTATTTATAATTATTTAATTAAAAAAATTTTTTTATTTTGGCTGCACTGGGTCTTAGTTGTGGCATGCGGGATCTTCGTTGCTGCGTGTGGGATCTTTAGTTGTGGCTTGTGGGTCTTTTAGTCAACATGTGGACTTCTTAGTTGCAGAATGCAGACTCTTAGTTGCGGCATGCGGGCTTCTTAGTTGCGGCATGCAGACTCTTAGTTGTGGCATGCGAACTCTTAGTTGTGGCGTGCATGTGGGATCTAAGTCCCCAACAAGGGACCAAACCTGGGCCCCCTGCATTGGGAGCGTGGAGAATCTCACCCACTGGACCAGCAGGGAAGTCCCCCTTTCATCACTTTAACTATATTGTGCCACTCCCTTCTGACCTGCAGAGTTTCTGTTGAAAAATCAGTTGATAACCTTATGAGGATTCCATTGTATGTTATTTGTTGCTTTTCCCTTGTTGCTTTTTGTCTTTAATTTTTGCCCGTTTGATTAATATGTGACTCATTGTGTTCCTCCTTGGGTTAATCCTCTTTGGGACTCTCTGCTTTCTGGACTTGAGTGTTTCCTTTCCCATGTTAGGAAAGTTTTCAGCTATTATCTCTTGAAATACTTTCTCAGATCCTTTCTCTCTCTCTTCTCCTTCTGGGACCCCTATAATGTGAATGTTGGTGGATTTAATGTCCCAGAAGTCCCTTAGACTGTCCTCATTTCTTTTCATTCTTTTTTCTTTATTCTGTTTCACAACAGTGACTTCTATCAGTCGATCTTCCAGCTCACTTATTTGTTCTTCTGCCTCATTTATTCTGCTATTGATTCTTTCTAGTGTATTTTTCATTTTAGTTTTTGTGTTGTTCATCTCTGTTTGTTGTTTAAATCTTGTAGTTCTTTGTTAAACATTTCTTGTATCTTCTCGGTCTGTGCCTCCATTCTTTTTCCGAGATCTTGGATCATCTTTACTGTCATTACCCTGAATTCTTTTTGAGGTAGATTGCCTGTCTCCACTTCATTTATTTGTTCTTCTGGGGTTTTATCTTATTCTTTAATCTGGGACATATTCCTCTGCCATCTCATTTTGTCTAACTTTCTGTGTTTGTGGTCTCCATTCCACAGGCTGCAGGATTGTAATTCTTCTTGGTTCTGGTATCTGCCCCCTGGTGGGTGAAGTTGATCTAAGGCCTTGTGCAGGCTTCCTGGTGAGAGGGACTGGTGCTTTCCCACTGGCAGGTGGAGCTGGGTCTGTCCCTCTGGTAGGCAGGGCCATGTCAGGAGGTATGTTTATAGGCAACTGTTTTCTAAGGACAAATTTAGGCACCTGTCTGCTGATGGGTGGTGCTGTGTTCCCACCCTGATGGTTATTTGGCCTGAGGCTTCCCAGCACTGGAGCCTGCAGGCTTTTGGGTGGGTCCAGGTCTCTGTCAAAATGGCGACCTCCGTGAGAGCTCAGGCCGATGAGTATTCTCTGGGGCATCCACTACTAGTGTCTTTGCCCAAACAGTGAGCCACAGCTGACCCCACCTCCTCCAGAGACCCTCCAAGATCTGCAGGTAGGTCTGGCCCAGGCTTCTATGGAGTCACTGCTTTGCCCTGAGTCCCAGTGCACGTGAAACCTTGTTTGCACCCTGCAAGAGTGGAGTCTCTGTTTTCCCCAGTCCTGTGGAGCTCCTGCACTCAAGCCCTACTGGCCTTCAAAGCCAAATGCTCTGGGGGCTCCTCCTCCCAATGCCAGATCCCCAGGCTGGGGAGGCTGATGTGGGGCTCAGATCTCTTAACTCCTATGGGAGAACCTCTGTGATATAGTTATTTTCCAGTTTGTTGGTCACCCATCCAGTGGGTTTGGGATTTGATTATACCAGAAAAGCGCCCCTCCTACCATCTCATTGTGTCTTCTTTTTTGTCTTTGGGCCTAGAAGATCTTTTTTTTGTAGGCTTGAGTCTTTTTTGTCAATGGTTGTTCACCAGTTAGTTGTGATTTTGGTGTTTTTGTGAGAGGAGGTGAACTCAAGTCCTATTCTGCTATCTGTGCAATTTCTAGAGACCATAGCTGTGCACCAGAGAACAGGAGATAAGTAGTTTCTCACAATTCCTGCCTTCAGAAATTCACATTCATTGTTCAGTAGATATTTACTGAGTGCCTACTTCTTGCTAAAACTGGGCAATTGAGATTCAAAGAGGTTTTCTCACGTGGCGGAGGCCCAGTGCCTGTGGTATGGTAGATGGGAGGGGGATGGGGGGAGGAGTTGCCCCTACCCCCTCGGCTCTTGGTTGAAGGTGCCCTTCTGCCTATTAAGAGCCTGGAAACATCTATTGGTGTGTCTTTTAAAAAGCTAATAACTCATCATCCTCGCCCCATCCATGGGATCCTGAGAGCCACTTTATGCAATGAGATTCTTTTCCACTGGTCACAGTTGATTCAGCAGGCAGTCTGCCCCTGAACCAAGTTGGGCCAGTCAAGAGTTTACACCCTCCTTGCCTGGGAATTTTAGAATTGAGATAGAGCCTTTCTGTGGGACTGGAACTTGAGAGCTATGAGGACATTTTCTGCTTTCCTTGTGGGCCAACTAGAAGTTAACCCATTCCATTGACAAAAAGCCTGTGCATTAATAGAAGCAGAGATGAGAGATGGAGAGAGCACTCCCTGGGTCCCCAGAGACTTTCCAGTTCTCCATTCCCATCCTTTGTAAGGCTGCATTCTTACCCTTGGGTTCTTTCTGTAAGATAGCCCTGATTCTGTAATAAATTTCACGTTAAAATTTACACTAGCTTGAATTTGTCTGTTATGTGCACCCAGAAAAGTCCTAACTGATCCATGATTATTCCATCTTCGTTTTCATTTAACATTCATACTTTGCAGCTTTTTTCACAAGAGGGAAGGACATATAGCAACCAGGGATGATGTCACTGAATTGTAAGTAGTGTTATGAAGTCTAATCCACAACAGAGATTTTAAAAAACTTCAGAGCAATTACAGTAGGAATGTGCCTACTGTTTGGTGATGTAAAGTCAACATAAGACCATAGAATTGTCTGACCACTGTGCTTCTTATAGTAGTTAATTCTGTAAGAAGCATTAATACTCAACAGGGTAGAAAAGCATGGAAGAGAAGGGGTTAATGCCCAAGTAGTTAACAGTATGATATGGGATAACTATAAATGAGTTTCATCTCCAGGTCCGTAGTCCCCAAAACAATTGCTGTTATGCTCTGAAACTGCAAATTGTAATTTTTGAGGCATATTAAAGAAGAAAATCAGATGAACTGAATTTTTGAAACAGGCAAGAGGAGATAGATGCTGGAAACCATTTGAGCATGATATTGATGTGATTCTAGCCAATTTGTGTGCATGTAGAAGAGCTGTCCTTTAGATGTGCTCCCTTTCCTTGGAAGGGGACTTGGTGGCTCAGGGGACTACCATAACTTCAATCTATCTGGATTTCAACAGTATTTGAGGAAGCCTGTGGTAATATGCTTGTGGATTGAATGGAGAAATGCGGCAGAATGACCAGACCTGAAGAATGAATCTTGATAGATTGATGTCAGCTGGAGAGAAATCACGAATGATAATATGCCACCAGGTTCCTTAACATCAACAATTTAGATGAAGATATAAGAGGTTGTCAAATATACATGTGAAAAAACTAAAAGTTATAATAAGTACCCATATGAATCAAGAATGAAAACTAAATGAACTACAAATAAGAGTTTAGAAAAAAAATAAGCACTTAAGGTCAAGAACATCAATTTTAAAAATGCAGATTGTGGCTAGTTTACTAGTAGCTCATTAAAAGTAAGTCTCCTTCACTCTGATCAGATTCCACTTACACAGAATCTCTCCAGAAAAGGACAAATAGGAAAGTGAGAGTTCTTTAAAATATAATAAGTGGAGAACTCTAGAAAGAAATTAAGATGCCTAGCCTAGACTATAGAAGACTGAAAAGGAAACATGATAGTTATTTTCAAATAGTAAATGGCAGACATGTAGGAGGGTGATTATTCTTTTTTCTGGGTGACCCAGAATAAATAGTATTTCTCTTTTTTCTGAATCTAGCTCATAAGACATATCTACCTAATATTGTCCCTCATTTTCACCTGTACAATCACTGGCAAATGGCATCTGCCTAGCAGTAACATCTTTTTTGGATGACTATTAGCTCACACTTCCTCCCGCTATGGAAATGGCCCTCAATTAGTATTAAGTCCTCCTGGCCACTGCTAATTGAACTTGACTCAAGTTGGGCCAATCATATTCTTTCTTCCTGATATTTTGAAGCTCAGCCTTGAGAGATGATGGTGAAATTCAGTGTCTTTGGAACTAAATTACACCAATGCGGTGCCTTAAGGGAAAGTCTGGCAGAGTCCTGTTGCTGAGACACCTGGAGTGCTTCTTCCTTCACAAGTGAATTCTTCATTTGATTCTCTAAGATAATTCTGTATCCTTCCAAGAGATTCTCTTTCTTACATAAGCTAGCATGCCAATTGCATTCTCTAGGAAGCAGGTGTTGAAAACGAAAGGTGTATTGATGAGTAACACTTGTGAGGAAAACAGGCCCAGGCCTGGGCAAGGGGAGCCATCAGACTTTGATGCAGACAACACGGTCTGAGCCAGCTCAATGGGAGCTCTGGAGCACAGATTGCCCATTGGAAGAGTTCCTTAATGGTGGACACGGCTAGGCCCTTGCATTCCAGCTTTGCTCAGTCATTGCCTAGAATTCAGCAGAGACGAGCATGATCTGGGTTATTTATCTCCACCTTGCTCAGTCATTGGCTGGGGGCCCCCGTGAGAAGAGCATGGCTTGGCTCCAAAGCTGAGGCATAGCTTGAAGTCGCTAAGAGCTGAAAACAGTCAACTAACTGGTCTACAGAGACACCCCAGAGGTTTCAAGATCAAAAAACAAAAAATCCAAAAAACCCAAAGACAAAAGCAAACCAAACAAAAAATAAAGCATAAACTCAAGACCACAGAGAATAAAAGACAGGCAGATGAAATAACTTTGGAAAGTAAAAAGCAAATAGGCAATTGGCAACTGAATATGCCAGAGGAAAATGAAAGCGAAGTGCCCACAGGAGGTGGTGGAGAGTCAGTCGGATGCCAGTTGATTCAAGTTCTGAGAGGCTCACGCATTAGAGATGTCAGCAACCTCCAAAGACAGGTGAGGTGGGGCTAAAAATAGGTGGAGCAGTTGAAAGTCTGTTAAGCCATTAGATCTTCTCAGTTGCCCTATTCACCTCGAGTAGGTTACCACTTCACCCCTGCCCTGCAGAACACCAGTGGTTTATTTTCTGGAGCTGTTGAATCAGGATCTCTGGATGCAGGAATACCAAGCATAGCTGAAGACAGAGTGTTACACCGAAAGCAGAGGATTAAGTAAAAGTCTACACACGGAACGGTGATCTCAGCATCCTTCTCCTATTAAACTGCCAGAAAGCTGGCAGCCAAGTTAATATCCTCCAAGCAGGGGATTAGAGGATTCCTCTCAGGAAAACCTGGCCCAAGATAAAAGACCTGTAGATACTGACAGCTGGGGGTTCCCAGTGAAGCCTGCCAGTGGACAAACCCCTCCCACTTTCACTGTGCCCCAGTCAGCTTGGAGGTACCTTGATATTCGTCTGAACAGGCAGCTAATGATCATTAGATGTTTGAAGAAAGCCTCTGAAATGACAGATTCATATAAGCGAATGGGTAGGGGATGGGGGGAAACTCAAGGGAACAGAACTAGTGCAGGAAGTAGAAAACTAAAGAAAATGTAATTAATATTCCCAGATGAGAACATATTGTATACATGAAGAGAAAATGCTATAAAAAGGAATATTCAAAGAATAAAAGATTTATCAAATTAAAAATGTAACTGCCAGAATTAATTCCATGAAAGGGCTGGGGAAAATAGAATTTAAAAAAGACAAAAAGGAAAATTGAAGAGATGAGAAAATTTCAGATGAGAAAATTAAAGGTTACAAAAACAGTCTAATACAAGTTCTTTGCGGCAGTTACCATATCTTATAAATTCATTTATATTTCAAGGTATGTGATTGCTTGATTATAAATAATTCCAGTAGGAGGATCAATGATTTTTTATATGCAGTAGATGGCCATACATTTTATAAATTTAGAATTGTACTTCATCATTTCATTGTCTTAATACAGTTATGCCAGCTTTTAACATTTTTCCCCAAAATAAGCTTAATTATTTTTACTTGAAGAGAAAAAATTGCAAAATCACTCTCCACATTTGGGCAATCATATCCCAAAAGCTCCGTCCCTTTGCACTGCTCTCCATCACCATGGAGGGGACAGCTGGAGCCCTAACGTGTGTTTCTTGCTGCCCATTTTTTTGGCCTTGAGCAAAAGAATGTCTAGGAACTATCAAGGTACCCACACCATACACGAAAAGAAATCTACCCTGTTTTTGGACTCAGGATAAGCAAACTAGGATCAGAGTGACCATTAGCAAGACCACTTGGCATTTTAGCAAAGACACTCAGGTGTTTGTATTTAGAAAAGGGAGTTCAAGCAAGCGAAAAGAGGAAAGAGAAAGCTGATAAACACAGCTCTGACTCAGGGGCCTGCAGCTGTGTCAAGAGGGCCGGAGGAAGTCACTCCTGGGATAGCGAGTTCTTAGGATGTCAGTTGTTGCCTCTTTTGAGAGCTAGGTAGTGGTGTAGACTAATTTCAGTTTCTAGTTTCAGAGGGGGTTGAATGCAGCAAAAAACGTGTCTCTTATTTAAGCCCACCTGCGTACCTACGGACAGTTGAAAGAGGTATTTTTCTAACAAACACTTTGCAGAATTAGTTCTGCCTTGTTAGGACAGAGATGCTTGGTAAATTTGTGCGTGGGTGAGGCGCGTCTTCCCCGTTTCAGGTGTTTCTCTTCCATGATTAAAGGAGGAGAAAGGTAGGGACTCTGACCGCTAGAGGGAGCATGGTATTCACAGACCTTCCCAACCGCGAGAATCTTGCAGCCGGAGCCGTGCTGATCACTTCGTCAGGCCTTGCGGAGGCCAGAGAATCCTGGAGCCGCCGGCGTGCCCTACAGATAGTGCCAGTTATCGTGTGCCACGACGTGGAAAAGGTTGGAGAGCACTACTTTCGTGCCTTTTTTTTTTTTTTTTAGCTAACTGGGCCTCTCACTGTTGTGGCCTCTCCCGTTGCGGAGCACAGGCTCCGGACGCGCAGGCTCAGCGGCCATGGCTCACGGGCCCAGCCGCTCTACGGCATGTGGGATCTTCCCAGAACGGGGCACGAACCCGCGTCCCCTGCATCGGCAAGGGGACTCTCAACCACTGAGCCACTAGGGAAGCCCCTTTCGTGCCATTTTTGAGGCGCAGATTAAAACCAGCTTTGGATGAGTAAAGAACAATTCACATTGATTTTTATTGCTGGGAGATTATCAAAAGGTAAAAATATCCTGACAATTTCAGAAGTGTTAAATGACAGGACGGGGTTTTTCCCCTCTCCTTAATCTCTTCCCAGCCCTGCTTTTTTTCTAGAGGGTCTCTGGTAAGCCTGAGAAAAGACAGAGCCGGTTAGCATGTTAACACATTGAAGTTCTGCTGTGTCCGGAAAGACCTAGACTTTTCCTCTAAGGATGCAAAAGGCTTGTAGTTACTGATTTAACCCTTCCAGGGGAAAAAGAAAAGAACTGTGCTTGCCTCTCTGTGTATAGTCAGAATAGTCAGAATCTTCGGGTAGATGCTACCGAGCTGCACTCCCAGGTGGCTGTGTTGATTGTGCGAGGTTAGCTGTCTCCCATGCCCACTTCACACCCCATATTTTTTTCCCAATTGATAGGAGAAAAATGGTTGTTGCATTTGCTTACTACCAAGGTTGAAATCTATCGTCTCATGTTTATAAACCTTTGGATTTTTTTTCTTCTCTGAATTTTCTTCTCTGAATTTTTTCCTCTCTGAATTGTCATATCCTTTGCCCATTTAAAAAATTGGGTTCTATTTTTCTTATTTCATTGTAGGTATTCTTTAATCTGGAATTAAATATTTTGTCTTTCACTTGTTTTTTTTCACTTTATGGTGTCTTTTTTTTAAATTGAAGTTTTAAGTTTTCAGCATAATCAAATTTATTATAATGTTTTCCTTTTATGGCCAACATGAAGCTTCAGAAGAAAGTTGGACTGTGTTTAGGAAAGTCAGGAAGATTCTGGAACATCAGGTGGGGTTCTTAGGAAGATCCCAGTAGAAGGCAGACTAACCCCACCTCCATCTGGACTGACAGGAAGTAGGGAACAAATGGTAGGACCACTGAAATAGCCTGGGTGGAAAGCTGGTGTGTTCTGGAAGCAGAAAGTGGGTGCTGGGGGAGGGATAGGCGTCTATAGAAACACGGCTAGACTTCTCAGAGACTAAGAGACAGAGGTGGCTTTTGCAGGATTTACTAGGCCCTCCTGGAGATGTAAGAATTAAAAATACGGAGAGGGTACATGGCCCAGGTACTTGCCTGCTGAAGGGCTTTATAGCAAGCTTTGGCTTTGCCTTATACAAATGATTCTAGTCTCATCGCAAGCCAGAGGTCTTCTCTAGGAAGAGTCAAGAACTTATATATGTTTTTAAAGGCAGTGGAGATGGGGATGCCTACTGGCTTCTGTGGGCCAACTTCAGGCATCTCAGGAAGCAAAAGAAACTCCCGAGATTCTTCTAATTGTTAATTCTGAAGGAAGGAGGGAAAGCGGGGACTATACTACAGGGAATCAGAGAAAACAACACAGGGCAACTCCCATCAGCTAGCACCTTGGAGCAGGTGAGGCAGAATTGGCCTTGTAGGTGTGAGAAGAGTTGTTAATAATCCATTAAAGGCAGTAGGAATCAGAAACCTATAAGCCTCACCTGTCCAGAAGAGATCTTCCATTGTAGGTCATGGGGTTTTCTTTGGCGGGAATCCTTTATGACTGACTGGTGGCAGAGTCTACCTACCCAAAGGCGCACTCCCTTGGGAACTGGAAAAGGTGCAGAAGTGCTGAGAGGCTGCCAGGAATGGACTGGGGGTCCAGACTGACCCAGCATTACCTCAGTCTCTACTTGGCTCCAGGCCGTAAAGCAACTCCTGGCTGTCTTCTAGATGGGGTGGGGGGGTGGGGTGAAAAGCTGTCACAAGGGGAGCCATGCCAAGAGTTGTTGGTCCCAAATAACTGCCTTTTACTAGTCATTCTATGAGCCAATACTTATAAGGTCTCTGTGGCTTGAAAGTAGAAAGTCACTGATACTTGGGATACCCTGTGATGCGCTCATTAATTTCCAAGCACTTTGCAGAGGTAAGAGAAGTTGTAGGCACACTGCATTGTCATACCAGGGATCCCTGGGCTCACAGCAACAGGGGAGCTGATTATAACCAGCTCCTAGAACTCGCTGTTGTTGGCAATAGGCTAAGGAAGGTATCATACACATGCTTATGTCCCCTTTTTATGGTACAGCCCTTCAGTGTTCCCCAGAATTCCTGGGAGTGGTGAGGTCAGGGTATTAAGAGCAGGGTAGTGCTTTGTGCTCCCCCAGCACCCAACCTAGAAATGGAAAGAAGGTTAATATGGAAGTTGAAGGCTAGGAACAGGCATGTCATCTCACTACACCTGGGAATTATAGAAGCACAGACATTTAATGAGTGCTGGAAAGAGTTTGGGCAGAGATCCATGGTTTAAGGTAGTGCTGTCCAATAGAACTTCCTGTGATGTCAATGTTCCATGTCTGTGCGGTCCAATTCGGTGGGCACTAGACATTACTGAGCTGTTGAAATGGGGCTAGTGCGACTAAGGAGCTGAATTTTAAATTGTACTTAATTTTAATTTATTTAAATTTAATTTAAATTAAAATTGAAATAGCTTTGGCAGCCATATTGGACTGTACAGATTTGAGGGACCATATTAAGACATTCTTAATTAATGCCATTATCTGAATTTTAAAGTTCTTAGGCATTTTAAATAGTCTCCCAGTGGTAGAGGCTGTGTATGAATTACAGGTACTGAACAAGCAAACTTGAGTTTGTCCTGAGTTCAGGATGCCCTCAACTGCCAAACAGAACTAGCGTGTCAGGAATAGGGGTTCCCAGATGCTCACGGTGGAGAAGAAAGAGAAGACAGCTCACACTTGCCGGTACAGGGAGTCACTGGAGAGTGGTTGGGATATGAAGTAGTTGGTGGTGCTACTGTGGGTAACGATTCAATGATGCTGAAAGGGCTTTGGAAGAGCGTGAGAAACAGGTCCCTGAACTGGTGGCTCTCCTGCAGGAAGTAAGGACGGAAGAAATCTGTCACTTCAAAAGCATCCTTTCTCTTGCATTTCAGAGAAGTATGTGAAACACATCATTTTTAATAAGCATCGGATTCAAATAGATTTCTTCCCTGGTCCATCAGCTGCTGAGAACTAAGGCTCTGTTTTGAGTTTAATGGGTATGGTAGGTGGTTTGTTGGAGACAGTCCTGAAATCACCAACCATTCACCAATTTGACTCGTAACTTGGCAGCAGGAGGACCTCTTCTGGGGCTGGAAAGAGGGCAGAGCACCTGGCTGTGGATGAGGGGCAACCCCAGTGCTACCGGAGACTTTGAAAACCCCCCAAAGTCTTGCTTATCACACATCTTTTTATTTCAGGAGGATTTGGGGGAAAGAAACCTGTCGCATTTGCCATGGTTGCTCATCTGACAATGAGGAGGCCTTGTGTATCCTCTGTGAGGTTCAGACTGAAGTGGTCTCTCCCAGCTGTAAGCCAGGACCCGTGTGGGTGCCAACTGCCTGCCCGGAGGTGGGGGCCTCATCGCCATACCAGGTGGGCCACAGGTGCAAGACACAGGTAGATGAGGAGGAGAAAACTCAGTGGGTATGTTGTCGGCTTGTTAATTTTGTTTATAAAATAAAGGACTCTTTTTTCTAGTTGGTTTTTTAAAAAATTTATTTTATTTTTGGCTACGTTGGGTCTTTGTTGCTGCGTGTGGGCTTTCTCTAGTTGCGGCGAGCGGGGGCTACTCTTCGTTGCCGTGGCGGGCTTCTCATTGCAGTGGCTTTTCTTGTTGCAGAGCACGGGCTCTAGGCGCACAGGTTTCAGTAGTTGTGGCTCGCGGACTCTAGAGCGCAAGCTCAGTAGTTGTGGCGCACGGACTTAGTTGCTCTGCGGCATGTGAGATATTCCCGGATCAGGGATCAAACCTGTGTCCCCTGCATTGGCAGGCGGATTGTTAACCACTGTGCCATCAGGGAAGCCCTCTAGTCTTTCTTTTTCCCTATAGGTTTTCTGTTTGGGGTGTCATTCTTAGAAATGTCTTTCTCTCCACAAGATGACAAAACTTTCCACTCATATAATCTAGTACTTTTATGGTTTTGTCCCCACCTCTTAAAAATGTGGTTAAATGTACTAACATGAAATTTAC
The DNA here is from genome assembly GCF_964341445.2 of Mesoplodon mirus. Classification (NCBI taxonomy): domain Eukaryota; kingdom Metazoa; phylum Chordata; class Mammalia; order Artiodactyla; family Ziphiidae; genus Mesoplodon; species Mesoplodon mirus. The sequence continues at coordinate 39,218,152 of NC_138984.1, forward strand.
CATTTTAGCCATTTTTAAGCGTATGGTTCTGTGACATTAAGTACATTGACATTTTTGTGCAACCATCACCACCATCATCTCCAGAACTTTTACATCTTTCTCAACTGAAACGCTGTACCCGTTAAATGAGAGCTCTCTATTCTCTCTCCCCCAGCCCTTGGCAACTGTCATTCTACTTTCTCTCTCTATGAACTTGAATTTGACTACTCATATAAGTGGAATCATACCGTTTTTGTCCTTTGTGACTGGCTTATTTTACTTAGCATAATGTCTTCAAGGTTCATTCACGTTGTAGTATGTGTCAGAATTTCCTTCCTTTTGAAGGCTGAATAATATTCCATTCTATTATATACCAAATTTTATTTATCCATTCATCCATTGATAGGCAGTTGGGTTGTTTCTACCTTTTGCTATTGTGAATAATGCAATGAACATTGGTGCACAAATTTCTGTTCAAGGTCCTGCTTTCAATTCTTTTCAGTATATACCCAGATGTGGTGTTCTTCCCCTTTAAGTGTGAAATCCATCTGAATATAAAGGCTGGTACTGAGGTAGGATGAGGTGGAAACCCACCTTTGTTTTACTAAAAGGCTGACTAACCAGTCTGTGTCTCGATTGACTTTACAGAATAATTTTTTACCACTGTTTCGAAATGCCACCTGCAATGTCCGCTCTGCTTGACCAGCACAGTGACTCAGTCCAGTGGGACACTCACAGTCACAAGACCAATAGGCCACACCTGGCATCAGCCTCATTTACATCTATAGAAGGACACAGGACAGGAATTACAGCATGTCAGCAGAACAGCATCAGATGTGTCATCCATCACCAGGGGTCCTTACAGAGTCCAGGAACTAGACTTTTGGCCTCCAAGGAGCAGCACAGGTGTAATGGAACAAAGCCACACAAGAACCAAGACCACCATAGGAACCAATATTGTTTGTAAAAGCTCATGAACATCACTTCCAGGGCCCTGCATTGAAGTGTGCACTCGCTCACAGGGTGAACCTCATAGTGAAGCCCCAGGGCCCTGCTTCCCACCAGGCGTTAAAAGCCTCCCAGACTAGGTGCAATTTACTCATTAGGGGGTCATTTTTACTATAAGCAATGCTGCCTGGTAATACAGCTGACACCCTACCCTATTAGGTTTCCAGGCAAATAATGCTGGGAGAAAGTGAATCCAAGGTCTTTTCCTTTTGGAAAAGGAGAAAGGGTTTTGTTAACTCTTTATTCCCACCATCTTAATTACATAGCAAATTCAAATGGTGACTATTTCTGGACTTTCTGTTTTGTTCCAATGAACTGTTAGTTTCTGAGCCAGTACCAAATTATTTTAATGATTATAACTTTACAACACATTTAATTTCTTTTTTTTGAACTTAATTTTTATTTTATATTGGGGTATAGTTGATGTACAATGCTGTGTTAGTTTCAGGTGTGCAGCAAAGTGGTTCAGTTATACATATACATATATCCATTCTTTTTTAGTTTCTTTTCCTGTATAGGTTATTACAGAATACTGAGTAGAGTTCCCTGTGCTTTTCAGTAGGTCCTTGTTGATTATTTTATATATAGTAGTGTGTATATGTTAATCCCAACTTTCTAAATTATCTCCCCCCTCCACATGTCCCCTTTGGTAATCATAAGTTGGTTTTCAAAGTCTGTGAGTCTGTTTCTGTTTTGTAAATAAGTTCATTTGTATCATCTTTTTAGATTCCACATATAAGTGACATCATATGATATTTGTCTTTCTCTGTCTGACTTACTTCACTTAGTATAATAATCTCCAGGTCCATCCATGTTGCTTCAAATGGCATTATTTCATTCTTTTTTATGCCTGAGTAATATTCCACTGTTGTATATATGTACCACATCTTTATCCATTCCTCTGTCGATGGACATTTAGGTTGCTTCCATGTCTTGGGTCTTGTAAATAGTGCTGCAATGAACATTGGGGTACACGTATTTTTTCAAATTATGGTTTTCTCTGGATATCTGCCCAGGAGTGGGATTGCTGGATCATATGGTAGTTCTGTTTTTAGTTTTTTAAAGAACCTCCATATTGTTCTCCATAGTGGTTGTACCAATTTACCTTCCCACTCACAGTGTAGGAAGGTTTCCTTTCTCCACACCCTCTCCAGCATTTATTGTTTGTAGACTTTTTGATGATGGCCATTCTGACCAAAGTGAGCTGATACCTCATTGTAGTTTTGATTTGCATTTCTCTAATAATTAGTGATGTTAAGCAAATTTTCATGTGCTTTTTGGCCATCTGTATGTCTTCTGTTTTATTCCACTGAACTGTTTGTCTATTTCTGAGCCAGTACCAAATTATTTTAATATTTATAACTTCATAACACATTTATTTTCTCTTTAAAAATGGCTTATTTAGTGAAAGTATAATATACTTAGGGAAAAGGGCTCAGATCATAAGTGTAGGGGCCAGTGAATTATTTCAAAGTGAACACAACCATGAAATCACCACCCAAATCAAGAAATAGAATGTGACCAGCTCCCCTACAGGCCACCTATACTCATTGCTGGTCAGAATGTGCGGTTTGAACTGTGTCAGTCTAATTAAGGTGGAACTACATTTTCCAGAATTCCTTTCTCTGAGTGGTTCCATGTTAAGGTTGGCTTGGGGAGTTTGTGTGTGTCTATGTGTGTGTGTGTGTGTGTGTGTATAAAATTTATGTTTGTGCAGTTGACTGCTCCCCCTAACCCCACCCCACTGCATTAGAAAATCCATGTGCTGCTATTTCTGCCTCAAAGACAAAGGAATTGATAGATGCCTCACTCAAGGGCAGAAAGGTAAAACCGTTTGTATAGAGTCAGTACTCAAATCCTAGTTTTTTTGATTCTACATATTGTGATCTCTAATTGAACAGACTTTTCCCCATACTTAGTTAATTTAAGGCTTTGTAAAATGAAAATACAAGTGCTATATTTATTGAAAAAATTTGCATGCAAATGGACCTGTGCAGTTCAAACCCATATTGTTTAAGGATCACCTATGTGTATATATACATACATACATATATATGTATATATAATTTTATATAATATATTTTATAAACATATATATTTATAGATAAATAAAGTGAAATCTGTATTTTTATATATATTTGCTCTTGTTAAAAACTCAATTCCTATTTTCTTGAGTATTTTTATCTTCAGTGGATGTTGATTTTTATTGAAGGCTTTTTCAGCATCTATGAAAATAATTATGATTTTCCCATAGATTTTTAATATTTTTCCCTTTTGGTTTTTAATATGGTATATGATATTAACAGATATCCTAATATTGAACCAACCTTGCATTCCTGGAATACATCCCACTTGGTTATAGTATATTACTTTCTTGGTATGGTGTTGAATTCTGTTTGCGGATTCTTTAGTATTTTTGCATGAATATTCATGAGTAATATTGCTCTGTAGTTTTTTTTTTATCATCTTTATCAGGTTTAGGTATCAATGTTATACTTGCCTTAAAAAAGGTATTAGGAAGTTTTCCTTCATTTTAATGCTCTGGAATAATGATGAAGCATTTGAGTACCAGTCTTTGAAGCTTTGGTAGAATTCCACATTTATGTTAGGTAATTTCTTAATAACTTTCTCTGTTTCTTCTACAGAAATTCGTCTGTTTAAGCTTTCTATAATTAAGGGCATCAATTTTTTTTTTTTTTTTTTGTCGTACGCGGGCCTCTCACTGTTGTGGCCTCTCCCGTTGCGGAGCACAGGCTCTGGACGCGCAGGCCCAGCGGCCATGGCTCATGGGCCTAGCCGCTCCGCGGCATGTGGGATCTTCCCAGACCGGGGCACGAACCCGTGTCCCCTGCATCAGCAGGCGGACTCTCAACCACTGTGCCACCAGGGAAGCCCAAGGGCATCAATTTTGATCAGCTGTATTTCCCTAGGAAATTATCCCTTTCATCTAAGTTTTCAAATTTATTTGCAGCAAGATGTGCAAACTAGTCTCTCATGACTTAAAATTTCTTCTGTTTCAATGGTTATTTCTACCTTGTCATTTTTCAGTATTTATGCTTTTTCCCTTTTTAATGATCAAATTAACTAGTGGTTTTGTCTATTTTGTTAATTTTTTAAAATAGGATTTTAATTTATTTACTAGATCTATTTTTAAATTCTCTTTCATCAATTTCTGCTTTTATCTTTATTATTCCCTTCTTTGTATCTTCTTTTGGTTTACTTTTTTCTTTCACTAGTTTCTATGAGCTTGAAACTTGATTTATTGGTTTTCAGTTTTTCATTTTTATTGATAAAAATGTTTAGTGCTATGAATTCTGATCACTGCTAATATTTTGGTAAGAATTTTTGCATCTCTATTCATCAGGGATATTGGCTTGTAGTTTTATGGTATCCTTGTCTAGTTTGGTATCAGGGTAATGCTGGACTCGTAAAATGAGTTTTGGAAGCGTGCCTTCCTCTTGTATTTTTTGGGAGAGTTTGACAAGAATTGGTATTAATTATTCTTTGAATGTTTGGTAGAATTCACCAGTGAGGCCATCTGGTCCTGGACTTTATTTTGTTGGGAGGTTTTTGATTACTGATTCAATCTCCTTATTTCTCTTCAGTATATTCAGATTTTCTATTTTTCATGATTCAGTCTCAAGGGTTGTATATTTCTAAGAATTTATTTCTTCTAGGTTGTCAAATTTGTTGGTGTGTAATTCTTCATAGTAGTCTGTTATGATCTTTTGTATTTCTGTGGTATCTCTCTTTTTTTCTTGGTGGGTCTAGCTTAAAATTTGTCAGTGTTGGGCTTCCCTGGTGGCGCAGTGGTTGAGAGTCCGCCTGCCGATGCAGGGGACACGGGTTCGTGCCCCCGATCCCGGAGGATCCCACGTGCCGCGGAGCGGCTGGGCCCGCGAGCCATGGCCGCGGGGCCTGTGTGTCCGGAGCCTGTGCTCCGCAACGGGAGAGGCCACAGCAGTGAGAGGCCCGCGTACAGCAAAAAAAAAAAAAAAAAAAAAAAAAAAAAAAAAAAAAAATTTGTCAGTGTTGTTTATCTTGTCAAAGAACATCTCTTAGTTTCATTAATCTTTTATGCTGTCTTTTTAGTCTCTATTTCATTCATTTCTGCTCTATTCTTTATTTCTTTCCTTCTACTAACTTGGGCTTCATTTTTTTCTTTTCCTAATTTCTTGAGGTGTAGTGTTAGGTTGTTTGTTTGTGATTTTTCTCATGTCTTGAGGTAGGTGTTTATTGCTATAAACTTCCTTCTTAGAACTGCTTTTGCTGTATTCCATAAATTTTGGTGTGTTTTATTCCCATTTTCATTTGTCTTAGGTATTTTTTATTTCTCTTGTGATTCCTTCTTTGACCCACTGGTTGTTCCATAGCATGTTGTTTATTCTCCACATATATGTGAGCTTTCCAGTTTTCTTCTTGTAATTAATTTCTACTTTTATACCATTGTTGTTAGAAAAGATGCGTGATATGATTTCAGTCTTCTTAAATTTATTAAGACTTGTTTTGTGGCCTAACATATGATCTATCCTAGAGAGTATTTCAAGCGCACTTGAGAAGAATGTGTATTCTGCTGCTTTTGGATGGAATGTTTTGTGTGTATCTGTTAAGTCTGTTTGATCTAATGTGTCATTTAAGGTCTATGTTTCCTTATTGATTTTTTGTCTGGATGATCTATACATTGATGTAAGTGAAGTATTGTAGTCCCCTACTATTATTGTATTGCTGTCTATTTCTCCTTCTTTTTAGCCTGTTAATATTTGCTGTATATATTTAGGTGGCTGTTATGTTGGGAACATAAATATTTACACCTGGTATATCCTTTTGCTGGACTGACCCCTTTATCATTATCTCCTTCTTTGTCTCTTATTACAGTCTTTGTTTTAAAGACTATAATATTTTGTCTGATAAGTATAGGTAACTCAGCTTTCTTTTCGTTTCTGTTGCATGGAATATCTTTTTTTATCCCTTCACTTTCAGTCTGTGTTCTTACAGATGGAGTGTCTTGTGAACAGCATAGATGGGTCTTAGTTTTTATGTGTGTTTTTTAATGCATTTAGCCACTCTTTGTCTTTTGATTGGAAAATTTAGTTCATTTACATTTAAAGTAATTATTGATAGGTATGTATTTATTGCCATTTTGTTAATTGTTTTCTGGATGTTTTGTACTTCTTCTCTGTTCCTTTCTTCTCTTGATCTCTTCCTTTGTGGATTGGTGACTTCCTTTAGTGGTATACTTAGATTCCTTTCTCATTATCTTTTGTGTATCTACCATAGGTTTTTGCTTTGTGGCTACCATGAGGCTTATATATAACAACTTATAACAGTCAATAAGTTGATAATAAGTTTGAACATATTTTGAAGTTCTACCTTTTTATGCACACCCAACATTTTATATTTTTGATGTCACATTTTACATCTTTTAATCTTATGTATCCCTTAACTAATTATTATAGTTATTTTTACTACTTTTTTCTTTTTAGTTTTATAAGTGAATGATCCACTATATTTACCAGTGAGATTTATACTTTCATATGTTTTTCTGTTACTAATTAGTGCCCTTCCTTTTCAGCTTAAAGAAATCCCTTTAACATTTCTTTTAAGGCTGGCTTCATGGTAATGTTTCCCTTTAGTTTTTGCTTGCTTGGAAAACTCTTCATCTCTCCTTCAATTCTGAATAATAATTTTTCCAGGTAGAGTATTCTTGGTTGGAACATTTTTTTTCTTTTAGCACTTTAAATATATTGTGTCACTACCTTCTAGCCTGTGAAGTTTCTGCTGAAAAATCTGTTCAGAGTCTTATGGGAGGGTTCCCTTGTATGTAACAAACTATTTTTCTCTTGCTGTTTTTAAGATTTTTTCATTGTCTTTCACTTTTGAAATTTTAATTGTAATGTGTTTCAGTGTGGATCTCTTTGGGTTCATCTTTTTTGGAACTCCCTAGACTTTCTGGATCTGGATGTCTATTTCCTTTCCCATGTTAGGGAAGTTTTAAGCCATTATTTCTGCAAATAAGTTTCCTGCCCTTTTCTCTCTCTCTTCTCCTTCTGGGACCCCTTTAATGTGAATGTTAATATGCTTGATGTCCCATAGTCGCTTAGGGCATCTTAACTTTTTTCATTCTTTTTCTTTTTGCTGCTCTGATTGGGTGAGTTCCACTGCCTGGCCTTTGAGTTGATTGATCCTTTCTTCTGCTTCATCTACTCTGCTGTTGAAACCCTTTAGTATATTTTTCAGTTCTGTTACTGTGTTCTTCAGTTCTGTGACTTCTATTTGGTACTTTCTTATATTTTTCATCTCTTTATTAAAGTTCTCACTAGGTTCATCCATTGTTCTCCCCAGTTTGGTGAGCATTTTTATGACCATTATTGAACTCTTTATCAGCTAAATTACTTATCTCTGTTTCATAGGTTTTATCTTCTTCCTTTATTTGGAACATATTCCTCAATTTCTTCATTTTACATGACTCTTTGTTGGTTTCTATATAGTAGACGAAACAACTACCTCTCTGTCTTGAAGGAGTGACCTTGTGTAGGAGATGAACCTTATCATTCAGCCCTGCCCCAGCTCTTCGTTGTCTCTCAATCCTTTGTGACTGTCCACACGGCCTATTTTATTTTTAATAGTTCCCAGTAGTTGAGGGTGTGCCAAGACCTGTCAGTGTTCCACAGAGGGGTATTTCAGTCAGCACCTTGATTCAGGCAGATTTAGAAGCCAGACCTTCAGGCAGCAGCTTTTAAAGCATGCAAATATATACAGTCCTGTGGAACTGCAAGCATAAGTCCTGCTGGCCCCTAGAGCCAGGTGATCTGGAGGTGTTCCCTGGGCAACAGCTGCAAAAATCAAGGCTCCAGAGGAGTGTATAAGTTGCTTTTCTGGGAGTGAGGCAGAGGGAGAGAGTGTAGATGGTGTCCTCTTGCCCATATTTCTTGAGAGCACCTCCACATGCCTCTAAATGCATGCTATACCTGAATCCTGTCCCTTAGGCCAAAGCTCCAGGATAAGTAAATACCTCTTTCACAGAAAGACCAAAGGTGTGTTTCAGGCTTCTGTCTGTGCAGTGCCCTGGGGGTGGCAGTCTGCCAAGAATTCTCTCTTCTATTGTTACAGTCCTGTGGAACCCAGGAAGGTGAGCCCCTGTGGCTACCAGAGCCAGGTGATAAAGGGATGTTTCCTGGGTGGCAGCCACAGAAACCAGGGCACCAGAGGTAAAAACTGGGGCGCTAGACATGTGTAAGAGCTCCCGCCCAAGCAATACTGGCATTCTGGAGTGCCAGTACCTGCTCTGGAGGGAGAGCATGAAGGCTGTGCCTGCCCTCTGCAGTCTCTAGAAAGGTTTACAGTCAGCCCTTGGTGTGTTTTTAATTAGAAGCCTTGCCCCTATGCTGCATCAGTGATGCTAAACTTTTAGGCCTCTTTCATAAGAAGACTGAGCTCCTGGCTCTCCTGAGCTCCTTGCCTCTTGCTGTGCCCTAAGGGTGGTAGCTGTTTAAGAATTCTTTCTCCTGGCTATAGTTCTGTGGGACCCATAGTGTAAGCCACCAGAGTCAGAAAATGTAGAGGTGTTCCCTGGTGGCAGCTGCAAAAATTGGGGCACCAAACAAGTATATAAGCTCCTTTCTGGAATATACCAGCAAGCTGGAGTGAAGCAGGGGGAGAGCACAAAGATTGTGCCCACCAGCCTCTCTTACCCAAGATCACCTCCTAGAAGCGTGCCAGACCAGTAAAGCCTGCCGCTCAGGTCAGAGCTCCTGGACGAGCAAATAGGCCTCTTTCTCAGAAACACTGTGAGTATGTTTTAGTAGGCTATCTTTGCAGTGCCCTGGGGGTAGTAGTCTGCCAAGAACTGTCTCTGATTGTTACAGTCCTCTGGCACCCAGGAATGTAAGCCCCCAGGCCTCCAGAGCCAAGTGATCAAGGGGCATGCTGTGGGCGGCACCCACAAAAACCAGGCACCAGATGCATATAAAACCTCCCCTCTGGGAGATGCTGACACTCTGGAGCACAGTAGAGAGAGAGCACAAAGATGGAGCCCACCCCAAGAAGAGAAAACAAAGGTCTAGAGTGGGGAAAAAAGATGGCACCTCTAGGTTTAGCAAAATTAAAGTTTTAGTGAGGATGGCACTCCCTGGTTGGAGGGTAGAGATGACACCTGCCAAGGGGTGAGAAAAAAAGGCACCCACTGGCTTTAGCAATGCAGAGGGAGAGTATGAAAATGGTGCCCACCATCCTCTGTCCCTGGAGAGTATTGCAGTGCATCCCACCCTTCTGGTGGATGCTTTAAGATTAGCAGTTGGATCTCTTTCTTGTAAAGTCGAAGTGCTTTTCTAATGGCTGCTTCTGTGCTGGGCCCCATGGTAAGTGAGTTCATGCAAGCCCTTCAAGGGCCATTTCTCAGATTGCTGCAGCCCTTTGGGTCTCATGGACATGAGCCCTGTTGGATTTCAAAGCCAGATGTTTTGGAGGCTTGTCTCTCATGTGCAAATCTTAAAAGTTGGGGTGCCTTTTTTGGGGTACAAACCCTTCACTCCTCAGGGAGCAGCTCTGGGTTTATGTTTCCTCCTGATTGTGGGTTGCCATGCCAGGGATGGGGTTTGTGATGAAATTGGATCTCAGCCTCTCCTACCGCTTTGATGTGGCCTTTTGCTCATTTTCCCCATGTAGAGATGCTCAGCTAGTTTTCAGAGAAAATTGTCCCATATATAGCTGTAGATTCAGTGTGTCCGTAGGAGGAGGTGGGTCCAGAATCTTCTTACATCATCGTCTTGAACTGCCTCCCTTGCTTGTACTTTTTAAAAAGCTGTTAGTCCAGTTTCCTTATTTAACCTTTGGCTATCTGGTTTATCAAGTTTTTTTTTATCCTTTAATGCCCTCCTGTGGCCTATATAACATTATTCTATTTTTGTATTTCCTTCTTCTTTTTGCCATTTTTGTAGTTGCATTTCTGCTTTGTCATAATATGTAACATTTGTACATCAGTTTTCCATTGTCATTCTGACCTTTGCTTCATATATTGCTTTATATATTTTTAAATGCTCACACCATCAGTCCTTTGCCTGAAATTTTCCCAGTTATCACTTGGTTGGATGAGGCTCATCCTTAATACAGAGGTTGTTCAAATAAGGCCCACAGGCAAATATGGCCCATAACCCATTTTTATATGGCTTATGAGCTAAGAATTTTTCTCCTTATTTTTAAAGGATTGTATAAAATACACACACACAAACCAAAAAATAATGAGTGACAGAAACCGTATATGACCCTCAAAGCCCATAATATCTACCATCAGGCCCTTTACAGAGAAAGTTTGCTGACCTCTGCTATTGCAAATTCCTTAAGAAGGGCTGATGGGTACAGAATTCTCTAAGTTTTTATATGTTTCTAACCAATTTTCTTAGTCTTGCTATTTGAAGGACAATGTATCTGGATATAAAGTCCTTGGTTCACACACATTCTTTGAGTTTTTTTTAACACATTCTTAGAGTTTTAAAAAAATGCTACTTGTATTAACTTCTTTATTGCTGCTACCTTAAACCCTTAAAATAATACACACTTATTATTTCATAGTTTCTGTGCATCAGGAATACAGACACAGCGAGGCTAGAGTCTCACTCAGGGTTTCATAGGCTGAAAGCAAGGTATCAGCAAGGCTGTGCTTCTCTCCGGAGGTCTAGGGAAGAATTTACTTTGAAGCTCAACCTGGTTGTTGGCAGAATTCAGTTTTTTTTGCAGTTTTAGGACTGAGGTCAACATTTCCTTGCTGGTTTTCAACCGGGGGCTGTTCTCGGCTCCTAGAGGACACCTGCATTCTTTGCCATGTGGCCTTCTCCATCTTCAAGGCAGCAAGGGCACGTGAAATCTTGTGCTTCAAATCTCTGACTTCCCCTTCTGTAACCAGGTGGGGAAAACAGTTTTTAAAAGACTCACGTGATTAGACCAGGATACTCTTCCTTTCTTAAAGTCAGTTGTAACATATAATTGAATCATGAGTAAAATCACCATTTTCACAGTCCCAGGGATGGTGTAGGCATGCATATCAGAGTGTAGGGAATCTCAGGGCCTTAGAATTCTGCCTACCACACTGCTGCACTGTTGCTTTGCTTGGTGTGTTGGTTTTTAAATGTCTATTGCCAGTTTCTTTTGCCTTTTAAGTTATTTGATCTTTTTGCCTGTAGACTTTGATAACATTTTGTCTTTGAAATCTAATAGTTTTATTAGAATATGTCTCAAAGTTGATCAGTTTTCCCAGGGTACCCACAGCATCCTTATAATGTAGATTCAGATATACATTTTTTTTTTCTAGTTTTGGAAAGTGTGCTTGGGCTGTAGGTTAAAATACTACTTCTATTCTACTGTTTTTTCTTCCTCAGGGCCTCCAATAACACAATTATTATTCCTTCTTTGCCTATTTTCCATTCCATTTACATTTTCTCTGAACTTCTTTATACAATTTTCATTTTCTTGGTTGTTTTCCTGCCTTTCTTCAATGACTGTTACTTTCATCTGAATCTGTTCTCCCTTGAGCATCTTGTAACTTATTCCTCATTTCTGAGACAATTTTGTCTTTTTCTTCCATTTCTTTCCTGAGTTTAAACAACTCTCCTTTTACTTCTGATTTTTGTCCATTTCTGGTCTCAGTTTTTGAATTTTTCCCAGTGGTTTATCGTGTCCTCAAAAGTTTGTCTGAAATACATTTGTTTGGAATGTTCACTTTTCGTGTCCTCCTCCATGAATGCCTATTGGAAATTTTCCTCAGTTGAAATGTAGGGAATTTCACTTCCTGACTTTCTGCAGTAGCTCTGTACAGACTTAACTTTCCTCTTGTTCACAGGTATGATATTTTATGCTTGTCTTTTTTCTTACTGGCCCTAAAATTTTCCTTTTTTCTCTTTCCCCTTAACACCTTCGAAAGAGGGCTTCTCCCTTTTGCCTTTTTTACTCCTCCAGAATCTATGCATTTTGATGACTGCCCCCTTAAATCATGCCTGTACCTTTTAAATCATGTATGTACTTTGAAGTCCCTTTCCTGTAGTTCATGCTCTGATCTGCCTGGACACTTTTTAGTATTTCCAGATTTAGGGTGCATTTAGCCTTTGTGGTGGCAGTTCCAGATCAACCTTAGACTCCTTCCTTAGTTTCCTTTTTCTGTCTTCACTGCAGTTATTTTGGTCTACCTTTGTCTGCCACAGAGCCTTTTATTGAGGGAGGTGGGGCAGAAGTGGGAGAGAGCCATGCATGGGGATTTGGTGATTTTTTTTTTCTCCTCATTTTACTTAATTATTTTGAAGATTTGACATTATCTGCCTTCGAGTTACATAGAGTATGGTTTTGTGTAGAATTTACTTTTTCTTTCTTGTTTCATATTGCTTGTGAAGGGAATATTAGGAGGCAGACAGCTAAGTAGCTGCCATGTCTTTAGTTACCTGAAAGCCCCTATACATAGGTTACTAACGAAATAGTTTTAAAAGCTTCAGGAAGAACTTGACAGCTTGTGGCTGTCCATTAGTGCTCTGGAGGAAAACGAGTGTCAGTATGAGGACCCTATCCGCTACTCAAAGCTTTCTGGCTGCAGTGTAAATGAAGTTCACTAGTGGCCTTGGTGTATTTTCTCCACTTACAAACTTTTGACATCTATGGTTTTGATCTGGTCCACCTCCATTTCCCCTTTCTTCTGGAAATATCACTTAGATTTCCTTTGGGGACCACCCTCAGTTTCAGAGATGGACATATCTCACATAGAGACCTAACCAGTCAGTATACAATTCATCTTTCAAGTCACAGTGATTGGTTGAGGGTGGCATTGAACCAATCCTTCCAATGAGACTCAATCCTGATCTCTTATTAGAACTATATAAGAAAAGAAAAACACTCTGCTGGGGCTGGTAATCAGGAAATATTCCAGTCTCTTTTAGTCTTCTATATATTGTTCATCGTTTCTGACCATTTAGAAAAGGGATTACATTAGCAAATGGTTTACAGAGTCCCTATTGCCCAAGGAAATCCAAGGTGGAGAAAATATTATAGTGTGGTGCCACCATAGAGCCATCTCACTCAATGAAGTGAGAGATCACCAGAGATAAAAGCCCAGAATAAACACTCTTGAGAAGAGAGATGTCAAATATTATCAAATAGTCAAATTTCTTAGAAAATCTCCTCTTTTTTCGAAAGTATTCTGGGGTAGACCCCACAGCTGAAGTAAAGGAGGACTAGTCCTCCCTTTTTTTTTTTAACAGGCTCAAATATAAACTAGGGAACTTATTAAGAAAAAAATTGAAATGTGAAACTATTTTTAGAAAATATATAATATGTGGCCAGATGTTTTTAGAGAGGCTTAGAGAGTAAACAAGCTATGGCTCTCTAGATAAAAATTGACCCCTGAGACAAAAACTAGACCAAAAGGTCTTCTGTTAAGAATTGGAAGCCTGTAGGTAAAGAAGCCAGGAGAATAGTGCAAGTGAAAGGAGCACTGAAATAACAATTGTTCAATTCTGGCTAAGAAGCTGAAGGACAATCCAAAATCTGTCTAATCATGGCCGCTCTGAGGGAGACCTGAGCCCACAACAGTTCCTTGTCCTTCCTCTAAACTCCCAAGTGGAACAATATAGCATTCTTGTTGATATTAGTGTTCTCTACCCTTAATCCTGCTACTCTGGAACATCAGATCCTCAGAGGAGTTTTGAGGTTGTCTAAAAAGCAAAATGACTTACAGTGAGAGAGAGAGAGAATTTTGTCTTAATGTAAAAATGACTGACATGATAAAAGATGATGAAGAATTTGAAAATGTAATCATAGAAGCTTGAGAAGAAATAAACTTGATTTGATTTGGTCTACTAGAACCGCTCTGAAAACTGAGAATTTACAACAATTCTAAGTCTCAACCCATACCTGATACTTTGGGATCTCTGCTGGAGAAATATTCCTTTCTTCTTTGTGGCACCTACAGAGTTAATAGGCAGGATCTACTTCCAGAGAAATATACTGCAGCCCTTTCATATTATCAAATTATAGCTGATGTGACATTAGATTACCTACACTAGCCTAAAGAAATGACTCAAGGAATTACCAAAGATACTTACATGTGGAATCCCCCCAAAAAAGGTCAAACTCATAGAAACAGAGATTAGAAAAGTGATTTCCAGGGGTTGGGAGGTAGAGGAAATAGGAAGCAGTTGGGAAAAGGGTACAAACTTTCAGTTATAAGATAATGTATAACATGATGATTGTGGTTGAAAATACTGTCTTGTATAACTAAAATTTACTAACAGAGTAGAAATTAAATGCTGTCACCAAATTTTTTTTAAAAAAGATGTGAGGTGATGGATGTGTTAATTAGCAAGTTGAGAAGAATCACAGTGAATATCAAATTATTACAATGTATACTTTAAATATCTTATAATTTAATGTCAGTTATATCTCAATAAAGCTGACCAAAAAATTACCGAAGAAATAGCTATGGTCTCAGAATCCCCAAGTGTAAAAGACTTTACAGACAGGCTAACTGGAACAAAGTCAATTAGAGTTCAGATTGATTCTTCCTAGATTTTCATAAATCTCTTTTTGTACTGACATGAAATGGTTAGGCCGTGCTCTAGGGGTGTTAGAAACATGGCACTGCCTGTCCCTTAAATCAGTAGAAGCCATGGCTTAGTCTCCTTGCTTCAGAACAATTACAGTCTTCAAGAAATTAGTCAAAGCATCTTCAGATCTTGTGTTAGTCTCACCTTTAAATCTGATGTTACCACAGGCAGTAAATCTCTATTGCTAAAGGAAATCTCTCATCATTTTTCTACTAGTTAACTAAATAATTATAAACTATTGCCACTTTCTTTTTCTCATATTACCATCTACTGATATAATATTCTTTGAATATACAGAATAGTTACAATAATTGTTTTAATGTCCTTGTCTGTCAACTCTAATGTTTGTGTTAGTTCTGGGTCAATTTTGATTTTCTCATTATGGGCCCTATTTTCCTGCTTCTTTGCATGCCTGATAATTTTGCCAGAAATCGTGATTCTACCTTGATGGGTACCATATTTTTTTGTATCCTTCTAAATATTCTTAAGCTGTTTTGGAACACAGTTACTTGGAAATGGGTCACTTGGGGCCATGCTGTTAGGACGTGTTAGGAGCAGAGCTGTGTTGACTCCAGGGCTCACTATCCACTACCACTGAGGCCAGGCCCTGTTGGATACTACCCAGTGCCCGGAAATCACCAGGTTGCCAATTCTGGCTGGTGAGAACTGGTACTGCACGCACGCACGTGTGCGTGCATGTGCATGCTGGGCACTGTCACTTCTAACCCTTTTGGATGGCCTTTTCTCCAGCCTTAGGTAGATTCCTCAAAGGCATGTGCTGCCCAGTACTCAGCTCAGTACTCAGAGAGGACCTTGTGGGCGTCTCTGACGTGCTCCTTCTGTGCGGCTCTCTCCTCTCCCATCCTCTGTCCTGGAACGCTTGCAGCCTGTGTCTCCCCGGACTCTCAATTCTCATTCCTTAATCCAGGGAACCCATCCTGATTTCCACTCCTTGCATCACAGCCTGAACTCCCTCAAGGCTGTAAGTCGTCGAGGCAACAACAGGGCCCACCTCACTTGTTCCCTTTCTTTCAGGGATGAGAGTGCTTTGTTGCTTGATGTCCAGTCTCTTAAAAACCATTGTTTCATATTTTGTCTGTTTTTTTGTTATTTCAAATGAAAGTAGAGGGTCACAATAGAAGCTAGTATATATGATAGACACTCTAAACGTACTATAGAAACACTTCTAAAGTATCATAGAAATGCTTTAACAAATCATCACACTAAATAGGCTGTTTTAACTATCATCATGACTAGAAATGATCACCAGTCTAACTCTATAATTCTCCTCTTGTTCTGGATGAGGATATTAATATTCTTGGCATGTGACTGTCACGACAACACTCACTTGCAACCCATTAAGATTGATCATCTCTCCTGTGCAGCAATTGGGATCTTTGTTCCTATGCATAATTCAGGACCAAGGTTTTCAGTGCCACCCCAGGACCAAGGTTAATTGTTCTCTGGGGCTCTTAGGCTGTTTCAAGATTCTGACTCCCCAATACCATCAAATTGACAATACCTCCTACCTCCAAAGGGATAAATACTATAGGAGTTAGACAACTTAAGGAGGCTTTTACCAGCCTGCCAATCAGTGAGTCCCTCACTCTTGAAAGTCAGACACAGAAATGGATGCCCTCCAGGAAACTTGCCTCTGAATGTCAATTAATCGACAATAGTCTCACTCAAGTACTACACATCTGCAGATGATGTCAACCCACTTAAACCTCTGAAACTCTTCCAGTGCTTGAACTCCATGCTTCCTCAAAACCCTATATAAGATCAGCAGTTTGCTCTCATCAGGGAGGCCACTGTCTGACTAACTTATCTCTCCCCTACCACAGGTAAGCAATAAATTCAGCTGTGTTTTTTTATTTTTTAGTATTTTGTTCTATTTTTATTTATTTATTTATTTTGGGCTGCCTTGGGTATTCGTTGCTGCGCGTGGCTTTCTCTAGTTGCAGAGAGCAGGGGCTACTCTTTGTTGCAGTGCGTGGGCTTCTCATTGTGGTGACTTCTCTTGCTGCGGAGCATGGGCTCTAGGTGCGCGGGCTGCAGTAGTTGCAGCATGCGGGCTCAGTAGTTGCAGCTCGCAGGCCCTAGAGTGCAGGCTTCAGTAGTTGTGGCACATGGGCTTAGTTGCTCTGCGGCATGTTGGATCTTCCTGGACCAGCGATTGAACCTATGTCTCCTGCATTGGCAGGTGGATTCTTAAACACTGCACCACCAGGGAAGTCCCCAGCTGTGTTTTTTTTTATATTAGATATTGAGTGGTGGGCTCATCAACCTCTGAGTCTTATATTTGATATTCTAATTTTATAATTGCTCATTTGATTTAGGTCCTAATACTATTATCAGCAGCTACCATTACTTGAGCATCAATTAAGCCAGGTATTATGCCAGCTGTTTACATACTTTAAATCTGGATTACTTAATCTGAAATGAGAAGATAAAGCTGAATTTATTGCTTACTATAGTAAGGGAGACCTACATTGGTCAGGCATAATCTCCTGGAACAGAGTTGAATAAACTTCTTTGTAAATGTCCAAGGAACCTGCAAATACAACCTCTGAGATATCTTATATACGAACAGAGATATGGTCTTATAAAAGGTGTGCTAGTAATTACCCAGCATAGAAGGGTATATGTTTACTAGACAGTGGGAGAGTTTTTACCACTTTTCAGGTGATCGTATTTCCAGGGAGTATCTACTAGATGTTAGACTAGGACATTTAACTGAAATAAAGTATCATATCATTTAGTTGCCAAATCATCCAGTACCTCATTAAATGCTTTTTGATAAAATTTACTTAAAACAATAGCCAAGTATCATGCAACAGCATCTCCTATCATACAACACATTAATATAAATTTACTGGGTGGAAAATGGGGAGAGGGACAAAAAAGATGGGGTGGTTCTGTACTGATACCAAAGAGTTCATAAAAGGATAAACTCAGGTCCAAAATCTTC
Organism: Mesoplodon mirus; assembly: GCF_964341445.2. NCBI lineage: Eukaryota > Metazoa > Chordata > Mammalia > Artiodactyla > Ziphiidae > Mesoplodon > Mesoplodon mirus. The sequence continues at coordinate 39,235,687 of NC_138984.1, forward strand.
AGTCCACATCAAAGACTTCATGTCCTGATGACGGTGGAAACAGCCCAGCCCTAGTTGCTGGGCTCAGGGAATCAGGGTGATGTAGCTGTTCTAAGTGAAGAAGCTCCTCTGTCAAGGACACCACCTTCTCTTTACTTCAGAATGACACTTCTTGGGCACAAGTCTAAGATTCTGTTTATTCTCCCATCAATGTAGAGCAGACTGATCGGATATGCTGCTGTGCCTTTTATCTTGGTCCTATTGGAAAGAAAACACACCCCAAAACTGTTAGAAACTAACTGCAGAGCTGAGGACCTATTTTGTCTTTATGGATGTCATTTTTTTTTTTCAAGATAGGTGGTTCTAAACTAGACAGCTTGGGAGAGGTAGAACTTTTAAGAAAGAAGTTCAGTTCATTGGTTTTCCAAACAGTAGTTTAAAGAAATCTACAGATTAGTGGAGAGTAGCTGGATGAAGAGAGAATTTGTGTAATTAGAAATCTGAGAAGGAACAAATCCAGAATTGCTTAAGACACACAAATATTCCACCTCTTTCCGCCACCTGTCTTCCCTCTGCAACGGGTTTTTGGTCAGCTCAAGTTGTGGGCCATCGCATTTGCACTTAAACCAGAGCCAAGCTTCTTGCACTTTAGCTGTTACCTGCACATACAAATGTTCTCATTAAAATTTACAACAAAGGAACACTTAATCTTTTTGTGTATTAGTTCAAGAGACTCTTTTTTTTTTTTTGCGGTACACGAGCCTCTCACTGTTGTGGCCTCTCCCATTGCGGAGCACAGGCTCCGGACGCGCAGGCTCAGCGGCCATGGCTCACGGGCCCAGCTGCTCCGCAGCGTGTGGGATCTTCCCGGACCAGGGCACGAACCCGTGTCCCCTGCATCAGCAGGCGGACTCTCAACCACTGCGCCACCAGGGAAGCCCGAGACTCTTTCCTTTTACACTGTATAATTTAAAAGCTTTATTTCCCCCCAAAATTAGCAAATGGGCTTCATATTAGTTAAACTGGAAGTTTTCTTCCCATAGTTGCCAGTTCAAGAGACTTTACCTAGATATTAAAAGACTCAAATTCTAACTGCATGGTCTTTGCAACCTGTTTGCATAATACACATCCTCCTATAGATGAGAGAATAATTTCTGAATATGGAGTTAAACAATGAATGCAAACCTGCTGATTTTCATGCATTTGTTAATATTTCCTGGATGTGAACTGAGGTGAGAGGGCTCGGGAGAAAGTTAAGATAGGAGTGAAAGTACAAGATGGCACTGAACATTCATGTGGTAGTTCAAACCACACTTTGAGTTCTGTTCTCTAAGACTAAACACTTCTCCAAAGTCTCTGAACTGTAAAGCCTAGATTTTCCTGCTGTGCTTTATAAAGGTAATAGAATGAATTAGTAAAATCACTGGACCAGCTTAGTGTAAATGGTATTTTTTATTTCCTTTATCAAAATATTTTATACTTTAGTTCCTAAGCACAAACTTCCAAATGATCTGTTAGACTTGAAAACAGTCCCTCTAATAGTCTGCCTTTGAAGATGATCTAGAATCAGTATTCATTTACTTGACAAATATTTATTGAGTGCCTATATGTGCCTAGCACTTTTCTATGTATTTGGGATATTTTGTGATTTTGAAGGTAGAGCCAACAGGTTTTTATTATATATAAAGGTTGCTTCAAAATAGCTGTAGAACATATCCTCTAGAATAAAAAGTAAAATGACTGGTTTTCCCCCTTTGATTATTTATGTTTCATGGACAGCATTTTCATGTTTTGACTCTGAGGTCTCAGAGACGAGTGTATTTCTCTCTTGCTTGGGAGAAGGCAAGCTCGATGAGAGCAGGGGCTTCTTCGGGCTTCTTCACCCTGTAGCTCCATCACCTAGCACGGCACCAGCCATATAATAGGTCCTTTATAAATTTGTGCTACTATGTACTTGTCCTGTATTAACCAGGTCACAGTGTGAGTATAAAATAGCGAGATAAGAAAATAGAGCTCTGCTTGTCATTTAACTTTTAGAAAGCTACAAAGCTAAAGTATTTTCCAGGTCTGTTTGTGCATCCTGACGACAGACACACTCCCATCCACCCCCAAACCAAACCCCACTTTTCTCTTTATCAGAAGTGGAGGGAAAGATGCTTGAAATAACATTCATTGTATATCATGTCTCCTCTTGTATGGTGAATGAGAATGGAGCCAACATTTATTGAAACTTACTCCAAGCCATCTATCAGAGTAACAGTGGTAGGTAATAACTTCCTGACTATTATAGAAGTGGTAACTGATGAGTTACAGAAAGTAAATGTAACTTCCTTAAGGGCCCAGTAAGTGTCATTGTTGGCAAACTCACAAGAGACGAGTCCATATTCCTTTTAATTAATTAATTAATTATTTAAAACATCTTTATTGGAGTATAATTGCTTTACAATGGTGTGTAAGGTTCTGCTTTATAACAAAGTGAATCAGTTATACATATACATATGTTCCCGTATCTCTTCCCTCTTACGTCTCCCTCCCTGCCACCCTCCCTATCCCACCCCTCTAGGTGGTCGCAAAGCACCGAGCTGATCTCCCTGTGCTATGCGGCTGCTTCCCACTAGCTATCTAGTTTACGTTTGGTAGTGTATATATGTCCATGCCACTCTCTCACTTCATCCCTTAGCCTTCCCCCTCCCTTTATCCTCAAGTCCATTCTCTAGTAGGTCTGTGTCTTTATTCCCGTCTTGCCCTTAGGTTCTTCATGACCTTTTTTGTTCTTTTTTTTTTTTTTAGATTCCATATATATGTTAGCATACGGTATCTGATTTTCTCTTTCTGACTTACTTCACTCTTTATGACAGACTCTAGGTCCATTCACCTCAGTACAAATAACTCAATTTCGTTTACTTTTATGGCGAGTAATATTCCATTGTATATGTGTGCCACATCTTTGTCCATTCATCTGTTGATAGACACTTAGGTTGCTTCCATGTCCTGGCTATTGTAAATAGAGCTGCAATGAACATTGTGGTACATGACTCTTTTTGAATTATGTTTTTCTCAGGGTATATGCCCAATAGTGGGATTGCTGGGTCGTATGCTAGTTCTATTTTTAGTTTTTTAAGGAAACTCCATACTGTTCTCTATAGTGGCTGTATCAATTTACATTCCCACCAACAGTGCAAGAGGGTTCCCTTTTCTACACACACTCTCCAGCATTTATTATTTGTAGATTTTTTTTTTTTTTTTTTTTTTGCAGTACGCAGGCCTCTCACTGTTGTGGCCTCTCCCGTTGCGGAGCACAGGCTCTGGACGTGCAGGCTCAGTGGCCATGGCTCACGGGCCCAGCTGCTCCGCGGCATGTGGGGTCTTCCCGGACCGGGGCATGAACCCATGTCCCCTGTATCGGCAGGTGGACTCTCAACCACTGCGCCACCAGGGAAGCCCAATTGTTTGTAGATTTTTTGATGATGGCCATTCAGACTGGTGTGAGGTGATACCTCATTGTAGTTTTGACTTGCATTTCTCTAATGATTAGTGATGTTGAGCATCTTTTCATGTGTTTGTTCGCCATCTGTATCTCCTTAGGAAAAATGTCTCTTTAGGTCTTCTGCCCATTTTTGGATTGGGTTTTCTGTTTTTTGATATTGAGCTGCATGAGCTGCTTGTATATTTTGGAGATTAATCCTTTGTCTGTTGCTTCATTTGCAAATATTTTCTCCCATTCTGAGGGTGGTCTTTTCATCTTGTTTATGGTTTCCTTTGTTGTGCAAAAGATTTTAAGTTTCATTAGGTCCCATTTGTTTTTGTTTCTATTTCCATTTTCTCTAGGAGGTGGGTCAAAAAGGATCTTGCTGTGATTTATGTCATAGAGTGTTCTGCCTATGTTTTCCTCTAAGAGTTTGATAGTGTCTGGCCTTACATTTAGATCTTTAATCCATTTTGAGTTTATTTTTGTGTATGGTGTTAGGGAGTGTTCTAATTTCATTCTTTTACATGAAGCTCTCCAGTTTTCCCAGCACCACTTATTGAAGAGGCTGTCTTTTATCCATTGTATATTCTTGCCTCCTTTATCAAAGATAAGGTGACCATATGTGAGTGGATTTATCTCTGGGCCTCCTATCCTGTTCCATTGATCTATATTTCTGTTTTTGTGCCAGTACCATACTGTCTTGATAATTGTAGCTTTGTAGTATAGTCTGAAGTCTGGGAGCCTGATTCCTCCAGCTCCGTCTTTCTTTCTAAAGATTGCTTTGGCTATTCGGGGTCTTTTGTGTTTCCATACAAATTGTGAAATTTGTAAGCTGCTTTGGGTAGTATAGTCATATTCACAAATGTTGATTCTTCCAATCCAAGAACATGGTATACCTCTCCATCCGTTTGTATCATCTTTAACTTCTTTCATCAGTGTCTTACAGCTTTCTGCATACAGGTCTTTTTTCTCCTTAGGTAGGTTTCTTCCTAGGTATTTTATTCTTTTTGTTGCAATGGTAAATGGGAGTGTTTCCTTAATTTCACTTTCAGATTTTTCATCATTAGTCTATAGGAATGCAAGAGATTTCTGTGCATTAATTTTGTATCCTGCTACACTACCAAATTCATTGATTAGCTCTAATAGTTTTCTGGTAGCATCTTTAGGATTCTCTATGTATAGTATCATGTCATCTGCAAACAGTGAAAGTTTTACTTCTTTTTTTCTGATTTGCATTCCCTTTATTTCTTTTTCTTCTCTGATAGCTGTGGCTAAAACTTCCAAAACTATGCTGAATAATAGTGGTAAGAGTGGGCAACCTTGTCTTCTTCCTGATCTTAGAGGAAATGGTTTCAGTTTTTCACCATTGAGGACAATATGCCTACTTTCTGGAAGGTTTTTATCATAAATGGGTTTTGAATTTTGTCAAAAGCTTTCTCTGCATCTATTGAGATGGTCATATGGTTTTTCTCCTTCAGTTTGTTAATATGTTGTATCACATGATTGATTTGTGTATATTGAAGAATCCTTGCATTCCTGGAATAAACCCCACTTGATCATGGTGTATGATCCTTTTAATGTGCTGTTGGATTCTGTTTGCTAGTATTTTGTTGAGGATTTTTGCATCTATGTTCATGAGCAATATTGGCCTGTAGTTTTCTTTCTTTGTGACACCTTTGTCTGGTTTTGATATCAGGGTGATGGTGGCCTCATAGAATGAGTTTGGGCGTGTTCCTCCCTCTGCTATATTTTGGAAGAATTTCAGAAGGATAGGTATTAGCTCTTCTCTAAATGTTTGATAGAATTCACCTGTGAATCCATCTGGTCCTGGGCTTTTGTTTGTTGGAAGATTTTTATCACAGTTTCAATTTCAGTGCTTGTGATTGGACTGTTCATATTTTCTCTTTCTTCCTGGTTCAGTCTCGGAAGGTTGTGCATTTCTAATAATTTGTCCATTTCTTCCAGGTTGTCCATTTTATTGGCATAGAGTTGCTTGTAGTAATCTCTCATGATCCTTTGTATTTCTGCAGTGTCAGTTGTTACTTCTCCTTTTTCATTTCTAATTCTATTGATTTGAGGCTTCTTTTTTTTCTTGATGAGTCTGGCTAATGGTTTATCAATTTTGTTTATCTTCTCAAAGAACCAGCTTTTAGTTTTATTGATCTTTGCTATTGTTTCCTTCATTTCTTTTTCATTTATTTCTGATCTTTATGATTTCTTTCCTTCTGCTAACTTTGGGGTTATTTTGTTCTTCCTTCTCTAATTGCCTTAGATGTAAGGTTAAGTCGTTTATTTGAGATGTTTCTTGTTTCTTGAGGTAGGATTTTTTTGCTATAAACTTCACTCTTAGCACTGCTTCTGCTGCATCCCATAGGTTTTGTGTCGCCATTTTCATTGTCATTTGTTTCTAGGTATTTTTTTGATTTACTCTTTGATTTCTTCAGTGATCTCTTGGTTATTTAGCTGTGTATTGTTTAGCCTCCATGTATTTGTATTTCCTACAGATATTTTCCTGTAGTTAATCGATATCCAGTCTCATAGCGTTGTGGTCAGAAAAGATACTTGATACGATTTCAATTTTCTTAAATTTACTGAGGATTGATTTGTGACCCAAGATATGATCTATACTGAGTGTTCCATGAGCACCTGAGAAGAAAGTATATTCTGTTGTTTTTGGATGGAATGTTCTATAATTGTCAATTAAGTCCATCTTGTTTAATGTATCATTTGAAGCTTGTGTTTCCTTATTTCTTTCCAGTTTGGATGATCTGTTCATTGGTGAAAGTGGGGTGTTAAAGTCCCCTGCTGTGATTGTGTTGCTGTTGATTTCCCCTTTTATGGCTGTTAGCATTTGCCTTATGTTTTGAGGTGCTCCTATGTTGGGTGCATAAATATTTACAATTGTTATATCTTCTTCTTGGATCAATCCCTTGATCATTATGTAGTGTCTTGTCTCTTGTAATAGTCTTGATTTTAAAGTCTATTTTGTCTGAGAATTACTACTCCAGCTTTCTTTTGCTTTCCAGTTGCATGCAATATCTTTTTCTATCCCCTCACTTTCAGTCTGTATGTGTCCCTAGGTCTGAAGTGGGTCTCTTGTAGACAGCATATATATGGGTCTTGTTTTTGTATCCATTCAGCCAGTCTGTGTCTTTTGGTTGGAGCATTTAATCCATTTACATTTAAGGTAATTATTGATATGTATGCTACTATTCCCATTTTCTTAACTGTTTGGGGTTTGTTATTGTAGGTCTTTTCCTTCTCTTGTGTTTCCTGCCTAGAGAAGTTCCTTTAGCATTTGTTGTAAAGCTGGTTTGGTGGTGCTGAATTCTCTTAGCTTTTGCTTATCTGTAAAGGTTTTAATTTCTCTGTTGAATCTGAATGAGATCCTTGCTGGGTAGAGTAATATTGGTTGTAGGTTTTTCCCTTTCATCACTTTAAATATGTTCTGCCACTCCCTTTTGGGTTGCAGAGTTTCTGCTGAAAAATCAGCTGTTAACCTTATGGGGATTCCCCTTGTATGTTATTTGTGCTTTTCCTTTGCTGCTTTTAACGTTTTTTCCTTGTATTTAATTTTTGATAGTTTGATTAATGTGTCTCGGCGTGTTTCTCTTTGGGTTTATCCTGTGTGGTACTCTCTGTGCTTCCTGGACTTGATTGACTATTTCATTTCCCATGTTAGGGAAGTTTTCAACTATAATCTCTTCAAATATTTTCTGAGTCCCTTTCTTTTTCTCTTCTTCTTCTGGGACCCCTATATTTCGAATGTTGGTGTGTTTAATGTTGTCCCAGAAGTCTCTGAGACTGCCCTCAATTCTTTTCATTCTTTTATTCTGCTCCCTGGCAGTTATTTCCACCATCTTATCTTCCAGCTCACTTATCCATTCTTTTGCCTCAGTTATTCTTCTGCTGATTTCTTCTAGAGTATTTCTAATTTCAGTAACTGTTTGTTTGTTTGCTCTTTAATTCTTCTAGATCCTTGTTAAATGTTTCTTGTAATTTCTCCATTCTGTTTCCGAGATTTTGGATCACCTTTACTATCATTACTCTGAATTCTTTTTCAGGTAGCTTGCCTATTTCATCTTCACTTATTTGTCTTTTAGGTTTTCACCTTGTTCCTTCATCTGTAACATTTTTTTTTGGGTCGTTTCATTTTTTTTTTTTTTTTTGATGGGTGGTGCTGTATTCCTATCTATCTTACTGGTTGTCTGGCCTGAGACGTCCAGCACTGGAGTTTGCAGGAAGTTGGATAGAGCCGGGTCTTGAGGTGAGGACCTCCAGGATGCCTCACTCCCATTAATATTCCCTGGGGTTTGAGGTTCTCTGTTAGTGCAGCAGACTTGGAGCTCCCACCACAGGAGCTCGGGCCTGACCTCTGTCCTGGGAACCAAGATCTTGCAAGTTTTGTGGCATTGTAAAAAATAAAAAGAAAAAAGAAAAAGGAAAAAAAGGACCAGAGCAGCACAATATCAAAGAATAGAAAAGAAAATAAAATTAGAAAGATAAAAAATATATTAGGAAATATAAAACTATAATTGAAACAACTGCAACAAGGTAAAATAAAACCACAACAGAAAAAAGAAAAAGAAAAGGGGGGGGTACAAGCCAAAAGGAGAGAACAATAACAAAGTATAAAGAATAAAATAAAATTAGAAAAATAAAAGATTAGGAAATATAAAAATATAAGAGAATCAACAATTAGTCAACAAGGTAAAACAGAACCCCAATCTAAGAGAGGGAAAAAAAAAAAAGCCTTAGCTATGGGGGGGTGGGGTTTAGGCAGGGGTGGAACTTAGGCAGGGGTGGGGTAGGGCCTCTGCTTAGGACCTGGGTGGAAGGAAGGGAGGGCCTCTGCAGTGTGGAGTTCTGGAGTTTGGAGGTAAGGCCCTGAATGAGGGTGTGTGGGTAGGGTTTAGGCCCAGTGCCTTGGAGGGGGTCTCTGAGTGTAGAGGTGGGGCCCTGGGTGGGGGGTGTAGGGGCAGGGCTTGGGCTCTGCGTAGTAGGGGGGAGGCTCCGAGGATTAGGCCCAGGAGCCCAACAGGGAAAGCGCTGGCCCTGTTTACTTCCATTCCTCTGTGCCCTCCCCCACTGTCTCCTCCAGGGTCTCCCCCGTTGCTGCTGGACCCCTAACCGTGGGTGGGTCCCGCTGGGTGTAGGAACTCCTCCCCTCCCCCAGCCACCCCTCAGGGGTGCCAGTCCCACAGGTCCAGCCTTTACTTTTGTTCCCCCTTCCCTCCCACTCCCTCAGGACCCGCACAGCTGGAGGGGGCCTCAGTGGGCAGAGGGTCAGGCCCGGGATCTCAGCAGGCTCCCAGGGGCCCAAGTGGGCAGGGGAAACCTGGCCCTGCTCCCTTTTGATCCTCTGCCCTCCCAGTGGTACCCAAATTTCCCCCTTCAGGCATGGAATCCCTTCCCCTCCCCTAGCTGCCCGTCAGGTGCCAGTCCTGTCCCACCTCAGCTTCTCCTCCCCCCTCACTCCCCCCCACACCCCAGGTCCTACCTGGTCTCTGGGGGTTCCTCCCGTCCCCTTAGGTATCTGTGGTCCCCGAGGTGCCTGGTAGGTGCCCTCGTTGTGAGGAGACGCAAATTCTGCGTCCTCCTAGTGCACCGTCTTCACCCCGCCCCCCCATATTCCTTTTAATATACCACTCTGACAGTCATATTATCATGTAACTTAATGGCTACAAAAGGGATAAACTGGCAGCAATGTCACTGTGATACCTTTAGCTTAAGAATCTCTTCTTCTTTGAATTTTATTTATTTATTATACAGCAGGTTCTTATTGGTTAGCTGTTTTATACATATTAGTGTATATATGTCAATCCCAATTCCAGGGATTTCTGGAATTTCAGGGGCTTGGACTACCAAGTTAATATTAGTCAATGTCAATCAATATTTTAGCATTCTATGATGTCTCATCAAGACACAGAATCTTAATCTAAAACTATTCTTTATAACGGAGGCTATACTAAGGTATTGGTTCTTGCCTTTTGCACTCCTGACAACTGTGTTACTGAAGGATATTACACGGACTTGTGTTTCAGGGTCATCGTGTCTGAGGAAGCTTGTCTAAGTCTTCATGTCTGTGGGTCTCGCTTACCTGTTCTGATTCCACACTAGCTTCTTTCAGTTTATCCTCTGTTGCCTCTTTACATTTCTTCAGGTGTCTAACTGTTTCTTCCAATTCCTGAAAACGTGATACAAAGATTTTTTACAAACTCCCAATGTACTATATATGGAAGAAAAAGCTTCAATATTGTAATAAATGAGCAACCAAATTATGAAAGTATGATGGGGTACTTTCTAACTCTGAGTGCTACCAGACTATAGGATAAAAACTATTATTTTCAGTTTAACCTACAGTATACATTTGTGTATATGATTATAGATTTTGATTTACACATTCTCCTGAGAAAAGATGATTAACATCTCTTTCCAGAACTGGGGAATACTTTTCATAGCAGACAATCTCTGTTGGAAGGTAAGAGCTTGATGGTCTCTTGAAGTCCCTTTTCCGTAATAAAATGTGCTTTTCATTAGGTTGGGAGTAGATAAAAGTCCTGTAACGGCAACAGATGTATCTGAGCTACGGGGAAGAACCAAGGGGTGTAAAGTTCCTGAAAGACTATGAAGTTCACAAGTTTTACTTAGTAACTAGTACTTTGCATATGTGAGCTTTAGCCGTTCTTTAAAAATGAGTATCATTTTTATTAAGTTGAACATGAAGACGAGGTGCCATAGTCAAAGCTCCAGGCTTCATTCCTCGATATGATTCTAAGGACTTAGCTAAGATGAACGACTTGTAAGTTTGTCTTCTTCTATAGAGCCTAGAAAAGCCAGGTGCCCTCATGCTGGGTTTTGCACATGGCCTTTGCTGGTAATCTCTGAGATGAATCTTAGGAACCCTTTTACCTGGCACCGATGCTCCAGCTCCCACCTCCTCTTCTGCTCTGCCTCGAGTTGCAGCTCTTGCTGTTTATTCTGAGCTGACAGATCATGTTGGCTCTTGGCCAACAGCTGCATCTCCTGCTGTAGGTTAGTCATTTCAGATAAACATTTCTGGATACTCAGTGCCTGGTAGGGCACAAAGAGGGAGACGGTCGGTGAACCTGTCCAAGTTTGGGACTTCATGTGAATGGTAAACAGAGTGTGTGGAAATCATCTACCTGTTCATAGCTTTTTTTCAGATACTGATCCTTAATTAGCTCCATTTGCCTCAATTCTGTTTCTGTTTGCTGAAAGTAAATGTGGAAATAACATAGAAAGATGATCAGTGGAAAAACTGGCTTGCTCTTTTTGCCTATAGGCTGACAGAAAGAATCCCACATGAGATCCACAGTTACCAGTTCCTGCTGGGCTCTCCTTCCCATCCAGCCCCCTGACCCCGAAAGAGCAAAGTCTTGTACAATCACTGTGGAAGAGACAGCTGGGGAGCCAGAATGTGACACTGGCAGCTAATGAGAAACCAAACACTGATGCAGCAGTAGCTCTGCGGGAAAAAGAGTCTCCCCCCACCTCCCCCCAGGCAATCTGCCCACTTCCCAGGTGTAGCTGTAATTCCCAGAGAACACGTGGTGGTGGTGGGGCTCTGAAACCATCTTCCCCAGACACCACTGCCTGCCTGGATCCTCATCAGATACTAAGGAGGAGAGGAGAGTTAGGGTTTCTCATACAACCTTCCTCCTCTCTATGTTCTGAGCATTATTCGCCTTAGCTGACAAGTGGAACTTAATTTGGGCCTTTTGATCCTTTATTTTCTCCTTGCTGCTGTTCAGTATCTTTTCCAACTCTGTAAGTTTCTGCCGCAGCTCCTGGTTGGTCCGGGATACTTCCACTGATCTGAAGTTGCTTTCATCAAGGGCTTTCTTCAGCTGTGGGATACAAAGGGAAAATTCGAACATTTTAACCTTCCATTCAGTAAGAGAAGCTTATGTTTAGCTGTGTCCCTATATTTTGTTCTCTTTGGACCTTTCTTTTAAAAAGGAGGTTAAGTGATGGGACTTCCCTGGTGGTCCAGTGGCTAAGACTCTGTGCTCCCAATGCATGGGGGCCGGGTTTGATCCCTGGTCAGGGAACTAGATCCTGTGTGCCACAACTAAAGATCCTGTGTGCTGCAACTAAGACCTGGCACAGCCAAATAAATAGATATTTTAAAAAGGAGGGTAAGTGAGGCAATAATAATAAGTAGATTTGTGGAGAAACACTCTCAGTGATTTTCATAATTTTTAACACTAAAGAACACAATTTTTCTTAGAACAGATAATGTAAATGTATGTTCGTCATTTGCTTTCTAAGAGCATGGCTTTGGAATCAGACAGAAGTTAAAATCTCAGCTTCACCACACACTAGTCAAGTAATTTCAGATAATTAACTTCCCTAAGCTTCAGGTTCATCATTGGAAAAGTATGTGACTAGCCTACTTCATAGGATTCATGTAACAGTTAAACAAGAGGAGGCAGAGAAGGAATATAGAGCCTGGCACACACTAATTGCTCAGTGCTCATTGCTGTGCTTTAAAGGTGTTTTTTTTTTTTTTTAAAGCTTAAGCTCGTCTCTTTCTGTCACTTGTGACCTCATGTATGGAGAAGTGAAAATAAATTATATGGAGTTTATGTAAATACACCTATCGGTTATTGACTATCCTTGCATGTATTTTTATAATATTGCTTTTTTTTCTATTGAGGTATAGTTGATTTATGATATTATATTAGTTTTAGGTGTATGACATAGTGATTAAAAATTTTTATAGATTATACTCCAGTTATTATAAAATACTGGCTATATTCCCTGTGCTGTACAATATATCCTTGTAGCTTATTTACATAGTAGTTTATACTTCTTATGAATACTGCTTTTTGTTTAGAAATTTTAATAAACTTGTCTACTGGAAAAATAACATAGTGATTACTATTAAAAACAAGACAACAGGCCCACAATGAAGTCACTTATGCTAAACCTTATGTCACCAAACTGAGACTTAATTACAGTTTTGGCTCTCCCAGAAAAGGACTCTTAAACCAGTCAATCAGGAATGGCCTGATCAGCATTAGGTGAGTAATCTGCCTGACAGACCCCTGCCATCCCTTAAAGGAAGTAACTCTGCTACTACTAACTAATCTACTTTTTTTTTGCCTAGTATAACTTCCTTGTTCCCGCTCCCCTCTGCCTATAAAAGTCTTTCATTTTATACAACTCCTCAGAGCGCCTTTCTATTGCAATCAATTGCATACTGCCTGATTCAAATTGATTTTTGTTCAAATAAACTTAATTTTATTATTCCTCAATTTATCTTTTAACATTACTTAAATCATTTTACAGAGTTCCCCCTCCTCCTATGCCCTTAAATGAGTACCACTGGATTTTTAGGAAGAAGAGACGGCAGCTGAGGAGGGAGACGATAGGAGGGTGGTATTCTCTGTGGCTGGTATTTAACATGTCAAAGAAAAAAGTCAAAATTATTTGTTACCTTTTCTCTTTATACTAGCTCATTCCCTCAGATCCTAACCTCACACTACAGTGTTAGTCTTTTATTATCACCCAACTAAATTTCTGTTAGATATTCCACCATTACCTCAATCACAGCTTTGTCAAAACTGGGTAAGCCCTAAAAACTAACCCTCAAAACCACCCTGGAAAGCAGTTGTGATGATTTCCATTTTGATTGAGGAAACTGAGACTCAGAAGTGAAGTCATCTGCACAGATAGTAAATTTACACATTGCTAATAAGAGGCAGCGCTGGGAGTCTTAAACAGTGCACCCTGAGCCCACCCCTGCCACTAACTGCTCAAGACATCACACTCATACTGTTCCTTGGTCTTTCCTGCACAAGTTCACCATCTTTACTGATCCCTGTTAAAAGGATTTAAACTTTTAAATATTCTGAACAACTCTCTCTGAATAAAGGTACTTTTAATTTCAGTGCCCATTTTTGTTTCCCACAGAAATTATTTTTATAATATTTTTAACACTTATACAGTGCTTTTTCAATTTACAAAGCACCATATAAACGGTTGAATCTGATTTTGTGACTGTGCGCTGTCAAGTGCAATTGCTAAATACACTAAATTTGGCAAAATACAGACTGGCCACCCCAACCAAGTCTTGGAATTATTTTAATTACTCCCTCCCCTTTGCTTATGATACATTTAGTGTCTGATTTTTCTATTAATTAAAATGGATTTTTGATTTGATTGTTCTCTATTTTCAACAGAAACACTTTGCTTGGCTCTAATCATCTGAAGCCCAAAGTAACTGCTCTAGTTCCCCTGAGGCTCCATGTTTCCAGTTTCTCTTCATTCTTACCTACTCTCCACTGCTAACAGACTAACCGACCTAAAATTGTGCTCACAGCCTTCTCAGAAACCTACAGTGCTCTACTGTTACCTAATACTTTCCATCCAACGTTCTGGTAGTCAAGGCCATCTACCAGCTGGTCTCATCTAAGCTAACCCCCTTTTCTCAGAAATTTCCTAAAGTCTCTGCTCTGATCAAGAGAGGCAAATCCTTTTTCTTTGCTCACATGTCCTATTTATTTCTGTAACTAAGCTTTGTTCATCCTCTTACATAGAGTGTCACAGCCCTGTCAGCTCTGCCAGTCTCAACCCTGTAGAATTTCGTCAAGCTTCCCCTCTTCTTTGATCACCCAACCAGCCTAAAGCAAACTTTCCCTTACTTTTGAATTCCTTTAAAATTGTACACGGCTTCTAGCTATCCAGGAAACACCTTCTGATGTCTTCCTAGTTGTCTCATGTAAAGAGTGGAGATGACAATTAAATAAGGGGTAATTTAGCACGGACCACATCTTCTGCTGTTTTTACTTGTGCCTCTTAGGAGGAGGTAGGTGCATGATGGATGCTAGTTAAGTGAATTGAGGAGACAGGTGATTTGCCATCTGTCTAGCAGATGGCGGTCTCCTCCTTCCCACTCAGTTATTATTCTCCAATGGGAAGGCTGTCACCAAGGCATTCCTTCATTGGGCAGATAACTGTATATCAGAAACTTTTTGTGTGTTAATTTACAAACAGCATAGAGACGTATCTGGCTTGCTGGCAAAAGGGGGATTAGAAGGACCAAAGAACAACTGTAGCCATTCTCGGAAATCCTGTAGCTGGTTCTCCTCTTCAAAGGCATTCACCTAGAGGGAGACTTTTCCCACTTGCCTCCATACCTCAGTCACTTCCCGTTGTGCTGCTTTGTTTGCAGTTTCTCTCTCAATTTGAAACTGCTTTCTTAGAGCATTTAGGCGTTCAGCATGCAACTCTGCTTCTATTTTGGATTCTTCACTCATCCGTTCTCTGTTTTGAAAAAGAGACATGATAAATCACCTTTAGAAAACATCTTAGTAGGCGTCATTTACCAATGAGAAGCAGATCAGCCACCAGGTAAAAATCACTGATCTGGAACTCATTAACAGAAAGAAGAAGAAATAAGCATTTACCTACAGCATTAAAAAACAAAAAGTTATTCAATATAAAGAGATCCACCCAAAAGAGTGAAACACATGCTCTTGTTTTAACCAATACTGAGTAGTCTTGAGCCAGCAACATTTCACCAGAATATAAAATTTGTACAGATTACAAATATGAAAAATACCTTCTTTGCTTTAGCTTATACTTGTCTGCTATATCAGTATGTTCACTACGTGAAAGGAATAAAGATCCACGTGCACAATGCATTTCCCTTGGGTATAAATTTTCATGGGATGTTATTAATGTCGAAATCCTATTTGCCTAGATAAAGTTTAACCAAAAACTTTAGTGGCTTGACCTGAACTTGATGGGTTTGACCTAACTAATCTCAGGAAAAAAATGGAAAACAATGAATGGTTTAGCAGCTGCTTAAATGGAATTATCCCACTCCTGGAGGGGTTATTCCCATCCATGCTTCTGTTCCTCCTTTTCCAAATCATGCTTTTAAAGGACACATAAGCTTCTGATAGAAAAGGTTTGGCAGAAACATGTAAGTATCCCTTCCAACTTGGTTTAAACCTTCATGTACGGAAGAAGACCGACACTAGATGAGGGAAGAGCTGAAAAGGAGCGTACCCCAGCCAGCTAATATCTGCTCTGCTCAACTATGCCTGCTTCCTTCACATGGCTCTGCTGGGAGTACTAGCTCAAAGTAGGGAAAAAGGGTTTAACTGGTTTATGTGAATTAGCCAAACTTTCTCTCCCAGAGGCTCTTCCCTAATTCCACTGTGACTATACTGCCCTTACATGAAGGTTTCCAAATTCCGTCGCTCACGTTCTTTGCTTTCCAATTTCTCCTGAACAGGATCAAGCTTTGTTTGCAGCTGATGATTTGTCTGGAGAGCTTGCTCCAGGCTCTTAGCCAGTTTCCTGTTTTCTTCTCTAGCTACATCTAGAGCTTTTTGTAGAGCCTCTATCTGAAAGAGAGAAGAAGAAGATTGTTTTTAATTCCACTGTAAGAGATACAAGAAGTCCATAACACTGTATATTCACTCTTTAAACTTTGAAACAATAATTATTTGGAACCAGAACCAAAGACTCCAGATGCCTGGAATATATATATGTGAGAACTTATTACAGACAGTCCTTAGGAGACTCTTAGAAGGTGATGGGAAGGGTATGCTCCACTGGTCACTAGAGAGTTTTGGAAAATAGAGCCAACTTATTTATCCTAATTTCTAAGGTTTTAAACCAGTTAAACTCCCCTTCCTGATCCTATGACCCTCTGGTCTCGCTGCCTAGAGAAATAAGAAGTGGCAACTGTTCCTTGTATATCCTTCTAGAAAAAGCTTTTTATAGGAAATATCTCTATTTTATATGTGTGCATATGTGTAGATACATATTCATGTGTGTATACACCTATAAACATGTGAGTATGCCTCCTTATTAAGTGGGATCACTCTAGCTACTTCTGACTAAAGTTATGTTGTTTTCTAAGCCCTTTAACTTCACTTATGCATTAATACATGAAAAGAATGCAGACCATATAAGATAGAGAGTTAGGCATAATTATGGTCCTGGTTTGCCAATAAATGGTTCACTGTAAGATCACAGACCCATTTCCCATTTGGAAATATGTCACTGTACAAAACTCAGACTTGAATGGAAAGGAAATTTACCCGATTGTTTTACTCCATTTTTCCAAAATAGCAATATCCCAATAAAATAAAAAATATCAACATTATCATCTATAAAAACCTGGCTTCTACCTTAGTGTTGTGCTGGAAATCCATGACAAGGATTCTGGCCTGCCACTGGTCCACTTCTGCTTCCAGCTTCTGTACCTGCTGTTGATTTAGAGCCCTGTAAATGAAGGGCACAGGGAGAGTGACCATAGAAAAGTACCATCTAGGAATGATACCACTGGGAGTTACAGGGCACCTTCCAGGAAGCCCAAATGGCATATGCAGTGGGCTACAGATGCTCAGAATATCTGAGAGTTGGCAGGTGACAATTAGTAGCCTCAGCTTCAGGTTAAGAAACTAATTTTCCTATGGATTAAAAACTTGTCCCATTTATGATTCAATTTGGCTTTATATATTAAAGTATCAGTACATGTTAATGACTAACTTATGGGCTGGTAACTTTATACTATATATATTACTAGTACAAAAATATATCACCCCTGTATGGACTGGCTTGCTGTTGAGATTTCTGCTTTTTACCCAGAATTTTATTGTGAATAGTAAACTATTTTTAATACCATCCCCTTGACTTTTTTTAAGTTCAGAGGTAATACAGATTCATAATATGTAAAAAAACAAGCACAATGAAGAATATGAAACTCACTTGTTCTCCCATAACACAGAGGCAATATGCACCACTACTGTATTACAATATGCCTTAGAGGTCTGATTAAACTCAAACCATTTGTTCATTAACCTAAAAGGGAAACTTTTATGTAATTTTTGAAACATTTAAAGGAGTTCACTTATAAAACATGGCTAAAAGTAGTTCTCAGAATGATTCATCTAAAATAAATAGGATACTAATAAATGGATAATTAATTCAAACAGAAGTAGACACTTGGCTTTAATCTTGACAATTACCATTCTGTAGACCCAAGGGCAGGTATAAATGGTGTAGGAAACAGCAAGGATAAAACAGCATATATCACATGAATTTCTAGAATACATACTTATTTACATCACTACAAAGTATGAGAATTTTTGGATATCATTTTTATTTATAATTCCAGATTTTCCTGAATTTGCTAGTTCTTTAAATACCATTTTACTACTTTATTTTCACAAGGGAATCAATAGAAAATGACTGTTTCTTGACTGCACTCTGTTCTTTACTACAAAGCAGCAGAAAAATACAAGTACAAAGACAGAAAAATAATCTCTGGTACCTTTCTTTCTTGAGGCCTGCAATCTCTGCATCCCTCTGCCCAAGCTCTATTTGCACTTTTTCCAGAGCGCCTCGCATCTTACTGTGAGAATCCAACACATTCTCCAACATGATTGTAACTTTGTAGTTGTCTTCTTTAGCTTCTGCCAGTTGTTGCTGAAATTTTCCCACCTAATAGAAAATGAAATAAGACAAAGATATTTGATCCTTTCTGGTTATTCTTTTGCTGAGTCCCATGACTTCTAGAAGAGTATGGAAACCAGGTCTGGTAGAATGCTAAGAGGAATAATTAAATTATATTTTATATTTATTTTGTTTCTTAAGTTATTCTGACTTTGAGAAAAAGAAAACTAGACCCTAGATCATATGGATCTTATGAAGAACTCTGCAGTGCATCCTAACTATTGTCGTGTCACAGCACATATATTAACTAGAGACATAAGGACCAACAGCTTCTTGGGTCTAGAGGTGGTTCCAGACTGGCCTGTGCTAGCCCTCCTCAGCTATCTTACCATGGGGTCAGAAGAAGATAACACATTTGAAGCCCATCAGAATTATATGAGGAAAGAGGACCATAAGTGGAAGCTGCTGAAGAATGATGTGACTCACAGCCCTCCTCAGAGGGGCAAAATCTAGCACCTGCTGTCAAGAAGTTTGGGATGTTACCTCTCTTCCCACTAAGTACACACACTGTTAAGCAGAAAGCATTTGGTAATTTGACTTAACATAAAATCTTAACAATGTTATATCACATTAATAATACATAAGTAGGTGGTTATTATTACCAAGGTTAGATGTGTTTCAACAGAAAAAGAAAGGACTTTTGATTATTTTAAGACAGGAAGAAAAAAAAACATTGGGAGTTAAATCATGTATTTTTAAAGGAAATATTTTAGAGCTCTTCTAAAGTTATCCTTTCTTTAGGAAAAAAAAAAATCCTCCTCTGATCAATCCTCATTCTTTTTTTTTTTTTTTTTTTTTTTTTTTTTTTTGCAGTATGCGGGCCTCTCACTGTTGTGGCCTCCCCCGTTGCGGAGCACAGGCTCCGGACGCGCAGGCCCAGCGGCCATGGCTCACGGGCCCAGCCGCTCCGCGGCATATGGGATCCTCCCAGACCGGGGCACGAACCCGTATCCCCTGCATCGGCAGGCGGACTCTCAACCACTGCGCCACCAGGGAGGCCCAATCCTCATTCTTTTTTACTAAAGGTAACAAGAAAAGAAAGAATATGGCTCATGAAAGATTTCAGAAGCGCTTCATTTCAGTAACAGACTTCAGAAAGGATTGATGTCTTGCCTTCTTGTTCTCCCTGTCCTCCAAAGCTTCGAGGTCACGTTTCAACTTCTGACTCTCTTTCAGGGCTGCAGCCCGACCCTTCACAACTCGTGAGAGCTCCCCTTCTTTCTTTTCAAGAATGGATTTCACCTTAGTAGAAAAAAAGAAATGATAAATGATTCTCCCAAAGCACAGTCAAATCAGCAATTAGAATAAGACACAGCAATTTAGAAACCAAATTTAAAATGTTTAATTAAATATGCTTATCTATTATTGTAAATAAAAACTAGCTTTAGTAGCTGTTTTTCCCCTTAAAACTACAAAGCAAAAAAAAATCTGTTAATAAACATGGGCAAATCTCTAATATATGTCAATCTCTATGAAAGCGCAGAATGAAGGTAAGGGAGATAAGACAATGATGCTAAGATGAAAAACGGGGGAGAAACTGATTATCACAGAATTTGAAAATACAAGGTAAATTAATATCATAAAAGCAAAGGTGAATAAGTACTAAATAGTGTCAAGAAAACAGTGTTACAGAAGTGTTCTAAATAGTGTCCTAATCCTAGTTAGAAGTATTAGAATTTTACATCTCTGAAATACTTTTAGTATATCTACACAGTTGTTTCAGATTCATCATACTATTCTAAATACTACTCTTTTAAAAAATACTTTATCTTGAAATACACTCACAGGAGTTTATAAAATTAGTGCAGAGTCCCCATGCACTCTTTTCCCTGCTTCTAATGATGACATCTTATATTGTAGTTCAACATTAAAACCAGGAAATTGACTTTAATGAGATTAACTAGACTACAAAACTTACAATTTTCACTTTTTTTTTTTTTTGCAGGACGCGGGCCTCTCACTGTTGTGGCCTCTCCCATTGCGGAGCACAGGCTCCGGACGCACAGGCTCAGTGGCCATGGCTCTCGGGCCCAGCCGCTCCGCGGCATGTGGGATCTTCCCGGACCGGGGCACGAACCCGTGTCCCCTGCATCGGCAGGCGGACTCTTAGCCACTGCGCCACCAGGGAAGCCCTTCACCATTTTTTTTAACCTGCATTCATCTGTGTATGCACACATGCACATAGCTCTATGTAATTTGACCCCATGCACATATTCCTGTGATCACGACAATCAAGATACAGAACTGCTCCACTGCCGCAAAGAACTCACTTGTGCTACTTCTCTGTGTTCACACCCTCCCCCAAACTCATCCCATGTCCCCTGGCAACCAGTAATTTGTTCTCTATCGCTACTGTTTTTGTCATTTCAAGAATGTTATTTTAAACATTTAAAAATAATTTTAGTATAATACATTCACATTTTTAAAAACAGCCTGAGATATAGTTGAAATACAATAAGCTATGTATATTTAAAGTGTACAATTTTGATATATGTATAAACCATAATCATGATAATGAACACTTCCATTATCCCAAAAGTTCCCTTATGCCTTTTTGTAATTTCCCCCACTTCTCTCTCCCTGTTCCTACACATCCACCCAAGGCTACCACTGACCTGTTTTCTGTCACAATCAATTCACTTTTATTTCCTAGAATTTTATATAAATGAAATCATATTTTATGTACTCATTTTTGAATGATTTTCCACTCAGCACAATTATTGTGAGATTCACTCACTCTTCTTTATATATCAATACTTCTTCCTTTCTGTTGCTGAATAGTGTTCTGCTGAACACTGGAGTTGTTCCAGTTTTAAGCTGTTACAAGTAGAGCTGCTCTGGGCAGTTGTATACAGATCTTTGTGTAGATATATGCTTTCATTTATCTTTGGTGAATGCATAGGAGTGGAATGGCTGGGTTGTATGGTAGTAATATGTCTCACTTTTAAAGAAACTACCAAACTACTTTCCAGAGTGGCTGAGTGATTGTACATTCCCTTCAGCAATGTATGAGAGTTCCTCCACATCTTCACTAACACTTGGGGTAATCAGTTTTTCAATTTTAGACATTCTAATAGTGTGTGGTAGTATCTCACTGCAGTTTTAATTTGCATTTCCCTAATGACTGATGTTTAACATCTTTTCAGGTGCTTATTTATCATCCGTATATCTTTTTTGGTGAAATGTGTGTTCACCAAATAAATAAAATACTTTGCGCCTTTTTTTTTTCGGATTGTTTTTCCTTCTTAGTGAGTTTTGAGAGTTTTTAATAAACGGTGGAGACAAGACCTTTATCAGATATGTGATTTGCAAATTTTTTTTTCCCCCAGCCTGTAGCTTTTCATTTTCTTAACAATGTCTTTGAAGAGCATACGTTGTCAATGTTACATTTTTTCCTTTATGGATCATGCTTTTGATGTCAAATCTAAGAAATCTTTGTGTAATCCAAGATCACAATGGTTTCATCCTATGTTTCAGAAGTTTTACAGTTTTAGGTTTTACCTTTAGGGCTTTCATCCATTTTGAGTTAATTTTTATATATGGTAAGAGGTATGGATCAAAGGTATTTTGTTTTTTTGTTTCTGCATATGATACCCAATTGCTTTAGCACATTTGTTGAAAAGACCATCCTTTCTCTACTTTTACTTCTGTTGAAAATAAAATGTTCATAAAATTATTCTGGAAGGGTAGCACATTCACATTACTCTTAAGGTACAAAAGGATAAAGTGAAAAATTTCCCAGCCACTCAGTTTCCTTCCTCGAAAATAATGTTGCCAATTTATTACGATTCATTTTAGAGAGACTCTATTCAAAAGTGAATACATATGTATACTTCATCGCCCCAACCCTTTTGCACACAAATAGTAAAATACTCTGTATACTCTTCTGAACCTTGACTGTTTTAACCTAATAAGAGATATGTTATGATTAAGATAAATATATCTTCAAACAGTATTCCAAACTATGGATATACCATGATTTATTTAGCCAGCCTCTTACTGATGGAATTTTGGTTGTTTCTAGTCTTTTGCTAATAACAAACAATACTTCAGAAAGTAACCTTGTAAGCATGTCTTATGTACAAGCTAGTGTATCTGTAGGAAAAAGTACAACTGTGGGTGTAAAGTGATAAAGCCAAATTGTCCTCCACAGGAAAAGGGCACTCCAAACAGCAGCAAAGGAGAATGCCTTTTCCCCACATCTTCCTCAATATTATACTTCCTTATAACTTTTAACCTGTAACATTAAAAATACTTTAACATCTTCTGGAAGGATTCAAGAATAGTACAAAAGATGCTAACTTATAAGGTTTTGAAAACCTATTGGACTTTGTTCTAGAAAAGTACATTAGGAAGAATATAGTTTTTATAATTTTACCAGTGTTTATAAAATATTTATAAAAATGAAAAGGCCACTAGCAAAAGTGCTTACAGAAAGGGTCTAAATTGTAGTTAACTCTAGAAGACAAGCTATAGTACTTTCTATTTTTAAATACCAAACAAAGATGGATGCTCTAGTAAGTTTTCTTTGGAAAGTATTTTCCAGTGTTCAAGTTCTCAGGGCTTCTATTTATGTATTTCTACTTTAAAATCAGGCTTTACCCATTTTACGGTAAATGTTAAGACTATTAGCATTAATTTTTAAAGTGAAAATTAGATTAAAAATCTCAATGGTTACTCTTAAGCCAAATATGACATTTCTGTGTCCAAAACAAAAACTAAGTATGCAATAGCCAGAATGATGGTTTTGATCTACATCATCAGTTTTTCCTGTTTGTGAAGAAGTTCTTTCCTTGTTGTTACTCACACCTCCAAACGTTATCTTTCTAGATGTTACTACTTTTCTTCACTGTTGTATAAATCTGAAATTTCCTTATGATTTAATTTGTGGCCTTCACTTACCGAATCCCGGTGAAGAAAATTTGGTGACTCATCATTTTTTAATGGTCTTGAGGCAAGAATGTCTATTTTACCTTCCAGTCTTCCCTCCATGGTTTTAATGGCATTCAAAAGAGTCTTTAGAGAGATCTCAGAGTCTCCGATCTCCTGAGAAGACCTCACAGAAGTCAGGGTAGGTGCAAAGGTCACATGGTGTGTAGGGTTTGGGCTAACACTGGGCAAAACAACTGATAAACTTCGTTTCTTTACATTGTTGACACGGGGCCTATGTCTTTCAAGTAATTTTGAAGATGCAGGCCTCTCTGGAGACTTCCTTCTTCTTGGAGGCATCACCAATTTAAAAAGACAAAATCAACTAAACCTAGAATTATTTTTCAGTGAGTGCCTCCTTTACTATGAGAAACAACACAACGTTCTAAATGAAGCTGGGATGGAAAATATACTTAAAAATGTGTTCCTTTGCTTTCAGAATGAAGAAAATACTAGTGTAAAGTATGTCCTCATGAAGAAACAAAGCTTATCTAATGAGGTCCCCTTTACCAGTATAGTCAGATTGTTAGAACCCTAGCAGCATTCCATTTGAAGACACATTCTAGTTGCTTGGTTACCAAGGGTATACATACACAAACGTTATAGTTAAAGAAGTTACACATGCTTACACTGTTAAAAATTAAAATTAAATAATGTGATAAATTTGTAAGTCATTGAAATGAATCACTTTCTTTTAGTAACATATTCCTGGATTATTTTCTTCACTAAATGTTTTAGATATCTTCTTTGTCTAATTTTCTCTGTTCATGTTAAATTGTTATGTGACCTATGAACAGTTTTAATAGTCTCAATAGTCTCAGTCTCAATAGCCACCATGCTAACAAGTAAGCACCTTCACTACTAATACCTCTTTCAAGTGCGCTATTGCAGGTACATCTTGTGGGCAATGAGTTCTGCGTTCGCCTGTAATTAAAAACCCAAAGATACTTGTTCCTCACGTCTGCCGAAAGTTTTAAGGCTCAAATTAAAAAACCACTTCCTCTATGATAGAGATTCTCGATGCTTTCATCATGATGATGTTCCCTATGCATGCTCACAATACAATCTATTTTGTTTCTGAAAGGCATAACCTTCTATTCTATAATAAAGTCTGCCGAGTACATTACTAATCCTGCAATTAGAGCATGCAAGTTGAATGTCCCAATACTGCTTCAGGCATCTTTATGAATTCTTCTGTGGTTGAGTGGAACCTTGTACATTGAGGGTGTTTAAAATATTTTTGATAAATTGAGTCAAGTGAGAGAATATTCATCTTTCTGGGATCATACAGTGAGGTGGGGAGAAAGTCACCAATTTCTTAAAAGCTAATTAAAACAACATAGAAGCAATCTGTTTTATAGCTATTAATCACACCTGAGCATATTTGCCCTCTAGTGCCTTATTCAACTTGCGTAGATGGTCGTTCTGTGAACTAGTTTCAGTAAAAGAATGTAGTTGTTCTTCTAGCTGCTTAACTTTTATCTAGAGGAAAAACAGAAGAATAAAAAAACAAGTCTCATTAACGAAATATATATATATACTCCAAAACAGAAAAAAAAAGATGTCACAAGCTTTGCAGAAAAAAAAAAACCCTTAAAACTTGTAAAAAGCGATCCTGTTTTTCTAATGACGCTATTTCAACTAAAATAGCTATTTCAACAAATAAAATAGGCTATAGCCCTATACATGTACTGAGATAATTCATTTGGTTTATAGCATTTATGGAAACTCCAAATTAACATGACTCATGAATATAACAGTGAGACTTTGTGGGTAAAATATTTCAATTTTAAAGAAATTGTGGTATCTAGTATTCAAAACCCTTTCTGAGTACGGATAATTAGAATTGTCAATATGTAAGGAGACAAGAGTCTTGTGTTTACCCACAGAGAATTACGAAAGTTGAATTAACAGAATTCTTATAGGCTGAATTATTATTTGAAAACTAACTCATAAAGCTGACTACTCACATCTTTCACTTTAAAGAAAAGATGATTTGGGGGAATAAAATCATTAATATTTACTCACAAATCTCCAAATTGTGTGTTTTTCTACATTTTCTTCCTCTTATTCCCAACCCTCTCAATACAAATAGACAATTAACATTACTGAGCCTATCTCTGAATCAGAAAAAATTTCATCCAAAATTTTTAATTTAAATCAACTTTTTCCTCTCTCAGTATCTTTTCTTGTTTCCCACCTCTGAAGGGCAAACTCCTCTTGGTGGTAGCCACTGATTGTTTTCAAGAACTGTTAAAATTTGAGTGCTAATACTTAGTTTTTTTTAGAAAGGCTACATGAAAACACATTTTGTCTTAGGAAATCTCTCTTGTTCCATCAGCAGAATCCTTTTTCTCATCTTTGCCTGTTTCTGGTGCTCTTTTCCACAGTGTACAGTATAAAACATGTTCCATGGCTCCCCCTTAAGTGTATTCACTTAAGGTTCAGAATTAGAATGGCTTCCTCTAAAGAGAGGTATTGATGCAACACTTATTCTCATTTTAAACGTAAGCAAACTGCTGTTAACCTTAGAACTCAGTGGAAAATACTGATGAACACTCAAGAATTTTAGATTTGCCTCTCTTCAAACAAAACACAGAATATCCTTATTCCACAATATTTCTCAGGTAACTTATGCTACCCCCAGCCTCAGAGTACTCAATAAAATGCCCTGAAACTTGTCAGATGGCATGTTCTCATCTATAAAGCACTTTACTTTTTATACTGGGTTTCTTTTTTGGAAGAATTTCTAATTCAGGACACTGAAATGGGGAAGAACACAGAAGCAAATAAATCCTGCTGCCCTCAGAGATCTGATGTTTCTGTGTCATTAAAATCCAAGTAGCTTCCACAGCTAGCTTACCAGGCAGTCTCGGAAATACCAGTATTTAGGTCAAGGTCATATCCTCCTATTGTTTCAAATGATCTAAATATATAGAGATACATATTTTTAAAAATTGAGGTATAGTTGATTTATAATATTATGTAAGTTTCAACTATACAACATAGTGATTCACAATTTTTAAAGATTATACTCCATTTATAGTTATTATAAAATATTGGCTATATTCCATGTAATGTACAATATATCCTTGTAGCTTATTTTATACACAGTAGTACTTCTTAATCTCCTACCCTAATATTGCCCCTTACATATATTTTCTAATATAAAACTATAAAAACATAACACTATAGAAACTGTGAGACACCTTAGAAATGGATGAAAAGGAACTTTTTTTTTTTTTTTTTTTTTTGTGGTACACGGGCCTCTCTCACTGTTGTGGCCTCTCCCGTTGTGGAGCACAGGCTCCGGACGCGCAAGCTCAGCGGCCATGGCTCACGGGCCCAGCCGCTCCGCAGCACGTGGGATCTTCCCGGACCGGGGCACGAACCCACGTCCCCTGCATCAGCAGGCGGACTCTCAACCACTGCGCCACCAGGGAAGCCCTTATTTTTATGTGTTTTATAATGCAAGTATTCTAAATTAATGCTATTAATAAATTTCCTAGGTTTTTTCTTCTTCGATACATATGATAAGTTGGAAATAAAGTAGGACAAGCCTACAACGTTACCCCGAAGTTTGAAATGAGCTACAGAGTTGAAACAACCTAAACTGCCAGAGTTATGTATTTTGACTAGAAGTATGAAAATACATTCATAAAACTGATCATTTCAGCACAGCACCCTTAATAATATTCATATAATTCCATGAAGCAATTCAAATCAAAAAGTACAACAACAATCAACATGGATGGATCTCTCAATTATAATGCTGGGTGAAAGAAACAAGACACAAAAACTATATACTGTATTATTATATAAAGTTCAAAAATTAATCTGGGGTATTAGAAGTCAGGATGATGGATAGTAACATCATGGGGGATAGTGACTGAAAAAGGCTATGAAATGGGTTCTGGGTGCTGGGAATATTCTGTGTGCCAGTCACATGGTTACCTCTACTTTTTGAAAATCCATTAACTGTATCCTGTGTACTTTCCTGTATAATATGTTATAGTTCAATAAAAATTTATTAAAACAAAACAAACAAAACCTTTAAATAATCTCTAAATTAAGATCACAAATGCAGCTGCTCCTAAGGGGCTAGGCAGCTAACATAATATTTGAATCTAGTTGGTATAAGAGTGATGGGGCCAGTGGTAGATTAAAGTGAGCATAAAGCACTAACGTATGTTTAAAGACAAGAAAAAGGTGTGGGGCTTCCCTGGTGGTGCAGTGGTTAAGAATCCTCCTGCCAATGCAGGGGACACGGGTTCGATCCCTGGTCCAGAAAGATCCCCTATGCTGCGGAGCAACTAAGCCTGTGCGCCACAACTACTGAGCCTGTGCTCTAGAACCTGCAAGCCACAACTACTGAAGCCCACGGGCCTACAGCCCGTGCTCTGCAACGAGAAGCCACCGCAATGAAAAGCCCATGCACCGCAACGAAGAGTAGCCCCAGCTCACAGCAACTAGAGACAGCCCTGCATGCAGCAATGAAGATCCAATGCAGCCAAAAATAAATAAAATAAATTTATTTTAAAAAAATGTTGGAAATCTTTCAGGCATATATAGCAACATCCCTTCTATTCATCACTCAACTTAAAAAGAATAAAACATTACTAATATAGTTGAAACCCTCTGTGTAGCCTAATCCAACTAAATCTCTTCCATCCCGGAGTTAACTACTATCCTGAATTTGGTGTTTTATCATTCCTATTCCTTTTAAATAATTTTACTATAAATGTATCCCTCAACAGTATGTAGTATTATTTTATGAGATTCATCCATGTTAACACATGTCACTCTACATCCTCTTATATAGACTGCTTTCTAAACTGGTATAATTACTTTTCGGAGAAATTTGAAAAACTCCAGTAAACTTCAATTTATGTACATCATGCAACCCAGCAATTCTCCTCCTGAGAATTATACCTAGAATAGAGAATATTTTGGATGAGTACAAAGACATGTGCAAGAATTCATCATATCAGCATTATTTGCAAACAACTGAAAACTGCCTAAATTTCCATCGACATAAGAAAGGATAGATACATTTGGGCATATTTAGATAATGCAATAGTATACAGCACCATATATGAAACTGAAATCATGTTTGAGTGTGAGGCGACAGTTTCTGACAGTCTGCATTAACACGTAAAACCCGGTATTTACATCATTAAGTCAATTTTGACAATACAATATTTTATCTAATATGGTTCATATGTAATATTTTAATCGATTATAATCCAATTGAGAGAACACACAGCAGACTATTGTTTTGATTACATTTAATATGTAGCTCTTCTTTTAGATTATCTTGTGAGAGTAATATGCTATACATTTACAATAGCCAAGACATAGAAGCAACCAAGATATGCATCGATAGAGGAATGGATAAAGAAGATGTGTGTGTGTGTGTGTGTGTGTGTATATATGTATATATATATATATATACATATATACACACACACACAATGGTCTATTACTCAGCCATAAAAAAGAATGAACTAATGCCATTTGCAGCAACATGGATGGCCCTAGAGATTATCATACTAAGTGAAGTCAGTCAGACAGAGAAAGAAAAATACCATATGATATCACTTATATGTGGACTCTAAAATATGATACAAATGAACTTATTTACAAAACAGAAACAGACTCATAGGCATAAAAAACTTATGGTTACCAAAGGAGAAAGTGGGGGGGAAGATAAATTAGGAGTTTGGGAGTGGCAGATGCAAGCTACTGTGTATAAAATAAACAACAAGGTCCTACTATGTAGCACAGGGAGCTATATTTAATATTTTTAAATAAAGTATAATGGAAAAGAATATGAAAAAGAACATATATACACACACACACATATATATAAAACTGAACCACTTTGCTGTACACCAGCAACTAACACAAGATTGTCAATTAAAAAAGAAAATAATGTACTATATAAGAGCACTTTCCCTTGGGCTGATGAGGTCAGTGCCTTTTGGAATGTGCCAACCCAAGGCATGACATAAAAACACCAGTGAATCAATAGTTTCAAAAGTGTTTCACCTTTTAAAGGCTATCAAAAAGCTTCAGCCCTTATTACAGGAATATGGACAGAAAAAAAGGCATGTATTTTCCTTAAGATTATAAGGATGATCTCTAACATGTAATCAAGGTTTAAAAGGTTAGATAGGTAACCAGACTCACTAATAAATCTTAAAATGTATTCCACTCCCAGCTAAAGTTTGGCATCAAGGGTTTAAGATTTGGCTATGAGTATTTAAGAGTTTTCTCACACACTTAAAAATATACTTCATTTCTCTTGGGAAAGCTAAAAGCAGGTCAAAATCATGGGCCACAGCTTCTATGAGATGATTAGTTTCACAAAGGAGAAAGTATATACCCAGCCTATTACACTGATCACTTTTCCCAGTGAGAAGTAAATAAGAGAGGTGTACTTCCCCAGCTCATTTCATAGGTGAATAAGATGAAACAAGAAAATTAAGACTTGTGCAAGGTTACACAAGTATAGATGATTATACTTAAGTGCATCGCTGCCTCTGGAAAATATTAATTAAAAGCACACAAATAGTGGCCAAATAGCTTTATCTTTTTTTTTTTTTTTTTGCGGTACGCGGGCCTCTCACTGTTGTGGCCTCTCCCATTGCGGAGCACAGGCTCCAGATGCGCAGGCTCAGCGGCCATGGCTCACAGGCACAGCCGCTCTGAGGCATGTGGGATCTTCCCAGACCGGGGCACGAACCCGTGTCCCCTGCATCGGCAGGCGGACTCTCAACCACTGCGCCACCAGGGAAGCCCAGCTTTATCTTTTTACTGGACAACATACTGTTTCACAACCATGGTTTATCAACTGCCTTTCAGATCACCTGCCATTTCTGGGCTGGATCTTGTCTGCTAACCCTATGGTAAGTCCCTTGGGAAGATGAGATAAGATTAACACTGAGGTGTTCGGCAAATCTCTAGGGAGATTACTTATTCAGTCAGCTCTATAGCTGCCAAGGCTAACCAGACTTCACTTCATACCATTCAGTCCAGTGGTGCTCAACTATGGGTGCACATTGGAATCACCGGGGATTTAAAAAGTATTGAAGCCTATGACTTATTTCCTGAGATTCTGAATTAATTGCTCTGGGGTGCAAGCCCAGTCATGGGGAGTTTTCCCTTTATATTTTATTATGAAAAAATTTAAATATACAGAAAAATTGAAATGTGCATACACCTGCCATTCAAATTCAACCATTAACATTTTTATACTTACTTATCATATATCCATCCATCATTTCCTGTATCAATCTACCAAACTATTTTCTTTTTTCTTTTTTTAATGATTCATTTCAAAGTAAATGGCAGACATCATATACTTCCTAGCATGAAGAGTTTTTAAAATTCCCCAGGGGAGCCTACTGTGTAGGTAAGGCTGAGAACCACTAATTTAGACTTCAGTGTTTCTACTGAAGTTGGTTTAAGGCAGGTCTACCCTTATTAGTGGCAAGCTTCCTGCTCTGAGGACACTTTAGGGACAAAACTCACATGGAGTGAAAGAACAGTATCATCTCATGCACAAGTCAATTCTATTGCCTTGCCTCTCAATTTCCAGGGTTATTTCTTTTTAGGAATGTTATAAAAATTCTGCAAAAAGGAAAACATATGCGATGGAGGGAATCAAGATGGTGGAGTAGGATGATGCTGAGCTCACCTACCCCTACAAACAAATCAAAAACACATCTATATGTGTAGCAGCTCTCAGTGAAAACAAACTGGAGACTGGCAGGAAGATGTCTACAACCAAGGCTGCAAAGAAAGATCCACAGAGTTTGGTAGGAAGGGAGAAGTGATCAGGTCGGGACCTATGTCCCTAGTAGGGATACAGAAGAGGGGATATCACAGGTTCAGAGATCCTCCCTGGGGATTTTGGGGCTTGAACCACATATTAGGAACCCCAGTCCTGGGGACCAACAATGGAAAGATGAATCCCACTAGCTGGTTTGAAAATCAGTGGGACATACCAGAGAGCTGTAAGAACCTGAGACTCCGCTCCTGAAGAGTGCACACACGCTTGCTTACTCCCGGGAACAAGGTAGAGGAAACAGATTAAAAATGGCCTGGGGCTCTGGCCGGTTTCCCAAGACCACCCCAACAGCTGCCCTAGCCTGCACGGATGCCAGCTCCAGCCCCTCTTGCTGTGGAGCAGCTCCCCACTAGGTAAAGGCTGCCATTGTCAAGGAGGATAAGCACTTGGGGGAGATGGAACAGTTCAGACTGGGCCCTGCATCTGAATAGGGTGAGGGCAATCATTACCAGTGTGTGCAGAAGTGGTGGGGCAGGAGCTACCTGGAACTCCTACTGACGTGCTGGGACCATCCCAGTGCATACCCCAGCCCATGCCAGGCACCTACTCTGGACCCTTTTGCTCTGATGCAGCTGCCCACTAGGGCAAAGGCTGCCATTGCTGGAGGGGAGAGGGAGTGCACACTTAAGAGGGAACAAAACCAGCCTGGACCTGACCCTTAGGGCTTCTGCTCCAGCACCTTGATGCCTGACCCTACACCTGATAGGGTGGCTACAGCCATTGAGCAGAGGAGAAATGCCAGCTCACACCTGGCTCTGGCTCTAGCCCCTCCATCTCTGGCCCTACCTCCCACTAAGGTGGTAACTGCCAGCACACCCTGGGGGAAGATGTAACCTGTGCTCACTTCAGATTCAGCTCTCCCAACAAAGCCACTGGACACGAGCAGACTGTACAGGGACACTCCCACACAAGGACACCCCTTTAAGTTTGGGATAAGTAACTTTTACCTAGAGA
Source organism: Mesoplodon mirus (assembly GCF_964341445.2). Taxonomy (NCBI): domain Eukaryota; kingdom Metazoa; phylum Chordata; class Mammalia; order Artiodactyla; family Ziphiidae; genus Mesoplodon; species Mesoplodon mirus. The sequence continues at coordinate 39,267,378 of NC_138984.1, forward strand.
TACAGAAAGTAAAACAAAATGAGAAGATAAAAGAATTTATTTCAAACAAAAGAACAAAAAACACCCCTGAAATAACAACTAATGAAATAGAGATAAATAATTTACCAGATATAGAGGTCAAAGCATTAGTAATAAGAATGCTAACTGAACTTGGGAAAAGAATAGATGAACAGAGTAAGAATTTTAACAAGGGACTAGAAAATATAAAAAAGAACCAGTTGGAGCTGAAGATGATAATAATTGAAATGAAAAGTACACTAAAAGGAATTAATAACAGACTAGGAGATACAGAAGAATGCATAAGTAATCAGGAAGATACAATATTGGAAATCACCAATTCAGAAGAGCAAAAAGGAAAACAAATTTTAAAAAATGAGGATAGTTGAAGGAACCTCTGGGACAACATTCCCATTTTAGGGGTCCTAGAAGGAGAAGAGCAAGAGAAGAAGGTTAAAAATGTATTTGATGAAATTATGGCTGAAAAAAATTATTCCTGAGGATGAAGAAAGAAACAGATTTCTAGGTATAGGAAGCACAAAGAGTTCCAAAAAAGATGAACCTAAAAAGACCCACACCAAGACATATAATTAAAATGGCAAAAGTTAACGAGAGCATTTTAAAGGCAGCAAGAAAAAAAAATAAAGAGTAACACACAAAGGAACTTCCATAAGGCTATCAGCTGATTTTTCCATAGAAACTTGGCAGGTCAGAAGGGAGTGGCATGATATATTTAAAGTATTGAAAGGGAAAAACCTACAAGCCAGAATACTCTACCCAGCAAAATTATTATTCAGAATTGAAAGAGAGATGAAGAACTTCTCAGAGAAGCAAAAACTAAGAGAGCTCATCTAACTGATGTTACAAGTGTTAAAGGGTCTTCTCTAAGTGGAAAAGGCTACAAGAAGAATTTATAGGAAAGGAAAATCCCACTAGTAAAGGCAAATATAAGATAAAGGTTGTGGATCAACTACTTAAATAAGCTAGTACAAGATTAAGAGACAAAAATTATAAAATCAACCATAACTACAATAAATAGTTAAGGGATAGACATGAATATGTAAAATATGACATTGAAAACACAAAATGTGGGGGGGGGATAAAAAATGTAGCTTTTAAAAAGTGTATAAATGTATCTGAACTTAAATGACTAATGGTTTAAAATAAGCACATAAAGTTCTAGGTCAACATATATGAACTCCACAGTAACCACAAATAAAACACCTACAATAGATACACAGAAACTAGAGAAAAGAATACAAGCACACCACTAAAGAAAATCATCAAACCACAAGGGAAGTAAAAGAAGAAGATAACAGAGAAGAACTATAAAAACAACCAGAAAACTAATGACAAAATGGCAATAAGTACACACTTATCAATAATCACTTTAAATATCAATGGGCTAAATGCTCCAGTCAAAAGACATAGGGTGGCTGACTGGATAAAAATGAAGACCCATCTATATGCTGCCTGCAAGAGACTCATCTCAGAGACACACACACAGCCTGAAAGTGAGGGGATGGAAAAAGATAGTTCATGTAAATGGAAGAGGAAAAAAATGCTGAGGTAGCAATACTCATATCAGACAAAGTAGACTTTAAAATAAAGTCTATAACAAAAGACAACAAACAGCATTATATAATAATAAAGGGATCTGTACAAGAATAGGATTAACTTTCATTAACATATATGTACATAAAACAGGTGAACCTAATCAGGAGCATCTAAACATATAGAGCAAATATTAACAGACATAAAGAGAGAAAATGACAACAATACAATAATAGTATGGGACTTTAACACTCCACTTGTATCAATGGACAGAAAATCAATAAGGAAACAGTGGTCTTAAATGGCACATTAGACCAGTTGGACTTAATAGATATCTACTGGACTTTCGTCCAAAAACAAGAATACACATTCTTTTTAAATGCATATGGGGGTTTCCCTGGTGGCACAGTGGTTGGGAGTCCACCTGCCAATGCAGGGGACACAGGTTCGAGCCCTGGCCTGGGAAGATCCCACATGCCACGGAGCAACTAAGCCCATGTGCCACAACTGCTGAGCCTGCGCTCTGGAGCTCGCATGCCACAACTACTGAAGGCCGTGCACCTAGAGCCCGTGCTCCACAACAAGAGAAGCCACTGCAATGAGAAGCCTGCGCACCGCAATGAAGAACAGCCCCTGCGTGCCACAACCAGAGAACGCCTGCACACAGCAATGAAGACCCAATGCCGCCAAAAATTTTAAAAAATAAAAAATAAATAAAATTTAAATGCATATGGAATGTTTTCCAGGATAGATCACATGCTAGGCCATAAAACAAGTCTCAACAAATTTAAGAGAACAGAAATTATATCAAGCATTTTTTTATGAACACAATGGTATGTAACTAGAAATCAACTACAGGAAGAAAAATGGGAAAACCACAAACATGTGGAGACTACACAACATGCTATTAAAACCTATGGGTAGGTAAAGAAATCAAAGAGGAAATCAGAAAATACCTTGAAACAAATGAAAATAAAAACACAACTTTCCAAAATCTACAAGATGCAGCAAAAACAGTCCTAAGAGGGAAGTTTATGGCGACACAGAACTACCTCAAGAAAAAAGAAAAATTTCAAATGAACAACCTAACATACCATCTAAAGGAATTAGAAAAAGAACAAAGCCCAAAGTCAGCAAAAGGAAGGAAATAATAAAGATCAGAGAGGAAATAAATGAAAAGGAGACTAAAAAAAAAACAAAAAAAAAACACCAATAGAAAAGATCAATGAAATTAAGAGCTGTTTTTTTGAAAAGATAAATAAAATCAATAAGCCTTTAGCCAGGCACTTTAAGAAAAAAAGACAGAGGACACAAATGAACAAAATAATAACTGAAAGAGGAGAAATTACAACTGATATCACAGAGGTACAAAAAAACATCAGAAGAGAATACTATAAACAGCTATATGCCAACAAATTGGAAAACCTAGAAGAAATGGATAAATTTCTAGAAACATACAATCTTCCAAGACTGAATGAGGAAGAAAGAGATAATCTGAACAGACTGATCACTAGTAGTGGAATTGAATTAGTAATCAAAAAACTCCCAGCAAACAAAAGTCCAGGACCTGACAGCTTCACAGGGAAATTCTATCAATAACAAACATATAAAGAAGAGCTGATACCTATCCTTCTCAAACTACTCCAAAAAACTGAAGAGGAGGGAACACTCCCAAATTCATTCTATGAGCCTACGATTATCCTGATACCAAAATCAGACAAAGACACCACACAAAAAGAGAAAATTACAGGCCAACATCTCTGATTAATATAGTTGCAAAAATCCTCAACAAAATATTAGAAAACTGAATTCAACAATTATAAAAAGGATTATATACCGTGATCAAGCGGGATTTATTCCAGGGATGCAAGGATGGTTTAATACCTACAAATTAATCAATGTGATACACCACATTAACAAAAGAAAGGATAAAAATCACATGATCATCTCAACAGATGTAGAAAAAGCATTTGACAAAATTCAACAAACATTCATGATACAAACTTTCATCAAAGTTGGCATAGATGAAACATATCTCAACATAAATAAAGGCCATTTATGACAAACCGACAGCTAACATCATACGCAATGTTGGAAAGCTGAAAGCTTTTCCTCTAAAATCAGAAACAAGACAAGGATGCCTACTCTTCCCATTTATATTTTACACAGTATTGGAAATCCTAGACACAGGAATCAGACAAGAAAAAGAAATAAAAGGCATCAAACTGGAAGGGAAAAGGTAAATCTGTCACTATTTGCAGATGACATTATACTTATATATAAAACCCTAAAGTCTCCACCAAAAAATTATTAGAATAAATTAATTCAGTAAAGTTGCAGGATACAAGATTAATATACAGAAATCTGTTGCTTTTCTATACTCTTACAATGAACAATCACAAAGAGAAAGCAAAACAATCCTGTTTAAAATCACACCAAAAGAATAAAATACCTAGGAATGATCTTAACCAAGAAGGTGAAAGACCTATACTCTCCAAAACTATAAAACACTGGTGAAGGAAATTAAAGATGATATAAGGAAATGGAAAGATATCCCATGTTCACAGAAATTTTGGTAAAATGTCCATACTACACAAAGCAATCTACAGATTTAATGCAATCCCTATCAGAAACGCATGACATTTTTCACAAAACTAGAATAATCATAAAATTTATATTGAACCACAAAAGATCCTGAATAGCCAAACCAATCTTGAGAAAAATGAACAAAGTTGGAGTTCACATATGCTCCCTGACTTCAGACTATACTACAAAGCTACAGTAATCAAAATAGTACGGTACTGGAATAAAAAGAGACACATAGATCAATGGAACAAAACAGAGAGTCCAGAAAGAAACCCACACATATATGGTCAATTATTTTACAACAAAGGAACCAAGAATATACAATGGGAAAAAGGTAGTCTCTTCAATAAACTGTGTTGGGGAAATTGGACAGGCACTTGACAAAGAAAGAAAATGGACCACTAATTTATACCATTTACAAAAATTAACTTGAAATGGATTAAAGGCTTGAATGTAAGACCTGAAACCACAAAACTCCTAGAAGAAAACACAGAACACTCTTTGACATACATTGTAGCAATCTTTCTTTGGTTCTTTCTCCTAAGGCAAAGGAAACAAAAGCAAAAATAAAACAAATGGGACCTAATTAAGCTTAAAACCTTTTGCACAGCAAAGAAAACCATTGACAAAATGAAAAGACAACCTACTGAGTGGGAGAAAATGTTTGCAAATGGAATGACTGATAAGGGGTTAATATCCAAACTACATAAACAGCTAATACAACTCAATATCAAAAAACCCAAACACCCCAATTAAAAAAATGGTCAGAAAACCTGAATAGACATTTCTTCAAAGAAGATGTACAGAGGGCCAACATGCACATGAAAAGATGCTCAACACTGCTTATCATCAGGGAAATGCAAATCAAAACCACAATGAGATATCACCTCACACCTGTCAGAATGGCTATCATCAAAAAGACCACAAATAACAAACATTGGCAAGGATGTGGAGAAAAGGGAACCCTAGTGCAATGTTGGTGGGAATGTAAATTGTTGCAGCCATATGGAAAACAGTATGGAGGTCCCTCAAAAATCTAAAAATAGAACTACCATATGATCCAGCAATTTCTCCCAAGTATATATCTGAAGAAAATGAAAATACTAATTCAAAAACCCCAATGTTCAATAATAGTGGGGGACTTTAACACCTCACTTACACCAATGGACAGATCATCCAAACAGAAAATTAATAAGGAAACACAAGCGTTAAATGACACAATAGACCAGATAGATTTAATTGATATTTATAGGACATTCGATCCAAAAACAGCAGATTACACTTTCTTCTCAAGTGCGCATGGAACATTCTTCAGGATAGATCACATCTTGGTTCACAAATCAAGCCTCAGTAAATTTAAGAAAATTGCAAAGATCAATAAAACTAAAAAGCTGGTTCTTTGAAAAGATAAACAAAATTGATAAACCATTAGCCAGACTCATCAAGAAAAGGAGGGAGAGGACTCAAATCAATAAGATTAGAAATGAAAAAGGAGAAGTTAGTTACAACAGACACCGCAGAAATACAAAGTATCCTAAGAGACTGCTACAAGCAACTCTATGCCAATAACATGGACAACCTGGAAAAAATGGACAAATTCTTCAAAAGGTATAACCTTCCAAGTCTGAACCAGGAAGAAATAGAAAAAATGAACAGCCCAATCACAAGTAATGAAATTGAAACTGTGATTAAAAATCTTCCAACAAACTAAAGTCCAGGACCAGATGGCTTCACAGGTGAATTCTATCAAACATGTAGAGAAGAGCTAACACACATCCTTCTCAAACTCTTCCAAAAATTGCAGAGGAAGGAACACTCCCAAACTCATTCTATGAGGCCACTATCACCCTGATAACAAAACCAGACAAAGATACTACCAAAAAAAGAAAATTTCAGACCAATATCACTGATGAATATAGATGCAAAAATCCTCAACAAAATACTAGCAAACAGAATCCAACAACACATTAAAAGAATCATACACCATGATCAAATGGGATTTATCCCAGGGATGAAAGGATTCTTCAATATATGCAAATCAATCAATGTGATACACCATATTAAAAATCTGAAGAATAAAAACCATATGATCATCTCAATAGATGCAGAAAAAGCTTCTGACATAATTCAACGCCCATTTAAGATAAAAACTCTCCAGAAAGTGGGCAGAGAGGGAAATTTCCTCAACATAATAAAAGCCATATATGACAAACCCACAGCAAACATCATTCTCAGTGGTGAAAAACTGAAAGCATTTCCTCTAAGATCAGGAACAAGGATGTCCACTCTCACCACTATTATTCAACATTGTTTTGGAAGTCCTAGCCACAGCAATCAGAGAAGAAAAAGAAATAAAAGGAATACAAATTGGAAAAGAAGTAAAACTGTCACTGTTTGCAGATGACATGATACTATATAGAGAAAATCCTAAAGATGCCACCAGAAAACTACTACAGCTAATCAATGAATTTGGTAAAGTTGCAGGATACAAAATTAATGCACAGAAATCTCTTGCATTCCTATACACTAATGATGAAAAATCTGAAAGAGAAATTAAGGAAACACTCCCATTTACCACTGCAACAAAAAGAATAAAATATCTAGGAATAAATCTACCTAGGGAGACAAAAGACCTGTATGCAGAAGACTATTAAGACACTGATGAAAGAAATTAAAGATGATACAAACAGATGGAGAGATATACCATGTTCTTGGATTGGAAGAATCAATATTGTGAAAATGACTATGCAACACAAAGCAATCTACAGATTCAATGCTATCGCTATCAAATTACCAATGGCATTTTTTATAGAACTAGAACAAAAAATCTTAAAATTTGTATGGAGACACAAAAGACCCTGAATAGCCAAAGCAGTCTTGGGGGAAAAAAATGGAGCTGGAGGAATAGACTCCCTGACTTCAGACTATACTACAAAGCTATAGTAATTAAGACAATATGGTACTGGCACAAAAACAGAAATATAGATCAATGGAACAAGATAGAAAGCCCAGAGATAAACCCATGCACCTATGGTCAACTAATCTATCACAAAGGAGGCATGGATATACAATGGAGAAAAGACAGTCTCTTCAATAAGTGTTGCTGGTAAAACTGGACAGCTACATGTAAAAGAATGAACTTAGAACACTCCCTAACACAAAAATAAACTCAAAATGGATTCGAGACCTAAATGTAAGACCGGACACTATAAAACTCTTAGAGGAAAACCTAGGCAGAACACTCTGACATAAATCACAGCAAGCTGTTTTTTGATCCACCTCCTAGAGTAATGGAAATAAAAACAAAAATTAACAAATGGGACCTAATGAAACTTAAAAGCTTTTGCACAGCAAAGGAAACCATAAACAAGAAGAAAAGACAACCCTCAAAATGGGAGAACAAATCAACGGACAAAAGATTAATCTCCAAAATATATAAATAGCTCATGCAGTTCAATATTAAAAAAACAAACAAACAACCCAATCCAAAAATGGGCAGAAGACCTAAATAGACATTTCTCCAAAGAAGACATACAGATGGCCAAGAAGCACATGAAAAGCTGCTCAACATCACTAATTATTAGAGAAATGCAAATCAAAACTACAATGACAGGGCTTCCCTGGTGGCGCAGTGGTTGAGAGTCTGCCTGCCGATGCAGGGGACACAGGTTCTTGCCCCAGTCCGGGAAGATCCCACATACCATGGAGCGGCTGGGATCGTGAGCCATGGCTGCTGAGCCTGCACGTCTGGAGCCTGTGCTCCACAATGGGAGAGGCCACAACAGTGAGAGGCCCGCGTACCGCAAAAAAAAAAAACAAAAAAAAAACCCCTACAATGACATACCACCTCACACCAGTTAGAATGGGCATCATCAGAAAATCTATGAACAACAAATGCTGGAGAGGGTGTGGAGAAAAGGGAACCCTCTTGCACTGTTGGTGGGAATGCAAATTGATACAGCCACTATGGAGAACAGTATGGAGGTTCCTTAAAAAACTAAAAATAGAATTACCATATGATCCAGCAATCCCACTATTGGGCATATACCCAGAGAAAACCATAATTCAAAAAGACACATGCACCCCAATTTCATTGCAGCACTATTTACCATAGCCAGGTCATGGAAGCAACCTAAATGCCCATTGAGAGACAAATGGATAAAGATGTGGCACATTTAAACAATGGAATATTACTCAGCCATAAAAATGAACGAAATTGGGTCATTTGTAGAGACGTGGATGGACTTGGAGACTGTCATACAGAGTGAAGTTAAGTCAGAAAGAGAAAAGCAAATACCGTATATTAACACATATATGTGGAACCTAGAAAAATGGTACAGATGAACCAGTTTGCAGGGTAGAAATAGAGACACAGATGTAGAGAACAAACGTATGGATACCAAGGGGGGAAAGCAGCTGGGGGGGGTGGTAAAAAAAAAAAGAAAAAAAAAGAATTCTTTTTTACACTTCAAAAAGTTAAACATGGTCCCGAATAGGAATATCTACAGAAACAGAGAGTAAATTAGTGGTTGCCAGAGGCTAGGGAAGGGGAGAATGGGGAATGACTGCTAGTGGGTACAGGGCTTCTTTTTGTCACGATGAAAATGTTCTGGAATTAGACAGTGGTAATGATTCCACAACTTTGTGAATGTACTATAAACCACTAAATTTTACACTTTAAACGTGAATTACATCTCAATAAACCCATTATTTTAGGGGGAAAAAACCCCCAACCTTCATAGCAGCATTATTTACAATAGCCAAGATATGGAATCAACCTAAGGGTCTATCAACAGATGACTGGATAAAGAAGATGTGAGAATATATATATATATTCTCTCTCTATATATATATATATACATATACATACGTGTACGTATATATACACAGACACACACACATATATATATATAGAGAGAGAATATTAGTCAGCCATAAAAAGGAATGAAATCTTGCCATTTGCAACAACATGGATAGATCTGAAAGGTACTATACTTAGTGAAATAAGTCAGACAAAGAAAGACAAATATTATATGTTAGCACTTATATGTGGAATCTAAAGAATAAAACAAAGCAATGAAAATAACAAAACAGAGACAGACTCACAGAAATAGAGAATAAACTAGGGGTTATCAGTGGGGGAAAGGAAGGTGGGAGGGGCAAAACAGGGGTAGGGGATTAAGAGGTACAAACTACTATGTATAAAATAAACAAGCTACAAGGACTGATTATTCAGTACAGGGAATATAGCCAATATTTTATAATAACTTTAAATGGAATATGATCTATAAAAGTATTGAGTCACTCTGTTGTACACCTGAAACTAATGTAAAACTGTAAATCAACTATACTTCGATAAAGAAAGAGAGAACATAGGCTTTCTACATTGGCAGCAAATGACCATGCATAAAATAATTATAATAAAGTTTTATACTGTCACAGAATGAGCCTTGGCTTCACAATTTTAGGTTTCCGTATTATATTATAGGTGTGTAAATAGAAGTCACCTGGATTTGAATGAGGGACCAAACTTAGGGAGGCTTAAAAACTTGTCCAAAGTTATAGAATTAGTAAATGACAGAGCTAAGTCCTCTCAAAATCCAGCAAAATTTAGCTTGACAACTGGCATTAAGAAATTAGAAAACAAAAATCAAAAAACAAAATCTCATACCTGTAGTCTTCCCTTTTCATAGACCAGTTTATTTTTACTCTCAGTAATTTTTCCCAAGACATTTTCCACCTGCTGTTGGGCAAGCTGATAAAGCAAACACAGGTATCAGTACCTCTAGGCATAGAATGAATAATCATTTTCTTTCTTAAACAAGTATTTATACCCTTACTATTTCTAAAGTTATGAATCCAGGATTCATATTTATTTGCTACTGCTATCTCTTAGTCTGTCTTTAGACAGCTGATCATAGTGTAATATGAAACATGTAGAGAGACTGCTAATGAAAATATGAGTGTCTTAGGACTCACTGTTGTTCTTTGTTTCCTAATTCTGTTTTTGTTATGTCAAGTATTCCTTTGTAGTTGCAACCTAACCCAGATGTGGGGTGGTTTTATCAGTGGTTGCAGATATGCAGTTTGAGGATTATATGCAGTCGGCCCTCTGTATCCACAGGTTCCACATCCACTGGTTAAACCAACTGTGGATCAAAAATATTCAGGAAAAATTAATTTCCAGTAAGTTCCAAAAAGCAAAACTTGAATTTGCCACACACGGGCAACTGACAACTATTTAAATAGCATTACATTGTGTTAGGTATTATAAGTAATCTAGAGATGATTTAAAGTATATGGAAGGATGTGCATAGATTATATGCAAATATCCCACCATTTTATATAAGGGACTTGAGCATCCACAGATTTTGGTATCTGGGGGGTCCTGGAACCAATCCCCCACAGATACTGAGGGATGATTGTAGTTATTTAAGACAATGGGAGCTACAAATGATCACAACCATTTGGTCAATAACAGACACCTCAGTTACCATAATAAAAGGCAGTAAAAAAAGAAAAAAAAAACTGAAAAAAAAACCAAAAGAAATGTTTGTCGGAAACTCCAACATTGTTTGATCAAGTACTCAACATAATGTTATCTAGGACAAACATTACTGAAGTCTCTATATTTCATGAAATTACATATTTAATCATTCAAACAGCCTTTAATAATGAGAGGTTTTTGTTTTTTTTTTTTTTTGGCGGTACGCAGGCCTCTCACTGTTGTGGCCTCTCCCGTTGTGGAGCACAGGCTCCGGATGCTCAGGCTCAGCAGCCATGGCTCACGGGCCCAGCCGCTCCGCGGCATGTGGGATCTTCCTGGACCGGGGCACAAACCCGTATCCCCTGCATCAGCAAGCGGACTCTCAACCACTGCGCCACCAGGGAAGCCCTGGGATTATGTTTTGATCAAGCCTTCAGCAGAAAATATATGACAAGGATGGCCAATAATGCTACAAAAACAAAGCTACACCATAACCATAAAAGCTGAATTATTTAAAACTTAAAATTCAGTTCCAAGTCCTATAAATCAAGGTGCCCAATGTGCTGCAAAATGTAGGTATAGCTTATAAAAAGTCAAGAGCCAGATTTAACCAAAAATATGCTAGCTATTACAAATAAAAACACTCAAAAATAACTTTGCTTGCCTTCTTGGAATGTGGAAGGCTTTTTATTTTTTTAAATAACTTGGATAGTCTGGGTCTCTTATAAAATGTGTCCAAGAATTTTTAAAATAATGGCACTTTTTTCCTCAATAACATTCCCTCTTTTAGGCAAAGGCATAAAGAATTCTATTACTCTTTCAAATACACTTTTAAAATAATTTCCTTTTTGCCACCCAAGGGAACACTAATGCACTGATAAGTGAAAACTAAGAAAAATCAAAATGTGATACTGTTTGACACAAAGTCACTTATTTAAATTTATGACAAACAAAAATAAATTGTTCCAGTTGCTAAAGGAAAGTAGATGTTAAGGCAGTAACTTAAATTACTGTTTTCAGATTATTTAAATAGGCCCTGTACTTAAGAAAATTGGTGGAACACCAAAAATTAGAGAGAGACCACTTAAATGAGTGAATATCTCAGATTCTGAGTTGTGGAATGCAGAACTCAATGTAACCTTTGCTTAAATAATCTTGGCAATATACTATAAAAATTATTAATATACAGAGCAAAACAGAAACTGGAGAATCACCTGAGAAACAGCATACAAAGAAAAATGCTAATGGTTAGAATATACATTTTAACTCAAGCACAAAAACATCACTCCTTGGAAAAGCAGGAAGCTAACACAGAAAGAATTATCTTAAGATATGAAAGGTAGGTTGACAAGGATCAACAGTAAGCCACAAAGTGATCTCTAAAATAATTTTAAAAATCTGGGTAAACTCTAAAAGCTAGCAGAAGCTGTTAGAAGGATACATAAAACCAAGAGATGGTAGCATCTTGGTAAAGCTGTTTTATAAGTAGATTGTTAAGTACGAATTTTATTCAAAATGTTTAACAACCAGTATGACATAGCCCCCCCCCCCGGAAATGGAACCAACTGTCACCCTCACAAGTATACACTGACTGAATGTCACCCTAGTTTTAAGAAATACTACATTTAATACATTGTTTAATTTCAAGTCATTATAATCCTAGTTGTGTATGCAACTAATTCTACTTCTGTCTGGTGCTACCATTTGAAAATGTATGTTTAAAATACAAATGAGAAGTGGGGCAAATAGTCAGTTAACTTGAATCCAGGAATAGTAACCTTCTCACATTTGGATCTTTTCTCATTGTGTTTCCCTGCATGACTGCCTGTGGTAACGGACTTAAATTACACCATTATTCATAGCAAACAGACTTGTGGTTGCCAAGGGGGAGGGGAGAATGGGGGTGGGAGGGAGTGGGAGTTTGGGGTTAGCAGATGCAAACTATTATATATAGAATATATAAACAACAAGGTCCTACTGTATAGCACAGGGAACTATATTCAATATCCTGTGATAAACCACATGGAAAAGAATATTTAAAAATATAAAAGTATAACCGAGTCACTTTGCTGTACAGCAGAAATTAACACAACATTGTAAATCAACTATATTTCAATAAAAATTTAAAAATTACACAGTCATTAAAGGCTGAAATGGCAAACATAAACCTAAAATTAGGAAGTGTGAGAAAAAGAAGAAATTATATTTATACAAGTATACTGTATATGTTGGCCCTGTGAGGGGCACTTTACTCGCAGTATGACATTTAATCCTCACAGCCTGGTAAGACAGACATGACCCTCTTTGTGCTCTACCCAATCAACATTTCTTAAACACCTATTATGTATTAGGCGTTACGGTAGGCAAGGGAGTATACAGATGAATAACTACTCTTCTTGCATTAGAAGAGAGTGAAGGCAGATGCATAAGCAGGTCAATTTCTAACTTAGCAGTTAGAAATGTAGTAACTATTTTGATATCGGTTTGCACAGTAGAACCCCACAGTTAGGGCAGATCCCCTTGGTGCTGAAGGCCATAGAGGTTAAGAACTTGCCCAGGTCACACAGTAAATGGAGCTGAGTATTGTAACCAGGTCTGAATTTAAATCTGTGGTGTGGCATACACAACACACATTCATATGTATATCTCTAAAAATCAGTAAGAGGTTATACTAGAGGGTAGTTTTTATTGAGAATTTCAAGTGTTAATTCTCAACGAACAATAGGTTTAATGACATTGCTCGGATTGAAAAAAAAAAAGTTCTTAACCTCTTTCCTCAAGACTCATACAGCCAAGTGAAGCACTTCCAGGCAGGTTTGGTCAGAGAAGATTCTATGCATAGACATATAAGCTGGAATTGAGGTATGGGATATCACTGGGAGACCTTAATCAAGAGATGCTGTGGACAGGCAAGAATCAACACTGAGCAAATCACTCGCAAGACCCGTCAAAGTCACTAATAGGATAAGGCCACAGGCCTGCTCACTGGCAGTAGAGGCATGAAAGAATCATGCAGACTGAGATATGGTCTTCCAGAGAGACCCAAACCAGGTGGGTGGATAAGCCCAGCTGAGGCCTGGCCAACAGGAAAGGACATGGATGAATCTTTAATCTTGGGGGAGGGAGGCGTGGTTTGAGACAATACCAGGAATTAGAGCTAATGCACCTTGTTGCTCTGATAGGAACTTACAGGCTTTCTTCTGAGACAGTTGAGATACTAAGAATTCAATAAATGTTAGAATGCTCTACATGCTTTACATGTATTAACTTACTTAACCTCAACAACCTCCTAATAATAGTATGATTATCCCCATTTTCAGAGATTAAGAAACTCAGGCTCCGAGAGGTTAAAGATCACACCCAAGGTCACAGCCAAAATTGAAACATAGATAGTCTGGATCTAAAGCCATGAAAATGTAAGAGTATTTATACATATATTTTTAATTTTTATTTATTTATTTATTTTTGGCTGTATGGGGTCTTCGTTGCTGCGCACGGGCCTTCTCTAGTTGCAGTGAGCGGGGGCTACTCTTCATTGGGGTGTATGAGCTTCTCACTGCAGTGGCTTCTCTTTGTTGCAGAGCCTAGTCTCTAGGCATGCGAGCTTCAGTAGTTGTGGCATGAGGGCTCAGCAGTTGTGGCTCGTGGGCCCTAGAGCGCAGGCTCAGTAGTTGTGGCACATGGGCTTAGTTGCTCCGTGGCATGTGGGATCTTACTGGACCAGGGCTTGAACCCGTGTCTCCTGCATTGGCAGGCAGATTCTTAACCACTGCACCACCAGGGAAGTCCCAGGATTTAGATTTAGTCTCTGTAATTTTTTACAGTTGAAGTAATGAGCAGCTTATGACAGAGTTTGAAAGAATTTAGTTCAGATTAAGGCAGACTTCACAACAGGGCCTTCTTTGGAATTTTGAAAGATGATTTGCATGTTATAGAAGCAATGGCTAATTCTTTCTCAAGTATTCAGAAGCACATGGAAAACTTATTAGCTGTTTAACATAACAATCATCTCTTTAAATCTCCTTCATCCGGAGATGTTTTAAGAATTCTACCATTTATTTGTAATGGACTGACCTTGTCAAGTAGCTTTTAGGAATCGAACTTACTATTGATTTCCTAATGGATGGAACTGTCAGAAAGAGAAAAAAAATACAAGTTTGTTCCTCACAATTTATGGAAAAGAAAATATTTTAAAACGTTAGAAATATTGGTGCTTTTCAGCATTATAGATCATCTGTGTAGGCAGACATTTAAAGGCTGTCTTAAACTCTTGTTTTCCTAAATCCTGTATTGTCTGAATACCATAGGGCTCTCTGACATATTTAGCCTGCATTATTCAGACTTGTGATAATTATCAAAAAAAAAAAAAATGAAGGAAACCCATCTCCTGATTTCTGATTGTTTTTCAAACTCATAGTCATTAGTTGCTACTTTAGACTGACTTTTTATACCCCCAATGGTAATCAGAAGTTGCTTGCTCAAGTTCTAGGGAAGCAATTTGATCTGCCAGTTGCTTATTCTTTTCCTCTAGAGTCTGCAGGTTGCGGGTTAATGCATTTATGCCTACCTTTAGAAGAAAAAAGAGAAAAGAATTCTATGCCAGATCCAAAAATATTATCTTGTTTTTTTTGTTTGTTTGTTTTTTTGCCGTACGCAGGCCTCTCACTGTTGTGGCCTCTCCCGTTGCGGAGCACAGGCTCCGGACGTGCAGGCTCAGCGGCCACGGCTCACGGGCCTAGCCGCTCCACGGCATGTGGGATCTTCCCGGACCGGGGCATGAACCCGTGTCCCCTGCATCAGCAGGTGGACTCTCAACCACTGCACCGCCAGAGAAGCCCTTATCTTGTTTTTAAAATGACATTTTTAACTGTAAAATAAATGGTATCTTATGAATATGTTTCCCTGCTTTTTTTAGTTGTCTTTAGCAGGAGAGTTATTACAAATTGCATAGTGTACATTTACTAGAAGTGAAAGTCCTTCTGGTACTTGGTACCTATTTATATATTAACTCGAGCATATAAATATAGAGGCAAAAATACTCCAAAAAATATTAGCAAAATGAATCCAGCAATATATAAAAGGATAACAAATCAGGACTAAGTGTAGTTTATTCCAGTAATACAAGGCTTGTTCAACATTCAAAATTAATTACTATAATTCACCACATCAATAGACTATAGAAGAAAAACCATATGACCATCTCAATAGACACAGAAAAAGCATTTCACAAAATTGAAATTAATTTATGATAAAACCCCAGTAACCTAGAAATGAAAGGGAACCATCTCTATGTGATCAATTATGTCTGTAAAAACCTACAACTAATATCAGTATTGGTGGAAGACTGAATGTTTTCCCTTAAGACTGGGAAAAAGGCAAGGATATCTGCTCTTGCCATTCCTATTCAGTATCATATGGGAGGCCTTAGCTGGTGCAACAAGGTTAAGAAAAAGTAATAAAAAGCATAGAAATTGGCAAGGGAGAAATAAAACTGTCTCTACTTACAACAGACATGATAGTCTACATAGGAAATCCCAAAGAATCTACAAAAGAAATCCTAGAATAAGTGAGTTTAGTAAGGTTGAAGGATACAAGGTCAAATCAATTGTATTTCTATATATTAGCAACAAACAATTGGAAATTGATATTTCCTAAAAGTTCCATTTATAACAGCACCAAAATCCATGAAATCCTTAGGTACAGATCTAAGAAAAAATATGTCCAATATTTGACATGCTGAAAATTACAGTATGCTGACAAGACAAATCAAAAGCCTAAATAAAATGGAGAGACATACTGTGTCCCTGTATTAGGAAGATACAATATTGCTAAGATGTCAATTCTCTCTAATCCCAATTTAAATTGTGTGGGATATTTTACCAGTGTCCACCCTTTGGTGGGGTCTAGACTGTGAGGCTAGAAAAAAATGCCCTGTAAGAAATGCTAAAGGGAGCTCTTCAGGCTGAAATAAAAGGGGATTAGATAATAACTGGAATCCACATAAAGAAATAAAGGGTACCAGAAAATGTAGCAACATAGGTACATGTAGAAGACATATAAATATGTAGTTTTTGTTTGTAACTCAGTTATCTATAAATCAAAAATATATAGTAAAAGAAAGGTTAAGGGAATTAAAATAGTGCACCAGAAATATCTACTTAACACAAAGGAAGGCAATACTGGAGAAACAGAGGAACAAATATCACATAAAACATATAAAAAAATAGTAAAGTGGCAGATGTAAGTCCTACCTTATGGGTAATTATGTTAAATATTAATGGATTAAACACTCCAACTAAGAAGCAGAGACAGGCAGAATAAATTTTTTAAAAGACCCAACTGTATGCTGTTTATAAGAGACACACTTTAGATCCAAAGACACAAATGGGTTGAAAATAAAAGGATGGGAAAAGATGTATGATGTAAACAGTAATCTGAAAAGAGCTGGAGTGGCTACACTAACATGAGACAAAGTAGATATTAAGACAAAAATCTGTGAGATAAAGAAGGACATTATAGGGTTTCCCTGGTGGCGCAGTGGTTGAGAGGCCGCCTGCCGATGCAGGGGACACGGGTTCGTGCCCCAGTTCGGGAAGATCCCACATGCTGCGGAGCAGCTGGGCCCGTGAGCCATGGCCGCTGAGCCTGCGCATCCGGAGCCTGTGCTCCACAATGGGAGAGGCCACAACAGTGAGAGGCCCACAAACCAAAAAAAAAAAAAAAAAAAAAAAGAAGGATATTATATATTGAAAAAAGGATCAACCCATTAAGAAGATAACATTTATAAATGCATTTGCATCTAACAACACAACCCCAATGAAACAAAAACAATACCGCAAAAACTGACAGAATTGAAGGGAGAAATAACAATTCAACACTAACAGTTGAAGACTTCAATATCCCTCTTTCAATAATAGGTGGAACAGTTAGATGATCAATGAAGAAACAGCTGATGACTTGAACAACACTATAAAGCAACTGGACCTAACAGACATCTTTAGAACACTCCGCCAAACAATAATAGAATACACGTTTTTCTCAAGTGCACATGAAGCATGCTCTAGGATATACCACATGTTAAACCATAAAACAACTCTCAAATCTGAAAGGACTGAAATTATATAAAGTATGTTCTCCAACAACAATGAAATAAAATTAAATGAATAAAAGAAGGAAATTTGGAAAATTCACATATATGGGGAAATCAACAACATATTTCTAAATAATCAATGGGTCAAAGAGGAAATTACAAAGGAAATTAAAGAATATTTTGAGATGAATGAAAATGAAAATATAACATGATAAACAAAATGTATGGTATGCCGCTAAAGTGGTGCTTAGAGGGAAATCTGTAGCTGTATAAACTTATATTTTAAAAAAGAGAAATATCTCATATCAATAACCTAAGCATCCATCTTAAGAACCTAGAAAAAGAAAATTAAACTCAAAGCAAGCAAAAGGAAGAAAATAAGGATTATAGCAGAAATAAAACAGAGGCTAGAAAAACAATAGAGGAAATCAGTAAAACCAGAAGTTGCTTCTTTGACAAGATCAACAAAATTGACAAACCGCTGTGGTATTAACCAAGAAAAAAATATAAAGAATACACAAATTGCTAAAATTAGAAATGAAAGAAGAGACATTGTATTGAACTCCCAGAAATTAAAAAGGGGCTACTATGAACAACTGTATGCCAATAAATTACATAGCCTAGATGAAATGGACAAATTCCTAGAAAGACCCAAATGACTAAAACTCAAAAACAAAGTAGAAATATGAATTGAACTATAACAAATAAAGAGACTGGATCAATAATAATAATAATTAAAAACAAAACACTCCCCACAAAGAAAAACCTAGAACCAGATGGCTTCCCTGTTGAATTCTACAAAACACTGAAAGAATTAACACCAATCCCTCACAAAGTCTTCTTAAAATAGGAGAGGGAACACTATCAAATCATTTTAAGAGGCCAATATTATTGAATACCTTGATACCAAAACCAAAGATGTCACAAGAAAAAAAAAAAAAAAACTATGGGATAACCCTTATTAATATAGATTTTTAAATCCTCAACAAAATAATAGCAAGCCAAATCAAACAACATATGAAAAGGATTATATACCATGATCAAGTGAAATTTATCCCCCAAAGGAAAACTTGGTTCAACATTTGAAATCAATCAATGTAATACACCTTAGTAATAGAATAAAGGACAAAATCCACAAGATTATTCCAACAGATATAGAAAAAGCAACTGAACAAGTTCAACATATTTTCATGATAAAAATTCCCAACAAACTAGGAATAGAAGGGAATTTCTTCATCCTGATCATGGGCATTTAGGAAAAGCACACAGCTAACATCATACTTAATGGTGCCAAACTGAAAGCTAACCCTCTAAACTCAGGAACAAAACAAGGATGTCTGCTCTCATCACTTCTATTCAACCTCTCATGGCTGGAGGTTCTAGCCAAAGCAATTACACAAGAAAAAGAAACAAACAGCAACAAATTGGAAAGGAAAAAATAAAACTATCTCCATTTGCAGATGGCACAATCTTATATAGAGAAAATATATACTCTATTGTTAAGATCACAATACTCTCCAAATTGATCTACAGGATCATACAAACCCTATCAAAATCCCAGCTCCTCTTTTTTTGCATAAATGGAAAATCTGATCCTGAAATTCATATAGACATGCAAGGATCCAGAATAGCCAGAACAATCTCAAAAAAAATAAAGTTGGAGGGCTCACACATCTCAATTTTAAAACTTATTACAAAGCTACAGTAATCAACACCATGTGGTACTGGCATACGTACAGTCATATATATCAATGCAATGGAATTGAGAGTCCAGAAATAAGCCCATACATCTATGGTTAACTAGATTTTGACAAGGGAGCCAAGATCATTCAATAGAAAGAACAGTCTTCCAACAAATCGTCCTGGGATAACTGGATATCCACAGGCAAAATAATGAAGTTAAACCTCTACCTCATATCACATATAAAATTTAACACAAAATGGATCAAAGACCAAAATGTAATCTGTAAAACTATAAAATTTTTAGAATAAAAAATGGGTGCAGGATGACAGTTGCAAGATGGGGGAGTAGAAGGACATGAGCTCACTCCTTCATACAAAAACACCAAAATCACAACTAACTGCTGAACAACCATAGAAAATAAAACACTAGAACCTACCTAAAGAGATACCCTACATCCAAAGACAAAGAGGAAGCCACAACGAGATGGTAGGAGGGGCACAACTGCAATAAAATCAAATCCCATACCCACTGGGTGGGCGACCCACAAACTAGAAAGTAATTATACCTGAAAAGGTCTCCCACAGGACTGAAAGTTCAGAGCCCCATGTCAGCCTTCCCAGCGTGGGGGCCTGGTAAGAGGAGGAAGAGCCCCCAGAGAATCTGCTTTTGAAGGCCAGCAGGGTTTGATCGCAGGAATTCCACAGGACTGGGGAAACAGAAACTCCACTCTTGGAGGGCACAGACAAGGTCTCATGTGCACCAGGACCCAGGGAAAAAAAGCAGTGACTTCATAAGAGACTAGGCCAGACCTACCTGCTAGTATTGGAGGGTCTCCTGGAGAGGCAGGGGAGGTGATATGGCTCACTGCAGGTACAAAGACACTGGCAGCAGTAGTTGTGGGGAGTAATCATTAGCATGAGCACTCCTGGAGGCTGCCATTTCCTCCCAATGACCTAGCCCCACCCAACAGCCTGTAGGCTCCAGTGCTGGGACGCCTCAGGCCAAACAACCAACAGGGTGGGAATACAGTCATACCCATCAGCAGACAGGCTGCTTAAAGTCTTCCTGAGCATGGCCCTGCCCAGAGGGACAAGAACCAGCTCTACCCACCAGTGGGCAGGAACCAGGAAGCCTGCACAAGCCTCTTAGACAGCCTCATCCACCAGAGGGCAGACAGCAGAAGCAAGAAGAACTACAATCCTGCAGCTTGCGGAATGGAAACCACAATCACAGAAAGTCAGACAAAAGGAGACGGCAAAGGAATATATCCCAGATGAAAGAAAAAGATAAAACACCAGAAGAACAACTAAGTGAAGTGGAGATAGGCCATCTACCAGAAAAAGAATTCAGAGTAATGATATTGAAGATGTTCCAAGATCTCAGGAAAAGAATGGAGGCACAGACTGAGAAGATACAAGAAATGTTTAAAAAAGACATAGAAGAACTAAAGACCAAACAAACAGAGATGTACAATACAATAACTGAAATGAAAAATACACTAGAAGGAATCAATAGCAGAATAACTGAGGCAGAAGAATGGATAAATGAGCTGGAAGACAGAATGGTGGAAATCACTGCTATGGAGCAGAATAAAGAAAAAAGAATGAAAAGAAATGAAGACAGTCTAAGAGACTTCGGGACAACATTAAATGCACCAACATTCACATTATAGGCCTCCCAGAAGAAGAATAGAGAGAGAAAGGACCTTTGAAAATATTTGAAGAGATAATAGCTGAAAACTTCCTTAACATGGAAAAGGAAACAGTAACCCAAGTCCAGGAAGCAGAGAGACTCCCAGGTAGGATGAACCCAAGGAGGAATATGCCAGGACACACAGTAATCAAACTGACAAAAATTAAAGACAAAGAAAAGATATTAAAAGCAACAAGGGAAAAGCAACAAATAACATACAAAGGAATTCCCATAAGGTTATCAAGTGATTTCTCAGCAGAAACTCTGCAGGCCAGAAGGGAGTGGCAAGATATAGTTAAAGTGATTAAAGGCAAGAACCTAAAACCAGGAATACTCTACCCACCAAGGCTCTCATTCAGATTTGAAGGAGAAATCAAAAGCTTTATAGATGAGCAAAAGCCAAGAGAATTCAGCACCACCAGACCAGCTTTGCAACAAATGCTAAAGGAACTTCTCTAGGTGGAAAAGAAAAGGCCACAACTAGAAACAAGAAAATTATGAATGGAAAGCTCAGAAGTAAAGGTAAACATGCAGTTAATGTAGGAAATCATCTGCACACAAATATGATATCAAAACCAGTAACTGTGAGATAGGAGAGCACAAATGCAGGATATTGGAATTGCATTTGAAATTAAAAGACTAGCAACTTAAAGCAATCTTCTTTATATATAGACTGCTATATCAAAAGCTCATGGGAACCATAAACCGAAAATCTGCAATAGATACACACAAAAAAGAAAAAGGAATCAAAACACAACATTAAAGGTAGTCATCAAATCACAAGATAGGAGAACAAAAGAGGAAGGAAAGAAGAAAGACCTATAAAAACAAATCCAGGGAATTCCCTGGTGGTCCAGTGGTTAGGACTTGGCACTTTCACTGCCATGTCCCAAGTTCAATCCCTGGTCAGGGTACTAAGATTTCAGAAAACAAGGGGTGCAGCCAAAAAAACCCACAAAAAAACCCAAATCCAAAACAATTATGAAAATGGCAAGAGGAACACACATATTGATAATTACCTTAAATGTAAATGGATTAAATGCTCCAACCAAAAGACCCAGACTGGCTGAATGGATACAAAAACAAGATCCGTATATATGTTGTCTATAAGAGACTCACCATAGATCTAGGGACACATACAGACTGAAATTGAGAGGATGGAAAAAGATATTCCATGCAAATAGAAATCAAAAGAAAGCTGAAGTAGCCATACTCATATCAGACAAAATAGACTTTAAAATAAAGACTGTTACAAGAGATAAAGAAGGACACTACATAATGATCAAGAGATCGATCTAAGAAGAAGCTATAACAATCGAAAACATATATGTACCCAACATAGGAGCACTCCAATATATAAGGCAAATACTAACAGCCATAAAAGGAGAAATTGACAGTAATACAATAATAGTGGGGGACTTTAACACCCCACTTTCATCCAAAACAGATCATCCAGAAAGAAAATCAATAAGGAAACAAAGGCCTTAAATGACACATTAGACCAAATGGACCTAACTGATATTTATAGAGCATTTCATTCAAAAGCAGCAGAGTAAACATTCTTCTGAAGTGCACATGGAACATTCTCCAGGACTGATCACAAAGCAAGTCTTGGTAACTTTAAGGAAATTGAAATCATATCAAGCATCTTTTCCAACCACAATGCTATGAGATTAGAAATAAACTACAAGAAAAAGCTGTAAAAAACACAAACATGTGGAGGCTAAACAATATGTTACTAAACAACCGATGGACCACTGAAGAAATCAAAGAGGAAATAAAACAATACTAACAGACAAATGAAAACCAAACCACAATGATCCAAAATCTATGGGATGCAGCAAAAGCAGTTCTAACAGGGAAGTTTCTAGCAATAAAATCTTACCTTAGGAAACAAGAAAAATCACATATAAACAACCTAACCTTACACCTAAAGCAACTAGAGAAAGAAGAAGAAACAAAACCCAAAGTTAGTAGAAGGGAAAAAATTATAACGATCAGTGTGGAAAGAAATGAAATCGAGACAAAGAAAACAACAGAAAAGATCAATGAAACTAAAAGCTGGTTCTTTGAGAAGATAAACAAAATTGATAAACCTTTAGCCAGACTCATCGAGAAAAAGAGGGAGAGGGCTCAAATCAGTAAAATTAGATATGGCAAAGGAGAAGTTACAACAATCACCATAGAAATACAAAGGATCATAAGAGACTGCTAAAAGCAACTATATGCCAATAAAACAGACAACCTAGAAGAACAAGTTCTTAGAAAAATATAATCTCCTAAGACTGAACCAGAAAGAAATAGAAAATATGAACATACCAACCACAAGCCCTGAAATTAAAACTGTGCTTTAAAAACTCCCAACAAACAAAAGTCCAGGACCAGATGGCTTCACAGGCGACTTCTTTCAAACATTTAGAGAAGTGTTAACACTTATCCTTCTGAAACTATTCCAAAACACTGCAGAGGAGGGAAGACTCGCAAACTCATTCTATGAGGCCACCATCACCCTGATACCAAAACCAGACAAAGATACCACAAAAAAGGAAAATTATAGGCCATTATCACTGATGAACACAGATGCAAAAATCCTCAACAAAATACTAGCAAACCAAATCCAACAATACATTAAAAGGATCATACACCACGATCAAGTGGAATTTAGCCCAGGGATGCAAGGATTTTTCAGTCTCTAGAAATTAATCAGTGTGATACACCACATCAACAAATTGAAGAATAAAAACCATATGATCCTCTCAATAGATGCAGAAAAAGCTTCTGACAAAATTCAACACCCATTTATGATAAAAACTCTACAGAAAGTGGACATAGAGAGAACCTACCTCAACATAATAAAGACTGTATATGACAAACCTAAAGCTAACGTCATACTCAACTGTGAATAGCTGAAAACACCTCCCCTAAGATCAGGAACAAGACAAGGATGTCCACTCTCCCCACTTTCATTCAACACAGTTTTGGAAGTCCTAGTCACGGTAATCAGAGAAGAAAAAGAAATAAAGGAATCAAAACTGGAAAAGAAGAAGTAAAACTGTCACTGTTTGCAGGTGTTTGCAGATACTATACATAGAAAATCCTAAAGATGCTACCAGAAAACTACTAGAGGTCATCAATGAATTCAGTCAAGTTTCAGGATACAAAATTAATACACAGAAATCTGTTGCATTTCTATACACTAACAATGAGAGATCAGAAGGAGAAATTAGGGAAACAATCCCAGTTACCATCATATTAAAAAGAATAAAACACCTAGGAATAAACTTACCTAAGGAGGCAAAAGACCATTATTCTGAAAACTGTAAGATGCTGATGAAAGAAATCAAAGATGACACGGATGGAAAGATATACCATGTTCTTGGATTGGAAGAAGCAATATTCTCAAAGTGACCATACTACCCAAGACAATCTACAGATTCGATGAAATCCCTACCAAATTACCAATGGCATTTTTCACAGAACTAGAACAGAAAATCTTAAAATCTGTATTGAGATACAAAAGACCCTGAATAGCCAAAGCACTCTTGAGAAAGAAAAACGAAGCTGGAGGAATCAGGCTCTCTGAGTTCAGACCATACTACAAAGCTACAGTAAACAAAACAGTATCATACTGGCACAAAAACAGAAATATAATTCAATGGAACAGGATAGAAAGCTCAGAAATAAACCACCCACCTATCATCAATTAATCTACAACAAAGGAGGTAAAACTATACAATGGAGGAAAGATAGCCTCTTCAATAAGTGATGCTGGGAAAACTGTATAGCTACATGTAAAAGAATGAAATCAGAACACTCCCTAACACCATACAGAAAAATAAACTCAAAATGGATTAAAGACCTAAATATAATACTGGACACTATAAAACTCTTAGAGGAAAACATAGGAAAAACACTCTTTGACATAAACCACAGCAAGATCTTTTTTGACCCACCTACTAGAGTAATGAAAATAAAAACAAAAATAAACAAATGGGACCAAATTAAACTCAAAAGCTTTTGAACAGCAAAAGAAACCATAAACAAAATGAAGACAACCCACAGAATGGGAGAAAATATTTGTAAACAATGCAACCGACAAGGGATTAGTCTTCAAAACATACAAACAGCTCATGCGGCTCAATACCAAAAAAACGACCCAATCAAAAAATGGGCAGAAGACCTAAATAGACATTCCTCCAAAGAAGACATACAGATGGCCAAGAGGTACACGAGAAGATGCTCAACACTGATAATTATTAGAGAAATGCAACTCAAAACTGCAATGAGATATCTCCTCACACCAGTCAGAATGGGCATCATCAAAACATCTAGAAACAATAAATGCTGGAGAGGGTGTGGAGAAAAGGGAACACTCTTGCACTGCTGGTGGGAATGTGAATTGGTACAGCCACTATGGAGAACAGTATGGAGGTTCCTTAAAAAACTAAACATAGAACTACCATATGACCCAGCAATCCCACTACTGGGCATATACCCTGAGAAAACCATAATTCAAAAAGAGACATGTACCAAAATGTTCATTGCAGCTCTATTTACAATAGCCCAGACATGGAAACAACCTAAGTGTCCATAATCAGATGAATGAATAAAGATGTGGCACATATATACAATGGAATATTACTCAGCCATAAAAAGAAACAAAATTGAGCTATTTGTAATGAGGTGGATAGACCTAGAGTCTGTCATACAGAGTGAAGTAAGTCAGAAAGAGAAAGACAAATACCGTATGCTAACACATATATATGGAATTTAAGAAAAAAATATCATGAAGAACCTAGGGGTAAAACAGGAATAAAGACACAGACCTATTTGAGAATGGACTTGAGGATATGGGGAGGGGGAAGGGTAAGCTGTGACAAAGCGAGAGAGAGGCATGGACATATATACACTACCAAACGTAAGGTAGATAGCTGGCGGGAGGCAGCCGCATAGCACAGGGAGATCAGCTCGGTGCTTTGTGGCTGCCTGGAGGGGTGGGATAGGGAGGGTGGGAGGGAGGGAGACACAGGAGGGAAGGGATGTGGGAACAGATGTATATGTGTGACTGATTCACTTCGTTGTAAAGCAGAAACTAAAAAAAAAAAAAGGAATAAATGCATTCTTCTGATATTTAGGCTTCTTGGGAGTGAGAAATAGATATTAGACTTAATTACTAGCAAAATTACATTAGACTGCTTAAACTAATGTATCATAATTTTCCCTTAAATTGCACATTGCTTTTAATCCAGTAAGAAGGTAGATGAAAGACTTTTGTAAGTTTTAGTATGGAAAGATCTATGGTGCCATTAAAGCGAAAACCTTGGGGGAAAAAAAAAGAGTCATGTACCAAAATGTTCATTGCAGCTCTGTTTACAATAGCCAGGAGATGGAAACAACCTAAGTGTCCATCATCGGATGAATGGATAAAGAAGAAGTGGCATATATATACAATGCAATACTACTCAGCCATAAAAAGAAACGAAATTGAGCTATTTGTAATGAGGTGGATGGACCTAGAGTGTGTCATACAGAGTGAAGTAAGTCAGAAAGAGAAAGACAAATACTGTATGCTAACACATATATATGGAATTAAAAAAAAATGTCATGAAGAACCTAGGGGTAAGACAGGAATAAAGACACAGACCTACTAGAGAATGGACTTGAGGATATGGGGAAGCGGAAGGGTAAGCTGTGACAAAGTGAGAGAGTGGCATGGACATATATACACTACCAAATGTAAGGTAGATAGATAGTGGGAAGCAGCCTCATAGCACAGGGAGATCAGCTCGGTGCTTTGTGACCGCCTGGAGGGGTGGGATGGGGAGGGTGGGAGGGAGGGAGATGCATGAGGGAAGGGATGTGGGAACAGATGTATATGTATGACTGATTCACTTTGTTATAAAGCAGAAACTAAAAAAAAAAAAAAAAAAAAGAATCTGCCTGCTGATGCAGGGGACATGGGTTCAAGCCCTGGTCCAGGAAGATCTCACATGCTGTAGAGCAACTGGGCCCGTGTGCCACAACTACTGAGCCTGCGCTCTAGATCCCACGTGCCACAACTACTGAAGCCCGCAACCCTAGAGCCTGCACTCCACAACAAGGGAGGCCACTGCAATGAGAAGCCCGCGCACTGCAAGGAAGGGTAGCCCCCGTTCGATGCAACTAGAGAGAGTCCACGTGCAGCAACAAAGACCCAACACAGCCAAAAATAAAATAAAATAAATAAATAAATAAATAACGTGTTGGTGAGGATGTGGAGCAACTGGAGCCCTTGTACACTGCTGGTGGGAAGAAAAAGTGGTTCAGCACTGTGGAAAACAGTCTGGTGGTTCTTCAGAAAGTTAAACATAAAATTACCATATGACCCTGCAATTCCACTCATAGGTATATATCTCAAAGATATGAAAACAGGTACATACAAATACACATACAAGTGTTTATAGCAGCACTAATCACAACAGCCAAAAGGCAGAAACAATGCAAACATCCATCAACAGATAAACAGATAAAGAAATTGTGGTCTGTGTGTGTGCATATATACATGTGTGTGTGTGTGCATGTATACACACACACATACATATATTGGGTTGGCCAAGAAATTCGTTTGGGTTTTCTGTAAAATCTTATAAAAAACCCAAACGAACTTTTTAGCCAACTCAACACACACACACACACACACACACACACACACACACACACACACAAAATGAATATTACTCAACCATAAAAAGGAATGAAGTACTGATACATACTGATACAAAAACATGGATGACCCTCAAAAACATTATGCTAAGTGAAAGAAGCCACATACAAAAGATCTCATATTGTATGATTATATTCATATGAAATATCCATAATAGGTAAATCCATAGAGACAGAATGCAGAGTAGTGGTTGTCAGGGGCTGGGGGAAAGAGGGAATAAGGAGTGATTGCTTAATGGGTATGGGGTTTCCTTTCGGGGTATTGAAATGTTTTGGAACTAGACAGAGGTGGTGGTTGCACAATATTGTGAATATTGTACTAAATGCCACTGAATTGTTCACTTTTAAATGGCTGATTTTATAGTATGTGAATTGCACCTCAGTTAAAAAAAAGAACCGCAATGAGATACTTCACATCTACTAGGATGGGTGTAATTTTTTTTTAAGTTTTTTTAAACAAGTTTAGGTGAGGACGTAGATAGTGGAATGCTCATACATTGCTAGTGGGATTGTAAAATGGTGCAACTACCTTACTTGTGAAACAGTTTGGCAGTTTCTCAAAATGATAAACAGAGTTATCACATGACCCAGTAGTTTTGCTCCTGGAGAACTGAAAACATATGCTCACAAAAAGAACTGTACACAAATGTTCATAGCATTATTCTTTTTTTTTTTTTTTTCGGTACGCGGGCCTCTCACTGTTGTGGCCTCTCCCATTGCGGAGCACAGGCTCCAGACGCGCAGGCTCAGCGGCCATGGCCCACGGGCCCAGCCGCTCCGCGGCATGTGGGATCCTCCCGGACCGGGGCACGAACCCGTGTCCCCTGCATCGGCAGGCAGACTCTCAACCACTGCGCCACCAGGGAAGCCCCATAGCATTATTCTTAATAGCCAAAAAATGGAAACGGCTTAAATGTCTATCAACTGATGAATGGATAAATGATGTGTGTTATATTCATGCAATATTATTCAGCCATAAAAGAAACAAAGTACTTATATACACTACAAAATGGACAAACTTTGAAATCATCATGCTAGGAAGCCAGACCCAAAAGGCCACATACTATTTGATTCTATTTACATGACATGTCCAGAACAGACAAATCCACTGAGGTAGAAAGTAGAATAGTAGTTGCCAGAGGTGGGCAGGGGTAAATAGGGAGTGACTCCTAATGGGTACTAGGTTTCTTTTTAAGATGATAAAAAAAGGTTCTAGAATAAGATAGTGGTGGTATTTGTGCAAACTTGTGAATATACTAAGAAATCACTAACTTGTATATTTTAAGAAGGTGAATTTATGGTATATTAATTATATCTCAATAATAAAAGGTACTAAAACAATCAGATGATCCACCTAAGAATAAATGAACCTTGGACTACATCTTGCATGATATACAAAAATTAACTTGAAGTGGATCATACACCTAATATTGAACAAAAAAGTTCTAGAGAACAAAGGAGAAAATCTATGTAATCTTAGATTAGGCAAAAATTTCTTAGCTACAACACAAAAAGTATCATCCATAAAATTTGAAGAATTGATAAACTGGACTTAATCAAAATATAAAACTTCTGCTCTTTAAAAGAGCATGAAAAGGCATAATACAGAAGAAAAGTAGGTAAAGCACATATAAAATTTGTTTATATACAAATAGTAATAACTATTACATGAGGATTAATAGGACACTATTTTTAAAGCTCTGAAATATAAATTATAAGAAAACAAACAACTGAATTAAAAATGGTTAGAAGATTTGAAGAGACACTTTAAGTTGTTGATGGCAAATAAGCAGATGAAACAATGTTACTAGTCACTGGAGAAAAGCAAAGTACACCACAATGACATACCCCTACACACCAATCAGAATGGCTGAAACTGAAAGAACTGACAATGCCAAGTGCTGGTGAGAGTGTAGAGAAACTGGAACTCATATATTCCTGGTAGGAATGCAAGATGGCACACATCTTTTGGAAGACAGTTGAACATATATTTACTGTAGGATCTAGAAGTCCAATTCCTGATATGTATCCAAGAGAAATAAAAATACATGTTCACATATGAATATTTATACAGGTTTTTTCATAACTGCCAAAATCTGGAAGCAATCCAAATGTTCTTCAATTGGCAAATAGGTAAAGAAACTGTGATATAACAGAACATAAACTCCTGATACATCCAGTAACATGCATGAATCTCAAATCTCAAATGCTTTACGCTAAATAAAAGAAGCCAGACTTATAATGCTACATATTGTATGATACAATTTATACGATATTCTGGAAAAGATATAACTACAGGGATAGAAGAACAGATCAGTGGTTGCCAGGGGATGGGGATGGAGGAAGAGGCTGACTACTAAAAGGCACAAGGGAACTTTCCGGGGTGATAGAAATGTTCTATATTTTGATTGTTGTGGTGGTGGTTACAGGATTGTGTTTATCAAAGCTCACAGAACTGTACAGTAAAAAAAAGGGTGAACTTCACTCTAAATTATAACTCAATAAGCCTGACTTTAAGAAAACATAGCTTTACAATGAGTACACATGTAAAAAATATCAAGTTAGACCAAAAAACGGAACTCTGTAGAAGCACTGTCATTTGGCTTAATAGAACCTCTCTAACGAGCAAGTATCTTTCAGCCCCATGAACATACACTTAGTCTACATTAAAACAAATGAAATCAGACAAGCAAAATAATAATACCATGTTTTAATCACAAATAGCATTTGCCTTAGCCATGAAATATTCACTAGCATT
Source organism: Mesoplodon mirus (assembly GCF_964341445.2). NCBI lineage: Eukaryota > Metazoa > Chordata > Mammalia > Artiodactyla > Ziphiidae > Mesoplodon > Mesoplodon mirus. The sequence continues at coordinate 39,297,928 of NC_138984.1, forward strand.
TTAAAGCAAAAAGTATTAATGAATTTAATAGTATCCACCAAATTCCCAAATTTTAAAAAACATATTTGAGGCCACATTGACACCAGCAAAGTCCTTGCCACAGGAAGTCAGCTTTATTTAAAAGATTTTTTGGGTGGACTGTTTTCAAATCACTAGATATGAGTGACTAAACCACAGAAGGTACCTGCCAGCTTAGTGAACTGTCTTTGAGCTCCAGCTCAGAATTTAGCTTTTCTTCTCTCCCCAGTTCTTAAGCTAAAAGTTCACATATATGGTACTAAGAATGCTATTTAGTTGACCCAAGAAACAGTCAAGGCTTGATGACTATATCTGACACCTGTTGCTGGGTTTATTGAATGGGGATGGGCTGAGAGTCCTTGATGCTCCAGATATATTCTCTAGATGATAGTGATACATAATCTTTACCCTGTTCAAATTTTGAAATGCAAACAGCAATGTCTTAAAGTGTTTTTTTGATTGAATAAGGATTGTATTTGTTTCTCTGGCCATTCTACCTTCATAGAACCCAGAAAGGGGTATCTCACAAATAAAGTGGCAAGTGCTAACAAGTTAGGAAGCTTAGTTTTTAAAAAAAAAAAACAAAAAACAAACAAAAAAAAAACACCAGCATCGTCAGCAATCATCCCTTTGCAGCCCACAGGCCCATTAGCTCACTCTCAGGGGACTCCGTGGCTAAACTACTCGGTGAACACTAGGGTTCGAGGCAGTGATGACTCACTGGCAAACACGAGATGCTCAACAAGCAAACATTCCCCAGACGCAGCCTTATGCTGAAGTGACTGGGGTGCTCCAAGTGCATCCAGCTTCATGGCTTCTCTATTTCCCCCACGTTTTGGTGTTCAACAAAATAACCCATCTCCTCATTCAGATAAGCTGATACAGGAGGCAGCAATACAGAAGGAATTAAATATAATGACATAACAACAAATAAAATGTGGAATACCTTGCTTTTAGCTAATTCCTTTTCCAAGTTGCATTTTTCTTCTGCTATTTCTTTCTCGGTTTTATTAACCTGCCCAAGAGAAGGGGAAAAAAAAGAAATGGGTCATTTTAAAAACAGCTGACAGGCTCTACTATAGCAGATACACCCTGCATGTCAATTAATACCTACACTGCAGAGATAGCACATCCTCTCAGAAAAGGGGCCACTCGGGGAGTCTCTGAGGCAGAGCAGGCTTCACAAATAGCCCTGAAATTAGAAAGACACGTCTGCATGTCAGACTCTGCTGGTTCTTTCCTAACTAGGAAGACAGGGCTGTTTCCCCTTACATTGTTTCCGCTACACTGTCCCACTTCTACTGGGAAAATCGAGTTTTAAATCTGACTCCTTAACTAACATGAGGATGTGTGAATGGTTAACATTCACTCACGCTATATAAGGGCAACTATTTGGCACAGTGCACTCACATGCTAAAAGACACAGATTAGCCACCCAAAGGTGTCTTTCATGGGCAACTCAGACAAACTGCCTCTGGGTTGTATTTCTTGTCTTTTGCACTTAAAGAAAATTTTAAAACAAGATCACCACCACAACCAGGAGGTAACATAAATCTGCCTCTACCTACCTCTCCCTGAAGTCCTTCTTTCTCCTCTAGCAGAGAGGTCTTCTCTTGCATTGATGCTTCCAGTTCACTTTGCAATCTTGCAATAGTTGTTTCTAGCAGCTCTTTTTGCACAGCTGCCCTCTTCTCAGCATCCTGTGCTTTCTGGATACACTGGTTATGCTCAAGGACTAAATGGTCCCTGCAGGAAGAGAACAAGGAGATATGAAAGCTGAACGAGAGTTCTTCTTTAACAGAAAGACTAAATGTTCTTACAGAACATATCTCCTGCCTGAGAGCAGTTACTGAAATGTTCTAACAAAACTAGTTCCTTGAGGGCAGAGTCTTTATTTTTGTGACTGGCCCAGCAAATGCAGAATTAAACATTTTCATTAAAGATAAGAAATACAAATGCGAAAACAAAAGTTGCCCACAGTTTACTTATAGATGCATTTGGAGTTGTGTTTTCTCATTCTGAACAGTCTGTAGCTCACTTGTGATACTGGCATGGGCTGCATCCAGCAGTAAGTTTTGTTCTTGAAATGGCTGTGTCATCATTTTCTGTTCTTCCTGAGTGTTAGAAGCAATATTAAAAGTTGAGATGCCAAAAGTCATTTGATAGGGTATCACTCTAAACAACTGATCAAAGATACTGATACTTACAAAAGACAAATTTAATTTATATAAATAAAACCTTTTTAAAAGAATTTATCTTAATGTCCAGCTTGCTCTTTGTACCTACCCTGACCTGACCACAATTCTATCATTTTATAGCTCTTCTAGCCAATAATCAAGAGGCATTATTTATCCAGCTTGCTGCAAAATTTATAAAACTCCTAACATGAACAAATTTTTAGATATCATGCATAAAATAGACAACTGATAGGAACATACTGTATAGCACAGGGAACCCTACCTAATGCACTGTGGTAACCTAAATGGGAGGGAAGTCCAAGAGGGAGGGGATATCTGTATGTGTACGGCTGATTCATTTTGTTGTGCAGTGGAGGCTAACATAACATTGTAAAGCAACCATACTCCAAAAAAGATTAAAAAAAAACTGTATTAAGTATATTTTGGTACTTCAAAATTTCAACATGATACTATATTTTAAAAAGTAAAACAATATCAACGTATATAAAGTGAAATGATCGCTCCACCTCTATCTCCCCCACATCTCTTCCAAATAATTCCATTCTCCAGGGACAATCATGTTTCACAGTTTAGTGTAAATTCTTTTGACAGTATCTGAAATTGCACTCAGATATTGCTACAGCAGATGTCTAAGACTGTTCTGCACAATTTCCTCTGGCTTTACTATTTTCAATTATCAAAACAGCATGTTTATGCACACCTCCTCTACCTACAAGTTATAAAGCTTCTGTAAATAGAGTATATATTAATAACTATATTTGTAAACATATTTTAAAACACTTCTTTTTGAACAATATTTGATTGCAAGGTAAACCTTCACACCTTCATACTTGGTAAAATGGGATCTCACTTGTGTCATATTCCAAAGTTTTAAAATGTTTGTGAAAGTGTCGCATACATAAGTCACATTATTCAGTCTACTAAATTGTAAGTTCCATGAAAGTAGGGACTTGTCTTGTTCACTGCCATAATTCTATCTAGATCTAGCAACATACTTGCATGAGGTAAGCACTAAATGCTTGCTGAATAAAAAATACTTATTGAGTACCTGTTACTTACTAGCTAAGCAAAACACGCTTAGCCCTATAGGTAATAACAAAGGTATGTAAGACAATGTCCTAGGAATGTAGTACAGGAAATGAGCCATGCACATAAACTACTACTATAGAATGCAGAACAAGAGAAGCAACATAACATAAATGATTAAAAACACTGAGTCTGGAGTCAAGTCTAGATTTAAATCTGGCTCCACCCTACACTAGCTGGGTGATTTTGGGCAAGTTGATTAACTTCTCTAAATCTTATTTTTATTATCTGTAAAACAAGGATGACAAATATCCCTTTACGTAACTGCTAGGAGTAAAGGAGGTAATATATGTAAAATCCTTAGCACAATGCTTGGTATATAGTAAGTATGCTCAAAAAAAAAAAAAAAGAGAGAGAGAGCCTTATTATTACAGCCTGTTCAGTGTCCTAGAAGTAGAAATTAAAAGACAAAACTGATTTTTTCTGATTGGAGTGATCAAGCTTCTGGGTGAAAGTGAGTCTTAAAGAATGAACACAATCTCAAACAGTTGAAAATGAAGTAAAGACCATTCTCAGCAGAGGGAATGGCATAAGCAAAATGGGAAAGCACAGGTCTTTGGGGAAAAGATAAATACTTTAGGGTCAGTCATAAGTATTCTCCATAATTCTATCAATACTGGGACAGGTAATTACTTTTCCTAAAGTAATGATATTTGAGAAGAAACCATTAAGAAAGCTCTGAGTGTAAGGCCAAATGACCCCTCTGATGAAAACAGAAAACAACTAATTAAAAAATAAAATAGTTCAGAAAAACCCTTGAAATTAATTGCTAAAATATTTTATGTATCCAGTTGGCTATTTGTATTTCCTGATCTCTTAGCCAAGGAGGCTTCCTGATGACTCTACCAGAAATTGACTAGTGTTAAAAATGAATACCTGCAGAATGGCTTGGTGGTCAGCAATGATTCTGGTATTTTCCATTCTAACAGTCTGAAGCATTCTGTTCAGCTCTGAACACTTTCTAGTCAGTTGGTCATTCAAAATCTAAGACAACATATATAGCAAATCACAGATCTCTCCAATAAATAAGTCTTTTTACTTACGTATCATCATTTTTAACAATGGCATAGTATTTCACAATACATGTGAACCTTATTTATTTAACCTAATCCCAATTGATATTTCATTAGATTATAAAATACTTTCAAACATTTGGAGTCATCATCCTAAACAACTGTAAATTAAAAGGGGAAATTTGGTGATACAGTGGAACAACTGAAGCATTTGGCAGTTTACCAATCTTCCATTCTTCATAATTTTGAATGCTGGTCAATTACAGCAAGACATCTACAGAATGGAATTTACAATGTAGATGCATGGCCAATGTTATAGAAATCCATTCTCAAAACTGGATGATGAGCTTTCAGAATTGTTTAGCTGATAACAAAATACCTAAGCTCCTTCATCACCAATTACAGTATTCAAAAAAGCAAAATACAGATCGCTGTGCCATTTCACAAGATTAACCTTCCAAAATAAAACAAAAATCTTTTCTGTAACATACATGTAGTTAGTTTATAATTCTCTTGTCCTTTTGGTATTTTGAAAATTTGTATTCCTGTGGAAAATATTTATCTTAATTCTCAGTTATTTTTGCAAAGTATATTTGGTAAGGATCTTATGTTTTAATGTATAAACTCTTTAAGGATGGGGCAAATAACTCTGAAGGGTTAATAGAAAAAACACTCAAAAAAACAGTAACAAGAAAGGAGAGATAAAGATTATCTGGACAGCATCATAAGTGGGACAGCATCATAAGACAGGAATACATTCATGGGCATCTTAAAGGTATAACCAGATGCACAAACGACTTATCAAGAAATACTTGGGGGTAAGAGGAGAACTCTTGCTCCTTGAAAATAAATAGCTAATTTTCTTTACAGCTAGATTGCTGGGCTCAAATTCCAACTGGGTCACTTACTAGCTATATATATATATATTTTTTTAACTTATTTTTGGCTGCGTTGGGTCTTCATTGTTGCACGCTGGTTTTCTCTAGTTGCGGTGAGCAGGGGCTACTCTTCATTGCAGTGCGTGGGCCTCTCATTGCGGTGGCTTCTCTTGTTGCAGAGCACGGGCTCTAGGCTCGAGGGCTTCAGTAGTTGTGGCATGCAGGCTCAGTAGTTGTGGCTCGCAGGCTCTAGAGAGCAGGCTCAGTAGTTGTGGCGCACGGGCTTAGCTGCTCTGCAGCATGTGGGATCCTCCCGGACCAGGGCTTGAACCCTGTTCCTTGCATTGGCAGGTGGATTCTTAACCACTGTGCCACCAGGGAAGCCCTAGCTATATTATTAAACTTCTCTGTATATCAACTTTCTTATTTTTAAAATGGTAATAATAATAGTTCTAAAGAAGTCCTATTGAGAGGATTACAATTTGTTAGTAACATGAAGTGCTTAGAATTGTGCCATGACTATAGTATGGATTCAGTAAATGTTAACTATCATTTATAGTAAGAGTAGTAGTAGTTACTGTTATCATTATTTTATGAAAGATCACATTTTGTATTTTTTTTTATCATAAAGAGAGCATAACAACACTATGATCCTAACACTGAAATAATCAAATTGTACTAACAAAAAGTTCTTTTAAACGATCAATACTATTTCTTTGGGCCCTATGAGAAATAACTTGGTTGCTTGCATATGTGGTGACTCCTCTCCATATACATGCATATACAGAAAACAACAGCTGAATTTGGGAACCACCATCCCACATAAAATGATTACACATAACTCCAAAATCAGCAAGTATTTATTAGGTTCCTACTGTGCTTTGACATAGAAGATACAAAGAAAGCATAAGATAGCCCTTGGCATTGAACTGCTTAGGGTTTCATTGGGGGAAATAAAAGGTATACATTTAGTGAGTAAATTAGAAAGCAAACAAGGCAAAGTTTAAACTAGTGCATGGTTTAGCAGTATATCTCAAATACCTACGTATCACAGGAATTTAGAGGGTGAAATGGGAAATGTAGTTAATTTGATGATGTTTCACAAATGAAGTAAATCTTATGGAAATAAAAATTTTGGATGATGGCAATGGTATGAATTCATGTAACCAGGATTAATCTTGGTTCTTGGTTCTTTAACTGAACAAAATTAACATCTAAACACTAGAGAAACAGGAAGATTTACCTGTGCTTTTTCTGAGGCTTCATGAAGGCATATTATTTCAGACCTCAAATATGCATTTTCTTCATGTTCCTTATTGAAAGACATCTGTATATTCTACAGGAAAAAAAAAGAATTTCTCTTTTTCTACATGTAAGAGCTATTACATGTATCTCTATCAAAATACCTGTTCTGTATTGTGGCTAGTACCAATTCAAGTTCTAATATACATAGATGAGTGTCTTATAAAGGATTTTTTAAAATCTTGATATATCCAACTCCCAAACTTCTCTTAATTTATAAATTATTTATCAAAACTATTTATTAAAAATATTCTCATACTGGGACTCCAATTAGAAAGAATTTGCCTAAAAACAAACCTTGTTATTTACCTAGTATCCTTACGTCAAAAAAATTCTACTATGATGAAATATTTTTAGTTTATGTTACATACACATTTCTTCCTATTAGCAGTATGAGCTTATTATTTCAAAGAAACACATGCAAGGATCTTTTAAAATTATTAGTAGGGGAAGAGATTTTCATCAAGGAATACCTGAGGGTGGAGCAGAAGAAAGCACCTTTGTTCTGTGAAAAAAAATGTTCTCTTTGAGATGAGGGAAAGGTGATGGGGATGTGAGTTTTGGGCTGGGTTTTACCTAATAGGTACTTAGTCAAATGGGGAAGAACAAAGTCTAAGTCCTCTTCCTTCAGAGAGAGAACCACTTTTCTAGCTTTCCAAAAGAAGCATCTCAAGAAAAGTTAACATCATATAACATCTACACCATGAGACTGATTTAGAAATGTCTTGATATAAAAGTAGTAACATTTATTCTATTTTTTATTTTTTATTGTGGTAAAATACACATAACAAAATTTATCATTTTAACCATTTTTAAGTCTTTTTAATGAAATGTCTTTTTTACTGAAGTATAGTTGATTTACAAGATTGTGTTAGTTTCAGGTGTACAGCACAGTGATTCAGTTATATATAATAATAATAATATTAATATTATATACAAATATACATTATATTATTATATAATTACATATAACAATATGTATTCTTTTTCAGATTCTTTTCCCCTGTAGGGGAAAGGGGTGGGGAAGGATAAATTAGGAGGTTGGGATTAACATATACACACTACTGTATATAAAATAGATAACCAGCAAGGGCCTACTGTATAGCACTATACTCATTTTAACTATTTCTAAGAGTACAGTTCACTTAAAACTATTTTTAAGTGTTAAGTGTTAAATTCAGTGGTAGTAAGTACATACATTCATGTTGTTGATAAACCATCACCAAAAATAGTTAATATTTCTTACATTTCATAGAAAAAGCTTCACAGAAATTCATTTGCAATAGGTATAAAATGCAAATAAGTCTCATTAGTTTTGTCAACTCACCTTTTTTCAAACTATAATAACCTGCATGAAATGATTTATTTCCTAATACCCAGTTGACAACAGTTCTGGATATACCCTCATTTACACTGAAACTTTTTTTAATAAAGATTTTAGGAGAATCAGAAGGACTGTAAACCAACATGAGTGAGGAAATACTATTTAGTGAAGAGATGAAAGAAAACCTCTGTACTCAAAACCTCAAAACCTACCTTATTTTCTTCAACCAACTTGGAAATGAGGTCATCTCTAGAAACTAAAAACAAAAAAAGTCCACATAACTATGATGATAATAACTTACAAGTACATCGAAATCACATGGTATTTTCCCTGAGAAACTTTGATTAAAAAAAAAAATTTGTTTTAGTCTGTATTTTGCAGAAATAAGGAGACCGCAAGTATTTCTATCATATTTTTATAGACTGGAAACTAAATCCTGAAATTATCAAGAAACTAGTCCACAGTCACGTACAATGGTAAATGAGGTCACATTTTACTCAGTGCACAGATGATAATGAGTCCGAGGGATTTCAAGACAGAGAGGCACACAATCAAAAAGATCAAAAAGCCTTTTGTTAGATTACCCTGACAAAGGCTCAATAAAGACAGGGAGATCAGTTTAGTAGCTGTTGCAGTAATCCAAGTGTAAAACAATGAGAGCTGGCTGAGGTAATGATGCAGAAGGAAAAGACTTGTGAAAAGCAAGCAGGGAGAATTATCAGGACTTGGTGACTGACTGGTGGGGTAAAGGCAATAGATGAGTCAAGGAAAATACCTAGTGTACAGACCTGGACAGTGGGGGTGGTTGGTGGATTCTAACAGGGAATTCAGGGCAAGGAGCAGGTTTGGGGGATATAATGAGTAAAAATGACTGCAAGACTTAAGCTTTCATCATGTGTTTTGAGGTATCTGCAAAGCATCTAAATATAGATGATTAGTTGGCAGTAAGATACCATCTGAAGCTCAGGAGGATGATTTGGTGTAGGAAAAAAAAAAGATTTGAAACCACTCAGAGTATGTATATACAGTGAAAATAAAACCAAAGGCAGAAATAGGAGAACAGTTTGGCACTGTATACTAGTAGCCAAGAGATATAAACTTTTCTGAGGTTAATGTTTGGCTTCATAGAAAATTCATAAGGATCTATTAGTTTTGTTTCACTTAAAAATTCTAAAGCCAGAAAATTATAAAACACATAAAAACTCATTTTATTTATGATATACTCAGAAAAACTGTACTTCTTGAAAATGAGTCCAAGACTCATTTTAAATAAATTCTAATTTAACATATGTGAAGGATCAAAAAGATAAACTACATGATCTATTTTGAAAATTCCACTAATCAAAGAAAGACTAAAAGGGGAATGTTTATCCTACTTTGGAGAACAATTTAATCACTTTAATTAATTTGTGTGTAATACACAAACATATACACACATATATACATATAATGTTTATTGCTAATAAATAAACAATTATTAATAAGTACATTTTAAAATTCATTGAAGCAAGTATCTAAAGGCATTCCTTTTATTAATATAGTTAGAATAACTATTTGTACCTTAAAGTAATAAAATTGCATGCATGTAAAGCATCTATTATTCAATATGAAGCATATAGCTGGTATTCAGACAGGCTTCCTTTTTTTATGTTAATTTGAATTACTGTTATCCTAATCTCAATGTTTTTAATGGTCTTCCATATATTCTTACAAAATTCAAAAAGCATTAATCCTTTAAGAAAGTAACATTTTTAAAAAATCACTTAATCAGAAGGACAACTAATATAATAGAAAGATCTGTGTTTAGTCCCAGCTATTCTATTTACTGTGGGTCCTTCATTATAGATCTTTTCATCCTTTTGTAGAATGGGGTATATTTTCTTATCTTTCTCACTAGTTTGCTGTAAGGCTCAAATGGGATAATGTGGTAGTACAATAAAATGTAACATGTATTTTTGTAGGCATGCAGTCACAGGAAGACAGAAAACTATTTAGGGACATTATCAGTGAGAACTTCACAGAATAATTCATTACTCAACAACTATATGGAAAAAGAATACTTTCTGCTAAAAGCAGTAAGTAAAAGCATTGAATGGGTTACCCTTTATGGTTTCTTTTTTCTAATTTTCATTCCCCTTTTGGTATTCCCTGTCCTCATGACAGCCACAGAGCAGGGAGGCCACAGTGGCAAGAACACTGGGTTTGCAGTTAGAAGATCCAGGTTGAGGCCTCACTTCACCATTTACTCATTTTGTAACTTTAGGAATTACAGATAGTTTTGTGTATGACATGAGATAATGTATGTGAAAGCCCTGTGTAAACCATGAAGTGTTATTCATGCGTAAAGCACTGCACTGGAGCTCTGTGTGATCTCTATAGTGAGATCTACCTGAAAACTGCTGTTACAATTATATATTAACAAACAGTCGTCTGATAAGGGCTGTTGGGTTGGAAGAAGCATGTCTCTGAGCAACCTGGGATCAAGTCTAGACACTTCCATTTCCTAGCTCTGTCACCTTTTAGGACTCTTTTTTAAAACAGATGTTTTTTCCTCCTCAAACGAGTAGTTAATCTAACCTCTCTCTATGGTACCTTACAACTATCCATTTCTACAAATACAAGTTGACCAAAACAGGTCGATAACCTGAAGAATGGAGAGTCTGACATGATAAATCGTTAGAATCAGTAGGATAGCAAGGATTAATGACCTCATTTCCTTATTAGCATTCTATTATCCAATATTCAATCTAGATTTATAGAACCCAAATGTTCCCAAGTCCACAGTTAAATAAACCTGAAAAAAATCCACATAAGTTGACAATTAAGAGGGTCAAATTCTATTTTATTACCAACATTCTCTGTCTTTCTCAGTGCCACAGATAAAAAGGAAATCAGCAACTTTTTACATTCAGGTCTGTGGGAAATACCAGTAACACTGGCCACTTCGAGAATTTGGAATCTTAAGAGTTTTCGCATGAAATCTCAAAAAACTAACAAAAGTGTAATTTCTAGCATCTGTTTTCATACCTAGATCAGACTTGAGCTGTGAGGTGGCGGTCTCCAACTCTCCTTTCTGTTGTCGCTCCTGTGCCACTAGTTCTCGGGTGGTCTGAAAACAGCAACGCAGTTTTGCTGCAAAATTTGCACCTGAAATCGTATAAGAAAAACTCCTTTTCTGTAAGGTAAAGATTTCTACTAAGCTAACTTATAGCACAGGTATAAGGTAGATTTTTCTGATCTTAATGTTCCTGGAGGAAGAAGCGGTGTTTATGTGTTACAGTTAAAAGATCTCAACAGAGTGCAGTGTCTTACAGCAGTGCTGTCCAGGAGAACTTTCTGTGCACTCTTCAACAGCACTCAAAATGTGGCCAGAGTGAATGAGGAACTGAATCGTTAATTTTGTTTAATTTTAACAAAATTAATTTTCATTTAAATAGCCACATGTGGCTAGTGCCTACTATAATGGCAGTATAAAGTATAGCAATAAAGGATCATTTGCAAATTCTTTAAGTAGAATCCTCTTTATTCTACTTAAGGACATTGTAGAAGGACAGCACTCATTAAAATAATAAAAATTATGTAATCTAATAATAGGTATTATGATTTGAAACTACTAATTGCCTTGGTACTTAGAATTTAAAATATTCTAAATTACATATAGATATTTCAAATAACAACTTTGATGAAAGCAAAAACATTATGCTAAAATAAATAATGAGACTTGAAAACAGCAGTGTAAACACATTCCTGATTATTTGACTTATTCCTTGCTTCAAATGTCAGCTCAGTTTAAATCTTTCTTTTCTATGCACATCATATACAATACATATAACATGAGACTAGGTCAGTGCCTTCCAAAATCAATTCTTGTAACAGAGATTATATGGTGTAGAGGGAAGGATTCCCTCCCAGGAACTAAGAGTTCACTTCTGTAAAGCCCGAGACAAAATAACCTCTCTGTCCTTAGCTCCCTTATTCATAAATTAAGAGCGCTGGACTAAATGGCATCAGAGTCTTTTCTTATTTTGCACTAAAATTTTTAAAATTGTAGTAAGAATGTTAATAGAGGAATACTAAAGAAAAGAATTTAATAAATCTAGAGGAAATAAGCAAAACTATAGGTTTGTAGGTAAAACATTAGCTTTTCCCTTTTGGTTTCACTTTCCCAACATAAACAAGGAGAGAAAATCTCTCTACCTGTTTCCGTTCCACCTCCACTGTTGATCCCATTTCTTGAATTTTGAGTAGCATGGCTGGTCCAGATTTCTCAAGAGATTCCCTTAGGTGCTTCTCTTGAGACAGTTGTCTCCTTAGCTATAGAGCAACACTGCAGTTAGGCAAGACCAAGGGAACTTCACAGCAGTTTAACAAAGATCAAAGTCACCATGAAAAGTTTACCAGACACGCCATCTCACCCCCATTCTTTGTTCAATTATGACTACTCAGAAACATGCTTTTGTTTCTCCCTAACGGATAACCTTCTAGGAAATGCCTCTGCAAATTTGTTACCCTCATCTTCCTACTGTGTAAGTCTGTTTTCCAAACTGTGGGTCAAGACGCATTAGTAAGTTGCAAGAAGCACTTGAAAAAGGGGGGAGAAAAAAATAGAAAGAAAATATCAGAGCACATAGCAAGTAGTAAGGAAGGGTAAGTACTGCTTCATGAAATGTTTGTGTATATGCATGTATGTATGGTGTTGTACTGTAAAATATGTCTTACAATGTATTGCTGTCAAAAGAAGTTTGAAAAACACTAATATGTCTTAGTATATGTATTTTCTGTATTTCTCTATTTTCTAACTTTATTTTTAACTCTTTATTTTCCTGTATTTTGATTTCTTCACCTATATATATATATATATATATATATATATATATATACATACATATTATCCCATAGTATTACAAACATGCCTCTGAAAGCTGTTTCAATTATGTACTGGAATTTTTTTTTTCATGTATTGGAACTTAAAGATCAAAACAAATAATGAAGTAGTTGTTAAGCAGCAGACAAAAACAACACTCAAAAATTTGGGTACACTGACCTTATCTCCATCAATAAATGACTATAAAATGAGTCAGATAAAGATACAAAGAAGGTTAAGAGTCTCCTTTATCATGAAGTAAAATAATCCTTTCTAATTTAAATGGGAACTGAAAAATGCTGTTCCTTTTATGAAGTGACGATAAATTGAAAGAATTTCCTTTTTAATTTATTTACTTACTTATTTATTTTTGGCTGCGTTGGGTCTTCGTTGCTGCACGTGGGCTTTTCCTAGTTGCGGTGAGTGGGGTCTATTCTTCGTTGTGGTGCACGGGTTTCCTGTTGTGGTGGCTTCTCTTGTTGTGGAGCACAGGCTCTAGGTGAGTGGGCTTCAGTAGTTGTGGCGCACGGGCTTAGTTGCTCCGCAGCATGTGGGATCTTCTCAGACCAGGGCTTGAACCCATGACCCCTGCATTGGCAGGTGGATTCTTAACCACTGCGCCACAAGGGAAGTTCCAGAAATTCTATTTTTAAACCCCAGTAAACATGACGTAAGAGTACACTTTATAACTCTTCTCTACATTGTACATATGCACTTTATATGTGTTTTCTTGAAGGATGATATATTTAACAATTTAAGAAGTTTTTAAAAAGTGAAATGAGATGAAAAATATGTTGACATGAAATAGTTACAAGATAGCCCGTTTTGGAAATGTTCTATGATTTTCTTAACCATACACCTAATACTGAACATTTGGATATTTCCAGTGTTTTGTTATTCTAAATACTGTTCTGCTGAACATGCTTGTGAATAAATCTTTCATTGAATTTCTGATTATTTCCTTGGGATAAATCCTACAAAAGGAATCACTAGGTTAAAGGTATAAACATTTTTTAGAATTTTGATACATTTTGTAATTCTCCTTCCAATTTTATCTTATCAGTAGTATTTGAATAAATCTCATCAGCACTACAGATTATCATTTTCTTAAATCTTTGCTAATAAATGAAAAACAACACCTTAATATTTTTGCATTTCTTTGGTTCCTAGTGAGATTAAACATTTTCTAATATGGCTATTAGTTCTTTATATATTTTCTGAACTGTTCTTATCCTTTGCCCTCTGTTTTTTTAAGTCATTTAAGTTCTTTAAAAGGGACGATTATTAACTGTCTAGTTTTGTTATTTTTGTTATTTTATTAGTTTTGCTTTTTTTATACATATATAAGATTTTAATTTTTATATGGTCAAATTTATCGAGCTTTTTATAATCCTGTTCCTTCTTTTCAAGCTTAGAAATTCCTTCCTTATCCAATAATCAGTTAAATATTAATATTAGAATCTTATTTAAGAATGAGTTATAGTTTCTGTTTTGGGCTATATTTTTCAGGTTTTATTTTAGTATCAGATTATAATCACTTTATAATTTAGAGTAGCATAATATACTTTTCTAAGCTCTACATCGAATTATATAGTATAATTTGCTCAAGATATAATTTAAGTGCCTTATAAAGGGAATCTTTATTTGATAATTATACTACTATGATATTCATCCCTAAAGCATTATGAAGGGCTATCAGTTAATCTATTTCATGTTCATCAGAACCAGATTTCATATATATATATGTATTTCTTATCTCTTAGAAAGATATATACTGCATTTACTTTACCTTTGTATAGTCCTTTGTTATGGGCTGAACTGCATCCCTCTGAAATCCATATGTTGAAGCCCTAAACCCCAGTATCTCAAAATATGACTGTGTTTGGAGATAGAGCCTTTAAAGAGTTGTTTAAGTTCTGAGGCCACTGGGGTGGGCCCTAATCCAACATGACTGTTGTCCTTATAAGAGGAAATTTGTACGCAAAGAGACACCAGGGATGTGTACACAGAGAAAAGACCATGTGAGGACACAGAAAAAAAGGCAGCCATCTGCAAGCCAAGGAGAAAGGACTCAGGAAAAAACCAAACCTGCTGATGATATCTTGATTTTGAACTTTTCACCTCCAGAATGGTGAGACATAAATTTCTGTTGTTAAAGCCACCAGTCTGTGGTACTTTGTTATGGCAGCCCCAGCAGACTAATACATCCTTCCTGCCTCACATACCCTCAAAATGTCCCTATTTGACTAGCACAGTCCTTCTTCAGGTCCTTGACAAGTTCAATGAAAATTCAACATTTTACTACAGCACCAAGAATTAAGACTTCCCCAATAAAAAAATAATGTTAAGTGGCAATCCAAAGGATAGTCTTTTCAACAAATGGTGCTGGAACAACTAGACATACACATACACAAACTCACCCAAAGAATCTAGATACAGACCTCACACCTTTCACAAAAAATAATTCAAAACCTAAATGTAAAATGCAAAGCTATAAAACTTCTAAAAGATAACATAGAAAAATCTAGGTGACCTTGGGTTTGGCAATGATATTTTATTAATAGATATAATACCAAAAGTACAATCCATGAAAAAAAATGGGTAAGTTGTACTTCATTAAAATTAAAAGCGTCTGGGGCTTCCCTGGTGGCGCAGTGGTTGAGAGTCCGCCTGCCGATGCAGGGGACACAGGTTCATGCCCCGGTCCGGGAAGATCCCACATGCCGCGGAGCGGCTGGGCCCGTGAGCCATGGCCGCTGAGCCTGCGCATCCAGAGCCTGTGCTCCACAACGGGAGAGGCCCTAACAGTGAGAGGCCCACGTACCGCAAAAAAAAAAAAAAAAAAAATTAAAAGCGTCTGCTCTGCAAAAGACACTGTTAAGAGAATGAAAAGATAAGCTAAAGATTGGGAGAAAATATTTGTAAAACACATACTGGATAAAGGATTGGTATCCAAAATATAAAAAGAACTCTAAAAACTCAACAATAAGAAAAAAAACCCAGCTGCAAAGTGGGCAAATGATCTAAGATACCTCACCAAAGAAGATAGACAGATGGCAAATAAGCATATAAAAAGATGCTCAATATCATGTCTGTAGAAAACTGCAAATTAAAACAAGATACTATACATATGCCTATAAAATTGGCAAAAATTCAAAACACTGACAACACAAAATGCTGGTGAGGATGTGGAACAACAGGAACTCTCATTCACTGCTGGTGGGAACACAACATGGCATAGCCACTGCAACAGGTTGGCAATTTCTTAGAAAGCTAAACATAAGCTTATCATATGATAAGTATGAATCGTACTCCTAGGTATTTATCCAAAGGAGTTGAAAACTTATGTCCATACAAAAAACTGCATATGAATGCTTACAGCAGCTTTATTCATAACTGCCAAACTTGGAAGCAACTAAGATGTCCTTCAGTAGGTGAATGGATAAACTACGGTACATCCAGACAATGGATTATTGTTCACTGATAAAAAGAAAGGAGCTATCAAACCATGAAAAGACATGGCGGATTAAATGCATATGCTAAGCGAAAGAAGCCAGTCCAAAAAGGCTACATGCTGTATGATTCCAACTAGAGAGACAGTGAAAAGATCAGTGGTTGCCAGGGGCTTGGGGAAAGACAGGGGTCGGGGAGGGAGGCGCGGGGTGATGTGTATGTAGAGCACAGGGCATTTTTAGGGCAGTGAAGCGATTCTGTATACTGTGATGACCAAAAAGTAAAACTTAATCTAAACTGTGAATTTAGTAATCATGTATCAAAACTGGTTCATCACAGACTAATACAGAATGTGAATAACAGAGGAGGCTCTGGGGGTGGGGAGAAAGGATATATGGGAACTCTGTTTCTGTACAATTTTTCTAAAAACTTAAAACTGCTCTAAAAAGAATCTATTAAAATAGCCAAAATATTTTTTTAAAGCATGAAACAATATACTCCAACTAACAATGAACAATCATGCTTTTATAAGTAACTATTGGCAAAAAAAAATACTCTACATGAGAGAATGTCCCAGATAGCTACACTTACCACCCTAAACACACTGAAATTCATAATTTTTAAAATAGTATATCTATTTCTGTTTTGTATAACAGAATATTTTAAATATAACTTGATCCTTTGATTTGGACTAATGTCAACTATTATTCTGTCAGGGAATATTGAGGTTTTTAGGCCACTGTCAAGGTGTATTGAATTGGTAATTCTTCTGACTCTTCCACTGCTTTCAGCTGCAAATTTTTAGTCCAACAACTTTTAGCAGCCACCTACTCCATAATTCCAATCTGTTATCTACTTAAATTTAGACTGAAATGAAAGTTTTAAGGTAAAATTAGATGAGCAGACTTATTAAAAGCTTTTTATTTTAAACACAGCTTTAGTGTAAAAGGTCTTTTTATGTCCACTTAACTCTAGTATATGGGCAACTGCATGAGTTTCACGGTAACTGTTTCCCTCCCGGCTCAGAGAGCATTTATTTTTTATTTCTGGTTTTGTGGCAGTATTGAGGTGAAAGGAAGTCTTAATGTCACATACGGGCAGGTATAACTTCATGTGGCATATTTTTTAAATCTTCCTAATAAACAGCCACATATTTTCTTCTTCAATGGTTTCTTTTCATTCTATCCACTACCTTGACTTCCCCCTCTGCAATTCCAACGCCCCCTTCACCTTCCAGCTTCCTTTTTATCTTACCTCCTGAATTTTAAGGTTCATTTTACGTTTTGTGGTCTTCAGTTCCTCTTCAATAATGGCTGCATTCTTCTAAAAATAGAAGGAGAAAAGGTTCTAAATAATCTGAAATGACAGGAAGAAACTGTCTATGGTATATCACAGTTCAAATCTAGACTTTTTTGGGGCAACCTATAAATGCTATTCTGAATACAGTTATAAACACTTCTTATTATGAGTCTAAAGTAATTATTACAATGAGATATTTAAAGTTATTTTATTACTTTCATTCATGACTTCTATCATTTTCCCTTTCAGATAATTAAAAAATGATTAGTCACATGTACCTCCTATGTAAAATTCAATAATCAGAGGAAAACCTGGTAATTGCTAGACATTTTTCTTACAGGGTATAGTCCTATTTTTTTAAGTACTCCATTTTTTCTAGCCTCAAATATTATCTATGCTTAGGAGTTGAGGATGAAAAACACAGCTTTCACTATTCATTCTCTCTTTTTTTTTTTTTTTGGATTCTGTGTTGTTTATTACCATCCAAATACATGAAGTTCTGATGAAATAAAATCATAAGGTACAGATAAAAACAGGCCATGAAAGCCCAGAGTCGTTTTAGGGCCAAACTGCAGACCACCCAATAGTTCACATTTTAGGAATTTGAAATGCCTAAAAATAGATAAGGTGGTTTCTGAAAAAGAGAGAGAGAGAAGAAAAGAAGAAAGAAAAAAAGAAAAAAAAGGAGAGGAAAAGGAGGGAGGGAGGAGACAAGACAAGAAACCATTCAGGAAATGTTAGCTCCCAAGAACGCCCGACTTAGAAAGAAGGGACAAACGCATAAAAAATGCATAAACTTTGCGCAGGTTAATGCAATAGTAAACAGTAGAATACATAGGCCTCATAATAGTTTTGTAATGGCATACATATAATGTCTCTAGCACTTTTGAAAACTATGCAGATACTAATTAAGGATGATTCTAGGTAAAAATACATATTTCTTTAAAGGGGCGGGGTGGGAGGAGGGGAAGTATGGTCTCAGGGCGGATCCCCACAGACACAAAGATGAAACTATGTTTTTTGGTAATTCTAGTGGATATGGCAGCAAAAATTTGTCGTAAGGATGTTGGCTGGTTTTAAGAGGGTTATTTTCAAATATAACCATACAGCTCTATTTGTAAAAAAATCTTTGTGAAAAGTTAATTTTATTAACCCTGAAAAATGCCTATATTGACATCTCTTTCTAAGATAAACTAAAAGTAGCAGAGTTGTGAACAGGTAAGGGCTATATGCTTTAAAGCAAATGTGAACCCTCTTTGGGTTCCTCTCACACAAAGGATACAGAGTCTTAAATACAATAAACTTCCTTAAAAATTTGCCACCTAACGATTGTTTACATCATAGAAAAATAGCATTTTTGTAAAAAGAAAGTTACTTTGTTAAAATGGTCTATTTTAAACCAGCAATTATTTTTCATATAAAGAATTTCTAAACATCCATACAGGAAATAAAAATAGATAATACTGAGTGCAAAGCAGACAACATCATGTTTGCAAACGATCAAAGTATCTCATTGCCAGATAAATAACATTTTCACTATTCATTCTCTTTTATATTATTATTAATGGCACTACAATCTAAGATGTAAAAACTCAAAGCTGTCCTTGCCTTCTTCTCTACCTTCAGCCCCTATCCAATACCACATTCTAACATATCTTTCCTCTCAAAATGCCACAACCGTAGTTCAGACCTAATAAGGTCTGTGTCTCAAATAAGGCAATGGATTCCTAATGGGTTTTCCTATCTCCAATCTCTTCTCCTATAATTGATACTCTACACTACTGCTAGATTAGTTTTCTTGTTTTCATTATGTCACTTTCTTATCAAAAATTTAATCACTCCCCATAGGATCAAGCCCAACTACTTAATTATTCTTGATTTTGAGATCCTCTATGACGTTATCCCTTGCCAATTTCCAACTTATTTTACACAAACAAATCCTCACTCCTGTCCAGCTAGTTTATGCATTGCCTCCTAACTGCACCCAAGGGAAAGATCTAGGTTCAAATCTGAGTTACAGGAAGAAAACAGGCAAGTGTGATCTCAGAGAGGTGACTTCTCTCTGAGCCCCAGTACACTTATCATTAAAATAGAGACAATAGGGTTTCCCTGGTGGCGCAGTGGTTGAGAGTCCGCCTGCCGATGCAGGGGACACGGGTTCATGCCCCGGTCCGGGAAGATCCCACATGCCGCGGAGTGGATGGGCCCGTGAGCCATGGCCGCTGAGCCTGCGTGTCTGGAGCCTGCTCTGCGACGGGAGAGGCTGCAACAGTGAGAGGCCCGTGTACCGCAAAAAAAAAAAAAAAGACAACAATATCCTACATCTTGAGGTTTTGCAGAGATTAAACAAAACATGTTTTAAATAAAATAACATCTGTTACACTGCCTGGCCTGTGGAGGGAAAACAAAATCATTCGTTTTTTTTCCCCTAGTCTTATTTTTTGCTGCCTCTGTGTGTGGTCTTTTAAATGTCCTCACTTCACTGCTTTGCCTTCTAAGGGCTCATCTCAAGTCCCGTCTTCTCCTTGAAGCCTAGCCTAATCTATTCTAGACAGGACATGCGTACCTTCTCAAACCCACCTGCATACAGAACACTTAGTTGGCAATATCTGCTTATTGTCCTACACTGTCCTTTAATATTTCTTATACCCTTCTTTTCTCTCTTTAGTTTCTCCTGCTGTGCCTTGTTCTCCCAGCTAGCATACAAGCTCTCGAAGAGCACAGACTCCCTCATATCTCTGGATCTGCACAGTCACAGGTAGAGGGTAGGAATCTATAAATACTCAGTTACTGACAGCACACAATGTTATAGGCTATCGATGTAGATAAATTTCAGATGTCAAGAATCCTCACACCAACATCACCTATTTTTAAAAGTCAGCTTTATGGGTCTGTTGCCTCCTCCAGCTAACATATTAACAGTGAGTTTGTATTCCAGAACTCTGGACTCAAACCTTTGTCTCTGAGGCAAGCTGCAGAGTCACAGTCAACCTTTGCACCTCATTTTGTGCCATGTCTTCTTTCTCTTTTACATCTCTTAGTTGCTGGCACAAATTCGTCACTTCCAGTTGCAATAGCTTCAGATCCTTGGAATGCTCCTCCTGTATTGTATTCAGTCTTTCCTTCAGAAAATCTATCAGACAGGACAGGAGGGTCATCAAGCAGTTTAAAGAAGGTCAGGAAAGGAAAAGAATCATGAACTCATCAAGCACCCACACAGGACCGAATTTCTGATGACGCTCTTCTCTCTATACCTGTTTTCTGTGGGTTCAAATCTTTTTCAGTTTGCAGACGAAGATGTTCATCTTCAAGGACTGGATGAGGCTTTCCAGACGGCACATTCAATTTACCAGAAACTCACAGTTCTTCCATAAAGTATCTGTTTTTCCTAAACAAATTATTTCATTCTGGATAGGGCTAATGATGTGCTGGCTCACAGGCTCTTCTAAACATTTTGGAGTTTCCAAGTGGCCTCTGGACAAAGATCCCAATATAACAATATTATAGGGTAATCCCAACCATCGAATCAATGTAACACTTCTACTGAGTATAAAAACTATAGTCTTTAGTTAACCAGTATCTGATAGCCCCTGCAAATTTAAACACAGAGAGCACGATTAGGTAAAGAGGATGAGACCAATGTGGGATGGGTAAAGACCACTGATTTTTTATTTATTTATTTTTTTTTGCGGTACGCGGGCCCCTCAATGTTGTGGCCTCTCCCGTTGCAGAGCACAGGCTCCGGACACGCAGGCTCAGCGGCCAGGCTCACGGGCCCAGCTGCTCCACGGCATGTGGGATCTTCCCGGACCGGGGCATGAACCCGTGTCCCCTGCATCGGCAGGCGGACTCTCAACCACTGCGCCACCAGGGAAGCCCAAGACCACTGATTTTTTAATGGTTATTTTCATCAGAATTTTTTGTAAACTTATTTTGTATGTAAAAGCAAGTGATATATAAAACATGTTAAATGCTAATTCTATAATGGTAAACTAAGAATTAAAGTTAGTATGGAGGCAGTATTTCACATCCTTTTTAGAAAACTTTTAAACAAAGTGATAATAAACATTCCCATTTTGTTCTAACATACTCAACACTGGTACAAATTTAATCTTTGCTGAAGAGTTATTTTTCTACGTGTGCTATAATACCAACTATACCAATTTTAGGTCTTCGTAAGAGACATTCAGGAAATATATACATAATTTTAAAGAAAATCACACCAGTAAATTCAACATTGGCCACTTAAGCACCCAGATTCCTCAAGGCCTTTTGACAATCTAACTTTTAATGGCAATAACTTCTTCAGGAGCACAAAGGAAAAACACAGTTCTTTTTTTGAGTACTTCATTCTAAACTATGAATTTTTTTTAAGACTTATAACCTCTCTTT
This sequence comes from Mesoplodon mirus, assembly GCF_964341445.2. Taxonomy (NCBI): domain Eukaryota; kingdom Metazoa; phylum Chordata; class Mammalia; order Artiodactyla; family Ziphiidae; genus Mesoplodon; species Mesoplodon mirus. The sequence continues at coordinate 39,319,755 of NC_138984.1, forward strand.
TAATTTACAATAAATCTGGAGAAAGAAAATACAGACCATATTAATGGCATGAATCAAGTTGTAGATGTTCACCTTAACTAATATCAAAGTCTATTTTTAATTTTAAAAAAGGCCCCCAAATTTTTTTCTAATTATGTAAAAAATTACATTTGTTTTTAATCAAGTATTGAAGGAGAATAGGATATCAAAGTTTGTGCACCTAATTAACACACTTTAAAAATCTGTTTAGAATAGTGGTAGTAGCTCCATTACAGGAGGACAACTCTTTATCTTGCAAATATTTTCTAATTAATATTCTAATGTTATTTCTCAATTCTTTTCTAAGTACCTATTTCACCTGACAAACCACCCACACTGTGACTCCTTATTAGTAACCAGTGAGGCAAAATTCTTCAACCTACAAAGATATTGTAACACAATTTTTCAATTTGTTACCTTTTTTCACCAAAGTCCAACATTATTAGGTCATCCCTCAGAGAACTGGTCTGTTCCTCAACTATTCTCATCCTTTGCTGAAGTACCGTGAATGTTTCAGAAGCTGTAGCATTGATGCAGGCTGGAGAGAGGACTGGTCTGGACATTGTAGTTTCCATATGCACCTGAGATTAAAGTCACAATATTAGTGTAGTCGGTTCTATTATTGTTCAGAATGGCCACTGCCCCTTCCTGTGGAGGATTATACATCCCTGTCCTGTTGAGCTTGGAAATGGCCATGTGTCCTGCTTTGGTCAATTAAATGTGGGTAGAAGCTTTAAGAGCCAACTTGTCATTCATCATCTCTTTTCCCTTCTCCATGCGATGAGCAACATCCCAGATAGGGCCTGCTCCATGTGCCAAGATCCCAGAGTAAAGATTACATGAGCAGAGCCATGGCCCATCCTTGACATACAGTGTGAGTGAGCAAGAAACTAACGTTGTTATAAGCCACAGATTGTTAGGTAGTTTGTTACTGCAGCACAGTCTAGTCTAACCTGTCTGCTACTATTAGACATACACTAGGACCTATGACTTGGCTGAAGGAGTTATTACCTCTTTTCATTGCCAGCCATTTTCATTTTAACATATTCCCATCCAACCTTTCTGAAAACAAAACAAAACAACACTCTACAGTACTTGGATCTCCGAGCAGTTGTCATAAAATAGGTTTACCAACTACCTTGAAGCAGTGACTTTTAAAAAGAACTTGCAAACATAACTTCATAGCAAAGACTCTTTTACACTTACTGACATCAAATTTCCAGACTCCTCCCACAAGACCACATGAGAGTAAATGGGAGTAGTGAGACTACTCTTTCAGGTATTAGTGACAGAAGCAGAATCAGCTTATAAGAAGTCCCAACATTTAAACGAATCATGTGCTCAAAGTTCAATGACAAGATCATTGGTGGAAACTTTAAGGACATTTTCCTGCAACTCTATCCTGTACAGACAGTTCTATGCTAATCAAACCATAAACCTTAAGCATCACTAGCAATAGTGTATCTGTGGGAATGTGTTCACAAAGGCCCCACCTGGGATATTCGTAATACAACTTTCTCTCCCACTTGCTGTGTGATTAGATGCCTCCCCGAGGTATCCCAGGCAATGGAAGTGGGGACTCCCTTAGGTTCAAGTCACTAAAGGTGGTCCCCAGGACCCAGGGAAGGAATTAAAGAAGTCTTAAAACTGGTGGCAGGATTTAAGGGGGCACCAGCGGAAAGGCTGAGCTTCTTGCCAGTGTAACACTGTTACAGCCACTGAGGACAGCTCTCTAACCACCTTCTGTCTTTCCCCCACTGGTTCCAGAGAACGGCCTGTTTCTCTCTTTTTACTTAAAACAAAACAAAACAAACTCCAAACAAACAAACAAATACTTTACTGAGGAATAGTTGACAAATATAATTGTATACATTTAAAGTGTACAACATGATGATTATATATACATATACCTTGCAGAATGGTTACCAAGATAAAAATAATTAATACATCCACATAATTAACAACCTCACATAGTTAATGTAAGTAACTTTTTTTCTTTGTGGTAAGAATACTTAAAGATCTACTCTCAGCAACTTTCAAGTATACAATACCGTATTATTAACTATAGTCACCATGTTATACATTTGATCCTCAGAATGTCTTATTTGAAAAGGCAACCTGCAGAATGGGAGAAAATATTCGCAAACCATATATCTGATAAAGGGTTAATATCCAAAATATATAAAGAACTCATACAACTCAGTAGCAAAGGAAGAAACAATCCAATTAAAAAATGGGCAGAGGGCCTAAATAGACATTTTTCTAAAGAAAATATACAGGTGGCCAACAGGTACATGAAACGATGCTCAACATCACCAATCATCAGGGAAATGCAAATCGAAATCACAAGATAGTAGCTCACACCTGTTAGAATGGCTAGTTTTAAAAAGACAGATAACAAACGTTGGCAAGGATGTGGAGGAAAGGGAACCTTATGTACTGTTGGTGGGAATGTAAACTGGTACAGCCATAATGGAAAACAGTATGGAGGTTCCTCAAAAAATTAAAACTTGAACTACCATATGATCCAGCAACCCCACTCCTGGGTATATATCTGAAGGAACTAAAATCAATATCTTGAGATATCCACATATCCATGTTCACTGCACCATTGTTCACAATAGCCAAGAGATGGAAACAACCTAAACGTCCTTCAGTGGATGAACAGATAAAGATGTGATTTATATATATATATATATATATATATATATATATATATATATATATATATATATATATATATATATATATGGAATGTTATTCAGCCACATGAGAGGAAATCCTGCCATTTGCAGGATGAATCTGGAGGGCATTATGTTAAGTGAAATAAGCTGGACAGAGAAAAAACAATGTGTGGTTATCACTTATATATGGACTCTAAAAACCAAACAAACAAAAAAATCTGATTTCATAGAAACAGAGAATAGAATGGTGGTTGCCAGGGGCTGGAAGATAGAGGAAATGGAATGATGTAGGTCAAAGGGTACAAATTTTCTTTTTATTCTTATTTTATGCTCCTGACCAAGATTTCTCTCCTTTGTGCTCCTCTGTAAAACAGAATGCATTTCCGACACATATAACCTTTTTGAATTCTTTAGATTTTCTGTTAACAATCAGCTTAAGGGGGCTTCCCTGGTGGCGCAGTGGTTGAGAGTCTGCCTGCCGATGCAGGGGACACGGGTTCGTGCCCCGGTCTGGGAAGATCCCACATGCCGCGGAGCAACTGGGCCCGTGAGCCAAAATTACTGAGCCTGCGCGTCTGGAGCCTGTGCTCCGCAACAAGAGAGGCCGCGATAGTGGGAGGCCCGCGCACCGCGATGAAGAGTGGCCCCCGCTCGCCACAACTAGAGAAAGCCCTCGCACAGAAACGAAGACCCAACACAGCCAAAAATAAATAAATAAATAAAGCAAAACTGTCAACAAGTAAAAAAATAAAAACACTATTAAAAAAAAAAAAAAAAAAGAGAGGTAACATCTACTGGCATTTGAGCTTGGATGCTGTAAAAAAAAAAAAAAAAAAAAAAAAAAACAATCAGCTTAAGGACAGGGGGTAAAGAAGTTCTCTTCTATTAACTGCTTTTCATGCTTTCAATTCGTTCTTGAAGGGAATGACAAAAGTAGACCCAGATATTAATAGAGTCTCTGGATACACAAAGATGTGAAGTAAGGTTCATCTACATTTCTGAAAAAAGCCAGGTTTGGAGTTTCCTGCTCAGGTTACCACATGGGCCAGGATAGTGTCCCTCAGGTAATAGAAAGAAGAGCCTCGAAGACAAACCTTAGGGCTGGTTCTACTGCCATGAAACCAGGGCTAGGGTTGGGGGAACCACCAATAGTGTGGGGTGGGAAGAAAAGAGAGAGGTAACAGTGAAGAAACACCAGATGGGTTTACCCTCCATTCCATTTTCTGTCACCTGCTGTCTGGCTACTGCCAACATAGAAATAAACCAGGCCTGGGGTTGGGAGAAAAAGTATGGAAAGGGTGTTTAATGGGGTTTGTGACAGGCAGTTGGCTCCTTTGCCCTCCCTCCAAAAGCAGTTGAAAAGTTCATGTCTCCACCCTCCCTTACAGCTGGCACATCCATGTGACATATCCTGGCCAGTGAGACTTTAGGCAGAAGTTTGCAAGAAGCTTCTGGGAAGACTTTTTTTTTTTTTTCTGATAAAAAGAACAGAAATGATGGCACCTGTCCTTTCCTTCCCCTGTAGGATGCCCGGAGCTCTGAGGGCTCTCTTTAACTCAGCCATGCAGTACCTCACTGTTAAATGTAAACAAAGGGTCGGGGATCACCAGCATCTAAGAAACAAGGAAAAGGCCAGAGAAGCTCAGATTAACCTGACTTTTTGAAATAAAACTAGTAACCTCCAAACTTTGCTTATGTGAGAAATATAAACTTCTGTTTAGTCACACTTCCCTGTTGCTTGCAACAAGAGCAGTCCTGGAATACATAGTCGTCCCAGATAATAGTTGGTAGAGAAATGGGAAGAAGGAGGAGGTAAAGAAAATGACAAGCGGTGCCGGGGGTGGGAGGGGAGGGCAATTTCTGTGGCAACTTGTTAGGCCCAGGGAGCTGGTTATAATATAAAGGACTGTCTAATTAATTTATGTCAGAAGTCAGATCCATAATACTAACACAAATATAAAAGTTCATTTTTGGAAAAAAAAAATACAGAAAATGGAGTATAAGTTTCCCACATATTTTTAATAAGATGCAGATTCCCACCTAAAATTCTTTTGTGTAATTGTCGAAATGTCATAGTTTTGCTGTTATTTCCCCAAGGTACCCAAAATAGATATAAAATGCTTACATAACCTTACAGGGTATGTGTGTGCATTCAGCCATAAAAACAAGATGGAAAACAACACAAATTAAATGGCTTCATTTTCTCAGAAAAGAGAAAGTAAGTCTATATATGTTTAGGTAAGAATTTGATTGGCATCATCACTCACACCCACCTGAACCTGATCTATACTAGAGCGTCTCAGGCTTCTGGAGAGAAAAAATACTCTCAAACAAAAAAGAAGAAGAAACTTGGCCCCCAGCCTTTGAGGGAGAGGAGGTTTATAGAAAATTCATCCTATGGAGGGAGAGATCGAGGTGCCTGGGACACTGACTGACAGTGGGCAGAGGATAAAGCTTTTGAGTGAAATACATGGTGTTGTCCTTGAAATATCCTCTTAGTCAATCACTGAGGTTCAGGTCATCAAAGTGGATTCAAAAACGAAACAAGACAATCTACCCTTTGAGGATTTATTACAAACAGGTCTCAGGGTTAGTTGAAAATTCTTCCCTACCCCCTCACCACATGGGGAGAAAAGCAATGTCAAGGTCAGGAGAGCCCTCAGAAACAAAAATGGAAGCAATGGTGGCCCAGTAGCAAGAGCAGGACAGCCTTAATATCCACCAGGAAGTCCCTGAGTACCTGCGAGCCTGCTAAAGGAAGAGTAAAGTAAGAACTTGGGATCCAGTGAATCCGTTGATTTGAGGTTTAGAGTCAGGAGAGATTCTCATTTTCGCTGCAGTTGCTCATATATCCCTGCCTCTCCTCCCTTATCTGGCAGGTCCAAGAAAGGGTAACAGAAACACCATGCCTCCACACACAATCCGCAGGCCACCTGGAGGCCAGTGGCCGTAACTCTATGACTTCCATGCTCAGCAGACTTATAACTCTATATGTTATTAAGAAGTTACAGACTTTCAACTCTATCTATAACTTATGGGGATACAAGCCATAACTCTTCTTACAAGAAGAGAACTTAGCTCTAATTGCTAATATTCCAGCAAAGAGACTATAGCTTGAACATATCTGTGCTTTGCTGTTTTTGAAAAGGAGTAAATATCATTGAATGCAGTCTTGAACCTAAGTCCTGATGCTTGATAGCAACGATAATAAAAATACAAAGATATACGCTTTTATTTTTTAAAAAGTTAATTCACAATTACTTTCATAAATATATCATTATCAAATTAATACAGTGCTGTCTCTATGTTTAGGGAAAGTATTTCCAGAGAGCTCAGGTTACCTCACTGAAAGCATGGCATGAATAAGACAAATGTCATAAGTAATATACTAGTAAAAGCCAGGTGGCTTTGAAAAGGCAACACTTGCTTCTGTAGGCACAGGCTCCATTCTTATATCTGGCAATAGCTACAACTATATGCTGTTGGTTCCAAAGTAACAGGCCAGGAACTCAGTGTTGCTTACCACAGCCACTGGAAAATAATTTGGTAATATTTTCTTCATTCACTCATATGTCCAATAAACGTTTCCTGAATGCCTACCATGAGCCAGAAACTGTTTTGACACCAGGGAATACAGCAATGATCGAAAGAGACTAACTCCCTGCCCTCCTGAAGCTTATATTCCAGTTGAAGAAATAAGTAAAATATATAGTTTGTTCACCAGTGATAAGTACAATGGAGAAAAAGTAGGAAAGAGGATGGGAGGGAGGCTGTGGTGCAGGCTTCCAATTTAAACAGAGCGGTCAAAGGAAACCTCACTGAGATGATATTTAAGCAAAGACCTGGGAAGGAGGTACAGGAGTGACATAAGGATGGGACAGAAAGGTCCAGAAAGAGTGAACAGAGAGTGCAAAGGCCCTAAGTCAGAAGGCCTGATGGGTCCACAAACAGTAAGGAGGTCAGTTTGACTGGGAAGCACGAAGTGAAGGAGAGAATAGTGGGAGATAAGGTCAGAGAGTAATAACAGGACAGGTTACATAGAGCCTTAAAGGCTATTGTAAAGGTCTGCCTTTACTTTCAGAGCTATTGGAGGGTTTAGAGTGGAGAAGTGTTGTGATCTACCTTAATTTTTAACTGGATCGGTCTGCCTAGATGGTAGCCAGGCAGAGATGGTAGAAAGACAACAGCAAAGTAGGAAGACCAGTTGTAAAGCTGCTACAATAACCCAGGGGAGATGCCGCTGGCTAGGACCAGGGTGCTAGCAACGGAACAGTAAGAAGTGTCAGAGTCCAGACATATTTTAAAGATAGGTTTGGTTGATAGATTAGATGAGAAAGGATGCATTGGAAGCACGGTGCTGCCATTAACTGAGACAATGAAAGCCTTTAGGAAGAGCAAGTTTCAGGGGGAAAGATCAAGAGTTGTTTTGGAAATGTTAAATTTAAAACACGAAAGATGCCCAATACCTGACTGAACTTGTAGATTTGGAGTCAGGGGAGAAAGGTGGACCTTTCTCCCCTGACTCCAAATAAGGGATATAAATTCTGAAGTTGTCCATATATACATGGCTTTTAAAGCCGCGGAGACTGGATAACAGAGAACAGAAAAGATTCAAGGACCTAGTCCTGGGCACTCCAAGATCAGTGTGGAGCATTCAAGCCAGACTAACCCGAGCTTCACCTCAGTAAGCTCAGATTCTTAATCATTTTCTATCTTCAGAGCCCAGACAGTACATAGGACATTGTGGGTGGCAAACAGCGGTATAGTTCAACAAAAATTTAACTTTGTTCCAGCCTAATTGGTAGGAGCTGGGGAAACAGCAATGAACGAATGTAAATTCCTGACACCTGCTTTCTAACGAGTGGGCCAGGGAAGATAACCGGTGGCAAAACCAGAAAATTAACGAAATAGCTTTCCCAGGAACCTATAACGCCAACCTAACATATAAATAAAGAAAAGTCGGACTGGGGCTTATGCGCGACCCTCTCTGGTGGCTATCCTTCCCCCGCTGGAGCCAGGTCAATGCAAACCTCGCTCCTAAACGGTTTTCACCGGCATCCAGCGCAGACGCGCCATTAATCAGGGTCCTGAGGTCCAGAGGGCAAGAGTAAACTCCGCCAGCTAGGGGAGAGGGCGGCAGGGAGAGATGACTGGGACCTTATCTTAACTGCCGACCCGCCCCCGCGGACGCCGGACCTCCCAGGGCCCCGTAGCCTCACCCCACAGTCCATCTGTCCGCCTGTGGCTCTATCCGGCAGCAGGTGGGCTGGTTTCTATAGAACTAAGCGCTTAAACCTACCCGCTCTCCCGCGCGGTAGCTCCCGTACGCAGGCGCACCCGTGGCAGGGCATGCCGGGAATCACAGTTTTCCCGGCCCTGGAGGGCCCTCCGCCCCGGGCGGGACCCAGGCCGCTACCCGGGGGCGCGCACGGAGCGCGCAGCCCCGTGACCCGCACGACTACAGATCTTCGTTGTGCTCGCGAGCGGGGCACGCCGGGATAGGTAGTTTCAGCCCACTCACGTCCCGGAGGTCCTGCGGCGTCCGCTTTGCGGAAATACCCATCCCATGCCGGTGAGCGTGCGGCGTTTGGGTCATTTGACACATACCCTGCATCCGGTCAGAGTCCAAGAGAAGAAAATGTTTTTAGTTTTAGAAGGATGAAAGTATCAAGTAACTTACGAACGACAGGAAAATAAGATTTTGTTAATGAGCATAAAAAATGGTAAAAATACCGAGCTCAAACATTCTCATTGAAGAAAAAAACAAGCCCCTCTTCATCCTCATTCATCATGGCCAGACCGAGAGTAAAACACATGTCTGCTCCCTGGTTTTTTGTCTCTTCAGCATAATTTATTTCTTGCTTTGTCTACAGGTGAGTAGGTATTTCTGTTTGACTGTAAGTAGCTGCGAAACGAGAGAGAGCACCGAGAATAAAACTGCAGTCGTTTCTGAGTTTGGCTGTAAGACTGGGAATTCACACTTACCGGGAAGTCTTCTACAGTGAAAAGGCAACACGGCTTTGCTTTAGGTAGCTGGACAGAACACCTTTTACCAGCACCAGGGCAATTAATGTATTCTTCTCGTCTCTCTGGGGTTGCAGCTGAGAATAACTTTAGGCCTCAAGTGAATGCAGTCAGATCCGAGATGAGTCCTCCTTTGCTTAGCGAGTGGCTGGCTGAACTGATCTGGCAATTCTTATTCTGATAGACGAGACTCACGTGAGATGGAGAGAATGTCCAAACCACAGCTGTAAGGCATATTCATCAAACTGTAGGGCCATTCGGTGAAGGAGAAACGAGCACCGCAAACGTTATTCAGGTGAAGGGGCCAAATAAAGCTTTTAATATGAAAAGTGGGAGAGTATTTTAGAGCGTCAATACAAAGAGCCAATTACTCGTAAGTTTTCGCTTGCAGTGACCTCTGATTTATGGATGAAGATGGGGGATATATGTATGCACCTGGTAGATAATCTGCACACTTCAGTGTAATGAGAGTTTTCACCTTCTCCTTGACTGTCCATGTTAAACAGCAGTCAGGGAGCCAAACTGATTAAATTTAGTGTTTTTAATTTATTTTTCTCTGTCTACCATTTGGTAAAACACATTAGAATTTAAGTCAGGCAATTACAGAGTTAAAGAATCTGAAGTCGTCAATAAACTAATTCATCTGTTAGAGAAGGGGTTTCTGGACACCTGAGAATTTACTATATTAAAAGTCTGGGGTTTTTTTGTTTTGCGGTACGTTGGCCTCCCACTGTCATGGCCTCTCCCGTCTCGGACCACAGGCTCCGGACACGCAGGCTCAGCGGCCACGGCTCACGGGCCCAGCCGCTCCGCGGCATGTGGGCTCCTCCCGGACCGGGGCACGAAACCGCGTCCCCTGCATCGGCAGACGGACCCTCAACCACTGCGCCACCAGGGAAGCCCTAAAAGTCTGTTTTTATTCTAAGTGCCTGGACGTATTGATTTTTTTTTCTATTTCCCTCTTGATTTTCAATTGATAAATAGTTTCACACTTGTTGACCCCACTCAAAAACAAGGTCTTTTCAACCATGGAAATCCTAGGGATTCCATGAGGACCATCCTCTCTCATGACTACTATGATAGCCTTCTAACTGGTTTTCTGATCACTCTTCCCAAAGCATCCTTCATATAGCTACTAAAATGATCTTTTGAGAAAGTAAATCTGATTATCTTATTCCCTTGCTTAAAAACATTTACTTGTTCCCCACTTGAACTTTTAGTTTCCCATTGAACAGTATGAAGCCCAAATTTCTAATGGCTTCAGCCTAATCCACCAGCCTCATCTGCATCTGGCCCCCCAAGGGAACCTTGAATTCAAGCCTACAGGCACGTCCTTGTGCTTGCAGGCTCTGCGCCCTCCGCCAGGCATGCCCTGCCTCTTATCAGTGTGGTGAATTCAACAGAAATGTAACCTCTTCTGTAGAGCCATTCTGTTCCCTCCCAAAGTGTTTATTGTACAGCGTTAATTGTCAGTGTGCCTTACCTCCCCTTGATTAGGCTGTAAGCTACTTGAGGACAGGACCTTTGTTCTCTTTATTTTGATTTTTAAATTTTCAACAGCAAGCACAATGCCTGGCAGACAGTAGAGGCTTGGTAAGTCCTTGTTTAGTGAATGAATTAATGAATAAATTTTGAATGCTTCTACAGAGGCTATGTCTCACTCTCCTGACTAATCTTATATAATCATGGTACAGTGATCAAAACTAAGAAATTAGTACTGGTATGATACAGTTAATGAAACAACAAACTGCATTTGGATTTCATCAGTTTACCCACTAATGTCTTTTTTCTGTTTCAGGATGCAGTCCAGGAGCCTGCATTGCATTTACTTGTCCTGTCTCCTTCCTCAGCCTTTGTCTTTCATGACCTTAGGATCTTTGAAGACTACTGGTCAGTTATTTTGTAAAATGTCCCTCAATTTGGGTTTGTCACGATTTCTCATGACTAGATCGAGGTTATGCAATTTGGGAAAAATACCACAGAAGTGATATTGTGTACTTCTTGGTGCCTCATATTCGGGGGGACATGATATGCCTGCCTTATTACTGTTTAAGTTAATATTCATCCCTTGCTTAGGGTGATGCCTGTTAGATTTCTCCAGTAATCTTACTGTGTTCTTCTCTGTAACTAATAAGTATTTGGGGAGAGACACTTCAAGCCTGTGCAAATATCCTGTTTCTCCTTAAACTTTCACCCACTAAATTTAGCTGGTTTTTCTTGCTAACAGCTTTTATGGTGTGTTAATGGTGGCTTTCTATTTTCCTCATTTACTAGTTTGAGTTCTTTTGTAGAGACGAGTTGTATGTTTTCTCCCATTTATTTATTTATTCAGTTATTTACATCAGTATGAGCTTGTGGATATTTATTTTATTCTTTGGGTTATAATTCAATACCATTATTCTTTTATTTCTGAAATTGTTCCAGCTTTGGCCATTCAGAGACCATTAAGGAGCCACTGTGTCTCTTTTTTTTTTTTTCTTTAAGCACTACCCTACTTTCTATCATTGCATGATTTCCAGGCTCATCTTGTATTTTCCTGGCCCAGCCCTAGATTCAACCACTTCTCCAAGGAGCCCTGTTTCTTTTTATTAAAGAATGGTATTTAAAATCTGAATGCTAGGCTATCACTGCTTCTAGTTCCTCTCAGAAGACAGAGATAGGAAATATATGTATAAATACCACCCCATGCATACACATTAATATATCTATATTTCTGTATCTATCTGTGTATATATATATATATGTTTTACATGTATGTAAATGTGTGGATATATAAATAAGACCTGAGTTCATACTGATATTCCCACTCAAATCCAGCACCACAGTTTATTCTAACTTTTGCCCTTTCTTTTAACTTCCTTCTGTGACTGTGGGAAACCTGGCTCTCAATATCCACAATACATCTACTTGCATGTTCAACCCTAGTACACATATAAAGCAGTTTTTAAAATTGCTAATCCATACCGGATAAGAAACACATTTAAAACTAGAGCATGTTGTTTGGGCACAGATCTTTTTGTCTTTAGCCTTATAGCACCCAGTCCAAACACCATTTTCCAAAGTTACTTGGGTCACTCCTTTCTTCTCCACCTGCTTCAGGGTGGCTATTTGATTTATTTGTAATACAGTTAGATTTATATGTCCCAGTCTGCATTCCAGCTTGTGTTCAGTCCAAATCCTGGTTGGTTTTATCTAATTTCCATATGGCAAAATGTACCATTTGTGGTACATTTTGAGTACCACGGTCCAACGAGTTTCAACAAATTATTAGAGTTTTCTATCTCCCACCACAGTTGTATACAGAAGTTTCCTCACCCTCAAAATTCCATCATTCTACCCCTTAATAGTCAATGCCCCCCCACCTCCCAGCCTCTGACAACTACTGATATGTTTTCCATACCCATAATTTTGCTTTTCCAAAATGTCATGTTAATGCAGTCATACCCTTTGGGTCTGACCTCTTTCATTTTAGCAAATGCATTTAAGATTTATCCATGTTGTTGCATGAATCAATAATTCATTTTGGGGCTTCCCTGGTGGCGCAGTGGTTGAGAGTCCGCCTGCCGATGCAGGGGACACGGGTTCATGCCCCGGTCCGGGAAGATCCCACATGCTGTGGAGCGGCTGGGCCCGTGAGCCATGGCCGCTGAGCCTGCGCGTCCAGAGCCTGTGCTCCACAACGGGAGAGGCCACAACAGTGAGAGGCCCGCGTACCGCCAAAAAAAAAAAAAAAAAAAAAATTCATTTTTATAGCTGACTAGCATTCCACTGTATTGATATATCAGTTTGCTTATTCATTCACTGGTTGAAGGACATCTCAGTTGTTTCCAGTTTGGGGGGGGTGGTTGTTAATAAAGCTTCTATAAATATTTGCATAGAAGTTTTTGTGTAAAAATAAATTTTTCATTTCTCTTGGATTAGACACTTAGGAGTGGGATTGCTGGATTATATAGTAGGTATATGTTTAAATTTGTAAGACTGCCAAACTGCTTTCCACAGTGGCTCTACCATCTTGCATATACATCAACAATGTATGGCATTCCCAGTTGCTTCTCATCCTTGTCCACACTTGATAGTGTCAGTATTTTTTTTCTTTAGCCATTCTAGTAAGTGTGTAGTGGTATCTTGTGGCTTAATTCACATCTCCTCAGTGACTAATGATGTTGAACATATTTTCATAAGCTTATTTGACATGAATGTATCTTTTATAATAATTTGTCTGTTCATACCTTTTGCCCATTTTAAAAATGGGGTAGTTTTTTTCTGATAAATTTTTTGAGATACAAGTCCTTTATCAAAATGTGATTTGACAACATTTTCTCTTAGTCTGTGGCTTGTCTTTTCATTCTCTGAATGGTGTTTTGCAGAGCAAAAGTTTTTAATTTTGATAGAACCAACTTACCAGTTTTTTTTCTTTTATGTATTGCTCTTTAGGTGTCATACCTAAAAATTCCTTGCCTAACCCTAGGTCATGCAGATTTTTTCTTATGATTTCTTCTGGAAGTTGTACCATTTTGTGTTTTACTTTTAGGTCTATGATCTAGAGTTATTTTTTAAAATTAGGTATGAGGTATAAGTTGTTTTGTTTTTGGTTATGGACATCCAATTATTCTAGCACTATTGTTGGGAAGATTATCCATCCTTTCTTCTAGTGCAACACTGTCTTTGGTTAGTGTAGTTTACAATATTTCTTGAAATCAGAAAGTGTAGTCTTCCAACTTTGTTCTTCTTTTTCAACTTTATTTTGGCTATTCTAATTCTTTTGCTTTTCTCTAGAAATTTAAAAATCAACTTGTTGATACCAACAAAAAATTCTGCTAAGGTTTTGATGGGGAATATGCTGAATCTGTATATCAAGTTGGAGAGAATTTAGGATTAATATTATTGAGTCTCAATCCACGAACATGATATATCTCTCTACTTATTTAAGTCTTCTTTGATTTATTTTATCAGTATTTTATAGTTTTCAGCATATAGATCCTATTCATAGTTTGATTTATATCTATGTTTTCTTTTTTTGGTGCTATTGTAAATATTGTTTAAAAATTTTTTAAATCCAAGTTAGTTTATAGAAATGTAATTGACTTTTGTATTTATCTCTTATCCTGTGACTTTGGTAAATTCACTAACTAGTTTTAGGAACTGTTTTTGCTATAATTGGGGGGATTTTCTATGTAAAAATCCTGTCATCTGTATATAAAGTATTTTCCCCCCTTACAATCTGAAATGACTTTATTTTTCTCACCTTGTTGCACTGGCTAGGACTTTCACTGTGGTGTTGAGTAGGAGTGGTGAAAGGAGATTATCTTTACCATGTTCCCATTAAGTTTGATATTAATTGTAAGTTTTTTATGGTTATCCTTTATCAGGTTAAGGAATCTTCCTTCCATTTCTAGTTTGTTGAGAGTTTTTATTATGAAGCGATGTTGAATTTTGTCAAATGCTATTGAGATAATCATGTTTTGTTTTGTTTTGTTTCTTCTTTAGTCTGGTAATCTGGTGAATTACACTGCATTTTCAGAAGTTGAACCAACCTTGTATTCCTAGGTTTTGCCCGACTTCGTCATTCTGTATTATTTTTGTTATATATGCCTAGATTTGATTTGCTAATAGTTTTTCTTTTAATTTTTATTTTATATTGGACTATAGTTGATTTACAATGTTGTGTTACTTTCAGGTGTACACAAAGTGATTCAGTTATACATATACGTATATTTATTCTTTTTCAGTTTCTTTTCCCATATAGGTTATTACAGAATATTGAGTAGAGTTCCCTGTGCTATACAGTAGGTCCTTATTGATTATCTATTTTTTTGTTTTGTTTTGTTTTGTTTTGCTTTTTTTGTGGTACGCGGGCCTCTCACTTGTTGTGGCCTCTCCCACTGCGGAGCACCGTCTCTGGATGCTCAGGCCCAGCGGCCATGGCTCACAGGCCTAGCCGCTCCGCAGCATGTGGGATCATCCTAGACCGGGGCACAAACCCGTATCTCCTGCATCGGCAGGCGGACTCTCAACCACTGCGCCACCAGGGAAGCCCTGATTATCTATTTTATATTTAGTAGTGTGTATATGTTAATCCCAACCTCCTAATTTATCCCTTCCTGCAACCTTTTCCCTTTGGTAACCATAAGTTTGTTTTCTAAGTCTGTGAGTGTTTCTGTTTTGTAAATAAGTTCACTTGTATCATCTTTTCAGATTCCACATATAAGTGATATCATATGATATTTGTCTTTCTCTATCTGACTTACTTCACTTAGTATGATAATCTTTAGGCCCATGCAGGTTGCTGCAAATGGCATTATTTCATTCATTTTTATGGCTGAGTTATATTCCATTTATATATGTACCATATCTTATTGCTAATAGTTTATTGAGGATTTTTGTATCTATGTTTGTGGGGGGATACTGGTATTTATTTTCAGTTTATTATAATGTGTTTGGTTGTGATATTAGGATAATCCTAGCAGTATAAAATACATGAGAACTGTTTCCTCTTCTTATATTTTCTGAAAGGGATTATTTAGAATTGATATTATTTCTTCCTTAAGTGTTTTTTAGAATTTGCCAGTGAACATTTGGGCCTGGTGTTTTCTCTGTTGAAAGGTTTTGAACTACAAATTCAGTTTCTTTAATAGCTATAGGACTAGGTTTTTTTCTCTTTTTTTTTTTGGTATTGCAGTGTTTTTTAGTGAGTTTAAGTAATTTTTGTCTTTTAATAATTGGTCTCTTTTATCTGAGTTGATTTATAGGCATAGAGTTGTTTACAGTCTTTTTTTATTATCCTTTTATTCTCTGTGGGATCTGTTGTGATACTTCCTCTTTCATTCCTAATATTGGCAGTTTTTGTCTTCTGTCTATTTTCTTGGTCAGTATGGCTAGAGGTTTATCAATTTTATTGATTTTTTTTCAAAGAACAAGCTTTTGGTTTCATTGATTCTCTCTATTGATTTTCTGTTTTTAAATTTATTGATTTTTTTCTCTCATGTTTATTATTTAAACCAGAATATTTTCAAGAATAAAAAGGGGGTACTATTAATAATTAAACCAAGATAAAAAGCACAAACTGGAAATGTTCCAGGAAAACCAGGATGTATGGTCACTCAACCTATAGGATATGTGGGATGCGGAAAATGGTAGCTGGGAACCTCTGTGGGAATAAAACTTTACAGTGTATACCTTTTAGTATTATTTTCATTTTTAATCATTTGAATGTATAACCTATTAAAAATAAAATAAATGTACTTCTTTAAATATCTGGCATAAAGTAAGATTTCAATGTATGCTGTTGAATAAACGAATAAATCAGTCGATTAGTTAGCATTGGTGATTACCTGAGTTTCATTGGAGAAAATGGGATAATCATTATATATCCAACTCTGAAATTCTACAACATATGTATCAGAATTGAATGATTAGTTTGCTCTGTATTCCTAACCTGCAGGTTTGGTGACATGAATATTATTATCTCAGACTTGGTTATATTGTTCTCATTATTTATATCTTTCTTTGCCTGTTTTTTGATTTATTTGAAGCATCTTACATATGAAGAAAGAGTAAACTGCAACTTACTGTAGAAAATCGGGAGAAAAGAAAGGGGCATCATTGAGGTCCTGCAGAGGGCATCACTGAGGGTTTCCTCAGCACTGTTCCTTTTCCTCAGAACCTGTGCCTCATCTCCATGGTTACTGTGGGGATTTCCATTTTCATACTTTGCTCTGTATATATGTCTCCAGCACAGCCAGAGTCTTTTCCACATAATTTTTGGCCAAGAGAAGCTGCACAGTAATGGGAAAATTGATGAGAAATAAAATTTATAAAGTGGTTGTTTAGAATTCAATGGGTGAAATGTTATAACTGCAGCAAGGACCTTAGTTCAGTTGTTTCTGAAATTTAGCTGCATTATTGTATATTCAGTGCCTCCTTGAGTTCCATGAGTCAATAAATCATATGAATAGAATAAAATTTTATTTATGGAATGAAAAAAGTTTCTTAAAGAATGATCTGATAAGTTAAATGTAAGTAATGAATTCAGATAAGTGTTCCTATAAATAATAAGAATGCTCCTATTTTTAATAATCAAAGATTAACTCAGCCCTTCAAAACACAAGGCTCTGGAATAAGCTACAGGTCAGTATTACAACAAGAATGTGTCTCATCTAAAATATAGGAAATTTCAGGTGGGTGAAAAAGGTGGAAATCAAAATAATGTTTTACCCAGACATTGAATTCTAAACAGCCAATTTATAGATCTTATTTCTTAGAATATGTTCCATTATTGCTAAGGTTCTATGATTCCTTTATAGACCTCTCATAATTATATTTGGACAGACATGACACCTTGTTACAATAGTGATAATCCCTACAGAATATAAATATATGTATTCCACTAAAAACATTCAAATCGAGATCAAGGTCTCACTTGGATATCTTGGTGAAACAATGATCAAATGGTAAAAGGTTAAATCTTTATAAAACATTATTTATTAAGATTATATGACAAAGTAGAACTGTTTCTCCTCTGGCACTCAACAAATAGAAAAATCCATATTCCCATTGCTTTCTTCTTTGTTTCCTCCATAACAATCAGTACTGAAAACCCACAAAGATAATAAATTCAGTCAAACATATTGATGATAAAATCAAGCTTCTATATTAGCTCTGAAGTGCATACTGTCTCTTGAAACCTTTGACAACTTGGCTGGTTTCATTTTCTACCCCCGTGTATTCTCTTCCTGGAAAGTGTCCTGGCTTCTTAAAATAACTGTTCATGGAAAACATTCTTTCTAGATACAGCACTATGAAGATATAATATTTTTCCTTATATAAGCTCAACAGCTTAATAAAGTCAAAAGGACTACTATTTAATATGATAATAAAGAAATTGAGTTCATATATTCCTTATTCTAGAATTACAGTATTAAATATTTTTCTTAAACAGAAATCTATCTTTGTTCTAGAAATATTAACCAATATGCCTGACTCTTTAGCTGTATGTTCTTGGGAAAGTTACTAGACTCTCCATATTTTAGTTTCCATATTTGTAAAGTAGAGAGGATTAAGTAAGTTAATAATACCACCAGGATACAACTGTCTATAGGTCTCTCACATTTCTCTATGACTTGTGAAGAAAGGCACTGATTTCCCTTTCTCTGGACTCTCTTTTCAAGAATTTTTTTTTTTTTTTTTTTTTTTTTTTTTTGCGGTATGCGGGCCTCTCACTGTTGTGGCCTCTCCCGTTGCGGAGCACAGGCTCCGGACGCGCAGGCTCAGCGGCCATGGCTCACGGGCCCAGCCGCTCCGCGGCACGTGGGATCTTCCCAGACCGGGGCACGAACCCGTGTCCCTTGCATCGGCAGGCGGACTCTCAACCACTGTGCCACCAGGGAAGCCCAAGAATATTTTTAGAGGGAAAATAGAGATAGAGTCTGCCTCTGGAGCAAAGGGAAGGCTTGCTTACCATCCATTATAAAAGATTTGGATTCCCAAAGCTCAGGGATCCCTTCTTGTAACACCATCCACTTCATATGCAATGAGACCCCTCTGGTAATTTGAGGAAAAGGGAACTAATGCAAACATGCTGATCCTTATGCTGCTTGCTGTGTCCAGAGTAACAAAGTCCTTTGTCTCTTACCCAGGAGTCTCGTGTCTCTGTCAGCATCCATGAAACTGTGGCAGGATAACTTGTTAGCTTGAAAGTAGGGTAAAATCTGAGATCCTTTACAGTTTTTGGCACATATGACAGTCTTGGAGTCTGGAATGTAGAAAATGTTCAACAAATATTAATATTTATCACCATCAACATTATTTAGCATCAAAAATACTAAGATTTGACCTAGCAATTATACTTCTGGGAATTTGTCAGGCTGAAAGTTGTGAGATATGTGTAAAGTGCTAGATATTAATTGTAAATTTTTAATAAAAATTTAAATGACCATCCTATAAAAATGCTATCACCACAGTAATACCATCAAACACAGCCATTCTAAAACTCAGTGTCATAAAGCCAAGCATTTATTTTCACACTTGTGATGTCTGTAAGTTGGCTGGGAAAACTCTGCTCCATGTGTCCCCTTCTGGGGCCCAGGCAAAAGGGGACAGTGACTATCTGGGGCATACTCTTCTTGGGAATGACGGAAGAACAAGAGGGCAAGCCCAATTGCACGAGCACGTTTCAAGCCTCTGCTTGTGTCACATCTGATAATATCCTAATGGTCAAAGCAAGTAACACAGCCAAGCCCGAAGTCAAGACATGGGAAATTATACCAAGACCACCACAAAGCCATGGTAAGGATGTTCAATGTACTATAGAAGAGTGAAAGATTGGAATCCACCATTTACTCTACCATAATCAATAGGAAAGTGGCTAACTAAGTACAGTGTATTCATACTAAGCAGCCATCAGAAAGAATGAGTGAATCTGAATGTTCTAAAATGGAAAATGTATACAATACATTACTGAACGAAAAGAACAAATTGTGAGATATGCATATGATCTATTTTCATTTAAAAGAAAAACCTTTGAATACATGTATTTATTTTATATGGACAATAAAGAGCTTGAATAGATATACAAACCGTTAGTATTTATCTTCAGGATTGGAATTGGGAGATGAGGGATAAATTCCTTCCACTTTATGCTTTATGCACTTTTGTATTATTAGAAAAAATGTTTTATAAATATGTTTTACTTTTGTAATAAAAAACCTGATAAAGATAAGACAAAAAGTACTAAAAGAAAATGACAAAAATGTTTTTAGCTTCCAGGTATTTTTTAGTTGATGTCTCATTTTTCATTCCCTTTCCCCAGTATACATAAGAATAAAATAATTCTAATACCTAGAAGATTTTCGTCTCAGATCCTGCCCCTACAAAACTTCATTCTGCTTCAGAAATGATTTGTTTCATTCCACATAATCACCCTTAGACTTATGTGATACATTTTGATCCTGTTGGGTCTCTCGGTAGAGCAGAGAATTCCTAATAATATTTAAGGATTTTCTGAGTTTCTTGACATTTATTTCAGATATGTAGTTTTTCTGTTTTAAAATTCCCATTTGGTTCTTTTTTGTTATTACTATAGTTTCTATTTCTTTTTTAAAAAAATAAATTTCTTTATTTCTGGCTGTGGTGGGTCTTTGTTGCTGCGCCCGGGCTTTCTCTAGCTGTGGCGAGTGGGGGGCTACTCTTCGTTGTGGTGCACGGGCTTCTCGTTGCGGTGGCTTCTCTTGTTGCGGAGCACGGGCTCTAGGCACACGTGCTTCAGTAGTTGTGGCACGTGGCCTCAGTGCTTGTGGCTCGTGGGCTCTAGAGCTCAGGCTCAGTAGCTGTGGCGCACGGACTTAGTTGCCCCACGGCATGTGGGATCTTCCTGGACCAGGGCCTGAACCCATGTCCCCTGCATTGGCAGGAGGATTCTTAACAATTGCGCCACCGGGGAAGCCCTAGTTTCTATTTCTTAGTTGAGAAGATCTCTATCTTTTCATCCATTTCAAGTGTTTACCTTTACTTCATGGCGTATTGTTAAAATAGCTACTTTAGAATCTTTGTCTGATGTTTCCACCATCTGTATCAAGAGCCAGCAAACTAAAGCCTGTAAACCAAATCCAACCTATTGTCTGGTATTGTTTGGTTCATGAGCAAAGAATTGTTTTCACACTACAGTTTTAACCAAAGCTAAACTTTTAAATGGTTGGGAAAAAAATTTTTTAAAGGCTAATATTTTGTGATATGAAAGTTACATGAAATTAAAATTTCACTTTCCATAAATACAAATTTATTGGAACACAGCCATGCTTATTCATCAACATGTTGTATGTGACTGCTTTTGTACCACAATGACAGAGCTGAGTTGTTGTGGCACAGATCATATGGCCCAAATAACCGAAAATGTTCCTTCCATTTGGCTGTTTACATAAAAAGTTTGCACCTGATCTGGGTTATCTCAGGCTTTGCATCTGTTGAGTGTCTTTTCCATTAAGAATTGGCCACGTGTTCCTAGTTTTTTGTATGTTGAGTAATTTTGGATTGTATTCTGGACATTTTGAATAATATATAGTGAGACTCTGGGACCTGTTAAAGTCCTCTGGAGAATGTTGATTACTTTTTGATTTAACAGAAATCCACCTAGTTAGGTTCACACTTTAAGCTCTGTCTCAACTTCTGTGGGAGTGGCTCCAATATCATTTCAGTTTTTGAAGGCTTTTCTATACTACTTTACATCTATTCCGTGTGTGTACAGCTCGGTGGTGAGCTTGTGACTTATGTTGGTTCATACACAGAACCAAAGATCTCCTCTCTGATATTTCCATCATTTTCTCCAACTTTTTAGGGCCCCTTTTCACAGTCTTCTGATTAGAAAGATGGTATTTCTCTCAGAGTTATAGTTGCCCATGGTACTGCACAGTTACACACAACTGGAGTTTTCTTTAGGTTAACACCAGCAGATAAAAGAGAAAAAGAAAAAAAGAAGAAAGGGAAATTAACCCCTGCACAGGCCATTCTTCAAATTTTGAGTCCTCTCCATGGTCCACCTGTTATTTTTCTCCCTGAAGTCCCCAGGTAGTTGCTATTCATATACTGTCCATGGTTTATGTTTGTATAAGGTTTTAGCTCCTGCATGGAATTAAGGGGTTGAGATTTCCAAGGCATAAACACATCCTAAGCAATATCTTAATAATACATATAGCACTATTTGGTAATAATTTTGCTCTAAAATTTTGGACTTCTTGGGATTCAGAATATGCAAAAGGCAATATCATGTTTGATTTACCCAAGGCCATCAATCCTCATGAATCCTGAGAATTTATACTAGAATGTAACAGGTGAATGAATTCCCATGATGAATCCTCATTGACCTGGGTGAAGAGGTTTACAGACCATGATAAATCCAAGTGGACTCAAACGATTTATTCTGTAAGATTAAATATGAGGAGTTTTGTGGTCAGTCAGTGAGGCCAGGACTCTTATTTGCAAGTGACAAGAGGAAGAGAAGAAGAAAATAATTTTTACAAGTCCAGGGGGGATTTAGTGTGGTAGAAAGACCAATGGCCCCCAAAGATGTCCACATCCTAATCCCCAGCAACTGTGGGTATGTTACCTTGCATGGCAAAAGGGACTTCACAGATGAAGATCTTGTCATGGAGAGATTCTCCTGGATTTTCTGGGTCCAAGTAATCACAAGGGACTTTATAAGGGAAAGAGGAAGGCAGGAGTGTCAGAATTATAGAAGAAGATGACATAATGGAAGCAGGGGTCAGAGAGAGAGAGAGAGCGAGCTTTGAAAATGGAGGAAAGAGCCATGAGCCAAAGAATTCAGGTAGCTTCTAGAATCTGGAAAAAGCAAGGAACCAGATTCTCCTCTAGAGTCTCCAGAAGGAACAAGTCCTGTCAATAACTTGACTTTAGCCCAGTGAGACTGATTTTGGATTTCTGCCCTCCAGAACTGTAAGGTAATAAATTATATTGTTTTAAGCCACTAAATTTGTAGCAATTTGTTATGGCAGTAATAGGAAACAAATACAGTTAGCTCAGCCACAAAATGGATCCATTGACTTAAATTATTATTAGCAAGGCTAGGGCCCAACCCCTCCCTCTCTCTCCCTCCCTCCCCCCCAACTTCCACCAACTTACTCTTCCTTCTGTTTATCCCTACTTGACCTCATTTCTATTGCAGATACAGGCTTTTCCCACATGGTAAGGAACCTGGCTGTAAGCAGCACCAATTTCACCTCTTTCTAGCCCTGTGTCTTTGGAGTCAAATGGGACTTTATGCCCTAGAGCCATTTAGAATCTCAGAGGAGGACTTTAATTGGCTTGGCTAGGGTCAGGCGCCCAACCATTGAACCAATTATCCCAATAAATGGAAGAGGGAATAATGATAAGCCAGAACTGCCTGAGTCACCTGCAGACCCCTCCCCCGCAACTATGTGGAAGGTAATGAAATGGCAGTCCCACTAGAAGCAAGTGGAAAAAGTAACAAATTCTCTGAAGGAGAAAGGGGTGCATTCAGACAAAGTGAACAAATGTCCACGACAACTAGTCATTTTACTAGCTAGACCCAGCAAGGATAATGTCAATACATAAACCTGAATTTCCACTGAGACTACCAACTAAGACCACAGTCCATCTCCTTTTCTATCAATGTGGCTGCACTCACTTGCTCACATCCCCAGATGCTCAGTTAATGTTAGATTTTGCGTAAAGTGACAGTAAACTGAAAATAACAGTGGCTTAAATAAGATGGTGTAGGGGAGGGATTGTTTCTTGGTCATGTAAATGAAGTCAGGAGGTGGACACTTCAGGGCTGGAAGATGCTCCTTGGTGCCAGGGTTCTAGACATTTCTTGTCTACCATCCTTAAAAGGGACTTCCACGTTATGGTTCCAGATGGCTCCTCAGGCTCTAACCATCATTTTTGTACCACACAAGGCAGAAAAGAAGAAATAAACAGGAGCACCTCTCCTTCCTAAAGATATTTCCTGGAAGTTAAACACATCCAGTTGATCAAAATATAGTCACATAGCCTGGTTCTCAAGCCACAGGCTTATTTCCTGAAAGCTATGGGAAAATATATTTTTTAACATCGTTATTGGAATATAATTGCTTTACAATGTTGTGTTAGTTTCTGCTGTATAACAAAGTGAATCAGTTACATGCATACATATATCCCCATATCCCCTCCCTCTTGCGCCTCACTCCCACCCTCCCTATCCCACCCATCTAGGTGGTCAAAAAGCACCGAGCTGATCTCCCTGTGCTATGCAGCTGCTTCCCACTAACTATTTTACATTTGGTAGTGTATATACATCAATGCTACTCTTTCACTTCGTCCCAGCTTACCCTTCCCCCTCCCCGTGTCCTCAAGTCCATTCTTTATGTCTGTCTTTATTCCCGTCCCGCCCCTAGGTTCATCAGAACCATTTTCTTTTTTAGATTCCATATATATGTGTTAGCATATGGTATCTGTTTGTTTTTTTTTAACAACTTTATTGGAGTACAATGGCCCCAAAATGGTACATTAGTTTCTGCTTTATAACAAAGTGAATCATCTATACATATACACGTATCCCCATATCTCCTCCCTCTTGCATCTCCCTCCCATTGTTTTTCTGTTTCTGACTTACTTTACTCTGTATGACAGACTCTAGGTCCATCTACCTCATTACAAATAACTCAATTTCATTTCTTTTTATGGCTGAGTAATATTCCATTCGATATATGTGCCACATCTTCTTTATCCATTCATCGTGGATGGACATTTAGATTGCTTCCATGTCCTGGTTATTGTAAATAGTGCTGCAATGAACATTGTGGTACATGTCTCTCTTTTTTTTAAAAAAACATCTTTATTGGAGTATAATTGCTTTACATGTTGTGTTAGTTTCTGCTTTATAACAAAGTGAATTAGTTATACATATACATATGTTCCCATATCTCTTCCCTCTTGCGTCTCCCTCCCTCCCACCCACCCTATCCCACCCCTCCAGGCGGTCACAAAGCACCGAGCTGATCTCTCTGTGCTATGCGGCTGCTTCCCACTAGCTATCTACCTTACGTTTGGTAGTGTATATATGTCCATGCCGGTCTTTCACTTTGTCACAGCTTACCCTTCCCCCTCCCCATATCCTCAAGTCCATTCTCTAGTAGGTCTGTGTCTTTATTCCTGTCTTACCCCTATGTTCTTCATGACATTTTTTTTTCTTAAATTCCATATATATGTGTCAGCATACAGTATTTGTCTTTCTCTTTCTGACTTACTTCACTCTGTATGACAGACTCTAGGTCCATCCACCTCATTACAAATAGCTCAATTTCATTTCTTTATATGGCTGAGTAATATTCCATTGTATATATGTGCCACATCTTCTTTACCCATTCATCTGATGATGGACACTTAGGTTGTTTCCATCTCCGGGCTATTGTAAATAGGGCTGCTATGAACATTTTGGTACATGTCTCTTTTTGAATTATGGTTTTCTCAGGGTATATGCCCAGTAGTGGGATTGCTGGGTCATATGGTAGTTCTATTTGTAGTTTTTTAAGGAACCTCCATACCGTTCTCCATAGCGGCTGTACCAATTCACATTCCCACCAGCAGTGCAAGAGTGTTCCTTTTTTTCCACACCCTCTCCAGCATTTATTGTTTCTAGATTTTTTGATGATGGCCATTCTGACTGGTGTGAGATGATATCTCATTGTAGTTTTGATTTGCATTTCTCTAATGAGTAAAGATGTTGAGCATCCTTTCATGTGTTTGTTGGCAGTCTGTATATCTTCTGTGGAGAAATGTCTATTTAGGTCTTCTGCCCATTTTTGGATTGGGTTGTTTGTTTTTTTGTTATTGAGCTGCCTGAGCTGCTTATAAATTTTGGAGATTAATCCTTTGTCAGTTGCTTCATATACAAATATTTTCTCCCATTCTAAGAGTTGTCTTTTGGTCTTGTTTATGGTTTCCTTTGCTGTGCAAAAGCTTTGAAGTTTCATTAGGTCCCATGTGTTTATTTTTGTCTTTATTTCCATTTCTCTAGGAGGTGGGTCAAAAAGGATCTTGCTGTGATTTATGTCATAGAGTGTTCTGCCTATGTTTTCCTCTAAGAGTTTGATAGTGTCTGGCCTTACATTTAGGTCTTTAATCCATTTTGAGCTTATTTTTGTGTATGGTGTTAGGGAGTGATCTAATCTCATACTTTTACATGTCCCTATCCAGTTTTCCCAGCACCACTTATTGAAGAGACTGTCCTTTCTCCACTGTACATTCCTGCCTCCTTATCAAAGATAAGGTGACCATATGTCCGTGGGTTTATCTCTGGGCTTTCTATCCTGTTCCATTGATCTATCTTTCTGTTTTTGTGCCAGTACCATACTGTCTTGATTACTGTAGCTTTGTAGTATAGTCTGAAGTCAGGGAGCCTGATTCCTCCAGCTCCATTTTTCATTCTCAAGATTGCTTTGGCTATTCGGGGTCTTTTGTGTTTCCATACAAATTGTGAAATTTTTTGCTCTAGTTCTGTGAAAAATGCCAGTGGTAGTTTGATAGGGATTGCGTTGAATCTGTAGATTGCTTTGGGTAGTAGAGTCATTTTCACAATGTTGATTCTTCCAATCCAAGAACATGGTACATCTCTCCATCTGTTTGTATCATCTTTAATTTCTTTCATCAGTGTCTTATAATTTTCTGCATACAGGTCTTTTGTCTCCTTAGGTAGGTTTATTCCTAGATATTTTATTCTTTTTGTTGCAATGGTAAATGGGAGTGTTTTCTTGATTTCACTTTCAGATTTTTCATCATTAGTATATAGGAGTGCCAGAGATTTCTGTGCATTAATTTTGTATCCTGCAACTTTACCAAATTCATTGATTAGCTCTATTAGTTTTCTGGTAGCATCTTTAGGATTCTCTATGTATAGTATCATGTCATCTGCAAACAGTGACAGCTTTACTTCTTCTTTTCCGATTTGGATTCCTTTTATTTCCTTTTCTTCTCTGATTGCTGTGGCTAAAACTTCCAAAACTATGTTGAATAATAGTGGTGAGAGTGGGCAACCTTGTCTTGTTCCTGATCTTAGTGGAAATGGTTTCAGTTTTTCACCATTGAGGACGATGCTGGCTGTGGGTTTGTCATATATGGCCTTTATTATGTTGAGGAAAGTTCCCTCTATGCCTACTTTCTGAAGGGTTTTTATCATAAATGGGTGTTGAATTTTGTCGAAAGCTTTGTCTGCATCTATTGAGATGATCATATGGTTTTTCTCCTTCAATTTGTTAATATGGTGTATCACGTTGATTGATTTGCGTATATTGAAGAATCCTTGCATTCCTGGGATAAACCCCACTTGATCATGGTGTATGATCCTTTTAATGTGCTGTTGGATTCTGTTTGCTAGTATTTTGTTGAGGATTTTTGCATCTACGTTCATCAGTGATATTGGCCTGTAGTTTTCTTTCTTTGTGACATCCTTGTCTGGTTTTGGTATCAAGGTGATGGTGGCCTCGTAGAATGAGTTTGGGAGTGTTCCTCCCTCTGCTATATTTTGGAAGAGTTTGAGAAGGATAGGTGTTAGCTCTTCTCTAAATGCTTGATAGAATTCACCTGTGAAGCCATCTGGTCCTGGGCTTTTGTTTGTTGGAAGATTTTTTATCACAGTTTCAATTTCAGTGCTTGTGATTGGTCTGTTCATATTTTCTATTTCTTCCTGATTCAGTCTTGGCAGGTTGTGCATTTCTAAGAATTTGTCCATTTCTTCCAGGTTGTCCATTTTATTGGCATAGAGTTGCTTATAGTAATCTCTCATGATCTTTTGTATTTCTGCAGTGTCAGTTGTTACTTCTCCTTTTTCATTTCTAATTCTATTGATTTGAGTCTTCTCCCTTCTTTTCTTGATGAGTCTGGCTAATGGTTTATCAATTTTGTTTATCTTCTCAAAGAACCAGCTTTTAGTTTTATTGATCTTTGCTATCGTTTCCTTCATTTCTTTTTCATTTATTTCTGATCTGATTTTTATGATTTCTTTCCTTCTGCTAACTTTGGGATGTTTTTGTTCTTCTTTCTCTAATTGCTTTAGGTGCAAGGTTAGGTTGTTTATTCGAGATGTTTCCTGTTTCTTAAGGTAGGATTGTATTGCTATAAACTTCCCTCTTAGAACTGCTTTTGCTGCATCCCATATGTTTTGGGTCGTCGTGTCTCCATAGTCATTTGTTTCTAGGTATTTTTTAATTTCCCCTTTGATTTCTTCAGTGATCACTTTGTTATTAAGTAGTGTATTGTTTAGCCTCCATGTGTTTGTATTTTTTACAGCTCTTTTCCTGTAATTGATGTCTAGTCTCATAGCATTGTGGTTGGAAAAGATACTTGATACAATTTCAATTTTCTTAAATTTACCAAGGCTTGATTTGTGACCCAAGATATGATCTATCCTGGAGAATGTTCCATGAGCACTTCAGAAGAATGTGTATTCTGTTGTTTTTGGATGGAATGTCCTATAAATATCAATTAAGTCCATCTTGTTTAATGTATCATTTAAAGCTTGTATTTCCTTATTTATTTTCATTTTGGATGATCTGTCCATTGGTGAAAGTGGGGTGTTAAAGTCCCCTACTATGATTGTGTTACTGTCGATTTCTCCTTTTATGGCTGTTATTATTTGCCTTATGTATTGAGGTGCTCCTATGTTGGGTGCATAAATATTTACAATTGTTATATCTTCTTCTTGGATCGATCCCTTGATCATTATGTAGTGTCCTTCTTTGTCTCTTCTAGTAGTCTTTATTTTAAAGTCTATTTTGTCTGATATGAGAATTGCTACTCCAGCTTTCTTTTGGTTTCCATTTGCATGGAATATCTTTTTCCATCCCCTTACTTTCAGTCTGTATGTGTCTCTAGGTCTGAAGTGGGTCTCTTGTAGACAGCATATATATGGGTCTTGTTTTTCTATCCATTCAGCCAATCTGTGTCTTTTGGTGGGAGCATTTAGTCCATTTACATTTAAGGTAATTATCGATATGTATGTTCCTATTCCCATTTTCTTAATTGTTTTGGGTTCGTTATTGTAGGTCTTTTCCTTCTGTTGTGTTTCTTGCCTAGAGAAGTTCCTTTAGCATTTGTTGTAAAGCTGGTTTGGTGGTGCTGAACTCTCTCAGCTTTTGCTTGTCTGTAAACGTTTTAATTTCTCCATCAAATCTGAATGAGATCCTTGCTGGGTAATCTTGGTTGCAGGTTTTTCTCCTTCATCACTTTAATTATGTCCTGCCACTCCCTTCTGGCTTGTAGAGTTTCTGCTGAGAGATCAGCTGTTATCCTAATGGGGATTCCCTTGTGTGTTATTTGTTGTTTTTGCCTTGCTGCTTTTAATATGATTTCTTTGTGTTTAATTTTTGACAGTTTGATTAGTATGTGTCTTGGCGTATTTCTCCTTGGATTTATTCTGTATGGGACTCTCTGTGCCTCCTGGACTTGATTAACTATTTCCTTTCCCATATTAGGGAAGTTTTCAACTATAATCTCTTCAAATATTTTCTCAGTCCCTTTCTTTTTCTCTTCTTCTTCTGGAACCCCTATAATTCGAATGTTGGTGCGTTTAATGTTGTCCCAGAGGTCTCTGAGACTGTCCTCTGTTCTTTTCATTCTTTTTTCTTTATTTTGCTCTGCATCAGTTATTTCCACTATTTTATCTTCCACCTCACTTATCCGTTCTTCTGCCTCAGTTATTCTGCTATTGATCCCATCTAGAGTATTTTTTATTTCATTTATTGTGTTTTTAATCGATGCTTGATTCATCTTTAGTTCTTCTAGGTCCTTGTTAACTGTTTCTTGCATTTTGTCTATTCTAGTTCCAAGATTTTGGATCTGGGAAATAGAATCTTGGGTCATCTTTACCATCATTATTCTGAATTCTTTTTCAGGTAGACTGCCTATTACCTCTTCATTTGTTAGGTCTGGTGGGTTTTTATCTTGCTCCTTCTCCTGCTGTGTGTTTTTCTGTCTTCTCATTTTGCTTATGTTACTGTGTTTGGGGTCTCCTTTTTGCAGGCTGCAGGTTCGTAGTTCCCGTTGTTTTTGGTGTCTGTCCCCAGTGGCTAAGGTTGGTTTAGTGGGTTGTGTAGGCTTCCTGGTGGAGGGGACTAGTGCCTGTGTTCTGGTGGATGAGGCTGGATCTTGTCTTTCTGGTGGGCTGGTCCACGTCTGGTGGTGTGTTTTGGGGTGTCTGCGGACTTTTTATGATTTTAGGCAGCCTCTCTGTTAATGTGTGGCGTTGTGTTCCTGTCTTGCTAGTTGTTTGGCATAGGGTGTCAAGCACTGTAGCTTGCTGGTCGTTGAGTGAAGCTGGGTGCTGGTGTTGAGATGGAGATCTCTGGAAGATTTTCGCCATTTGATATTATGTGGAGCTGGGAGGTCTCTTGTGGACCAGTGTCCTGAAGTTGGCTCTCCCACCTCAGAGGCACAGCACTGACTCCTAGCTCCTCAATGTGGGATGATTTGTTGTCCATTCATGTATTCCACAGATGCAGGGTACATCAAGTTGATTGTGGAGCTTTAATCCGCTGCTTCTGAGGCTGCTGGGAGAGGTTTCCCTTTCTCTTCTTTGTTCTCACAGCTCCTGGGTCTCAGCTTTGGATTGGGCCCCGCCTCTGCGTGTAGGTCGCCAGAGGGCGTTTGTTCTTCGCTCAGACAGGACAGGGTTAAAGGAGCAGCCTCTTCGGGGACTCTGGCTCACTCAGGCCTGGCGGGAGGGAGGGGCACGGAGTGCGGGGCGAGCCTGCAGCGGCAAAGGTCGGCGTGACGTTACACCAGCCCGAGGCACGCCGTGCGTTCTCCCAGGGAAGCCGCCCCTGGATCCCGGGACCCCGGCAGTGGCGGGCTGCACAGGCTCCCGGAAGGGCGGTGTGGACAGTGACCTGCGCTCGCACATAGGATTCTTGGCAGCGGCAGCATCAGCCCCAGCGTCCCATGCCCGTCACTGGGCTCCGCGCTTTCAGTCGTGACTCGCGCCCGTCTGTGGAGCCCCTTTAAGCAGCGCTCTTAATCCCCTCTCCTCGCGCACCAGGAAACCAAGAGGGAAGAAAAAGTCTCCTGCCTCTTCGGCAGCTCCAGAGTTTTCCCGGACTCCCTGCCGGCTAGCTGTGGCTCATTAGCCCCCTTCCGGCTGAGTTCTCGCCGCCAGCCCCAGTCCTCTCCCTGCGCTCTGACCGAAGCCCGAGCCTCAGCTTCCAGCGCCGCCGGGGCGAGCAGACAAGCCTCTCGGGCTGGTGAGTGCCGCTCGGCACCGATCCTCCGTGCGGGAATCTCTCCGCTTTGCCCTACCCAGGTATGTGGGGAGTTTCTTGCCTTTTGGGAGGTCTGGGGTCTTCTGCCAGCGTTCAGTAGGTGTTCTGTAGGGGTTGTTCGACGTGTAGCTGTATTTCTGGTGTATCCGTGGGGAGGACGGTGATCTCCGCGTCTTACTCTTCCCCCATCTTACCCGGAAGTCTCTATGACTCTTTTTGAATTATGGTTTTCTCAGGGTATATGCCCAGTAGTGGGATTGCTGGGTCATATGGTAGTTCTATTTTTAGTTTTTTAAGGAACCTCCATACTGTTCTCCATAGTGGCTGTATCAATTTACATTCCCATCAACAGTGCAAGAGGGTTTCCTTTTCTCCACACCCTCTCCAGCATTTAGAGTTTTTGATGATGGCCATTCTGACTGGTGTCGGTGATACCTCATTGTAGTTTTGATTTGCATTTCTCTAATGATTAGTGTTGTTGAGCATCTTTTCATGTCCATCTGTATATCTTCTTTGGAGAAATGTCTACTTAGGTCTTCTGCCCACTTTTGGATTGGGTTGTTTTTTTGTTTGTTTTTTGTTTTTTTTTTTGCGGTACGCGGGCCTCTCACTGTTGCGGCCTCTCCCATCATGAACCACAGGCTCCGGACGCGCAGGCTCAGCAGCCATGGCTCACGGGCCCAGCCACTCCGCAGCATGTGGGATCCTCCCGGACCGGGGCACGAACCCATGTCCCCTGAATCGGCAGGCAGACTCTCAACCACTGCGCCACCAGGGAAGCCCAGGTTGTTTGTTTTTTTGATATTGAGCTGCATGAGCTGCTTGTATATTTTGGAGGTTAATCCTTTTTCAGTTGCTTCATTTGCAAATATTTTCTCCTATTCTGAGGGTGGTCTTTTCCTCTTGTTTAAGGTTTCCTTTGCTGTGCAAAAGCTTTTAAGTTTCATTAGGTACCATTTGTTTATTTTTGTTTTTATTTCCATTTCCCTAGGAGGTCGGTCAAAAAGGATCTTACTGTGATGTGTGTCACAGAGTGTTCTGCCTATGTTTTCATCTAAGAGTTTGATAGTGTCTGGCCTTACATTTAGGTCTTTAATCCATTTTGAGTTTATTTTTGTGTATGGTGTTAGGGAGTGTTCTAATTTCATTCTTTTACATGTAGCTCTCCTGTTTTCCCAGCACCACTTATTTAAGAGACTGTCTTTTATCCATTGTATACTCTTGTCTCCTTTATCAAAAATAAGGTGACCATATGTGCTTAAGTTTATCTCTGGGCTTTCTATCCTGTTCCATTGATTTATATTTCTGTTTTTGTGCCAGTACCATAGTGTCTTGATGACTGTAGCTATTAAGTCCAGGAGCCTGATTCCTCCAGCTCCATTTTTCTTTTTCAAGATTGCTTTGGCTATTTGGAGTCTTTTGTGTTTCCATACAAATTGTGAAATTTTTTGTTCTAGTTCTCTGAAAAATGCCATTGGTAGTTTGATAGGGATTGCATTGAATCTGTAGATTGCTTTGGGTAGTAGAGTCATTTTCACAATGTTGATTCTTCCAATCCAAGAACATGGTATATCTCTCCATCTGTTTGTATCATCCTTAATTTCTGTCATCAATGTCTTATAGTTTTCTGCATACAGGTCTTTTGTCCCCTTAGGTAGGTTCATTCCTAGGTATTTTATTCTTTTTGTTGCAGTGGTAAATGGGAGTGTTTCCTTAATTTCTCTTTTATATTTTTCATCGTTAGTGTATAGGAATGCACGAGATTTCTGTGCATTAATTTTGTATCCTGCTACTTTACCAAATTCACTGATTTGCTCTAGTAGTTTTCTGGTAGCATCTTTAGGATTCTCTATGTATAGTATCATGTCATCTGCAAACAGTGACAGTTTTACTTCTTTTCTGATTTGCATTCCTTTTATTTATTTTTCTTCTCTGATTGCTGTGGCTAAAACTTTCAAAACTATGTTGAATAATAGTGGTGAGAGTGGGCAACCTTGTCTTGTTCCTGATCTTAGTGAAAATGGTTTCAGTTTTTCACCATTGAGGATGATGTTGGCTGTGGGTTTGTCATATATGGCCTTTATTATGTTGAGGTAAGTTCCCTCTATGCCTATTTTTGTGGAGGGTTTTTTATCATAAATGGGTGTTGAATTTTGTCGAAAGCTTTTTCTGCATCTATTGAGATGATCATATGGTTTTTCTCCTTCATCTTGTTAATATGTTTTATCACATTGATTGATTTGCATATACTGAAGAAACCTTGCATTCCTTGGATAAACCCCACTTGATCATGGTGTATGATCCTTTTAATGTGCTGTTGGATTCTATTTCCTAGTATTTTGTTGAGGATTTTTCATCTATGTTCATCAGTGGTTTTGGCCTGTAGTTTTCTTTTTTTGTGACATCTTTGTCTGGTTTTGGTATC
Organism: Mesoplodon mirus; assembly: GCF_964341445.2. Taxonomy (NCBI): domain Eukaryota; kingdom Metazoa; phylum Chordata; class Mammalia; order Artiodactyla; family Ziphiidae; genus Mesoplodon; species Mesoplodon mirus. Next base: position 39,352,664 of record NC_138984.1, read on the forward strand.
AGGGTGATGGTGGCCTCGTAGAATGAGTTTGGGAGTGTTCCTCCCTCTGCTGTATTTTGGAAGAGTTTGAGAAAGATAGGTGTTAGCTCTTCTGTTGCCTTGCCAGAGCACCAAGACCCTGACAGCCACATGGCTCAGAAGAAAAGGAAGGGGCTTCTTAGTGTGTGGAAACTTTTCCCTCTTCACAGCTCGCTCCCAGAGGTACGGGTCCCATCCCTATTCTTTTGTCTCTGATTTTCATTTTTCTTTTGCCCTACCCAGGTACATGGGGATTTTCTTGCCTTTTGAGAAGTCTGAGGTCTTCTGCCGGCATTCAGTAGGTGTTCTATCAGAGTTGTTCCAAATGTAGATGTATTTTTGATGTATTTATGAGGAGGAAGGTGATCTCCACGTCTTACTCCTCTGTCATCTTGAAGGTCTCCAGCTGGAAAATAATTGAACTTGAGGGAGAAAAACTTTCTAGATTTGTAACTTTGGGAAGTCATAATCTAAGACTCAGTTTGAATTTGAGGGTGTGACAGTTAAAATAATTTTTAACTAAAAAACCACATTATTTCTCTTAGCTTATAATGGAAAGAATGTTCTGAACTGATTGTTTTCCATTTCTCTTATCTCTCTTTAGATATTGTAATTGGGTGACTAGCTTCAATACTTTCCTGTAATGGCCATTTGAAATGGCACTGTTGACCTCCATTTTGCAGAATCCCAATGGCTTTTATTTGCCACCATTCCTCCCGACCTCTCTGCAGATATGACCCCATTATCACCCTTATCCTTTTGGACATACTCTCTTCACTTGAATTTTAGAATAGAGCACTCCAAATCAAGCACAAACTTAAATCCTCACAGCTGAGCTTGAAGCTAGACTCTATGCTGTAAAAAAAACTTCACTGAAGTCTCAGAGGATATGGAAGGGAAACCCAGTACAGACTACTGGCTACCTGTTGTGGCTGTTTTTGTAACCCTGGTTCATCCATACAGCTTCTCTTCTGCCTAGTTACCACATTGCTTCTGTGGCAAAGGCTGGTTTCCTTCACCTCTTATGAATAGCTTCATGTACTTGGAACCCAGGCCTGGAGAAGGGGAGAAAGTTCCCTTCTCACCCTATTTAAGGTCTTTATCTTCCAAAGATGATTGACAGTGACAATAATCACACCCTTCATAACAGCTCGACTACCCTCCCTGACATGGCATCTCAATGCACAGTATCTGATATGAGTACGGGAGATGCACTCCCAGCAGCAGAGAAATTGCAACCTTAAATCCCCCACTTCCAAATAGCAGAGAGACAGATTTTTAAAAACAGTTCTCAACCCTGTGTTATTATATTTTAAATAATATACGTGGGACAGCAGCAATTCAGTCTGAGATGAGCTTTGTCAAACCCAGTCTAGTTTCTTTTATGACCTCTTCTCCAGTGTGAGATGAAAATGTATGCATATGCTCCTGCCATTCTTAGGATTACGGGGTCTTGTCTGTGATAACCATTCAAGTGAGAACACAGCCATCTCATCAGAACCCAGCAACATTCTATGGGCACAGTGCAGTTTAAGTCTACTCACAGTAAACTTTTCTCCAAAGAGGACACAGATTGCAGAGATTCAGTTCTGGCTCAAGCAAAGAGACAAATCCATGATCACAAATTCAGTTCAGCTTCTTAGAACACACAGAGCAGACACTTGGGTGTCCCATGTCATATCCCGTTAGCTCATGTGATTCCAGCACAGAGGTGGTGGACAATTCCAAGCACAATGCCAGTGTCTAGTCTCAATGTGGGCAGTGAAATCTCTCCACCTTTCTAGCTCATGGTTTTCTCTGAAGCCACAGAAGGCCACTCAGAACAAGCAGGCTCAGCTGGAAAGTTGGAGGAGGGGATAGTTAACAGCCCTGTGGGCAACCATCAACCAATGGTGGAGGGAGGTGAGAGAATAACCATCCCCCCTCCAGTTCTTTAGTAAAATGATTTTGGAGCACATTCTACATGGTTCTTCAGAGGGTTCCCAGGAGGAATCAAACCCCAATTGCCCACAGGTCAATGAGGCACTCTTTGTTTGCTCTTCTCCTTTCTCTATTTCATTCTTTCCACCCTTTTATTTCAGCTTCCTGGGATCACCTCCTAAATAAACAACGTGTACCCAAGTCCTGATTCTGTTTCAGGTATTGGGAAGACCTGAACTAAAAATCACAGAACTCCAATTCTACACCGTTTTACATGGGCTCCAGTTTTCTTTTGTATATTTAAATGTTCTACTTGGGTGGCTTTTTTTCAAATTAAAAATAACTCATATCAAAGCTGCATTCAATTCTCTATATCTTCCAATACTCAAAGACTGATTGTAGCTCTGAGATGACATTTTGCCCTATCCCCAGATTTCTACTATTTCCATCAGTGCCTCAAAGATCTTAGAAATGTGTTGAGCCAAGACTGAAGCTTAAAGAACCATGTTCAATCCCCCTCCAGCTCTCTCTGCAAAGATGAAGCGCCTGTGAAGCACATGCCTTAGAAATGGGAACTTAACCTTGAGCTGAGGGCAGAGGAAAGACTACTTTTCTCTTTCACATCTTGCTCCAAGAGTCAATACCTTCTCACTGTGTAGTTAACTGCATTCTCTGCCAACTTCCATGTATCTTAAAAGTGTAAGCTTATTGATTCATTAATTAAACAACCATTTATTGCTTGGGTCAGACACAATGCTAACTACAGGGGGAACAGAAATTAATAAGACAAGAATCCAGAAGACAAGGGGATCACTATCTCATAAAAGAGACTGAAATGCAAACAACCCATCTGCTGTGATCAAGCCTAATAAGGCCCAGAGAGTACATAGGAAAGGCATCTCAAGAGGACATCTCACATGGATCCAGGTAGTGAGGTCTGAGAAAATTTTCTGGAGGAAATAATGCCAAGATTAAGTAAAAAGAGATGAGTAGGTGTTGTCCTGTTGACTTAAGGACAGAAAGGGAACTCCAGGATGGAAGAACAGTCTGTGCAAGTGTGTTTGTGGGGAAAAGTAAGATATATATGGGAACTGAAAGTGCAGTGTGAGTAGAGCAGAAATGGTGAGAAATGAAACTAGACAAGGGTAGTTGGATCAAAGTTATGCTAAGGAATTTTGTCAGTAAATATGAAGTTATTGCCTAGGGAGCGGAATAGTTAGATTTACGCTTTAGAAAGATAGATTTGTAGTTCTATGAGAACAGATTGGAAACAGGAAAGGATAGATATAGAGAAACTGATTAAAAGGCTATAGCAATATCCAGGCAAACGATTCTGAAGATCTGAATTTATATATGGCATACTTGATATACTACTGAAAAATTTTTGTGTGTGCAGTATCTACTTACAGTCCATGGAACAGAGTCTTCGAATTGTTAAATTAAGAAGCTATTCAGGAGGCAGAAATGGTGGCCCACAGAGACTGGTTGAATGTAGAGGTGAAGAGGGAAGAATTCAGGATGGCTTGGTCAACAGGGTAGAACATATAGCCATAAGGAGACAGAGAAAAGCAGAAGTGGATGAGATTCTGGGGTATATTAGTTATCGCTGCTGTGTAACAAATTTCCACAAACTTAGTAGCTTAAAACAACACATTATCTCAAAGTTTCTGTGAGCCAGAAATCTGGGCATGATTTAATTGGGTCCTCTGCTTAATGTCTCACAGTGCTGTAGTCAAGGTATTGGCCAAGTTTGCATTCTCATCTGGAGGGTCAACTGGGAAAGTATATGTTTCTAAGCTCACTCAGATTGTTGGCAAAATTCATGTCCTGTGATTGTAGAACTGAGGGCCCCAGCTTATTGATGATGACAGCTGGAGGCTGCCCTCAGCTCCTTGAGGCCACTTGCAGTTTCTAGAGGCTGGCCACAGATCCTCGCCACTTGGACTCTCCCAACATGACTACTAACTTTGTTTAGCCAACAAGGAGTCCCTAGAGGAAGTCTGCTAGCAAGACAGAATCTAGTATAACTTAATGCCACAGGAGTGCCATCCCACCAACTTTGCCGTATTCTACTGGTTAGAAGCAAGTCTCAGGCCCCATCCACTGTCAGGGGGAAAGGGTTACACAAAGGTGTGAACACTATGAGGCTGGAATCAAGGGCCACAGAGGGGAAAGATGAGTTCAGTTTGGATGTGTTGAGTTTCATGTAACATCTAAGTAAAGATGTCCAGTGGGATATGTGAGTCTAGAACCAAAAGAGAAGCTTAGGGCTGGAGCTATAAACCCACAATCCATGTTGAATATAAATGGCAGGTGAAATGATGGAAGTAGATGATGTTGTCCAGGAAGAGTGTATATGTAAGGGTCTGTGGAGATGGAGATGAATTAATATCCTCTCTGTAAACTTGAGGACAGCCAAGTTGTTCCTCAGCCTTCTTCTTTTCAGAATGAAACAATACTAAGCACCCATTTCTAATTTCTCCGTACCTACTCATTTTTATAATCCTTTATTTCCTTTGTTCCCCTCTGGACATTCACTTGTTTTTGTACGTTATGCTTAAATTAAGGAACTAAAATAAGAGGTGGTGCATTAATAAAGGTTATGATTAATCCCCAACAAAGCAGAACTACCTCCAAGGAATTTCAATGTCTTTTTTGTTTGTCCCCATTAATATAATTCAAAGATTTTAAATAATTTATTGTATCCTAAAAGGTATTTCACTTACCAAAGACAATACTGAAAGAAGCAAAAAATAATTGAAGTCTCCTCAAAGTAATTAAAAACCTCAGAGCGTATCTAATAGTAATTTAAAGAGTGAGAAGGAACATATAGTTATTGACAGGTTTGACGAATTAATTTGGGCATCTGTGTTGAAGGGTAATAAATAAGGGAAGAATGTTAACAATGTTTCTAGTACATTCAATAGGTTACTATAATATAGCTGGTCTAGTTCTTTAGATTTCTGGAGTCAGAATTTACAGGAAAATTATAGATTGTGTAAGTTAGGGAGTTGCATAAATTAGATAACAATATTACTTTTTGCAGTGTTACAGCAAGTGACCAAAGAGTTGAAAAAGAGAAAGTATTGGGGTGATGGCTAAGGGGTGTGGACTTTCTATTTGGGATAATGAAAATGTTCTAAAACTGGTTGTGATGATGGATACACAACTCTATGAATATACAAAAATAATTGAATTGCACAATTTTAATGGGTGAGTTGTATAGTATTTGTATTATATCTCAAAGTTTTTTGTTTGTTTGTTTGTTTTGTTTTTAAGATGGGACAATGGTGCTTATTTGCTTATGCATTTTTTCAGATGCTATATCTCTATTCTCCACTAGGGCAAGGTGAAGGGTGGAACCCGTAGTGATTCTGAAGATGCTCAGTTGACAGGAAATAAGAAACTTCTGTGCTCTTGCTGCTTCTCTAAGCCATCATAGAGGAAAAATAAATCTACCCCTTTCTTCAACGAACTCTGGAATCAACCAACCTCTCTGTGTCCCACCCCCACTCCCCACCCCTCTCTCATCCCCTCTCTCTTCCCTCCCTCCACCTCAACCTCTTTTTCTCTTCTTTCTTTTTTTTTTTTTGATTATCAAATGCATATTGATGAATAACTGTAGTGCTCAGAGATAAAACTTGTAGTTTAGTAACTTGGTTTCTTAACTTATGGTTGAAAGAAACAGTTTATATATCATTTTAAAATTAGATTTATGTACTTTATGATAGTCTTTATGTTAACTTTTAAAATACAGAACCATTGTGTTATCTGTTTGACTTTCCAGATCGCATTTTCACCCTTCTATTCCCTGTTCTGTGCCACAGGAAACTGACCTTTATGGAGAGCATCAGACAAGCTATCTTGGCTTTTAGTTGGTTGTGGCCAATGGAAGGCACAGGCAAGCGATCAGAGGAGGGAGGAAAGAGAGCCTGGTATTGATTTTCCCTAGAAGGCCTTGGTTTAGGCAACAACTGAGATCCTCTAATTCCTCTACTGCAGGTCAGAGCCCCATCAGACCCCTGTCCCAAACTACAGCTCACACCAGGTTCTGGAAACACGACTTCCTCCCCTTGCCCTTTCAAATGCACAGGTGGTCGGGACTTCCCACCGTTGCTACTTCCTGGCTGCTTCACCACATCTTGCTTTTCTTTATAACTGCCCATCTCTCCGTGAAAAGTCCCTTTTAGCCCTCCATAGCCTCTCTCTAATTACTCCTTTGAGTGTGCCATCTCCTTCTTGCTGGGATTCTAACTGATTTAACCATAGCATATCTTATTTCTGGACATATACACAGGGAGAAAAATGTTGCCAACCCCCTTAAAACAAAACAGAATGGGAATGATGTACATCAGCTTCAGGGTAGTGGTTATTTTTGAGGACGAGAGGGAAGGAGGAAAGTGAGAGTTAGGGGTTTTATTTGTTTGTTTTTGTTTGTTTTTAAGCTATTTCTAAACTGTCTTAGTTCTGAAACTAATACTTAACAATAACAACAAAAAAGTAAAATAAATATGGCAATTAATTAATGCTTGTTTAATCTCAGTCATGGACACATGGATGTCTTTTTTCTGTATTTTTGAAAAATAAGAAATGAAATAAAATTTACCTTATTTTAAATTTAACCTGTTTGTAAAAGAATCTACTCTGTATGACAGGTTGTATGTACACATGAATGCAGATTTGTGTTCATGGACTAAGGAAAGGGAAAACCATGCCTGAACATTTAAGGTCCTAGACTGGTTGAATTGCACACAAAAACTTAGCTGAGTCTATACACATAGTAACAAAGATAAGTTCCTATTGTTCCCAGGAGAAGTGATGACATTACCCATCTTAGAGTTCTCATGGAAACAGTATCTCAGGGCCACATAATCTCTTGAAAAATGTATATACAGATAAACTTGGAGCAGATTTAACCTTGAGGCTACTGCAAAGAGAAATCTTTACTGGCCCTGGCAGCTTCTGGTTTGGGGAGGAAAAGAGTCCATGAGCAATAGTATAAGCAGAATGGAAGACTGAGGATGGCCAGGGACTAGGAATTAAAGGTGTTTGCTGTAAATCCTTACTTTCTAACCTAGAAACATTTTTTGCTAATTATTATATGGCTCAACTTCTTCTTCTAAGGCCTTGGAGAAGCCTCTGATGAAACTGGTGGGCTGACACACTAAGTCTTCTAGACTGCCTCTGAATACTCATTGTCTCTATAACATACACCCTCCCTTGTTCTCAGCCATATTGTATGTGGGGGATGGACCCCACTCCCAGCCATAAGGGCAGGTCCTGATTGGTGTAAACCAATTCAATTAGATTATCCCAACCCTCAGTCCCCACAGCGACTGGCTCAGGAATATGCACATAATCTAAACAGAAGTAATGAGACCTAATAAGACCTTGAAGGGACTTCAAGAACAGAGAGACTTTCACTCTTCCTCTGGGTTTAAGGAATTAAGGATATGAGGAAGATGGGATTGCTGCAGCCATTGTACCATCAGGAGAGGAACCAGATTGATGATGAAGCCCTGAGGAGGCAAAGCCAACATGGATCCTAGGGTTCTAGTTTGGCCTGAAGTCAGGCTGTGCCTGGTGCCAGCCCTAACTGAAGTAATGGGGGCTGACATATTTTTCTTTCCTTCCCTTCCCTGCACTTTCCTTCCTCCTTCCCTCCCTCCCTCTCTTCTTTCCTTCCTTCCCCCCTCCTTCCTTCCTTCCTTTCTTCCTTCCTTCCTTCCTTTCTTTCTTTCTTTTTCTTTCTTCCTTTCTTTCCTTTCTTCCTTTCTTTTCTTCCTTCCTTCCTTCCTTCCTTCCTTCCTTCCTTCCTTCCTTCTACATTTAGTTTGAAAGCCCTACTAATGTAGAGGCACATAGTACAGTGTGACTCTTAACAAATACCTTCTGATCAACTGATAATGTAGATTTGCTGAATTATACAGGGAGTCAAATCAGGCAAGAATTGTATTTGGATGATAGTAACAGACACAAATAGTGACTTGTGTACCCAAGAGTTTATTATCTCATGGACAGTAAGTCCAGAGTTTGACATTTCAAGCTGGTACAGTGACCCTGCAAAGGCTCAGGCTTATTCTACCTTTTTTGCTTCACTGCCCTAGTCATGGATTCCACTTCCAGTGTTAACCCTGGAGTCCATAGAAGCTGCTGAACTCCAGCCAACATATCTGTATTTGAGGCAGAAGATAGGAAGAAAAGAGGAAGAACAAAAGGAACGGTACACCTTCCAGTTAAATCAACTTCCTTTAACCATTCTTTCTGGAAGGCCCACTTATTACATTTCATTGGCCAAATTTTAATCTTATAATTGTATCTGGAAAAGAAGCTGGTAAGTATAATATTTTATCTGGAGCTATAGGTTCCCATGGTAGACCGAATCATGGTCCCCTTAATCCCTCAAATCTGTGAACATGGCAAAAGGTACTTTGCTGATATGACTAAGTTAAGGATCTTGAGACAGGAGGATTATCCTGAATTTTCCAGGTGGGTCTAATGTATTCACAAGGATCCTTATAAGAGGGAGGCAAGAGGGTTCAAGGTAGAAGAAGGAGATGGGACAATGGAAGGAGAGGTTGGAGTGATGAGCCTTGAAAATGGACGAGGGAGTCACAAATCAGGGAGTACAGGCAGCCTCTAGAAGCTGGAAAAGGCAAGGACATAGATTTTTCCCGAGAGCCTCCAGAAGGTAGGCCTGATGATACCTTGACTTTTTGTCCAGTGAGACTGATTCCAGACTTCTGACCTCCAGAACTGCAAAATAATACATTTGTATTTTTTAAGGCACTAAATTTGTGGTGATTTGTCATAACAATGATAAGAAACGAATACACTACTCCAGATGAAGTCAGTGTTCTTTTACCAAGGAAATGTGCTCTATCAGTTTCTGCTGGAGTGGGAGGTAATATACATGTGGAGGGTTGTGCATCCCCAGACTTGTCGGTGCTTGGGTACAGCCAGTTTACAAGACAATTACCATTGCATTCTTCTTATCATAAAAGCAGGCTCATCTAAAGAGAGTGCCTTAGTCGATGTACTTTAATTTGGAAACATAGTTAGCTGAAAAGAAGTCCCCACATTGTCATTTCATCAGGTCTTTAGTCCGTAAAAAGTAAGGGATTTTTTTGTTTGGTTTTGGTTTTGGTTTTGGTAGTGGGACGGGGGTGGGGGAGTAATAGCACCTATATTTGCCACAGCTTTAGTTAGCCAAAGGAAAAAGAGCATATTTGCAACTGGATTTCAAAAAGTGGATTAGAGCGCTTTATAATTGTATTAGAAAACCTCCCACTGGAAGTCTGGCTGTCATGAGCCAGGGGCTTCTTATGAAGGCCATGAAGGTATCCTGTTTCTTTTGACAGCTAGGTGGGTGAGATAAATCTTGTTATAAACAAACTAAACCAAAATAATAATCAAATGCCTAAAGTAATAAACTATTATTGTTATTAGAAACAATTATATGACAGTGCTCAAAGAAAAATGATATTTTCTTTAGAGGAGTCAAGGCAAAATGGAATGAAATTCTTTATTGCAGGGTTTCTTTAATGCTCATGAGTGACGTTTCTGAATGCTGTTTAAACAAAGTCCCTCTGGCATGGCAACCGTTGCCAGGTAAGGCTTAGCTTCCTAAGGAGTTCAATGAGATAAGAGGCTGCTTTTAATCAACAAGCCAGAGGAACCATATGTAGTCTGTAGGCTGAGCACCTAATGCTTCCTCCCACTAGTCAACGTCCAGATCAAATAAGCAAGAACAAACATGGCACCGTACAAATCTCTATCTACATGCAAGGCTTTGGGTCACCCTGGCCTTCAAGTAGGGGGCTGCTGGTGCCATTAGATGGCCCTTAAGTTTGATTTTATTATCTTCCTCCAGTAGTGTGAACCCTTAGTTTGTTTTGGCATAAAATAAGTTAAATAAGCCTCCAGGAGAGTGGTTTTTTTTTTTTTTTTTTTTTTTTTTTGCGGTACGTGGGCCTCTCACTGTTGTGGCCTCTCCTGTTGCAGAGCACAGGGTCTGGACGCGCAGGCTCAGCGGCCATGGCTCACGGGCCCAGCCGCTCCGCGGCATGTGGGATCTTCCCGGGCCAGGGCACGAACCCGCGTCCCCTGCATCGGCAGGCGGACTCTCAACCACTGCGCCGCCAGGGAAGCCCGGGGAGAGTGTTTTTATTTGTGTGGTAAAATATATGTAACATAAAATTTACCATATTAACCATTTTTGAGTGTAGAGTTTAGTGGCATTAAATGCATTCACAGTGTTGTGCAACCATCACCACCAATCATCTCCAGATCTTTTTCATCTTCCCAGACAAACTCTGTACCCATTAAACACTAACTGTCCATCCTGCCTCTCCCTAGTTCCTGGAAATCACCATTCCATTTTCTGTTTCTATGAATTTGACTACTCTAAGTACCTCATATAAATGGAATGATACAATATTTGTCCTTTGGTGTCTGACTTAGCATAATGTCTTCATCCATGTTGTAGCATGTGTCAGAATTTCATTCTTTTTTAAGTCTGAATAATATTTCATGGCATGTATATACCAGATTTTGTTTATCCAATCATCTGGTCACAGAAATTTGTTGTTTCTGCCTTTTCGCTATTGTGAATAATGTAGCTATGAACATTGATGTAGCCAATATCTGTCCAAATAAGAGAGCGGTTTTTAAATAGAGAAGTGCATCTGATTCATCCAGGACACACTTTCAAAATACATATGACAAGAAAGTGGGAGACTATAGAGGCTTTGATTCAACAGGTGTGGGGTGAGATAAATCTTGTTATAAACAAACTAAACCAAAATAATAATCAAATGCCTAAAGTAATAAACTATTATTGTTATTAGAAACAATTATATGACAGTGCTCAAAGAAAAATGATATTTTCTTTAGAGGAGTCAAGGCAAAATGGAATGAAATTCTTTATTGCAGGGTTTCTTTAATGCTCATGAGTGACGTTTCATACATCTGATTACATCTGATTACAAATCACTGCTCTGGTGTATCAAGAAGGCACATAAAAATTGAGATTAAAGTTTTAAAAGAGGCCAGTGGAGGGCTTCCCTAGTGGCGCAGTGGTTGAGAGTCTGCCTGCCAATGCAGGGACACGGGTTCGTGCCCCAGTCCGGGAAGAGCCCACATGCCGCAGAGCGGCTGGGCCCGTGAGCCATGGCCGCTGAGCCTGCACGTCCGGAGCCTGTGCTCCGCAATGGGAGATTGCCACAACAGTGAGAGGCCCGCATACTGTAAAAGAGGTCAATGGAACTCTCTCCAGAAATAGCCTAATCTAAGATATTATTTCCAAGAATGTTTTGTGACTAGAACCAAAGAGTTATCATTATGTTTCATCTGGAAGACATCCAGGAATTATGAGGTGCTAATGTCAAATAGTTGTGATGTTAGACATTATTATTTGAGATAATGTCATGATAGAAGCTTTAGTACTGACAATGACTACCCCATCCGAAAAGCAAAATTGATGGTCGTTGGTCAGTGGATCTACAGTATTGTCCAATAGAGGGCAAGCTCCATTTCTAGGAGTGGTACTGATAATTTTGAAAAACTTTATTGAAGTAGAATATAAATACAAAAAGGTGTACCCCTATTATAAATGTATAACTTGATAAATTTTCACAGACTGATCCCCTTGTGTCACTAGCACCCAGATTAAAAAAGAGAACATCACCAGCTTCCCAGAATCCCCCTCGAGGCTCTCTTCCTGTCATAACCTCCCACCCCACCCCAAGGTAACCACTGTCCTGACTTCTAAATGACATTAATTAATGTATTATACAATCTATGCTCTTTTGTGTCTGCCTTCTTTCACTCAACTTCATGTTTGTGAGAGTCACCCATATCGTTATTTGGTTGTAACTTGTTTATTCCCATTACTTTATAGTATTCCATGTGAATACTGTTTGTTTTTTGTTGTGCTCATGTAGGCAAATGCCTGAAGTGTATAAGAGCAATTCATTGTGTTGATGTAAATACATGGGAAAAGACCTTAAAAATATCTAATGCCTCTAATTCTAACTCTGTGCTCACCATGATGCAAACCTCTGATTTGTAATTTGAGACTCTACATGATATTATCCACCTAAAAGGAGAACCCTGAGCTGATGGTCTAACAGTTCTGGTGCCAGAGATTCCCTTCTGTAAATTAATAAATGGAAGTCTAGAAATAGAACTCTGTGTCCTATGAGTTTATTTGGCATGAACAGATTCCCTATGGTTCTGTCATCTCTAGGTGAGTTGATAAAATTGAAGTTTTTGAACCTTCAAAACTGAAGGCTACAGCTCTCAATGAATCTAGGTCTGAAATAACCTGATGGCAGGACTTCTCTGGTGGCGCAGTGGTTAAGAATCTGCCTGCCAATGCAGGGGACACCGGTTTGATCCCTGGTCCAGGAAGATCCTACATGCTGCGGAGCAACTAAACCCGTGAGCCACAACTACTGAGCCTGCGTGCCACAACTACTGAAGCCCGTGTGCCTAGAGCCCGTGCTCCGCAACCAGAGAAGCCACCACAGTGAGAAGCCCGTGCACCGCAATGAAGAGTAGCACCCCTCGCCGCAACTAGAGAAAGCGCACACCCAGCAACAAAGACACAACACAACCAAAAATAAATAAATAAAATATTTTTTTTAAACACTGAAAAAAAAAGTTCCTTATGAAATTACCTGATGGCAATTGATCTGAGCTCTATTGACCTGAACCCTATTGATCTGAACTGTAAAGACCATCTAATTTAAATGTACTTCTAACCATGTCTAAATCTATCATTTCTCAAAGTATAAATATCCTGGAAAAGGATGGCAGTTGAGAGCCCAGCAGAAAATAGAACACATGCTGAGTCGGACTGTAGTACAGAATGTCACAAAAACTCTGTTCACAGAGGCTTGGGCAGAGTTAAGAAACCTAGCAGGAATGTTGAGGTAGCTAGGGACCAGCAACAGTGGGAAGCTGCTCTTATCCATAGGCAGAAAGGGCAACGATGTCCCGTAGTCCAGTGAGGGCTGGAGGAGTAGAAAGGGAACTGCCTAATGGGGGACTCTGGAACTGCATCACCAAGTCCAGGAGGGAGCTGGGGAGAAAACACTCCAACCCCTCTGTTGTCCTACCATCCAATCTCCTCCAATGCCAGGGAGCAAGGGAGCCTGTTGTGCAGTGTGTATGGGTCAGTCTTCCAGGACACAAAGTGGGGTGGAAAAGGGTGGAGCATGGGTCTCCAGAGGACGTGGCTTGGCATACAAAGAAAACCAGTATAAATGGATAAGCTGTATGTGGTATATCACTGACTCCAGGACATGAGGAAAGAATAACACTAAAAAATGACACTATAATCAAACTTTTTATAAAATTTATATTATTTTTCTAGGACCTCACCCTTGATTTTAATTTCACAATGTATTTTCTATGTTTCTGTTTCACTTTAAGTCTTCTTTGATTAATTGCTGCATCACCTGCTACCTCTGCGTGACCTTGAACTAAATCACAATATAAGCTCCTTGGCACAAGTTTCAATAATGTTACAGCTTCTGGGAAAGATGTATTTTCTTTGGCCAAAAGCTATAGCATCACTCATAGTCTTCTATCCCAACAGAATCATGTTTTGGGTTGGAATTTTGAGCCAAGTGGAAATGCTGGGTTTATCCGAGATAAATATTTGTTCATCAACAAGAGAAATATGCCAACTATAGTATACATTTTGGATTTTTAAAGCATTCATCACATTTCTAACATAATCAAAATATCCTTGTAGGGGATAGATCTCTTTCTGTATCATTAAGTTCATTTTGGCCTCTCATCTCAAGAAATTGTGAAGATATATTCATTCAGAAAGCAAATTGGGGCTCTTCCTATATGAATATTATTAAAAATGCTATAAGGAGTTGTGGTATTAAGGAAGATGCTGAAAAGATGAAAACAATAAGAAAGTAAGAAACAAGGAAGGAGAAGTAAAAGAAAAATGTCTCTTCCAGTGCCAGCAGGTCATAGAAAAAAAAGGCAGACAGAGGTAAGAGCAACCCAGATGTGTCTCTCAAACTGTATGCCCTCTTCAGTCTCTGGCCTCAGGGGGTGAATATGTTAGGGCAGGGACTCTTGCTTTGATTTATTTTTTCATTTATTTGTGTATTTATTTTATTGGAGTAAAAGACACATAGCATAAAATTTACCATCTTAACCATTTTATGTATTAAATACATTCACATTGTTGTACCTCCATCACCAACACCCATCACTATAATTCTTTTCACCCTGTAAACTGAAATTCTATACTCATTAAACAATAACTCCTCATTCTCCTCTCCCTTCAGCCCCTGGCAACCACCATTCTCCTTTCTGTCTTTATGATTTTGACTACTCTAAGTACTGCAAGTAAGTGAAATCATATAATATTTGCCTTTTTGTGACTAGCTTATTTCACTTAGCATAATGTCCTCTAGGTTCATCCATGTTGTAGCATATTGTAGAATTTCCTTCCCTTTTAAGGCTGAATAATATTCCATTGTATGTATATAGCACATGCCTTGAGACACAACTTTTAATTCTTTTGGGTATATATTCAAAAGTGGAATTACTGGATCATATGGGAATTCTATTTTTAACTTTTTGAGGAACCACCATACTGCTCCACAGTGGCTGTATCGTTTTAGATTCCCACCAACAGAGCACAGGGGTTCCAATATCTACACATCCTCATCAACAATTGTTGTTTTCTGTTTTTTTAAATAGTCGCCATCCTAATGGGTGTGAGGTATCTCATTATAGTTTTTATTTGCATCTCCCTAATGTTTAGTGATGTTGAGCATCTTTTCATGTGCTGATTGGCCATTCAAATATCTTCTATGGAGAAATGTCTATTCAAGTCCTTTGCCCATTTGTGAATTAGGGTTTTTTTTTTTTCTGTTGTTGTTGTTGTTGTTGAGTTTTAGGAGTTCTGTCTATATTCTGGATATTGGTCCCTTATCATAGATATGACTTGCAAATATTTTCTCCCATTCTGTGTGTTGCCTTTTTACTCTCTTCATAGGGTATTTTGATGCACAAAAATTTAAAACTTTAATAACATAACAAAAACTCTGCTCCTTTACAGTTCTATTCCCACCACATTAGGTTGTTTATGTCATAGAATTACATCTTTATGCACTGTGTGCTCCAAAACATAAACTGATAGTTCTTTTAAATGCATTAGTCTCTTAAATTATATAGAAAACAAAGTTACAGTAATACTAGCTGTTTCATTAATTTTTTTCTTTAAATGTATTAGTCTCTTAAATCAAGTAGAAAACAAAAAGTGCAGTGTCAAACAATTGTTACAATAATACTAGCTTTTATAATTACTCATGTATTTACCTTTATTGAGATCTTATTTATCCGTATGGCTTCAAGTTACTGTTGAGTGTCCTTTCATTTCACTTGCAGGACAGGTCTAGTGGTCACCGACTACCTCAACTTTTGTTTCTCTGAGAATGTCTTAATTTCTCCCTCACTTTTGAAGGACAGTTTTGCTGGATATAGAATTCTTAGCTGGCAGGTTTTTTTTTTTTTTTTTTCTTTTAGCATCTTGAATATATTAGTCCACTCTCTACTGGTCTCCAAAATTTCTGGTGAGGAATCTGCTGATAATCTTAGGATTAATCTGAGAATAGCTGATATGTGATGCTTTGCTTCTCTCTCTTGCTGCTTTCAAGATTTTCTCTTTGATTTTTGATAGTTTGATTATAATGTATCTTGGTGTAGGTCTCTTTTTGAGTTGATCTTGCTTGGACTTTGTTGGGCTTCTTGGATGTTTATATTCATGTATTTCATCTTACTTGGGAGTTCTCAGCCATTATTTCTTCAGATATTTTTTCTGCCCCCTTTTCTCCCTCTTCTTCTTCTGGGACTCCCATGATGCATATGTTGGTTTGTTTGATGGTATCCTACTGATTCCTTAGGCTCTGTTTATGTTTCTTCAATCTTTTCTCTTTCTATTCCTCAGACTCAATAATTTTCACTGTCATATTTTCAAGTTTGCTAATTCTTTCTTCTGCCTGCTCCAATCTGCCTTTGAATCCCTCTAGCCAATTTTTCATTTTAGCTATTGTACTTTTCAGCTCCAGGATTTCTTTTTTCCCCAGGTTTTCTATCTCTTTATTGATATTGATATTTCCATTTTGTTCACAAATCATTTTCTTGACTTTCTCTACATCTTCCTTTAGTTCTTTGAGCATCTTTAAGACAGTTGTTTTGAAAACTTTGTCTAATATATTTGCCATTAGATCTTTTAAAGGAACAGTTTCTGTTGATTTATTTTTTCTTTTGAGTGGGCTATACATTCCTGTTTCTTTGTATGCTTTGTGATTTTTAGTTTAAACTTGAACATTTGAATCTAATAACGTGGTAACTCTAGAAATCAGATTCTCTCCCTTTCCAGGGTTTGTTGTATTTATATTTATATTTATATTGTTGCAGGCTGTCTCTGTGCCAAGGATCAGACCGAGATGTAACTTAAGGTCTTTGCAGGTCTTTTCTGAGCCTTTCCCTGGGAGTACACAGTCAGCTTCTAATTTTCTCCATAAAGGCAGTAGTGTTTGAATGCCCTAGTCTTTAATGTCTGCCTCCTAAAAGGGAAAAAAATGAAAAATGAAGGGGGAAAATGGTACCAGCTCTTTAAATCCCCTGGAAATCACTTCAGCTGGATGGGGAGGGGCTTGCATAAAGGAGAGAGTAGGTACAGCAACAATGGCTACCCACCTCTTTGTCTGCACCTCTGTGATCAGAAGCAGCAATCAGTGATCAGAGTACAGATCCCTGATATTTGGAGGACATAGTCTTTTTTGACCACCCTGTTTCCTGTAAGCTGTGTGCAAGCTGCTCTAAGAACATGTATATAGCTGCCAGACACATGGCTGGGTGTGGGAGTTGGGTAGCTGCTACTGTGCTAAGAGCTAAAATTGGCCAAAATTAACCACAATTTGCCATCCAAGTCTCCCCTGGAAGTTTCAAGCCTTCAACAGACTCCAGTGCTCTAAAATAGTTACATCAGACAGATTCTGATAGTGCAATCATTGTCTAGGTGGAGAGACAGATTCCTGGTGCTTCCTACTCCACTATCTTCCCAGAATCTTCTTCAATTTATATTTAAGGTTTAGTAAGGAGATTGCCTCACAGGTTGCTCTGGCACCAACCTGAGGGCAGCTGCATCAAAGTAAGTTCGGGGGGGCTTCCCTGGTGGCACAGTGGTTGAGAGTCTGCCTGCCGATGCAGGGGACATGGGTTCGTGCCCTGGTCCAGGAAGATCCCACATGCCATGGAGCGGCTAGGCCCGTGAGCCATGGCCACTGAGCCTGTGCATCCGGAGCCTGTGCTCCACAATGGGAGAGGCCACAACAGTGAGAGGCCCGCGTATGGCAAAAAAAAAAAAAAAAAAGTAAGTTCAGGGGTACAGTGTGGTTAGACAGAGGGAAACCCTGAGTTTAACCTTACTGAGTCTACCTCAGTTTCCTTGTTGTGGATAGGCCTCAGAACTAACCACATACTGATGAGAAACATGAAAGCAGCTGCACTGAGAATAAAGTGAGTGTCATAGGGCCAGCAGTGATGAAAGATGAGGTGATTCCATGGTAGAGCCCAAGGGAGGCATAGCCTAGGCCATGGAGTAGATAGCACATATGACAGATATTTAGAAGTGTCTATAGCAGCAGCAGCAACTGGGAGGGGGCCTAATCAGCCAGGGAGCAATGCTGGGCCTACCAGAACCTGAGAGATCAGATGATGAGTCACAGTAGCCACAGGCTTCAGCAGACTCCATCAGCTGAATACCCAGAGGTGGGACCAGTTGGCTTTCCACAACCCAGGCAGTCCAGATGGCCGTTCCCCATGAGAGGCCAGCATAGATCCAGAGGATGCCATGGATCCAGCTCCCCAGCTGCTGACACATGATCACATAAGCCTCCACTGCCACCTCTTTTCACGGGCACTATCCTGGGTGTTGGGGGAAGAATCTGGGAAACTGAGCTTTTTTAAGTTAAAAAGACAGAATTAATCTAAAGAGACTCTTTAAACTTATCAGACTAATTTTACCAGGTAGGATTTCTTTCTTAAATCTAAAACAAGATTTTTGTTACCAAGAAGAAAAGACCAAATCAAGGACAAAATAAAGAAATGTAGAAATATTAATGATAATAATATCTTTGCAATGGAATCACAAATTTACTCACATTTTACACTCACATTTTATATTAGTCCCTGAAACACTTAATTCTATGAATGAAGCTCATAAAAATAATATATTAAACAAAATAATTTTGGGATGGGGAAACACTACTGTAAAATATCTTAAAAACAAGGTGACAGGGCCTCCCTGGTGGCGCAGTGGTTGAGAGTCCGCCTGCCGATGCAGGGGATACGGGTTCGTGCCCCGGTCTGGGAGGATCCCATATGCCGCGGAGCGGCTGGGCCCGTGAGCCATGGCCGCTGGGCCTGCGCATCCGGAGCCTGTGCTCCGCAACGGGAGAGGCCACAACAGTGAGAGGCCCGCATACCGCAAAAAGAAAAACAAACAAACAAACAAACAAACAAACAAACAAAAAAAACAAGGTGATTATCAACATAGCCTCTGACACAGTAAGATACTATTTATCCATCTCCCATTTCAGCACCTCTATACTTACTGTTCCTTCTTCCTGGAATGTTCTTCCCTGAAATGCCTGAGTGGCTGAGACTTTACTGCTATCAGATCCTTATTTAAGTCATTTTCTCAGGGAGGCTGTCTTCCTCCCCTATCTAACATTCCACCTCCTTCAAACCTTCTGTACAAATAACTCCCAAATATGAGTGCCTTAACATGAGAAGTGTTTATTTCTTACTCCTGTCCTGGTCTGGGCATAGGTGCTATTCTCCTGGGTGGCTTATCTCTAAGCACTGCTCAGAAAGCCAGACTTCTTTTATGTTGTAATGCTGCCATCTTTCAACATGTAGCCTTCATGGTCTAGGGAAAGGAGAAGAGGTGATAAGGAAGGTACACTGTATAATTAATCATCTCAGTCTAGAAATGACCATCGTTAGTTCTGCTCACATTTCATTGGATAGAACTAGTCACATGGCCACTTAATCATAAGGCAGCCTGGAAAATATAGAAGCACATAGTGATTGGTAAAAACCAATATATTTGCCTTCTGGTCACCAAATATCTATTTGTTCTCCTTTTCCCTGTGGCAGACAATGAGCTAAGTCCCCTTGTAAAATATCTTTCCTTGAGTGTGGATGAGATCTGTGACTTGCTTCTAACCAATAGAATATGGCAAAAATGATAGAATGTTACTCAATTGATTAAGGTATACTGTATAAGACTCTGTCTTAGAAGACTGGAAAGGTAGATTCTCCTGCTAGCTTTGAAGGAACAAGAGGCCGTTAGTTCTAGAGCCATAAGGAAATGAATTTTGCCAACACATTGAGTGGGTAGATTTTTGCACAGTCAAGCCTTCAGATGAGAATGTAACCCAGCAGACACCTTGTGAGACCATGAGCAGACATCCCAATTAAGCTTTGTTCAGATTTTCAACCCACAGAAACTGCCAGGTAATAACTGTGTGCTGTGTTAAGCCACTAAGGTTGTGGTAATTTGTTATGCAACAATAAAAACCCAATACATTCCTATATTTTAAAAAAACATTCATTTTTTTCACTAAGGAAGAAAATACAGTCATTTTCCCTAGATCTTTGGGTGATGTGAAGTTCTCTCTATCAAGTCCAGATGTGGTGACTCCTGGTATAGCAACTTAGGGTATATAGCAACCCATGGTCAAAAGGACAAGAGATCTGCCTCCTCTGAAATCCAATAGATAATGGACACCCACAATAGATAGTCACATTTGGGAAAAAAAAGAATGGAAAACACACAGCAGTCTCTTGTCCAGAATAATTCTGAAACCCTGTGATTAGGCACTGTGATATATCCCCACCTGCCCTGGCAGTTTGGGAAGTTTCATGATTAAATTCTGGTTCTGCCCTCAGGGAGGACCACCCTTGTACATTGTTCCCTCTACCTCCATCCTTTCCTTTTTCTCCTCTGTGAGGTTCTTTCTTTCTCATTACTCTCCTTGAGATCCTTTGAGGGATCTCCTTGGTGGGGTGTGTATAGCATTCAAAACCTGCTTCCTCACATGGAAAATTGTTCTGAAACTTAAACTGATAAATAACTTTTTAGTCTGGGTGGGCTAATAATTTCCCTGGTAATATAATTTCTTCTAAAATAAATAGGTTTCTGTCTCGACCTTCAAGATGGCAGAGGAGTAAGACATGGAGATCACCTTCCTCCCCACAAATACATCAGAAATTCATCTACTCGTGGAACAACTCCTACAGAACACCTACTGAACGCTGGCAGAAGACCTCAGACCTCCCAAAAGGCAAGAAATTCCCCACGTACCTGGGCAGAACAAAAGAAAAAAGAAAAAACAGAGACAAAAGAATAGGGACGGGACCTGCACCAGTGGGAGGGAGCTGTGAAGGAGGAAAGGTTTCCACACACTAGGAAGCCCCTTCACTGGTGGAGACGGGGGGTGGGCGGCGGGGGGAAGCTTTGGAGCCACGGAGGAAAGCGCAGCAACAGGGGTGCAGAGGGCAAAGCGGAGAGATTCACGCACAGAGGATCCGAGCCGACCAGCACTCACCAGCCCAAGAGGCTTTTCTGCTCACCTGCCATGGCGGGTGGGGGCTGGGAGCTGAGGCTCCGGCTTCAGAGGTCAGATCACAGTGAGAGGACTGGGGCTGGCTGCGTGAACACAGACTGAAGGGGGCTAGTGCACCACAGCTAGCCAGGAGGGAGTCCAGGAAAAAGTCTGGACATGCCTAAGAGGCAAGAGACCATTGTCTTGGGGTGGGCTAGGAGAGGGGATTCAGGGGACCGCCTAAACGAGCTCAAGAGATGGGCATGAGCCACGGCACTCAGCACAGACACAAGAGACACGCATGAAACGCTAAGGCTGCTGCTGCAGCCACCAAGAATCCTGTGTGCAAGCACAGGTCACTATCCAGACTGCCCCTCCTGGGAGATTGTGCAGCCCGCCACTGCCAGGGCCCCATGATCCAGGGACAACTTCCCTGGGAGAACACACAGCACGCCTCAGGCTGTTGCAATGTCATGCCGGCCTCTGCCACTGCAGGCTCGCCTCGCACTCCGTACCCCTCCCTCCCCGTGGCCTGAGTGAGCCAAAGCCCCTTAATCAGCTGCTACTTTAACTCCATCCTGTCTGAGCGAAGAACAGACACCCTCAGGCGACCTACATGCAGCGGCGGGGCCAAATCCAAAGCTGAACCCCAGGAGCTGTGCGAATAAAAAAGAGAAAGGGAAATCTCTCCCAGCAGCCTCAGGAACAGCGGATTTAATCTCCAGAATCAACTTGATGTACCCTGCAACTGTGGAATACCTGACTAGACAACAAATCATCCCAAAATTGAGGCAGTGGACTTTGGGAGCAACTGTAGACTTGGGGTTTGCTTTCTGCATCTAATTTGTTTCTGGTTTTATGTTTATCTTAGTTTAGTATTTAGAGTTTATTATCATTGGTAGATTTGTTTATTGATTTGGTTGCTCTCTTCCTTTTTTAAAAAAATATATTTTATTTCCTTTTTTTCTTTTTGTGAGTGTATATGTGTATACTTCTTTGTGTGATTTTGTCTGTATAGCTTTGCTTTTACCATTTGTCCTAGGGTTCTGTATGTACATTTTTTGGGTTTTTTTTAAGCATAGTTTTTATTGCTTGTTATCATTGGTGGATTTGTTTTTTGGTTTGGTTACTCTCTTCTTTCTTTTTTTTCTTTTTTTATTACTTTTTAATTTTTTAATTTTTAATAATTAAAAAATATTTATTTAAATAATTTTCTTCTTTCTTCGTTCCTTCGTTCCTTCCTTCCTTCCTCCCTCCCTCCCTTTTCTTCTGAGCCGTGTGACTGACAGGGTCTTCGTGCTCTAGCCGAGTGTCAGGCCTGTGCCTCTGAGGTGAGAGAGCTAAGTTCAGGACACTGGTCCACCAGAAACCTCCTGGCTCCACGTAATATCAAACGGCGAAAGCTCTCCCAGAGATCTCCACCTCAAAGCCAAGACCCAGCACCACTCAACGACCAGCAAGCCACAGTGCTGGACACCCTATGCCAAACAACTAGCAAGACAGGAACACAACCCCACCCATTAACAGAGAGGGTGCCTAAAATCATAATAAGGTCACAGACAACCCCAAAACACACTACTGGACATACTCCTGCCCACCAGAAAGGCAAGATCCAGTCTCATTCACCAGAACACAGGCACGAGTCTCCTCCACCAGCCTACACAACACACTGAAGCAACCTAAGCCACTGGGGGAAGACACCAAAAAAGATGGGAACTACGAACCTGCAGCACTGGCAAAGAAGACCCAAACACAGTAAGTGAAACAAAATGAGAAGACAGAGAAACACACAGCAGATGAAGGAGTAAGGTAAAAACCCACCAGACCAAACAATTGAAGAGGTAATAGGCAGTCTATCTGAAAAAGAATTCAGAATAATCATAGTAAAGACGATCCAAAATGTTGGAAATAGAATGAAGAAAATACAAGAAACGTTTAACAAGGACCTAGAAGAACTAAAGAGCAAACAAACAATGATGAACAACACAATAAATGAAATTAAACATTCTCTAGAAGGAATCAGTAGGAGAATAACTGAGGCAGAAGAACGGATAAGTGACCTGGAAGATAAAATAGTGGAAATAACTACTGCAGAGCAGAATAAAGAAAAAAGAATGAAAAGAATTGAGGACAGTCTTAGAGACCTCTGAGACAGTATTAAATACACCAACATTCAAATTACAGGGGTTCCAGAAGAAAAAGAAAAAAAGAAAGGGACTGAGAAAATATTTGAAGTGATAATAGTAGAAAACTTCCCTAATATGGGAAAGGAAATAGTCAATCAAGTCCAAGAAGCACAGAGAAATCCATACAGGATAAATCCAAGAAGAAACACAAGAGGACACATATTAATCAAACTATCAAAAATTAAATACAAAGAAAAAATATTAAAAACAGCAAGGAAAAAACAACAAATAAAATACAAGGGAAGGGCTTTCCTGGTGGCACAGTGGTTGAGAGTCCACCTGCCGATGCAGGGGATGCGGGTTCATGCCCCGGTCCGGGGAGATCCCACATGTTGCGGGGCGGCTGGGCCCGTGAGCCATGGCCGCGGAGCCTGCGCGTCCGGAGCCTGTGCCCTGCGGCGGGAGAGGCCACAATGGTGAGAGGCCCGTGTACCGCAAAAAAAAAAAAAAAAAGGGAAATCCCCATAAGGTTAACAGCTGATCTTTCAGCAGAAACTCTGCAAGCCAGAAGGGGGCGGCAGGACATATTTAAACTGATGAAAGGGAAAAACCTACAACCAAGATTACCCTACCCAGCAAGGATCTCATTCAGATTTGATGGAGAAATTAAAACCTCTACAGACAAGCAAAAGCTAAGAGAATTCAGAACCACCAAACCAGCTTTGCAACAAATGCTAAAGGAATTTTTCTAGACAGGAAACACAAGAGAACGAAAAGACCTACAATAACAAACCCAAAACAATTAAGAAAATGGTAATAGGAACATACATATTGATAATTACCTTAAGTGTAAATGGATTAAATGCTCCCACCAAAAGACATAGACTGGCTGAATGAATACAAAAACAAGACCCATATATATACTGTCTACAAGAGACCCACTTCAGACCTAGGGACACATACAGACTGAAAGTTAGGGGATGGAAAAAGATATTCCATGTAAATGGAAATCAAAAGAAAGCTGGAGTCTCATATCAGACAAAATAGACTTTAAAATCAAGACCATTGAAAGAGACAAAGAAGGACACGACATAATGATCAAGAGATCAATCCAAGAGAAGATATAACAACTGTAAATATTTATGCACCCAACATAGGAGCACCTCAATACATAAGGCAAATGCTAACAGCCATAAAAGGGGAAATTAACAGCAACACAGTCACAGTAGGGGACTTTAACACCCCACTTTCACCAGTGGACAGATCATCTAAAATGAAAATAAATAAGGAAACACAAGCTTCAAATGATACATTAAACAAGATGCACTTAACTGATATTTATAGGACATTCCATCCAAAAACAACAGAATACATTTTCTTCTCGTGTTCATGGAACATTCTCAGAATAGATCATATCATGGGTCACAAATCAAGCCTTGGTAAATTTAAGAAAATAGAAATCATATCAAGTATCTTTTCTGACCACAACGCTATAAGACTAGATATCAATTACAGGAAAAATTCTGTAAGAAATACAAATACATGGAGGCTAAACAATACACAACTAAATAACCAAGAGACCACTGAAGAAATCAAAGAGGAAATAAAAAAATACCTAGAAACAAATGACAAAAAACGACGACCCAAAATCTATGGAATGCAGCAAAAGCAGTTCTAAGAGTGAAGTTTATAGCAATACAATCCTACCTGAAGAAACAAGAAACATCTCAAATAAACAACCTAACCTTACACCTAAAGCAATTTGAGAAGGAAGAACCAAATAACCCCAAAGTTAGCAGAAGGAAAGAAATCATAATGATCAGATCAGAAATAAATTAAAAAGAAATGAAGGAAATGATAACAAATATCAATAAAACTAAAAGCTGGTTCTTTGAGAAGATAAACAAAATTGATAAAACATTCGCCAGACTCATCAAGAAAAAAAGGGAGAAGACTCAAATTAATAGAATTAGAAGTGAAAAAGAAGTAACAACTGACACTGCAGAAATACAGAAGATCATGAGAGATTACTACAAGCAACTCTATGCCAATAAAGTGGAAAACCTGGAAGAAATGGACAAATTCTTAGAAAACCACAACCTTCTGAGACTGAACCAGCACGAATAGAAAATATAAACAGACCAATCACAAGCACTGAAATTGAAACTGTGATTAAAAATCTTCCAACAAACAAAAGCCCAAGACTAGATGGCTTCACAGGCGAATTCTACAACATTTAGAGAAGAGCTAACACCTGTCCTTCTCAAACTCTTCCAAAATACAGCAGAGGGAGGAACACTCCCAAACTCATTCTACGAGGCCACCATCACCCTGATACGAAAACCAAAGATGTCACAAAGAAAGACAACTGCAGGTCAATATCACTGATGAACATAGATGCAAAAATCCTCAACAAAATACTAACAAACAGAATCCAACAGCACATTAAAAGGATCATACACCATGAACAAGTGGGATTTATCCCAGGAATGCAAGGATTCTTCAATATATACAAATCAGTCAATGTGATACAGCATATTAACAATCTGAGAGAGTAAAACCATACGATCATCTCAAGAGATGCAGAAAAAGCTTTCAACAAAATTCAACACCCAGTTATGATAAAAACCCTCCAGAAAGTAGGCATAGAGGGAACTTACCTCAACATAATAAAGGCCATATAACAAATCCACAGCCAACATCATTCTCAATGGTGAAAAACTGAAGCAATTTCCTCTAAAATCAGGAACAAGACAAGGTTATCCACTCTCACCCCTATTATTCCACATAGTTTTGGAAATTTTAGCCACAGCAAACAGAGAAGAAAAATAAAAGGAAACCAAGTCAGAAATGAAGAAGTTGTCGCTGTTTGCAGATGACATTGTTACTACATATAGAAAATCCTAAAGACGCTACCAGAAAACTACTAGAGCTAATCAACAAATTTGGTAAAGTAGCAGGATACAAAATTAATGCACAGAAATCTCTTGCATTTGTATACACTAATGACGAAAAATCTGAAAGAAAAATTAAGGAAACACTCCTGTTTACCGCTGCAAAAAAAAGAATAAAATACTTAGGAGGAAGAAACCTACCTAAGGAGACAAAAGAATTGTATGCAGAAAACTATAAGACACTGATGAAAGAAATTAAAGAGTATACAAACAGATGGAGAGCTATCCCATGTTGTTGGATTGGAAGAATCAACATTGTGAAAATGACTATACTACCCAAAGCAATCTACAGATTCGATGCAATCCCTATCAAACCACCAGTGGCATGTTTCACAGAACCAAAGCAAAAAATTTCACAATTTGTATGTAAACACAAAAGACTCCAAATAACCAAAACAATCTTGAGAAAGATAAACGGAGCTGGAGGAATCAGGCTCCCGGACTTCAGACTGTACTACAAAGCTACAGTAATCAAGACACTATGGTACTGGCCCCAAACCAGAAATATAGCTCATGGAACAGAATAGAAAGCCCAGAGATAAACCCATGAACATACGGTCACCTTATTTTTGATAAGGGAGGCAAGAATATACAGTGGAGAAAAGACAGCTTCTTAAATAAGTGGTGCTGGGAAAACTGGACAGGACACATGTAAAAGAATGAAATTAGAAGACTCCCTAACACCATACACAAAAATAAACTCAAAATGGATTAAAGACCTAAATGTAAGGCCAGATACTATAAAACTCTTAGAGGAAAACATAGGCAGAACACTCTATGACATAAATCAGAGCAAGATCCTTTTTGACCCACCTCCTAAAGAAATGGAAATAAAAACAAAAATAAACAAATGGGACCTAATGAAACTTAAAAGCTTTTGCACAGCAAAGGAAACCATAAACAAGACCAAAAGACAACCCTCAGAATGGGAGGAAATGGGAGGAAACATTTGCAAATGAAGCAACTGACAAAGGATTAATCTCCAAAATTTACAAGCAACTCAATATCAAAAAAACAAACAACCCAATCCAAAAATGGGCAGAAGGCCTAAATAGACATTTCTCCAAAGAAGATATACAGATTGGCAACAAACACATGAAAGAATGCTCAACATCACTAATCATTAGAGGGATGCAAATCAAAACTACAATGAGGTATCACCTCACACCAATCAGAATGGCCATCATCAAAATTCTACAAACAATAAATGCTGGAGAGGGTGTGGAGAAAAGGGAACCCTCTTGCACTGTTGGTGGGAATGTAAATTGATACAGCCACTATGGAGAACAGTATGGAGGTTCCTTAGAAAACTATAAATAGAACTACCACACGACCCAGCAATCCCACTACTGGGCATATACCCTGAGAAAACCATAATTCAAAAAGAGTCATATACCACAATGTTCATTGCAGCTCTATTTACAATAGCCAGGACATGGATGCAACCTAAGTGTCCATCGACAGATGAATGGATAAAGAAGATGTGGCACATATATACAATGGAATATTACTCAGCCATAAAAAGAAACGAAATTGAGTTATTTGTAGTGAGGTGGATGGACCTAGAGTCCATCATACAGAGTTAAGCAAGTCAGAAAGAGAAAAACAAATACTGTATGCTAACACATATATATGGAATCTAAAAAAAATGGTTCTGAAGAACCTAGGGGCAGGACAGGAATAAAGACGCAGACGTAGAGAATGGACTTGAGGATACGGGGAGGGGGACGGGTAAACTGGGACGAAGTGAGAGAGTGGCATGGACGTATATACACTACCAAATGTAAAATAGCTAGCTAGTGGGAAGCAGCCGCATAGCACAGGGAGATCAGCTTTGTGTTTTGTGACCACCTAGAGGGGTGGGATAGAGAGAATGGGAGGGAGACGCAAGAGGGAGGAGATATGGGGATATATGTACATGTATAGCTGATTCACTTTGTTATGAAACAGAAACGAACACAGCATTGTAAAGCAATTATACTCCAATAAAGGTGTTAAAAAAATAAAATCATAATAACATTAAAAACATAAGAAAACAAATCAATAGGTTTCTGATCTTTTTCTTCCAGTCAGTTATGTGTGCCAGTAACTATACCCAATGTTTCTGTAAATATAAGACTAAACCTTCCTCAACTTAATGGTAACCTTGAACTTATCTAACCACACCCTTAAATGTTATCTTTTCCCTGGCTGAATTTTACTGGGGCTTTGTCAAAGCTTTTATAAATCCCATCTTTTACTGTTTGGAATGTAAAAGCAGTCAGGTTTTCCATCTCTGTGAAGAATGAACTTTCTAGACTTTTTGTAATGTCTCATTTATTTTTGAAAACTAGTTAGTTCTTTCCTCAACTCCTATCTTTTTTGTGATACTCTGCCATATGCAACCAGTAGTCTCTATCACTTCCTAATTGATTCTTTCCAATCACTTATCTTACTGCTGCTGACTCAGTGGCTCGAGATAAGTTATGTGGTAATGGTAACATTTTACTCATTGTTTTGCCACTGCATACTATTATCACCATCTTTCTAGCTTCCAATGTTAGTTTTTTGCTACTTGCTACTGAACTCCTAAGTAAATGCCACATATTTTAGGTTTTAATTATAGCAACACCCCATTTCAAGGTATTAATTTCCATTGTAGTCAGGATCATCTATTTATTTATTTATTTATTTATGGCTGCGTCGGGTCTTAGTTGCGGCACGCGGGATCTTCGTTGATGCGTGCAGAATCTTTCCCTGCGGTGCATGGGCTTCTCTCTAGCTGTGGTGTGCGGGTTTTCCTCTAGTTGAGGAGCGCGAGCTCAGTAGCTGTGGAGTGTGGGCTTAGCTGCCCCACGACATGTGGGAACCTAGCTCCCCGACCGGGGATTGAACCCACGTCCCCTGAATTGGAAGGCAGATTCTTTACCACTGGACCACCAGGGAAGTTATTATTTGACCTCTCCTTCCCTATTCTATCAGAATATAAGATTCACAAGGGCAGGGATTTTTTTTCTGTTCCCTTTACTTCTGTATCGTTAACACTTAGAAGAATGCCTGACTCACAGTAAATGGTTATTAAATATTTACTCAGAGAATATGTGAACAGGAGAATCCAGGGCTTCTTACCATTACTAGTGAGTGAGAAATTGGAAGAAAATAAGAAAGGATTCCAAGCAACCACAACAGATACCATGAAATGTATGCACTAAAGCTCACGCATATTATTCACTGAACCTCCCCCCTCCCACAAGGCATTTTAAACAGTCCTAATGAGAATATTTATATAGTTTATCAATTCCATACCAGACCATAAACAGGAACTTAAAGTGAGACAAGAAAGATTATCGAGAAAAGAAAAGGTTATAGGAAAAATATGCGGTTCAAAGGAAAAAGTTACTTTTAAAGTACAACAGCAACAATGAAAACTATAGGAGCCTGAGGCCATTTAGCGCAGAGGCATAAACATTTATGCCTAGATAGGTCCTAAGGGTATCACTGAATCATAGCATAGTAAATATATTACAGCCACTATGAAAATGATGAATCAATTAGGTTTGGTATACTTTCTTTAAAAAGGCAGAGAAGTTGTAATACATTTAAGAAATTTTCTTTTTTGTGTGTTCAAATGGACATTCTTCAGTCATGCCCTAAATTCCCTAGTTGTAACTAGTCATTCATTTCTCTATGATGGTTGACAGATGAAATAGGACAGTAATGGATGTCTCAACTATTATTGTGTTTAGTTATTTCTTCCATTGGAAGCTCCCACTCCCTGAATGCTACACTGATTAGACTACATTCAGAGTATCAGGTTCAACAGGGGATAGATCCACGTTTTGTGGAGTCTGAAGATTACACAATACAGAGGCTTCTTTAAGAAAAAAACCCACAAGTATAAAAGAAGGTACAAAAAGTATTTATTTAGAATAAAAGTCACAACCAATTACAAATTAAAAAATTCACAAGAACCAGACATCACCAAATTCAGAAAAATATCTTGATGTTTTAAATTAATTAACTGCCTAGTATACTTTTAACAATACTTTTTCCTACATCTTTTGACTGCATACTCTTTGATTTCTTCTTCATATGAAAATGATTTTGTTACATTTTGTTCTATAGAGTTAATAGATAGTTCAGTCTTTCCACTAGTGGAGTTGATTGAAATTTATTTTTATTATTGGTAGTTTAGAAGAGTTTCTTTCCAGTCTACAACTCATTACTGGGAAAGTTACATACATTTTTTAAGATAGTGGTCAAATTTGGGAAAATCTGTACCAAATTTCTTTTACATATACAGAATAAGATGTGGGAGGATTTTCCAATTCTAGTTCTGGATCCGTACATTTCAAACATTACCCCATTGCCTACATGCTTCTGTGCTGGGTCCCAAAGCATTCATCTGCTGATTGGTCTCTGGCCATCCACCTTTGTGTCACAATACCAAGTGACCCAGGTGATGGTAGGCCTTCAAGCAGTCAGAATAGATGCTACTGTTCCAATGGGCTGTAATGCCCATGAACCACATAATTTTTTTCCATTTAACTAACTCAGCTTCCCCTTAGCCAGATCCCCAAAATGCCAGCAATCACTTCAGTGCTTCTGAAAATTATGACTGAAGGGAAGTTAGAGTACACAGAGACAGCAATCTTTTAAGATGAAAATATTTTACTTCCAAAACTTTTACAGGAACATAATACCACATGAATATACTTCTAGGACCCCTCTTGTGGTGCTGGAAGAGGCTTGAATTTTTTTTTTTTTTTTTTGCGGTACGCGGGCCTCTCACTGTTGTGGCCTCTCCCGTTGTGGAGCACAGGCTCTGGACGTGCAGGCTCAGCGGCCGTGGCTCACGGGCCCAGCCGCTCCGCAGCATGTGGGGTCTTCCCGGACTGGGGCACGAACCCGTGTCCCCTGCATCGGCAGGCGGGCTGTCAACCACTGCGCCACCAGGGAAGCCCCGAGGCTTGAATTTTAAGTTTCCTGGAATCTGCCTTTGGGTTTAGCTTTGAATGCTTCAGGAGGAGTGCTCAAAGGTGAGCACGTTCATAGAAAGGAGGTAATGGAGGATGATGAAGGGTCAGGACTCTCTGCCTTATGATAAACAGCTAAGGGCCATGCAAAGATCTTGGAAGAGAAAATTCAAGGGGTTCCCAAGTCTGTCTTTAGTCCTTGTAGTCCTGTGAGGTGAAAGAAGTATTTCAACTCAATATAAGGAATCACTATCTAATGTTAGGCCAGTTTAAATGTAGAATTGACCAGCTAATGAAATACTGAGTTTTCTTCACAGGAACAGCTCAGGAAGAGGCTAAATGAGACCCAGTCAGGGATCCTGTGAAGGGGAGGCCCCAGTTTGGGGAGTGGTAGTGACAGGGATGGGGAGTGTGGTATGAAAGAACCTAACGTTTACACACTTTTGCAAGTCTGAGATTTTAAGATGACTTTGCTATTAACCTTATTTGAAGCCTCAGCCTCATGTTTAATGCCTGATACATAGAGAGTTTTAAAGACAGATGGGACCGCTTTTAAGGTGAGAGAAAAAGGTTTTGTTTTTGTTTTTTTAAACCTAAGGGCAGCAAGAGTGATCCATTTTAGCTCTATTTAATTTTATGCTTTTTTGTTTAAAGCCAGATTGTAAGACAGTGCTTAATCAACACAGGAGGTTAGGGGTTGCAGTTGTGGGGTTGCTGAGTCTAGAGCAAGTTGTAGGAAGAGAACATCATGTGGGATCTTTCGGGATCCCTACTCTTCCAGCAAGTACAAGAATAGGACCATTTTTTTTTTCTTTTGTGTGTGTGTGTGGGGGGGCGTGGGGGGTTGTTCATCAATTCATTGGAGTAGCCTAGCAATGATGCCTGGGATGGAAAGATCCAGAGGAATAATGAGTCAGGGCTTTTTGTGACATGTGACAGAACACAACTGAAACTGCCTTGAGGAAAGGAGGGGGATTTTTGCCTTCGGGGGTAGAATTCACTTCAGATATATTTGCCTCCTAAGTCTCCAAAGATATCATCCCCTCTCCCACAGTTTTCCTTCTCTTGAAGTTGACCTGACTTCATTTACAGTCATTGGTGGTACTTATCACTGGCTTATATCCTTCCAAATAAGTTATTCTAGTTTTCAGGGCTTCTTTTTCTGAACTGATTCAGCAAAAGCCCCAGATTGAGTTCTTGGACCAATATGCCCATCCCAGAACCAATCACTGTGGTCTGGAATATGAAGACTGGCCAGTTCTGGGGAGTGAGGGTGGGAGGTGTCAGTATCCTGGAACCACAAAGACTCGTGGGCAAGGGGGGAGGGGTAGTTCCCAAAGGAAAAATGAATAGCTGTTATCAGAGAAATGGATAATACTGAAAGTACATACTCAAAACACCGTAAATAAGGATATCCATTATTTGTGGAAAAAATGTTTTGGGACTTCTTTCCTATGGTTGTAGTTAAACTGTAAAATCGAGTAAATCTTTCCCTTATCCAGATAGATATCACGCATAGAGGGTAATCATTTTATATGTCAGCGTTTTTACTCTTTCTCCTAAGTGGGACTGAGTCAATGGAGATGCTACAAAAGAAGTAAACAGAGAGCTGAAAGTATTAATACGGTAATTTTTAATTTGAGTGCGCTCTTTAGGCAAAGTAGCTGGGAGGGCCTTCAATAATCCATTTTTAATCGTGACCACACCCCGTGTAGGTGACCTGAGTATTACCGTCTTGCCCTTGCAGTTGGGGAAACCGAGGCATGACACTCCTCCATTCACCCTTCCGGAGGGATTTGGGAAGAGTCCACCCTGCTTGACCTCAGAGGGTCTTCTTCTTCCTCCGCGGCGCCTCTCGGAACCCTCATGTCCTTCGGCGTCGCAGAAGGAGAGCAGCTCGGGCTCCGCCGCAGCCTCGGCATTCGTCCTTCGCCCAGCTGTATCCGCCCCGCTCTCCCACACCGTCCCCGGGAAGGTCCAACTGGCCAAGGTCTGGCAGTCCCTCCCGTCCTCTCCCCTCACCCCTCCCGCCTCCCCCACTCTGGTCCCTGACGTGCAGGAAGCCCCCAGCCCAGCGCCCCGCAGGGAGGTGCGGGCAGATGCCGCCCGGGCGTCCAGCGGGGAGGGCCGCGGACGCCGCGGGAGGTGAGCGGCCCGCACCCTTAGCCCCCCGAGGGCCAGGGCGGGCACCGGGCACGCTGGGCCCGAGGAAGGTGGCAGCGCGAGGGAGGCCGGGCGAGCCCGCGGGGAGCGGCGAGAGAGGGCGACGCGGGCGGGCCGGCGCGCGGCTCGCGGGCGACGCCTGGAGAGCGAGCGGCGGGGAGCCAGGCGCTGCGGGGCCGCTCGGGGACGCGCCGCGCCCGGGCCGCCGAACTCGCCCGTAAACCCGCTCCGGACGCCCAGACCCCTGGCACCTTCCCGAGCGCGGGCGGGAGATATGGCTTCGCGCGTCCCCGCCGCTGCCGCCGCCGCCGCCGCCGCCGCCGCTGCTGCTGACTCGACAGAATCGGCGGGCCGCGCGGGGGGCGCGGCGTAACCCGGGGGTGGGCGGCGGCGCGGAGCCGCCCGGGGAGCTCCGGGCGTCGTCGGGAGCGAAGGAGGATGCCAGCACAAAGGCGAGCCGAGACCCAGCCCGCTGCGGAAGGCGGCGGGAAGAGCCGCTGAGGGGCGCGCCGGGCGCGCTCGGCTCCGCGCTGCGTCTCTCGTCGTTGCCTCGGAGTCGCTGGGTCGGAGACGGCCGCGTAGGGTCCCTCGGCCCCGTGGCAGCGGCCACCGCAGCCGGGAGCTGCATGCTACGCGCGGCGGCGCCCCCGGTCGTCTGCTTTCCCCGCGGCGTGCGCGGGCCGGCCGGAGGGCGCCGGGGCCGCGGGTCCGGGCGACTGTGGGGGCGCCCTGCCGCCCGGCGGCCCCGTCCCCACCCGCAGTCGGCGGCAGCGGGCGCCGAGACCCAGGTGAGTGCGCGGCCCTGGCCCGGCCCTCGCGCCGCAGGTACCGGACAGCGGGAGGTGGCTTTGTTTTCCTCCCTCTCGCTCCGGCGCGGTCATTCATTTGACATTTCGGCTTCCGCTGCCCAGAGACGCGGGTGAGAGGCACTGGGACGTGTTTCAAGGTTTGGTTCTCCCGGGGAGCTGAGACTTTTGGGTCCATCTGAGCGTCACTTGAGGGAGCGGAGGCTTCATTTCCTTTTCGGTTTGGAACGTGTTGTGAACATCCTCTGCGGGGGCTTGGGGCCTGGAGGAAACTGGGGCTGCAGATTTAGACGTAGACGTTTCCGAGGACATGCATCTGCAGAGGTCTGGCTCTTCCATGCCTTGTGTTTTCCGCTATTAGCAGAGCTCAGGTGTTTTTCCTTGATTATTATTATTAATTTAGGAACATCTTTACAGGTACATTTATTTCCTTTAGAGTTGGAAGTCTTTGGAGACAATACAGAGAGCTCACAGAGTTACAGGGGATCAATCGATATTAAACTTGGAGAAGGCAAGCATCAGCAGTCCTCGTAGGTAGAGGTGGACGGTAGGCAAACTTCTCCGGGGGCCTTTAGCCTTCCCAGTATGGTTTCTGCTTTCACCGTCCTAGAGTCAAGCAAACTCTGAATTCTCATTGTACGTATGCCTTTGTCAAAGTGTGAAACTTGTCTTTTTTTGAATAGTTTTCTAGTTTGTCATTTGGAAGAAAAAGATTTTAATGTAATTATTAGAGTCCTCTATTAGACCTGGTGAAATTTCATGTTTTCATTTGTCTCATAAGTATGATTTTCATTTTACTATTTCTCCTGTTCCCTCAAGGGCTCATTTCTTCTGTTGCCTAGAGAGAGCTCCACCCGCTCCCCCTCCAACAGATGGCTGTGTGTTCTGAGAGGTTATCTTTAAAATGACACTCACATTACCTGTAAACAAAAAGGATCAGTTATTAGGCTTATCTTTGGAGTTATTAAAGCAAGAAGCCTAATCTGGATGGGGATATTATTAATGGTGTGAAAATCTGGAGTTTGCTAATCTGTTTGGGCATCAGAAGATTCCTGCAGGGATTGTTTATATAGTGTGGGAGACAGATGGCATCCCTAGCAGACAAGAGAAGCCCAGCATAAAGGCTCATTGTATTCTTCAGAAATTATCCACTTCACTGTTGGGAGATAGGGTCAGGTGGGGAAGACATAATTTTCATCTCCCAAAGGAGGCATTCTAACCTTATCATCCAGCAACCTAACCAGTTAGTTTCTTCTTTCTTTGAACATTTAAAAAGTCATTATTGAGCTGTTTGTTTTGATTATTCCTTCGGCCCATTTTGGCCTCAATTGTGGTTATGTGAAGCAATTTAAACAGTTATATTAACAAAAATGTCTTTGAATTTAAGATTATCGTACCACTGGGAAAACAGCAGTTCTTGTATACAAATGGCCCCTTGGACTCAGTGTCTCCTAGCTGGAAGGACTTTAGTCCAATCTGCATGAATTCAAAAGGAGTTTCTTCTACCATCTCCGTGACAGGTGGTTCCCTGGCTCCCAGCATTTGTCATGAGACTCTCAGCTATGGGTAGTACTCTACTTTTATAAGGCTTAACAGCCTAAGACATTTGCTTTATCATTGCCTCCATCACAGCACTGAACAGCCTTGGGCAGTGAATCTTTTTGAATGACTGTGGAGTCCTTGAAGAAATCAGTCATTCTGACCATTTGAGATAAGCCCGCTGGAGCTTTTCTGCTCCTACCACCATCATGGATTCTTTATGTGCTGTAGATTCCAACTAGATTGCAAAATTGGTCTCCCCTCTGGATGCATGTGAGGGAGAATATTCCAGTAAATTAATAGTCACTAACCACAGGACTAAATTTAATGAAGAACATGAGCAATGTTTGACCCCCCTGAACAGGAAGTATGGGGTAAAAGTAAGCATTGGCTCTGTTTAACGTGAGAACTGTAATCTTGAGGGAAAAAAAACATATTTTCTTACTTTTTTCAAATCCTTCTGCGCCACTGATCTCAGCAAAAGGCAAAGAAACCAAGGTTGTTACCTGTAGCTGAGGACAGATGCCATAGCTATTTCTTTTGGATGAATGTGTGCTGCTGGAGAGGTGGCTTTCGGGCTCTGTCCAGTTTCAGCATGTGCCTTGGCATCAACAAAAGGGTCTAACATTCAAATTCAGATTGTTAAATCTGCGGCTGGTATCTGTGTACCTTCTCACCAGGTTGCTTCCTTTCTAGTGAAATATTCCTTTATGAGAAACCCGAGGCACCAGGCCTGGGGCTTACTGGGCGCCTGGCCTGCATCCACATTCTAGTGTGTTGCTGCCTGCTTTCTTGAGTAAAAATGGAACCAGTTTTGCACAAATAGGGAATGGCAGGGTGGAGTGAAAACATTTTCAGCTCCATTGTGGAAAGCCAGGCCTGGCCTAAAAGAGAGAGGACTATATTTGAAGTTCGCTTGATGTAGCAGAGGCAGAATTGCTTCTTTATACACAGGATGCCTTTTGTGTGGGAAAATGTATGAGGGATTAGAAAGGTGACTACACCCTCTGCTTAGCCTGCAGTACTGGTTTTTTCCTGTTGACCTATCTGAATTATCAAATGCATCCCCTTTCACATTTAAAAGTGCCCTGGTTTGGATGATAAATTATGTGGTCACCCTAGATATTAAGGAATCTTCACTATTTTCTTTACCACCCTCTCCTGACTTCAAATTTTGAGTCTGGCTTTGTTTCAGTCTTTAATTTGTTAAATGCAAAGGTAAGAAAGGTAAAAAAAAAAAACCCCAGGGCTTCCCTGGTGGCGCAGTGGTTGAGAGTCCTCCTGCCGAGGCAGGGGACGTGGGTTCGTGCCCCGGTCCGGGAGGATCCCACATGCCACGGAGCGGCTGGGCCTGTGAGCCATGGCCGCTGAGCCTGCGCGTCCGGAACCTGTGCTCCGCAATGGAATATATATATACATTATATATATATATATATATATATATATATATATATATATATATATATATATTATATATATATATATATATATATATATCCCAAAACCCCAAAAATGCATAAGGAAAAAAGAAATAGCAAGGAAGACAAAAGACTGACGTAATTGGTTGCTTGTCATCTATTTATACATATAAGAAATAAAATAGCTTTTTCCTTGACATATTAAGTGTCTACTCTGGCTCTGAGCCCAGGTTATTATTGTCTTCGAGCACAGTAAGAATGAGTACCTGTTTACCTAGGGCCGGCATGAATTGGGACAACTATGATTTGGGAGAGCAGCTTCAACAAAATTCTGTTTGCAGACCTGATGGGTGCATGGCGTTTGCAGATATGAATGAAAGTTTCAAGATCTAGTGTTTGGTCAAGTTCTTGGAATTTACTGAGAGACCAAAACACATGTGTCGTTGTGAAGACTTGACTCCACATTCTCCTAGTTTCCAAGCCCTCTGGGCCACGGGGATAATAGAAGAGCCTTTGTTTTCTGCCCTCTCTTTTGACTAGAGTCTTGGGTTTGGGTCTCAGTTTTTCAGACAAAGGGCTTGCAGAGCAGAATGTGCTGTGCCCACTCATCACGTGAACATTCTCATAGGGGCTGGAGATTGTGCAGGTGACCTGGTGGGGGATTTGAGTTCTAAAGCTAGATATATGAAGCTTGTGGCATGTACTTCAACAATGGCTGTGTTCCTTGGCTAAAGAATTGCCTGTTTGAAAGAGTTCACTTGCAGTGCTGGCCAGCAGGTGTTACAATTAATTATGGCTGTCACTTTTTCCACACCCACTCCACTAAAATCCTCAAAAGCTTGGTCGGCATGCTTGAATAAGAAGAAATGTATATGCCGCAGAGCGGCTGGGCCCGTGAGCCATGGCCGCTGAGCCTGCGCGTCCGGAGCCTGTGCTCCTCAACGGGAGAGGCCACTACAGTGAGAGGCCTGTGTACCGCAAAAAAAAAAAAAGAAGAAGAAGAAGAAATGTATGTATCTTCTTTATGAGTAGGATAACCATGTAGTTATTTTTGCTCAGATAAGGACACTTTTGAGAGTAAAAGGGGATACTAACTGGAAGGGGCACCAGATCAAACAGTATAAACTGGACTATCCCAAGAAAATTATGATGGATGGTTGTCTTAACTATTACCTAAGTCATTAGCTTTTATATGAAGACTACCCATATGATGGAAAAATGTCCCTAGCTTCTTCTAGGTATGTTCAACATATGTCTAATGTGTGCATGCATATATGTGTATGTGTATATATACAAACATTGATCATATATCTATAGAGATGTGTATTGTGGGGTTGAAATTAACTACTTACGAAGACCTAGTCATTTGGAAAATTGTGACTTTCATCATTTTTTTCATGGGTTGACTTTTAAACTAAAAAAAAAGTCCAGCCTCTCCAAACTTTAAATCATCTTCTGACCTTCTGTAGTTCTCTTGCTTAAATCATTTGATAGTTCTCCATTTTCTGTTTAATTCTCAAAGTAAGATCCACAGACAGATTGGTGGTTAAAAAGGAAAAGCAGTGAAAAAATTTCACTTATTCATTCATTCATTCAACTACTATTTATTGAGCACCTTCCATGAATCTAGGTGCTGAATGAATAAAACTGCCCTTGTGAAGTTTTCTTTCAGTTGGGAGTGAAGGGGTAGGAGTGGGAGATGCACAATAAACCAAATTATATAGCATGGTAGAAGGGGAGAAGTGCTTTGGAAGAAAGAAAGTAGAACAGGATAGATGTAGTTGAGTAGCTTTCATGAAGAAAGAGACCTTAAGCAAAGACTTAAAGGAAGTGACAGAAGTTACTCATACAGATACCTGGGGAGGAGTGTTCCAGGCAGAGGGAACAGCCAGTGCGAAGGCCTGAAGGTGAGAATGTGTTTGGATGTGTTCAAAGGTTAGCAAGAAGACCAACACAAGGGGGTGTGGGGTGTTGGGGGGGACTTCGAAATGTGAATCAAAAAGATGGTGTAGGAGTGGCAGAGCATGTAGGACCTTGAGACGTGAGAGTAATTATAATTTCAGCAGAAATCCCATTATGTTCTTAAAAGTTATTATGGTATGAAAAATTGTGTTCATGCTACGAAGACTGCACTGGTCAACGTAGCTTACATTTCATAAGCACTTCATCATGGTGCACTTCATCTTGGTTAATATACTTTTTATGTCATTTGTTTATTGTTTATTTGTTAAAATAGCATAGTTTGTTGTTGCTGGTCTTAAATTGTATCTCAATTTCACAAAAATAGATCGGTGGCTCAAAAGTGGTTCATTGCAGTGTGAAAATAGTGATGAAAATAGTAATGTAAATGCTGCAGTTCAGAATGTCATAAACATACTTACAGAACCGAATCCCATTCCAAATATAAAATGTGTATCTGTATGTGTAAAAACAAGGACGCTTGTGAGAGTGATGATTTCAAAACAGTAGCTGAAATGGAAAAGTGCATATGGAAGTATGATGATGACTATCTCAAAACTGCTTTTTATTGGGCGTGCCATCCATTCGCTCCTAGTCCCCAGTCATTGCCTGTTATGAAACTTTGTCTGTGAAGCCATGGATGTTTTGGTGTCATTTTCAAACAAAGCACAGTGGCTTCCTTGTTATACTATTCAAGTTTCCCAGGGCAAGTACCCAATGATGTTTTCCGTTACAAAATTAATGTATTATACTGCTAACGGTGGGTAAGAGATTAAAACTCTAGTAGCTTCATTAAAGGATGCATGTAACAGAAGTAAGTATAAGTCATTTTATTGAAGAGACACCTGGAAAATCAGCTGGAAAGTTAAAGACAAACATTATCCTTAGAGAGAAACCAGAAGTTATTGACAGAATTCCTTTGTCAAATGACACGGTTGGCTGTTGCGTAATATCAGTGGAGTAGGGAAGAGCGATTACTATCAAGTGCACGCTAGCAGATATTTCACTTTATGGTTGGATGAAACCACCGATGTCATGCAGAGAATGAATCAGCTTTTGGCATTTGTTCAGGGAGGAGCACTTGGTGATGCTTTGTTCATTTATCACTGAAAACTTGTGCTATAGGGGAAGAGATTTTTCTTTTGGTTAACCATTATATATGAGACTGGAAAAGTCCTCAGGAGGCAGGACTGACAGAGCATAAGTTTCATGTACAGATAAGAAGTTGAGGGGTTCATGAAGAAAAGACGTTGTACCTAGAAGCCAATCCACATGCTCTTCCATTCACAGCGAAGATGTAGCACCTTCTGATCTTGAGGAAATACTAAAAGAAAGTGAAAACTGGGTACAGCCAAGTTGCGGCCCCTGAGTACCTGCATGTGCTGTGCAAAGTGATGGGCAGGGAGTATAAGGCTGCTTCTCTGTGCTGAGGTGCCCTGGCTGTTTAGGGGAAAGGTGCTCATATGATATTTTATCTGTGGTGTAAGATATCTGTGGAGCAAGAAAAATGTTTCTTCATGACGCAGATTAGAAATGATTTCCCTTGTATCAAGTGGCATGCCTCAGTACTAACCTCTGCCCACAGGGAACCATGTCAAGGACAGGGAGGGAAGGAAGAATTGTTAACAAATAAAACAATCCACCACAGTCATAGGACTGAGACATTTTTTTCATTAGAGAGAGTTGGAGGTCCACATTGACCATAAAGAGTAGAGGAGGTTAAAAAAAAAAAGAGTTGAGGAAATATTTTCAGTAACGGACAGTCCTTTAAATCAGAAGCACAATACCTCTCAGTGACCTACTGGAAGAATAAGAGCACAAAGGAATAGAACTTAGATCCAGTAAAGTTGATGCAGAGAGAGTACAAGTGTATACTTAATATTTGAGAGCATGTAGGGAACCACAGTGGGAGGAGCCCAGGCTTTTAGGATTTTGTGTTAAGACACTGGCTAGCCCGGAGTAGAGGTAAAAGGAGGTGGAGAAGTCTGACAATTGGACATGACTTT
The DNA here is from genome assembly GCF_964341445.2 of Mesoplodon mirus. Lineage (NCBI taxonomy): Eukaryota > Metazoa > Chordata > Mammalia > Artiodactyla > Ziphiidae > Mesoplodon > Mesoplodon mirus. Next base: position 39,393,187 of record NC_138984.1, read on the forward strand.
TCTTATACTTTTTCCTTAGGCTTGGCTTCATTTCAGACAAATGGACTGGATACTCGAGTGTTTTCAGAACACGATCTGTATTGCCTCCAACCTAACCTAGAAGAAATATAAATGTTCTCTAGTGGTCTAGGATTCTTTGCATAGGACTCCTGTCCTTCCTTCCCTCCTCCCTCCCTCTCTCTTCCCTTCCCTCCCTTCTTCTCTCCTTCTTTTCTCCCCTCCCTGCCTCCCTCTCTTCTTTTTTTCTTTCCCTCTTTAAGCTATTGAGTTGGCATCTTTAAACTAGAAGACACTTTGAGAGCTCATCTCCTCTCTGTCCATGTCTTTTAGCAGATATGTGTGCTATCCAGGGCAAGAGGGATAAGGGCCTCTAGGGAAGTTCTGTTTCTCGTTCAGCTAACCCACTCTAATGTGGAATATCCAGTTATAGCACACATTTAAATTTTAACCCTCATCCTTCAATAAAGGTCCATTTCTTGGGGAGTTCCCTGGTGGCCTAGTGGTTAGGATTCTGGGCTTTCACTGCTGTGGCCCGGGTTCAATCCCTGGTTGGGGAACTGAGATCCCACAAGCCTCAGGTGAGGCCAAAAAAAAGAAAAAAAAAACCATTTCTCTCTTTTTTTTTGGACTTTAATAAAGATGGAGTCATTGTCTTTTGTCTAATAACTCTTCCGTAGTGATGGCCATTATTTCATTCTAGGACAGAAGTCATTCATGCATTATTCATTGAACAAACTTCGAGAATCTTACACGTGCCAGGCTCTGTGCTGAGTGATAGTTATAAAAGAGGTCAGTATTCAGACATGGACCTAACCAGATAAAACAGAAAATTGAATTAGGATATAGGCAATGGTAACAAAAATGTGAATAAACAAGTAAAGATGTAATTGCAAAGCAAATGTGGCAGAAATGTAAACAGTTTTACATTAGGGTGGTGGTATTTCGGCTACTTATTATATATTAACTTCTGAACTGTATGATCTTCTGAATGTAATTTTGAAATATTTTGTGAGTAAAAAGTGAAGAAAGCATAGTTGAAGGTGTGATAAGTGCTTTGTAGAGGAGGACCTTGATAGAGAAGGAAGTATAACTGAGACTTCCTTTACATGGGGTGGTCAGGGAAGACCTGGAGTGTAATTCATCATTTGCCTGTGTGAGAGGGGTGAGGATAATTTGGACAGGGCTCAGAGAAGAGTCGCAAAGATGATTGACGACAGAGTTGAAAATAAGACCTTCGGGAGCCGTCTCAAAGAACCAGGGGTGTAGAGCAGCCATAGAATTTAACCCGACGCAATGACTTAGGCTCTCTTTTTCTTCAATTTATACACATCCACTTCTACATGTTCACATTCTCTTCACTCATTTCTCATGGTCAACATCAGGCAAGGCACGTGATTCAGGTTAGAATTCCATGTTAGAGGAAAATTGAAGTTTTGTTCTGCAGCTGAGGAAAAATTGGAAGGGACCTGAGAGGCAAACTAGTTCAGCCTTTGTATGAAGGAATATCTTTTCAAGGTTGTTAACGGTGGTCATCCAGTTCTTAGGAGATGGCTTCCATGCTTCCTCCACCTAGAACGGGGCGGTGGTAAGTGGAGCATTCTGGTTTACTCACAGTAGGCACGTCCTCTTTCCATTGCATAAATACCCCAGACTCATCTCCACCTCAGCACTTCTACCACAGGAACACTTCCCACCTGGAATGCCTACCCGTTCTACCTACTTTTCTGTGTGTCATTTAAAAGTGGTGCTTTTCATCATTTCCCCCCCATCTTACTCTTATGAAGAATATGGCATTTCTAGAAGTAAATGTAGCTTCCTTTGTCATGATTGGCAATAAGGTTGGGGGTAGAGTGAGTATCCTAATCTGGGAGGGGATTGAGGGCAGTGTGTTTAGTGTGATACCTTCCCCCCACATGCTAGTATGCCCCACTCTTGGGAATCGCTATCTTATAGCAATTAAGATCTTAATCATCTGCTGCTTTAGGTGGTGCACTGCTTATTTTGTTTGCTATTAGTCTTTTTGCCAACTAGACTTTAAGTACTCTGAAGGTATGGAAACTTGGCTGATACCTCCGTATAATGCCCAGTATTGATCATGAAGTGAATACATATACAATGATCAATGCCTCATGGCTGAAGGAACCACGTGTTTCTTTTTCATGGACCATTATGAAAGGCTATTATTTATATAAATCAGATTTTAAGTTGGCACAGATGCTAAAAGATTACTATTTTTATAGTTTTAAAATGGCAGAAAGTCAAGTCTTGGAGGTCTGATTCATTGAGATAATTCCCATATCAGAAACCTCCTTCTTCCTTTGTAAGCCTTTTAACTCCTTGCTATTCAAAGTGTAGTCTACAGACCAGTGGCATCAGCATCACCCGGAAGCCAGACCTACTGAGTCAGAATCTGCATTTTAACAACATCCTCAGATATGTTCTATACACAGTAAAGTTTGAGAAGCATTTTATTATTAACACAAAATTCAGAAATTTAGGAGGAGCATTTATCTTCAAAGAGAAGTGAGTCTGGAAATGAAGATTTCATTGGTCTGTGGATGAGATCCTCAGTGCTTTCTGTCGTGTTGGCCTGGAATTAACACTGCTTCTTGCCAGGCCAGAATTATGTAGGAGTGCCCCAGGGTAATTTAAGTAAGTGAGTGGTACAGATGTTAGACGTGATGGTGATTACAGGAAGTTGAAGCAGTTTGGAGTGAGAAACTAGGAGAGCCTGGCAAAAGTAGAGGATATTGGCCATGCAACCTGAAACCAAATATAAGGGGAAAGGTCTTCCCTTTATGATTAGAAACAACTTCTAACTCTCTGGATTTGGACTCGGTTCTCATACTCCAACCCCTCCAGAGCCAGTAGGACACAAGTGAAACTGGCTTAAAGTGCTGTGCACGGAAACCTCGTGGAGTGGTGAGGATCGTGGAGAGGCATTCTTCATCGGAGGGGAAGGAGGTGTCACCACTCAGGTCACCCAGTTGTTGCCACATGGGAATTTGGGTGCAGCATGGCCAAATCGTTGGATTTTTCAAATGAAAAATGAAGCTAAAAATATAAGTTTGTACATAAAACATCTCTTGGGTATAGTATGTTGGTAATTAAAATGTTTTTAGAATGGCTCAGGCCAAACAAAATTCATATGCTGCCTGCATCTGTTTTGTAACCCCTGTTCTGGAGCAATAAAACATATGTGGTGGTGTGAATACCTGGGTTTTTTAGAGCAGGGCACCAAACACAGGGAGAGGCCTTTTGGTCCTGGTAAGGACCATTTTGGATCTTTACTAAATAAAAGAAATAAAAAGACATAAAAGAAGGGAGCTGCACTTGCTTTGATGACCTGATTTAAAATGTATGTCTGAAGAACCTCAGTAACTAATGGTGTTTGAAAGAAAGAGTTAGATGCCTAAAGGCATAAAATTTTGGCCCTGTAAAATCTGAAGGGGAAGTAAGCATGGAGTTGGGTCCAGGGTGAGGAAATGAGGTCATGGAAATTTCTTGGCACCCCCAAGCTAGGATCACACGGTGCAACAGAGCTGGGAGGCTGGACCACAGCTTGGAACTTACTGTGCTTGGAGAGAAGTGTGACTGGAGATAGAATTCGAGTTAATTTACCTTTAGCATCTGGTTGTTAAATTTAGGTGGTGGCTAATATTTATTTATTTAAAAAAATTTTTTAAACATACTTAAAAAAATTATTTATTTATGGCTGCATTGGGTCTTCGTTGCTGTGTGCTGTCTTTCCCTAGTTGTGGCGAGTGAGGGCTACTCTTCCTTGCAGTGCACGGGCTTCTCATTGCGGTGGCTTCTCTTGTTGCAGAGCACGGGCTCTAGGCGTGTGGGTTTCAGTAGTTGTGGCACATGGGCTCAGTAGTTGTGGCTCGTAGGCTCTAGAGTGCAGCCTCAGTTGTTGTGGTGCATGGGCTTAGTTGCTCTGTGGCACGTGGGCTCTTCCCAGACCAGGGATCAAACCCATGTCCCCTGCATTGGCAGGTGGATTCTTAACCACTGCGCCACCAGGGAAGTCCTGGCTAATATTTAAAGTTTGCTGGAATTGAGTTTTCTATTAAAGTTTGTCATGGTAAAATTAGCATTTTATATATTTTGAGAGTGAAAACTAGGTGAAGGAATCAAAATTCTTTCCAAAGATTTGTTGTTGATTATACTTCTTGTTAAAAACTAAATACCTTAAAGATTAGCACTGTTTATTATTCATCTTTACATTATTATCATCTTTACATCCACCACAGTCTGGGTCATTGATCTGTACTGATTATAAGACAGAATATAGTTTATTTTCTATCTTGATGAGTCATTCTGTAGGTATTCATTTTCCTTACTGATTTAAAAAAATAATGGCTATGTTGAGATATAATTCACATACCATAAAATCCATCATCTTAAAGTGTACAATGTAGTGGGTTTTAGTATATTTACAAAGTTGTGCAACCACCACCACCCTGTAATTTCAGAACCTTTTTATCACCCTCAAATGAAGTCCAGTGCCCTTAGCAGTCACTCATCTCCCCTGCCTCCAGCCCCTGGCAACCATCACTCTAGTTTCTGCCGTTATAGATTTGCCTCTTGCAGACATTTCATAAAAGTGGAATTATATAATATGTAGCTTTTTGTGACTAGCATCTTTCACTTAGCATAATGTTTTCAAAGTTTATCCATATTGTAGCATGTGTTAGCATGCCATTCTTTTGTATAGCCAAATAAAATTTTATTGTATATATACCACATTTTTTTATCCATTCATCAGCTGATGGACATTTGAGATGTTCTCAATTTTTGGCTATTATGAATAATTCTGCAATGAGCATTTGTGTAAAAGTTTTTGTGTAGATATATGTTTTCAGTTCTCTTGAGTATACACCTAGGAGTGGAATTGCTGGGTCATATGGTAACTCTATGTTTATCATTTTGAGGCTCTGCCAAACAGTTTTCCAAAGTGAGTGCACTATTTTACATTTTACTCATCAATGTCTGAGGGTTCCGATTTCTCCATATCCTTACCTACACTTGTTATTGCTTTTCTTTTTGATTTAACCATTCTGGTGGGTATGAAGTGGTATTTCATTGTGGTCTTGATTTGCTTTTCTGTAATGACTCATGATGTTGAGCATCTTTTTGTGTGGTTATTGGCTATTTGTGTATATTTTTTGGAGGCATGTCTCTTCAAATCCTTTGCTAATTTTAAAATAAATTTATTTATTTAAAAATTTTTGTGTTGTACAGATTTTTTTTGTATAGATTTTTTTTGTATCTTTCTGGATTCTAGACACTTATGAGACATATGACTTGAAAATATTTCTTATGTTTTTTGGATTTTCTTTTCACTCTCTTGACAGTGTCATTTGAAGCACAAAAGTTTGTGATTCTGATAAAGCCCAAGTATCTTTTTTTTTCTTTCTTGTGATTTTGGTGCATATCTGTCCTTGTTGATCTCCTAATTGTTCAATCCAATATGGAAAATGGAGTATTGACATCTTTAACTATTATTGTTAAATTGTCTTTTTCTGCATATCTGTCCTTGTTGATCTCCTAATTGTTCAATCCAATATGGAAAATGGAGTATTGACATCTTTAACTATTATTGTTAAATTGTCTTCAACTCTGTCAGTTTCTACTCATGTATTTTGCAGCCCCTTGTAACATATATGTTTGTAATCATTATGTCTTCCTTTTGAATTGACCCATTTATCTTTATAAAATACTCTTTCTCCCATTACCATTTTTGCCTTAAAGTCTATTTTGTCTGTTGTTGGCATTGTCACTCCGTCTCTTTTTTTAGTTACTGTTCCCATGATGTGTCTTTTTCCATCCTTTTACTTTTACCCATTTGTGTCTCTGAATCTAAATTGTCTCTTTTAGACAGCATGTAGTTGAATCATTTAAAAATATATTCTGCCAATCTCTGCCTTTTGGTGAGTGTTTAACTCAAATGTTTGATTGGAGTGTTTAATTTATTTACATTTAATGTAATTACTGTTTATCAGATGGATATATATCTGCCTTGTTTGCTGTTGGTTTTCTGTGTGTCTTATGTTTTATTTGTTCCTCAGTTCCTCCATTACTTTCATTAAATATATATGTTTTGTAGTGTGCCATTTAAATTTTCTTGTTGTTGCTTTTCTGGAGAAGATAATTTTCATAGGCCTTTATTCTGTCATTCCTGATAATATTGTTATGATAATTTTTGAGTTATTTTCTTAGTTGTTGCCTGGTTATTAACAGTGAAATTTTTAATTTAAAACAATCTAGTTCATATCAATTTCAACTTCTTTCAAAAGTATACAAAAACTTTACTTCAATATGGCTTAATTCCTTGCTTTATACATTGTAAGCCCATCATTAACACTTTTATAGTTATTGTCTTATGTAGTTGTTTTTAAATAGAAAAGCGTTGTAAACAAAAATACATTTATAATGTACTTTGCATTTAACTATGTCGTTAGCTTTTCCAATTCTCTTTATGTCTTCATGTGGATTTGAGTTAATATTTAGTGATTTTTATTTCAGCCTCAAGAACTCCCATTAGTATTTCTTGTAAGACAGATTTGATAGTGATGGATTCTCTCAGGTTTTGCTTGGCTGGGAATGTCTTAATTTCTTCTTCATTTTTGAAGGATAATTTTGCTGGATATAGAAGTCTTGGTTAACTTTTTAAAATTTCACTGATTTGAATGTGTTATTCCAATGCTCTCTGGCCTTCATAGTGTCTGATGAGAAATCAACTGTTAATCTTATTGAGAATCCTTTGGTTGTGATGAGACTTTTTCTTGCTGTGTTCAAGTTTCTCTCTGTCTTTTGACATGACATTTTGACTATGATGTGTCTTGGTGTGGATTCTTTGTAGTTATCCTACTTTGAGTTTATTGAACTCCTTGGTTATATAGATTAATGTTTTCATCAAATTTGGGAAGTCTTTGGCCATTATTTCTTCAAATAATGTTTCTTTCCTTTCCTTCTGGAATTCCCAGTGTGCACGGCATGATACAATATCTGTAGTTTCATATGTCTCTGAGGCTATGTTAATTTTTCTTCTTTCTTTTTCTGTTCCTAAACCTGGATAATCTTAATCCACATATCTTCAAGTTCACTGATTCTTTCTTCTGCCTATTAAAATCTGCTGTTGAACCCCTCTAGTGAATTTTCCATTTCAGGTATTGTACTTTTCAACACCAGAATTTTAATCTGGTTCTTTTACAAAATAATTTTTAATCTCTATATTGATATTCTTTTTTTTAACTCTTTATTGAATTTATTACAACCTTGCTTCTGTTTTATGTTTTGGTTTTTTGGCCACGAGGCATGTGGGATCTTAGCTCCCTGACCAGGGATCGAGCCTGCACCCTCTCCACTGGAAAGCAAAGTCTTAGCCACTGGACCGCCAGGGGAAATCCCTATATTGATATTCTTTGTTTGGTGAAACAATGTTTTTAAATTCTCCTTTAATTCTTTAGACATGGTTTCCTTTAGTTATTTGAACATATTTTTAGTATTTTTAAATCTTTGTCTAGGATGCCCCAAATCGGGGCTTCTCAGGGACATATTTTGTTTAACTACTTTATTTCATGTGTGTGGGCCATACTTTCCTGTTTATTTGTGTATGCTTTAAGTTTTTATTGAAAAATGGGCATTTCAAATGATATCATATGGCAACTCTGAAAATCAAATTGTCCTACCTCCCCAAGGTTTGGTGTGTTTGCTCTTTGTTGCTGTTTTTTGTTTATTTACTGACTTTACTGAATAAATTCTGGAAAGCCTACATTCTTGTCACATGTGGCTACTGAATTTTTGCTTTGTTCTGTTAGTGGTCAGTTAATGATTAGATAGAGATTTCCTTAAATGTCTGAAACCAATAAGTATCTCAGTCTTTGCTGAGCAGCTCTATGTGCATGTTGGGGCACGCCTTCAACAAGTAGCCAGGCAGTTGACAACTGTGCTGTAGCCTTCATTTCCTGCATGCACAGAGCCTCAAGATCAGCCAGAGCTGAAAGAATGGGGTCTCCTGAGATATTTCTTAGGTATGTGCATATTGCTGCACGTGAATGTGGTCTTTTAAATCATAAGGAATATGTCAGAGCCTTTCAAATCCATCCATGGACATTTCATTCTCCAGATCTCTCTTTTAAGTTTTTAAGCCAGCCTCTTCTTTGCTCCAGCTGGTATTGCTGCCATAGACATCTGTATTGTTAAACAGTTGCAGCTGAGTGTTTTCAACAAATGCTATGGGGCTAGAGCTTTTTCCATTGAGTGATCTCTGAGTTAGGTCCAATAAACACAAGCCCTGGGCGTAGGGCTTTTCCAAGTAACTGCCAGGTCAAATAGTGACAATTCACTGGGATAGAGCCATTTTGTGGAACTCCAAACCCATTTGCTCTCTCCGTTGCCTGCTAGATTATGGGTTTTTTCAGTCACTGTGGCTGTAATGATGCTGATTTTTAGGGGTATTGTGATGCTGGGGAGAAAGTGATTGGAAATAGGGAAAATGAAAATGCCACTAAGCTCACTGTACTTATTGTGACACGACCAGTTTTTGTGCCTTAATCATTCTCATAATGTAGTAAGCCTTTCATTCATTTCCAAAGTTGTGAAAAAGTTGACTTTGACAATTTTTGCCAGTGTTCTCATTGCTTTTATGGAGGATCAGATTTTTGGGGGTCCTTACTTGGCCATTCTGGAAGTGCTTCTCCCTCCTACTGAATTTTACAACTGCCTACTACTCTTGTGATGTTACACTTTGATTAGCTTCTTGCTTGCTTTCAAGATTTTGAAACGTAATTTTTATTTTTTCATCTTTGTTATCTCTGCTTTGTTCACCCCTCCCATAGGTACATGCTTTTTAAAAAAAATCCATGTGTAGATTGAAGAAGTTAATTGAGGTAAAATACACGTAACATAAAAATTTTCCACCTTAAATAACCATTCTTATATGTAAAACTTAGTAATGTTAAGTACATTGACATTGTTATGCAAACAATCTCCAGAACTCTTTTCATTTTGAAAAACTGAAAGTCTATACCCATTAAACAAAGCTTCCCATTTCTCCCTACCCCCCCACACCATGCCCTGACAAGCACCATTCTATTTTCTGTCTATATGAATTTGACTATTCCAGGTATCTCATATAAGTGGAGTCATATAATATTTGTCTTTTTGTGACTGGCTTATTTCATCTAGCATAATGTCTTCAAGATTCATCCATGTTGTAGCATGTGTCAGAATTTCCTTACTTTCTAAGGCTGAGTAATATTCTGTTGCATGGATATGTCATATTTTGTTTGTACATTCATCCATCAATAAACACTTGGGTTGTTTCCACCTTTTTGCTATTGAATTGCTATTGAATTCATTGCTGTGAATGTAGGTGTACAAATATCTCTTTGAGACCTGGCTTCAATTCTTTTGAGTATATAATTATTTTTCTGTTGTTGTTTTGAATGGAAGTATCTACAGAAATATCCCATTTGATAGTTTTTTTTAACTGACTGTCTCAAATTTTGCTATATAATACATTTTCATTAGGCACAACTAAGTATTCTTTCCTGATTCTGCTTAGACATAGACATTATCTCTCTTGTTCTCCCATTTTTAAGCTGCTAAAGTTTAAAAAATTTTAAATGACTTGAAGCCATGTCAGGGGTTAGGAAATGAGTAAATTACAAACTTAAATGGAATCCAACTTCTCATTCTAGTTGAAACCTAAAATTTCTGTGTTTTATTATTTGTTATGTGCCTAAAGAAAAAGGAGAATGTAGGGATAAGAATCATTATAGTTCTTCTGAATAAGCAACCAACACAACATCGTGTCTAAATTTCACTGTTAAATAAGTAGGCTATTGGGAAAGTATATTTAGGAATAGAAAGTAGCAGGCATTTCTTGGATAAATTTTGGTGTTTATCAAGAAGATGACATTTGAGACATTTGAGACATTTGAGAAGTTTTATTTCTATAATTTTTCTTAGTTTTTTGACTAGTTCTTTTTTTTTTTTTTTTTTTTTTGTGGTACACGGGCCTGTCACTGTTGTGGCCTCCCCCGTTGCGGAGCAAAGGCTCTGGACGTGCAGGCTCAGCGGCCATGGCTCACCGGCCTAGCTGCTCCACAGCATGTGGGATCTTCCTGGACCGGGGCATGAACCCGTGTCCCCTGCATTGGCAGGCGGACTCTCAACCACTGCGCCACCAGGGAAGCCCGACTAGTGCTTTTTTAGGCTCTTTCTTTTACTTAATTTTATTCATACATCTAGTCTCCATTTTGTAGTAGGTGGGGGTGGGTGAAAGTACTGTGAGTCTTTAAATTGACAGCACTTTTAGGAACCAAAGTTTCATATAATAACTAACATAACACTGAATTTTTATTTACACATATATTTGAGGATTATGACTTCCTAGTTTTTTAAAGAAACACACAACTTGACCTTGAATGAAATTCTAACAAATCCTTAGCTAAATTTGGAAATGTAAAGATAATAAGAGAGAGAGAGAGAGAGAGAGAGAACAAGTGAAGCAAAATATACAAAATCTCCAATTAAAATAATTAAACATTTCTAAAGGAAGTGTGTTTGAAATAATATATATTACTAATTGTTGTATTTTTAGATGTGTGTAATATTAAAGTGAAACAAAAGATTTACTGGATAACTGTGGTATATAAGATTAAAAATTTGTTTTCCTCTAAGAAATTTTTTGGGAAATAAAATATTCCATTTCTCAGTTTCCAAAATGTGAGAAGGTTTTATTTAGTGCTTTCTGTTCAATTCTCATTGAGGGAAGGATGAAACTAATTTAGAAATAGATGTACTAAGGCATCTTGACACTGATATTTTTATTGTATAAGGTAAGAAAGTCTTAGACTTTTGCTAAAGAATGTATGCAGTTAGTTCCAGGAGTTCTTTGTGACAATAGCCCCATCAATGTTAGACAGTTAATTCTGGTTGAATACCTGGAAATTACAGAAATAACCCATTCCTGCACTTTCCGTCTACTTTTCTTAGAGCAGTAGGTTCTATAGGCATGTTGTTCAGCTGCCTTACAGATTGTCTCAGGTGACAGATTCACCAACTACTTTACTGTGACAAACAAGGGTCACTAGTTTATAACCTTTTCCAGTTAGCAGTAGCTTCTTTCTTGTTACCTAGCACCCAATTGCTAAGCCAGTGCCTCCTATTTTATATTTATATAATATCAGCATCCCATTTCTGTTACCAATTTCTAAGATTCTCTGAGTATGAGCTAAGCTGGTATAATTGACACTTCCCTAAAACAGTGGCTCTAAAGATAGAAGCTCACTGCTTGCTAACATTTTCTCTAATATTTCTCTTGTTTTTACCTGAAAGAGTGTTTTGGAAAAACTTCATTCCTTCCTCCCTGTGTGTCTCCTTTTCTTTCACATAGAACACTTCTGATGCCTCTAGTTGCCAAATGCTTGGAGGTTTTCCCCCAGCAAGCAATCCTCTGGGACACCACCTGGGTGTCCTACAGTTTAAGTCAGTTCTAATACTATCTACCTGGAGATAGCATCAGATCCCACAGGTTAAGGGCTCAGTCCCATGACTCTGTCCCCCCAATTCACATGCCAAGGGCAAGAAGTAGGTCCCCAGGTTACCTACAACTTCTGTCCAACTTGGCTACAAATCAGAGGTTCTTATGACCTCCTCCCACCTTGGATCAGATTAATTTGCTAGGGCAGCTCACAGAACTCAGGGAAACATTTACTTTTGTTTACCAGCTCATTAAAAGATATGATAAAAGATACAGATGAACAGTCAGATGAAGAGAAATATGAAGGACCCCTCAGGTCTGGGAGGGTCCTGAGTGCAGGAGCTTCTTTCCGTGTGGGTTGGGGTACATCATGCTCCCAGTATGTGGATGTGCGCACCCACCTGGAAGCTCTCTGAACCCCATATAATTGGGATTTTTATGGAGGCTTTATCATGTAGGCGTGACAGATCATTAAGTCCATTTTCAGCCTTTCTCCCTTCTCAAGAGAATGGGAGGCGGGGCTGAAAAGTCCAAACTTCTAATCATGGCTTGTTCTTTCTGGTGACCAGCCCTCATTCAGGAGCTCACCCAGAGTTACCTCATTAGACCAGGAAATGCTCCTTTCACCTGGAAATTATAAGGGTTTCAGGAGCTCTGTGTCAGGAACCAGGACCAGAGACTACGGTATGTATTTTTCCCATTATTTCACAGGTGAACGATAGTCCAGGGTGGATAGGCACTTTGAGCACTGCTTATTTCTTTTATTTTGGTTCTCTGCCATCCCTTAGGGCTCTGTCATCATCTGAATGGTTGAAGTTGCCTCAATTCTACATTTGTGTTCCACTGTGAGAAGGGAGAGAAGCACATGACATGGAAGGTGCATATATCACCTCCACTCACGAGGGAACTTAGTTCACCAGTGAGAACCATTGGTGAGAACTTGGTGCATGACCACAACGAACTGAATGGGGGCTGGATGGCCACGTGCCCAGCTATACCTCTGTTACTAGGAAAGGAGAGATTAGATTTTGGGCAACGCTTAGTGATCTGCCACAGTTACTTCTCTGAATTTTACTTTTCTCATCTCTAAGATGATAGTAATCGTATCTACCTTAGAGAGTTGTCTTAAGGGTTAGGTAAAGTAATACATATAAATTATTCATTCAGTTTCTGGCGTATGAAACATGCTCAGTAAATGTTAACTATGAAGATATTTTTCAAAGAACAAGAGTAAATATTGCTTTCTTGTTTTTCAGTGCTTACAGAACTCTTAAGCAATGCTTATTTTACTTCAGGAAATTATACTGTTTTATTTGAAACAATAAAAGATACTGAGCTAAGTAGGTGAAGACCACAGGTATTATAGAAATATAACCTCTAGGCTTTTTGTTTTAGCTTATTTTTAAACAAAGTATTATTTATGAACAGTATTTCATGCTATTTCTCATAATGGCTTTAATGTTGATAACGATAAGTAGGTTTTGAGGTAAGTAGTCCATTAGAGTCCATTTAATTTCAGTTGCACAAATTTTAGTTAGATTTTTCTTTTGAAATAGGTCATCGCTAGAAGCAGTTCATTTATTTGGCAAGATATTCTTAGTGTATGGATTTGCTGCAGAAGTGAGAATTTTAAAATGCATCTTAGGGCTTCCCCGGTGGCGCAGTGGTTGAGAGTCCGCCTGCCGATGCAGGGAACACGGGTTCATGCCCCGGTCCGGGAAGATCCCACATGCTGTGGAGCAGCTGGGCCCATGAGCCATGGCCGCTGAGCCTGCGCGTCCGGAGCCTGTGCTCTGCAACGGAGAGGCCGCAACAGTGAGAGGCCCGCGTACCACACACAAAAAAAAAAAAGCATCTTAATTTTAAAACTTGTTTTCCTGATATTTCCTGGGGGGAATAAACTATAAAACCTCTTACTAATTTAAAGAAAAACAAAACTTCTTTATTGTTGATATTTTGAAACATATACAAAAATAGTTTTTAAACTGTCTGATTTTGGAAGTAGGGAATGTAATCCCTACATTTCATAGTATAATAGTATTGTGACTGTTGGAATGTACTGTATATTATTTGCCCTTTGTAGCTCGAAAGAAACTTTTAAATCTATAACAAATTATTATCTTTAATTGTTCACAGCCAATTGTTATTATTTTGGAATATAGAAAGTTAACTTTATTTTGGATTTTGGCTTCCTTACTTATTTACTTTATCCTGTCAATTGTTAAGGATCATTCATTAACGTGTTTGAAGCAGTTCTTAGCAAAAACCAGTTTTTGGTCAGAAAATGAAAATGAAATGTGACAAGCCTATTATTCAGGGATTTTCATTAGTTTTGTGAAATCATATGTTAATTTGGTTAAAGCAGCATCTCTTTCCATTGGAAATGTGTTTCAGAGTTGAGAAAGCTGACCTTTAAATTGATTTGCTCATTAATCCCCTACTTTCTTTGACGATAAGGACATAAGAAATAAAAAATCAAAGAACATGTTAAGTTTTGTTTTGTTTTGTTTTTGAGTTAGTATCTCTAAAATATGTTCATTTGTTGCATAAGAATTCCTTCTTGGTTTGCTATTTCTTGGGCAGAGTGCCAGAAGAGAAATATGTGCGCCATCTGCTTTGTCATCATCAATTTTGGATTCAATTCCCCAAATTTAGGTTGAGTTCTCACTGATTTAACCTGCAGCTTTTGGTACTTTTTTTTCTTGATCTTTGGACTCGCTGGCTTATCTTGTGGGTGAGCTTAAGATGATCTTTACATGTAGTAAGACATGTGGGGTTACGCAGCTATCAGTCTTGTAATAACTTAGGTTGAACTTTGTTGTTAACATGGTGGGAAGTATTGGGCTAAAGGCAGCTTTGAATTTTACCACAGGGTTTCTCTAACTTTCTGTGAAGAAATAGTTGAAGTTCTTGCCTTGAAAAAAATTGAAAGCACAGAAACAGAAATGAGCACTCAGCTTTTAACGTATTATCTACTGGATGACCCTGTTCATTGAACTTTTGATGCTTTATATTATTTTTAAATATACATTTTATTATGATCTGTATACATTTGGAATATTGACTGCATAGTTCAGAGATAACTGTAATTGCTACCAGTCTCCAAAGGGACATTTATACTGGAAATTTCTGCAGTAAGGGGCATGAAGAGGTTGAGGAACATAAACTTTTATGGAGAAAATAAGACTTAGAGGGAATAAAAAATATTAATGAATGTTGAAATTAAAAAAAATTGTCTTTTTCCCTCAACCTTTAACTTTTCAAAAATTACTAATTGTAAAAAAGTTGAAATAAAAAGCAAGACACTCGTATACTCTTTGTTTTCCATTATCTTTTTTTAAAACTTTTTTATATTGGAGTATAGTTGATTAACAATGTTGTGTTAGTTTCAGGTGTACAGCAAAGTGATTCAGTTATACATACACATGTATCAATTCTTTTTCAAATTCTTTTCCCATTTAGGTTGTTTCATAACATTGAGCAGAAACTAGCTTTTAATTTTATTGATCTTTGCTATTGTTTCCATCATTTCTTTTTCATTTATTTCTGATCTTATCTTTATGATTTCTTTCCTTCCACTAACTATGGGGTTATTTTGTTCTTCCTCTTCTAATTGCTTTCAGTGTAAGGTTACGTTGTTTATTTGAGATGTTTCTTGTTTCTTCAGGTAGGATTGTATTGCTATAAACTTCACTCTTAGAACTGCTTTTGCTGCATTACATAGATTTTGGGTCGTCCTTTTTTGTCATTTGTTTCTGGGTGTTTTTTGATTTCCTCTTTGATTTCTTTAGTGATCTCTTGGTTATTTAGTTGTGTATTGTTTAGCCTCCATGTATTTGTATTTCTTACAGATTTTTTCCTGTAATTGATATCTAGTCTTACAGCGTTGTGGTCAGAAAAGATACTTGATACGATTTCGATTTTCTTAAATTTACCAAGGTTTGACTTGTGACCCATGATATGATCTATTCTGAGAATGTTCCATGAGCACTTGAGAAGAAAGTGTATTCTGTTGTTTTTGGATGGAATGTCCTATAAATATCAGTTAAGTCCATCTTGTTAAATGTATCATTTGAAGCTTGTGTTTCCTTATTTATTTTCATTTTGGATGATGTGTCCATTGGTGAAAGTGGGGTGTTAAAGTCCCCTACTGTGATTGTGTTGCTGTCGATTTCCCCTTTTATGGCTGTTAGCATTTGCCTTATGTATTGAGGTGCTCCTATGTTGGGTGCATAAATATTTACAGTTGTTATATCTTCTTCTTGGATTGATCTCTTGCTCATTATGTAGTTTCCTTCTTTTTCTCTTGTAATAGTCTTGATTTTAAAGTCTATTTTGTCTGATATGAGAATTGCTACTCTAGCTTTCTTTTGATTTCCATTTGCATGGAATATCTTTTTCCATCCCCTCACTTTCAGTCTGTATGTGTCCCTAGGTCTGAAGTGGGTCTTTTGTAGACAGCATATATACAGGTCTTGTTTCTGTATCCATTCAGCCAGTCTACGTCTTTTGGTTGGAGCATTTAATCCATTTACTTTTAAGGTAATTATCGATATGTATGTTCCTATTCCCATTTTCTTAATTGTTTTGGGTTTATTACTGTAGGTCTTTTCCTTCTCTTGTGTATCCTGCCTAGAGAAGTTCCTTTAGCATTTGGTGCAAAGCTGGTTTGGTGGTGCTGAATTCTCTTAGCTTTTGCTTGTCTGTAAAGGTTTTAATTTCTCCATCGACTCTGAATGAGATCCTTCCTGAGTAGGGTAATCTTTGTTGTAGGTTTTTCCCTTTCATCAGTTTAAATATGTCCTGCCACTCCCTTCTGGCTTGCAGAGTTTCTGCTGAAGGATCAGCTCTTAACCTTACGGGGATTCCCTTGTATGTTATTTGTTGTTTTTCCCTTGATGCTTTTAGTATTTTTCTTTGCATTTAATTTTTGATAGTTTGATTAATATGTGTCTTGGCGTGTTTCTTCTTGGATTTTTCCTGTATGGGACTCTCTGCTCTTCCTGGACTTGATTGACTATTTCCTTTCCCATATTAGGGAAGTTTTCAACTATAATCTCTTCAAATATTTTGAGCCCCTTTCTTTTTCTCTTTTTCTTCTGGAACCCCTATACTTCGAATGTTGATGCGTTTAATGTTGTCTCAGAGGTCTCTGAGACTGTCCTCAATTCTTTTCATTCTTTTTTCTTTTTTGTGCTCTGTTGCAGTTATTTCCACTATTTTATCTTCCAGGTCACTTATCCATTCTTTTGCCTCAGTTATTCTGCTATTGATTCCTTCTAGGGTATTTTTAACTTCAGTTATTGTGTTGTTCATCATTGTTTGTTTGCCCTTTAGTTCTTCTAGGTGCTTGTTAAATATTTCTTGTATTTTCTCCATTCTATTTCAGAGATTTTGGATCATCTTTACTATCAATACTCTGAATTCTTTTTCAGGTATATTGCCTATTTCCTTTTCACTTGTTTGGTCTGGTGGGTTTTTAGCTTGCTCCTTCACCTGCTGTGTGTTTCTCTGTCTTCTCATTTTGCTTAACTTACTGTGTTTGGGGGTCTCCTTTTCGCAGGCTGCAGGTCTGTAGTTCCTCTTGTTTTCGGTGTCTGCCCTGCATGGCTAAGGTTGGTTCAGTGGGTTGTGTATGCTTCCTGGTGGAGGGGACTGGTGCCTGTGTTCTGGTGGATGAGGCTGGATCTTGTCTTTCTGGTGGGCAGGACCGCGTCCAGTAGTGTGTTTTGGGGTGTCTGTGACCTTATTATGATTTTAGGCAGCCTCTCTGGTAATGGGTGCGGTTGTGTTCCTCTCTTGCTAGTTGTTTGGCATAGGGTGTCGGGCACTGTAGCTTGCTGGTTGTTGAGTGGTGCTGGGTCTTAGCATTGAGATGAAGATCTCTGGGATTGCTTTCGCCGTTTGATATTATGTGGAGCTGGGAGGTCTCTGGTGGACCAGTGTCCTGAACTTGGCTCTCCCACCTCCGAGGCACAGGCCTGACACCTGGCCAGAGCACCAACATCCTGGCAGCCACACGGCTCAGAAGAAAAGGGAGAAAAAAAGAAAGAAAGAAAAATAATATAAATTAAAATAAAATAGTTATTAAAAAATTATTAAAAGTAAAAAAATTAAAAGTAAAAAATAAAGAAAAAGAAAGAAAGAAAGAAAGAAGAGAGCAACCAAACCAAAAAACAAATCCACCAATGATAACAAGTGCTAAAAACTATACTAATAAAAAACCAAAACCAGACAGATTGAACCCTAGGACAAATGGTAAAAGCAAAGCTGTAGAGATAAAATCACACAAATAAGCATACACATACACACTAACAAAAGGAGAAAAGGGAAAATTACATATATATATATATATATATATATATATATATATATATATATATATATATAAGGAAGAGAGCAACCAAATCCATAATAAATCTACCAATGACAATAAACTCTAAATACTAAACTAAGATAAACATAAAACCGGAAACAAATTAGATGCAGAAACAAACCCCAAGTCTACAGTTGCTCCCAAACTTCACCGTCTCAATTTTGGGGTGATTCTTTGTCTCTTCAGGTATTCCACAGATGCAGGGTACATCAAGTTGATTGTAGAGATTTAATCCACTACTCCTGAGGCTGCTGGGAGAAATTTCCCTTTCTCTTTTGTTCGCACAGCTCCCGGGGTTCAGCTTTGGATTTGGCCCCACCTCTGCGTGTAGGTCGCCTGAGGGCATCTGTTCTTCGCTCAGACAGGACCGGGTTAAAGGATCAGCTGATGAGGGGGCTCTGGCTCACTCAGGCTGGGGGGAAAGACGTGTACGGAATGCGGGGCGATCCTTCAGGCGGCAGAGGCCAGCGTGATGTTGCACCAGCCTGAGGCGCCCCCGTGTGTTCCCCTGGGAGGTTGTCCCTGGATCTCGGGACCCTGGCAGTGGTGGGCTGCACAGGCTCCCGGGAGGGGAGGTGTGGAGAGTGACCTGTGCTCGCACACAGGCCTCTTGGTGGCGGCAGCAGCAGCCTTAGTGTCTCATGCCCGTCTCTGGGGTCCGCGGTGATAGCCACAGCTCGCTCCCGTCTCTGGAGCTCCTTTAAGCGGTGCTCTGAATCCCCTCTCCTCGCGCACCAGGAAACAAAGAGGCAAGAAAAAGTCTCTTGCCTCTTCGGCAGCGCCAGACTTTTCCCCGGACTCCCTCCCGGCCAGCCGTGGCGCACTAGCCCCCTTCAGGCTGTGTTCACGCCACCAACCCCATTCCTCTCCCTGCGCTCCGACCAAAGCCCGATCCTCAGCTCCCAGCCCCTCCCGCCCCGCCGGGTGAGCAGACAAGCCTCTCAGGCTGGTGAGTGCTGGTCGGCACCGATCCTCTGTGCGGGAATCTCTCCGCTTTGCCCTCTGCACCCCTGTTGCTGAGCTCTCCTCCGTGGCTCCGAAGCTTCCCCCACTCCGCCACCCGCAGTCTCCGCCTGCGAAGGGGCTTCCTAGTGTGTTGAAACCTTTCCTCCTTCACGGCTCCCTCCCACTGGTGCAGGTCCCGTCCCTATTCTTTTTTCTCTGTTTTTTCTTCTTTCTTTTGCCCTACCCAGATACGTGGGGGAGTTTCTTGCCTTTTGGGAGGTCTGAGGTCTTCTACCAGCGTTCAGTAGGTGTTCAGTAGGAGTTGTTCCACGTGTAGATATATTCCTGATGTATTTGTGGAGAAGAAGGTGATCTCCACGTCTTGCTCGTCCACCATCTTGAAGGTCTGTCTGCTAGACATTTTAAATAGTTAATTTCTTTCTATCATAAGTTGTTTGATGGAAGGTTCTCCTTTCTTGTAGTTTAGGGGTGTGTGCATAACTTTGATTTACTGAAAAGTATAAGCATAGCAAGAAGGAAGTTTTTGGTGTGTTTCGCAAAGCTGGTCCTTTTCTGATTGATGATTCAGAATAAAAACTCCTGAGTGCTACCTCCTGAGACCCTTTGTTGTCCTTTAAATGCAAAATAATGTGGATACTTAAGGTGGGACCGCAGATATCTGCTCTTTCACACTCCACCCCCCCCCCCTTACACTTTGGAAATACAGTATTTGCTGTTGCCCATTTTCCATTATCTTTCCCAACTTTTACTTGGAAAAATCTCTACCGCTTCTGTGGCATCCACTTTACCTCCTTTTTCTATTTCCAACCTCTCTTTACTCGTGACCACTGAAATTACCATTGTAAACCGTTGACATAAATAACTCATACAGGGAAAATGCCATTAAATTTTAAGTACTGGGGCTTTATCAAGGGTGGTTGCTTCAAAGTATAGTGAAATTGAATCCTTCTTTTGTAAAGTTCTATACTAGTGACTTTACTTCTGTCTACATTTAAAGTACATGTAAGAATTTCAGTTTCAGTACATGTCACTTGTGATATTGTTTCTAACTTGGTTGGAAGTTGGGAGGGATTGGAGGGGAGAAGGGAAGGAGCTGTGAAGGGATCACTTACTGGGCTGCCAGTGTGCCATCAATCCATTGTCTGCATGTGCTGTTTAAGCACCTGTGAATCTATGCAGTGCATTATTATTTAGGCTGCATTTCCTCTTCTAGGCCGCAAACTGTTTTAAGAGACTGAAATACCTTGCTAAAATCTAGGTAGTCTGTCTAAAGCACTGTCATAGCCTCCATTCTTAGAAAGCCTGTCAAAAAGGAAAGTGTTTGGTGTAATTTATTCTTAGCAAAACCATCCTGTTTTCTAGTGAATGCCTCGTTTCATTGCCCCTCATTTCTCACAGATCACTTATTCAGTAACCCGTTTCAGAGGTTTGCAGGGATGGAAGTCAATCTCTGACTTTCAGAATTACCCTTCCTTCCAACCTTTGTCTGTTCCCAGATGGCAGTCCTTTTTCTGCAGCTGGATTTTGGCTGTGCTGCTGAGTAGGGTAAAGCTCTGATGAAGAAGACATTGCATGGACCTCTTTTATGGAAAATTATTCTTGAGGACCCACCAAGAAGATGTCTCTATACTCCATGTTGAGAAAAACTGACTTAAGAAAACTAATTTTCTCGAAATACCCGTTAATTATTTCCTCAAAAGAGAAGGCTTGGTGTTGGATGAGTAAAATATATATTTTTTAGGTTATAAAGAAAATGAACCCACAATAAATTTCTGTAAAGCTCAGTTCCCTGGGGCAGTGGTGGGAGGCACAGGCATATGGGGATCTCAGTGAAGAAACTGTGGCTGAGGCTTGTGTTACTTCACAGTGGTCCTACACATCAGCACCACCTGGATGCTTGGTAGAATTGCAGAACCTTAGGCTCTGTTCTGGTCCTGTTGACTCAGAATCTGCATTCGGCAGTATCTTCAAATGGTTCATAAATAAATTAGGTTTGGGAAGCCCTGGAAATCATTTTTGTGAGACTGTCCTTGCATGTTAACTGGTGGGGGGATAAAGACTCATCAAGTTGTGAAGCGCTTGCAGATACTAAATAGCATATTTAGGCAAATCCTCTTAGAGTGAAAGCATTTTGGATATTTATTGTAAACTCTTGGGTCAGTACAGTTGTTAGATATTAACCTTCCCCACACTGTTCCTTCCGGGAAGACTGAAAGAGATGTTTCCCGAAGACCAAGAAAATTATTTTTAAAAAGTGTTTTTTTTTTTTTTTTTTTGTCATTTTCTTAGTCGTAGGCTGGAGTGCTCAAATACTTTCCTCCCTTTTCCTGCTTCGTATATTCTTTGTACTGTGATACCAGGTGGTTACATTTTTGAAGTCATGCTTCAACACGAAGGGAAAGCTCTATGAAGAAAAGCTTTAGGTTGCCTCGGTTGTTTGCATCCTAACTCTGCCAGGGCTCCCTAAGCACAGTAGCATGGCCTGTTTGTTCCATGACTCTGGACGGTTGGGGCAGAGGGACCCACTTACTGCATAACCCCGTGAGAAGTAATCAGCTGAACTCTAGGTGTGGATAACTCACTTTAGCCCAGCATTAGCTTTAGTAATGTTCACGACAGCTTGATATAAATATTTTCATATATATTTCTTAGCTTTCCAGATGTTTACTATATCTGGGATGATGGTGAAGGAATTGACCCTCTTCCACTCATATGAGACTCCCACACATCCCTAGATATTTCTGAGGGATGGACGAGTCAGATGTGACTCTGATAGACTAATATATGTGTTGTTGAAGCAAATACCTTAAGCCAGTGGCAGACTGCAGGTACATCTTATTGGCTCCCTCAGGTGGGAGGTCCACTGAGAACTGCTAGATGGAGGGTGGCAATATGGTGCAGTGAAAAGAGCATTGGATTTGGAATTAGGTGGATGTGGATTTGAATCCCAGCTCTCCTGCTTATTAGTTTTGAGACCAGTTATTTAATCTCTGACTTTTGAGTTCCATAATTGTAAAAGTAGGGTTGATTCATACCTCCCAAGGTTGTTGTGAGGCCCTAATGAGATAATATATTAAGAGCCTAATACTGTGCCTGGTGTAGAGTAGGTGCCCATGGAAACGTAACTATGCATTACTTCATACATTTGGTATAGTAAATAATTGCTTACCAGTTTTTTTCATGCCTGCCTCAGCTAAGCTGAGTAGCTTCTGGTATTTTTGTCCATCAGATATATTTCCAAGTGATTCTTTGCTGGGTGAGCGTCATCTTTTGTTATTACCACCATGGCAGATGTTGGCCTTCAAAGGCACAGTGTCTTCAACCTGGCAGGTTTATCAGCTGGATCATAGCTTGCAGTGACTAAATGTCCAGAAAGCTGAGAATCTTCCATCTTACACAGAGGATATGCCAGCATGTAGTCAGAGTCAGGAAAAAGAGAGGGAGGGTATGTGTAACATTGACTTGTGGTGAAAAGGGCTTTGGTGAATTAATCATGTTCGAGTGGTTGCAGTGTGTGGAGTTCTTTTTCATGAGGAACGCTATGAAATGAGACACTGGTTTCAAAAAGTACGCTCATGTGTCCCCTGGAAAGGGAGATTTTCTTTACAGTTCAGAAAGGATATAGGGTTCAGTATAAAGTTCTACAGCTGAATTCAGAACTCTGCTTACATTGGGAAACTAGCAAATGTGGCACAAAATCCCTAATTTATCTGTGTTCTCACTGTGGCTGATTATAGCTTCTTTCTTCTCTCTCTTCTCTCTCCCTGAATCTGAGCCCATGGCCCAAGTCTGAGCTTGGAGGCTCTGATTTTAATATAGATTTAGTGCCTTTATTGTTTTCAAGTGGTTGCTGTTTGGAAAATGTTAGTTTTCTTAATCAGGTTTAAGACAATTGGCAAATGAAGAATTATCTCATTTAAATTACATTTATTCTTCTGTAAAATGGGGATAAGAATGGTGCCTACTTCATAGGATTACTACCTTCCTCATAGGATAAATGAGGTAATATATATAAAGTGCTTAGAATAGTAGTTGGCACATGGTAAGCATATTTTATAATAGTGTTAGTTATTATTAATTTTTGTCATTAATTTTTCTCTGATTACACAGCAGAAATGTTCACTGTGGAAAATGTAAAATAAAACAAAATGAAAGTCACCGTAATTCTCCGCCTAACGATAACTGATGTTGACATTTTAGTATATCTTCCCAATCTTCTTTCTTTTTCCCTATGTACATGTTTTACATAAGGAAACCAAAATTATATTGGTTTTAAACCCACCTTTTTAAAACAAAATTATTTTACTGAAGTATAGTTGATTTACATTGTTGTGTTAATTTTACTGGACAGCAAAGTGATTCAGTTATACATATATATACATTCTTTTCACATTCTTTTCCATTATGGTTTTCACAGGATATTGAATATAATTCCCTGTGCTATATAGTAGGACTTTGTTTAAAACCCACCTTTTTTACTTATTACATTAGTAATATTTTCCCATGTCATTGAATATTCTTCTATTACATGATTTCATTGGCATTTTATGTCCTAAAATTTGTTTCTTCTATTGTTTTTAGTTTTTCATTTTTTAAGACAATTATTTTAGAGCAGTTTTTAGCTACAATAGAATTGAGAGGAAAGTACAGAGATTTCTCATATAGCCCCTGCACTCACATGTACTCAGCCTTCTCCATTATCAACATCACTCTTGGTGTTGTACATGCAGTGTGTTTGGAAAAATGTATAATGACATATATCCATCATTGTAATATCACTACCCTAAAAATCCTCTGTGCCCCACCTGTTCATCTGCCCCCTTCCCCAACCATTGATCTTTTTGTCTCCATAGTTGTGCCTTTTCCAGCATGTCATACAGTTGGAATTATTCAGCACATGGTTTTCTTAGACTGGTTTCTTTCATGTTGTAATATGCATTTAAGATTCCTCCATGACTTTTCATGGCTTGCTAGCTCATTTCTTTTTAGCACTAAATAATATTCCATTGTCTGGATGTGTCACAATTTATCCATTCACCTATTGAAGGACATCTTGGTTGCTTCCAAGTTTGGGCAATCATGAATAAAGCTGCCATAAACATCTGTGTGCAGGTTTTTGTGTAGACACAAGTTCCCAGCTCCTTTGAATAAATACCAAGGAGCGTGATTGCACAGTCATATGTTAAGAGCTGTTTAGTTTTGTAAGAAACCACCAAACTGTTTCTAAAGTGA
Organism: Mesoplodon mirus; assembly: GCF_964341445.2. Taxonomy (NCBI): domain Eukaryota; kingdom Metazoa; phylum Chordata; class Mammalia; order Artiodactyla; family Ziphiidae; genus Mesoplodon; species Mesoplodon mirus. The sequence goes on from NC_138984.1 coordinate 39,417,258, forward strand.
CTGTACCATTTTACATTTCCACCAGCAGTGAATGAGAGTTTTTGTTGTCCCACATCCTCACAGCATTCAGTATTGTCAGTGTTCTGGATTTTGGCCATTCTAATAGATGTGTAGTGGTATCTCATTATTGTAGTCTTTCATTATTTATAAATAATTCTCTAGTGATTTTTCCCCCCCTTGGGCTAAGTCCTTGGAAGAGGAATTGCTACATCAAAGGCTATATTCACTTTTGTACCTATTACAAAACTGACCTCCAGGGAAGTTCTACAAATCTTCTATTCCCACTTAGAATATATGAAATTTGGTTTTCACATCTTCTAATGGTGAAAATTATAATTTTAAAAAATTGCCAATTTGGTAGATAAAAAATCATTTTTGCATTAAAAAATTTTTCTTTTGATACTGAATTTCTTTATGTTTAGAAACTGTTATTCTGAGACTGCTTCTCTGTGTCCTTTGCACATTTTGGGGGGGGGTTATTGATTTGTAAAAAGCTTTTTGTTTTTTAAGGCTATCAACTTTTGATGAGTGGTACTGCAAATATTTTCTCCAGTTTTAAATTTGACTTTTAAGTTTGTTCAAAATGTTTTTGATAGAGATTTTCTTTTTTTGTTGTTAGTCAAATTGATCAGTTTTTTTCTTTATGGTTTCTGCCTCTGTGTTATGCTCAGGATGTCTGTCTCCACCTCAAGACTATATGATCTTCCATGTTTTAGTTCAAGTCTTCATTCACACTGATTTCACAGATCTTTACTGAGTGCCTCTTACATGGTGGTGCTAAGTCAATTGTGTGAAAAAAAGGAATAATCCTTACCATTTTGGAGTTTCAGTCTAGTGGAAAGTAGCCCTTAATTTATGAAGGAGAGGTACGTGGTAATATAGAAATGGAGGTAACTGACCTGCTCAGGGAGACCCAGGATGGCTTTTCTCGGGAAGTGACCTTGAGATAAACTCTGAAGTAAGATCATCGTTAAATCACAGCAAGGAGGTAGTGGAGGACGGCATTTCAGGCCCTGGCAGAGGCCATTGTTGCTGAAGCACAGACATCAAGATGAACTGTGATTGTGCCAAGTTTTATGGCTGGAGAGGAATTTTGAAGCCAGACCATGTATGGACTTCTAGGTCCTGTTGTAGATTTTGGTCTTTTATAGGAAGAGCAATGGAAAGCCACTAATGCAATTTAAACAGAATGTTTAAAGTAGATGACATGATGATTTCTTTTAAAAAAAAATTAACTCTTGAATCCTTTTGTAGTTTACAGGAGTACCTTGGAGATACTGCATATTAGCTTACAGAACACCAGAGTAAATCCAAAAATGCAATAAAGCAAGTCATATGAATTTTTTGGTTTCCCAGTGCAGATGAAAGTTATGTTTGCACTATACTCTAGTCTACTAAGTGTGCAATAGTATTATGTCTAAAAGAATAATGTATATACATTAATAAAAAATTCTTTATTGCTAAAAATGCTAACCATCATCTGAGCCTTCAGCACGCCATAGTCCTTTTGCTGGTGGAGGGTCTTGCCTCGATGCTGATGGCCGCTGACTGATCACGGTGGTGGTTGCTGAAGGCTGGGGGTGGCTGTGGCGATTTCTTAAAATAAGACGTCAGTGAAGTCTGCCACATTGACTGAGTTTTCCTTTCACAAACAGTTTCTCTGTAACATGCAATGCTGTCTGACAGCATTTTACCCATGGTAGAACTTCTTTCAAAATTGGAGTCAGTCCTCTCAAACCCTGCTGCTGCTTTATCAACGAAGTTTCTGTAATATTCTAAATCTTTTGTTGCCATTCAACAATCTTCATAGCATCTTCACCAGGAGTAGATTCCATCTCAAGAAACTACTCTCTTTCCTCATCCATAAGAAGCAACTCCTCATTCATTCACGTTTTTTCATGAGATTGTAGCAATTCAATCACATCTTGGAGCTCCACTTCTAATTCTAGTTCTCTTACTATTTCCACTGTACCTGTAGTTACTTCCTCTCCTGAAGTCTTGAACCCCTCAAAGTCATCCATAAGGGTCGAAATCAACTTCTTCCAAACTCCTGTTAATGTTTATATTTTGTCCTCTTCCCATGAATCACACATGTTCTGAATGGCACCTGGAATGGTGAATCCATTCTAGAGGTTTTACATTTACCTTGCCTTGACTCATCAGAGTAATAGCACTATCTGTGGCAGCTATAGCCTTATGAAATGTAATTCTTAAGCAGAAATAAGACTTGAACGTCAAAATTACGCCTTGATCCATCAGCTGCAGAATGGATGTTGCATTTAGCAGGCATGAAAACAACATTTGATTTCACAGTACATATCCATCAGAGCTCTTGGGTGACCAGGTTCATTGTCAATAAGCAGTAATAGTTTGAAAAGAATCTTTTTTTTTCTTCTGAGTAGTAGGTCTCAACAGTGGGTTTAAAATATTCAGTAAACCATGTTGTGAACAGATATACTGTCATCTAGACTGTCTTGTTTCATTTTTAGAGCACAGGCAGAGTAGATTTAGCATAATTCTTAAGGACACTAGGATTTTCAGAATGGTAAATGAGCATTGGCTTCAACTTAAAGTCACCAGCTGTGTTAGCCCCTAACAAAAGAGTCAGCCTGTCTGCTGAAGCTTTGAAGCCAGTCGTTGACTTCTCCTCTCTAGCTGTGAAAGTCCTAGATGGCATCTTCTTCCAATGTAAGGCTGTTTTGTCTACATTGAAAATCTGTTGTTTATTGTAGCCACTTTCATTCATACTCTTAGCTAGATCTGCTGGATAACTTGCTGCAACTACTACACTTGCTGCTTCACCTTGCACTTTTATGTTACGAGAGGGCTTCATGCCTTAAACCTCGTGAACCAAACTCTGCTAGCTTCAACTCTTCTAATGCACGTTCCTCACCTCTCTTAGCCTTCATAGTATTGAAGAGAGCTAGGGCCTTGCTCTGGATTAGGCTTTGGCTTAAGGGAATGTTGTGGCTGGTTTGATCTTCTATCCAGGCCACTAAAACTTTCTCTATATCAGCAATAAGGTTGTTTCATTTTCTTATCGTCTGTGTGTTCAGTGGAGTAGCACTTGTAATCTCCTTCAGGAACTTTTCCTTTACATTCATTCACAGCATGGCTGACTGTTTGGCACAAGAAGCCTAGCTTTTGGCCTATCTCAGCTTTTGACACGCCTTCCTTACTAAGTTTAATCATTGCTAGTTTTTGATTTAAAGTTAGAGACACCTGGCTCTTACGTTCACTTGAACACTTAGAGACCATTGAAGGATTGATAACTGGTCTAACTGTTAACTGGTCTAATTTCAATATTATTGTGTCTCAGGGAAGAGGGAGGCCTGAGGAGAGGGAGTGAGACAGAGGAATGGCTGGTCAGTGGAGCAGTCAGAACACACACACATTTATCGATTAAGTTCATCGTCTTATATGGGTGCATTTCGTGGCTCCCCCAAACAATTTTAATAGTAACATCAAAGATCACTGATCACAGATCACCGTAACAAATATAATAATAATGAAAACGTTTGAAAAATTGTGAGAATTACTAAAATGTGACACAGAGACACGAAGTGAGCAAATGCTGTTGGAAAAATGGCTCCAATAGACTTGCTTGATGCAGAGTTGCCACTAACCTTCAACGTGTTAAAAACGCAAGACCTGCTAAGTGCCATAAAGCAAGGTACGCCTGTATTTTTATGAGGCCTATGAATTTTCTTTCCAAGTAGTTAGTCATAGTGTCTGTGCTTTTTATTATTATTATTGCTGTTCTTATTTTATTAGCCAGTTCTTCCTTTGCCCATAGATCTGAAGTGCATTCTGTCCTCTGATAAAATTTTGTATATAACTTGTGCCTTTTATGAAGTGAGATGTTTCGATAGGACCTATATTGACTTTTCTTCCTTACTTAGTTTTACCTGAGGAGAAATCTTTTCATTCTTGACGTAGGCCATATTTATCGTTATTCTTGGTGTCCTTATTCTGGGTTTACCTTTTAGGTTTTATAGTCTCCTTTTGGCCTTTAAGCTAGAGGGCTGAGTGCTGTGTACTGTGTTACTGTGGTCTTTATTGTTTGTGGATCTGTTGTCTAAAGCAGGGATTTTCTGATCTCTTGTCTTTGTTATCTTTTTATAAGGGTGAGAATTTATTCTTGGATGATCTGAAAACACTGCAAGTAATTTCCAAGCCAGCAGTTTTGTACGCCACAGAGCCTACCGCTTATTGTTCTTCTATGCTGAACTTATCCAATGATTGACTTCATTTTTGTGGATCAGAGTACCTCTCAGCCCCACTGCCTGCTGGGAAGTGTGGTCTGTGGGAATTAAAGTAGAATTAGTACAAGAGAAGTATTGGCGTAGGAGAGTAGCTCCCAGCTGCTTTAGAAAGCAGTATGAGGGAGTAGTTTGCTTCCCTCTGTGTGCAAAGCCCAGACTGGGGTTGGGCGGCACACATATTTTGGGATGAAATTCTGATTACCTCTCTCCTTCTTCGATTTAGATCTCAGATGAAATGGGGTTAGTTAGGAGACGTTTCTCCAGTTTTTTGATAAGCCATTGAACCATTTGTGGAGCTTCCAGGACCATGAAAATGTCACTGAGAAGACAATGAGCCAAGGAGGGTAAATCAGGAGTTGCTTATTTTCTGCCATTGTAATTAAGAAATCTTTAAAAAAAGAACCCTCCCACCTCCCTCTGAGATATCTGTGAGGTACCTTTCCTGGTGAACAACTCCGTGGCTTCTGTGCACTTGGGGTTGGGTCATTTGAGTGAGATGCTGAGGTTACTGACTGAAGAGACTTTACTGGTTTTGTGAAAATGACAACTGTCATGTAAATGTGTTCTGAGACTTGTGTGGGTTGGATATTGTTTTTTTTTTTTTTTCGGTACGCGGGCCTCTCACTGCTGTGGCCTCTCCCGTTGCGGAGCACGGGCTCCGGACGCACAGGCTCAACGGCCATGGCTCACGGGCCTAGCCGCTCCGCGGCACGTGGGATCCTCCCGGACCGGGGCACGAACCCGTGTCCCCTACATTGGCAGGCGGACTGTCAACCACCGCGCCACGAGGGAAGCCCCGGTTGGATATTGTTGATGGCTCAAGTTAATGGAACCTTTGGTTAAACACTCATGTAGTATGTGGGGCATCAATTTGAATATTAAGCTGTGTAAGAGTCCCCTTTGGTCCAGTGAGTCATCAGCCTGTAGACCTCTCCAGACTGTTGTTTTACAAATCAGAGTTAAATGCAGATGTCTTCTAGACCAACAATTTGGAGCAATTTTCTACTGTGTTTTCTTGGTCATTGCTTCATCCTGCTAAGGAGCCTGATGGCAACTGGGTAGTGCCTGGGAGTATAATATTGTCGCAGCGTGTAATGCAAACATCTGTTACCATTTGTAATGCTCTACTTACTTTTTACTTGTTTTTTAATCCGTCTCCTCAATAGTCTTTAAGCAGTGGATGTATCTGTTTTATTCTCCATTGTGTGCCCAGAGCCTAGTGTAGTATCAGACATGAGACAGAGGCTTCATACATACTTGATGAATGATTGAAGAACTTGAAAGAGTGCCAGTACCTTCAGGTTATAGGGGAGTTATAAACTTACGTTTCTGACTTTCGTTGGCTAACCCACAACTTTAATTAACTGGGTTTCAAAACTCTTTCAGGTATAGTAGAATTACTGCATGTAATCCATACTGTTGAGCAGGATTTGAACAAAATGGTGTTTCTGGAGAAGAACCATTATTTGCATGTGAAATACATTTTCTAATGTCTTGCAAAAACAGTTGTTAGCTTCTAGCTTATCTAAATTTGATTCCTAGAAAGCAGCTGTAGTAAAACCTAAGAGCCCATGAGAAAGGACGGGATTTTCCTCCTGTTGGGCCCCACTACTCTCAGCCTTCCTGGGGCTTGGTGCACAGCCGTCTCCCTTCTGGGGACTTGACCAAGCTACATTAATGGGAACAGTTTTGGTAAGGTGGGATGGAAATCTGGAGGTGTTTCAGGGTCTAGGGGTATGTTGAGAGGGTCCCAGAGACTCAGACGTCAGTCTCAGGCTGGATCTGGAAATTCCTTTTTCTTGATTCTCTGAAGTGGAAAGATCCTCCCCTTCACTGCCATTCTGGCCTCCAACCCTCTTCCACTGAAGGAAAATCCAGTGGAATCGAATGGTGGAGACTCTGGGGCGGCGGCAGAGGAAGGTGAGAGGGAGTCTAGGGCTCTGGCCAGGGAGCGAAGACACTTAAGGAACCACAAGGAAGCAGAAGACAGGAAGGACTTCTCCGTGCCTCTCAAAGGGGTCATGTCTGGAAGTGGTGATTTAGGAAACAATGAAATAACTCCCGGTACCATTCTCTGTACTCAGTGCTTCTTCTTTTAATAGTAAGATTATTCTGCTAATGGGCTGTATTTCTGTTTTCTCTGAAGTTGAAGGTTAAATTGTCTTCTGTGAGTGAGACAGATAGAGGCTGTCTGGAAATTTTGAGGAGAGTGAAGAAAATAAGAAATAGTTGTCATGGAAGTGGACCAGAGAGCTGCGTAGGGAAAACTTAGAAGGATTTCCAGGCAGCTGAGGGCCTGAGGTATTCCAATAATAATATTTGAATTAACTGAGATAGGAAGAGAAGGGTACGAAGTGATTCAGGGTGGTGTTTGGTTATGAAAGCTGGAGAGAAATGCCCAATGACAAAAATAATACAGTTTAGTAATGAGCTTGATGTCCTTTATTCAAGAGAAATAATCCATGGATTGGGGGAGTTCAGTGCCCCACAAGCAGTGGAGCACTGTTCCTGAGGGATTTGGGGCAAGAGGGAGTTTCATAGAGCGTTAGAAGAGGCGGCAGGGAAGGAAGGCGTGGTTGGCTAGGAGGTTGGGGGCTTCCTGGCTAGCAGATCCTATTTTCTAGGGTAAGGGAAGCTGGTTAAAGCTAAGTTGGAGGACTGTGATTGATGTACGTTAGGATACTTTGACAGATGTTTCCCATAAGTGCAGGCTGTCTTAGGTTTAGATTTGTGAGGTGGTCTGGACCACTGGGGTGGTCTCCATTTTGTGGGTCCCGTTATACAAATTAATTTTATTAGTAGAGAATGTCAAGAAAGAGTGATAGTCAACAGTTAGAAATGCTAGGAAAAGAAATTCAAGAATGAGAAGTATTGCTTATAAAATGAAGGAGGTCACCGATGACCATGGAGAAGAGAGTTTCAGGCAAGATTTGAATCCTGAAGTCAGATTGCAGAAGTTTATGAAAGGAATGCATGACTGTATTAAATTATATTTCCTCAGGATTTAGTGTAAGTTTCAATTCATATTTATTCTCTTCCAAATCAGGGAGTAATTATTACACATCTAAGTTTAAAAGAAATTTATAATCGTGTTTACCATTTAAACAAAATTACTGGATATTATATTTAGATGACTTGAAGCCATATAATACTGCAGAGATGTAAATCTTTATGTAGAGTGGGGAAAATGTACACATATATAAAGAAGCATATTGAATTCAAGCATTTGTATATTCTGATTCATCATCTGGAATTGAGTTTGAGCAACAAATAGAAGCCAACTTCTGTTATGTGGTGTCTACAGATATTAGTCTTTCCACTTCCAAGAGTGGAATGATTCAAGATAGTTGTGTTTTCTATAGTCTGTCACTTTTTAACAATAGCTTGAAATTTTTTGATCTTTTAAGATCTCATATAAATGTTTGTGAAAAATAGCACCTAGTTACTGTTTCTTTTCACTTAAATTCCTGCCCCTGTCTTTGGCTATAAGAGTTATTGTGTTTCTTCCTAATAAAATGAAGTGGGTGTGTCTCTTGGTTGGTTTCACTGAGAGACTTAGTTTTTTGGTCCCTATGGTATTGCATTTCTTTGGCTCTTAACTTATTCAGCAGATAGAGCTGTTTACCTGGCTTGCTGTGATGGAGATGAGAAGAACATTTGGATTTTATTGAATTTCCTAGTTCCCCTTGCAGACTATGGACTTTTTTTTTTTTTTTTTTTGGCGGTATGCGGGCCTCTCACTGTTGTGGCCTCTCCCGTGGCGGAGCACAGGCTCCGGACGCGCAGGCTCAGCGGCCATGGCTCACGGGCCCAGCCGCTCCGCGGCATGTGGGATCCTCCCAGACCGGGGCACGAACCCGTGTCCCCTGCATCGGCAGGCGGACTCTCAACCACTGCGCCACCAGGGAAGCCCCAAGACTATGGACTTTTTACTGGGCAAAAAGACAAATACTTAGATTTTATCCTAATTGGAAGTTTGAATGTTTAGCACTGCCTTGCTTACGTGCAAGCAATAAGGCATGAAAGATTTAAAATCTTTATTGATTTCATTAGAAATTCTTTTTAGTCGTTAATCTTCTTGGGTGTAAATAAGGTTCCTTTAGCATCGTTATATTGACTGTATTTGTAATAAAACTGATTATCAGGACCAGGAAATGAAGTGTGGATGGAGACTGCTAAGCAAGAATTAGGATCTAAGCCGGTCTGTCTACCTCTGCATGGCCAGGGCACTAGCCAGTAGATGAGTTAATCAGACTAGTGTCAGATTCCAGCCTGAGATTACAGACGGAGATACAGCTCAGAAAGGTAAGCAGGGAGCCAGGGTCAGAGTACTGCACATCTCAAATAGAACTGACAAAGAAACAAATCTTCTCTGATGGTTGAAAACCCAAGAATTGGGCAAGCCTCTGAGGTCAGTGTAGCCCAGCAGGTTACATTGTCGTCTTTCCTTTAAGGTCCTTTGCTCATCAGTGAAGCCTGTCAACTAGACCCTGACAAATGACTGTCCCCTCGAACCGCTGAATCATGCCCTCTCTTGCCTTTACCTGGTGGTTCACACACCTCGTGAGAAATGGTCCATGGGCCAGTTCAACCTAGGATATTATAGCATTGCCTGAAACAAGGTAGGCCGTTTGGTAAATATGCTTTGCTTACCATTTCTTGTAGGTTTTTCTGGGAAAATGTCTGTAGAAGCAACATTTATGAAAATTGCTTGTGTTATAATCTGCCTGCATAGATAGAAACCTTAACCAAAAAGTGTTTTTTTTTTTTTTTTTTTTTTTTTTTTTTTTTTGGTAGGAGCCGCGGTTTTTATCTACCGGGCCAAAGGGCCGGAGAGACCTAGACTCAAAACCAGGGTTCCGCACACTGCCGTGGGCAAGTCAGGTTCGAACACTTGCAAAATAAAGAGCCCGCCTGAAAGGTGATCTGGCCCTCAGTTCCCTTGCCTGTGAAATGGGTACAGTGTTGTGGAGAGAACAAGGTTGCCCCAGCCCTAGATGAGGCAGGGTGCATGGAACGCACTGCTGAGCAAGAAGCAGGACAAAGACCTGGCAGGACGCAGCGGCCCCGGGAAGCAGGCATCCTGTTCCATCTGCCCAGAAAACTGACCATAGAGCACATGTTGAGCAGAGCAGTGTCCCTGTCCTCGGCTGACTTCAGGAACCAGTCGTAGAGAGTGGGTACGTGGCGGGCCTGCACCCTCTGGGTGCAAACCACTTGACTTTTGTTGTCTTACTAGATCTTTCCAACAGCAGTGAAGGGTCAGTGTCATAGACGGGGAGACTGCTGAGGGTGCACAGCCTGGAGTGAAGGAACCAGGCTTGGACCCAGGTGTCAACCTGCTCAACCTGCAGGCCCTCCCCCAGGTGGCTCCTGCACCCTGAGGGGGTCTGTGCAACACCTCCAGAAGGGACTGCCCTCCTCTGTGAGACCCACCTGTCACTTGTGTCCCCTCTATTTCCATCATCAGTACCAGTGTCTGGAAGACCTTAACAGGCCCATGGTCTTCTGGGAGCATAATTAGGTTGCTGGAACCACCGGGACAGAGTTGGGTTTCGCGGTCACGGAGGGGCCTGCTCCTGAGCTCACTAGGAATGGCCATGTGTGGACCCTTTTCCGCGAGAACCAGAGCCACTCACTGCCCCGTTAGGATGTCTGGTGCTCAAGAGGAGGGGCTCTCTGACACATGAGGTCATCACAAGAGCTCCTGCCTCACTTTATTTTTTAATTGGCCTAAAAAAAACCAAACAAACGGTTTTAGATTTACTGAAAAGTTATGAGTATGGAGTGCCCTTATTACACTCCCTCCCGCCCCACATACACACACGATTTCCTTTATTATTTTTTTTAATTTTAATTTTTTAACATCTTTATTGGAGTATAATTGCTTTACAATGGTGTGTTAGTTTCTGCTTTATAACAAAGTGAATCAGTTATACATATACATATATTCCCGTATCTCTTCCCTCTTGCATCTCCCTCCCTCCCACCCTCCCTCTTGCATCTCCCTCCCTCCCACCCTCCCTATCACACCCCTCTAGGTAGTCACAAAGCACCGAGCTTATCTCCCTATGTTATGAGGCTGCTTCCCACTAGCTATCTATTTTATGTTTGGTATTGTATATATGCCCATGCCACTCTCTCACTTTGCCACAGCTTCCCCTTCCCCATATCCTCAAGTCCATTCTCTAGTAGGTCAGTGTCTTTATCCCTGTCTTGCCCCTAGGTCCTTCATGACCATTTTTTTTTCTTAGATTCCATATATATGTGTTAGCATATGGTATTTGTTTTTCTCTTTCTTACTTCACTCTTTCTGAGAGAATCCTAGGTCCATGCACCTCACTACAAATAACTCAATTTTGTTCCTTTTTATGGCTGAGTGATATTCCATTGTATATATGTGCCACATCTTTATCCATTCATCTGTCGATGGACACTTAGGTTGCTTCCATGTCCTGGCTATTGTAAATAGAGCTGCAATGAACATTGTGGTACATGACTCTTTTTGAATTATGGTTCTCTCAGGGTATATGCCCAGTAGTGGGATTGCTGGGTCGTATGCTAGTTCTATGTTTAGTTTTTTAAGGAATCTCCATACTGTGCTCCATAGTGGCTGTATCAATTTACATTCACACCAACAGTGCATGAGGTTCCCTTTTCTCCACACCCTCTCCAACATTTATTGTTTGTAGATTTTTTGATGATGGCCATTCTGACCGGTGTGAGATGATATCTCATTGTAGTTTTGATTTGCATTTCTCTAATGATTAATGATGTTGAGCATTCTTTCATGTGTTTGTTGGCAATCTGTATATCTTCTTTGGAGAAATGTCTATTTAGGCCTTCTGCCCATTTTTGGATTGGGTTGTTTGTTTTTTGGATATTGAGCTGCATGAGCTGCTTGTAAATATTGGAGATTAATCCTTTGTCAGTTCCTTCATTTGCAAATATTTTCTCCCATTCTGAGGGTTGTCTTTTCCTTTTGTTTATGGTTTCCTTTGCTGTGCAAAAGCTTTGAAGTTTCATTAGGTCCCATTTGTTTATTTTTATTTTTATTTCCATTTCTCTAGGAGGTGGGTCAAAAAGGATCTTGCTGTGATTTATGTCATGGAGTGTTCTGCCTATGTTTTCCTCTAAGAGTTTGATAGTGTCTGGCCTTACATTTAGGTCTTTAATCCATTTTGAGTTTATTTTTGTGTATGGTGTTAGGGAGTCTTCTAATTTCATTCTTTTCCATGTAGCTGTCCAGTTTTCCCAGCACCACTTATTGAAGAGGCTGTCTTTTCTCCACTGTATATTCTTGTCTCCTTTATCAAAGATAAGGTGACCATGTGTGCTTGGGTTTATCTCTGGGCTTTCTGTTCTGTTCCATTGATCTATATTTCTGTTTTTGTGCCAGTACCATAGTGTCTTGATGACTGTAGCTTTGTAGTATAGTCTGAAGTCAGGGAGCCTGATTCCTCCAGCTCCATTTTTCTTTCTCAAGATTGCTTTGGCTATTCGGGGTCTTTTGTGTTTCCATACAAATTGTGAAATTTTTTGTTCTAGTTCTGTGAAAAATGCCAGCGGTAGTTTGATAGGGATTGCATTGAATCTGTAGATTGCTTTGGGTAGTATAGCCATTTTCACAATGTTGATTCTTCCAATCCAAGAACATGGTATATCCCTCCATCTATTTGTATCATCTTTAATTTCTTTCATCAGTGTCTTATAATTTTCTGCATACAGTTCGTCTCCTTAGGTAGGGTTATTCCTAAATATTTTATTCTTTGTGTTGCAATGGTACATGGGAGTGTTTCCTTAATTTCACTTTCAGATTTTTCATCATTAGTGTATAGGAATGCTAGAGATTTCTGTGCATTAATATTTTATCCTGCTACTTTACCAAATTCATTGATTAGCTCTAGTAGTTTTCTGGTAGCATCTTTAGGATTCTCTGTGTATAGTATCATGTCATCTGCAAACAGTGACAGTTTACTTCTTCTTTTCTGATTTGAATTCCTTTTATTTCTTTTTCTTCTCTGATTGCTGTGGCTAAAACTTCCAAAACTATGTTGAATAATAGTGGTGAGAGTCGGCAACCTTGTCTTGTTCCTGATCTTAGTGGAAATGGTTTCAGTTTTTCACCATTGAGGACAATGCTGGCTGTGGGTTTGTCACATATGGCCTTTATTATGTTGAGGCAATTTCCCTCTATGCCTACTTTCTGGAAGATTTTTATCATAAATGGGTGTTGAATTTTGTCAAAAGCTTTCTCTGCATCTACTGAGATGGTCATATGGTTTTTCTCTTTCAATTTGTTAATATGGTGTATCACATTGATTGATTTGCGTATATTGAAGAATCCTCGCATTCCTGGGATAAACCCCACTTGATCATGCTGTATGATTCTTTTAATGTGCTGTAGGATTCTGTTTGCTAGTATTTTGTTGAGGATTTTTGCATCTATGTTCATCAGTGATATTGCTTGTAGTTTTCTTTCTTTTTGACATCTTTGTCTGGTTTTGGTATCAGGGTGATGGTGGCCTCACGAATGAGTTTGGGCGTGTTCCTCCCTCTGCTATATTTTGGAAGAGTTTGAGAAGGATAGGTGTTAGCTCTTCTCTAAATGTTTGATAGAGTTCACCTGTAAATCCATCTGGTCCTGGGCTTTTGTTTGTTGGAAGATTTTTAATCACAGTTTCAATTTCAGTGCTTGTGATTGGACTGTTCATATTTTCTCTTTCTTCCTCATTCAGTCTCAGAAGGTTGTGCATTTCTATGAATTTGTCCATTTCTTCCAGGTTGTCCATTTTATTGGCATAGAGTTGCTTGTAGTAATCTCTCATGATCTTTTGTGTTTCTGCAGTGTCAGTTGTTACTTCTTTTTCATTTCTAATTCTATTGATTTGAGTCTTCTCCCTGTTTTTCTTGATGAGTCTGGCTAATGGTTTATCAATTTTGTTTATCTTCTCAATGAATGAGCTTTTAGTTTTATTGATCTTTGCTATTTTTTCTGTCATTTCTTTTCATGTATTTCTGATCTGATCTTTATGATTTCTTTCCTTCTGCTAACCTTTGGGGTTTTTTGTTCTTCTTTCTTTAATTGCTTTAGGTGCAAGGTTAGGTTGTTTATTCGAGATGTTTCCTGTTTCTTAAGGTAGGATTGTATTGCTATAAACTTCCCTCTTAGAACTGCTTTTGCTGCATCCCATAGGTTTTGGGTTGTTGTGTGTTCATTGTCATTTGTTTCTAGGTATTTTTTGATTTCCTCTTTGATTTATTCAGTGATCTCTTGGTTATTAAGTGTGTTGTTTAGCGTCCATATGTTTGTACTTTTTACAGACTTTTTCCTGTAATTGATATCTAATCTCATAGCATTGTGGTCGGAAGAGATACTTGATACGATTTCAATTTTCTTAAATTTACCAAGTCTTGATTTGTGACCCAAGATATGATCTATCCTGGAGAATGTTCCATGAGCACTTGAGAAGAATGTGTATTCTGTTTTTTTGGGATGGAATGTCCTATATATATATCAATTAAGTCCATCTTGTTTAATGTATCATTTAAAGCTTGTGTTTCCTTATTTATTTTCATTTTTGATGATCTGTCCATTGGTGAAAACGGGGTGTTAAAGTCCCCTACTATGATTGTGTTACTGTCGGTTTTCCCTCTTATGGCTGTTAGTATTTCCCCTATGTATTGAGATGCTCCTGTGTTGCGTGCATAAATATTTACAATTGTTATATCTCCTTCTTGGATCAATCCCTTGATAATTATGTAGTGTCCTTCTTTGTCTCTTGTAATAGTTTTTATTTTAAAGTCTATTTTGTCTGATATGAGAATTGCTACTCCAGCTTTCTTTTGATTTCCACTTGCATGGAATATCTTTTTCCATCCCCTCACTTTCAGTCTGTATGTGTCTCTAGGTCTGAAGTGGGTCACTTGTAGACAGCATATATATGGATCTTGTTTTTGTATTCATGCAGCCAGTCTATGTCTTTTGGTTGGAACATTTAATACATTGACATTTAAGGTAATTATGAACATGTATGTTCCTATTACCATTTTCTTAATTGTTTTGAGTTTGTTACTGTAGGTCTTTTCCTTCTCTTGTGTTTCCTGCCTAGAGCAGTTCCTTTAGCATTTGTTTTAAAGCTGGTTTGGTGGTGCTGAATTCTCTTAGCTTTTGCTTGTCTGTAGAGGTTTTAATTTCTCCATCAAATCTGAATGAGATCCTTGCTGGGTAGAGTAATCTGGTTGTAGGGTTTTCTCCTTCATCACTTTAAATATGTCCTGCCACTCCCTTCTGGTTTGCAGAGTTTCTGCTGAAAGATCAGCTGTTAACCTTATGGGCATTCCCTTGTGTGTTATTTGTTGTTTTTCCCTTGCTGCTTTTAATATTTTTTCTTTGTATGTAATTTTTGATAGTTTGATTAATAAGTGTCTTGGCATGTTTCTCCTTGGTTTTATGCTGTATGGGACTCTCTCTGCTTCCTGGACTTGATTAACTATTTCCTTTCCCATATTAGGGAAATTTTCAACTATAATCTCTTCAAATATTTTCTCAGTCCCTTTCTTTTTCTCTTCTTCTGGGACCCCTATAATTCGAATGTTGGTGAGTTTATTGTTGTCTCAGAGGTCTCTGAGACTGTCCTCAATTCTTTTCATTCTTTTTTCTTTATTCTGCTCTGCAATAGTTATTTCCACTATTTTATCTTCCAGGTCACTTATCCGTTCTTCTGCCTCAGTTATTCTGCTATTGATCCCTTGTAGAGAATTTTTAATTTCATTTATTGTGTTGTTCATCATTGTTTGTTTCCTCTTTAGTTCTTCTAGGTCCTTGTTAAACGTTTCTTGTATTTTCTGTATTCTATTTCCAAGATTTTGGATCATCTTTACTATCATTATTCTGAATTATTTTTCAGGTAGACTGCCTATTTCCTCTTCATTTGTTAGGTCTGGTGGGTTTTTTCTTTGCTCCTTTATCTGCTGTGTGTTTCTCTGTGTTCTCATTTTGCTTAACTTACTGTGTTTGGGTTCTCCTTTTCGCAGGCTGCAGGTTCGTAGTTCCCGTTGTTTTTTGGTGTCTGTCCCCAGTGGCTAAGGTTAGTTCAGTGGGTTGTGTAGGCTTCCTGGTGGAGGGGACTAGTGCCTGTGTTCTAGTGGGTGAGCCTGGATCTTGTCTTTCTGGTGGGCAGGTCCACGTCTGGTGGTGTGTTTTGTGGTGTCTGTGGCCTTATGATTTTAGGCAGCCTCTGTGCTAATGGATGGTGTTGTATTCCTGTCTTGCTAGTTGTTTGGGCTAGGGTGTCCAGCACTGTAGCTTGCTGGTCATTGAGTGAATCTGGGTCGTGGCTTTGAGATGGAGACCTCTGGGAGATTTTTGCTGTTTGATATTACGTGGAGCTGGGAGGTGTCTTGTGGACCAGTGTCCTGAACTTGGCTTTCCCACATGAGAGGCACAGCCCTGATGCCTGGCTGGCGCACCAACAGCGTTTCATCCACATGGCTCAGAATAAAAGGGAGAAAAAGACAGACAGAAAGAAAGAAGATAATATAAAAAAACTAAACTAAAATAAAGTTATTAAAATAAAAAATAAATAATTATTAACAAAAATTTTTTTAAAGTAATAACCCCCCCCCCCGCAAAATGGACAGACAGAACCCTAGGACAAATGGTGAAAGCAAAGCTATACAGACAAAATCACACACAGAAGCATACACATACACAGTCACAAAAAGAAAAAGGGAAAAAAATATATATCTTTGCTCCCAAAGTCCACCTCCTCAATTTGGGATGATTCGTTGTCTATTCAGGTATTTCACAGATTCAGGGTACATCACGTTGATTGTGGAGATTTAATCTGCTGCTCCTGAGGCTGCTGGGAGAGATTTCCCCTTCTCTTCTTTGTTCTCACAGCTCCCGGGTCTCAGCTTTGGATTTGGCCCTGCCTCTGTGTGTAGGTCGCTGGAGGGCGTCTGTTCTTTGCTCAGACAGGACACGGTTAAAGGAGCAGCTGATTCGGGGACTCTGGCTCACTCAGGCCGTGGGGGAGGGAGGGGCACGGAGTGCGGGGCGAGCCTGCGGCGGCAGAGGCCGGCGTGACATTGCACCAGCCTGAGGCGCGCCGTGCGTTCTCCCGGGGAAGTTGTCCCTGGATCCCGGGACCCCGGCAGTGGCGGGCTGCACAGGCTCCCGGAAAGGGGGCGTGGATAGTGACCTGTGCTCGCACACAGGCTTCTTGGTGGCGGCGGCAGCAGCCTTAGCGTCTCATGCCCGTCTCTGGGGTTCGCGCTTTCAGCCGCGACTCGCGCCTGTCTCTGGAGCTCCTTTAAGCGGCGCTCTGAATCCCCTCCTCGCGCACCAGGAAACAAAGAGGGAAGAACAAGTCTCTTGCCTCTTAGGCAGGTCTAGACCTTTCCCCGGACTCCCTCCCGGCCAGCCGTGGCGCACTAACCCCCTGTAGGCTGTGTTCACGCCGCCAACCCCAGTCCTCTCCCGTGCTCCAACCGAAACCTGAAACCCGAGCCTCAGCTCCCAGCCCCGCCCGCCCCGGCGGCCGAGCAGACAAGCCTCTTGGGCTGGTGAGTTCTGGTCGGCACCGGTCCTCTGTGCGGGAATCTCTCCGCTTTGCCCTCCGCACCCCTGTTGCTGCGCTCTCTTCCATGGCTCTGAAGCTTTCCCCCTCCGCCACCCGCAGTCTCCGCCTGCGAAGGGGCTTCTAGTGTGTGGAAACCTTTCCTCCTTCACGGCTCCCTCCCACTGGTGCAGGTCCCGTCCCTACCCTTTTGTCTCTGTTTTTTCTTTGTTCTTTTGCCCTACCCAGGTTCTTGGGGGGTTTTCTTGCCTTTTGGTAGGTCTGAGGTCTTCTGCCAGCGTTCAGTAGGTGTTCTGTAGGAGTTGTTCCACATGTAGATGTATTTCTAATGTATTTGTGGGGAGGAAGGTGATCTCCGTGGCTTACTCTTCCGCCATCTTGAAGCTACTTCCTTTATTATTAACGTTTTACATTAGTGGTACATTTGCAATAATTGATAATACGATATTGATACATTATTGTTAACTAGAGTCCATAGTGTTCAGGTTTTCTTAGTTTTTCCCCAGTGTGTTTCTTCTGTGTCAGTATCCCATCAAGGATACTACATCACATGTAATTGTCTACTTCACTTTTTTTCATTCTGAAGGTGCCGTATTGAGAGAGGAGGTTAAAGAAGCACATAATTGCTTAACTTGTCCTTGGCTTTAAGTGAGTAAAAGGGAAGGGGCTGCTGCTGGGGGCTGCATTTTGGTGCTGTTTCTGATGGGTGACAGCCGAGTGGGGTGCTGGGTCCTGGGGAAAGGCAGGGCCCTGAGGAGGGGCTTCCCTCCAGAGCAAGCCTTTTCAGAGCAGCCCCTTGGGTTAGGGTGATGGGAAGTTATTGTTTAGAGGACAGAAAATTTCTGTCTGGTGTGATGAAAACATTCTGGTCATGGATAGTGGTGATGGTTGCACGGATTTACTTATTGCCACTGATTGAACACATAAAAATGGTTAAAATGTTTAAGATTTATGTATATTTTACCACAATGCTTTTTAAAGCGGAAGAAATAAAGACACGATTTAATTAATTTATTTTTGGCTGCATTGGGTCTTCATTGCTGCACGTGGGCTTTCTCTAGTTGCGGCGAGCAGGGGCTATTTTTCTTTGTGGTGTGTGGGCTTCTCCTGCGGTGGCTTCTCTTGCTGTGGAGCACAAGCTCTAGGCACGCAGACTTCAGTAGTTGTGGCTCATCAGCTCTAGAGTGCAGGCTCAGTCGTTGTGGCACACGGGCTTCGGTAGTTGCTCCACGGCATGTGGGATCTTCCCGGATTAGGGATCGAACCGGAGTCCCCTGCATTGGCAGGCGGATTCTTAACCACTCTGTCATCAGGGAAGTCCCCTATAGATATGATTTTTCTGTGGACATTGAAGGATATGCAGATGTTAAAAGTGAGTGAGAATGGTAAAAATTGGAGAAAATATAGTTTTGACTGGCAAAATTGGATTTAGGTTAATGAAGTGTTCTTTGGAACCATTAAAATGTAAATATATGGATAAATCTTACAAACATGTTAGGGGATAGAAGATTCCAAATAATATCTTACAACATAATTCCACTCAGATGCAGTTCGAAAACGGGTAAAACAAAACTATACTCTTTTGGTATGTATTCAGAAGTGTAAAACTTTGAAGGAAAGAGGAAGTCATTTTCTTAAAAGTAACGATAGTGATACCTGCTAGAGGAAGGAAGGATTTGTGATCGGGAAGGGGCTCCTGGCTGCTGACAGTGTTCTGTTTTGACCCAAATGACAATTACACAGGTGCTTGCTGTATAATTATTTGTTACAGTGCATATTTATGTCTTATGCATTTTCTTTACCTGTTATATTTTCCAGTAAAAAGCCTTTAAAAAGGATATCATGACTACTGTAGTAAAGTATGGTTTCAGATTTAAAGGGCTTCTAAGTTTGTGTTACGGGTTGAATCATGTCCCCCCCTTAAATGCGTATATTGAAGTCCTAATCCCGCAGTACCTTGGAATGTGACGTTATTTGCAAATAGTGTCTTCACAGAGGTAATCAAGTTAAAATGAGGTGATTAAGGTGGACCGTAATCCAGTTAGGATGGTGTCCTTGTAAGAATAGGAAATTTCAACACAGAGACACACTTGGAGGGAAGATGTTGTGAAGAGACATAAGAGGAAGATAGCCAACTACAATGCAAGCCAAGGAGAGAGGCCGGGAACAGATTCTCCCTCACGGCCCTCAGAAGGCACTGATCCGGCCAACCCCTTACCTTGACTGTGGATTTTTGGCCTCCGGCACTGTGAGACATTATATTTTTGTGGCTTAAGACACCCAGTTTGTGGTATTTATTACAGCAGTCCTAACAAATACAAATACAGTTTGGAAAACTAATAAGGAAAACTAGTAACTAATGTTTTAATCAGTGGCTTTACTTATCACAGTGACCTGTTTTGGGCCTTTCAAAGTAGAGCAGGGACAGCTACTTTTCCCAAGTGACTCAGAATCTCTAATTAAAGACAGACGTGTTTTAGTCTCAGGTCATCCAGCTTTTGTTTAATATAAAAGTTATTATCTGTCAGAGCATTGACCATTTTTTTGACTTTTCTCTTTTTGTAAACATCTGTCTGTTTTCTGTAATGACTTCATAGTGGATTTGTTATTGGTGTTATTTAAGCAATGATTTGAATGCCTGTATTGAAGTCATCCCTACCATGAAGAACAGACCTCACTCAAGTTCCGTCAGGTGATGAGAGATGCACAGAGAAGGAGACCCCCAAATGATGTACAACATGATGTATAGCAGTATAATTCCACCCAGTTGCCCCTCAGTTGCTGGTGTAGACATTAGTTTCTTTGCTGCCCTTGAAGCTAGGCATGATCATGTGACAAATTCTGGCTGATGGGGTAAGGATGTGCCCTCCATTTCTTTTTCTCCTTCTTGCTGACTGGGATATGCTGAGACTTGAAATAGCCATCTGGAATTAGAAATGGACACTACTCTTGCCTGGCCTGGTTACCTCTGAACTGTTAAATGTGAAGACATGAATATGTCTCTTGTTCAAGCCACTTTTCTTTTCAGTTTCGGTGTAATAGCACCTGACTCTATACCCCCAACTAATATACTCCAGTAGTTAGAGTTAGGTGAGGGCTATAGGTCTCCCACTGGTGGCCCCGCTCCCAGATATGAAAGCAAATGTTAATTTGTGAGAGGGTATAAAAATACATCTAAAGCCTATTTTGTAGCTTTAATAAAGTCTATGTCTCTGCCTTTTTTGGTGTCCCTCCCTTTGCTTAAGAGGTTCACTTGAGGAAAACATGATAATATTGTAGAGGCAGGATTCAGTTAAACTTAGAGTTAGCATTGGGCAACCACAGTCTTCCAAATAAACTGTGCCTCAGTGCAGAATCCAGCTGGGGCCAGGTTTCTGAGTCCAGCCTTGTGAGTGTGCTAGGTTATTCCCCTTCATGGAATTGTGGGGTGCCCCTGAAGTATTTCTAGCCAGTTCACAAGTCTTGAACATCTTAAATTTTAACAACAAAAACCGATTTCTAATGTCTGTTTTGATAGCAGACAACCTCAGCTCTTGAGTGGAGGTAAAGGTGGTTGGAAAACTTACAGTAGCTGTCTTTTAATCTGGCCTTTTGATTAATTGGGTCTTCCAACTATATTGTAAAGGAAATTTCAGACCACATAATAGTAGCTGGAGTACTTTCCTGATACTTAGCTTCTTGCTGTGTTGTCTTCTTCTCTCTTTCTCTTCAGTCCTAGATACCTCCTTCTGCCTAGAGTCTTCAGAGCTTTTGATTATTCCTGGCGTTTCCTGTTTTAGAGTTTGTTTTTATTTTCTCTAGATTTTTTTTTTTTTTTTTTTTTGGTGTGTGTGTGTGTTTGCCTTTCTATTATATGACAACTTTCTCTGTACAAGTTGCATTCAAATACCCTGAGAAAGGATCTTATTGAGTTGCTCGATCACTGTTCAGGACATGTTATCCCTTCTGAGGTTGAGCTTTCATGGCTGGCCACTTGTAGGCCAGTGGCCTTTCTCATGTCTGGTCTGGAGCTGAAATCTTTGGGTCAGGCACCAAACCCTGGTCCAGATAGTTGTAGCCAGGGTTGCAGAATAAATTTTACAAAGGTTGAATGCTTGCGCACAAGAAACTGTATCTGGACCCTGTTCTTGAAGGGAGGGCAGACACCAAGCTTCTAAGACTCCCCTCCAGTACTTTCCTTGATGCTTGAAACTGAGTAGTGACATAAAGGTCACAAACCAGATATTCTGGTAAAAATCTGACACGTGTAAAATCCATTCAACTAATGTTTATAGAGCATCTGCTAGACACAGTGCTAGACTAGTCATGAAGTCATCCAAAGAGCTGAGTTTAGTGGGGGAGACATGTAAACAAATGAGGACAACAGCTTGAGGAGAAAACAACTGTTTGCTTCTCTCTAAGGCATTGGTTAATTAGGACAAGGAACTGGGAAGTGGCACTGGTTGGGGGGGGCCCTCAGAGAATCTAACCACAGACAGGATTTGTGTCTGAGTGGAAGAAGTAATACACTGCAGCCTTTATTTGCATAAAAATAGCTATAATAGGAGCTAAACTTACAATGATACACACTTCTGTCTTGTCCTGTGAACTTCTTATAGAATTAAGCATAAACAACTCCTTGTAACTAAAACCATGTGGATTTAAAGAACCCACCTTAATCAAAGTATAAGAACTATGTGTTCACTTTAATTGAAAATATCATTGATGTATCCTGATAGTTGGAAAACCGTTGACTATGTAAGTTTGCTACAGTAAATGATTTTTTGATGCTAGAATTCACTGGAAGGAATCCATACCACTTAACCTGGAGGATTTATGAGTTCTCTTGGGTGCCATAGAAGTTAAAAATCTATTAAGTGGTTTTCTATTACTCTCAGTTCTTGGGATCCAGTAATGCATCACCTTAAGGACTGGGGAACTAGGGATATATGATTGCCCTCTGAGGGTTAAATGGAGCAGAGACAGAATGACTGCAGACCTGCCAGGTGGATTAGCCATATGAGCATGGTCTAAAAGAGAATGTGTCATTGCAAGTGAGGTTAGTCGGGTGTCAAAGGACAGACAGATGGCCAGGATGAGCCCTGGCCTGCCCTGGTGTAGACACAGATGCATTAAACCACTTGAAATGAATGCTGATTGAATATTCAAGTCCTATTATAAACTCTTCTTAGTCCAATTCCATTTTCTCTGTCAAAACTCTTATGTATTAATCAGGACTTCTTGTTGTTTGTGAGAGATAGAAATCCACCTCAAAGTGGCTCAAGCAAAGGAGGGAATTCACTGTTTCCAGTAAATGAAAAGTTCAAGGGGGATCCTGGTTGACTCTGATGTTTAACAATATTGTCAGGCAACGTCTCTTTCCACCTCTTCGTTTGGCTCACCTGTTGGGTTCATCTTCAGCCAGTGCTCTCTCCTTGGGGTGGCTCTCTGCATCTCCTAGCTCATATCCTCATGGTTTAGCAAACCTAACAATTGCTGGGGCAGTTTCAGCCCCATGACTGGCCAGACCTGGGACATGTGCCCACCCAACCATCTAAACCATAGATGTAATGGAGGGTGAGTCATTCTCAGAAGTAAAATTTTCAGGGTAAAGAGTAATGGATTTGGATAGGCAGAGATGGCAGTTTTCCTCTGTTGTTCTATTATTTGATTTCCATGTGATGTGTCTGTAAGGAAGAAAATGCATTTGCCTCCATGTTAATTGTTTCCAGGCACCTTGACAGAGTTTTCCCTGTAAATTAATGCACTGGCATTCTCTGTGGGTATGTGTTTACACACGTACACCCACGCATACACACATGTGGATCTTATGAGTTACAATAAGGTGAATTTGCCCCTGAGAGAAGGGTCTGCTCTGAATGTGGCAACCAAGAAATCAGGCTCCAAAGGCTTCCAGACTGAGAGGCAAAGTCTGGACTTGGGCAAAGACTGTGAGAGCAGTGTGAGACCCCGTGGAGGTCTCCTTTCCCTTGCTGTTTTCCCTTGCTTTTTTCTTTTGAATTCCCACACCATTTACCACACTGTGTGTGTGGCATGCCAATTTTAAAAAAGGGCACGGCAACAGGAAGACTGGAATTGCCACACCAGATCAGACCTGTCATCCAGCCAGCTTTGTATGTAACATAAACACTCTCCAGAGACCTCTGCTTTGACTTGCTGTTTGAGAAGTAGCCCTATTATTTTTCCTGCTCCTACTTCATGCTGTGCGAATATGACTCTGGACGGAAATCATTTCCAGAAACGGTACCTGTGGAATCATGAGGTAATTTTGCAGCGGTGGGCTGAGACTTTCTGGGGGTTTGTTAGCTGGAGTTGTCAGAGGGGAGAGGAGGGGCGAGGCTGAGGGGGAGTTGGTGTGTAAGCCGGGAGAGAAGGGGGCGGTGGCTGTTCAGGCCTAGCATCGCCCTGTTTCTCCCCGTCCTGTCCCTATAACAGTGAAGAACTCCTGTTCCTCAGCTCAGGGACAAATGGAACTTCTTCCCTAACCAATCTTGCCTGCCCCAGATGGTAAACATTTTCATCTGTTTTTTCAAGGTCCCATGAGGCTCCGGAGGGTGGCCAACTCTAGTTGGGTAATTCATCCTTCTGGGGACGGGGCTGGAGGCCTCGCCTTTGTTAGGGCTTGGGCAAGGAGCAAGGCTGTTCTTCTGGCCTTGCTTTGATGGAGCTGTGCCAGTTCTTTTGAGGAAAACCAGTCTCTTTCCTTGCAGGCTGGCTGCAGTGTCTCTGGTGCCTGCTTTGAGAGCTGTTTTTGCCCCCTTCATCTTTGGCTCTCCTTTGCCTAGCAGAGTCCTGAAATCTGGGGGCACGGGGCTGCCTGGGTGGTAGATGGGTTCAATGCCATGGTAAGGTCTGCCTAAGGCTTTCCAGATATTTAGTTACCAATCTACCTGTCTTTCTGAAGAAACATTACTAACAGTGTCTTAGAATATGAAGGGCAGCGCACAAAGGTGAATGAAATACTGAGGAGGAGCGCAACATGAATGTTCAATTTCTGTCATCACCTGTTCTGTCAACAATAATACTAAGAGTTCACCTTTGTGTAGAGCCTTTTATGTTGGGTATATGACTTCTTTTTATGCACATTTATACATACATTAAAAATGTATTACAGTGTTTCTAGACCTATCATTTTGGGTTGATTATTAAAATGTACCTTAAATTTAAATTCTGGGAAGTTATGTGCATCTTAATTTGTAACACTCTTCACTTGTAAATTTGTACTTAACTATTAATGTCTAAAATAGTTTCTGACTATAGCAATATTTGATGACTAGAATTTGGAAAATATGGAAAGGTACAAAGAAATAATAAAAACCATTGAAACGCCACCTTCCAATACACTGCAGCTCCTCACAGGCTTTCTTGCATAAGCTGCGCCCACAGCGATTCCTCCATGCTCTCCTGCTCCAGTTTCTTCACTGGAGAAAGTACTTAGAGACCCTTGTGGAGCAGTCTGAGTGAGGAATTCTAGAATGTTAAGATTTCCCCCAATCCTTTGCTCATTCTTAATTTGACAGAAATATTTTTAGTATACTTGCCTTTACCAAATCTTTCTAAAGCATTTAACTTGGTTTCCATAGATACAATCAGTCTTTCTTTTTGGTCTTGAATTTCTGTGGCTTATGTAATATTTAATTAAATTATATAGTTATAATGACAAGTAGAACTGGCATAAACGGGTAGGGAACAAACACACTTGGCTTTTGGGGGCGCACAACTCAACTGGTCAGAACAGGGGCGCACAGGCCCCCGGAGGGCAGCCCCCCCAGGAGGTCCAAGGGCATGCATCACTCAGTATGTTTTACGGAGGAAATGAGGAGCATTGGCTGTTTGAGGTGCTTGATTAAGTGAAGGCTGGGTTAGAGGAGGCTGCTAAGAGAGTTGTTTTTTTTTTTTTTTGCGGTACGCGGGCCTCTCACTGTTGTGGCCTCTCCCGTTGTGGAGCACAGGCTCTGGACATGCAGGCTCAGTGGCCATGGCTCACGGGCTCAGCCGCTTCGCGGCATGTGGGATCCTCCCAGACCGGGGCATGAACCCGTGTCCCCTGCATTGGCAGGCAGACTGTCAACCACTGTGCCACCAGGGAAGCCCAAGAGAGTTTTTAATATAAAGATACTGAGGGATGGAAGGGCACGGATGAGCTGAAGATAATTTTATGTAGTTTCTTGCTACAATGCTAAATTTCCAAGTTTTCTTTTTTCTTTCTGGTTCCTGATACCCTCTGTCATGTAACTAGGGTGACCAGTTGTTTCCTTGTGTGATCATTCTATGGAGAAAGTGTAATGATTAAAAATATTGCACTTCCTCATATTTATTTTTATTCTTTGTTTCAGGAAAATGTATGATAAAAGAAGATGGTATTTGAGATTTAGGTACCTTAGGCACAAATATTCCTCCTCTCCTATACTTGATTACTATGTACTGAGCGATTTCATTGACGCTTACAGATTAGCATTGTAACAAAGATTAATGAGTAGAGCACATAGTTAATGGATAGAGCAAATAGTTGCTTTTTCGATTTTTAAAAGTCTTGAATAACAATCATGGTGATAAAAATATGTTAAAAATATTTGTTTGTTGACTAACATTTTACAGACAGTTCTTGTGTGTTTTCTGTCATTCAAGCCACACCACTTCCTATGTGGAGGGATGGCAGGGAATGTTACCCTCACTTTATATGTTTGTAGAATGAGCCTCAGAGGTTAAGTGATTCACCCAAGGTCCTACAGTGGTTGAGCTCCTCAGACAAGAACTTAGGAGTGTTCAGAGTTTTTCCAACAATCCATTTAGTCTCAGCTTGAGACTCTAGGGTACTTCTTGGACTTCTGCCAATATTCATGCCACTTGGGCAATAGTTCCTTGCTTTTAGGACTAATAAAATTGAATAGGGTCTTCCTTTTCAGACTACTACTTCTCACTGCGGGAAGGACTTGGTTTCTTTGTTCAGTGATATTTTTCTCACTTTCAAAGAGTATTTCAGCTCCAAGGAAACTGCCGTGGCAGTGGGCTGACTTGGTATAGAGGCAACAGCTGGTACCCAGGCAAGTTACTAAGCTTTTCCTTCTGGTAAGCTTTGATGAGAGGCTGGCAAGCTGGCCTCTGTTCTCTCTCATATTACCAGGGCTGTTCTTCATATAAAAATGAAGGGACCTGGGAGTAAAACTCACACAAGTTAAAACAAAACTGTCAGAACATGTTAGCTCATGATACCTTTGTATAGTTTTACAAACTCAAAGTTTTCGGAAACGTTTTTTTTATTGCTCAAGGTTGAGGGTGGAGGGGCACTGACTAATTCTGTGGTTAACTGAGCTACGAGGTAATTGCCTAGTAGAGGAGTGATCCAAGTTGGAGCCATAGCTCTCCCCTAAAGGTAAGGTGGGCCATTTTGTAGAGCTTTGCCGTAATCTTTCCAAGGATTGTCGAGTGTGTGGGTACCTTTTACGTTGCCAGAATGAATGTGAGGCTGCTGTGCTGCTTTTTTATTGCCTGTAACTAGAACTGCTTAGAAGTGCCTGTATCAGAATCTCTTGGGGGTGGGGCCTGGGATTCTTAATTTTTAACAACCTCCCCCAGTATTCATAGATATTCTAAAATTTGACAGCCACTCTCTCCTTTCTCATCTCCCTTGTTTGTCGTTCTCATGAGCAGTTGAGATGCACTCAGACAGGTCACTTTGTGGAAGGGGGTGGGAAGGATGCCAGGAAAGGATCTTGATCAGGCAGAGGAACAACTGGAGCTCTTGACCGTCTCTGTCAGTCTTTCTACTGAGTGCTGTTCAGCCACATCTCAGCCTGGTTCTCTGCCCTGGTTCAGGGTGTCCCTGGTTTTATGAGAAGCTTTTTCATAATTACAGTCATCTGTGTCTTGTCTGGTCTGCTTGGTAGGCCAAGAACTCTGCCACCTCCTGATCTCAGCTTCAATCGAATTTTAAACCTTTGGATTGAGCTAGCTGTCTCTAGGTTGGATGGTTGAATTTCTCTTGAATCTATTGCCTTCCACACACAGCCTTTCAATATTCCCACCTCTAAACCTGTCCCCATAAATACACAGCACATTCTTACATTTCCAACAGCTTTTCCCAGTACCCTTCTTTGTTTTTTTGTTTTTGTTTATGTCTAGGAGCACATTTTCCTGGAAATTCTATTATAGTGGTAAGGTGTTCAGGTTGTTCCACTGAAGCGGATTCATGTTATATGGTAACTGAATTGTCATTTCCTAGGAGCAGGAGGCCTATGCTATTGAGGGAGGAATAGTTTTCTTGCTTCTTCCTTGATTGTAATGACTTTAGGCAAAGTTAAATAGGAGCTGTTTTTTGTCCTCTCCTTTCTTTTCACGAGTTCCACCTTTCTTGGCTTCTGTGTTTGGAATTGGGTGATGGAGCTATGAGGTGGGTGATGGCTGTCCCACACGTATGAACTGGGTGATGTGTGGGGAGCTCTGGGCCTGTTCATTTACAGCTGCTGCTGCCTTCCGCCCACACCACCACTGATGCAGCCGTCAAAGACCCAGTGAGTTGCAGTGGATTCTGACATGATTGGATCAATGCTCAGTTTATTCATGTAGCACAGTGGCCACTCGGCAGACTGGAGGTAACTGGTTTGTCGCTCCCAGCTCGTAGTCCAGAAATTGGATCTTGTGCCTCCTGAAAATCATTTGCCATTTAACTTTTCAAGGTGTATAATCTCCTCTTCCCCTTCAAGCTGGAGATGAGTCCTGGGTGGGAGTGTATTCATCAAATGGCAAACTCTAATGGTTATCAAGAAATTTTTTCTGGGCTTCCCTGGTGGCGCAGTGGTTGAGAGTCTGCCTGCCGGTGCAGGGGACGCAGGTTCGTGCTCCGGTCCTGGAAGATCCCACATGCTGCGGCTGGGCCCGTGAGCCATGGCCACTGAGCCTGCGCGTCCGGAGCCTGTGCTCCGCGGTGGGAGAGGCCACAACAGTGAGAGGCCTGCGTACCGCAAAAAAAAAAAAAAAAAAAAAAAGAAATTATTTTTTCTCATTGCTCCTCTTCTTGCTTATCAACAGAAGAACTCTGGAAGTCGATCGGGGCATAGATACATAGGTAGTAGGGGTTTTGTGAGGCTGAGCACACCAGCTTTTAAAATTTATGAGTTTAGACACATTCTCCGGAAAGCAAGTGCCCAGTGACGTTTCTGATCTTTCTAGTCTAGCTCTCTCATGTGGTCCTGTGACCCCAACAGTAGCCCCTTATTCAGAAAGCTGCCACTGCTGTCACAGTTCAGCGTGACGAACCATGCAGCTAGGTGAACCAAGAAAACTAATGAGTTCAGAATTGGACAAAGCCAGAGGCTTCGCATACATTTTATAGGAGCATCAAAATGGTCTCAGATCAGGTTACTCCTCCACGAGATCTGTTAATCACTGACTTATTTAATGTGCCCTCTGTATCCAACCTTGGCCATTTAGAAAAAGAGAGCTTGAGCTTTTAGGATGTCATATAATTCCTAAGGGCTCACTTTACCTTTCCAGATTGTCCTAAAGTTCTTCCAAATTATGAAGCCTCATTCATCCATTTTTTTTCCCTCTGAAACTGTTCTCTGATAGGTGTTAGAGTGGAAAGCAATCTGATTAAATTCTTCATAGTCTAGTGATTCCCCTGAAGGTAGTTGGATTTTTGTTTTTAACAAGCAGTGCTTGTTAACTCAAATCTCTCACTGATGACATCTGAGGCAGTGTATCATAATAAAATGAGCAATTTCAGACATTCTGGACAAAAGTGAAACGACAACATAAAATAATTGATGGCAGTTTGTCCTCAATATCTATTCTTCCAAGCTGTTTCTGCTTTCTTGAATTTTTCTTCTGCTACTTTTGAACTTAGGCCATCTCTGCATTTCCAAAGTGACTACTAATTAAGGATAGGTGAGGTTGGGGAGGGAAGAATAGCCACATTTAGGGTTGACTTTGCCACAGACATTAGACCTAGAAAGGTATGTGGTAAGGGGATGTGCAGTGTTCTCACATATAAGCTGTGAGTGCTGTGTGCTTGAGACTTTAATGAAATTGCCCTATAATTGGCCTTTAGCCAGTCTCTTTATCTGGCATTACACCATGTCACACATGGCATTACACCAAACTCGCTAACCTCTCTGAGAGGCAGGTAAGTTTGATGTCAAACAGTATAAAATTTCTAAACATTGCTGTGTTTGAAATCTCCCTTTCCTATGCATTATGTTGGAAGCAGCACTTAGAAAATAACAAAACCAGCATGGTAAACAGTCTGTTTCTCACAGTGGTGGTAAGGACCAACCCGCATTTATTTTAGTACTGATCCTGATTTCTTGTTTCTTCAATTGGAGTCCTTACCAGCATTCTGAAAGCTGCCCTGATTTTCTCAAACTGGGACGTCTATTTTCCCCGTTATGGGAGTGCTGCAAAAAATGAAGCCTAAAATGTGGCTTTTTTAGAGGCTACCTCGTTTAGCAGTTGAAGAAGAGTGTTTTTTAGTTATATTGACAATTCATTTTCTGTTAGTCATTTCGTTGTACAAATCCCTACAGACTGAAGGAGACTACATTCCTCGGGGAGTTAGCGGCTTTGTTAATTCAGGGTTTGCCATTTCAGAAGTTTCCGTGTTTAAATGTGAGGAGTTTGTGGCAGTTGAAATAGAATTTGATTTTGGTATCTCAGGTTTGTAGCAAGATGGTTTTCCCCTAATATGATTTGAGGCAAGAAATGCACAAGAAGTGACCTGTTCATGCTAGTTAAACCTACCCAGCCAGGTGGAGCCACTGGAGGAAGCTAAATGAGCACCATCTTGTTTCAAAGTAGAGACTGACAATAGAAATGCTGTCTGAGGCTGAGGCAGGGGTTTGTGTTAGCAGGCTCTTGGGAGCTACTTTTAGCTCTTTGAAAAATTTATGTCTCTGAGCCCCTAATCTCCCTCCCGCGTCACAGCAGCTGGCCTACATTCCCCAGAATATGCAGCCTCTCTTCTGATATGTATGGGAGGTGGAGTAAGGAATAAGAGAATAGAAGAGAATATAGCCATCATTTCAACACCGCTTCTTACTTCTAAGGCTGAAAAGATTCTTCCATGGTCCTTGAGTGTATTCTTTAAAGAGGAGAAAAGTAACAAGTTCCCTCTTGATGTTTCACACTCACTGAACTGAGATCTCAGAACTTGTTGCCACTAATAATTTATTCCTGTTTATTAATGCTGACATATGAGCGGTTTAGTGTGTGTGGCAGGGAAGAACTGAATAATTTAAGAACAAAGCAGAGTAAAGATTTCTTACGGCACAAGGACAGGGGGCCCTGACACATACTGAAGACGCACTTATAGCCAGACTGAACCTTTCCTGTGGTCCGGAAATACATCTGGGAAGTAGGACAATAAATAGCTGGATATTAAAATGTATACATATTACTTTCCAATTGATCTTATTTTGTGTAGGACACAGAGTTGGGGCTGTTTAGCAGATGCATGTTATCAGTGAAAACAAATGAAATCATAATTCTGGGACTAGTGTGCAACAGTAAATCAACAGTAAAAAAAAAAAAAAAAATCCCCAGCCTAGCGGATAGCTCATGAACAATATCAAAATAACAGATGCATTGGGTTAGATAGTTCACGGGAATGAGGATGTAAATTATGTACAATAATCATTTTCCACAAGGCTAGTATTATATTTTAGTCTCAAAGCAAAATTTGATTTCTTGTTCTTGACGCAAAGCAAGAATAGAAGAGATTGTAAAGCTTTCATCTTAGGCATTTCATTAAATTATGGAATCTAGTATTGGTCTCATACTGTTTTATAGTACGGTAAGTTGAGCTAGAAACAAGGCAGCCTAGTTTAAGGTGACAGTAACAGAGCTATGTGCCTCATTAAACACATCACTAATGGAAAATCAAGAATGAATTACATCTATATATTCCTTTTCCGGTGCCATGGACAAGGATACATAGGATTTTGCTGAGAGTAGGGAATAGGAGCCTTTCTGTCTCATAACCTGCAAATTGAAGGAGAGGCCAGGAGGGTGGAAAGGGAAGTGAGATACAAGGTAAGCCAAAAAAAAAAAAAAAGAGAGAGACATATTGTCTCTTGGTTGCTGTGATTTGAAGTAATTTAAAAGCTAAGGTTCATCTGTGGTGATTGAGGCTGCTTCATATTATGGAAGGGCTGTGTCAATGATAGACATTAGTGTGCTAGAAACATAGCATTTTGGGAGTAAAGAGAGGTCATTGATTGCTAATTCCCAACCAGCGTAGGGATCTTTCTCAGTTTCTCTGCGTGGGATAAGGTGACCTCAGTTTGGACATTTCCATAACATTATAGTTATTTGTTTACCAAAAGATTGATAAGCCTCCCGATTCCTGGTTTCCAGGAAGAATTAAAACATACTAGCAAAGCATCATGTCTTAAAACATACTAGCAAACCCATAAGACATGGGTTACCCACTAACATGGGTAAGATGCAACTGAAGTTCTATCCAAGGTAAAAAGATAGTAAGAGGGCACCCAGTTGGTTTCCACACTGGATAAATTAAATGCTATGGGCCTGAAAAAAATTATAGCTAAAGAAAATACAAGTTATTTAACTTTTTTCAACCTCCACATATTTTGAATGTATTTTTTAAACAAGTTGTTTTGGGGAGTAGCCTAGTCAGGAGGGTTCACAAAGCCATGCCAAATTTGCCAAACTATTCTCTCCTTCCTCCTCCCTCTCCTTTTTTCTTCCTCCTCCCCTTTCTTCTCTTTTTTAGTATTACTGTAAGTAAAATAAAGTATGGAGATAGGTCTAGACTATAGCAAGATAATTGGCAAGATCTCTCCAGATGGCATTGTGGCCAAGATGGAGTGATGTGCCCTGGATCATGATGTTAGGTGCCAGACACAGTACTAGGTGCTGCCAGGGCAGTGGTAAACACATCAGAAGTGGCCCCTCCACAAGGAGCATATAGTGCATCTAAGGAAAGAGACTATTACAAAACGAAGGGCAGTAAATAAGAAGTAATGATAAGAGGGCTGCAGGGTCTTCTGTTGCATCTAATGGACCCATAGGTTAGGGAGTATTTCTCCAGAAAAGATGATGATCTTTAAGCTGCTATCTGGAGACTAATAGTTAACTTGGTTAACATTAGGAGTTGGTAGAGTATTCCAGGTATAAGGAGTAGCATGTGTAAAGACTCAGAAGTGAGAGAGAACATGTTCCTTTCATAGACCTGAAAAACATTAAATATGGTAAGTGCATTTTTAAGGTACAAGCTAAGCTGCTGTAACAAAGCCACCCCAAATTACGGCAGCTCAAACAAGGCAGAAACTTAGTTTCTCCCATTAAATTGTCTGGAATTGGTCAACAAGCCAGGGTGAATAAGCAGCTCTGCTCTGAAAGGTCATTCTGGAACTCAGGTTCTTTTTTCTTGATCACTCACTTCATCAATGAAAAACTGTTTCTAGTGTCCCTTCTACTAATTAGTGAACCACTGTGCAAAAAGCTTCTGAAAGTGAGAAAGAAGTCTGCTTTTGGAATACACGTCAAGGGGAATGGAAGCTGGTCTAAAGGTTAGGGATATTCTGAAAGGAAGTGAGAACTGAGGTAGAAGTTGGCCAGATGAAGGTTAGAAGGTGGGAAAGTTCCAGGCAGAGGGAAGAACATGTGCAAAGAACTCATGGGAAGAGGGAATGTGGTATACTTAAGGAACTGAAAAACACTGGTTATAGTGTTAGCGTTATAATTTCAGGTGCTGCAATAAAGAGACCACAAATTATAATAACTCAAGCAAGGTTGAAGTTTATATCCCTCCCATAGAACAGTCAGGATTTGGTACAGCAGCTTCCAGAGGAGGGTGGACACCTGAATAGGGTCTTGGCAATGCTAAGAGGAGTGAATTCTTGATTTAGAGAACTTGAGCCATTAACTATATATTTCACCATCTCACTATATTTTATTTCATTTTATTTATTTTATTTTCGGTACGTGGGCCTCTCACTGTCTTGGCCTCTCCCGTTGCGGAGCACAGGTTCCGGATGTGCAGGCGCAGTGGCCATGGCTCATGGGCCCAGCCGCTCCGCAGCATGTGGGATCTTCCCGGACCGGGACACGAACCCGTGTCCCCTGCATCGGCAGGCGGACTCCCAACCACTGCGCCACGAGCAAAGTCCTCTCACTATATTTTAAAGTAAATTACAGGACAGCTCCACAAACTATGTTAAGCAGTTTAGGATTTAACCAAAAGTAATTGTGAAACCACTGTAAAGAAAGGAATTAAGTTTGCAATTTAAGAAGGTGGTTCTGGTTTTAATGCTCTGAATGAATGCATGGGCAAGATGGAAGGCTGGGAGGCCAGTAGGCTGTTGCTCTAATCCAAGTGAGAAAGGATATGGTGATATGGACTCTGCAGGGATGGATATCTATTAGACATAATATAGTTAATAGGCAGGACATCATGGAGCAGAGTTTGGCAGAAATTAACTGTTTTACTCTGTTGCTATCCAGGCCTGAAATTCATAGTGTTATATGAATCCCAAGAATTTTAAATGTCCACAAGTTTATTTAATGAGGGGTTGCAAAGTCAAACATTTATTAGGGCTTGAGAATAGGAAAACTAACTAAATGAAGCAGCCCTGTTATAATGGTGGGAGGTTATGGGGAATTGGATAGCACATTTCCTCTCTGAAGGGGACAAGTCTATTCAGTTCCAAGTGTTGCCATTTGTAAATAAAAATTCATTGTTGTCAGATCTTCTGATTTTTTCCCTTTTTCTAAAGACTTTTGGATTGTTATATGAAATCGTCTGATTTTGAAATGTTGATATCTAAGTAAAAATCAAACAAACATACAAACAAAGTACTGTACAGATGAACACTGTAAGGGCCAAGTGAAACAGCTCTGTAAGTGGGATTTGGTTTGCACAGATTCATTTTTGTGCTTAGGTCTTAATAACTGTATTAGTTAGGGTAGGCTACTGTAACAAAGAAATCCAATACTATAGTGGCCAAAAGAGCAGAGATGTTTGTTTCTCATTTGACAGTTCCAGTGTGAAAGGACAGGCGGCCGGACATCATTGCTTTTCATGGTCATTCAGGTTCTTCCCAAATGGTTGTTCCGCCATCCCCAAGTGTAGTGTTGTTCATCTGCATGGTTAAAGTTAGGTCATCACATCTGGATTCCAGTCCTCATAAAGAGAGAAAGGGAGCATAGCTGAGGCATCCTCATTGTCTTAAGGCTCTGGCTGTGTATTCATAACAACTCTTAGTATTTACATGTTTTTTCCCAGCATACTTCCCTATTAATTTTTTAAATCCTTTTAGCCTTTTGAGCCTGGCATGATGGGTTATTATTTTTATTTGACAGATATAAAAATGAGGTTCAGGTAGGTTATGACTTGCCCAATATCATAAAGAGAATTAGTGGCAGGACTAGAGTGTATCTTGGCTCAGTTTTAATAATAATAAAATGCCTTTAAATGTATTTATAATAAATATTTAAAATAAAACTCAACTTATTTGAGTTCCTGTTACCAAACAAAATTTAGTCGCTTATCAAAGTGTGATGAGAGATGGCAACATGTATTTTTTCCTCCTGGATGTGTTATCCTATTTTCCTTTGAAAATTATCGTTCTTGATCACTCCTGGCATCAGATGAGGGGAATCCACAAAAGCCAACAGCCCTTTGAGTGCTTAGTAGGATGGTTTTGCTTTGGCAGTATCAGAAAATTCTTCTGTCTTAAATGTTAGAGTTTAATTACGTGCAGGAACATTTATTCCTTGTGGTGTGGTTTCTGTCTGTGGTTATAACCTTCATCCTCATTCAATATCTATTTCTGAAGGCTGTCATCAAAAAATCTACAAACAATAAATGCTGGAGAGGGTGTGGAGAAAAGGGAACCCTTTTGCACTATTGGTGGGAATGTAAATTGATACAGCCACTATGGAGAACAGTATGGAGGTTCCTTAAAAAACTAAAAATAGAACTACCATATGACCCAGCAATCCCACTACTGGGCATATACCCTGAGAAAATCATAATTCAAAAAGAGTCATGCAAAGTGAGAGAGAGGCATGGACATATATACACTACCAAATGTAAAATAGATAGCTAGTGGGAAGCAGCTGCATAGCACAGGGAGATCAGCTTGGTGCTTTGTGTCCACCTAGAGGGGTGGGAGGAAGGGAGACCCAAGAGGGAAGAGATATGGGGATATATGTATATGTATAGCTGATTCACTTCATTATACAGCAGAAACTAACACCATTGTAAAGCAATTATACTCCAATAAAGATGTTAAAAAAATTTCTATTTCTGAGAAAACCCTTAGTGTCTTGGCTAGAATTGCTCTCATTAGTCAAACCAGTCTTCTAGTTCTGGGTAACCATAACGCCCTGCACAGATAAGTGAAATCTCATTTCACAGTTTTTGGGGCACTTCACTAATACAGATCAGAGAAAACAACAGAGTTTCCAGATACTTGACTGCCCTCTTTCATTTTTACTCAAGTCATTGAATGAAACATTTCAATAGTGAATTTGGAGTTCTAGAGAATGAAAAGTTGTAGGGATGTGGAATTCTCTCTCCTGTGGCTTTTATTAGAGTTAGGAAAAGAACCAGGCCTGACCACATAATTGTGACTGCTCTGATGAAGAATGGGCAGAACAATGAAGCAGTGATGTGTTGACAATGCCTTGGATGTGCACAATAGAACAGCCTTCTTTTTTGTTTTGTTTTGTTTTGCTTTTTTGAGGAGCATCATGTTCTGGTTGGTGGAGCCCGGGATTATAACGCCAGGATACCAGGGTTCTAGTCCTGGTGCTTCTGCCACTGACTCTCAGCACTGACTTTGGAAGTCTGTTAGCTTTTCGTTGCTTCAGGCAACAAATTGTTTTTAAATGGGGGAGGCTGAATGTGTTCTACCTCCCATAAGAGGACAGGATGGTGGTAATGTCGCTTTTATGTAATTTAAAAAATTACGTTTGACTTTGTTTTCTATTTATTAGTCAAGTTCCAGTCTTGTAGGCACCAATGTTACCTTAATATTTAAGTAATTGCTTGGTAATGCATTGGATAATTTAAAGATATTTATTTAAAAGTCTATGTCATAGGGCTTCCCTGGTGATGCAGTGGTTGAGAGTCCGCCTGCCAATGCAGGGGACACGGGTTCGTGCCCCGGTCTGGGAAGATCCCACATGCCGTGGAGCGGCTGGGCCTGTGAGCCATGGCCACCAAGCCTGCGCGTCCGGAGCCTGTGCTCTGCAACGGGAGAGGCCACAACAGTGACAGGCTCGCGTACTGCAAAAAAAAAAAAAAAAAGTCTATGTCATATTTATTGAGGGAAGAATTTGGCATATTAAGTAACGGCTTAAATGGTCCCCTGGAGATGTAGGTGAACATTAATCAAAGATACCATCATCAATACAATCACCATCACTTTCATCATCAACATCTACTGAGCCCTTGCTTGTGGGACTCATTTTCTAGAAGAGGAAAATGACGCTTTGAGGAAAGTAACTCACTCAACCTTTATGATCTCTGTAAACAAAAATTTAAGGAATCTTTATCATTATATATTTTAAATGTTGAAATATTAAAAAATGGAAGCCTGAGAGTCTTCATGTCCATGAGCTTTCTTTAGGCATTAATTTACATGAGTGCTTGTGAAATTTTAACCAGGACATAAAAATCGTTTAATGTTTCTTAAACGTTTTCACTTAAATACTTCTAGGAGAAATGTAAACCCCCAGGGGCTTGACGTACAGTTCAAAGTGTTGTGCTGCAAGTTTGAAGTTTCTCTGAAATGCATTGTTTTTAATATTCGTGCAGATGTAGCATTCTATTTTATACGTATCTCTTGTTTTTTTTTTTTTTTTTTTTTTTTTTTTTTTTTTTTTTTTGCGGTATGCGGGCCTCTCACTGTTGTGGCCTCCCCCGTTGCGGAGCACAGGCTCCGGATGCGCAGGCCCAGCGGCCATGGCTCACGGGCCCAGCCGCTCCGCGGCATATGGGATCCTCCCAGACCGGGGCACGAACCCGTATCCCCTGCATCGGCAGGCGGACTCTCAACCACTGCGCCACCAGGGAGGCCCACGTATCTCTTGTTTTAACATAAAAATACTGTTTTAACTTATTCCACATTAGGTAAACTTTGATCCTCTGAGAAGGTTTTCCTGGCATTTGCAGTGCTTTTAGCATTGCCTCAAACCCTAACTGTGAGCTTCCAGGTTTGGCAGGTACAGCTTCTTGTGGATGGTGCCTGGGTTAAAATGATTTACTAATATTCATATATAAGTTTCTGAAACATTATTGTGAAGAGAATATTTTATAATTATCTCTGTTAGACGTTTTCTATATAAAAGCAGTTGTGAGTTGGCCACTAATGGTAGGTTTTTCTTTTTTGTTGCTCACTTTTCACAGTAGTGGTGATGTAAAAGGGAGACTGCAGGATTGGAGAAACTGCTTAGAAGTGACAGGCTTGGGTCTCACTCTGGGCCCACGACTTGGGCCAGTTAATACTTTACCTACAAGAGGAGGTCGAGTCTTCACATGTAAAATGGAATGATAGTATCTACTTACATTAGATTGTTGGGAATGTGAAATGAAATCAGTCATGCTTTTCTCCTTGTCCTTACCCTTTCCGGTGTGTTCATGTGCTCCACAGCCATTGGGTTTTGGCAGGGATACGAGCGATGTTAAGGAATGGATGGGAAACTTGCGTTGTTTGCATACTCACTTCTGTAGATCCTAAAACCACACTGTTCTATGTTTCAGCTAGCTTTCTGCTGTTCACAGTGTATTTTTTTTCTGACCTTATAAATAATTTTTTCTTATTTCTGGTGAATTACTCATGTATTTCCTCCTGTGAGACCTGCCTTGTCTCCTTGTCTCTATTTTGCTTACTCATGGGACATTCATGCACATCCACCATTAAAAGCTACAGTTGAAAAACTGTTTTGAGTATTGTATTACAAACCAATCTAAGCCATTCTGGTTATGCACAACTATTAGGCTTATTTGTTTTGGTAAACATCACTAACCTCCAGTACTTAGGAGTAGCTTTCTTACTGGGTAATAATGAAAGCAAGTTTTGGACTTCATTTCATTGCACATAAAAATGTTTATTAGCAAGAAGGTACAAAAGACTCATACAACCTGTTCTGTAAGCTCTATGAATTCCCAGCAATGTGTCCTTTTCGGTGCTTTTCAGTTGTACATTGAATGATAGGTTTTCCTGTGGCAATTGCAACGATGTTATAGCAGGAATACTTTGTTAGCTACCTAGTGTTGGGTGGACAGGAATCCATTGGAACGGAGACTATCCAGAGGGCTTTGAAGAATCAGACCTAAGTTGCTATTCTTAATGTCATGGTCTGCACGCTTATAGATTTTTATTTTTTGGTAATAATTTGACATTTACAGGAAAATTGCAGAGATAATACAGAGCTTCCATATTCCTCTTATCCAATTTCCCCTTTTGTTAACCTTCCACATTGCCATGGTCTATCTATCAAAACTGAGAAATAAACACTGGCACATTAATGTTAACTAAACCCCAGACTTTTCCCCACTGATATTCTTTTTCAATTCTAAGATCCAATCCAGAATACCACATTGCATTTAATCATTAGATTTTAGTACAAGGTTCATGAAAGAGATCAGTTCCCACATCTTCAACGCCCCTGAAATTTGACCAGTGAAAACTTGTCTCTAACATCTACAAGACCTATGATCAAAACCACCAGTGTTGATTGGAGAGAAAGGTAGAGTGGTTCTTTTGAGTCAGTGTCAGTTGACTGCCTTTGGAGTGTACAGTCCTAATTAGGATGGAGATTAAAACTAATACATGCATACATTTCATATTGCTCTGCCGTAGTATTTTAAGGTAAATTCCAGGTAATATAACACTTAGCTTATGTTCAAGTTCAGTTTAGGTTAATATGTGCTATAGATTATTGGTGAGAGGAAATCTTTAGTTCTTTTTAAAAATTATAACATTTTCCACCCTAATTGTAAAAAGTAGTACTTTTGTTCACTTGTAAGACATATAGAAAACATAGATAAGCATAACAAAGTAAATATGCCTAATTCACATAGTTCTCATCATTCTGATTTTCTTGGCTTAAACTTTAAATTTTCCCTTAAATCTAATCACCCCTGTGACCCCTAGAAACAAGGAAAATGTCAGAAATACGTGCAGTCTGAATCTGCATCCATCTTTCTCTAAGTGTTTCAGGGAAGCTTTTGCCCTTTTGCCATCAGGAATGGACTGGACTGATCTCAAAAACTGAGAAGCAATGAGACAAAATGCTTCTTAGCATAAATTATTACTTTTGTTTAAGCAAAGTTTATTATGGGACTTGACACTTATGTGTTTTCAAGAAATAAGAAAGTGTGCAAATGTTCCTCAGAACACATACTGATTAAGGTGCGGATGTCACAGCTGAGGCAAGCTGCCAGTGCTCTTTTCTGTTTATTTTCTGTTTATTTTGATCTTTTTTGGGGGTACAGTTGTTGAGTTACTGATGTGTTGCTGCGGGAGAGATTGTTGACAGTGGTTCTGCTGTACTGGTGAACCTGTGAAAGTGAAACTGGGTGGCAGAGGAAAGTCAGTTTCACATGAGGCGGGAGTTTGAATCCTGACTCCACCACCTTCTGAGGGTTTGAGATTGGACAGGGATGTGCTCCGTAGCCTCTCCCCACCTTGTTTCCTCACCTGTAGCACAGGGATAATGATAAGTACCTCAGAGGGCTGAAGGCTACGTTAACTGAGATGATGTATGTAAAGCACCTATGTAAGTGGTAGCTATTATTAATAGCTAATTAATAGCTATTATTAATATTAAATATGTTTTCTGTTTCTTTTTCTTGGTTGTAAATTGAATCAGTTCCAGTACCAAGGCAGACATCTGTGTGCCTAAGATCTGGGCATGGCGCTAGGGACACAGAGAAATGACATGTCCTGGTCCTCAAGGCGCTGCATGGGGTAGTGGAGACATATGCCAACACCATGGGACACTGTGGGACAGGCATGGTGGGAAGACTGGTAAGGAGCCAGAGAGGCCTGCCTGGGAGAGGCAGAGATACAGAGAGGACAACCATGTGGGCAAGAAGGCAGCAGGCACCAAGCTAAGGCTGGGTTTGACATTATTGGCATTACTGGCCTGCCAGAGTACTGGCATTCAGAGTATGATTCTTTTGTACCTACTTGCTAATAAACATTTTTATGTGCAGTGGAATGCACAGTAAATGTCATTACTGTGAATGCATGCCACAGAGGAGTTAAGGATCCTACCGGGCCTCTGAATGGGAACTCTCTAAGGGAGTTCTCTGAGATGATGCGCAGAAGCCTTTTGTAAAGTGAACTATCACCATGTAGGTCTTATAAATTTGGTTTTGTGTCCCATTTCCCATCACATGAGGCTCAGATGCCTCTGCATAATTTTTTCATTATATTTTACATTTTCTTAACACATTTTTGGTTTAGAAGAGACCTATAATAACATTATAGAAAATATGGAAAAATAGATAAAGACAGGAGAAGGAGAAGAAAACAAACAAACAAACAAACAAAAAACAGCCCACGGTTCCATAGCTATGTTAGTGCAGTGCATTTCTGTCTTTCTTCATCTTATCCCAGTTGTGTATAAAAACTCTCTTCCTCCCCTTCCTATTTTATACTGCTAAAATTTGATTAACACAAACATTAGAGAAGCCGAATTGTAAGCCATACATTCTCTGTGGGGTGTTGAAGGAAAAAGGGTTGCAGGAAGGATGGATTACCCCATGGGATTTGCCTGAGTGATGCTTGATGTAGAATTATGGGAAATTAATGAGCTCCAGACCTTTTTAGCAATAGTTTCCCTCCCCAGTCACTGGTGAGCTGCTGTGTCCTAAAAGTGTGGGGAAGTGGGATTGGGGGTGCTTGGGTGTGTCCATAACTTAGGACGGAACAGTTTTCACAGATTTTCACCTTATGTGCCTCTACTATGGATTACCTGGTATTTTCTATTTACTCACTTTTAACTTAAGGAAATTTATTTTAAAAGGTAGCTCATATATCATTATTACATGATCAAGAGAAGGTAACTGTAGTAGTCATTACAGTGAAAACAAACCAATGTAATTAACTTTTAGTCTGATACTGATACTTGCCAGAGGCTGTAAGCCAAATTTCTGCTCTGTTAAAATGGGAGGTTAGCAAGTGTTGAAGCTTTATTCACAGCACCCTATCATCAAAGAGAGACTTTATTTCAGTAGAATTACTGGAATAAAATCCTTGTATTGTATGTGTGTCAGTTTAGTCCAAAAGTGCCTCAGAATAAATGCCGTGATCCCTGCCTAATTTTCTTCTTAGAGGCTATTATTTCAGGTACCCTCATAAGGAATGAACACCTCAGTGCTGGATATTTAGAACTTCAAGTATTGTTATAGAAATCTATACCAGAGGATTTCATTACCTTAAGGGATGTTAGGAGTAATTTTTCATCTGTGAAATGGATGCCATTTGTATGAATGAGCTGTGGGAAGCCCGGGAGTCACTACTGGGGCAGGGTCCCGGGACAGTGGCTTGTCCTGCCATCAAGACACCCTGGTGTTTTTCTCAGAGTGTCTTTTGTCTGCGTACCAGAGGAAGAAAGTGGGATGTCCTTGAGTTACAAAACAGGTTTGATGCCTGCTTAACAGTAAGTGTACCTTTGGCTGAATTTAGTCTATGACTTAACATACTCCCCAGCAGCAAGCTCGTGAGGAGTGGGATATATAGCTTGTACCTACCTTAACCGATTAAAAGACCCAGACCTCTTCCGAAAAGGTCAGCTTGCAGAAACGTTCTTAGTCTCTGATTCAACGTGATTTAATGCCTAGCCTATTACCAAGCAGCACATCC
This sequence comes from Mesoplodon mirus, assembly GCF_964341445.2. Taxonomy (NCBI): domain Eukaryota; kingdom Metazoa; phylum Chordata; class Mammalia; order Artiodactyla; family Ziphiidae; genus Mesoplodon; species Mesoplodon mirus. The sequence continues at coordinate 39,458,952 of NC_138984.1, forward strand.
TGAATTTTGGAAAAGATAGCCCTTGGGAAAGCTATGTTTGCATAACTCTGGCTTGTTTTCTAGCAGTCTGGGGCTAGATCAGTATTTCTTTGGAGAAGGGCCAGTTTTTCTTTTTTAAAATTTTAATTTTCAATACATTATGGGCTGATACTGTGAGTTACTAGAAAAATAAAACAGAAACCATACATATAAAATATAAGCCCAAAGTCTTTATTATTAGATTCAACCAACAAAAGGCATTCCAATAAACAATAGCAAACATAACATAGGAAAAAAGAAGAAATTGCAGAACTTATAGGGCTGATGACCTGCTACTCACAAGGCATAATGTCTACCTAAAATGTTTCAGGTTTTGATTTGATAATACTCATAGTAGACAAACCATTCTTGCAGAGTCTATGTTGACAGGAAGGGAAGAATAGATTTTTAAAGTAATCTCAGCAAAGTCAGGATATTCATTTAAAACTTTTATACAAAGTGAAGCAGGAACTTCCCTGGTGGTCCAGTGGTTAAGACTCTGCACTTCCACTGTAAGGCATGCGGGTTTGATCCCTGGTCAGGGAACTAAGATCCTGCATGCCACACAGTGTGGCCAAAAACAAACAAATAAATAAATAAAATGAAAATAAAAACATGGAGAAGTTTTTGTTTTTTTAAACATCTTTACTGGAGTATAAATGCTTTACAATGGTGTGTTAGTTTCTGCTTTAAAACAAAGTGAAGCAGCTATACATATACGTATATATCCATATCTCCTCCCTCTTGCATCTCCCTCCCACCCTCCCTATCCCACCCCTCTAGGTGGTCACAGAGCACCGAGATGATCTCCCTGTGCTATGCAACTGCTTCCCACTAGCTATCGATTTTACATTTGGTAGTGTGTATATGTCAGTGCTACTCTCTCACTTCGTCCCAGCTTACCCTTCCCCCTTCCTTTGTCCTCAAGTCCATTCTCTACGTCTGTATCTTAATTCCTGTCTTGCCCCTAGGTTCTTCAGAACCTTTTTTTTTTAATTCCAGAAAATGTGTTAGCATACGGTATTTGTTTTTCTCTTTCTGACTTCACTCTGTATGACAGACTCTAGGTCCATCCACCACAGTACAAATAACTCAATTTCGTTTCTTTTTATGGCTGAGTAATATTCCATTGTATATATGTGCCACATCTTCTTTATCCATTCATCTGTCAGTGGACACTTAGGTTGCTCCCATGTCCTGGCTATTGTAAATAGAGCTGCAATGAACATTGTGGTACATGGCTCTTTTTGAATTATGGTTTTCTCAGGGTATATGCCCAGTAGTGGGACTCCTGGGTCGTATTGTAGTTCTATTTTTAGTTTTTTAAGGAACCTCCATACTGTTCTCCATAGTGGCTGTATCAATTTACATTCCCACCAACAGTGCAAGAGGGTTCCCTTTTCTCCACACCCTCTCCAGCATTTATTGTTTGTAGATTTTTTTGATGATGGCCATTCTGATTGGTGTGAGGTGATACCTCATTGTAGTTTTGATTTGCATTTCTCTAATGATTAGTGATGTTGAACATTCTTTCATGTGTTTGTTGGCAGTCTGTATATCTTCTGTGGAGAAATGTCTGTTTAGGTCTTCTGCCCATTTTTGGATTGGGTTGTTTGTTTTTTTGATATTGAGTTGCATGAGCTGCTTGTAAATTTTGGAGATTAATCCTTTGTCAGTTGCTTCATTTGCAAATATTTTCTCCCATTCTGAGGGTTGTCTTTTCATCTTGTTTATGGTTTCCTTTGCTGTGCTAAAGCTTTTAAGTGTCATTAGGTCCCATTTGTTTATTTTTGTTTTTATTTGCATTTCTCTAGGAGGTGGGTCAAAAAGGATCTTGCTGTGATTTATGTCATAGAGTGTTCTGCCTGTGTTTTCCTCTAAGAATTTGATAGTTTCTGGCCTTTCATTTAGGTCTTTAATCCATTTTGAGTTTATTTTTGTGTATGGCATTAGGGAGTGTTATAATTTCATTCTTTTACATGTAGCTCTCCAGTTTTCCCAGCACCACTTAGTGAAGTGGCTGTCTTTTCTCCATTGTATATTCCTGCCTCCTTTATCAAAAATAAGGTGACCATATGTGCGTGGGTTTATCTCTGTGCTTTCTATCCTATTCCATTGATCTATATTTCTGTTTTTGTGTTAGTACCATACTGTCTTGATTACTGTAGCTTTGTAGTATAGTCTGAAGTCTGGGAGCCTGATTCCTACAGCTCCGTTTCTCTTTCTCAGGATTGCTTTGGTTAATCGGGGTCTTTTGTGTTTCCATACAAACTGTGAAATTTTTTGTTCTAGTTCTGTGAAAAATGCCAGTGGTAGTTTGATAGGGATTGCATTGAATGTGTAGATTGCTTTGGGTAGTATAGTCATTTTCACAACGCTGATTCTTCCAATCCAAGTACATGGTATATCTCTCCATCTGTTTGTATCCTCTTCAGTTTCTTTCATCAGTGTCTTATAGTTTTCTGCATACAGGTCTTTTGTCCTTAGGTAGGTTTATTCCTAGGTACTTTATTCTTTTTGTTGCAATGGTAAATGGGAGTGTTTCCTTAATTTCTCTTTCAGATTTTTCATCATTAGTGTATAGGAATGCAAGAGATTTCTGTGCATTAATTTTGTATCCTGCTACTTTACCAAATTCATTTATTAGAGAAGTTTTAAAATAAAAAAACCTCAAAGTGAAACAAGTAATGCTGTTATTTTCAAATTAATCTTCTATCCTTTATCAGTAACCAGTTTCAACAATTTTGTGGTAAATAACTTGCCTCTTGAAGAAAGAAATGATTTCTGGGTTTTATACACTGTTGGGTTATAGTTGACAACGAATGTGAAAGTGTTATATGTTGTGACATGGACCTAATGTACATTCCTGGCATGCAGCTTGTGCCACACGTGTCCCACCCCATGAGTTTGATAGTACCCTAACTGGCCTATGACTTGTTTAATGAGCAAAGTCTACTGACTACAAGCTTGGATGTCAGAGCAGTGTCAAAATGCTGGAAAAGTTTCTAGCTGCTTAACTTTCCATTTCCGTACTTATTTCATGGACCAGTAGCAAACCATTGGCCAATGGGCACAGGTCTGCGGACCATTCTTTGAGTAACACCAGTGCAGATGATCCTTTTTACTTACTCTATCTCTCTATGTATGATTTATTTTTTTCTCTTCTTCTATGCCTATCCAAATCTTCCTCAGTTAAACTAGCTTCTCAGAATCTCCTTTTGTGATTTCTTACTATGTTCATTTGTTCTGTACATTTAGATTTAATTATATACTGATTTTTCATTGTTTTCTAATTGTTTTTGTGACTGTTTTCTCACCAACAATATTACAAGCTCTCTGAGGATGAGGATTTAGCAGGATGCTGAAAGTGCTTATTAAATACTGTTTAGGTGGATTGTATAACAGGGAAAACAACAACAACCATTGTGGTAGATTTACATTTAAAGACAGCAAAGTCTACATATAAAGTATAGAGTATTATGGAATGTGCTCTTATATCTTCAATGTTATCTATGCTTAAAATATTTATGGATTGTTTAGGTTTAAAGAATAAAGGTAAAATGGGTGAAAGGGAACAAAAGGTTGCAGTTGTAAAATAAGTCCTGGGGATATAATGTACAGCATGGTGACTCCAGTTAATAATACTGTAGTGTGTTTGGAAGTTGCTAAGAGAGTAGACCTGAAAAGTTCTCATCACAAGAAAAGAAAGTGTAACTGTATATGGTGATGGATGTTAACTAGACTTACTGTGATCATTTTGCAGTATACACAAATCTTGAATCATTATGTTGTACACCTGAAACTAATATAATGTTATATGTCAATTATACCTCAATTTTAAAAAAATAAAGGACAATAATAGAGGAATGGATTGTCTTATAGATTTTGGTTTTTTTTTCTTGGTCAGAGATATTGTGTTAGTGGTAGATTCAAAAGTAAAACTAGCTGAAGATTTAGGAGAAGTCTTTTGTATCCAAAGTAAGTGATGTAAAATGTTGCGGGAAGGTTGCAGAATGGTGGCCCTCAAACTTGCTTTATTTGGCCCATATTGTTTTTTTAAAAAAATTGGAATATGTCACATGAAAAAAATCCAGATTTCTAGCATCTCTTAAAAAAACTCTAATGTTTGGCCCCATGGATAAAAGTGGCAATTGCTCCCTGCCTGTTTTCCAGGTCCCCACCTGTGTCCCCATAGTCCCCATCTTTCACACGGGGTGTGTTTATAGCTGGCTTTGTTAATTTTCCTTACCTGCCTGGCCCCCAGGGGCATTGGAGTTTGTGACCCTTGGTATGGAGTAATGCATCAAAATCCCTCTTGGATCACAGAATGTCCAGTGAGCAGGCTGTGGTGAGGGGCACCCACTGAAAGAGAATCTGTCAGATTGCCCTACTAGTGATGTCATAACTCCTGTTACCCTGATTCTCAGGACCTGCTCGGAATAGTTGCTGTTCTCTTTACCCCGCCTTCCACCCTCCTCTGTCCCTACTCTCCTACTGGCCTTTCTAGAAACCTTCATGCATCATCCTCTGCTCGCCTCTTACAGCTTTCTCCTTTGAATTACACAGTTTTCTCATGCAGTGCTAACCTTACAATACTTTGTCTTCCTTGTTCAGGCCTGTTTGTTCCTTTAATCACACCTATCATACTTTGTAATCATATACTTATTTATGTGCTTACTTATTTAATACCAAGTTGTAAGCTCTATGATGGGCCCTCTCTGCCTGTTCATCACTGAACTCTCAACCCCTGCTATTGTGTGTGGCATACATCAGGCACTCACATATTTGTTGGATGAATGAAACGATGGTATTGGCACAGTAGGCTTGAAGGTGGGTTGTGGAATTAATTTGCACCTCTGCAGTGTGGCAGTCAGTCCTGATTTAAAGCCCATTTCTATTTGAATTATCTCAGAAAATGAATAGAAATATTGACTGATGTTTTGATAAGTTTATTAATTACAATTCTGGTGCTTGTGGTTTCACATTTGGGAATGTAGTACTTTAAAATTCTAAAAATAATTTATTTATTGTACCTGTATTATCACAGATTGCAAAGTCTGATTTTTAGAGATTTACCAGAGGGTAGGGGAGAAGTCCTTACTACTAATTGCTTGTGATTACAATTCTGAGGGGAAAAATAAGTCACCATTAAATTAGTTTCATACTAACTAAAACTTCAGTGCTACATAATAACTAGAACCGCTTGTCTGTAAGCTCTTTGGGGGTTTTGATCATAGCATTAAAAAAATAGATGCCCAAGCAAAAAAAAAAAAAAAAATCCACATATTTCTGGAAAATACTACTAAAATCCACTTAAAAAAATCTTTGAAAGTCTTTAGTGTTGATGGCTGGAAGGTTTGTTTGTTTGTTTGTTTTTAAATATTATGAAGTATAACAAAGGGAATCTTTTTAAAGAAAATATTACGATTCTATTAAACCCTTTAAATTTTTCTACATTCGAGCCAGAAGCTTACTTAAACATTTAATAATTTACTTTTCATCCTGCTTTTGGTAGAAATATTTTTTTTTACAGAGTAATAGTTGTGGTTATTTGAAACCTCAAGATGAAAATATTCATAAAAAGAAATCCTGTAGGAAATCACGGGGTTCTCTTCAGGGATGGAGAAAATGGAGGAGAAATGAAAGAAACAATGAGTGCCATGATAAGATGTCTTTGGTGGATGAGGGGGATGGAGGGCAAAGAGGAAGAAGGAGGAGAGCTGGAGAAGTGCATTCTGGGGTAATTTGCATATCCTCAGCAATACCAGTGGGAGGCTGGGGTGAAGGAATTAAATCTGCCAAAGAACCAAAATACTGTTCTTTCTTATTATACCCCCCACCTACTCAACCTACACATAACCCTGCACACATATTGATGCTTTTTATAATCCATGAATTTTGAAAGTCAGATACTTCAAGCTCATCAGCTGCTGTGAGAATCCAGTAGCTTTCTTTTTTTTTTTTTTTTTTTTTTTTTGCGGTACGCGGGCCTCTCACTGTTGCGGCCTCTCCGTTGCGGAGCACAGGCTCCGGACGCGCAGGCTCAGTGGCCATGGCTCACGGGCCCAGCCGCTCCGCGGCATGTGGGATCTTCCCGGACCGGGGCACGAACCCGTGTCCCCTGCATAGGCAGGCGGACTCTCAACCACTGCGCCACCAGGGAAGCCCCAGTAGCTTTCTTTTGCAGTCCATTCAATTGTGATCTTGCAGAAAATGTTTACTGGTTTAGTTTTATAATTTGTATTTTAGCTGCACCACAGGGAAGGGTGGAAATATTTAGCTTGTTTGTCTTGAATATCCCGAGAGACTGGTGGATGTAAGCTTCTATATTTGACACAGGTGGCTTATTAACTGTTCTTTTCTCCCCTCTGCCCTTGTAGTAAAAGAATTGAAAGCAGGTTAGGAAAAGCAAGTCAGGAGATTTAACGGAAGAAAAGTAATATGTTTATGTCTCCTTCCATTTTTCAGAAAGCAGTACTCTTTCAGAGACAGTTGCAGAGGGATAAAAATACCTTCTTGTTTAAAGTAGTCCATTTTTTTTTCCGTAATACATAAATTGTGTAAATGGTGTAAGCAAACAGTATTTAAACAGCACTAGCCTATTATGAAATCTCCCAGGACAGTTTAAAATGATGGACCCAGGTTTGCAGAGCATGTTGGAGTCAAAGAGGAATGTTAATGTCACAGGAGAAAAGTAGCTGGACAGTCGTTTTGGTTGACTGCTCTTAAACCACCTGACCCTGCCCTGGTGGTGGAAAGCATGCGTTAACTTTTCTCACTTGTGGTTCCCCTGGGGGAAGAAGACTCCGCGTGGAGTGAGCTGTCCTTTCTCCTAACTGTGACTCCTCAGTTATGTATCATGTTTAGGTAAGTTTTAGAGTTGGTTATTTAGAATTCAAAATGTATTCTTCCATAGAAATAATGTTTTAATTCAGTGATAGAAATGCAGTGGGAAGAGTCCTGGACCTGCAGTCAGATTTTGGAGTTAGATGAAGCCAGGGTTTCTCAACCTCACCACTGTTGACATTTTGAGCTGGTTAATTATTTGTCCTGGGGATTGTCCTGTGTGTTCATTGTTGAAGGTTTAACAGCATCCCTGGCCTCACCCACTGGATGTCAGTATCAGTCCCCCCAGTCACGACAATCAAAAATGTTCCCAGACATCGCCAAATGTTCTCCGGAGGGAAAAATCATCCCTGGTTGAAAACCACTGCTCTAAATATATGAGCTAGAGCTTGGTCAGATTATATAACACCCCTTAGCCTGTTTTTCTCTCTAAGTTGGGTATGACTTATTTCAAGAGAGATAGGGAGTGGTTTTGAATGTGCTTTGTAGTCTGTCCACGCATGTCTCTCTATGTGTGTATATACATACATATATTAAATTTAGTGTATGCACACCTAAATAGATTTCCCAGTTTGAGCCATTCTTTTATTTCTGGAATAAAACTTAGTGATCATGATTGTTCTTTAAAACCATTTCTGTATTAGATTTTCTAATATTATATTTAAAATGTTTTATACCAAGAGTCATAAGAGAGTTTGGCCTATAGCAGTGTTTCTCAAAATATAGTGCATGTGCCAGCACCAAGTACTGACAGAATGTGACCTACTCTGTGGTAGTGTGTGGATGAATATTTTAAAAATTGTAATAGGCATACAATTGTTTTAATTAATTTTGACAGATGATACTGATTTTCTGTTTTTGATAGTGGTAGAAATTTATCTTTTAGAGTAGCCAATCAGTTTAAATGCACATTAAATAATATTTAAATGTACTATAGGTGGTATCTGGATCTGTTAAAAATTGTGAAGATGGCGGACTTCCCTGGTGGTGCAGTGGTTGAGAGTCCGCCTGCCGATGCAGGGGATGCGGGTTCGTGCCCCGGTCCGGGAAGATCTCACATGCTGTGGAGCGGCTGGGCCCGTGAGCCATGGCCGCTGGGCCTGCGCATCTGGAGCCTGTGCTCTGCGGTCGGAGAGGCCGCAACAGTGAGAGGCCCGCGTACCGCAAAAAAAAAAAAAAAAAAAAAATTGTGAAGATGGTACCGGAGTGATTGAGGTTTGGGAAACATTGGCCTGTAAAGTAGTGTGTGTGTATGTATGCGTGTGTATGCGTGTGTATGTGTGTGTGTGCGTGTGTGTGGGTGGGGAGGAAAGCTCTATATGTATCCTTGTCGGCTTTGTTTTGCAGGTTCTGTGAGCCTCTTAAATGTTCAGAAGCTTTCCATATAGGGGTTATCAGTTCTTCAAAGGCTTGATGGAGTTCACTTATAAAGCCATCTGGGTGTCCCTTCTTTTAGAAGTAGTGTTTTTTTTTAAATGACTTTTCTAATGCCTCCCAGAGTTATTGGTCTGTGCAGTATTTTCACCTCCTGCGGGTCCTTCTTGACCTAGAATGCTTCTTTTTTTTTTTTTTTAACATCTTTATTGGAGTATAATTGCTTTACAATGGTGTGTTAGTTTCTGCTTTATAACAAAGTGAATCAGTTATACATATACATATGTTCCCATATCTCTTCCCTCTGGCGTGTCCCTCCCTCCCACCCTCCCTATCCCACCCCTCTAGGTGGTCACAAAGCACCGAGCTGATCTCCCTGTGCCATGCGGCTGCTTCCCACTAGCTATCTGTTTTACGTTTGGTAGTGTACATATGTCCATGCCACTCTCTCACTTTGTCACAGCTTACCCTTCCCCCTGCCCATATCCTCAAGTCCATTCTCCAGTAGGTCTGTGTCTTTATTCCCATCTTGCCCCTAGGTTCTGCATGACCTTTTTATTTTTCTTAGATTCCATATATATGTGTTAGCATACGGTATTTGTTTTTCTCTTTCTGACTGACTTCACTCTGCTTCTTTTAAAGTGACATCAGGTCATGTCACCTCTTTGTTCTCCTCACAGAACCTGAATAAGTCAGGTAGTTCCAGGTTTTTTCCCTTTTGGCTCTGCCCTTCCTTGACCACTTCGTTAAAAGATGAACCCCTTTCCTTGTATCTCCCTACTACCCATCTTTATTTTTCTTTGTGGTACTTATCACCACATGACATGCTACATATTTATTTCTCTCTGTCCCTCAGCATCCCTGCTCCCTCTGCCCCAGGGAAGCTCTACAGTGGGAGAGGCTTCATCTGTTTTGTTGACTGTGATAGACCTCGTGCTTGGCATATAGAAGGTCCTCCATAAATGTTTGTTGAATGATTAGTATATTTATATTTTCTTAGAAAATTATCCACTTGGTTAGAGTTTCAAATTTATTGGTGTAAATCTGAAGTATTCTGTAAATACTGAATTAGCCGTTGTGTCCTCTTTCTCATTTTTAGTGTTGCTTCTTTCTGTTTTTCTTCTTTTTAAAAATCAGGCTAACCTGTGATTTGTGTGCTCTATCGGTCTTTTAAAATATCATCTTTTGCTTTATTAATCAAGTTAATTTCTTTGTTTTTTCTTTCATTAAATGCTGTTTTGTCCTTATTCTTTCTTTCTGCTATCTTGGTGTTTAAAAATTATTTTTAAAGTTCTTTTTAAACTATAAAATCTTGTTCATATAATATTTTATTCTTGTTCTTGTGGATCAGCCTTTAACAGGCTATTTAAGGCACAATGTAGCCCAACACCCATATGTAAGACTCTAAAGTCAGCAGCCACACATCAGGCAGGAAACTAACACAGTAGAAGGAGAGTAACTGCACTTTCACAGGTACAGGTAGAACTCTGTTGTGTTCACACTTATTCTAGCTTTGTCATCTTGAGCAACTTGCTTAATCTCTCTGACTTCAGTGGATAATACTGTGGATAGTAATAATGGTTGTGAAATTTTTTGTGAAGAGTGAGAAAATATGTGTAAGAAGCATGGTTCCTAAATGTAGAAGGCATGTTCAAAACCTCCTTCTCCGGTATTTGAGTGCATGATACGTAAGGTTTGATCATACACTCCATCCCAAAGAACTCACAAATAAACAAATAAGTCAAGTAGAAGAGATATGTCAGGGAAAAAGGGAGTGAACTTGAATTCTTATGAGGGTGAGGGCTGGTGTGGAGGAAGAAGGGGAGAATTGTGCTCTAGATGGAAGGGTAACATAAAACAGAAAGTAACATGACGTAGAGGTTTGTGGACCCGTGGGCTGGCATGGATCTGTAAGCATCTTCCTGAGCCCATGCCATTTGCCTGGTGGGTAGACAGAGGAAGAGGAAGGAGCGTTAACTGCTGTGATGATCCTATGAGACAGCCTTGCTACCAGGTGTCTCTGGCTTGGAGGGACTGAGTGGAGAATTAGTCAGGTAGAAGCATTCAGCAGGTGAGCCCGGGAGAGTATGGACTGCATCTCTATAATTGGGGGTTGGCTGTACCAGAGTCCAGGCACCACTGCTTAGCCAGGCACTGCATGGCTTCTGCCATTTTCGAATCAAGCAAGCATGGGCTCCTCCCAGATTAGAAGCACCTGGGGTTGATTTGACAGCGGGAGTCATTGGGTTGGCTCTGCTGTGGAAGACTCGTGAAGGGCAGAGCAAAGCCTGTGGTGGGAAAAGTACTTTAATTAAGCTTTTGGGTATAATTTAATAAACAACATATGAGACGCTGCTTATGGTGTAAATTTTTGTGTTTGTGTTTCTGTCCCTGTGAGAGGGCAGAACTGGCCTTGAGCAGAGGCTTGGTAAATATCAGTTCCCTTTCACCTACCTTCTTGTTTCCTTTTTCCCCACCCAACTCTTCTGGGCTGTGCCCTGAACTCTGCTGTTACGGGGAGACACCCTTCTGCAGGAGCAGAGTACTGGCCCCCTCCTTTCCCCTTCCCCTTCCTTCTACTGCTCTTGGCCGTCTGGGTGGCGGAACGCGATGGTGGGGAGTGGGGGGCTCGCTTGGTGGCATCAGGATAGTAGGTTGTTTCCCTGGCCCCCGACTCCTCTGCTCCCCCTTCTCTCTTGCTGCCCTTAAATGATACTGAAGACTGACACTGAACAATCTAATCTCCTGCCTTTGTACTTCAGGAGTACACTTGTGCCCTTAGAACTGGACAAGAGGCCCTCCCTCCCCACGGGTCTAGGAGTCCACAGGGCCAAGCCATGTATCCACCTGGAGCCTGTGCCTAGATTCACCCTGCCTTCTGAAACACTCTCCAGGCACTCTGAATACTGGATTTCCCTGCCCCAAAGCCCCAAGCCTGCTTCTGGGGCCTTCTTGGCCTCTTCATGGGAGTTCCTATTAAGGATAGACAGGGAAGCCAGTGTGCACACCCTTAGGCCCAAGGGGTGTCTAGAAGGCAGTTGTTTATAGAAGGTGTGAATAGGGCTTGAGGAGCTGGCTCAGTGTCCACAAGTATGCACGAACGAGGCCCTTTGTCTTGGACAGAGCTGGGGGTAGAAAGAGAAGGGCACCTGGCCCCTTTGGCAAGTTACATTCCGGTTAGAATTCTCAATTCAGACCTGGCCTTTCAAGCCATTATGAGGGTCAAGGTAGGAGAACAGAACATATTTGTTAGGTTAATTTATAGCCTTTCAGTATTTAGACATATGGGAGGAGGTGAGCCTCCATTTTTACTTTTGCCCTGAACCTTCTGTTGGTAGCAGTGGACCTGCATGAGAGCATGGCTCCAGCTCCTGTTGGTGTTGGGAGGATCAAGGCTGGGTAAAGAGCGTGCTCCCTCCACCCAGCGTAAGCTCCATTGGGCAGGGACCATCACTGCTCCAGCTCCCCATTGTTTCTTAGAACAAAGCCTGGCACATACTTGTTAAATGAAAGAAGAAATAGTCATGAGATCTGAGCAGCAGTGGAAGGGAGGGAATTATTCACCAGCGGAGGGGAAGAGAAGGGAAGTTCCCTTCATCACTGGGGTGAGATTATGTGTAACAGACGAAGAGTCAGCTGTTCCAGGATGCTCTTCAGTATCCATTTTCCTCTTGGATCATGCAAAGTTTGAAAAGTTATGTAACACTTAGGGACAGTTATGTGAATTTGTTAATATATTGTTGTTTGACTTTGTACCTGTAGCATGTTTTCTCTCTGAGGGAAGGAAACTTCATAATAATGTCCTGATTCACATTTTCACCAGAAATATCCATTACAGGATGGTATGTAGTTCAACTAAGTTGAAAGGAAGGAAGGAAGGAAGGAAAGAAAGAAGGAGCAAAACAAACATAAACAACCCCCCCAGACTATCAGAATTGGTTAAAGGAAGACAAATAAATAGGAAATATGTTATAAAACTATTGTGTTTGTTTTTGATCATTGAGACTAAATTTGAAAGCAAAATGGGAATGTTATATTTTATGACTATCTTTTCATATAAGTCCTAGCACTATTTTGAAAGCATTTTCAAAATAAATAAAACTATCTATGGGAGTTAGATTCAAGGAAAGTCAAGGTTTTCATAGTGAAGAATACTTAGGTCAAGGTGACTTGAGTGATTAAGTTCACTTGTAATCTAAATCATCTGTGGGGACCGGGGGTGGGGGAGTGCAGATGAGAACGTGAAGGGGGATTCCTCCTGTGTAATGGTCCTTTTTTGAGGAACGTACAGTAACTGAAACTTAGTAAAATAGTATATATTGATCTTGTTTCCGGCTTCAGAAGATTATGCGACAACTCCTTCTGTCTAATGCTCAAGAGAAGTGTAAGCATTCATATTTCCAAACCAGAAGATATCATTTTCCTTTTATATTTAATTAGAAGTAAGCCTAAGTCACTTAATATTTTGATCTATGATCATACTTATGTGTTTAGATATTGAGAATCTTTTACATTTTAAAGGAGCATTTAAAAAACCTAAAGCAGGAGAAACTCTGCTCTCATGAATGTAAATGAAAAATACATGGAGGACTTAGACTACTAGTGCTAATTTGAGAATTGGTAGTGAGTTCCTAAAAAAATTATTATTTTTTCTGTAATTGTGGCATCCCTTCCCACTATCTCTTTAATACCATGCAAAAATTGAAAGAAGAACTTCACAGTAAAGAAAACATCAAAAAAATTTGTCACCTTTTATAACATAATTTTAAAAAGTGATTCTGATATTTTAGGGTTTTCTTAAAAGAGATAAAGAAAATGTGTTTCTGCTGCTGCTAGATTATTTTTTATTACATGAAAATTCTGTGTATTATTACTTTAATTACCACTTTCTGAACAAGGATATCAAAATAAGTAGGTGGTTTCATTATGTTGTTATTTGCACTCACTTTATCTTTCCTCCTTATCCTTATCTACATTTATATTTCAAAGAGAAAAATCTTTAATTTTGGAAATGGTTTAACCTAGCCAATTAGGGCGGGAAAATTAAGGATGTCCTTGCTATTGGAAATTTGCCCTCCATCTGTGGACATTGTGTCCCTCAAGCCAAGTCGGCCTTGACCTTGGTTTCTGAAGTGTTGAATCCAGGATAGGTGACTGCCTTGTTGACAGAGAAAGGGTGGAGGACAAAAAGAAGTAGCAGCAGGGAATGTGGATAAGAAATGGAGATGTGGAGGGGGCAGTGGTTGTCCTTCAGTTAAGTATAGTCTAGGTAAGTGATTCCCAATGGTGTTCTGAGACAACATTTCTGTGCGTTTAGAAAAACATGGACGATGTACTGAGCTTTTTATTAAAACTGAGGTTATTTAACTTAAGGAATTAAATGGTAAAGTGGTAAAATGGTGTTAATTGTGCTAGTTTTTTTTCCTCTTAAATACCTTTGTTTGACAAACTATAAAGCTATTGTATGTCAGTCTGCAGAATGTTTTTGGAATTTTATTGTTCTGTGAAACCTGAAGTCTACCGTTCATTCTTTTAGTGGCAGCAACAATTACTTTGTTAGCGTTTGGTCTTTTTTCCTAGCAGTGGGAATTGTTTCTATGAAAATTATTTGAAATGCTCACATCTTTTAATTAATTTTAGAATATTTTATGTGTGTATATATATGTTTGTATGTATGTGTTTTATGTATCTATGTATTAAGGAGATCAACCTACTGCTAATGCCTATGTTGTTTTTAGGTCAGGGGATGGGGAATTGGGCTTTCAGTTTGCTTTATCTTGAGTTATATCAAGTTATATATTGTGCTTTCTTTTTTCTAAAAGTTGATAATTTAAAGTGCTGGGTCTTAGTGAAAAAACTTGAGGAAAGGAAGTTTTATAGTTCTTTAGAGTGATTTCACATGTACTATCTCATTTAATTCTCACTGCTTGGAGTCATAGAGATAGCATTATTCATTTGAGAATTTCAGTTATGAGCAAGGAGTTTACTGTATCTTTTTTGTTTTGTTTTTGAGGAGGGACATTTTTAAGGATGCTCAAGGTTAGAACAAAATATGTACTAGAACTCGAAATGAAATGGAATCTCAGACTCATTATCCCATCTCTTGTCATATGCTTATAGAAAAGAGTAGAAATGTAATACACAGGTGAACTTTGTTGTAACAATGTCAGGTCTCTCTGAAAGGGCATGCACTTTAATCCTTAACTCAGAATAATTCAGAATAATGTAGTTAAAAGAAATAAAACCTTTGAGGAAAAGAACTTTCTGGAATTCCTTGAGTTCTTTAGAGAGGTGTTGGGCATTTTGTTAACATTGATGTTTAGTGTATATTAAATACTTTTTAAAATTTAATTTTTGTCCATTTAAAAGAATGCATGGGGAATTCGCTGGTGGTCCAGTGGTTTGGACTGTGAGCTTCCACTGCACGGGGCACAGGTTTGATCCCTGGCCAGGGAACTAAGATCCTGCATGCCACATGGCAAGGCCAACAAAAAAAAAGTCAAAACAATAATAATAACAAAATAAAGTAAAATAAAAGAATGCATGCATTTTAATATGTTGTTGAGTCCAAGAGTGAGAAGCAAGGCCTAGGATTCAATGTAATATGAAAAGTTGCAGAGTGAAGGACTCTAAATTTGACTTAGAGAAGGTTACCAGTAAAGATAAAAGATGTCTGAAACTGTCTGTGGATTCTAATAATAAATCCAGCATCATTTTCCAAGTTAAGTCCCTATCTAAATAGCTTATTTTCTTCTGCATTCCCAAGTCTTTTCAGGGTCTCTTGCTTTGAAACTATTAAATGCAAATAGCATTATTTTCATTTATTTGTCTAATGTGTTTAAGTTAGCAAACTAGCATTGATTTAAACAATTAAGAATGCTTAGTGTTGGCAAAGGTCCAGTGAAATTAGTACTTTTATATCCTGCAGTCAGAATGAATTTAAGCTTTTTTTTTAAAGCAGTTTGTCAGTACAGCATAAGAACTTTAAATGTGACCTTTTAATTCTACTTCTGGGTTCCTATTCTAAGAAATAATCAGAAATACGTACAAACTTTATGCACAAAGATGTTCACCGTAATATTATTCATAAAAATGAACAAAAAGAGGACCTTTGGGCTATTTCCAATAAGTGGGAATAGTTAGAAAAATTATATAGTCAAGCAATAATGTATTTATATAGCTTCTAAACTGATACATGCTGAAAAGTTTGAATTAAATGAGAAAAGAAAACACTTATGCTAGAATATGAAGAGGAGAAAAAAACAGGATGTAAGATTTATACAACTTCCAGTTATTAGGGAGTGACAGCAGCTCTTGACGTTTCAGTGTGCCTTTACCTTCCTGACGAACTGATGTACTATCATTGCTGAATAGTGGCTTTGTGATTCACTCAGTCAAGTCAGCAGCCACTCATTTCCCATTCACTCTGCCAGATATTAAGCTAGGCCCTGAGGTACAAGGATGAAGAGCCTAAAGTCTCTAGTATCTGAATGCAAACCTGATGTTCACTCATAAGTGTTTACTAGTATGGAGTTCTAGTTAAATCTCACCGCCTGGATTTCTTTCCTGGGTGGAAGGCTTTGTTTGCTTTAGGAATCAAGGTGGAACAAAGGAAAGCACAGCCTAAAAGTGGCCAGGAAATCCAGCTTACCTTAGGAAATCCTAAGGGGGCCATTTGGTCTGAACAATTTCAGAATGCATATTTTGGGGGGAATCTATAGATCCTAGAATTAAGATTTGGGAGTAAGGTTCGATATGCTTTTTAATGTCGTGTCCACATTCCTCCCTCCTTTGGGCTCCTAAAGACCTTCATCCAGTCTGGTTTGCACTAGTCTGTGCTGTCAAGCTGGGATGGGTCTGTCTTCTCCACTTAACGGAGAATCCCTAAAAGGCAGGTACCAAGACTTACCTTTTATTCTACTTCCTTTCAGCCTTTCACAATGTCTGGCCAATGGTAGTTACTGAATAAATGCTTGGAAAAAAATGAATTACTAATTTCCGTACAGTTAATAACCAGTGTGATGCAGAAGAGATGGATGAAGAAAAACCAGGTTAACATTTGAGTGACATACAAAACACATGGCCTCCTCAGTGCCATCCCTCTTCAGGGGTGAACTTGTAGGAAGAATATCTACTCTGTTTTACAGGCCAGTGAGGTTATATAGTGTTTCATACCTACTATTGATATCTCACCAGAACTTAATAAATTTGAAACTAATTATAAAGCAACATAAGCTCCTTGGAAAAAAAGTGCTATGCATATCTGAATTGGAAATTTGATTATTTTTAACTCCAGTGGGAGTTCAGTGGCAAATGAAGAGTGAAAAAGGGCTTAAGATTTGGAGGAAAACATGCTGTAAAAAGAATATGAGTGTGCTAATTATAAAAAATGCTTGAGGTTAGTCATAATGATAGAATATAAACATGTGAGAATTACTATATAGGTACATGTGCATTTATAAATATATGTAGGTATATATATGTATGTATATATGGAAAAAGTTAATCAGTGTTTCTCATATCAGCACCAGTATATTGCAGTTGTGATTGATAAAAACAAAAATTGTTGAAAACATCAATAAATATTCTCTGAGTCTTATGTTTCAAAACTGTACTAGTAATGCAAGAGATTTCTGTGCGTTAATTTTGTATCCTGCTACTTTACCAAATTCATTGATTACTCTCGTAGTTTTCTGGTAGCATCTTTAGGATTCTCTATGTATAGTATCATGTCATCTGCAAACAGTGACAGTTTTACTTCTTCTTTTCCGATTTGGATTCCTTTTATTTCTTTTTCTTCTCTGATTGCTGTGACTAAAACTTCCAAAACTGTGTTGAATAATAGTGGTGAGAGTGGACAACATTGTCTTTTTCCTGATATTAGAGGAAATGATTTCAGTTTTTCACTACTGAGAACGATGTTGGCTGTGGGTTTGTCATATATGGCCTTTATTATGCTGAGGTAGGTTCCGTTTCTGCCCACTTTTTGAAGAGTTTTTATCATAAATGGGTGTTGAATTTTGTCAAAAGCTTTTTCTGCATCTGTTGAGATTATCATATGGTTTTTATCCTTCAATTTGTTAATATGGTGTATCACGTTGATTGATTTGTGAATATTGAAGAATCCTTGCATTCCTGGGATAAACCCCACTTGATCATGGTGTATGATCCTTTTAATATACTGTTGGATTCTGTTTGCTAGTATTTTGTTGAGGATTTTTGCATCTATGTTCATCAGCAATATTGGCCTGTAGTTTTCTTTCTTTGTGACATCTTTGTCTGGTTTTGGTATCAGGGTGATGGTGGCCTCGTAGAATGAGTTTGGGAGTGTTCCTCCCTCTGCTATATTTTGGAAGAGTTTGAGAAGGATAGGTGTTAGCTCTTCTCTAAATGTTTGATAGAATTTGCCTGTGAAGCCATCTGGTCCTGGGCTTTTGTTTGTTGGAAGATTTTTAATCACAGTTTCAATTTCAGTGCTTGTGATTGGACTGTTTATATTTTCTATTTCTTCCAGTTTCAGTCTCAGAAGGTTGTGCTTTTCTAAGAATTTGTCCATTTTTTCCAGGTTGTCCATTTTATTGGCATAGAGTTGCTTGTAGTAATCTCTCATGATCCTTTGTATTTCTGCAGTGTCAGTTGTTACTTCTCCTTTTTCATTTCCAATTCTGTTGATTTGAGTCTTCTTCCTTTTCTTCTTGACGAGTCTGGCTAATGGTTTATCAATTTTGTTTATCTTCTCAAAGAACCAGCTTTTAGTTTTATTGATCTTTGCTATTGTTTCCTTCATTTCCTTTTCATTTATTTCTGATCTGATCTTTATGATTTCTTTCCTTCTGCTAACTTGGGGTTTTTTTTTTTGTTCTTCTCTAAGTGCTTTATGTGTACGGTTAGGTTGTTTATTTGAGATTTTTGTTTCATGAGGTAGGATTGTATTGCTATAAACTTCTCTCTTAGAACTGCTTTTGGGTTTTGGGTCATAGGTTTTGGGTCATCATGTTTCATTGTCATGTGTTTCCTCTTTGATTTCTTCAGTGATCTCTTGGTTATATAGTAGCGTATTGTTTAGCCTCCATGTGTTTGTATTTTTTACAGATTTTTTCCCTGTAATTGATATCTAGTCTCATAGTGTTGTGGTTGGAAAAGATACTTGATATGATTTCAATTTTCTTAAATTTACCAAGGCTTGATTTGTGACCCGAGATATGATCTGTCCTGGAGAATGTTCCACGAGCACTTGAGAGCAAAGTGTATTCTGTTGTTTCTGGATGGAATGTCCTATAAATATCAGTTAAGTCCATCTTGTTTAATGTATCATTTAAAGCTTGTGTTTCCTTATTTATTTTCATTTTGGATGATCTGTCCATTGGTGAAAGTGGGGTGTTAAAATCCCTACTATGATTGTGTTACTGTCGATTTCCCCTTTTATGGCTATTAGCATTTGCCTTATGTATTGAGGTGCTCCTATGTTGGGTGCATAAATATTTACAATTGTTATATCTTCTTGGATTGATCCCTTGATCATTATGTCGTGTCCTTCTTTGTCTCTTGTAACAGTCTTTATTTTAAAGTCTATATTGTCTGATATGAGAATTGCTACTCCAGCTTTCTTTTGATTTCCATTTGCATGGAATATCTTTTTCCATCCCCTCACTTTCAGTCTGTATGTGTCCCTAGGTCTGAAGTGGGTCTCTTGTAGACAGTATATATATGGGTCTTGTTTTTCTATCCATTCAGCCAGTCTATGTCTTTTGGTGGGAGCATTTAATCCATTTACATTTAAGGTAATTATTGATATGTATGTTCCTATTACCATTTTCTTAATTGTTTTGGGTTTGTTATTGTAGGTCTTTTCCTTCTCTTGTGTTTCCTGCCTAGAGAAGTTCCTTTAGCATTTGTTGTAAAGCTGGTTTGGTGGTGCTGAGTTCTCTTAGCTTTTGCTTGTCTGTAAAGGTTTTAATTTCTCTGTCAAATCTGAATGAGATGGTTGCTGGGTAGAGTAATATTGGTTTTAGGTTTTTCCCTTTCATCACTTTAAATATGTCCTGCCGCTCCCTACTGGCTTGCAGAGTTTCTGCTGAAAGATCAGCTGTTAACCTTATGGGCATTCCCTTGTATGTTATTCGTTGCTTTTCCCTTGCTGCTTTTACTACTTTTTCTTTAAATTTAATATTTGATACTTTGATTAATATGTGTCTTGGTGTTTTTCTCCTTAGATTTATCCTGTATGGGACTCTCTGTGCTTCCTGGACTTGATTGACTATTTCCTTTCCCATGTTAGGGAAGTTTTCAGCTTTAATCTCTTCAAATATTTTCTCAGACCTTTTCTTTTTCTCTCCTTCTTCTGGGACCCCTATATTTCGAATGTTGGTTTGTTTAATGTCCCATAGGTCTCTGAGACTGTCCTCAGTTCTTTTCATTCTTTTTTCTTTATTCTGCTCTGTGGCAGTTATTTCCACTATTTTATCTTCCAGGTCACTTATCCGTTCTTCTGCCTCAGTTATTCTGCTATAGATTCCTTCTAGGGTATTTTTAATTTCATTTATTGTGTTGTTCATCATTGTTTGTTTGCCCTTTAGTTCTTCTAGGTCCTTGTTAAATGTTTCTTGTATTTTCTCTATTCTATTTCCAAGATTTTGGATCATCTTTACTATCATTACTCTGAATTCTTTTTCAGGTAGACTGCCTATTTCCTGTTCATTTGTTTGGTCTGGTGGGTTTTTACCTTGCTCCTTCATCTGCTGCATATTTCTCTGTCTTCTCATTTTGTTTAACTTACTGTGTTTGGGGTCTCCTTTTCGCAGGCTGCAGGTTCGTAGTTCCTGTTATTTTTGGTGTCTGCTCCCTGTGGGTGAGGTTGGTTCAGTGGCTTGTGTAGGCTTCTGGTGGAGGGGAGTGGTGCCTATGTTCTAGTGGGTGGGGCTGTATGTTGTCCATCTGGTGGACAGGGCCACGTCTGGTGGTGTGTTTTGGAGTGTCTGTGACCTTAGTATGACTTTAGGCAGCCTCTCTGTTAGTGGGTGGGGTTGTGTTCCTGTCTTGCCAGTTGTTTGGCATGGGGCATGGAGCACCGGAGCTTGCTGGCTGTTGGGTGGAGCTGGGTCTTAGTGTCGAGGTGAAGATCTCTGGCAGAGCTCTTGCTGATTGATATTACGTGGGGCCTGGAGGTCTCTGGTGGTCCAGTGTCCTGCACTTGGCCCTCCCACCTTTGAGGCTCAGGCCTGACACCTGGCTGGAGCACCAAGACCCTGTCAGCCACACGGCTCAGAAGAAAAGGAGAGAACCCCTCTAAAAAAACAAAAAAACAAAAACAAAGAAACGAACAGAGAGAACCCTAGGACTAATGGTAAAAGCAAACCTATACAGACAAAATCACACAAAGAATCGTACACATACACACTCACAAAAAGAGAAAAAGGAAAAAAAAAAAATATATATATATGTAAAGGAAGAGAGCAACCGAACCAATAAGCAAGTCCACCAGTGATAATAAGCACTAAATACTATACTAAGATTAACATAAAATCAAAAAGAATTAGATGCAGAAGACAAAAACCTCAAGCCTACAGTTGCTCCCAAAGTCTAGTGCCTCAATTTCAGGAACATTTGTTGTCTATTCAGGTATTCTTCAGGTGCAGGGTTTCTCAAGTTGATTGTGGGGATTTAATCTGCTGCTCCTGAGGCTGCATTGAGAAATTCCCCTTTCTCTTCTTTGTTTGCACAACTCCTGGGGTTCAGTTTTGGTTTTGGCCCCGCCTCTGCGTGTAGGTCACCCTCAGGCATCTGTTCCCCGCCCAGAAAGGAGGGAGTTAAAGCAGCGGCTGATTAGGGCTCTCTTGCTCATTCAGGCCAGGGGGAGGGAGGGATACGGTAGTCATAAGTGGAATGTGGGGTGAGCCTGCAGTGGCAGAGGCCAGCATGATGTTGCAACAGGGTGAGGTGCACTGTGTGTTCTCCCCGGGGAAATTGTCCCTGGATCGCAGGACCCTGGCAGTGGCGGGCTGCAGAGGCTCCTGGTGGGGTGTGGATAGTGACCTGTGCCTCCACACAGGATTTTTGGTGCCAGTGGCAGCAGCACTAGTGTTTCATGCCCGTCCCTGGGGGTGCGAGCTGATAGCCATGGCTCATGCCTGTCTCTGGAGCTCACTTAGGCGGTGCTCTGCCTTCTGTGGGCACGTGGGGAAGGAATCCCCTCTCCTCTTGCACCCCAAAACAAAGGTCTCTTGCCTCTTCGGCAGATCCAGACTTTTACCTGACTCTGTCCCAGCTAGCCGTGGTGCACTAGCCCCCTTCAGGCCTGTTCACACAGCCAACCCCAGTCTTCTCCCTGGGATCCGACCTCCGAAGCCCGAGCCTCCGCTCCCAGCCCCCGCCTGCCCCGGCGGGTGAGCAGACAAGCCTCTCGGGCTGGTGAGTGCTGGTCGGCACCGATCCTCTGTGCGGGAATCTCTCCACTTTGCCCTCTGCACCCCTGTGGCTGCGCTCTCCTCCGCGGCTCCGAAGCTTCCACCCTCCGCCACCCGCAGTCTCCGCCTGCGAAGGGGCTTCCTAGTGTGTGGAAACCTTTCCTCCTTCACGGCTCCCTACCACTGGTGCAGGTCCGGTCCCTGTCCTTTTGTCTCTGTTTTTTCTTTTTTTCTTTTGCCCTACCCAGGTATGTGGGGAGTTTCTTGCCTTTTGGGGGGTCTGAGGTCTTCTGCCAGCGTTCAGTAGGTGTTCTGTAGGAGTTGTTTCATGTGTTAGATGTATTTTTGATGTATTTATGGGGAGCAAGGTGATCTCCACGTCTTACTCCTCCGCCATCTTGAAGGTCCATCCACACTGTATTATTATGATACACATCTCATCTTCCCACCAGCTCACAAGCTTTCAGAGTATAAAGAATGATATATGTTATGTTCTACCTACTTTTATTGATTATCTAGTGTGCCTGGTATCATGCTCTGCCTTTCCATGTGCTAACCTTATTTAAGTCATCTGCATTTTACAGAGGATCAAAGTGAGCAAGTACTGGAGATTGCAAACAGGTGCAAAGCAAATATCTGAAATCTGTCTTGATGTTGAATCTAGAGCTATTTCTTCCATAAGCAGAAGGCTCATGGAATCCTCAGTGGAGGGCCTTGCATCTACGAAACACGCAATAGAGTCTATGGAATGAATAAACATGAATCACCTTAACTGTCACCTAAGGACAGTTTTGCATATAAAAAATATACTGGGAAGTTGTAGTAGTCTTAAACTTTTGGATTTCATATATTCAGTTCTGTACTGGACAATCTTGAGTGTCCAAGACTATCTTGGATTCACTCCTACCCACTTCTCAACTGGCGTGCCCTTCCCTCGTGCGCTGCTTTTGTAAATGGCAGCACCATCTACCCGCTTGGCCCAAGACATCTGGGAATGTCCCTAAACTGTCCCTTCTGTAACTGCCCTCCTTCTCTTCCCCATCTAATGGAATATTGAATTCTAGAAATTCTACCTTTTAATTATCTCTTGAATCTGTACCATCCTCCTTGTCATTTGGGGTCATTATGATTGCCTTCAGGTTTTCTTCTCTCAACACCATCCTCCACAGTTCTACTAGAACTTGATTTCTAACGTGAAAATCTGATCATCTCACCAGTGGAAAATTCCTTTTTTGTAGCCCCCTCCTGCCGACTTGTCAACATGGCATGTGTGTCTTTTTATGATCTGAATTCCAATTCTGTGTCCAGTGTCAGCTTCCACCTCTACTCTCTTGGCAACACAGGTCATTTTCCAGGACAAGTCCTCCTCTCAGATGTTTGTGACTTTGGGCTTGGAATGCCTCTCCCTACCTGGTGAGTTCCTAAACATCCTTAAGGACTGAACTCAAAAGCCCTGACTTCTGTGAGACATCGCTGAAGCCCTTGGGCGGGGAGGGGTGACGGAGCAGGGGTGGTGGTGGTTAGTCACACCCTCCTCTCTTTGCAGCTCAGTTCTTACTTAGAGTTGAACTGTAATATATTTGCTTATGTGTCTCTTTCCTCTCTTAGATTATGAGCAAACTTGTCTTTGTAGTGTAGGGCCAGGCGTGTAACCACTGAACGGTCATAAGTGCTTACAGAGTTAAACCAATTCTGAGTAATAAATAAATAGGCTTTTCCCCTGCCCTTCCCGCCTGTAGGAGCTAATGTTGACTGTTGTATAAATCTGCTTGTAATCTCACTAACTTGTAACCCCAAATTTGCTCTTTGAAAAGCATTCAGGACACCTGGGAAATACTCTTCCTCCAATCTCTAGTCGGAATTATGGCCAGTTAGACCTTTGACAGACAAAAGAAACATATGTTTTTAAAAAAGGGATGGACAATAACTAATACACTGACTTCCCTAATTTACTCTTTGGAAGATAATTGGATTGAGAATTCAGATACTCAGAGACTCAATGTTAAGAAAAAGAAAAGTATTTGCATTAGTAGCAAAGACATAACTGAATTTGTTTATTATCCTGTCTAATTCTGATCTTATTAGAAACATTCAGGCAGATTTTTCTGAAATACCCTGGATGTGCTTATTTTAATCAGCGGTCTGTATTCTGTTTCCCCCTCTACTTTACAGCAGTTTCTGTCTTTTTGTTTTTTTTGTTTTTTTGAAGAGTCAAGATCTTTAAGGTTACATCTCTGTTTTCTACCATTACAAATTTGAAAAGCCTTTGTTGTTTTTCTCAATAAAATATATCTGTTGAGGGTTTTTTTTTTTTTTTTTTTTTTTTTTTTTGCGGTACGCAGGCCTCTCACTGTTGTGGCCTCTCCTGTGGCGGAGCACAGGCTCCGGACACGCAGACCCAGCGGCCATGGCTCACGGGCCCAGCCACTCCACGGCATGTGGGATCTTCCCGGACTGGGGCACGAACCCGCGTCCCCTGCATCGGCAGGTGGACTCTCAACCACTGCGCCACCAGGGAAGCCCTGTTGAGTTTTTTAACTGAAATTTTTCTTCAGGAAGGGCAGTTTCTTTGGCAGCTTCAAAAGTAAGCAATGCAAGATGAAAGATGATGCGGACATAAAAGGTATGCAACACTTAATTGCTGCTACTGATGTTAATCGCCTTTGAATGCATTTTTCCACCCAAATTTTCTTTCAAATTTCAGGAAAGAGAATACTTTGGTAATAATAGTGGCGCCCTTGAATTAGCACCTCAGCAAGAAAAATGTATTTTATCTGAGTTCCCCCCGTGCCCTCACCCCCAACCCTTTACCCTCAATCCTTTGTCTTCTGACTGAGCATGAATTTGCTGGAGAGTAAAAATTTCAGTTTGATAATCTAGTCTTTAACAGGCTTGACACCTTATGGACTATGTAATTTTATTTTCTATTGTGTCTTCTGTAAACTGCTTGCAGGTTTGGCTGTGGCACTGGACATCGTCCCCACTGGTTTGTGGGAGTAACTTACTTACACTGGAGCTTTTTAGTGAGGGGTAGGAAAGTTGCCATAATTCCGTCTAGTGGCCTGGCATCATGCAAACAGGTAGTCTGGGAAGATGCCAGCCTATATGATGTCTGTCAGGTAACAAAGGGACACTGGCTTTCTGACCAGTGTGTACCTGTTGTTTCTGGAACATTTTGTGCTAATCTGCACATTTTGTACTGAGTGTTACTCTCAAGCATAAGCATTTGTTTTTCTCTATTTACTTTACAACATTTTTGACTATGTTAGTTTTCCTTAAGAGATTGTATGTTTTTATTTTAAGCATTAAATGGTAGTGTATATTATTTTAAAATCAGGATTTTATTTTAGGCTTGAAAGTTAAAATTTCCACCCAGATTCAGAGATTTAACCCACCTATTTGAAAAAAATTCATGAAATTGTCTTTCAGTTCTGTTAGTATAACATTAACTTTAAGTGAAATCTTAGAACTAATCTAGAATCATAGTGCATTTATTCCTTGTAATTATTATCTTTACCTTAGAAGCCAGTTGTACACTTGGGGTAAGTTTGTTTTAATTATTATACCAAAATATGGACTGTTCAAATACTAAAGAGTTTGGTATTGAGACCATTTGCAAATGATATTTAGATGATTTACTATTTTAAGTTACATCAACTCTCTGATAACATCTTGAAAACTAGTTTTGATTGATTGTGGTTGGTTTTCTTGCATTATAGACACAGAGTTCTTGGTTAATAAACAAATCAGTCAGAAGGCTAAAGCTTCTCTTTTTTTCTTTTTTGGCCGTGTGGCGCAACTTGTGGTATATTAGTTCCCCAGCCAGGGATAGAACCCAGGCCCACAGCAGTGAAAGCGCCAAATCTTAACCACTGGACCTCCAGGAAATTCCCTAAAGCTTCTCTGCTTTTTATTTTATTTTATTTTATTTATTTATTTTTTTTTTTTTTTGCGGTATGCGGGCCTCTCACTGTTGTGGCCTCTCCCATTGCGGACGCGCAGGCTCAGTGGCCACGGCTCACGGGACCAACCGCTCCGCGGCATGTGGGATCCTCCCGGACCGGGGCACGAACCCGTGTCCCCTGCATCGGCAGGCGGACTCTCAACCACTGCGCCACCAGGGAAGCCCTGCTTTTTATTTTAAATGTTAACATTCCATTGTATTTTAAATTCATTAAGTATAGGGGCTATGTCACAGCACTTAGCTAGACTCGGAGTGCAGTAGAAGTGGAATAAACCTTCTTTTTTTTTGGTAGTCCATGCACTGTGCACTTCTTTTTCTTACAGCTTTGTTGAGGTATAGTTTATCTTAAAACTCAATCATTTTATCTGTATAATTCAACATTTTTGAGTTAATTTACAGAGTTTTACAGGCATCACCACATCCAGTTTTAGAGTATTTCCATCACCATAAAATTCCTCATGCCCGTTTATAGTTAATCCTTTTCCCGACCTTCAGCCCCAGGCAATGACTAATCTACTTTCTGTATTTCTAGATTTGCTTTTTCTATTTCATTGAAATGAAATCATGCAATATGTGTTGCTTTGGTTTTGGCTTTTTTCCCTTAGCATATTTTTGAGGTTAGTCGTATTGCAGCATGAATCCATACTTTATTTCCTTATACTGCTGAATTGTAATCAGCAGTATCTTATATTGTTTAGTCATTCACCAGTTGGTGGACATTTGAGTTGTTTTCCACTTTTTGGCTATAATGAATAATGCTGCTGTGAACATTCATGTACAAGCTTTTATGTGGACATATATTTTAATTTCTGTTGGGTAGACAGCTAGGTGTACAATTGCTGGGTTGTATGGTAAATGCATGTTTAAATTTTTAAGAAAATGTCTGTTTGTCAGAGTAGGTGCAACATTTCTCATTCCTGCCAGCAGCATCTGAAGGTTCTTGTTGGAGTAAATCTTTTTCAAGTGCTTTGAAGGCATTCTCTGTGTTGAATGAGAGCAGATTTGTGAATGAATTTAGTTTGTGGGCAAGTATATCACCTGTCATTGCCATTGCCGGGCAACAGATGGGGGAGTGTGAAATAGGAAGGGAAGAGCAAATAAAGGGAAAGAGGGGCGTCCCCATCCTCCAGTCTTTGAACAACCACTGTTTAATTTTTTGTTAGTTTTATTTGGTTTTGGCTCTAGTTTTTTTAGTGCTTATCAAGAGTAGTTAAATCAAATCCTTTCCAAGGAGTGCTTAGCCCAGAGAGTGAATGGGATGTCCCAGGCAATTGGGCACCTCTGTCTTTTGTGTGTGTATGTTTGTCTTTTTTTCTTCCAGTTTTATTGAGATATAATAGATATACAGCACTGTATAAGTTTAAGATGTATAGCATAATGATTTGACTTACATGCATCACGAAATGATTATCACAATAAGTTCAGTAAGTTTAGTGAACATCCATCATCTCATATAGATACAAAATAAAAGAAAAAGAAAAAAATATTTTTCCTTGTGATGAGAACTCTTAGGATTTATTCTCTTAACAACTTTCATGTATAACATACAGTAGTGTTAATTACATTAATCATGTTGGACATTACAATCCCTGGTACTTATTTATCTTATAGCTGGAAGTTTATACCTTTCGACCACCATCATCCACCTGTGTTTTTTTTTCCCGGCATCTCCCTCAGAGGGCTGAGTGTGGGAAAGTAGGGCTGCCAATAACTCCTCTTGCTCTGCCGTGGTTGTAGTGGACAGTGGAGTGGACGGTATGGGAGAAGGAGCTCCCGTGTAGAGTCAGCCTTGGCTGTGCAATGTGTCCTTGCCCTTCCCACGCAAGTCCTTTGGCTCTCCTGATTTTCAGCTCCCTCATTCCCCTGGACTGCCTAGGTCTTCCCTCTTTGTAGTCTTCTCTGCAGATGAGCCTCAGTTATCATAATGGGGGTTAAAGTATCATCCAATGAATAGAAGAAACTAAGGGACAGTGCATCTCTCTTCTTTACCTTTTGCTGTGCCATCTCGCCAGTGTTTCTTTGGGTTATTTCCTAGTTAACAAGACCCACTTCCCAAGGCTGGGGGCCAAGTGGATGGGCCCTCCTGGATTGCTAAAATGGCAGCGGCAAACTTGAGCGTGTGAGGAGTTAGCTTTTGACGCCCACCGTCCTTGTGGTCTCCTCCTTCACATCCCAAGGCTGTTTCCTTTTGGAATTTTTTAGTTTAATGGTTTGAAAGAAAGGATATGGATTGAGGATGCTGATTCTATGGGACTTTTATTACCTTGTGATTCCATGAAGTGTATTCTTTTGACCTCTCTCCGGGTCACTCATTAGTCCCTATTGAATTTAGCTGTATTCCTCCAACACCACTGAATTATAACAGTGTCTTTGAGAATAAATAGCTTTGAGGACCATAGAAGAAAAGCAGTGTTTTGTTATGGAAAATGATAGCTTTGTGTATGATAGGGTGGTTCTATTTCCCTCTTTGAGCCCTTGAAAAACCTTCTCACAACCTCTAGCAAAACATAAAAACAAAGCACCATTTTGAAAAGTATGTTCAGTATACCCTTCTACGAGACTACTAATTTATATTATACTATCTTCTGATTAACAAAGCAAAACAATACCAGGGACTCACTGTCTCTGTAAATTCCATGTTTCTTGAAAACAACTCCCTGTATAAGTACACTTTAAGGAAAAGGAACTTAAATAAGATTACAAGAATAAAAGATACGAACTTTATTTGTATTACTCAAAAATTTCTTAAATTTGTTTTAGTCAATATATAGTTTTTAATACAGTGTAATCTGTGTAGGTAATATCTTACCCTTTGCTTTTTAATAAACTTTTGTATGAATGCATTTTTATGCACTGAATTTTTTTTTTTTTTTTTTTTTTTTTTTTTTTTTTTTTTTTTGCGGTATGCGGGCCTCTCACTGTTGTGGCCTCTCCCGTTGCGGAGCACAGGCTCCGGATGCGCAGGCCCAGCGGCCATGGCTCACGGGCCCAGCCGCTCCGTGGCATATGGGATCCTCCCAGACCGGGGCACGAACCCGTATCCCCTGCATCGGCAGGCGGACTCTCAACCACTGCGCCACCAGGGAGGCCCTATGCACTGAATTTTTAAAATAATATTTATTGAATGCTTAACTATATGTAGTCACTGAGTTTTGTGCTATACTCAAGAATAGTCTCATTTAATTTCCACACCATCCAGAAGAGGTTAGATGCTATTTTTATTTGAAATGTCATGGTCATTGTAGAAAAATAGGAAAATCCTGAAAAGTAAAGAGAAAAAAATTCATTAGCAGCCCAGTCATTTAGGGATAACATTTTGGAGAAGTTAACTTTACTCCTTTCCCCGCCTGGGTTTATATGGTTGCAGGTGTGTTTTATGTGGTGTGTGTATGTGTGTGTATTCTTTGTGATAAACTTAGGATCTTAGTGTATAATATATGTTGTTTTGAAATGTGCTTTTTATTATTTTAACAATGTATAGTGGGATGAACATTTCCCCATGCCATTACATATTCTTCTATAATATCATTTTAATAATTTCCTCTGCTTACTGTAAAGGGAATAAGGCTCTTGTCATTCAGTCCATCAATTCAGAATTATAAAGAAGAAATACAATCACTGTTTTGTGTCTATGCTTTGAGACTTTTTTTCTATTCTTTATCTTCTTTAAAAGAGCTATTTACATGTTGGTGGAAATACTTGTCAGGATTATGATCTGACATGCCTTAACTCTCCCTGGTGTTTATTCTAAGAGTGAAATTGGGTATTTTGTTGTTTTGAATGTAAGAAAGCATTTGATCCTGTTCCTTATAATATGCCCTTGAGAAATGGGATAGTAGGAGATCCCTTGGAGAATATGAGCAAACTTAACTTTCATGCATGTACCTCTGTTGCTCAATGTGGTAACGGTAGTCTTACTGAATATCTCCCAATCATAGAATGTGTACGTGCACTTTCCCAGTTTAAAACCAAAAATATAGTAAATGGGGTTTCACAAACATCATGGTGTTTGAAACGATCCCATTTGTTAATTTGTAGTTCTAGGACTATACCTTTTTTAAAAAAACAAAAACAAAAACTAAGGCTTGTTCACATTTTTCTAGGCAGCTAGTATAACAGTATGAGTGTCCTGAAAGACCCAAGGACTTCTGTTAAAGCTGGTGCATTTTGGATAGATGTCATTGATACTGTACCCTTGGGAATACCACCTAGTAAATTCACTGATATAATAGATTTGTAGTAGTATGTGGAAATTTTACCTTATAACAATATCAAAATATTAAAGCCATACATTTATGGTTATAGTACAGTTTTGAGATGATTAAATTCATCCAGTATTTGGCCCCTGTCTTAGAAAAAGACATCTATGTCAGAGTCAAATTCTGTGACATTTGACTTGGCGTGGGATTGTAATTTAAGGCAGTTACCTGGAGACCCCTTTTGCAGGTGCTATGATGGAATAGGCCAATTTATTTCCCTGGAGAGTGGCATGCAGTTCTACTTCAGGGCTAAGGTCTCACCCTCAGCATATTGGAACATTGTTAAAATTTTCCAGGAATAAACAAGGGGGCCTTTCTTCATGAGCTAGCCTGAGCGTTATTACCAGAGATCGGTGATGTAATGGTACTTACCCATCTTTCATGGCACCACGTTGGCAATAATAGCAGTTTATTTAAATCCTCTGTTTGAGGATTTAATATTAGCCCTGCTTTTCTAGTGAGGAAATGAGTAGAGGCGAAGCTGCTGAATTTCTCTGAACTTATATTTGAAATCACATGGATAAGGGGTGGACACTGAGCATTTCTATTCTTGTTTAATAGTTGCCTTGGATGCTGGGTCCCAGTCTTTGTTACCAGGTTAAAATATCATTCCATTCATTAAGCCTTGCTAAAAATAGGGCAGAGTGTACACTAATAATTAAGGGTGCTTCATCCTATGTGTCTTCTTCCCATTTCCGTCCCTTCCAGGGGAAGGCTGCCACCCACACCCTGGGCCCTGAGAGGATGCTCAGTGTTGCTGCTGATTTTATTTTTCTGTTGGGAACACTCACGTGTGTAATGCTGGCAGAGTGCATGGGCTTGTGGCTTTTCCAAAATCATAGTTTTTCTCTGAGCCCAGGGGGATTGCATCTGCAGCATATGACGGTGTGAAGCTTGGCCACCCTCCCTGTACTCTGACATAATGAGAAGCTGTGTCTGACTGCTTGGTCCCACTGGCTAGCCTTAAAGTGGGGAAACAGGCAAGCAGCTCAGCTGGAGGCTCTGGAGAGCTATGGAAATACCATTTAATTTGCATACAGAAATGTGTGACCTCTTGTGAGGTCTCTGGTAGAGCTTCGAGAACATTTTCTCACTTTCTGAATTTCTTTGCCCTTCTTTTGTTTCTTTCTCTTTCTTTCTTTCTCTCCTTTCTCTCTTTCCTTCCTCCCTCCCATCTCTTTTTTCCTTCTCTTTTTCTTTCTCCCTTCCTTCCTTCCTTTCTCTCTCTCTTTCTTCCTTCCTTCCCTTTCTTTCCTTCCTTTCCTTTCTTCCCTATTTCTCTCCCCCGTCCGTGCCCCCGGCCCTTACAGAATAACAAAAGGCTGCAGTAACTGAGGTCTGGTTTGGATTCTGCCCCCCAAAGAAGTCAACCATCACAAGGACTGTGGTGCCAGAATCTGGATCTGGGATACCATCACACCTTCTATAAAATTTACAAGAGGGATTCCCTGGTGGCGCAGTGGTTGAGAGTCCAACTGCTGATGCAGGGGACGCGGGTTCGTGCCCCGGTCCGGGAAGATCCCACGTGCCACGGAGCGGCTGGGCCCGTGAGCCATGGCCGCTGAGCCTGCACGTCTGGAGCCTGTGCTCCGCAACGGGAGAGGCCACAACACTGAGAGGCCCGCGTACTACACAAAAAAAAAAAAAAAAAAAAGAAAAAGAAAAGAAAAAAGATTTACAAGAATTGCCATGTGATATAGGTGGGGAAATTATAGATGCTGTGTTTGGTATTGGTACGCGATAGGACAGGGCGGTATGATAGAAGACAGCTAGTTCTGAAGTGATTCAGGGATTTGTCTTATGTTTTGAGAGTTTCTACTTTTTACTCCTTTTACTAGCCTTTTACTTTCTCCTTTATTTTTCAAAATATCTTCCTCTGTCACATTTTTGATCACTATTTTCTTCTTAAAACTCCTTTTTTCATTTTTTAGTTGTTTTTTTAAAACCTCGGCTCTTATTGTGGTAAGCCATCTCCTTCCTTTCCTTATTATCATCTCTCTGGCCACTTCCCTTCCCAGTCTCTTTTCCTGACGCATCGTCCTCATTCTCCCGTTTTGTGCTCACGTTCTCTGCTCTCTGTCCTTGGCCTC
The DNA here is from genome assembly GCF_964341445.2 of Mesoplodon mirus. Classification (NCBI taxonomy): domain Eukaryota; kingdom Metazoa; phylum Chordata; class Mammalia; order Artiodactyla; family Ziphiidae; genus Mesoplodon; species Mesoplodon mirus. The sequence continues at coordinate 39,490,906 of NC_138984.1, forward strand.
TCTTTTCTCTAAGCCACCCTTTCTGGAGCCCTCCCCTTCGATGCTTCACAGGTACCTCTCACTCCACATGTCCCCAGTGGAACTCAACATTTTTTCTTTTTCAACTGCTTTTACTTTTGTGATCCTGCTTTTCAGAAAACTGGGAGTTGTCTGGACTCTTTCTCCTCCGGGTAACCAAACCCATTTACTCGCTGCACCGTAATGGCGCTTCCTCCTTAATAACTGATAACTGACCTCTCTCCTCTTCTACCTTCTCCACACCCCGTGCTGGCTTGAGTTAGACCCGCATCACTTTTTTTTTTTTTTTTTTTTTTTTGCGGTACATGGGCCTTTCACTGTTGCGGCCTCTCCCGTTGCGGAGCACAGGCTCCGGATGCGCAGGCTCAGCGGCCGTGGCTCACGGACCCAGCCGCTCCGCGGCATGTGGGATCTTCCCGGACCGGGGCACGAACACGTGTCCCCTGCATCGGCAGGCGGACTCTCAATCACTGAGCCACCAGGGAAGCCCTTGTGGTCCTCCTTTAAGACTCAAAGTAGACATCATCTCTTTTGGAGGAAGTGACCTAACATTTTGAGTGTTATTCTGTGCTTCGGTGCTCCCATCACAGCTCTGTTGTAATGTTGTATCATTCTGTCCTGTAGTGATTTTTGTACTTGTTTGCTTCTTAACTGGACTAACTCTAAATTAACTGAGGTCACACATCTCTTCATTCGTTCATTCATTCAACAAGTATTTGAGTGCCTTCTATGTGTGAGACGTTGTTCTAGATGCTGCTTTATTTGTAGTTCTAGGCCATGTACCAAAAGTGTAGTGAATGGAAAATCGTAGGATATCAGTAAATATCAGATTACAATCTGGAAAAACATTTTCATTTTCAGAAAAGAAAATGTTCTGGATTAATGCACCAGACTGTTAGCAGTGCTTAAGTTTGTGGGATTACTGGTTATTTACACTTTTTTTTCTTTATCTTTCTCATTTGCACTGAGCATGTGTTACATTCACAATCAGGGCAAAAGCCTTTAAAATGATGAAAAAGAATTAAAATTACAAGGGAAAGTCATCATCAGTTATCTATTTTAAATGACAGAAGCAGATTACAAGATAATATATACAGGAAGAACACAGTTTTGCTTTATGTATGTTGAAAAAGAGGGCCTTAGTAATAAACCCTCGAGTGTATAGTCAAGTGATCTTCAACAAGCGTGCCAAGGCTACACAGTAGGGAAAGGACAGTCTGTTTTTTACAAATCATGTTGGGGAAACTAGATGTCCACAGGCAAAAGAATAAGGTTGGACCCTCATCTTACACCATATATCAAAATTAACTCAAAATAGATCAACAACTTAAATGTAAAGTCCTAAAACTATAAACCTCCTAGAAGAAAACATAGAGGAAGAGCTTTATGACATTGGGTTTGGCAATGGTTTTTTGGATATGACACCAAAAGCACAGACAACAAAAGCAAAAATAGACAGGTGGGACTACACCAGACTTGGAAAGCTCTGTACAGCAAAGAAAACAACAGAGTGAAAAGGCAGTCTATAGAATGGGATAAAATGGCCTGATCTTTTTTTCCAGAATTTTCTTGTCTGCTTCTCTTATTTCTCCTTACACATGTGGTTCTCAGTCTTCACTGTGTATTAGAACCATCTGGGAAACTTTAAAACAAAACAAAACATTACAGATGCGCAGGCCCCATCCCATAGGCTCAGTTTTAAGTGGCCTGAGGAAAGCCTGGGATCATCTGTTCCTAAATCACCCCAGCTGATTTTTATTTGCAGCCAGGATGAGAACCACTGCCTTATATCCTGTGCTTTGTACAGGAAGGAATGTCTCATACTTCTTTGGACTCATTGATCCTAGCACAGAGCCTAACAAATATCAAATAATTACCACATCAAAATTTGGAGGGCTTCCCTGGTGGCGCAGTGGTTGAGAGTCCGCCTGCCGATGCAGGGGACGCGGGTTCGTGCCCCGATCCCGGAGGATCCCACATGCCGCGGAGCGGCTGGGCCCGCGAGCCATGGCCGCGGGGCCTGTGTGTCTGGAGCCTGTGCTCCGCAACGGGAGAGGCCACAGCAGTGAGAGGCCCGCATACAGCAAAAAAAAAAAAAAAAAAAAAAAAATTTGGAGATTAGTGACTAAAACTGTCTGTTAGGGAAATGCAAAGGCTCCAAATGCCATTTCAGAGTTGTAATGTGATTGGCCTTGCTGGAATCCCTGTGATTTTTTTTTTTTTTTTTTTTTTTGCAGTACGCGGGCCCCCTCACTGTTGTGGCCTCTCCCGTTGCGGAGCACAGGCTCCGGATGCACAGGCTCAGCGGCCATGGCTCACGGGCCCAGCTGCTCCGCGGAATGTGGGATCTTCCTGGACCGGGGCACGAACCCGCGTCCCCTGCATCGGCAGGCAGACTCTTAACCACTGCGCCACCAGAGAAGCCCCCTGTGATATTTTAATCCAGAAGGAGTGTGGGTTTGTTACTAAGAAATAGCTTAACAGTGATATCCATAATTCTTCATAATCATTACCCAGTTCAGGATCTGTGCTTTCCACAACTGCATAGACTACCAGATGCAAACAGTTCGTCTCCGCTGTTCAATTTATAAGGAGAGATTTACAAAATTAATGAATAATAGCTACATCCAGCAAGTGCTTCCTGTGTATTGTTTAAAACCATTACATGAAGCACCTTACACTCACTATCTCATTTAATCCCCACAAAACCCTGTGAATTAGATGCTATTACCTCATTTTACAGTTGAGAGGCTGAGTGCCAAGCCCTCACAACAGGTGTCTGCAATCTAATGTAGGGTGATGGTGATAGGACACTGTAGAGTCAAAGAATGGAATGGTAGGGTTTTTGAAAGTTAGAATTTGCATACATTCTTTGGAAAACTAGGTTATCAAGAACAATAGGCCTAATATCTCATTTTTGCTTCAAAGAAAAAGTTATCTTTTGAGGCTAAAATTAGCTTAACAGCCGCATAGCACAGGAAGATCAGCTCGGTGCTTTGTGACCACCTAGAGGGGTGAGATAGGGAGGGTGGGAGGGAGGGAGACGCAAGAGGGAAGAGATATGGGAACATATGTGTATGTATAACTGATTCACTTTGTTATAAAGCAGAAACTAACACACCATTGTAAAGCAATTATACTCCAATAAAGATGTAAAAAAATAAATAAAAATAATAAAAATAAAATTAGCTTAAAAAAAATCTTCTAGTTAAGTACTTACTGATATTAGAAGAGTAACTAGTAGCTTTCTGCCATTTTGTCCCCTCACAGGTAATGAAGGGGTTTGTAACTGAAGGGCTTTTTGTAATGATCTCTTGATTTGCATACAAGGCCTGTTTTGTGAAGATGAGCATCTGGCTGACTGCTGAACTGGCATGAAACTTTAAAAACCTGAAGAACATCTAGGGACTTCCCTGGTGGTCCAGTGGTTAAGACTCCACGCTTCCAAGTCAGGGGGCATGGGTTCTGACTGCCGTGCAGCCAAGAAGAAAAAAAGGAAAGAACATCTATTTAGCATTTACTAAGTGGCATGTACTGTGCTTAAGTACTTCACATGTGTTATTTTATTTCATCCTTACAAAGACCCAATGGTGTGGGTACAGTTACCACTATCTGGCCAGTGAAAAAGCCGAGGCCCAGAGAGGTTGAGGGCTTTGCCTAGAGCCACATAGCTCATAAATTGCAGAGCTGGGACTCAAACAAGGGCTGCCAGTCTTCAAAACACATGTTTTAAACCACTATATTAGATTGTAATTCAACATATATTCGTATGTTAAGAAGGCCTTGAGTTTGGGAATGGAGAGCAAAATTGTAAACTCATTGGGTCTCTTTCTTTGTGAAGGCAGTGATTATTTTTTATACTGTGAAAGGTGGAAATAATCTATTAAAAAAAGGCTTTGACCCTTTGACTAAGATAGCTTTGAAGGTCTTTTTAATAGCTAGGATTTTATGAAAATTGAGACCTAGTGAATATACAAGATTATTATTTGCACAATGATAAGAGAATTTGGTCAGATTATTTTCTTTAAAAGTACCTCACTTACCCTGAGGCCAAGTATCTGACAACATATCTGTGACAAGCAGCATGCCTGGGTTTATACCCTGGATCCACCTCCACTAGCTGTAAAATGGGGGTTCTTTTACTTACCTGCTAGGGCTGTTGCGAGGATTTAAGGGGTTAGTACTTGCAGAACACTAGGGCAGTGCTGGGCACACAGTTCACCCTCAGCACACTCAGCTTTTAGAGAATGTGGAGAACAAAGAAGGCCTTTGTGAAGCCAAAGTGTATGTCCCAGAGTTCATGCGTTAAAATAAAAGCACGTAAGAGTGTGAGGGCCATAGGTGTGACATTAGACTCGATCGATTGACACCTCTAACTTTGGAACAGTGATGACGTATCTAATTATCTAGTTTCTCACTGAAAAGCAAAAACAGCACACTAGAAAAGGAAGTGGATGGTTGGCTGTCTGAAAACAGGCTCAGAGGCAGCAGACACAGAAAAATAAAAAGTGCAGGAATTCCAGAAGCAAAATAGTTTGAGGTTATCTAATGTACGGACAAGCAATTCTGAGTAGGCCTCTTAGAAGAGACAGGTGTTAACACATGCTGCAGTTGAAGGACCACATTTTAGGTAGAGTGGTTCTGGACCATTAACTTGGGAAATGCTAGGTAAAAGAGGAATTGGTTTGTCTAATTTCCTTGTAATGTTGTCAGGTACACAGGAAAGGAAAAGAAAAAAAGCCTTGTCTGCTATCTTATTAAAATAGTAATATTTTCTTCTAATTGCAGATTAATTTTTAGTTATAGAAAAGCACAAGAGGATAATAAATTAACCTACCATTCTACCACTTGTCTGGTATGTATCCAGACAGTCCTTTTTTAAGGAATACACACATACATATACATACACACACACGTATAATATATGTGTATGTATATAAAATATACATTTAAAAGGATATATATATATTATATGTATATAGATATATATTATGCATATTAAAATATATTTAATATATAAAATATATTTTAGGAATATATAAACATAATATATGTATGTATATAAAATACACATTAAATGTATATACACATACATATGTAAACATGTATATAAAATATATATTATATAATATGTATTTGGGAATATATGTACATTTTATATGTATGTGTATAATATACACATTTTCAGAAATATATACATATATACGTATATTATGTTTAAAATATATATTATATGATATATGAAATATATATTTAAGGAACATATATGTACATTTTACATGTATGTATATAAAATATACATTTTAAAAGAAATATATATACATGTGTAGGTACATATAGTAGTCACTGGAGGTTATGTCAAAGCACCCATAAAAAATCCTTTGAGTCAATCATAAAAGGGAGTGTAGAAGATTTTTTGTGTGTTACATGAGAAGAACTTTTTATGCACATTAAAGTTGGAGAATACTGAGCCAACAGGTTCCCAGTTGCCCACCCAGAAGCTGACTTGCCTTCAACAATAATGCCGTTGAACAGCACTGCCCAGGAAAGCCTGCCTGGGCAGCTGGGAACCTGTAGCCTTTGTGCCTGGAATGAAGGCTGCCCATTCTGTGTGCTGTACAGAAGCTCTAGGATCTGGTCATGGAAAGTAGCTCATTCCTTCCCCTTTACCTCTCCTTTCATTCCTGTTTCCTACTCTTTCTTTCAATATGGTTGCACAATTTAACAGTTATAGTCCGTGGTTCATTAGATTTGATGCTTATTAATTTTCTGTCCTTAAATTACTACATATGTGTAACTAACACATGAAAGATACTGATGAAAAATTAAGTGCTGTCAAGATGGATGAAGCATCGATGTTGTTCAGGTCTGGTTTGTATAACCCCTAGCCTAGAGCCTGGCACAGAGTAGGTATGTGTTATGGGCTGAGTTGTGCCCCCTTCAAAATTCACATGTTGAAGTCCTAACCCCCATTACCTTAGAGTGGACTGTATTTGGAGATAGGGTTTTTAAAGAGATAATTTTGTTAAAATGAGGTCATTAGGGTGGGCCTTGACCCATTTGACTACTATCCTTATAAGAAGAGGAGATTAGGACACAGTCACACACAAAGGAAAGAGCAAGTGAAGACGAAGTAGAAGGTGGCCATCTACAAGCCAAGGAAATTGGCCTCGAAAGAGTGAACACTGCTGCACCTTGATCTCAGATTTCTATCCTCCAAAACTGTGAGAAAATAAATTTCTGTTGTTTAAGCCACCTAGTCTGTGGTACTTTGTTGTGGCAGCCTAGCAAACTAATACAGAACGTCACAAACATTTGTTGAATTAATGATTGTCTTTTGAATTCCTCTGCTGACTTTTAAAAAATTATAATGGTTGCTGAATGACTTTAACTGGGTTGTGACATTTTCTTGATAAAACTTTTCGATATGGTGAGGCAGTGACCTTGCTTATTCTAGAAAAGTATAAATATACCTTCCAAGTGGGGATCTAATTAGGAAGCGGTAGATAAACAGATGCTGTCTCACTGAAGGCTCTTTATATAGGCTTTAGGTTGCTGAACTTTGTGCTTCAAAGACCCTCCCCTGTGTTCAAGTTTAATATACATTTCATTGATATGTTTGTACTGTTTTCCCTCCCTGAATTTTTTCCGGCTACTAGCCTGCTTTTATTTAAGAATCGTTTTTCCTAAGGTCAGTGGCTTAAACTTGGAAACCTTAAATTGAAGTGTAATAAGAATTAATTTTATTCCTATAGGCATTGCCTTATGTCTTAGGTCATTTAACATACACATTAATGCAACTGTGAAATAGGTACCTAGACAAAGGAAATGACAGGCATTTAAAATAATATGTGAAAGCACTGATTTCTTTTCCTGACTTCGCTTATGAATTTGTTATATCTCTTAATTTCTTGAAAAATGAGAGTGATGTGAGAGTGATGTCCTCAGGTTTCCGGTGTGTTCTGAATGTCTTTCCAGTTGGTGTTGGCCCCTGAGACTGTGCTGTCCTCCTCTGCTCCAGGGAGCATCTCCATGTTAGGTACTTACCTATTGTGCTCATGCAGCTGATACACTGGCCTGTGGGCTCCTTGATGGTGAGGATATTGTCCTATTGGAATTGCAGATCTCCCTTGACTCTACAAAGTGCCTTCCATGTAATAGGTGCTTGCTGTGCACTTGAATGAGCGAATGAAGCACTTGGCAGTTGTGAAAATACTTTTGGGTCACCTAAGTGAGTCACTTCGTAAATTGCTTCTTAAAGATTCTATATAGTAGCCAAGTTGCCTGAAATAGTTTAGAAGTGTTATACAATTACAGATGCACTGAATAATTTTAGGTTAAGATAAAAATGAGGTTCTTTAAACTTGGAAGTTTAGGCAACCAACCTAAAGACACCTTGCAGACTTACCTGGATTGAGATTTGTGAAGAACATGCAAGGTAATGCTATACTTACAATTAAATATTTAAAAAATGAAGCAAATTTAACTCAGTGCTCATAAGATCATCTTTCATACTCTCTAGTAGCAGCCATGCTTGCTGTCAAAATAATGTGAAAACAGAGTGTGAGTCAAAAATGATGCCATTGTTGTAATATATAAATTGCTTATTTACTGATACATTTTGCTCTGGCCAAGTCTTAAAAGACAATAATAAAACCTTCTTTAATCAGCTGATATAACTGATAATCAAATATCCCTAGTGTTCTCATTATATCCTCAACCTACGTATCAGGGATCTAATATATATACCATATAAGATATTGCTAGGGGGTAAGACACCACAATTTTGTAAAAATATTGCCATACTTATGGGACATCATTCATAAATATTAAATTTACAACTCTAGAATGAAGGCAGAGTGAATATTATCTTTAGAGATGGGGAAATTGATGCTCATTGAGATGATGATATGCTCGAGTATGTTGGCTAGTAACTGACAAAACTGGAATCTGAACTCCCATTTCTGTTTTTAGTTCCATGGTCTTTCCACCACTTCCACCTTTCTAAAATAAATGGCATATTTATAAGGAAAATGGTTCCTAGGCTTAATCTGTGTGGAGTTATAAATACATGTAATCTCTGCATTAATATTAGTGTTCAGCGCTATAACAAACACCAACAGTTCCTAAATTTTCAAGACAGGATTTAACTTAGAGAAAATAAGAACTTGTATAATAATGAGATTTTAATTTATTTTATATTAAAATAAATGTACTTTAAAATGCCTTGTGCAAGAGGATCTACCAACCTATGAAAACCTGTGCACTTCTTAAATACTGCCATGTAAACTGGATGCTTAATAACAAAAAAGCTTAGTTCACACAATTGTCCTTTATTAGACCTGAAGACTGAACTAATGAAAGCCACCAAAAAAAGTTTTTTGTCTTGGTACAAACTTCCAGAATTCTCTACCAGTGGAGTCACAAAAGGTGCACTTAATTCCTCTAGCAACATGTAACAACACATCTGAAATGTTGTCTACCAGGAAAGCCCATTAGGGACTCATTGCCCAGGGTTTTTATCAGGGCTGGTCACGTCGGCATCCTCTGCTTGGCACGTACTGAAATCCCAGACTCCCAGGAGGAAGGCAGGTTGTCAGCATAAACAGTATTGTTTGCATAAATAATTTTGACAAAGTGAGCCATTCTAATCAGGAAATGTTGGGAACCTCCTGAAATCCAAGTTTCAATGTACCAGCCAAGGGCCAACCTTGTAAACTCACCATTCAAAGGACAGCACTCTCAGGACTGTGAAGAAGCTGACTCTTTCTTCACCCAAGATATATTTCAGCACAGGGAAGAGAAATAACTTTCATTTCCAATAGACATATAGCTGGAGGAATGTGAACCTGGAGCTGTAGGCAACCCATATTGCCTTCACTAAAAAGTGTATCATCTTGGGATTGACCCAACAGAAGAAAAAAAGGAGAGATGGAGAAAGAGAAACCACATTCTGCTGAGCCCCTAGATAACAGCCATACCTGCAGCTCAAAGCTTCCCTGGGTGCTTGTTTTGTGAGTCAATAAATTCCCTTGTTTTATCTAGAAAAAAAGTTTTTTGTTCTAAAGTTTGTGAAAATGCCAAATGGAAGATGTTTGTTATTATTCTTCTTATTATTTTTTATAAATTTATTTATTTATATTTTTTATTTTTGGCTGTGTTGGGTCTTTGTTGCTGTGTGCGGGCTTTCTCTAGTTGTGGTGAGAGGGGGCTACTCTTCGTTGCCGTGCACAGGCTTCTCATTGCGGTGGCTTCTCTTGTTGCAGAGCATGGGCTCTAGATGCACGGGCTTCTGTAGTTGTGGCACGCGGGCTCAGTAGTTGTGGCTCGCAGGCTCTAGAGCACAGTCTCAGTAGTTGTGGCTCACGAACTCAGTTGCTCCACGGCATGTGGGATCTTCCTGGACCAGGACTCAAACCTGTGTCCCCTGCATTGGCAAGTGGATTCTTTTTTTTTTATAACATTATTATTACTTTTTTAACTTATTTACTTATTTATTTATCTTTATTTTTGGCTGCATTGGGTCTTCATTGCTGCGCGTGGTCTTTCTCTAGTTGTGGTGAGCAAGGGCTAGTCTTTGTTGCAGTGCACAGGCTTCTCATTGCGGTGGCTTCTCTTGTTGCAGAGCACAGGCTCTAGGTGTGCAGACTTCAGTAGTTGTAGCATACAGGCTCAGTAGTTGCGGGTCGCAGGCTCTAGAGCGCAGGCTCAGTAGTTGTGGCGCATGGGCTTAGCTGCTCCGCGGCATGTGGGATCTTCCTGGAAGAGGGCTTGAACCTGTGTCCCCTGCATTGGCAGGCGGATTCTTAACCACTGTGCCACCAGGGAAGTCCCTGTTTGTTATTATTTAAACATTTGGGCTTATAACTCCTTAGAAATGGTCTTTACCTTAAAGGAGCTTGTGGCATAAAAAGGAAGATAAAAAAAGCACGTGAATGCCTTTTAGTATAATGACATTTAGTATAAATGAATGATACGGTGGGTAAAGGGGAGATATGGAATGAAATGTTTGTTCTCATTTTAAAGTCTTTATGGAGGATGTATGTCTTGGGCTGATTGTAGAAAAATCTTATGGTAAAAGTGAGATGGTTTAGGGTAGTGGTTAAGGATAGGTGCTCTGGAGTCTGATATCTTGGATTTAAATCCTGGCTCTACCCCCTACTAGCTATATGACCTTAGATGAGTTTCTTAAATCCTTTGGGCCTCAGTTTTGCCATCTGTAAAATGGGACAATCAGTGGTACCACTCATGGGGCTGCAAAGATTTAAGGCATCAATACATACAAAAAACGTAAAATAGCGCTTGGTGCATAGTAGGTGCTCAGAGAGTGGTAGTTACATGCGACCGCTGGGGATAGAATTGTGGTGTAGAAGAGAAATTTGGGAAGCCAACAGCAGCTCCATGTTATCAGGTGGTGGTGACAATAACTCACTTCCCAGGAAGACTGCTGACTTGTTTCAAGTCTTATAGAATATTGGAGAGAGTCAGACCAACCTGGGATCATACCTTGTCCTGCCATTTACCTGACCTTCAGTTTCCTTGTAGGTTATTGTGAGACCTTAAATAAGATAACCTGTAATTCAGCTCAACAGACATATATTGAGTGTCTGCTGTGTACCACCAGTTTTTTAGGAGCTGAGGTTATAAAGAGAATTTCACTTTCTGTCCTGGCGGAGTGTACAGTCTAGTGGTATCAAGTCATTATCACTGCTTAGGCAAAAAGTAGGTAAAAAGCTAGTGTGGTACCCAGCATGTAGGAGACCCTCAGTGAATGTTATCCTTCCTTCAGTACTCCCTTTATCCAAAGGATCTTTGGAAGAGCAGATTAGTGCTAGGCTTGCCATGCATCCATTTAGGGCAGGGGTCAGCAGACTTCTGTAAAGGGCTAGGTAGTAAATATTTTAGGCTTTGTTGGCCATATTGTGTCTTTTGCAATTAATTAACTCTGCTGTTGTAGTGAGAAAGCGGCCGTAAATGGTATGTATACGAATGCATGCAGCTGTGTGTCAGTGAAGCTTCATTTACAAAGGCAGGCGGCTAGGAGATAACTGAGGTAACCTGACTCTGTCAAGACTGGATTGAAAATGGACAGCCCTGTGGGGAATCTGGATATTGACCATTGTCCTTGACACGCTTTATTTATAGTGTGTCAGCTCATGAAAACATGCCTGAAGAAGGAAGGAGTTCTGGTTTTGAAAGAAGTCAGATGTGTTAACATGCCTGAAACAGGATAAAACTGGGACATTTGGGAAGTGAGAGTGGGGCAGTGGTTGAGCCCCACAGAGGGGTGGTGTAGAGTCTACGGTAAACATGTTGGCATTTCAACCACATTATAGATGCTGGAGTGAAGGTAAAAGAGGAAGGTTTTTTTCTATGTATGATGGGTGAGATGGGTTGAAATGACAACCCAGATATTTGAATAAATGTCATTGATTCATAGATGTTGAATTCCAAATGGACCTTAGAGATTGGGTGGTCCAGTCTTGTTTCAGTGATGAAGAAATTGAGGCCCACAGAGGGGCAGTGACTTGATCAACTTTGATCCTCCTTTTAGTGCTTGGCTGGTTCTTGAACCCAAGTGTCTAGATCTCCTTTCCTCTATGTGTCGTTCAGCAGCACAATGCCTAGAACTTTAGGAAAGACTGAAATGATGATTTGATCTCCATCACTAAAATGCTACTTCTCTAAGTTACAGCTGTCCCCTTCTTTCTTTTTTTTTTTTTGCGGTACGTGGGCCTCTCACTGTTGTGGCCTCTCCCGTGGCGGAGCACAGGCTCCGGACGCGTAGGCTCAGCGGCCGTGGCTCACGGGCCCAGCCGCTCCGCGGCATGTGGGATCTTCCCGGACCAGGGCACGAACCCGTGTCCCCTGCATCGGCAGGCGGACTCTCAACCACTGCACCACCAGGGAAGCCCCCCTTCTTTTTAATATGGTGTTTCCATAGCCAGTGAAGTGGGCTGAGGACAGGATTAGGTTGATTTTCTTTTGAGACCACGCTTTTGCCTGTAATACAGTTAGGACAGCTTTTTGCTAGGGCGCCTAACAAACACTTGTCTTTATGTACCGTGGCCATTAGATTCATTGTAATGGAGTTTCCAGGACAGGTAAAAACGTAGGCCCCAAACAGGTTCCAGCTTGCCAGATGCTGAGCTGAAGTCCTACTTTTGTGCAAGCTGTGAGTCTGTGATTTTATTTACAAACGTTTATGTCAGTCTTTTTCAGTTTCCTGGAAACATTTATGTCTCTAGATGTATTTTTATAGCCTTGGCTGCATTCCAAGATGGTCGTTTAGGGTGGGTCAGCCTTGAACAAAAGTGGTTGATAACTCAATTTTATACCTAAATTCCAGAGAACAAAGGGGAGCAAGGAAAAGGAACTGAAGAATTATTCTAGCTCAGCCAGGGCAATCTCACTTTAGCGTGATGCAGTCTCTAAAGCCTGAACAAAGCATCATCTAGGGCAGAATTCCTAATTAAATTAATGAACTCAGCAGATATTGGACTGTTTACCATGTAGCATTTGAACATATGCTGGACTCTGTGCCAATAAGTTATTAATATTAACATTATGACTTATTTCACAAGATGTTAGACTAATACCGTATGACTCTTGCACATGCAACTTAAGGCAACTGATACATATTATACTATTATTAAATTTATAATGGTATTAGCAGTCATTTTAGTATTCAGTTTAGTAGTCATGAGGCATTTTTGGTTAATGATTATTGTGAAAATAGTGTCAGTGACTATGGGTTCACCTGCTTTAGACACAGGATGGACATCTGCATCTGGGAGTTTTATTTCTAATGTTTAAAATCATAACCTTTAGAGCTGGAGGAGTTTTCAGACAGCCTATAATCCAGCATCCTCATGTTACAGATGAAGAAGCTGGGGGCCTAGAGAGGTTAAATCATCTACCTGGAATCCGGTACATCTAATTAGAGTTTATTAATTTATTTTATTTTTGCTGTGTTGGGTCTTCGTTTCCGTGCGAGGGCTTTCTCTAGTTGTGGCAAGCGGGGGCCACTATTCATTGCGGTACGCGGGCCTCTCACTATCCTGGCCTCTCTTACGGCAGAGCACAAGCTCCAGACGCTCAGGCTCAGTGGCCATGGCTCACGGGCCTAGTTGATCCGTGGCATGTGGGATCTTCCCAGACCAGGGCTCGAACCCGTGTCCCCTGCACTAGCAGGCAGATTCTTAACCACTGCGCCACCAGGGAAGCCCCAGCCCAGGTCTATTCTTAAGAAGGGAGGAATAATTAGAATTTTTTTTCCCTTTGGGATGGGAGAAGATTTTAAGAATGCTTTCACTTTCTCTACACTAGTTTCCCTAAGTCAGTCTTTGTATACCGTTTTCTCCAGATCCTGACATGTAAACCAGCTTTACTCCTTGCTTCTAAGTATTATAAAAAAATCAGGAAGGATTTTTGTAGTGCCTACATGTGCAAAGCACCAAGTAAGTAGCTTTGGTGAAATCAGTAAGGCAGCCCTGATCTTAAGGATTTACAAGGAGCCTTGCCCTTCTCTACCCTGAAGTGGAGAAAAGGTCAAGATGGCAACAGACGGTGAAAAATTTCAGACTCGGAACGTGGTTGTGTAGCCTGAAGGCAGTGAGAAGCAGCAAACAGTGAAATTGTTTGTTGGATCCCAGGACATACAACACAAGCCTGGAGTGGAAGAGAAGCATGGGTTTGTCATGGCCAGGATTGGGAGGGCAGGGCCTGGGTCCTGCTGGGGCAAATTAGGGCATGAATGTATGAATTTGAAAATGGTTTACTCAAAGAGATTTAGCTGAGGAGATGAACCAGCACCCTTTTTAGGAGAATCCTTGATTCTTGAGACCATACTTTTCAAGTCCATGGGGCAGTAAAGGAAAGGAATCGGGGTCTGTGAATTTGGCAGCTGGGAACAGAGGAACAGAATAGGGAGGATGGTGGATGGGGATGGTGAGCTCCCACTCGGTGATGTCCTGCAGGCGTCTGCTTGGGCAAAAGGAGTAATCTGGTCCGGAGTAACTGAGCTGAGTGCAGTCAACAGCAAGGTGTGAAAATGGTTCCTCATTACCTCGGCAGTCATAAAAATGGAATAGATGGTTACTGTGAACCAGGCACGGTATCAAATGCTTTTTCTTGGTATTGTTACATCTCATAATCCTCCAACAACTTAATGAGACAACTGCCATTGTTATTTCCTGTGTTAGAGATGAGGACATGCAGCCATTGGATCTTACTCAAAGTTTTGTTGCCCAGTCTCAGAAGACACGTCTGAAACCAGGAAATATGATCCCAAAGCTTGGACCCTTAACCATTATGCTTTTATGCCTCTTTAACTGTAACTACAATGCTATGATCACATCTAGAAAATGAACAGATCCTTAATTTCATTAAATATCTTGGTCTCATAAATGTTATATCTTTCCCTCATAAGGATTCAAAACCTTCCACACAAGGCCCACGTATTGCAGTTGGTGGATGTGTCCTTTAAGTCCCTTCTAATCTAATGAGTGCTCCTCCACCTATTTTTTTAAATAAATTTATTTATTTATTTATTTATTTATTTATTTATAGCTGCATTGGGTCTTTGCTGCTGTGTGCAGTGTTTCTCTAGTTGTGGCGAGCAGGGGCCACTTTTCGTTGCGGTGCACAGGCTTCTCACTGCGGTGGCTTCTCTTGTTGCAGAGCACAGCCTCTAGGCGCGTGGGCTTCAGTAGTTGTGGTGCACGGGCTCAGTAGTTGTGGTGCATGGGCTCAGTAGTTGTGGCTCGCAGGCTCTAGAGCACAGGCTCAGGAGTCGTGGCGCACGGGCTTAGTTGCTCCGCGGCATGCAGGATCTTCCCGGACCAGGGCTCGAACCCATGTCCTCTGTGTTGGCAAGTGGATTCTTAACCACTGCACCACCAGGGAAGCCCTCTTCCACCTATTTTTTTCTTGTAGTTTAATTTTGGAAGGAATCAAGATATTTGTCCTATTAGAGTTTCTCACAGTCCGGATTTTGCTGACTGCATTCCTCATGGTTAGTTTAATATGGCCCTCTGTCCCCTGTATTTCTTGTAAATTGGTAGTTGGTTCTGGAGGCTTGAATAGATCTAGGTTGATTTTTTTTTTTTTTTTGGCAAGACTACTTGGTACTTCAGAGGAGGTGGTGTGTTCTCATATGATAGATTCTGAAAGTCTGTAGGAAAAGGAACATGTAACTCCAAGGTGCTGTCATTTTTCTTGGGGAAAATGTTCCCACTACTTGATGGGAAAGGTCTGGAAAACCTTTACCCCACGAGGCTGGGGTGAATGCTCTTCCTTTGTGCTTCCATGGCAAATGGTTCCATAGCACTTATCAAACTAAATTTTCCATTTCTGTGTCTATCTTCCCTGTTTCAATGCACACTCTTCAGGGGACTGTGTAATTCTTGAATTTTGTAACATAGAGCATAACGCCTGGCATGTAGGCACATAAGATTTGTTAAATCCATTGAATAAATAAATGAATGGAGATAAATGCGTCCTTGAAGTAGGTTTCAGTCTGTGGTTATTGCTATGCTTGGTCAGCTGTCGATGTTGTCAGTGTTTGGGTAGTAGGGCTTGGAAATGAGGAAAATAGGAATGCTTCTTTTAGTTTGATTATGAAATCAATACACATTGTGGAAGTTGCTTAGCCTTTAGAATCCCAGTCTAAAAATAATTGGTTAATTAAGGAGGAATCTTTATTTTCTTGAGGTAAGTTATCAAGTTATAGCTATAGGCCAAACGGGACTGTTGCTTGTTGAAGCTGTGGCATACCCAGTGACATTTAGAAGAAAACAAAAAGCAAGAGAAGCAGGCTGGCTTTATGGGTGTATGGCTAGTTCAGTCACACAAGGGGGTCCCACGAGAAGGGCTCCATCCTTGAGGTGAAGTGCTTTGTAGTTGCTCTCTTGAAATTCTTGATAATTTTACCTTTGAATTTGTAGTTTATGAAGGTGAAGTCCAGTGGGACAGTGGAGCATGTCCAGGAGCATGGAGCCCAGCCTTCCTGGGACAGATACTTGGCAGTCTGCTCCCTCACCTCCTGTACCCTTGTCCGGCCTGGCCTGCTCCTGTCTCGACCATCAGACAACCACTATCCGGCCTGGGAGTCTGGGTGCAGGGAGCGTCAGGGTCCAATAAGCACACGCTGTGGTGTCTTGGTACGAGGCACGGTGGTGGTCATTCCCACCCTGGGCTGACAGCACCACAGTGCTTTCAGCAGGTCACTCAGTGGGGTGAGCCCCTCGCCCACTCCTAATTCAGGTACTGAATGTGCCCCGACTTGGGGGTTGCAGATCTTTGGGATGCCCTGCACACTGTGGGTTGGGCACATGCCACATTGCAAGGGGAGATGCCTGCTTGACTTCACTGCCCCTGCCCCAGACCCTGTCAGTCCAGCCAGGGAGGGAGCTGGTGGCAGAGGGAACCTGCTAGCTGGTGGGTTGCACACTTATGCCAAGTTATGGGACAGGGCCCTTGGGTGCCTGTGAGGGTCCGTACTGGCCCAGTGAGTATCTCTGTACTCAAGGGAGTGGATATTAAGTGCCAAATTAAAAAACATCTCGACAGGTCGAGGGAAGTTGGGGGAGAGATAGAGAAGAAAGAGAAAGGATGGAAGAAAGGAAAAATTTTATATTTTAGAATCTTAATGGCACTTTTATCCCACTTTTTGAACAAGGAGGGACTGTGGCCAATTGACTTGGATTCTTATAGGAATGATGTTTCCTTAGCTGTCTTGTCTGAGGTACATTTTGTAAGGACATCTCAGTCCCCTTTTCTTTGATTTCAGTACTCACCAAAGCAATCGTATGATTATGATTTGTCTCCCATGAACTTAGCTATGGGAGAGAGTAGAGTGATCAGGTGAACTTTAAATTTTTTAATGCCTAATACTCAATAGTTTTCTAATACCTAATAAAGATAGTTACCTTTTATTGTAAACCAAACTAATTGGCATTGTGATTTTCTATATTGGTCCATAAGCTTGTTTTATGAAAGTCCACCTTTGAAGATGCATCCAAGTCGGTGGAGTGCCACATGTAGGTTTTTGAGTTTGCAAGCCTGAGGGCTGAAACTTGAAACTGAGGGTCAGTTAGTTAATCCTGGAAAGGAGCAAGACCCTGGGATGTCTGTTAGGAGATGGTCTCCTGATTTCCACTGCAGGTGAGTCCGCAACATCCCAGTGTGGCTGGGCACACATGTGTCTATTTTTCCAAAGCATTTATGTTTGGGCACAAATAAAAACAACTGTGAAGCTTACTTAGGCCTTGAAGAGAACCAGCACAACTGCACCTCTTTTGGCAGCACCTAATAAGCTTGTGGCTTCTCAGTAGGATGAAATTAATATATTATTGAAAGGGTCAGGGAAGCCAAGCTAAAATTGTAGTATTCTACATAATTTTAGAGTGAGAAACCAGTCTGTGGTCTTGAAAAGATCTTTTAAAAAACATTTGCTGCCAGACACCTGCTTTACCATATGCCACTAGTGCTTAAGTAATCCTGAAAGCAGGGATGGGTTTCTACAGAAGAGTTTGATTATGAATGCAAAACCTTCCCGAAACTTGTTAATGAAAGCTTTTCAGCGTCTACTGACTACAGGTGATAAGGTGATGACTGGAGAGACTGCAAAGAACTAAAATTAAATCCTTTATTTCCTTCTAATTAAAGTATTTACTCTCAAATCCGTATAGAAAACACTTCTTGAGTAAAAGTATTGAATCAGTACAATGCACATTTGTCGTTGTACAAATGTATAATGTACAGGGACCTGGATGAGCTAAGCATGGAGGGGAAACGTGACTGAGGGTCAGACATTTTGCTTACATAGCCAACAGACAGTAGAAGGGATATCTTAGGTAGAATTTATGGTTGTGAGGGACCTCAAGAAAAGAATATGTTTTACTTATGTAACTGAAAACTTCAGGGATAGGACTAGGCACTGCGTGGTGTGGTGCAGGCGTCAGATAATGTCTCTCACCTTTCCGTTCTGTCCCATCCGGCTTTCCATCCTCCCTCTTCAGTGCTTTTCCCCTTTCCCGAGGAAAAGCCGGGGGCTGGATCCTGACTGAGCACCGTTGCCTAGACTTGTATAATGTGCACATCCCGGAACCCCTCACTGGCTGGCAGATGGGATGTGCTGACGGCCCGAGCCTGGCATCCTGTGCTCCACCCTTGGGACCTTGGAGGAGGCCTCTTCCAGTTCTAATGGATTGAGACAGTGGGTCCCTCAACAGAAATCAGGCTTCTATCACCTGTGCAATAATCCAAATACAACATTTTTTTTTCTCACTACAGTGGTTGAATACAAGAATAAGTATATTAGGATAGTAAAATACAAAGTTCTGTGTGGGGAAGGGAGGGTGGAAGGAGAAGGAAACCTTATGTTGGGGGAGTTGGGAAAGCTTTGTGAGCAGGACCGCCAAACTGATTTGGCTAGAGATGTGGAAAGACATTTCAGGCAGAGCCATCTCTTTCATTGGGAGAAACAGGGAAGGCATATGGCTGAGGTGGGAAATGAGTTGGGAAGGAATACACAGATTGGAGAATAGATATTTTGGGGGGAGTAATGGTTGGTATGCCAGGAAAAACCTTTGGGGTCGTGTTATGAAAGGTCTCAAGGCTGGGTCAAGGTATTTAGTTTAGTAGGCAGTAGGGAGTCCTTGAAATATTTCTAAGCATGAGTGATGTACACATAGAGCTGGGATTAAGACAGACTAGGAGATCAGGTTGCTCTGGAGCAGGGAGATGAGTTGAGTGAATATATTAGTCCTTCAGGAAAGAGGATGATAGCGGGGATGGAAAGGCAGGGCAAGATCGAGAAGAAAATATGGACTGCGAGGAAGAGTCAGAGGTAACTCAGAGCTCTGGAGGCAGTTTCTGTTTATAGAAATAAGGTCATCTGGAGAGGGAGCTGGTGGAGGAAGAGATCCTGAGTTTGCTCTTGGAAATACTGAGTGCTGCGTTAATACAGTGTAACGTACTTGGTTAAGCATTGGATGGAAGCTCAGGCAATGGAACAGTGTGAGTAGCTATGGCTCAGTGACCAAGTGACTCTTTTTTTTTTTTTTTTGCGGTACGCGGGCCTCTCACTGTCGTGGCCTCCCCCGTTGCGGAGCACAGGCTCCGGACGCGCAGGCTCAGCGGCCATGGCTCACGGACCCAGCCGCTCCTTGGCATGTGGGATCTTCCCGGACCGGGGCACAAACCCACGTCCCCTGCATTGGCAGGCGGACTCTCAACCACTGTGCCACCAGGGAAGCCCCCCAATTTCCTTTTGAGAGAGACGAGGAAGACATATGGCTGAGATGGAGCTGGAAGCGATATGAAAGGCCCTGGGTTCACTTCCTTATTCTACCACCAATTTGTATGTGCTCACAGTGGTCAGTTATCTGCACTGTTGCTTCTTTATTCATTACATAAGAAAAGGAGAGGGTGGCTTTGCACTTGAGTAATGATATTCTAGTGGAATGCGTTTCTGCTGTACTATATTGTGGCCAATTCTCAATTACTTGAGGCTGAATTATGTACCCTTCTTTTTGGCCCAGACATTGTGTTGCTTCTTACCAAATGGGGTTCCAACAGGTGCTCTAAGGTGGGGTGTTGCCTGACCCCACCTTTCTCTTGGAATGAAATCCAGTAACCATCAAGTTTGTTATAAGATGGCCCCTCTTCTATATACTACAGTTGAGAGGTCGTCTTTGCCCTAGCTTTGGCTGCTACCTATTCTTACAGGATGCTGTAAATAAGTTTCTATTTGGCAATACAAATCAGTACAGAATTTGCCAAGAATTGAGAATGTGGCAGTGAAGGCAACCTTCTAGTATCTTAGACTGCCCTGTTCTCATCGCAGGGCTGGGTGCTTCTTTTGGTATGAATTGGGATCTCCTCTGGTACTTCTGGCATAATTTTTTTCTGATACAATTCTTTATGAAGATGTTTATGGGGATTAGGTAAAAAGCAACTGTTGAGAGTAAAGTTAAAATGAATAGTGATAATAACAACAACAATAATTATTTCCCCTTGACATACCTTTTTTACCCATTCTGATTATTGGGTATAAGCAACAGAATGTTCAGTCTTACTTTAAAGAACTTTACAGGGCTTCCCTCGTGATGCAGTGGTTGAGAGTCCGCCTGCCGATGCAGGGGACACGGGTTCGTGCCCCGGTCCGGGAAGATCCCACATGCCGCAGAGTGGCTGGGCCCGTGAGCCATGGCCGCTGAGCCTGCGCGTCCGGAGCCTGTGCTCCGCAACGGGAGAGGCCACAGCATTGAGAGGCCCGTGTACCGCAAAAAAAAAAAAAGGACTTTACATTCATACCACAGTGACTGCAAAGCTACTGGGCCATATACGATCTTTGTACATTACTGAACAGTCGGAAACATGATGACATTACATACCACCAGCCAGAAGACGTGTCTTTGGAAATGTGTCCATTTTCACAGGAGCCATTGTGAGTTGCGCAGGGATTGTAGTGGGATGTTTTCTCCTCCCCATTCAGCCTGTCTAAATCTAACTACTCTTCAGAGCCTAGGTCGTGTCTCCCCTTTGTCTGGAACCACTTCCGTCACCAAGCAAACTCTGACGTCTCTAAGCTTCTTTTTTTTTTTTTTTTTTTTTGCGGTATGCGGGCCTCTCACTGTTGTGGCCTCCCCCGTCGCGGAGCACAGGCTCCGGACGCGCAGGCCCAGCGGCCATGGCTCACGGGCCCAGCCGCTCCGCGGCATATGGGATCCTCCCAGACCGGGGCACGAACCCGTATCCCCTGCATCGGCAGGCGGACTCTCAACCACTGCGCCACCAGGGAGGCCCTCTAAGCTTCTTTATGTTTCTCACAGACCAGTGTCTGAATCACTGGAGTCTTGTTGTATGAGTGGAACTTGTGTACTCTGTGAAGTGCTCAGCTCCTGCAACACAGGGGTGGTCCCAGCCCTCCCTCCCTTCCAAACTACCAGGCTTGTGGTGGGAGCTTAGCATCTTCCTGTCAGTTTTATTCAGATTTCACATTAAAGGAGTATGAAACATTCATTCAGCTTTTTTGGCAACAAGGATTTGAAAAGAATGAAAGGAAAATCAATTAATAACATACATAGACTTTGTTTTCAATTATGGCACTGTTGAAAATGAAATCCCCTGGGACATTTGAGGGGATTTTTGAGGATAAATACATTCTTCATCCCATTTAGAATTTTCCTCCTGAAACACTTGAAAGCTGAGAAAGCAGAGAAGGGTTTTCTTTGTTTTAAAAGGCATACAAGATTTCCTATAAATGGTCTATTAATTTTTAACTTGAATAAGGAAATTTAGATTCAGTTTGATTTTTTTCAGTGGTAGCAGTTTGATGAGTTGAATAGACTGAAATGCTATTAGAGAACTGCTGGAAAAATATTCATTACAACTTTCTTCCACACATTAAAAATGGACTATTTTCTCCTTTTCATATATCCATTTAGCTTTTGCTTTTAATGAGCTGAGGATGATATTATTTCTAACGAGATTTTTTATATTTCCTTCAGGGGGAAAAAACTCAGTCTTTTTCAGTTCAGAATTCCACTTTCCTAAGCACTCAGATTTTAAGCATGATTCCTTCTTTTCTGAGTTTATCAGTAACCAAATTAGATAATATGAAACCAGTGAGAGCTTTGGATAAAATGTAAACTAATTGTTGTATTTTTAGATTTTTAGGTGTTTATTGTGTCTTGTGGATTAAAAACAGATCTACTTGATAGTTGTTAACTGAGTTTTTTCATAAAGACTCTGCAAGAAGGATTAGAAAATAATACCCAGTTTGGTATAAGGATGCAGTGAAACACACCCATTCATACATTGATGGTGAGAAGAAAATTTAGGAAATATGATCTTAGAAAGCACTCTTCAGATATGCCCCCTGCTTATCTTATATGTGTCCTTAAGTGATATCTTTTTATAAACTGCATTTATAAGATGTCTCAAATATAAGCAGAAATGAGGCAATGTTAGTGAAATGTTAACCAATCATTGAATATTAACATCTAACATTTTTGGACAGATAACTTTATGCCAGGAGCTGTTTTGCCTGTATCATCTTACTTATTTTTCCCAACAAATAAGTGATAGATGTGTATTGTCTCCTGCCTTTTTTTTTTCTGATGAGGAAACTGAGGCACAGAGAGATTGTGCAACTTGCTAAAGTGATAGAGCCACAATTGGAAGCCAGGTTGCTTGACTGTAGAGTCACTATACCACACGAGTTTTCCTGTGTCAGGAAAACGTGTTGAGAGGTCCTATGCTAGACAGACATGGTGAAGGACAAAGGTGCCTAGGTTGGGAAAATGTGAGACAGGGTATGGAGCCAAGGGCAGAATGACCAGGGTCCTGAGATCAGCCGTGGGTTTACCTAAAGGCTCTTCTTCTGTAGCAGCACATGGGTTTGCTTTCTGAAACTGCCCTTCTTCCAGGATGCGGGGGTGGGCGTATGACCCAGGCTGGGCCAATCACGGAAGTCCTTGCACCTCTCAGACTACAGTGACTGGCTCAGAGATGGGCAGATAACCCACCCGAGGCCAATTAGAACTGATAAGTGTTCATTCTGGAAATTTTATCAGCACTCTTTAGAAAGAGTAAGGCTTGGAAGATGTGAGCCTGGAGCCAGCAGACATTAAGGTAAGACCCTACTAGAAAATGAGGATTGTTGAAAAGCAGAGGTGAGAGGTGGAGGAAAAGAGATCACGCTCTGATGCTGTCTCCTGGGTCCCGCCATGTCTGAAGATATGCCATAGGAACCATCCGCCCCTACAGTTTTCAGTTATGTGAGCCTCCTTTTTTCCCCCTGCCCTCTCATCTCCCCTCTCCTTTCCTCTTCCTTCTCTTCTGCTCCCCTACCCTCCCATTATTTACTGCTGACAGAGTTCCAGCACAAAAGGTAAATAGATTTAAGCACTCTCCGACCTGGACAGCCCCTCATTTTTGCCACTGGTATGAAGGAGGAACTGTTCAACTGCATCAAGGGTACCAAACTAGGTGGATAGAGGCTGTGTTGCCTGGGGTCTTCTGAGCCTCTCAGAGAAAACCATTGAGAAGAGACTTTGGTCTTTGAGCCTCTCTGGGAGGCAGAGCCCCGGGGCCATGGACCCACGGTGGACTGTTGTGCATCAGAGAACTTTGTTAAGCCGTGGAGACCCATCAATGATAAGTCGGCTCTCCCTAGGCCTAGGGGGTTGAGGCTAGGGGGTGGGAGCATAATACAGACCGTGTTTTCTCTATTGAACATACTCTAATAAAAGGGCCTCTGCTTTGAAAGCCTGGATATTAGAGTGAATGCTTTGCTTTGTCTCATGGACTTGAGGGAAGAAATGAGAAATCCTAGCAAATGCTTTCATCAAAGACTTACCTATCCTGGGATGACCTATTTCATCCTGTAATGCACCTTGTAGGAATCAATTCTAAACAGATAGTTAGCAGTGGAGACAGGGTGGGAATTGTTTGATAAATCTTTCCATTCTCAGATATGAAATGATAGATAGCTTCTTACATAAGCTTTGTACCTTTTAAAGAGATGTGTAGCTCCTTTACAAGTCACAAAACAGATGTCTGTGTAGGTTGGCACTACTAAAGGCCTCTCACCTTTAGTGAGATTTTCCAAGTTAGTATCCAAATAAATGTTTTTGAAGGATATTTTGAGAAGGCTTTCTCTGGCTTGGTATGAGAACAGTATTCTTAGAGTAAAATGCACACTAATCCTAGTAAATATATTAATTTCCCTCAGTTTATGGCTTAATGATATTTTTAGTATCTACCCACCTCTATTTCTCCTTTTGCCCAAAGGCAAGCCTTCATGGTAGCTGGCTGATGTGCCCGTTCTTATGTTTGTCTGCTCATTGTTAAAATGATAAATGATACATATAAATAAATAGTCATCTCATTTTCATTAAGAGGTATATGTAGATTATTACACATTAAGTGAAACTATATCCCTTTAATTATGAATTCAGTTGGCAATAACCAAGATCACTAGCTTAAAGTCCAAGAAGTTTATTTTAAAATGCATCTTCTTTGAATGGCTATTTATAGTAAGATGATACTACTCAATTATTTTTTTTATTAATTTATTTTATTTTTGGCTGCATTGGGTCTTCGTTGCTGTGCGTGGGCTTTCTCCAGTTGTGGTGATCGGGGGCTACTTTTCACTGTGGTGCATAGGCTTCTTATTGCAGTGGCTTCTCTTGTTGTGGAGCACGGGCTCTAGGTGTGCAGGCTTCAATAGCTGTGGTGCATGGGCTTAACTGCTCTGCGGCATGTGGGGTCCTCCCGGACCAGGGCTCGAACACGTGTCCCCTGAACTGGCAGGCGGATTCTTTTTTTTTTTTTTTTTTTTGCAGTACACGGGCCTCTCACTGTTGTGGCCTCTCCCGTTGCGGAGCACAGGCTCTGGACACGCAGGCTCAGCAGCGATGGCCTAGCCGCTCCGCGGCATGTGGGATCTTCCCGGACCGGGGCACGAACCCGTGTCCCCTGCATCAGCAGGCAGACTCTCAACCACTGCGCCACCAGGGAAGCCCGACAGGCGGATTCTTAACCACTGTGCCACCAGGGAAGTCCTGATACTACTCAATTCTATATAGTTTATTTTGTAGGAGGATTACACTGCAATATAAAGGGTTTATGCAACAAATTTTCTTCTCTGGCTCCTGAAATTGGTTCTGGAAAGATTCTGGCTGCATTGTAGTAGGCAAAATTGCACACCCTCACCCACACTTTCTGGTGATGTGCCATTTTCTAAATGTGTCCTGCCTGTTCCAAAATGAATATCAATAGCTGGAAGCAGTTGGAGAATGTTAATTTAGCTCTTGTGTTAACAAGGGGCACTCAGTTTCCTAGGTTGTGTCCTATTCCTGTGTGGGTTTTCCAAATGATTTCTGTTCTTTCTTTTTCTTTTCCCTTCTTTTTTTTAAACACAATATTCAGCACTAATATATCCAGACCCGATGCTGCACTGGTTGGCATTGATATCAACCTTTATCTTGAAGCCTGATATAAAATTTGATCTGTAGAAAGTTGGCAGACATGGTCAGTTCTCAGGCTGCAGTTTTAATCATCTGGTTCAAGATATTTTTCACTAATAAATTCTTTGTTAAAAATCTAGTCCTCTTCCAAAATTTCTATGTTTAACCTTCAGGGTTTGGGTATAGATTACTTGGGTGGGTCGTTTTTAAAGTCAATCGTCAAAAAGACACATGCACCCCAATGTTCATTGCAGCACTGTTTACAAAAGCCAGGACATGGAAGCAACCTAAATGTTCATCAGCAGAGGAATAGATAAAGAAGAGGTGGTATATATACACAATGGAATATTACTCAGCCATAAAAAGGAACGAAATTGGGTCATTTGTAGGGATGTGGATGGAACTAGAGACTGTCATACAGAGTGAAGTAAGTCAGAAAGAGAAAAACAAATATCGCATATTAACGCATATTTGTGGAATCTAGAAAAGTGTTATAGATGATCTTATTTGCAAACCAGAAATAGAGACACAGGTGTAGAGAACAAATGTATGGACACCAAGGGGGGAAGGGGGGCATGGGGTGAATTGGGAGATGGGGATTGACATATATACACTGTTGGTACTATGTATAAAATAGATAACTAATGAGAAACTACTGCATAGCACAGGGAACTCTACTCAGTGCTCTGTGGTGACCTAAATGGGAAGGAAATCCAAAAAAGAGGGGATATATGTATACGTATAGGTGATTCACTTTGCTGTACAGTAGAAACGAATACAACATTGTAAAGCAACTATACTCCAATAAAAATTAATTTTTTAAAAAAACAACCAAATAAAGTAAATGTTCATCTTATACAGTGGTTTCTGAACTGTTTTGATTTTGCACCCTGATCAGTAAAAATTTTATAAATGGCATACACTTACCACTGTGAAGCACATATTATATAAATTAATTTATGCTTGTTTCTATTTTGTATATTATATAACAGACAAAAGCTAGAATTCAGAAGGATTTTTAAAAAAATATATGTTCTAATATTCTCTTCTTGAGCCCAATGTACCCCCCACTTTGGAGACCACTGATTTAGAAAGCAGAAGATTATTCAGTGCACCCACATGGCTCCTTTTGAGCCATAGTACTAATGTCAGTATGATATTTTTGAAGGATGTGATTTTTAGTAAACTTCAGAATGAGTGTAACTTGAATACAACTTCTGGTTACAGTCGATTGCTATCAGTTCTCTTTTAAGGGAATATGGTTACCAGTTTATGAAGACAAGATCTTAAAATTTTACAATAGAATATGTAAGACATACAAAAAGTATAACATATAATATGACCAAGGCCCATATTTTTATCGAGTACCTTGAAAAATAAAACATTACCTTCTTCCTGCAGAGGGATCCACTCTTTTGAATTTATTGTTTCTTATTCCCATGCAACTGTAGACCTATGTTTGGGTTCCAAACAATGAGTTATTGTTTTGCATGTTTTAAATTTTATACAGTACATACTTATAATATGTAACATGTATTTCTCTACAACTCCCCCCATACATGTTGATTGTGGGTAACCAGTTCATTCATTCCCACAGGTGTATAATTTTTTTTTTTTGTGGGGGTATGTGGGCCTCTCACTGTTGTGGCCTCTCCCGTTGCGGAGCACAGGCTCCGGACGCGCAGGCTCAGCGGCCATGGCTCACAGGCCCAGACGCTCCGCGGCATGCGGGATCCTCCTGGACTGGGGCACGAACCCGCGTCCCCTGCATCAGCAGGCGGACTCTCAACCACTGTGCCACCAAGGAAGCCCAGGTGTATAATATTTTAAAGTTTGAAAATGCCACAGTTTATCTATTCTTCTATAAATGACATTTAGTTTGTTTCCTTTTTTTTCTTATTACAAATAATCCTGGTAGGGATTTTTTAAATGAAAATCTATTAGGATTGTCCTAGGATGTACCTAGGAGTGGAATTGCCATGTTGCAGGATATGCACCTCTTCATATTTATGATACTCCCCACCAGAGTATATGGGAATTCCCCTTGTTTCTCATCCTATTAACACTTAGTATCATTTGACTATTTAATTTGCCAGTTTGATGGATGTGAAATAATATTTATCTTTTCACAATATGTTTATTGGCTATTTAGGTTTTATTTTTGTAAATTGTTTTACTTTATACATTTTGTCCAGTTTTCTCTTTTTTTTCTTACCGAGTTTTCTCTGCTGGTCTCACATTTATACACATACACACACACACAGAGTCATTCAGTGACCTTCAGTAGAAAATAAAAGTTCTTTGTTTTTCCTCTCACATCTGGCCCTGGTTTGGTATCAAATCAGACCCCTCCCCTTTAAAAAAAGTCATTGCTTCTTCTATATGGTAACATTACAGTGCAAGTAAGCTGTCATTAGTTTGCTAAAAGACATTTTATTTTATTTATTAAAAAAATTTTTATTGGAGTATAGTTTAGAGTGTTGTGTTAGTTTCAGGTGTACAGCAAAGTGAATCAGTTCTACATACATATTACATATATATATATATATATATATATATATATATATACACACACACACACACACACTCTACACTCTTTTGTAGATTCTTTTCCCATATAGGCCATTACAGAGTATTGAGTAGAGTTCCCTGTGCTATACAGTATTAATTATCTACTTCATATATAGTAGTGTGTATATGTCAATCCCAATCTCCCAATTTATCCCTCCCCCCCTTACCCCTGGTAACCGTAAGTTTGTTTTCTACATCTGTGACTCTGTTTCTGTTTTGCAGATAAGTTCACTTGTACCCTTTTTTTAGATTCCATGTATAAGTGATATCATATGATATTTGTAAAAGACATTTTAGACAACCTAAAGACTGTCTAGGGAGATGAGGCAGATAAATTTTGGAAAACTCAACAATCCAGGCTTTCTGTGATTCTCTTTTGAACACCTGCAGGCTTGGTTTGGACATGTGTGTATTGATTTGTGCATATCATCCTGCCGCTTGTTTCTTTCCTCCCCAAGTCCAGTTCCCAGTGTTACAGATCTTGCCTTCCTGAGAGTTACTTTGAAAAAAAGACCTTACATCTTCATACATTTTGCAAGACTGTAGCTGTAGAAGTGGAGCCCTTCAGAACAAGCAGTGAAGAAGTGGAATAGCTTCAAGTAGTACTACTCTAAGTGTGGTCTGCAGCTGGGCAGCTTCTCCATCACTTGGTGATTTATTAGAAATGCAGGTTCTGCTACTGGGCATATACCCTGAGAAAACCATAATTCAAAAAGAGTCATGTACCAAAATGTTCATTGCAACTCTATTTACAATAGCCAGGACATGGAAGCAACCTAAGCGTCCATCATCAGATGAATGGATAAAGAAGATGTGGCACATATATACAATGGAATATTACTCAGCCATAAAAAGAAACAAAATTGAGTTATTTGTAGTGAGGTGGATGGACCTAGAGTCTGTCATACAGAGTGAAGTAAGTCAGAAAGAGAAAGACAAACACCGTATGCTAACACATATATATGGAATCTAAGGAAAAAAATGTCATGAAGAACCTAGGGGCAAGACGGGAATAAAGACACAGACCTGCTAGAGAATAGACTTGAGGATATGGGGAGGGGGAAGGGTAAGCTGTGACAAAGTGAGAGAGTGGCATGGACATATATACCCTACCAAATGTAAAATAGATAGCTAGTGGGAAGCAGCCACATAGCACAGGGAGATCAGCTCGGTGCTTTGTGACCACCTAGAGGGGTGGGATAGGGAGGGTGTGAGGGAGGGAGATGCAAGAGGGAAGAGATATGGGAACATATGTATATGTATAACTGATTCACTTTGTTATAAAGCAGAAACTAACACACCATTGTAAAGCAATTATACTCCAATAAAGATGTAAAAAAAAAAAAAGAAAAAGAAATGCAGGTTCTGGCTCCACTCAGGTCCTATTGAATCAGACGCTGTGTTTTGACAAGTGAAGTTTGAGAAGTTTTGCTTGCAAAAACAGAGTCCTGGTCAAGGTTGACCTGCCTCAGAAGGGACCCCTCCTCCCCCAGTCTTTCTTCAAAGTAACTGAAGCCCCGGGGTGGATAGGTGTTGACAAAGCAGTACATACACTGTACAACTTGAGGCCCTACCAGTGAGGTTCATTTTAGTTCATTTACTTAATGCAAACATACTTCTTTAAAGAAACAACTAGGAGAATGAAGGGGTTACTAGTCATTTGAATGTTGATAATTATTAGACTTTGTTGCTATCTGCTATTTTATAAGGAAATGGAAGTTTTTTAGCAAGAGGAGAGAAGGGGATAGGCTAGGCCTGGATTGGAGGGGATGGTAAGGGGAAGTCTAGGGGAGCATGAAATGTATTTAGTAAGAAGAGGAAATAGGAGGTGGGATAAAGGGAGCATCAAGGACTTTGCTCAGAAATGGGAATGACCTTACCCTTTCTTGCTTCTATGTTGCAATAATTTGTATTGCCAAGACCCAGCATTATTATTTTTAATTTTTCAAGTTTAACCCGGAAGGTTAATTACCATTTCTGACATTGTTTCTAATCATCAGTTTTCTATTGAGAAGCCTTATTGGCATACAGCAGACTGGAGTTATACACACAGCAGCCATTCCTGCACTTAGAGCCCATAGCGCCTAGGAAAAGAGTCAGATTTTGAAACCAAAATTATAACAAGCATAGGAAGTGCAGCAATACAAGTATTGAACTGAGCTTTAGTATCTTCCTATCTCACAGGATTACTGTGAGTATTTAATGGGATCTGCAAAAAGGCACAGAGGAAGGTCTCAATAAACAGTAGCTCTTCCCCTTCTCTCCCCGCCACATCCCACATCCCTCCTTCCCTTTCATCTCATCCCAGGCAGTTTGATTCCAGAGTCTGTAGAGGTTAGTACTAAGGATAGTAGTTGTGGTAGGAGTATGATAGGTGCAGAAATAAGGAGGAGGTGATTTTTGACGGGAAGAGACATTTGGGGCTCCAAGTGAATGGCTTCAAGAATACTTAACGCATAGTTTTTCTGAATGTTGAGCATGAGAATCACCTTCATTTAAATTCCAATAATTTGCAGCTAGCTGAAGACAAAGGCTAAGGTGAAATTTATCCTAAACCATTTCCTTGGGAACCCCTGATGTGGGCTTTATGAGGGCAAGCTGGCATCAGCTGTTATTTGTTGTGTCCTAGCAGGAGGCTCAGGGTTACCAGCTGACACACTAGTGTGCTGTGCTCAGTACCAGTATGAGTGCTAGTCTAACCAGTCTGAAAACCAAGAGATGTGGGGTTATCATAGATCAGAAAGAAGTTAAAGATCAGAAAAACAAGAAGTTGAGCAAAATTGGAAAGAATATTCCTAAAATACATCTTTATCACTCTCTTCGCAGAACTTCACTAGCTCCCCCTGCCTCTAGCTTTCCAGGTCTCCGTATGCAGCCCCACAGTCCATTTCTGGCTCATGTTACTCTTTTTTTTTTTTTGCGGTACGCGGGCCTCTCACTGTTGTGGCCTCTCCCGTTGCGGAGCACAGGCTCTGGACGCGCAGGCCCAGCGGCCATGGCTCACGGGCCCAGCTGCTCCGCGGCATGTGGGATCTTCCCGGACCCGGGCACGAACCCGTGTCCCCTGCATCGGCAGGCGGACTCTCAACCACTGAGCCACCAGGGAACCCCTCACCTTACTCTTTTACCTCACTTCCTCTGTCCATTCAGTAATCCCACCAGGGATGACTGTTTCCACTCCCTCCAGCTGACCAAAATCATAACCATCGATTACGTTCTGCTTCAAATCCCACTTTCCTTTCCTCTCTGAGCTCTTCCTGACAGTTTCAAATGATTTGGATACCTGTTCATCCCTCTTGCCAGCTTCAAAAGTATTTTGTACACCAGCTTCTCCCTGCATTGCTTGTGGCTTGTCCTTTTGAATCCTCAGGTTCCCTGAGGGCTGAGGATCTTATAACTTTCTGTTTTTACCAGTTCTTTGTTTCTTGCAAGTGATGGTTTCTTAATGTAAAAGGTAACCCTTGCTAGATAAACTCCTACCATCTAAACCCAGGAGCAGAATGGTTTTGGGTAACTTTTTGGAGAGGGGAATATTTGGAGGAAAATCACAGGGGTGTAAATATTTTCCTCTCAGTTATCTCAGGCTGCCAACTTGAGGTCTCTGGAGGTTGGGACGAGATGCACGCAGTCAGCTCCCGAGCCAACGAGAGCCAGCTCCATCCAGCACACAACTTAAGTCCCCGATTTCCCAACTCATTATCCAAATTTCAGGAGCCAAATATTAGCAGATTTGAATAACATGCTTTCTCTCACTGTTCAGCTTATGGATGGGGTGGGGGAGTCATTTGTTCTTGTTCACTGGATTCTTCTAGTATGTAGGTGTGGTGAAGAGAATTCTTAGCCTTTAGACTAATTTTCTAGTTTCTAAAAAATATTTTTACAGGCGTCTATGTTAGAGAGCCAATTAAGAGGTTATGGGATTGGATCTGAGCAAAATTTTTAGCTATTTATTTCGACAGCCTGTGAAAGCAATTCTTTGAAGAACTATGTGCAGCAGATGTTCAATAAATATTGGCCAGATGATTGATCTAAGGAAGGAGCCAAAGAAAGAGGAATAATTCCTTTGTATATCCAGTGGGATTGCACAAGGCTAAAATAATATAAAGCAAGAAATTGTGAAGCTTCATTTTTATTTAATGTCCTCTTGGATCAGTGGTCAACCAAGGATTGCCTGACACAGGAAACATGAGTTTGTTTGAGCTTAATATAAGTATAGGTATTTGTAGAGAAAGTGTTCTAATCTTTACCATGGACAAAGTAAAAGATAAGGCAGGTTCTCTAAAGTAAAATTAGGTTTAAAAGCAGAAGAAGAAATAGTGAATTTAAGAGCACCTTAAAAATCATGATATAGGTTGAACCCATGTTGTCCTGGGCACATGGTTGTTTTTTAATCTCTCCTTATTTTGGAAGAATAAAGGCACCAAATCCAGCATTATTTTGACTGTGAATTTGAACTTGAATTCCTAATTAAAGCTAATTACTGCTTCACAGATAACCTAGATAAGAAAGTTAAAGCTTGTTGCCTTTAATAAATACTGCTGAATTTGGAAGAAGACTAGATTAGCCAAAATCTTATTTTATAACTTGAGATTCTAAAAGGCAGTAGAAAATCAGCCCCTTAGCATTTCCCAAAATATTCCAATCCATCTGCTTAAAAAAAATTACTGCCGCATACTTTAATTTGTTAATTTGTTCACCCTTAAAGCTGTGAACTCTTTCACTCTCCACTGAGGTGTATATAGAACCACCTCTGCAGGAGGGTGTTAGGATTACACGCAAATACGCATTACCATCCCCTCCTTTAAGCAAAGTTTTAGAAATGTGTAATCTTATCTTATTTGGAGGTTTCTCATCCTCTTGCCTAACTTGCACATAAACAATTGTCATGGCACTAATCTTTTGCCCTCCTAGAATTGTTATGGGTTTGAACATGGCCAATGAGATTATTACAGACTGTTTGCCTCTTGTTTGTAAAATCTTGGGAATAATACTTCAGGTTTTCCTTTGACTTTTCCTCTTTCTTTATTGTTTGGTAGGATTGCATATCTGAGCTTAGTCGTCAGTAAGCTGTCATTTGATATCTCGAAAGGAAATAGGGTCTGCTTTAGTTTTGGCGGAGCCTTCATGGTTATTTAAACCAAACACAACACACCAAAAACACTGATGATACTTAGGCTGTAATTCTAACTCCCAACAATACTACTTTGCCCTGGATCTACACTAAAATTTTTTTCCCTCCTACATAACGTATGCAGTTTTTCAGTTGGGAGTTCTGAAGTATGTTTAAAAGCATTAAAATGAGAGTTAAAAATGAGGCAATAACAGCTGGTGATAACGTGGCAGCATATGCTTTCTTGGGTGCCATTTTCTTAATGTTTCATGTTGAAAGATCCAGAATGAAATTGGAAGCAACAGAGATGATAAGGGCCCCTAGAGTGTGTGGCAATTTTAATGTATCCCTCTTCTGAAGTACTGGTAAAAGAGATTCTGAAAAGAAAAAAAAAGAAAAAGGAAGCCAGGGAGGAAGGAAGAAAGGAAGGGAGGGAGGAAGGAAGAGAGGGAGGGACGAAGGGAGGGAGGAAGGGAGGGAGGAAGGAAGGAAGGAGATTTCAAGATAAAATAAAAGAACCTGACTTCTCATAGGTAGAGGAGGGAGGTTGGGGAAGTAGCTTAAAATAGTATTTACTCTCAGTTCCTTTACATGAAACTTCCAGCACAGTTTGATTTTATTTCTTGGGTCAAAATGAAGTGCAGGTAATGAATGTTGCTAGTTGGTTCAGTTGCCTCTGTGGATTTTCAGGGGAGGAGGGTCACTGGACAAGTACTACTTCCTGGTTGTAGTAGTGTAAGATGTATGTCTCATGGTGAGGAAGACTGTTGCAAAGAACCGTTTTGTCTAATAGAATTCAAAGAACAAAGAGATCAGGTAGTTCAGTTAAGTCACCTTGGAAATGGTTTCACTTTATAATATAAAATAGAACCTTATATAAGCAAGTTTAAAACAATGGTAAACAATATTAGCTATTTCTCTACAATTATTACTGTTATAGTCATAAGGTAGACTGATGCCAGTCTATATTAGTATTCTGGAGAAGCCCAGCCTCATAGTTTTGAGCTTTCATTTCTATTAAAATTCCTACTTTGCAGTTGCAATTTCTTTTTTTTTGGCAGGCTGGTGTTGGGGGGAGGGGTGTACTGCCTGACTTGCATGACGAATCTACTTTGGATTCATTTCAGTCTATTCCCAAACATCCCAGGCACTAAGGCATCGCTCTTATTTTTCAGGGAACTCATCTCTCACTCAGTAAGCCACGCTAACAATTACAATTGATAGAACACATACCTTTTACAATAATCACTGCTGCTTTTCTTATGTTCCAATCTCACAGAAGAGGTGAGACACCCCTTCTGCACCCACAGGGCTATTGGTGCTATCGCTGGTGATCACCAGGGAAGACAGAATTGGGTTATTACATACCCATGACTAATTGCTGCTTTGTGACTATAGAACTTCCAAGTTAAACTTCTACCAGGACTCAGAAGCCTTGGCATTAGTACAACTGGAGAATGGGAGAATTTGCAATTTCTTCCCTGTTGGTGTGAACGGGGGACCTCTCTCTCTTGTTTGGAAGTCTCGCGGGAACAGGGGATAGAGAGCCGGTGAGGGCTGCTTTCCCTCATCTGCTGCTCATACCCGTTTGTTTCATCTGCTGGGCCACTCCCTTCAGGCTTTCCCTCACATTTTATTTCCTAGTCTTTCCATTCGTTCACCCATGGGTCTTCTTAGATTGTACATTTCTAATGCTGTTGAGATAAAGAGTATAGTGGTTTTGACCTGACTTATTTTCAGTAATGCTCAGGATTGTTAAGCGTGATGAAAGACCATTTCATTTTGTTCAGTGCCTTTTTTGTGTGTGTGTGGTGGTGGTGGAGGAGATGTATAAGTTTATCACTTAATAAAAAATTTAGTACCATTTATTTTATAAATAAATAACCTTAAAGGAAGACCTATTTATAAAAAAGGAACCTGTTTGGGGTATATTTCTGGGACGTAGTGATTATCTTAAGTTTTAAGATTCTATTCAGCTAAGACCTGATTAAAGCATAGCCAGGAATTGGCCATCTGGAAAGCACTGTTAATGGATCCAGAAATGTTACTGTCATTTTGAATCATATAATAGAAATTGCACTGAAGAAAAATATGGTGGGTTGAGTAGAATGCAAAGTTTATGAAAAAGTCTGGTTTTCCTAATTCTGTTCTTTCTTTGGGCCAATTTATTTTTCATGTCATTTCTAATTATCAATAATTCCTCTATCATTTATGTGCAGAATTTATCATTTAATTTCTGTAGTCCTGTGCTGTTGTTTAATGTTGTCTCCCCAGATGGCTTGTAAGCTTCTAGAGAATATGAACCAAGTCTTTTTTTTTTTTTTTTTCTGTATATTCTACAGTGCCTAACATGGTGTTCTGGACATAAAATAAACACTCAGTGAACACCTAGTACTTAGTCATCTGGATATATGTTTATTAGGTCAACGTGTTATTCTTGTCCTCTTCATCATCTGGTTTCATAATTTTCACTCTGGAGCTTTAAAAGTCTTGTATTATTTATTTCAGTACCTAGCAATATAAGTCACAGATTTTCATCCATTGGTAGTGGGGTGAAGTATAACAGATATTCCTAGCATTAAAAGACCTTTTTTACTGCAGAAATTGGGTAACTCAGGTATATAATATAAGAGAACTGGTAGAGGGCATAAAAAAGGGAAACAGTTCCTAGTATGCTAAGGCTTTAAAGAATTGTGGGTACTATCCCTTTTGATTCTTTGGGTCAAATACCATATGCTTTATTGATAAACACTTTGGCATATTCTGGCATGTTTCTTAAGTATAGACTGCTTCTATACTTGGCCTTTTCAGGTTTTTTGGTAGTAGTGCTTATTAAAAGTTTGTTGTGAGGGAAAGGTAAACAGAAGTGGCAGACATGGTTATTCTGATTTATAAATGAGTCACAGACATAAATTTATAGATATAGGAGATGTCTTGGAAAATATAGTCCCCCTCTTTCATTTTTATAGGTGAAAAAAATCAAGGACCAGTGTGATTAAGTGACTTAGATAAGGTTACAGTTAGTAGAAGTCAGCATAGGACAGAGTAGGTTGAGATAATCAATTTATATTATTTCTGATTCTCCAGCCCAGTTTATAGAGGATTAATCTGGAGATAGATACCTGAGGAACTCACATATTCTTAAAAGGTATAATTTTTTTTAAAAAGAAAGTTTCAAAAGATCTTTTCATATGCTGATATATTGAACTGCTCTGCAAGGGACCTCAAATAGAACATAGTTGAGAGGTGGAAATACCATGCATTGGGGCATGTAGTTGAGAAATCTGGGTCCTAATCCAGGTCTATTAATTACAAGCTGTATGACCTTGGACCAAAAATCATACAGCACTCAGAAAATCTGTTGGTGTTATTTAAAAATGAAAGAATTAGGTGAGGTTCTCTCTGAGAGCCCTTTTAGTTCTAAAATTCTTTGTAAAAATGAAGCAATGGTAAACACTTGGAACTTGACATGATCAAAGCTTTATGAAATGAAAGTAGAGACAGACATATCTAGTTTGTGACCAAAGGTGTCAGCAGCAGAAAAGTCCAAACGTGTTAGACTTTCTTTCCTTTTTTTTTTAAAATAGATCTTTATTTGGGTATAATTGCTTCACAATACCGTGTTAGTTTCTGTTGCACAGCGAAGCGAATCAGCCATATGCATACGCATGTCCCCATATCCCCTCCCTCTTGAGCCTCCCTCCCACCCTCCCTATCCCACCCCTCTAGGTCATCGCAGAGCACCGAGCCGATCTCCCCGTGCTATGTTGCTGCTTCCCACCAGCCAACTGTTTTACATTCGGTAGTGTATATATGTCGGTGCTACTCTCACTTCGCCCCAGCTTCCCCCTCCCACCCCAAGTCCTCAAGTCCATTCTCTATGTCAGCCTCTTTATTCCTGCCCTGCAACTAGGTTCATCAGTACGATTGAAGCTTTTCAGATGATTCCTATTTCTTAGGCTTAATTTGGATCTCTCTTCTTACTTGGAGCTTGTTGCAGGAATAGGAATACTGTGAATAGATACAAATGAACCAATAAACTTATTATTTAGAAATCTTTTGGCTCTTCCACATGAATAGTCCATATACACGGTAGGTGTGTTGTTGTGTTAAAGAATAAAGAAAACTTAGGTTGTTTAAATTTGAAGCATCTTTTATTGAAAAGCACTGTAACTGATCCATAGGCTTAGTTTTGTTGAATTAGTGTATTTTGCCTGATAAACTTCCCTTATTTTACATTCTGTGGAAAAGTAAATCCAGTGTTTCTTAGCTATGCTCACTCTTATTCAAGTTAAGTGTCCCAGGAGGGTAAATAGGAAGGTCATCCGGTCATACTTAAGTGTCATTTTACCTTGTCCTGTACCCTGGGATATGATTACTCTTAACTTGCTGATTGTCGTGATCTCGAGTAATCAATCTTTCACCAGTCCAGGCTCCGAGTGTGTCTGCAGTGCCTGCGGCCCTGATATTTCCTCATCTTTCCTCACAGGACAGCTAGTCAGTCAGGACTCCCAAAGAACCATTTGCAATCTGGTTACAGGGTGCTTTGGAAAGACTCTGTGCCAAAGGCAATGTGAAGCCAGTGGGGTGGCAGTATTTTCCTTGTTGGCTAAAGGAGATAATGACTATAGTCATTAGACTATATTAGACTATAGCTTAGACTATAGTCTAAGCTCATAGCATAGGGTTTGGCACATTTTAAGTGCTCAGTAAATATGTTTTTATTCTGTTTCGTAATCGTGCTTCTAGGTTTGTAGCTCTCAGGCAATCAGCAGGCAGGCCTGTATGTTTGGTTAAGACCTGGGGAAGATCCTCCAGAGTATTTGATTTAGTGTAGAATTTTAGTACAGTGGCTCTTCTATTGCTTAACTTAAGAAAAGGGAGCTAACGTGTTCTGTGACTTTAGTATCCCTAAATTGGGGATTAGCAATTAGGGGCTTAATTTGTACTGAAGGCTTTGGTATCTAGAAATAATTCAGGCTCCTTCTCAAAATGTGGGAGTATGTGTGAATTGTGAGAAATGGAGTCTCTCTTTTGAAAGTTATATTCTGTTTTAGGATGATAAAACAGTAGGAGTCAAAAATACTAGGTCCAAATGCAGCTGTTTAAAGTTAAAAGGCTCAACATTTTTGGTTACAAATGGTGGTTTAAATTTTTTCTGTTATTTATATAATATATTTCTTTAAAAAAAATAATTGATGTGGGGTCATTGGGCAAACTACATTATTGTCTTTTGAATTTCCTTTGCTTCTACAATTTGAGTAATATAACAGTTTTTTATTTTATACTTCATATTTCTAGTGTTAAATGTTACTCTATGGTCTTTGTTAAAGGTGTATTCAAATTGAGTTAATAAAGATTTTTTTAAATATCAAAGAAGACTTTTTTCCCCAAAAAAATGCCACAATTAAATGCCACAATTTAGAAACAATGCAGAATTTATATTTAAAGGATATTTTATAAGATCCTGTATTTAAAAAGTTGTCTGTACCATCACTTTTTTATAATTTTGAATTTTGGAATACTTTAAAAATGCTTTTGTTACCATAAAGTCATGTATGATGTAAGGTTTTATACACACACACACACACACACACACGCATATAACCACAACTCTTATTTAACTTTGCTTTAGAACTTCTAACCAAAGCAATTATTCCAGAAAAATAAAAGAGGAAGATAACAGAAATCACCTTACTTGTAAACGATGTGATTGACTACTTAAAAAAAAGAGGCCAAGAAAGTGAAAATAGTTTATTAAAGTTAAATAAAAGGGTCTATGTTTAATCCCAGCAAGAATCAAATAAATGCAAATTAAACAAAAATGAGCTTTGTTTTTATTTTCAGATGGGCACTACTAATAGAATGAGTGAATATTGAGTCCTTACTGTACGTCAGGTGTTGTAGTAACTCATTTAATCCTTAAAAATAACCCTTTATGTAGGTATAATGATACAATCTGTGTTTCACAGAAATCTGCGGAAACACTGAGTAACTTTCCACGGGTCATAGGGCTAGTCCATGGCAAAGCTAGGATTTGAACCCAGCTATAGAATTCTGCTTCTGGAACCCATTCCCTTACTCACTGAACTGCCTGCAAAGGTTAACAACGTTTAGTGTTGGTGCAGGTATTGGGAAGAAAATAGCCATCTCACCTGCATTGCAGGTTTGAGGAACGTTTATTGAGCATTCTTTTGAAAAGCCATTCTGGTAGCACTCTTCAACACCTTAGGATCCAAAAATTCTACTTTTAAGACTATATCCTAAGGAAATAATCAGTTGAGTGTGCATTAATGAATGTGAGAGGGTGTGTTTAAAACATGGTTTATAGCAATAATGGAAATGACCATCTCGAGGGAGTTGTTTTGCAACATCATATGATAGAATGTTATATTGCTATTAAAAAGGATGATATAGTGCTATGTTTATTAATATGAATGTCCACATTACAGTTTGCATGAAAAGAGCAGGTTACAAAACAGCTTGTACTCTGTTGTATGATCTCATCTTATTTATACGTTTAAATAGCTATACATGTATTTATAGACCAAAATGCAGTGGGCTGGCATCTCTGGGTGCTGGCATTTTGGATGATATTTATCTTCTTCTTTATCTTTTGTCATCTTTTTTGGAATTTTATAGTGGGCATGTGTTATTTTTATAATTGGAAAAAAGTCCTAAAAACGATTTCTTTCCCTTATTCCCTCAACTCTTATTTTTTTTGTGATAAAATTAGGTTGGCAGGTTTTTCTTTGGTGTCATGCTTTCTGAATGTGAGGCAGTATTTTATGTGAGCTTTTCATGAAGCTCCATGTCAGTTAAAAAAAATTTTTTTAACATCTTTATTGTAGTATAACTGCTTTACAATGTTGTGTTAGTTTCTGCTGTAAAGAGAGAGGGGATATGGAGATATATGTATACATATAGCTGATTCACTTTGTTATACAATTTTGTTTTTGAAGTTTCAACTTCCACAGTTGTTTATTCCTTACCCTAAAGCAGCTCCAGAGGTCTACATGTGCTGTCATTAGGTGGGGCTAATGAGCTCTGGATGCGCTCTAAACTGAAGAGCCCACCTAGTTGGCTTGAGCTTCCAGATTTAAACATGACTTTTTCATAACATAATTTATACAAAGATAAAACTCTGTTAAAATAACTAAATACAAGTTATCACTGAACATTAAAGCAGATGATATCTTAAAGCTGCATTTAAAGTCAACAAATGTCATTAATAATCAGGAATCTTTTGTCAAACAGTCAAAATTTTTCTTTCATGATCATATATGCAGATCCTGATTAGAATGTTCTTTTCTTCTTAAATCTTACTTTGATGTAAAAACGTCCCAAAGATTGTGTTCCACTGCATACCCCACACTGGGTTTGGACTCGGCTGGTAGTGCTGTGCTTCGGGGCAGTTTATTTTTTACTTAGACTTTGGGTATATGTACTTAAAACTAATTTAGTTGGCTGTACTCTTTCAAAGTCTTCTTTCGAAGTAATTCATTGACCAAGAGATTTTAGCATCACCCCAGCTGGATACCCTACAATTTTATGATGTAATAGAAAAAAGAATTCATAACTGGTTTCTTGCAGGGGGTCCCAAACCCTTTGTGATTAGGTGTTTTCAATCATGAGAGTCTTTTTTTCTTAAGGAGGAACGGAGTCTACCCTCTCCTCTCTTGTGTGAGTGGATTCATTTGTTTACATGGCTTCTGTAGGCAGAGGGAATACGTATAAAGGTCTTGCTGACTTCCCTAAGCATGCTACTTAGAGTAAAACTAATTACTGTTAAAAGCAAGTTTAGCAGAAAATAAGCTCATTTTCATTGGATGACACAATTTCATCATGGATTCTCACTGGTCTTTGTGGATGGGGCTTAGTTTTGTTTTTATACTTCCCGTCCTGGAATTGATTTACCGAAATCATAGGATTACATCATTGGATTGTGGCCCAATGGTAAGCCCTGCTCTGAAAATATACCAGGATGTGTTTATTGGCCCATGTTTTTTCCTTAGAGCTTTAGGGTCATCATTCATTTGGTCATACATAGACAAGAATTGTTTTCTGAAGAAGATCTTGCCCAGAAATGATCTCTGCACCAATCTCCATGCAGGAGAGGACTTCCCTGGTGATGCAGTGGTTAAGAATCCACCTGCCAATGCAGGGAACACGAATTCGAGCCCTGGTCCAGGAAGATCCCACATGCCGCAGAGCAACTAAGCCCATGCACCACAACTACTGAGCCTGCACTCTAGAGCCCGTGAGCCACGACTGCTGAGCCTGCATGCCGCAACTACTGAAGCCTGTGTCCCTAGAGCCTGAGCTCCTCAACAAGAGAAGCCACCGCAATGAGAAGCCTGTGCACCGCAACGAAGAGTAACCCCCGCTTGTTGCAACTAGAGAAAGCCCTTGCACAGCAACGAAGACCCAACGCAGCCATAACTAACTAACTAACTAACTAACTAAATAAATAAATCTTCATGCAGGAGAGGAGTGGCCTTTTATGCAGGTACATGTACTGGTCAGCTTCCTTCATGTTCACAAAAAGATAAGATCCTTCCCAGTGGTTTTGCCCTTAGTCACTTGTGTCATATATTCAAGGTCAGACTTCTGTTAGTGGACTTTATCTTGAACTTCCTGTTGCCAAATTCTTAAGAGAAACTTATTTATGAGAAGTTATATTCACAAAGAATTGTTTAAAAAATAAGAAGTCCAGCCATTGCTTTAAGATCTAAGATTTAAGTCTAAATTTGACCCTTGAGTTAAGCAGGAGTGTAGCTGCTAGACCAGCACTGTTCCAGTAGAAATATAATGTGTGCCACACATTCATTTTTCAGTAGCCACATTGAAAAAGGTAAAAAGAACAGGTGAGGTTAATTTTAATAATCTATTTTTATTTAACCCAATATATCTAAAACTTTATCATTTTAATGTGTAATCAGTAGAAAACTTGAGATATTTCCCTTTTTTGGTACTAAGTCTTCAAAATCTGGTGTATTTTATACTTATAGCATATCTGAATTTGGACCAGCCACATTTCAGATGCCCAGTAGCCATATGTGGCTGATAGCTTGTAGTGGACAGTACATTGTAGACCACTATAGAGCTATGTACAAATGTGCCCAAATTGGCACTATTTGTATTAAGCCAATAAGATGTCAAAAAAAAAGGTAATACAATTACAAATGTCATACTTGATGTAGATAATAAGAATACAGGTTAATACTTCCTATATCATAAAGACTAATAAGCAGAAATCTCTTATTTTACTTAAAGTCATATAATTTTACTTAAAGTCAGGGCTTATCACCAGGAAACCATTTGTGTTTATCTTATAGACATGTGGATTAGGCCTGTGGTCCTTGTGAGTCTTTGATTGGGATGCTAGGAAGTTCAGAGACAAATCAATGGCCTATTTCTAGTATCTGAGCAGTGCTGAATGGCGAGAATTCTGAGCATAAACTTGACCCCTGGCTTGCTTCCCTTGGCTTTTCTTCACTGACTTCTTTCAGCTTGTTGCGTCTCATACTGCAATACGCCATGAAAAATTTTTTTGGAATAAGAATGGGGATGAATAAATAAGAGTTTTTGTTATTTAAGTTTTTATTGTTTAAGTAATTGTCGCTATAAATTTTATGGGAAATAGAATTAAATTTTAGAAAGACCAAAGTCTCTCAGTCGACTTTTGGTTCTTTTAAAATTAATAAAATAAATATTTAAATATTTACTATTTAAATATTTAATAATAAAATAAAATACAATTTAATAAAGTTGGATATACTTGGGGAGAGAGCATCTAAGTTATTATTTGGTCTAACTTGGGACTCTATAGGGATTAGCTGGTGATTTCTTACATCAGTAAGCTTTCAAATTTCAGCATTCATCAACATCAACTGGGGAACCTGTTTACAATCTGATGCCTGGGCTGTGTCCCATGGGTGGGTTAGGATCAGTAGATTTGGGTTGGGGTCTAGAATATGGTAGTTTAACACATCCTGTGGTTGTTGTATTCCTGGTAGCTACTTCTCCCATCTTCCTTCTTCCTCACTAATCGCCCAGAAAAAAATGCTCCCCATACTTAATCCCCACAGTCTTTTTCTTTTGGTTCCCCCGTCACCAGCCCCAGCTTTATTGAGACATAATCAACATACAACATTGTATAAGTTCAAGGTGTACAACATGTTGATTTGTACATTTATATATTGCGAAATGATTACTGTCATAGTTAGCTAACACTTCCATCATGTGATATAATTACCATTTCTTTTTTGTGGTGATACATTTAAGATCTACTCTCTTACCAAGTTTCAAGTATGTAATACAGTGTTACTAACCATAATCACTATGCTGTACATTAGATTTCCAGAAATGCTTGTTTATGTTGTAGCTGGAAATTTGTATATACATCTCCCCTCCCACCACCACATCATTTTCTTGTCTTTCTTTCCCTGCCCCTCTCTGGCAAAGCACAGTGTTTTATAGGTCAACTCAGATTCTTTGGATTTTTCCTTTTTTTCCCTCCCTGCTTCCCCCATTACCTAGGTTTTGTAACTAAACAGTGGGACATGTCCAGTGTATTATCTAGGATTCTTTAAGTCTGTGACAGAAAC
Organism: Mesoplodon mirus; assembly: GCF_964341445.2. Classification (NCBI taxonomy): domain Eukaryota; kingdom Metazoa; phylum Chordata; class Mammalia; order Artiodactyla; family Ziphiidae; genus Mesoplodon; species Mesoplodon mirus. Next base: position 39,534,198 of record NC_138984.1, read on the forward strand.
CCATCCCAACTTGCCTAACCAAAAAGAGAAAAGAGTCAGAAGAGACTAGGGATGGGCCTTGTACCAGACACGCTGGATTGAGGCGAGAGCCATACACAGCTGTCTCTCTGGTTCTCAGCCCGGCTGACCAGCAAGGTCTCTTTACTTCCAGAAGGCAGGCAGGAGAACACTTTCCTCTTCGAGGAGGAGAGGGAGAGAGGAGAAGTGCCAATACTTGTGATTCAAAATCTCTTCTTTATCCCAGTTACTCATGCGTCATGACAGAAGGACTGACCATGGCAGAGAGTGGTTTTTTGGTTTACACTGGGATCTTTCTTTTAAAAAAAGAATTGGATTAATAAAGTAATGGATAAGTGCATAGTGTTTTGAGATTTTTCCCTCAATTACAACCAGTTATAATTGATTTACGTCTTAACAAGATTTTAATTTGTTTGAAACTATTAAGGCCATGGTATTTTTCTAAATTTAATAGTGTAGCATTCTAAGCAAAAGTGAATATTTATAAACTGAATGGATTTCCTTCTTTGAATATATTTTAATCTATTAATTAAAATGCAGCTTCTTGTAGTATATTGAATTTTGAGAAGAAATCCAATTTCTTTTTTTAATTAACTAATTAATTAATTAATTTTTGGCTGCTTTGGGTCTTCGCTGCCAAGTACGGGCTACCTCTAGTTGCAGCGAGCGGGGGCTACTCTTTGTTGTGGTGTGCGGGCTTCTCATTGCAGTGGCTTATCTTGCTGCGGAGCACAGGCTCTAGGTGCGTGGGCTTCAGTAGTTGTGGCACGTGGGCTCAGTAGTTGTGTCTCGCGGGCTTTAGAGCGCGGGCTCAGTAGTTGTGGCACACGGGCTTAGCTGCTCTGCGGCATGTGGGATCTTCCTGGACCAGGGCTCCAACCTGTGTCCCCTGCATTGGCAGGCGGATTCTTAACCACTGCGCCACTAGGGAAGTCCCTCCAATTTCTATAAATTTAATAAGTTAAAATAATTTAACTCATTGAAACTAAAGAATTTTTTCAGCATCTTTAGAAATTGGTAATTTTACCTAAAATAGAACTTTATCTGATATATAACCCAATTAAAATGGTTCTATCATTATTTTGTAAGAATTGTCTATTCTGCAGAAATCATTCCACCAACTTCAACCTTATTTCATTCCATATTTTTTCCACTTTCAGTGAATCGTTTCCATGTCACTGTTACTGCACTAGACATCTTGGTGAAACTAGTGGGAAGGGAAGAAGGTGGAGAAGACCAAGTTGCTTTGTTAGGGACTTATGACATGTCATTCTGAAGTCGGCTGGAGTGCTGTTAGGGTCCCTGAGGACTAGTTGTAGGCATCGGTGCATTTGGGCAGGAGGAAGCTGGTAGTTTAGACAGGCAAGCTTCCCAGAGGTGACATCACAAATTTCCTCCCTCCTCCCAGTATCTTTAGGCTAAGAGGCCAACACTGTCTTCCTTTTAACACATACTCAAATGTCATGAAATCCAGCCCCAGTATTGACGTGGGAGGCAGAACTTTACTTCTCTGCTTACTGCAGCAGTTCTGTGTACAAACTTTCATGTGCTTGCTCAAGGAACCCTCTACTACATATTCATCATCCTTTTCAAAAATGGGTGGGTGAGAGGAGATGGGCAAAAAGGATGTGATTGTTATGAGTTCTATTCTGGAATGGCCCCCATCGGCAAAGCCGTGCCTCCGGGCCTCTTTACTGTGCCTTCACGTTACAAAATTGTCAGAGTCCGTGGAGACTGTTTTGAGAGAGGGAACTTGCTGCCTCTCAACAATATTGTGGGTTTATAAAGTTGACTTATAATAGATCTGTTGCTCATAACAAATAAAGAAATAATGACTTTCTATGTCTGCAAAGCTTACAGTAGGTGGACCAAAAATGAGAGTGAGAAGGCAGGGAGGAAGCATGGCAGGTCAGCTCAGGAGCTCGGCTTTGGCAGCAGGAGGCTGCTCGGCGCCTGCGTGGAAGGCGCTGATTTTAAATCCTGTAAACAGATGATTTCACCCGCCCCCCACCACTCAATTTTGTGGGTAACTGTAGGTACTCCATGATGTGGGCTTGGTATAGTTGCCACAAGGAACGGTGACAAATGGAAAGAGAAGTAGGCTTTTTTTCTTTTTTTTTCTTTTCTTCGGTACGCGGGCCTCTCACTGCTGTGGCCTCTCCCGTTGCGGAGCACAGGCTCCGGACGCGCAGGCTCAGCGGCCATGGTTCACGGGCCCAGCCGCTCCGCGGCATGTGGGATCTTCCCGGACCGGGGCACGAACCCGTGTCCGCTGCATCGGCAGGCGGACTCTCAACCACTGCGCCACCAGGGAAGCCCGAGATTTAGGCTTTAAAGACTTAAGTGTGGGTCTCAGCTGTGCCGCCCACTAGTGTGGTGCTCTCGTCTGGAAATGGCAATCTGGAATTTACAGCTCCATCATTAGGCGGTTGTGAGATACCATGGGGTGAGTGTGAGGGCAGGGCATAGACGAGATGCCAGAAAAGCAGCCTTCTTAAAGCACATCCATTTACACTGGGAAGCCGGATTTCATAGTGATTAGGGGAAAAAAGAGTTGGATCTCGACAAACAAAAGTTCAAATTATGGAAATCAGTCTAATCTTGTTTGTAATCACAAATACGGCCTAATTATTACAGTGGAAAAAAGAACAAATGAAGAGTTGACATTTTTAGAGGGTTGGGGGAGTTAATCTTTTCAAAAATTGTATAATAGCGTAATATGATATTTGTCTTTCTACCCCAGTCTTGAAAGTCATATTACAAAAGCTGTGCCAGGCCACTGTCAGCCTTCCCGTGTGACATTCCTTTTAATCCTGTGACATTCAAATTGCACTTAATATTTTTCCTCCTTCAGTTGTCAACTATTCTAACTCTGCCGGACCCTTATTAATCATTGGTTTAGCATGTGGTTCAAGTAGTTCTTCAAAATCACTTTCATTGACTTTTATGAAATCCTGAGCCTTTTTTTCGTTCATGCATTTTCTCTTTGCATCAGTTTATTGTTGGATCATCTGAAATTTAGTGAGTGACTGACTAAAAGACAGAGATGTGAGTGGTAGGGATCGACTCTGTCATTGCATGGGAAGAATGGTTGAATGAAGACTCATAAAAAGTCTTCAGTTCATTGTTTTGTGTATTTTTTGCTTTCTTCAGTTCCTTAATAGAGTGCAGCTGGATAAAGAATACCTAGGTTAAAAGGATTTTTTTCTTTGTCAGAAAATTTTGAAAACTATGTGTGCTATGAAAATGTAGGCAGTCCATTTGGGAAAGGTTTCAAAACGTTTTTTATCCTAATACTTGAATCAAGATTAAACTTGGTATCAATAAGCAGGGTCATGATACTGAACAGAACTGTTTGCTTATCCACATGCTGTGTATTGATATTCATTTAACTTTTTGGTTCTTCCAGATCATTCTATATACCATGGAAATCTCGGGTATTGGTGATTTATTAATTATTATTTTATTTTTTAATTGAAGTATAGATGACTTACAATATTAGTTGCAGGTGTGTAACATAGTGCTTCAATATTTTTATAGATTATACTCCATTTAGAGTTATTACAATATAATAGCTATATTTCCCTGTGCTGTACAGTATATCCTTGTAGCTTATTTATTTTATACATAGTAGTTTGTATCTCTGAATCCCCTACCCCTGTCTTGCCCCTTCCCCCTCCCTCACTCCACTGATAACAACTAGTTTGTTCTCTGTATCTGTGAGTCTGTTTCTGTTTTGTTATAATCTTTCATTTGTTTCATTTTTTAGATTCCACCTATAAGTGATATCATACAGTATTTGTCTTTTTCTGTCTGACTTATTTCACTAAGCATAATACCATCAAGGTTTATCCATGTTGTTGCAAATGGCAAAATTTCATTCTTTTTTATGGCTGAGTAATATTCCACACACACACACACACACACACACACACACATATTTATGTATATATATCACATTTCCTTTATCCATTCATCTGTTGTTGGACACTCAGATTACTTCCATATCTTGGCTATTGTAAATAATGTTGGTGTGAACATTGGGGTGCATGTATCTTTTTGAATTAGTGTTTTCTTTTTCTTTGGATATATACTCAGCAGTGGAATTGCTGGATCATATGGTAGTTCTGTTTTTAGTTTTTTGAGGAACCTCCGTACTGTTTTCCATAGTGGCTGCACCGATTTGCATTCCCACCAACAGTGTACAAGGGTTCCGTTTTCTTCACACTCTTGCCAACATTTGTTATTTGTGGTGTTTTTGGTGATAGCTGTTCTCACAGGTGTGAGGTGATATCTCATTGTGGTTTTGATTTGTGTTTCCCTGATGATTAGCAGTATTGAGCATCTTTTCATGTGCCTCTGTATGTCTTATTTGGAAAATGTCTGTTCAGGTCTTCTGCCTGAAGAGCTTCTTTGGCAGAAGAAACAGCAGATGCAAAGGCTCCTGTGGTAGTGTGGCTGGTGCCTTCGAGGAGCAGCAGTGGGACTAGGGTCACATGAGCATGGGTGGCCGTAGTGGTAGATGAGGTCAGAAAGCACCAGAGACCAGATTATGTGGGGCCTTACAGACTATTGTAAGGGTTTTGGCTTTCACTCTGACTGAAACGGGGACCACTGTAGGGTTTGGGGTAGAGAGCAACATGTTCTGACTTACATTTGAAGAGAATCACTCTGGTTGCTATGTTGAGAATAGACAGTAAGAAATCAAGGATGGAAGCAGGGATGTAAGTGATGACATATGACAGTGGCTTGGACCAGAGTGAAGGTAGTGGAAGCTAATTACTATCTTTCCTTACTTTTTTTTCTCTCTATTTTCCTTACTTTTTAATCACATTCTTTCTTTGGCCTAAAATTCATGCCGTATTTCAAAGGCCTCCTCATATCTTTCAAGGTCCAGCTCAGTTTTTCTCATTAGGCTTTTTTATTTTTATTTTTTTTTGCGGTATGTGGGCCTCTCACTGTTGTGGCCTCTCCCATTGCGGAGCACAGGCTCCTGACGCGCAGGCTCAGCGGCCATGGCTCACGGGCCTAGCCACTCCGTGGCATGTGGGATCTTCTCGAACCAGGGCACGAACCCGTGTCCCCTGCATCGGCAGGCGGACTCTCAACCACTGCGCCACCAGGGAAGCCCCTCATTAGGCTTTTCTTAAACACTCCAGCCCCTGCTGGTCATTCCTGGCAGTGAGCTCTTTGCACTTAAGGTATAAGTGACTTTTGCACTTACACCTTATAGTATAGAAGGCAATTGTTCTCTATTTCTTTCTTGCAGGTTGATTTATATTTCTTTCTATGCTGTAACAAGGGACTTGTGCTCTTCAGCACAAAGTAGGTACTTAGTAAATCTTTTTGGATGGCTAATGTGGCTAATTCTAAAGAAAATGGAACATGTATTCATACTGTTGATTTAGTCCTTTTACATTCTTATTTTCTGATTAGTAGGAGTCAACCCCATCCATTCATTTATTTGAAAAATATTTACCAAAAACTTACTATTTTATGGAGAATATAACATATAAGAGAAACAGTAATTTTCTCAAAGAGTTTATAGTCTGGCAAGAGAAGACACGAATCTTTATAATTAGACTCTAAAGCATTGTGAATTACACGTGATATGAATGATATCAAAAAGGCCACTGGAATTCAGTCATGGGAATGTTGCCTCTGGCTGGCTGTTCTTCAAGAAGAGTGGTTGTTAAACCTTGAAGGTGGAGTAGGTGCAGGAAGTAGAGAGGATGGCATGAGCAATGCTGGGCGTGCTAAGCATTTTCATGGGGAGCAGATAGATAACCTTCTATTGAGAAAGTTTGTATAGAACTTTGGGTTTGTTTAAGGAAGTATAAAGAAATACACTAAAAAACCACCCTGACCCCCAGAACCACCATGCAAATCCATGCCATCTTCACCTTTCACCTGGACTATGCAACTGCCTGCTAACTTCAGGTCTCAACTTAATCAATTTATATGTCACTACCTGTGAGAAGCCTGCCTACTCACCCTGCCTAAACCAGGTCCCACCCCTGCCCCTTTGTTCACTATCATCGTGGCCCTTTAATTATGTATTTTACTTGATTGGGAGCGTCGTCATTGAAAAAGTGCTATACGGAGAGAGTAGATGGGTTGTCTGGGGGAAAACACAAGGATCAGGGAGGCCTTTTAAGAAGTGATGGCCTGGGACTTCCCTGGTGGTCCAGTGGTTAAGACTCCATGCTCCCAGTGCACAGGGTCCGGGTTCGATCCCTGGTCAGGGAACTAGATCCTGCATGCTGCAACTGAAAGATCCTGCATGCTGCGACTTAAAAAAAAAAAAAAAAAAAAGATCCCACACGCTGCAACTAAAGATCCCTCAGTCTGCAACAAAGATCCCGTGTGCCACAGCTAAGACCCAGTGCAGCCAAATAAATAAATAAATAATAAAGAAGTGATGGCCTAGACATGATATGATGTGGATTTGACTTAGTGCCGTTGTGGCAACGGGAATAGAAAAGAGGGGAGTGTTCTGTGGGGTATAGAGTACAGGCCACAATTAGTAGCGTTTGTAGTTATAACCTCTGGTGTTTTATGGAATAAGCAATTGTATATAAATACAGTTAGTCATCTTTTTTAGAAGCTTTTGACAATCCACAGCTAGAAGCTTATGCGGTTTGCTTTGCAAGAAAGACTTTTCCACACAAATGTGCTCCAACCACCTCAAAGTAATGCAGAGTTCTTAAATATCTGAATTCCATTTACCAACAATTGGTAATTATCTTCAGCTTTAGCAGAAGTTAATGTCTTGGGATGTGTTCCACACAAGAGAAAAAAGACATCTTTTCCCCTAAGGCTGTACAGGGAGTAAAAGTTGAATATCTTTGAAAAGAGATGACTCTAGAATGAGTCAATTCTACTTCTCCTGCACAAACCATCACTATTTGTTGCTAGGCAAGGAAACCACCAAAAGTGCTCGATATAAAAGAGTTTTTTTGTTTCTTTTTATCAATCCTTGGACAGATCATGGAACTTCATGTGTATTTACTGAAAAATATGTTGGAATTTTAAACAGGTATTGAAAATATACGAAGTTTTGATTTCCATATCTGGGATATTGTTTAAAAATGATTCTTGAAATGGTTTTGCTGTTCTTAATTTAATAGCATTTTAAGAGTGTAGATCAATTTTTTAAAAATTGGTATCTATGTCAATGAATATCATTCCAGTGAGGGCCCATTACGTTCTCTCCTTGACTGTTGAGATAAAGATGTTGTCTTGATTCTTCCCACACTCTCTATCCTAAATTCTTCTCTAATTACATGTATAAGAGTCTGCCATTGTTTCTTTTTCCTTTATTTTTGTCCAGCATTCATTTCCTCTTCTAGTAACAACTCACTTGCTTCTTTTGAGGACTCACTTGTCCCCCACTGCCTTCAGTTTTGGTCTAGATGCCTTTTCTTCTCCAAGGGCATGCCCAGTGAGCTTTGCAAAACCATTCTGTCAGCAGCATGAGTTTCTGTCTCACTGCACCTTCACTTCTGAGTACTGTTATTTTTCAGAGTTGATATTTTGGTGCATAGAAAATTATATCTAATTTTTGTTTTAATTTTTAACATATAATTATTAGTGATTTAAATTTTTCCTTTTGTGAATTATCTATTCACATCTGCAAAAGAAAAGTTTAATTAAGTAATTGAATTAAAAGCCTTATCATGTTTAAAGAATTCAGAAGAGTTAAACCAAATCTTTATTATTTTCTCATATTTGTCTGGCTGCATATTCAGTCAAATATGATTCAAGCTAATCAACAGCTTGAAAGCTTTGTTGGACTCAGTCTTTAAAATGAACAACTTTTGGAACTTAAAATTCTTTCTATTTGTGTCCATCCCTTTTACAAATTTACAGGTGGGCTATTATTATGTTGTGGATCATAACATATCATTTGAGAAAATTGTGGGGAGAAGAGCCTTTTCCTAAAGGGCAGCAGGCTGGAGGGAAAATTGCATTTTCTGATACTTTTCCACCCGGAAAGAGGAAGTGAGGGGCAGCTTCAGTCACTGCAGGCTCTCTGTTGAATGCCCTGAAATCATTTATTGGTAGATCGAATAGGAAGGATTTTTCTGATCTTAATCATTTTCCTAGCACACTCTTGCCGAGTAAGCTAAGCATTGGGCTGTGATTATGTATGATAAACCGTGAGTAATGAGTATGCTTTCTCTTAGCAAGAAGGCACCGTGAAAAGCCACTGGGAAGGGGTCTTAGTTGAGAATTTGGTGATAGCTTTATTCATCTCAGGTGACAGCTGGCTTGCGGGGTCTGATGGCTCGCTGCTTTCTCTTCCCAGAGGTCTCACATCTCTGCTTATTGCAGGCATACTATGTTTTCTTTAGTGTCTCTAGACATAAATATAATCCCGCCTTTGCTTTCCTCATTTATATAGTAAAACACAAAATGGAGTTTGAAGTACAGTGTAGTTGAACAGGTATGTGCATGTGTGTGTATGCATGTGGTTTTTTGGGGGGAATTTGAAGGGTTAAACAAGGATGTTAGTTATTGTTATTGGTTTTATTTTTCAATGTCCAATCTAGGAAATTAAAATATGAGGGTGCATTTCCAGTCTATACAAATCTTTTCATAATGAATGTTTTCAGTACTTGCCCTTCAGGTGAGGTTTCACCTCCCCAGATTACTTAGCAAAAATATTTTAAAGAAAAACACTTGTTTAATGTATTTGTCATCTGCTTCTGTCTGTATCTTCTAAACACAATCTGCTGCTTTTGGAAATGAAATTGTATACTAAAGCATTTTGCAATTTGCTTAGTTATTATATCTCTCTTGACCTCTGGAGGAAAAGTGATTTTGTTTTTGGTTGTCATTTAAGCAGATGTCTGTTACCTGAGAGAGCAGGTTAGTACAGATCTAATCATAATTAGAAGTGGGAGGTTTTTTTTTTTTTTTTTTTTTAAAGGAGTGCTACATAGTGTTAAATTGTGTCCTTTGGGAATGGGACGTATAGCCTCAGCAGAGGCTTACCGTGGGTGGATCGTTTAAGGAGCTTTAAAGGACTAGCTTTCTTTTTAATAAATTTGGTGAGTATTAATCAGTTTCCCTTACCATCAGCTTTGTCTACTAGAGGTTTTCAGAAGAACATAGATACTATTCTGAAGAAAATTTGCCTTTCTTATTGCAGAAGGCATAGATATGAAACCAGGACACAAGGGAAGAATTCTTAGACATCAGTAGAAAATGTGAAGCAGTCGTTCCTTGTTGTTGGAGTAGCCCTCATTTTCCCATGTGAGAACATTGCATTGAATAAGGTAGTTATAAACTCAAATTTTAGCTGAAGATAGAGTGGCTTGATTGTTAAAGTTTTTATGCAACTTTGCAAATTCATTTTTGCATGGGGTTTGATCTTATTTATTACGGAAACATGAACTCTTAAAAAATACATTACTTATGTTGTGAGGGAAAAATGAAGTTTTCCAAAGCAGTTTTGGAAATAGTCTCTCATTGTAATCTCAGCATTCTGATTTTACTTCTTTTCCATTGATCTAAGTTATGTAAAGTAAAACATCTGAGTGAGGTTTTTTCAACACTGAGTTGAGCCTTTTAGAGATACATTGGCATAGTCAATTTTTTTTTTTTTTTTTTTTTTTTTTTTTGCTGTACGCGGGCCTCTCACTGCTGTGGCCTCTCCCGTCGCGGAGCACAGGCTCCGGACACACAGGCTCCGCGGCCATGGCTCGCGGGCCCAGCCGCTGCGCGGCATGTGGGATCTTCCGGGATAGGGGCACGAACCCGTGTCCCCTGCATCGGCAGGCGGACTCTCAACCACTGCGCCACCAGGGAAGCCCGGCATAGTCAATTTTAACTAATAAATTCTAAGCCCATTAGTAAGCAGAAGCTTGCATTTGAGTATTTGTTTTATCCCTGGCCTCATAATAACCAGCAATTGGGGTCCACCTTCGCGAGAGTCTTTGGGATATAGTTACTTGGATACATTGCATTTATTTTAAACTCACCCAAAGTAGTATTGATTTTCTCAGCCTCATTAATGTTTCTGGGATTCTGTTGTCACATAGATTGAAAATCCAGAATTGAGTCTTAATTTCTTCCTCACTTTTATCCCCTGTGTTCAATATGCCACCGAGTCCTCGTGTTCTTTCTTTGAAATGTTCCTGATTGATATACTTCCTTCCTGTGCTGCTGAATCCGCTCTTCAGCACTCAGTGCCGGATGTCTTAACTAATCAGTTAGCTTCTGTTTCCCCCACCTCTGTTTACTCCTGTTACAGTCAGCCCCACGTGAGCTTTCAGATTAAGTTTCCCATGCTTAAATTTCATATTTTGACTCTTCTACTCAAGAGCCTGGAATGGCTCCCTGCTCACTGGTGAGGTTCCAAGTGAATTACTGCACATTCTGTGCCCAAGTTTCTTCTAATCTTCTCTTCCTCTCTAGTCTCACATCTCACTACATGCAGTGACCGGCTTGTGAGTGGTAGGCTCTAAAAGTTCCTTTAAAGTGGGGTGGTTTGGAAGTTGGAATTAATTTTTTTTTTATGTGGAAACAATTCTTTAAGAGCTGTGGATGAGTTCCTAAGCTATAACTTGAAGGCCTGTGTATCCTAATGTAGCTGATTTCTGGGCTCTGGGAGCCAGGAGCCATGTTGAATAGGAAGGTAGGGGAGCATGAACTGTTTTCCCTTTCATTCCTCAGTATGGGGTCATCCAACACTAGGCAGAGTTCACAGTGAGTTTTCATGTGTAAAGATGGTCTTTAGCATTTGATTTCTGTTAACTGTCTTCTAAGTCTTAGTTCCTCTCCCCAGACTCTTAGGCCTGGAGAGCTACCCCAGGCATTAATTGCATTAATTAATTCAGAACTATATTATTTGTTTATTAAAATAACAGTAGTTACTTTAAAAAATAACAAAATAACTTTCACTTACGATTTTCCTAATCCTTGCAAATGGTCTTGCATGTTACATTAAAGTTACCTCCGTTTAATAGCTGAATATATTGAGACAGGGTGAAGTTTAAGTACATGCAGTTATTTAGGTAAACACAGAAGACTTAGAAGTAACCTGTATATATTTGTAAATCACTTAGAAAGAGTAAGTGCCATGTGAGTGTTTGCTAGAGAAATATACAGATAACCTGATCACTTCCCCACTTCATCTCTTCCCCTGTTATACGTAAGCTCCACTGGAGCACTGTTCCTGCTTTTGAAGACTGTGTAGTTTCAGGGTTGAAGAAAAGAAGATAAAAGATACCAAAAGAGTTTCTGGGACTTGTTACCCTCCCCATCCTCAAATCCATCCCCAGAAAATTCTCTACCCCAGACTGGGTGTCTTCATATAACAAGTAGAGATTTGGCTCAAAAAGCATCTTCATGAAAAAGACAAATATTATATGATATCACTTTTATGTGGAATCTAAAAAATAGTATAAATGGACTTATTTACAAAACAGAAACAGACTTACAGACATAGAAAACAAATTTATGGTTACCCAAGGGGAAGGAGGTGGAGGGATAAATTGGGAGTATGGGATTAACAGATGAATACTACCATATATAAAATAAACAACAGTGATTTACTGTATTGCACAGGGAACTATATTTAGTATCTTGTAACAAACTATAATGAAAAAAAGCATCTTCATGCTAAAATGCATGGAAAGAACCCCTGGGAAGGATTAAGGAATTCTTGGTTACTCACACATTATTGTCAGCTAGTTAATGATGTTTTCCTCTTAGCTACATTGAGGGCCTTTCTGGTGGGATAAAGTTGAAAAGGAAGCAGATTGTCTTGGAAGCTGGGAGCACTCCTGTGGTTTAGATCTGTACTGTCCAGACCAGGAGCCACCTGCCACATGAAGCTCTCAAGCTCTTGAGATGTGGTTAGTTTGAACTGAAATGTGCTTTAAGTATAGAATATGTGTTGGCTTTAAACACCTTAGTACAAAAAAAAAAAAAAAAAGAATGCAAAATATCTCGTTAATAATTATTTATATTAACATTGAAATAATAGTTTGGATATATTGAGTTAAATGAAATATGTTATGATTAAAATGTTCATTTTTTTAATGTTTTTTAATGTGGCTCCTAGAAAGTTTAAAATTACATAAGTGGGGCTTCCCTGGTGGCGCAGTGGTTGAGAGTCCGCCTGCCGATGCAGGGGACATGGGTTCGTGCCCCGGTCCGGGAAGATCCCACATGCCGCGGAGCGGCTGGGCCCGTGAGCCATGGCCGCTGAGCCTGTGCGTCTGGAGCCTGTGCTCCGCAACGGGAGAGGCCACAACAGTGAAAGACCCGCGTGCCGCAAAAAAAAAAAAAAAAAAAAAATTACATAAGTGGGTTGTATCATATTTCTATTGGGCAGTGCTGGTTTAGACTGATCCTCTTCCTGTCCTTTGTATTCTAGCTTTTGTTCCTCCTCAGTCATCTTGCTCCATCATGTATCTCCTCTCTTTCCTACATCTTCAGCCTCTCTTCTTCACTGGCTCTTCCTCTCAATTTTCATTTATTCATTCATTCAACAGATATTTCCTGAGCTTTTAGTGACTATGCTAGTATTATAAACATGCAAAAGTCTCTCTCAAGCTGAAAAACAACAAGCAAACACACCCAACCTTGTCTCAGTACACATCACCCTCTACCACGTGCTCTCCTTCCCTTTACAGCCCAGCCTTTTGAAGAAGAGTTTGTACTCTTTACCTCCATTTACCTTTCCAGCCTCCTTCCTCAAACCTCAACAGTCTGGCTTTTACCACTTGTACCACTCCATGTAAAAGGTTTTCCTAAGGCCAAGGATGTCCTCCTAGTTTTCAGATGCTATGGTAACTTTTCAGTCATTAGTTGCAACATTTGAGGCTCTCCCTCGGAATCTCTCCTTGACTTTCAAGACATGTTTCTCTCCCTCCCTTTCTCCCCTCAGAATCTCTCCTTGACTTTCAAGACATGTTTCTCTCCCTCTCCCTCCCTTTCTCCCCTCCCCACCTTCTCCCCTCTTCCCTTCCCTCTTCCCCCTTCCTGTCTCTCTCTCTCTCTCTCTCTTTTGTGTGTCTGTGTGTTTCTCTCTCTCCTATTTTACCTTGATTATTACCCTTGTCACTTACCAGCTCTGCCACCTTGGGTGGGTTTAACCTTATGGGGCATCAGTATGTTTTGAGTCAGGTCTGGGCTCACCATATGTCTTCAGTGGCAGTATTAAGACCCGCCTCTCTCCCTGGGCTTCTGCTTGGTTTCTTTGGAGGATTCCCATCATTTTCCCAGGGTTCTGCAGAGCCTCTGTTTTCTATTTTGTTTCTTCCCTCTCATATTCTCATCCTTGGTTGCTTCTCCATATCCATCCTTCCAATTAGAATGCATTCATTTCTTCATATATTTCTTCTTTTCCTCTAATCCTTTAAGACTTACCTCAAATATATAACCACTTCCGAAGTGTTTTTATCTCCTTCAGCTAACCTTTTGCCTCACAGATCCTCAGTTTTCTCATCTGAAAACAGAGGTGGTGGCATCTCTCAAATTTAATTCATAATATTCTGGGTCTCACTTGAGATGATAGAGGTGAAAATGCTTTGAAAAATGTAAAACACTTTATACATATTACTATCACTTCCTGATGCCTCATGAGCATTTATTATCTCCATCACATACTTGTGGGGACAAATTGTACATATACATGAAGTGTCAGTAGTACAGGATTGAATTCTTTCATATGTGTATTTGTCTTCCCCCCACCCCAGTCAAGTTCCTATAGAGTAAATTACATGCCTTAGGGAAAGAAAAGAAAGACTCTGAAAGAAAACCTTACTCCCTTTTCTGTTTAGTATACTTTGTAGCTTTATGCCAGACGTGTACTAATAGATGCTCCATATGTTTTTTTTGCAGGGTTCAGTTAAACTAGCAAATTTGCACATTTCTGTCTTGTTTTTTGACCTGTCTGTTGCGTGTCTCCCTTTCACAAGGGAGGTGCTCGATAAAATTTTCTTGAATGCATGAATGAATGAATGAACCCAATAATGGTGAGAAAGTCAAATTCCAACCCTTATCTCTGGCTAGAGGACCAGAGAATGGCCCTTGTCAGGCCACTGTTATGCCATTAAGGCTTGGGCTTCAGGATAGCTCTTCCTCATGCCTACCAGGCTCTTTCTTTTTTTTTTTCTTTCTGTATTTGGGATTGTGCTTTGAATAATGGCAGATACTGATAGCCTACTCTCCCAATAAGTGGGGGGGTCAAGGGGATTAAAACCAGTTCTACATTATATAATTAAAGTAGAATGTAGTCACATAATAATATTAATAGCTAAACATGATTGAGCACTTATTATATGCCAGGCACTGTTCTAAATGCTGTACCTATACTGATTCATTTAGTTCTCTCCAAAATTCTATGAACCAGGTGTTATTATGTCCCTACTTTATAGATGGGAAGATGAAGGCACACAGAGTTAAAATAAATTGGCCAAGATCACAGAGCAACTTAATAGTAGAAATATGACTGAAACCCAGAAATCAGACTTTGGAGCTTATTCTCTTATCCACTGTGTTTACCTATCTCTCTGATTAAATGGAGGTCATTAAAAAAATAAAACAATTTTGGTGTACATCCCTGTTTTTCCCCTTTTTTCTAGAGCAGAGTGATTTTCAGTTGTTCTTTTGCTGTGGCTTAAAGCTGTAAAGATTCTGGTCTATTTCTTTCTTTCAGGGAAGTGGCTTAGTTATGTCCAGCCTGCATTTTCTATTTGACTACAACATGTTAGGAGTTAATTATTTACAGTGCTTGCTGAAGCTGATGTGGTGCTGGGCTCATTCTGGGTTTATAGACAAAAGAACGGCCTGTCAAAATCCACTAAAATGAAAATTTCATGAAACCTTGAGATTAGAGGTTGACCTGAATTTTAGACTTCATGGATTTGAGGTTGTTTAACAGTTATGGGTTATATGATGTCAGAGTTACCATATACCACATAAGGAAGCAAGTGCTAAATTTATGAAGAGGAGTATTAAGTTTCTCTGTTGATTTTATTTCTGTCCTTTTTACACAGGACATCTTGGCCACCAATCCCAGTGATTTTTTAGTTCAAGGGATAGTGCTAAAAATACGAGATCAACTTTATGACAGAAATTAATTGAATAGATACATTTGCAAGTACTATGACCTTAGCAATGGTAGAATGTCCCCTTCACCCAAGTGTTTGTGAAATGGATGAGGGGATGGGAGAAATTAGGGAACCCTCCTCTTTACTTACCTCCGACTTGGTATCCAAGATTATTAGTTATAATGTAAATATTCAGCCCAAGGTTAGTTTTTTTTTTTTTCCATGAAAGTTTATGCTCACATTCTAGGACACCTTGCAGGAGTGGCCTTTTGAAAAGATGTAGTATATTAAAGAGGGCAGCACATACTAGGGATGCAGAGTAAATGTTAAATCCACAAACCTATTAGTGAATGATGTAGTCCTGAAAGGGGTAGTGAGAGGAAAGCCAGATTCATTCTGTGTAGAGCCTGTGGGTTCTGGGTGAGGGAGTGTGAATCCATGGACAGACAGGAAAGGCACTGGCAGATGGAACCTCAAATGTCCTAGAGTAAAGTACAGAGGTCTTAGAAAGAATCTGTCAGAGTCTGGCCATGGAGAAGAAAATGGATATCTTAGGACCAGACTCATAGTGGACCAAAGGGGGACTGGATCTAAGTTTGAACAGGAAAAGCTTTGTTCCTTTAGATGGAGGCCAAGTGGGAGCCAAAAGAAATAGCTTACTATGGGTCTAGATGGCAGAAATAGGTTTGGCAAAGGGCAGGCCCAGCAAAGGGACTCAAGGTGTAAGGAGTATCTAGGAGACAGTAGGGAGTATCTCCTAGGAGCTTAAGGAGTATCTAGCAGAAGGATGCTCACTGTTCAGTGATCTTTTCATTCAACATTTATCGACACCTACTGTGTACCAGGCACTGTTGGAAACACTGGGGATAAGATAGTGAACAAAACAGATGCACTTGTGAAGCTTACATTCTTTTTTTTTTTCAGCTTTATTGAGGTATAATTGATACTACTGTAAGATATTTAAAGTTTATATTGTGGTGATTTGATGTACATATACGTTGTGCAAGGATTCCCACCATCTAGTTAATGAACACATCTATCACCTCACTTTTTTTTTTTGATGAGAACATTTAAATTCTACTCTCAGCAAATTTCAAGTATATAATATGGTGTTATCAACTGTAGTCATTTATGTTTTACATTAGTTCCTCAGGCCTTATTCATCTGAAAATTTAGAGTTTGTAGCCTTTCACCAACCTTCCCATTACCCCCCATCCCGCAGCCCCTGGCAACCACTCTTCTACTCTCTGTTTCTAAGAGTTTGACTTTTTTCTTAGATTCCACATATAAGTGAGATAATACAGTATGTGTCTTTCCCTGACTTATTTCACTTAGCATGATGTTTCAGTGTTCATCCGTGTTGTTGCAAAGAGCAGGATTTCCTTTATTCTCATGGCTGGAAAATACTCCATCGTATGTATATGTATTGCATCTTCTTTATCCATTTATTCATTGATGGACACTTAGGTTGTTTACATATTTTGGCTATTGTGAATAATGCGGCAATGAACATGGGAGTGTAGATGCCTCTTTGATATCCTGTTTTCACTTCTTTTGGATATATGCCCAGAAGTGGAATTGCTGTATCACATGGTGGTTGGTTCTATTTTTAGTTTTTTAAGGAACCTCCATACTGTTTTCCATAGTGGCTGTACCGATTTACATTCCCACCAACAGTGCAGGAGGGTTTCCTTTTCTCCACATTCTTGCCAACATTTGTTATCTGTTTTCTTTTTGATAAAAGCCATTCTGACAGGTGTGAGGCAATACCTCATTGTGGTTTTGATTTGCATTTCTCCGATGATTAGCGATGTTGAGCATTTTTTCATGTGCCTGTTGGTCATCTGTATGTTTTGTTTGGGAAAATGTCTGTTTAGGTCTTCTGCCCATATTTTAATTGGGTTGTTTGGGTTTTTTTGATACTGAGTTGTATGAGCTGTTTATATATTTTGGGTATTAACCCCTTATCAGTCATATCATTTACAAATATTTTCTTCTATTCATTAGGTTGTCTTTTTGTTTCCTCAGTGATTTCCTTTGCTGTGCAAAAGCTTTTAAGTTTAGTTAGATCCCATTTGTTTATTTTTGCTTTTGTTTCCTTTGCCTTAGGAGACAGAACCAAAAAAATATGGCTATGATTTATGTCAAAGAATTTTTGGTCTGTGTTTTCTTCTCAGAGCTTTATTTCAAGTTTTTAAGCCATTTTCAGTTGATTTTTGTGTATGGTGTAAGACAGTGGTCCAGTTTCATTCTTTTGCACATGGTTGCCCAATTTTTCCAGTCACCTTTTATTGAAGAGTGTTCTTTCCCCAAGCTTACATTCTTGTGGGTGAAAGTACACAGTAACCAAATAAATAAGTGCATGGTACTATGTGGTGGTACATCAGATCAGAATAATTGCTTTTGAGAAAAGTAAAGCCAGGAAGGAGGGATGGAAAATGCTTGGCTGTTGCAGTTTTAAATAGGATGGCCAACTCTATTTAAGTGAGGAGGTAACATTTGAGCAAGCTCCTGAAAAAGGGTTTAGTGAGTTTCATTCCTATGGGAAGGAAATAGAACTTGTCCTCATTAGTATATTTCAACTCTGTTGAACATGTCTCAAAATTTTCTGTCTTGCTATTTTAAAATTTAATTGCATCAGCAAATGAATATGTGAAGGAGAGGAGGATGCCATTTCTGAAGGAGAAAGAATAGCCATAAAAGGGACGGTTAGGGAAGTCCCCTCCTTAATTGCTCTGAGGAAGCTGTGCCCAGTGAAATTGAGGGCCACAGGTGTTTGATGGCCTTTGCTGTCTTGTGACCTCAGTCTGTAGAAGTTGTTTCTGACAGTCATCCGTTGACAGTAGAATAATAGGTTTTATTTTGACAGCAGGAGATTATTGCATGGTTAAGCTTTAACAAACACTCATAAAGTCTTTTTATCTGGGAAGCTTAAACTTAATTCCTTGCATTGTAGCACTGATGCTTTGTGCTTGTTTGTCTCTCACAGCTTTGTAGAAAGCCACCCTCAGAGAGGCAGACGGCATGGCTAGCTCAGCCCGGGAGCACCTGCTTTTTGTGAGGCGTCGAAATCCCCAGATGCGGTACACACTGAGTCCAGAGAACCTCCAGAGCCTGGCCGCCCAGAGCTCCATGCCCGAGAATATGACTCTACAGCGGGCCAACAGCGACACCGATCTGGTGACTTCTGAGAGCCGCTCCAGCCTGACCGCCAGCATGTATGAGTACACGCTGGGGCAAGCTCAGAACCTCATCATCTTCTGGGACATTAAAGAGGAGGTGGACCCCAGTGATTGGATTGGCCTTTATCACATAGGTGAGTCAAATGAAATGGACTTGCTTGTGACCTGAGCATACATTTCACTCTGACATTATACTATTCTGTGTTTTCTCCTGGGAAGAAATTCACACACATAATTTAAAGCAGCCAGATCCTAGGAACTTTTTCTTCTTCTTTGGGGGGGGGCAGTCAACAATTATACATACCTTTTGCTGATAGGAATACTGTGGTTATCTCTCTACCTTAATTAAATGTCAGAACCTGCAGTATTTTCTTTTTAAAACTTCACTTTGCCCTTAATCAATAACTGCATTTTGGAAAGAGGTGGCAATTAACATTTACTAGTATTTTTAAACCGATGAGAAGGATGTTTAGATTTAGATAACTGATAGGAAAAAATGTGCTGTTTCAGAAGGTTGAATTACATTAAGAACAACTTGTAGTCTAATGTATCTTTTTATTTCAAAATTCCTTGATGTGTCCTAGATCAATTAGGTAAAGAAAGTGTCATATTCTCCTAACAAATGACTTAGAAATAGGTTACTATTTGTTTTAATGAAAGTGTCCTAACTCTGTCTAGCTGATTTGCATCTGTTATTCATAGGTGAGTGCATGATTGATAGCACATTCCAGAAAGTATAAGTATCTACTTTAATTAAAAGCAAAAATCAAAACCTACTAACCAATCATAAAGAAAATCTAAATCAACTCTGATAATAAAATCTAACATTCCCCAAAGCTGGAGAACATATTCACTGAATGAAGGGAATTCTTTTAAAAATTTAACAACAACAGATATTTTATCAGAAAGACATTGCTGCTTTCAATGTATACTGTAAGTCAGGCGACTTTCTTTTTTTTTTTTTTTTTAGTGACTAGATTGGTTGCCGGGGGAAGACTGGTTTATGCAGTGCTTCTCTGCCAGGGGCGATTTTGCCCACTTCCTCTAGAACAGCGGTCCCCAACCTTTTTGGTACCAGGGACCGGTTTCGTGGAAGACAAGTTTTCCATGGATGGGGGGGAGGGGGGTGGTGTGGGCGGGTGTTGCGGGAGTGGATCCAGCAGTAATATGAGCTATGGGGGGAATGGTTCAGGCTGTAATGCAAACGATGGGGAGCGGCAGATGAAGCTTTGCTCGCTTGCTGCTGGTCACCTTCTGCTCTGTGGCCTGGTTCCTAACAGGCCGTGGACCAGCGCTGGTCCATGGCGCGGGGGTTGGGGACCCCTGCTCTATGGGACATTTGGCAATGTCTCGTGACATTTTTGGTTGGCACAAGTGGGTAGGGGAATGGGAGATCAGTGATGCTGCTAAATGTCCTGCAATGCACAGGACAGCCTCTCCCAACAAAGAATTATGTGTCCCCACATGTCAGCAATGCCACCGTTGAGAAACCCTGGTTGAGGCAAAGTAATATCCTGGCTGAAATTTTATTAAAATGTTAAACCCATTACACTTTATGTTTCTCTGGACAGAGAATTTTATATTGACTAAAATAAAATTGATTTGTATTTACTTATGTAATTTTTAATGTTTAATCATACCAGGTATAAGAAATAGAAACAAAAAAATTCAATGAATTTTTATCTTTCTATTTCCTCTTATTATAAATAAAGGAAGGAAAAGTCTTCAGAGTTCATCATTTTCCTCAGGTGTGTTTAAATGTACATTCAAAGTGAGGAAGATTCATGATTTTAAAATTACATTTTTATATCTGATCTCTATTATGTTCACAAAAGAATCTTACAGTTTTGATGTGACTTTAGAAGTAACTCTTGGTTTTGGTGTAATTTCACCCTTTAGGATTTCATAAAACTTTTTTCTTTTCTCATAATTTTTTGCCTTTTTTCTCATTTGAGATTTTGTAATGCTTAATAGGAGGCTACAAATAGAATATTGTGTCTTCTTAAATGATTCTTATGTGATATTTCTTTAGGACATAATCAATTTTATTTTCTCACATAGGATGGTTTCTTTGTTGTGTGTGAATAACTTAATCTGTAAGATGCTAGAATCACTTACGACACTGACTCCTATTACTTCATACTTTTTTCCCTAACTTTCTTTCTGTTTCTTTATCTCACTTGTTTTATTTCCCTGTCTGTATTTAATTGTGAAGGAACTAAGGGATCCAAAACCAAGTTTACCTTATTCCCAAGTGACCAAAGTCGCAAAATCTTGGTGTTCTTATATTTTACTTTCTAGAGAATAGGCCAGAGTCCTAAATCTGGAATTAGTCCAAAGATATAGCTAGGAAAATAGAATTAGGAAATAAGTCTCTTTTGAAAAGTGCTATTCTTCTTTAGTTTATCTCAAGCTGCTTCTGTACCTTTCTTACGTATCCTCATTGTATTATTGCTTCCCTATATGAAATGTGTTTCTTTTTTTCCCTTTTGGCTACTTTCAACAGTTTTTTCTTTATCTTGGTTTTCAGCAGTTTGTCTATTATGTACCTCGGTGTGATTTTCTTTTTATTTATCCTGGTTGGGATTCTTTGAGTTTTTTAAGTAAATGTTTTTAATGAGAACTGTGAAAATTTTGGCCATTATATTTTCAGATATTTTTTTCTATCTATTTTCACTTTCTTCTTGTTTTTCTGAGACATCAGTTACACATTCGTTACATCATTTCATATTGTTCTACAAGATCCTGAGGCTCTGGTTAATTGTTCTTTAATCTCTTTGGTATTCAAATTCAACCATTTCTACTTACCTGTCTTCAAGTTCACTAACTTTTTCTTTTTTTATCTTCATTCTCCTGTCAGGCCCATCCAATGGATTTTAAAATTTCAGTTATTTGACTTTTCATTGGTAGAATATGGATTTCTCTTTTTATAGGTTTAATTACTCTTATGAGAGTCCCTATGTCTTAAGTCTGTCAGACCATATCTTTGTTCAGGTCTTTGAATTGATTTGAATACAACTGCTTTAAATTCTCTGCTAAATCCAATATCTCTGGGGGTCACCTAAGGGTCCGTTTTTATTGTCTGTTTTTCTCTTGACCGTGAGTCCCAGTTTCCTGTTTCTTTGTATATTCAGCAATTTTTTACTTTACACTGGACATTGAGGATTCTGTATTGTAGAAATCCTGAGTTCTGTGGCATACTTTTTATTTTAATGTGAGTTTTTATTCTAGTTGGCAGATTTATTTCCTTGAGCTTACTGCGTATGATTTAACACTTGGTTAGAATGGATCTATGGAAAGCCCAGTGTAGTTATGCAGCACTTCTAGCTTGATGGTGTTCAGCCTACAAGTTTGGTTTCCTCTATGGACTTCGTTAGGGCTTGGTTTGGGGCTTTGTTAGAGTATGTCTACTAGGCTTTACTCTAGGACTTATTCCTAAGTAGTGACATTTCTGATGTCTTAGCTGCATGCCTGGAATGTTAACCATTCTCTCTGGCTCAGCTGTAACTCCAGTGTTCTCCAGCACTGCTTGACTTCTTTAACTCCACTACACTCTCAGTCCTGTAGCAGCTGCTCTCTGGAAAGAAGCCTTGGTAGTCTCGCCCTGCACATGTGCAGCCCGGACCTTAGCCAAGGGCTTATGGGGGATCCCCATGTGAACTTCATCCCCCCATAGCTCTTTCCTTTCCAGTGCCTTGCCTGGAGATTCTAGCCATTTCAGTTGACCCAAACTCTGATTGCTGCCTCCTTAGCTCATAAGAACTGCCAGGAAATAGTCCCCCAGCTGAGATCTGGGTGGTCATGGAGTCAACTTATAAGTTTCCCTTCACTTTGGGATTTTAATCTATTGTGCAATGTCAGAAAACCACTGCCTTCTAGTTTTACAGTTGCTTCATTAGGAAGGCAAGTCTGGAACTAATTACTGCAATGTGGCCTGAAGCAGAAATTTCTCCCCTGCTTTTGATTTAGGGTAGACAGTAAGAGGTTCCACTTAATTTCCGCATCTAGCCATTTCCAGAGAACTCTGAATAAATAATAAATGATAGTTTGAGTCCCATATGTTTGTCTCCTTCTTAGTGTATTTTCTAATAGTTTTAGCATGAAAAAGGTGTGAGAAATTGGCACCCTCAGACCTCTTAAGGGGATGGGATGAACACAGAGACTAGAATTCAGAAATAAAAGTATCATGTAGGTGGAATGAGGTATGTGGTATTTTCAGGCATGCTGTTGGTTTTAACACGTCTTCCACAGTTAATGGCTTTAAAAGGCACAGGTCCTAACATCTAGAACACTAAGGATGGCTCATTTATGTAGTTGCAGAACCACAGCTGTGTTTAAAAGAAAGATTGGCTCTCTGGGACCTCAAAGTGAGCGACAGAGACCTTGGTTTAAGCAGAGATATCCATTTCTTTTCTGGGGCTAGGATGGACTGTTCTGACCTCTGGACTGGAGACAGCCTCACTTCTGTGGGGACTTTGCCATCCCACGTAGTGAGGGACGGGTGACAGCACTGTGGTCTTTAGCTGGCAGCCATCTCCTGATCCCTTCTTCCTTATGGGGTCAGGGGGTGGGCAGCAAGCCCTTGATCTCAGGGCAGGCAGGCCCTCTCCAGACTCAGGAAGGGTCTAAACTGATGTGGTGGTCCAACTAGTGAGTAGTCAGGGAGTACACATGTGACCCAGTTCTGGCCAGTGATATGTAAGGGAAAGACTTTGGGGAAACTTCCTTTTCTAATGAAAAACCAGAGCCTCATGAAGAAAGTCTTTAAACCTCCCTTTCTCTTGTACTTGGGACTCTGGAGAAAGGATGTGATATCTTGAGTTGTGGCATCCATGTAGCAACCATAAGTTATCAATCAAGAAAATTAAGAGTCAAGAATTACAGAGAAGAAAGAAAGAGCTTGGACTGGAACTCCAAAGTTCTTGCTATATATGAAAAATAATCTTCACCATTGTTTAAGTCATCATTAGTGAGGCTTTCTTGTACCAGCAGTCATTCCTAACTGAGTCACTGGGGTGGCTGTTGTGATGAGAAAGGGGAAAGGAGGAACACAACTGCTTTTAAAGAGTGAGTGGGCTACTTCCATAGTTACTGCTTCAGGGTGAGGGCTTGGGCTGCTTTAATATAGGTAAAAACCACTCAGTTGTTTTTAAAAGAAGTAACAAAAATTTGACATAAAAATTTTGAAAACTGTAACTCCAAGCCATGCAGAAATTTTCAAGAGCTTAATAGAATCAATGACGTGATGGGAAGAATCTTTCAAATGAGCAGTTAGTAATTTGAAAATGTACAAAACAATTTTCTTGGGCCCTATGAAGGGAAGATAGGTGAGATGATGCATTTGGAGAAGACCTGAAAGAAAAGAGGAAATGCAGGGCTAAGATGGGGAAAAGAATGTTGGGGTCCAAGTTATGTCCTAAATTTAAGGCTGTTATGACTAAAGAGGAATATGCATAATAAGTTCTCTCTCAGGCTCTGTGAAATAGGTTTCATAGAAGCACATAGAGTGGGAATACCTTCAGGTTTCTATACCTGTTAGTAGGAAGCAGCCACTCCTCTTCAGCTGTGTCCTGAGAAGCTGGACTGTTTCCTAGCAATGTCTAATTTTATTTGTGGAACTGAGAGATGGTCTCTATAGAAATAAGTCCCAGAGGGGAAGGATTTGGGTGGAACATAGGCCTGGCGAGGTGTGGCTTATTGGCACACTCCGCATTTTTTTTTTTTTTTTTTTTCTGTACACGGGCCTCTCACTGTTGTGGCCTCTCCCATTGCGGAGCACAGACTCCAGACCTGCAGGCTCAGCGGCCATGGCTCATGGGCCCAGCTGCTCCGCAGCATGTGGGATCTTCCCAGACCAGGGCACGAACCCGTGTCCCCTGCATCGGCAGGTGGACTCCCAACCACTGCGCCACCAGGGAAGCCCAAGTGGACACTTTTTAAAGTGGAGGCAGAAAATATTAAATTTGTTTCAGGCTCACTATCTAATTCCCCTTAACTTTTAATCTTGTGCTTATTTTTCTGGCTGTTCAAAAGAGAAACACTTCAAGAAGCTTAATTTGCCATTTCTTATGTGCAGGCAACTTCAGGTACCTGAACAGAACTGGGAAAATGCACATTATGAAAATTAGAAGGTTACACTGTGCTGTACACCTGTGCTTCTCACAGTGCTGGTCTCTGAACTGTTTGTTACTGATCTGTAACTCGATAAGATACATTCTCCAGAATGTAAATCAGTATAACAGCTTCCTTCATTGAGAAAATCTTGCTATTAAAAAATCATCTAAACTAAATAAAGTGCTTATTGATGTAGGTATTTCATATTCTGGATCAAGGTTCTTATCTTGTCATCGACCGGTAACAGGTAAATAATTTACCAGCATTGTCTGGACCATTCTTTGAGTATACCTCTCAGTTCTGTGTGTTGATTGTATCCTCAAAGATAGATGGCCGAACAATTTAACTTGGACCCTGTCTTAAAAAAACCCTGGCTTATGTATTATGACATTTTTCATACTTCTTTGCATTTGGATGGTAAAATAAAGTTGCAGTAGTTATCCAAGGCATTGGGATCATGTGTTTTTGAGCTCCAAATTTAAGCTGATGTTTTATAGATAAAAAACTAAGGTCCAGAATGGTGATACCATACAGTTACTTGGAGTCAGTCAAGGCTGGGACTTAAGAGGCCTGTGTCCCAGTCTTCATGTTTTCCCCTCTGTGTTGAAAAATATAGTCCAGTGTTTTTCAACCTTTAGTTATTTTCTCAGCACTTTCTTGGTTTTTGCAATATTGGGATTATCACTTGTGCTATTAAACTTTTTCTTTAAACCATCTGATTAAAAGAAAGCAAACTGGTTATGTACCCTGACCTTTTTCTAAGCAATAAGGTCTGGGAAAGGCTTGCTGTGTTAGCTCTGTTTCTTCCTAACATACATTAGCAGTTAGTAATAACTGTGTCTGTGGGCCACCCAGGATTGTCACATGCAGCACACTCTGAGAAATTCTGAGGTTATCAGTGATTAAGAGGACAGGCTCTAGAGTCAGACAGACTAGTAAATGCAGATCTACTTACAAGCTTGGGAGAATTATGTAATCTTTTTAAACCTCAGGTTTCTCATCTTAAAAAAAAAAAAAGACTAAGGAAAGTGCCAGTATCATGAGAATTAAATGAGATAATGCATGCAGTGCTCTTAGCAACGTACCTGGGCTCATTGTAAGGGCCTGCTGACTGTAAACTATCATCATTATGTTGGCTACGGTTAATAATCATGAAATCATCTCCTTGGTAGTCTAAAGCAGCAGCACGAATTTACCCACTGAGTGAGTCCATAAGAAGGGATTTCCAGATTAAAGTGACATACTGGCTTACTTCTGCTTACAGAAAACAAAATCCATTCTATTGAAATTGAGCTCTAGGAATTATACAAAGCACTTAAAATATGATGTTAAATAATGCAGTGTTCTAAGTTGAGTATTATGTAGGTTCGAAACCAGCGTGCTTTCCAAGGCGATAGGAAAGCTGCAGTTTAATCTGAAATTCAGTCAAATGGAACAAATAATTTATGTATTAGGTATTTAGTTTCCAGAACACCTGTCAAAAACAGTTAAGAGTATTTGTTCTTAAACTCTTTTTTGGGGTATTTTTACATGATTACTGCCGAAGAAGTGTTGTTTTAGCTCATGTCTTTAAATTAAAAAAAAAATTCTCTTAGAAAATAGTAGCTTTGGAAATGAAATTATTTTTTGGAACAACTTAACTCTAAATGACTGTTTGTTACCTTGTTGTATTAGGATAGGTCAGATTATGCTACAGTAATTAACTACTCCTGAATCCTTAGTGGCTTAACAGACAAAAGATGATTTATTACTAATGCTATGTATCCAACATGGGGGCTTGCTTTGTACTGTCTTTTAGGGACTCAGGCTTACCATCTCTTGATTTTTGCCATACTGGATTATCAAAGTCTCAACCATCTTGTCATTACACCATCTGGAACATAGGGCCTCTTTGGGCAGGAGGGCCTCTTTGTGCAGGTGTCAAGGGACGAGAGAGCTGGAGACTTTTATACCAGCTCTTAAATGCTTTGTCCGCAAAGTGACACATTTCATTTCTGCTCAGAGTCCTTCATTCAGCACTAGTCTCGTGATCTGCCTAACTGCATGGGGACTGGGAACTTGGGAGAAGCCCTTGGCTATTTGGTGAGCAGTCAATATCTCTGCCATAGTAGATGTGTCTTGCTAACAACATGTCTGGTCTTCCATAGTCGCTGCAAGAATAGATGCTGGAGGTTAGAAAGTGTCATACTTTGGGATATACTTTGCAAGGTGTTCAGAAGACTGAATGAGAGGACACATCTAGGGCAGGACCAAGGATAATACCCAACATTATGGATGCACAATAGCAGTTACTGGAATCTGAATTCACGGCATTGCATTGGTGTCTCAGACGGTGGTGGATCTTCCTTTATTATGCATGTTGAAGATTTGGTTTGCAGAGGAGTCCGTGAGTTCAGAATGGTAATGGAACGCTTCCCTGGACATGACGTAGGTTTCAAAAAATTGTATAGCTCAGTGTACTGAAGACACTTTAGTATATTTTATCCCCTAACATACTGGTTGAAAGCAATACTTGAAATAGGTATTCTTCTCTCCATAGAGTGACATGGTTTTTATTTTCTATCCAGTTATTCTCTAAATACTACTTGATTTTTCCCCCATGCCGATTTGTGTCATTTTTCCCTAAAGGAGGCTTATGTAGGTGCCATAATTATTAAATGTTAAATAACTGTGAATATTTTGTGAAAATACCATTGGCCTGAGGTTTACAAATATTTCATTCTGATATAACCCATTACTAAATACAAAATAATCCTTACCACACATGCTGGTTTTGTAATGTTTCTTTTAATTGGCTTTTCATACTTTCCTAAGGACTAGATAGTGGGCACATCAATAAAGAAAGAACATGTATAATGCCATCTTTTTATCTTGATATCTCTCTTAAAGTCAGTTTGTCTGTTATCAGTTGCCCTATCAGCTTCCTTTGGTTAGTTTTTGCTTGATGTATGTTTTCCCACCAATTTACTTTCAGCCATTCTTTGACTGCTTCAGATACATCTGCTGTAAATCATCTATAGCTTTATGATTTTTATCCAATCTGTGTGACCATCTTTTAAAATTGGTACATTTAATGTTTTTACATTTGGTATTATTTTTTCATATATTTGGATTTATTTCCACATCTTATTTTGTTTTCTATATATTGCCTGCTTTTTCATAGGTATTTTTTTTGTTCTACTTTTATGCCTTCAGTTGAAATGATGTGTTTTCTTAACTCATCCCTACCTTCCGCTTTCTTCTTCAATCTGTTTGCTTGGCAGTTGAACATTCTAGTTCTAGTCTGTTAGTGGTCATCCTTAAAATATATGTCATATATAATTAACAAAGGTTTTAATGAATCAATATATTTAAGCACCTCTCAAACTGTACAAGGATCTTAGGAGAGATTCACTACAATCACTTCCCTCCCCATCTTCTTTTTTATTGTTGACATTTAATTCCATCCTGTTTTAAACCCTTTCTTCCATATTGTCATTATTATTATTGTGTTTCTTTCATAGACAGGGATTGTTCTGGTTATATATTTTGCGTAACAAACCACCACAAAACTTAGTGGCTTAAAGCAACAATTTATTGAGTGAGTAAATAATTTAAGGATGAAAAGAAAAGACATCTGAATCAGCAAAACTAGAGTACATGGGGTTTGACTTTCTTGCAGAACACACACACACACACACACGCACACACCCCACCCCCCGAAGTTGCATTCTAAAATAAATGGAAGCAAGTAGGAGGAGTTTAAATTTTAACTTCAAACCCTTGTTGATTTACCAAATCAAATAATTCTTTCTTCTGGTTAATGCAGGTAATGATACAAGATGTCAGGTATGTCTGAAATCTTCTCTTCGTTTTCTCCAGTGAGTTTTCCCCTTTGTGGGCTCTCACACGATCTCTATTTCATTTTGTACCATTTGTTTATATCTTTAGTTTAAACCAGCCTTATCCAGGCAGTCTTTGAGGTATAGAGCTGTGATAACTATCAAAGTCATTATATTAATTTCCGCCAGTTGTTTCCTACAATCTGAATGACATTGTTGGATTTTTGAATAACTACAGACTCACTTCACTTCATATGGACTTCAGAGAAACTGCATAGAACAACTCAGATCTTCAGTCTGTTTTAAGTTATGAGTGCCAGAGTGTTGTAACACAGTTTTAATGGTGACATTAAGGAATTCTTCCTCTGAGTTCTTGTAGTTTCACCTTCTGTGTGTATTTTTTATTTCAACTGTGAATTGCAAACTCTCAATGTATGCATGCTCAGTGAGAAAAACTGATTTGTATTTGTATTTTTTTATTTCAGTTATGAATTGCAAACTCCTAGTGTTTATCTGCTCATTGAGAAAACCTGATTTTTTCTTTTCTTACATCAAAATTTATAAAACAACAAGTAAATACGATAGATGGTCATATTTGCTCAATTTACTGTAGTTCATAAAATCATTATGAGAACCACACTAATGCCTTAATTACAAACAAACTTGAACTGGGTCAAGTCTCTTGGATCCATCAACTCAGCATCAGGATTAGTGTGGATAAGAGGATGGTTTTGGAATTGGGGTGTGAGACAGACATGGATTTAGATTCTGACTCTGTCACTTAGTTGGTGCTTGGGAGTTTTTTAACCATTCTGAGCCTCTGTTTCTTCATATACAAAGTGGGAACAATACCAACTATACACAATTGCAAGGAAGATGGAACAAGATAACACTTGTGATATGTATACAAGGGTAATTGTTTCGTAGGAGGTAGCTGCCACACCAACTTCAAACATTTGTTGCGAGCCTCCTATTTGTCTGCCACTAGGCAATAGGATACAACATGGATCAGCTCAGAGTTTAGTGGAGTGCATGATGCAGTGTGTTCAGAACAATGTTACAGAGGCCATGAGAGCATGGAGGGGGAACAGTTTAATGCTTGAGATGGATTTGGGGATGGGAAGGGTATAGAACGGGCTTCACCAAGAAGGTAAAAGAGTCATTATAGGAGGCGGGAATTGCACATGCAGACGCAGTCTTTCCCATGAAGGGCTTCATGTGCAGTGTTTGAAGGTTGCGCCTCTGTCCCCATCCCCTTTCTTCCTGGCTGACTTCTGTGTATCCTTTTAGACAGGATTCAGAAGCCACCCACTCTTTCATGCACCCCCCCATCTCTTTCAAGCAATCAGTCCGTTTTCCTGCTTCCTTAGAAACTTTTTCGCATCACTGTTTCAATGCTGATTGCACTGTGTTGTAATTTTTTTTTTTTTTTTTTGCGGTAAGCGGGCCTCTCACTGTTGTGGCCTCTCCCGTTGCGCAGCACAGGCTCCGGACGCGCAGCCTCAGCGGCCATGGCTCACGGGCCTAGCTGCTCCGCGGCATGTGGGATCTTCCCAGACCGGGGCACGAACCCGTGTCCCCTGCATCGGCAGGCGGACTCTCAACCACTGCGCCACCAGGGAAGCCCGCACTGTGTTGTAATTTATCTTCTTCCACATTTGTCTCTTCAGTTGCACTCTTAACTATTTAACTGCGTCCTGTTCATGTTGTGTCCTGAGCAGCTTTCAGTGCCAACATTATTCACGCAGATCAATTAATTTCATTAAAGAACAGGCTTTAGGCTAGAGCAATTATGACACAAAAGTAAATACTTTTTTATTGAAGATTATTTCATGTTATGTTTTTTCTTTTTTTATTGAAGTATAGTTGATGTTAATATTATATAATTTACAGTTGTACCATATAGTGATTCACAATTTTTAAAGGTTATACTCCATTTATAGTTGTTATAAAATATTGGCTATAATTCCTGAGCTGTACAATATATCCTTGTAGCTTATTTAATACACAATAGTTTGTACCTCTTAATTCTCTATCTCTATATTGCCCCTCCCCCCTTCCCTCTCCCCGCTGGTAACCACTAATTTGTTCTCTATGTGTGAGTCTGCTTCTTTTTTGTTATATTCACTAGTTTGTTGTATTATTTGGACTCTACATATAAGTGCTATCATACAATATTTTTCTTTCTCTGTCTGACTTAGTTCACTTAGCATAATATCCTCCAAGTCCATTGATTTTGTTACAAATGGCAAAATTTCATTCTTTTTTATGGCTGAGTAGTATTCCATTGTGTGTGTGTGCACGTGTGTGCACACACACAAACACACATCTTCTTTATCCAGTTATCTGTTGATGGACATTTAGGTTGCTTCCATATCTTTGCAATTGTAAATAAAGCTGCTATGAACATTAGGGTGCATGTATCTTTTCGAATTAGTGTTTATATACCCAGGAGTGGGACTGCTGGATCATAGGGTAGTTCTATTTTTAGTGTTTTGAGGACCCTCCATACTGTTTTCCATAGTGGCTGCACCAGTTTACATTCCTACCAACAGTGTAGTAGGGTTCCCTTTTCTCTACATCCTCACCAGCATTTGTTATTGTGTTCTTTTTTTTTATGTCCATCCATATATTTTTTTAATTGGGGTATAGTTGTTTTACAATGTTGTGTTCGTTTCTACTGTACAGCGAAGTGAAGTAGAGTTCCCTGTGCTATACAGCAGGTTCTTATTAGATATCTATTTTATACATATTAGTGTATATATGTCAATCCCAATCTCCCAATTCATCGCATTCCCCCACCCCCCATTGTGTTCTTTTTGATGATAGCCATTCTAACAAATGTGAGGTGTGTGAAGTGATATCTCATTATGGTTTTGATTTGCATTTCTCTGATGATAGTAATGTTGAGCATCTTTTCATGTGTCTGTTGGCCATCTATGTAGTTTTCTCTTAATGATTTTATTCAAAAGATTATTTTGGGGGGCTTCCCTGGTGGCGCAGTGGTTGAGAGTCTGCCTGCCGATGCAGTGGACATGGGTTCATGCCCCGGTCTGGGAATATCCCACGTGCCGCAGAGCGGCTAGGCCCGTGAGCCATGGCCACTGAGTCTGCGCGTCCGGAGCCTGTGCTCCGCAACGGGAGAGGCCACAACAGTGAGAGGCCCGTGTACCGCAAAAAAAAAAAAAAAAAAAAAGAAAGAAAGAAAAGAATAGGAAGAAAAAATGACACATATAGAGAATTATTTATAAGAGGTTATGATAGAGTCTCTCTCTCCCTACTATTTACCAAAACTGTGCACTTCAAGTCAACAATACTCTTAAAAGTCAGATACTAGGCCTTTTTTTGGTCCGCACCCTCTGCCTTACGTGCTGTCCACTGCCCCCAGTTTTTGAGGCTGTTTCTTCATTGGATGTGACACTGTCCCAACTCCCCCAGTTTTCTGGCCCTTCCTTTTTTTCCTCTTTGCTGAAACTCCCCCCTTTTCACCCTTATCCTCTAAGTATTCTTCAGGCTTTATTATGAATTCTCTTTGTTTTAACCTCTTGCCCTGAACAGTTTCATTCACTGCCAGTCTAAGCAGAAAGCTTCATTTTCATCAAGGGTGACTGGAGCCACCTCTCCCTGGCTCGTGAGAGCCAATTCTGCACACCTCTTCCCAATTCCTCGTGTAAGTAGCATGAAGGCAGCTGTGTGATAAGAGCATTTATGCCACAAAAAGGGGCAAACCTTACAAATCAGGGCTTCCTCCCACTCACCCAGAGCTAGTTGACCAGCACACCACTAACTCGTCCCAACCTCTGCTGGAAGTTCCCGAGATCATGTCTCTCTGAATATCCTACTCGTTCCTCAGACTCAGCTTGTTCAAAACAAATGGACCGACATGCCACACCAGTTCTTCATTTCCCTGTTTTAGTTCGTGGAAATGCTTTTTTGATTTTTAGTTTCTCAGGCTTGACAGCCTTGCCCAAGGTGTTGACTTCTACCCCCTCCCTCAACCTGCACATCTGATCTGCTACTCAGCCATGTAAGTTTTAAGTTAGTAGTGATTCCTGGCACTGTCACCTCTTGATTCTCATTTTGTTTGGGTCTTTTTTATTAGCTACAGAAGTAATCTCCTCAGTCTAACATGCTCTAGTCCGGTCCATGTTCCACATTATTGCCAAACATTTAATAAATGTAAGTTTATTTATTTATTTATTTATTTTTTAAGCAGAGGTCTTCTTAGAAGCCCGTATGATTTAAATTTATTAACTTATTTATTTATGGCTGTGTTGGGTCTTCATTTCTGTGCGAGGGCTTTCTCTAGTTGTGGCAAGTAGGGGCCACTCTTCATCGCGGTGCGCGGGCCTCTGACTATCGCGGCCTCTCTTGTTGCAGAGCACAGGCTCCAGACGCGCAGGCTCAGTAGTTGTGGCTCACGGGCCCAGTTACTCCGCGGCATGTGGGATCTTCCCAGACCAGGGCTCGAACCCGTGTCCCCTGCATTGGCAGGCAGAATCTCAACCACTGCGCCACCAGGGAAGCCCCTGTAAGTTTATTTTTGCCAGGCATTAGACTAAGTGCTTTACACATCTTACCTCATTTAATTCTTAAAACAACCTTATGGAGTAGTGTATCAGTTAGGATTTGTCAGTGACTAAAAAGAACCAAACAAACCTAGTCCTTCCCTGGACCAGTAACTGTGGCCCGGAGAATGGCATATGCAAATTATCCTCTAAACCAACCAGGTTCTGCCTGGAGGTGGGGGTGGGTGGGTGGGTGGGGGCTATACAAGCTACACTGCTGAGAATGAGGAGAGAGATGGATGCTGTGTAGTGCAACAAATGTCTAATTTACGCAGTTGTTAGTATCCTCATTTAATAGCCAAAGTAATAGACCAAGAATTTAATTCAAGGTGTTTTCAATTAGGACACAGAGGAGTTGAAGTTTTCCTGACTTTGTAGCTTATGCTCTATTATCCTTTGTCATAAACCTCCCAACTCACATAACAGAGGCTAGAGATCATGTGTTTAGGCTACGAAGTTGGGTAGACATGTATTTAAATCTCTGCTTTGCCACTTGCTTCCTGTGTGATGTTGAGCAGGTTACTTACCCTCTCTGATAACAGTAGCAATCTCATAATAAAATCCCCAGTAAGATTTTTCTGCATACATGTAAAGTGCTGCGCACAGGACTTGGTTTAATGAGTATAGGAGGTATCAACTATGATGATGATGATGATTAAACTGCATATTTGAGCCAGGCAAAGAGCATTTTCTGTTTCCATTTGCTGTACTGCCGAGTACAGCCCATTACTTTTGGATAAAGTATTTGTTGAGTTAAAAAATAAAACTAAACACTATATGTAGGAAATATGATGATGGCAGTTGTACTTCAGTTGATGAATAGCATCATTTGTGTTCAAGGATGTTAATATGGAAATCGTTCTGGGTCAGTGTCAGCTGAGGCCCCCAGGTGAAAGATGACAACCACGTCTACATTTCAAAGTGAGAGGCTTGATCACCCAAGCAGCACTAGGGAAGGAGGTGGTCCAGAATCACTCTCATGACCCTTTCCTGGCCACCCAGGTGCTCAGAGTTGTTGATTTGATGGAGGGTTTCTCTGGGGGCATTGTCCATGTGCTGTGGGAAGCCTGTTCTTTCTGTCACACACATATGTGTCAGAGAGATGTAAGGTGCTTCCCTCCACCTCAAATCAAGTGAGAGGGATGTCAGGGGAACTGCTCTGAGAGGCTCCCAAGTGTCCTCTGCAGTGTGAGGGACACAGTGGACTGGTCACAGTCTGACTCTCTCCTGAGGGCTCTAGAGGTAATAAGCTTTGGCTGGACCTCCGAGTGAGGAGGGCTTGCTGGCAGTGGCCTGCACGGCCTGAATTGTTGGCACAAGAATGCATGTTTCTTATGGACCAGGGGTGGGGTCTGCCCACGACAGAGCTGGTGTGGGGTCATTGTCACACCTGCTCAAGGGACTACCTGGAGAGGCTGCTGTCTCCCAGGGGCCACCCAAAGGGGCAGGACAGAAGACCTTGGCAGACAGAGGCCGAGTGCGCTCCTGGAGTCCCAGCATCTCTGGTGGGTAGAGGGCTGTAAGTGACCACGTCAAGGAAATTGCAGGTGAGAATCCCCAGAATGGGGTATGTCTCCAGAACCCAGGAAGGTCCCCTGGAGAGAGAGATACTCCAAGCTTGCAGAGTACGGGCACCAGATTGTGGCCACGCCAGCTCAGTCAGACCTTCTCTCCCTCCTGATCTCTCTTCCTTCCACCCCACTGTTACCCTGAGAGAGTCAGAAACTGGTGGGAAATAATCCATGTGGTGGAATCCAGCCACGTCTCCTTTTCTCTCAGAAGGCTTTCTGCAGACCTACGCGAAGACAGAAGAGAAGATGTCATTGTAACCGAAGCTTGAAGTTTTGTCGCTGACACAGGACCAGACATTTTATTTGCAGAAGTGAACTTTTTTGTGACTTGATGTGACCAAAGGACTTTTCATTATCTCAGAATGACCGGAAAAGTGAGGGGCCCTGCTCTCATTCCATCCAATGGTGGGCGAAGATCTAGTCCCCCAGAGCAGATGAGGACAGGCAGCAGGGTTGTAGAACAGGGTTAAGTCGTACTCTGTGAGTCCTGCTTGCTCAGTGTAATAGTTCACTGAATACCCAGTTATTAAATTTATATTGAGAAATATGGGCTTAAACAGGGTCTTTGGAATTTGAGGCGGAGGAGACAGTTGAGATTCGTTTTGCTCGATTTTCAAGTTGCAAATTGTGATGTTACAAGACTGGAGGTTACAGGGATGTTATAGGCATGGTTTTAGTCTTAGACTCAGAGGTGAAATTGAGCTGACTGGGACCAGGCAAAGTGGGATCGAAAACTGTACTGTTGGGGGAAATGCCTTTCTCTGATCTCTTGCTTCTAAGTCAAGCTGACTGACAGCTGTGCCCCAGCCCCTCAGAGAGAACCACTTTTGAAGAAAGTGGTTCTTCAAAAGAACCTGATGCATGTGACATCAGGCTCTGAACTATTTATGGAAAAGCAAAGCATTTCACTCAAGAGCAGCGAAAGAAGAGAAAATCAGGGGGCCGTGTTCTCTGTGCTTTTGACGACATTGGCGGGATACAGCTGGACGCAGAGAGGAAGTGCAGAGCAATGATCATCGCCAGCGACAACAAACAAAAAGCTGAGGCGGGTCTGCCTCAGCCCTTGAGGCATAAAGTGCGGGGTGACTGAAATGAGGCCACCTGTCTCTCCGAACAGCCTCTGTGTTCCTATAGGGACCAGCACGAACTGACAGGCCAAGAGAAGCAAGAAATGGTGTGGACCGTCAGTGTAGCCATGGTAAACCTCAAAGGATACCATCTCCCTCAAAGGGAGAGCTCCAAATCAGAGAGTGCAAAAGAAGGCAGGATTAAGGTTGTAAGGTTTCAGTCTTCCCTCCAATTTATCCATGATACTGTGTTTACAGTGCTTTTATATGTAGAGAGTTCTTTCAGGAACATTTCATGTAATTGTTATAGCAACCAACCACCTTATTAACTATGCCACCTGTTGGTGGAAACTAGATGAGGAAACTCGCCGGGTTAAGTTGCTTACCCAAGGTTAGATAGACGGTAACCAAATTTGATCAAAGTTGTCTTGTAATTTCCTAATTCGGAGAGCTCTCTCCAGTGTACCAGCCTTTACTGCTGTATTAACAACTGCGGTGAGAGGATTTCAGATGATTTTTGGACAGTTTTAAAAAATTTAATAGTGATGTGTTTATTTTTAAGTTTGCCTTCTATTTTTGGCAAAGATACTAGTTTTCCATTAACGGACTAGGATAAACTTGTTTAAGTGAAAGAGTGGAAATTAAAAAGCACGAAGTAAATAGTGCTACCGAGATGTGGCAGTAATTGTGATGGGGGCCAGTGCCCATGTATGTTTAGGAACTACTAGCCTAAAGACTTTTGCCCAAAACACAGAGCTTATAATTCGATTACATTCTCTGAATGTTATTCTTGAATCGTCTCGTGGCTCAGTCCCAACTTCACAGTTAGATTATAATCTTTTTTTGGACAGGGACTGTGTCTTTTACTGTGTCTTTCATAATATAGATGTTATGGGTTGAATTATGTCCCCCTACAATTGGTATGCTGAGGTGCTAACCGTAGTACTTTAGAATGTGACCTTTTTTAGACAGAGGGTCTTTGTAGAGGTCATCAAGTTAAAAATGAGGTCATTAGAATAGACCTTAATCCAATATGACTGTTGTCCTTATGAAAAGGAGAAATTTGGATAAAGACGTGCCATTCAGGGAGAATGCCATGTAAATATGAAGACAGCCATCTACAAGCCAAGGAGAGAGGCCTGGGGCAGATTCTTCCCTCACAGTGCTCAGCAGGAAGTAGTTCTGTCAACACCTTGATTTCGGACTTCTAGCCTCCAAACTGTGAGACAGTAAACTTCAGTTTAAAATACACAATTTGTGGTACTTTGTTATGGCAGCCCTGGGAACTGAATACGTAGGTATTTGCTTAAATACTGAGAATGTAACTAAATAAGAATTCTTAAACTGAAAAACAGGATCTTCTTCCAGTGCCATTCTGATCAAACTCATGAGTTTTGAATTAAAAATGCCTGTTGGGGAGCTTTAAGGCCTTCTCAGGCTGCCCCTTCTCTCTCTTTCTACTTCAACAGTGTCCCCCCAACCCCGGTCCTGCCACAGCACCGCCATATCCTGAGCTTGGGCACCCTCTGGTGTGTCTCCTTTTATGCGAGGTCCCCTAGATGTCTGGACGCGGCCACCCTGCGTCAGGTAAAGGGCTGTCCTCCTTTCCACAAACCTTAGTACTGACCTGGATTGCTTTTTTTAAACTTCCAGTGCTTTTTAGTTGTTGTTGTTGTTTTTTTTTTTACTTCTTCTGGCCAGAAAAAAAATTGTTATCCTTAGAAGAGGTAGCACCCACTAAAGGAGCACTATTTGAATTCACCACAGAGCCTGGCCCTGAACTAAAAGATGCTGCTGCCTCCAG
This sequence comes from Mesoplodon mirus, assembly GCF_964341445.2. Lineage (NCBI taxonomy): Eukaryota > Metazoa > Chordata > Mammalia > Artiodactyla > Ziphiidae > Mesoplodon > Mesoplodon mirus. The sequence continues at coordinate 39,571,414 of NC_138984.1, forward strand.
CTGAGCTGTTGCCTTGTATGGCACTTGAAGCTCCAGAGTCTGTATTTATCTGGATGGGCTGCTGTTATCATAGCTCTCAGCATCCTGTATCTTTACCATTTGTGGGTGTGTGTCTTCTGCTGTGTTCTGTGAGTTTGCAGACTGGCCATCTCTTAGTCATGTTTAGATCCCCAGTTCCTAGTACCAAATTCAAATTCAATATGAGTTTGTTGAATCAATGAGCATTTTAAAAGGAAAACTGAGATTCAGTGTCCTATAGGTTATATTTTAATTTGCCATACAATTGAATTCAGTGATATGTTGCACCTGAAATGTTCTTCTAGTCTTTATTTTATTTTATTTTTTTAATAAATTTATTTTATTCATTTTATTTTTGGCTGCGTTGGGTCTTCGTTGCTGCATGCAGGCTTTCTCTAGTTGCAGCGAGCAGGGGCTACTCTTCCTTGCAGTGCGAGGGCTTCTCATTGCAGTGGCTTCTCTTGTTGCGGAGCACGGGCTCTAAGCGTGTGGGCTTCAGTAGTTGTGGCACGTGGGCTAAGTAGTTGTGGCTCGTGGGTTCTGGAGCACAGGCTTGGTAGTTGTGGCACAGGCTCTAGGGCGTGCGGGTTTCAGTAGTTGTGGCTTGCAGGCTCTAGAGTGCAGGCTCAGTAGTTGTGGCACACGGACTTAGTTGCTCCGTGGCATGTGGGATCTTCCCGGACCAGGGCTCGAACCCATGTCCCCTGAATTGGCAGGCGGATTCTTAACCACTGCGCCACCAGGGAAGCCCTCTTCTAGTCTTTAGATTCAGAATATTGTTGATTTACAGAATGTTTTTAGTTCTGGACTGGTTTCCCAAGATATTTTGTCTCCTATATTTCTAGGGAGCTTTAGGCAATGTTTTCAATGGTTAGGTAGTTATCTGGACCTAAACACAGCAGATGGACTTAAATAATTCCCTGCCTTTTTCCATAATCTCTTAAAAATCTATTTCTATGATTTAGATTGGATATATACGATCATTTTCTAGAATCTATTCTAAGTTTAAACCACTCTATTTTTAAGTTCTGTTCTCTGTGACTGAATGTTAAAAAAATATATGGCTGTCAGCACACTGACAAATTGGTCCTCTTGGATGATATTATATTTCTCATCACTTTTAGGATTATGTCCAAATTGTACTGTTGCTATTTACCAATTAAATATTTCTACCCAAATGTGATATATGCATTTTTATTTTGAAGAGGAAGGCAATGGAATGATGATGATATTTACAAATCCTTGCATCCAGAAATGAGAACACTTGGAAGCACAACAAGAGTATTTATATCTTTTCATGATCAAATCATGCATGATGACACTGCCATCCTATATTGTGGGATAAATCTGTGCTGACTTGTCAGAGGGAGCAGCTGTTTTGAGGAGTCCTTTGCTGCTCTGGGAGAAACATTTAACTAAATGTTATTTGTTACCCATACACCAGCCTCAGGCTGATGAACCTCAAATTCTACCAAACCAGGGAATTCACTGTAGCAGATCTTCCGTGGTTCTTGTGCAAACCCATGGTTTTGTGGGTAATACACAGTCTCTGCCTTTAAGGGACTTACTGTATGCTGAGCTTGGGATGGTGGCTCAGGTTTGAGGAAGAAGGTCTGGTATTAGGACATGTGCTTCTTCTACATTTTATTCTGGCAGCATGGCACTTTCATTTCTGCCCTCATGCCAGAGGGCTCCTTATGGAACTTCACCACAGCAACAGGATATAGAAGGAGCACATGCTTGGCAAAATGGCCAGGAATCCTCTGTGAGCCTTTAGCCTAAGTCTGAAGGAAACCTTTGAATCAGCTGGAGGCTTTCTGGAACTTTTTTTGGATGAAGCTCAATAATTAAGAGATCCTGGGAGTTTTAGAACTCTGGCCAGGTTTAAACATGGCTGATTGGCCAAATGCATCAGACTGAAGTAGTGCTCTCACAACAAAGGGAAGATTGATCAATGTCCTGGTGCTACCCAGGTTTTGTTTTATGTAGTATTTCCTGTATGAAGACCTCAGGAGTCGGAGTAAGTATGACCCAGACAGAGAACCACAAAATCCTAAATTTTAGGTTCTAAAGGGACCTTTGTTTTACTTCTCTTAAATTTTAGTCAACAAACCAGAGGTTCATAGTCTTGCTACAGTTTTCATGACCAATGAGTGGGTATATAGGGCTAGAATTCAGATCTTCTCTCTGTTCTCTGTTGGTCTTGCATCGTCTGTTTTTCCCAGAGTCTTTCTAGCCAAGCACCATGTTCAGTAGTGTGTTGATTAACTGGCTCTCTTTTAAAAGTATCCCCTGATTTGTAGTGTTTATAGATTTCCATCGTATAAAGACTTCCACCATGGCCAATTTCAAGTGTCCTAACAATCAGCTTTTCAAGTTTCAGAAACTGTTAACAACCAGCTCCCACACACCACCAGTTGTATTCTTCTGCCTGTTCTTTTGGGCATTGTTGGTGGCATATCAGTGACCATTGCCTTGTGAGATAGGTAGTCCCCTTGAGCTGATGGGAGATAAAACAGTGTGACTAAGACAAAGACCTATTTTATTGATCAGCTCAGTTAAAATGAGTCCAGCATTCCCTGGATTTTAATCACTTCATAAGACATTGTTGTCTTTTTGAGTTAAAGTATGATAATAAATACTGGGTGTCAAGAGGGGATGTTTCTTTTGGTTCTACAGCATTTTGAGATAGTCATGTTGTGGGACTTAGACTTTGCTATTCATAAAGGTTCTGCATCTCGAGAGAAAGTCCAGTTGAGGGGTGTAGAACATCTCCCATTCACCTAGCCAGTTATTTGTTTGTTTGTTTATTTATTTATTTATTTATTTATTTATTTATTTATATTTGACTATTACCGCTGCATCCAAATCTAATTATGGCACTCCTCCATCTAGCTATTTTGAGTTTAGAGACTGGGGTGGGGGATAAGATACTGGGGGCAATGTCACGATAATCAGGACTGCTTACAGAATAACAGACTCTAGAACCAGAAGGACCCTAAAGATAATCGAAAATTCTTAAACTATCTTTTTTTTTTTTTTTTTTGCGGTACACGGGCCTCTCACTGTTGTGGCCTCTCCCGTTGTGGACACAGGTTCTGGACGCGCAGGCCCAGTGGCCATGGCTCACGGGCCCAGCCGCTCCGCGGCATGTGGGATCCTCCCGGACCGGGGCATGAACCCACGTCCCCTGCATCAGCAGGCGGACTCCCAACCACTGCACCACCAGGGAAGCCCCATAACCTGTGATTCTTGATACCCCATTCAGTGTTCCTCCTATTACACCATTTTGACTATTTGTTTTTTTTCTCACATTCAGAGCATGGACAAACATATAGCCTATGTCATTAGCCTCTGACTTCAGATCGAATAAATCATAGGTTTTCTAACATGCCCTTTGTTCCCATTAAGAAGTGGAAAGTGAATTGGAGTACTGATTTGCAGGAATGCCTAGGACTCGTTTAACCTCCTACAACTTGTGGCACATGAGTTGTCAGTGAAAGAACTCAGAAGGTGCTGGATGACTTGAAACGTGAGGCTTTTCAAAAGAATCATTAAAAGGTTTTTATGTATTCAGAGTGAAATCTTCAGTATTGAGATAGAGAATCACCCATCTGTTTTGCATCGAGAGCGACGCTTGGCTCTGATGCGAGGATTCAGCTAAATTCAACAAGCATTGAAATGCCTACCATGTGCCAGGCAGTGTGCTAGGCACTGGGAATACAGTTGATGAATAAAACATGAGCTTTGTTTTGTAGGAGCCTATAGCCAGTGGGCGAAGAGACATGTGAACAAATAACTTAAATATAATCTTTAAGTGCAACATACGCACAGAGCACATGATGGCAGAAAGGTCCAGTTCAATATATGCTTTCATTTGTTAACTTAGGCTTAGTAGGAAGAGCACTGAGCAGGGAGTCCAGCAATTAGGTTTTAGTCCCAGCACTGCCCTGCCTGACTGTGTGACCTGGTATAAATCAGTTAGCCTCTTCTCTCTGTGTTAGGGAAAGGAAGAATCATGGTGAACTTCTAAAAGGTTATTGGGAAGATTAAACAAATGACTATGAAAGTGTTTTGAAACTACTGTCTGCCACATAAATGCAAGTATAAACATTTTGGAAGCATAACTTTTTTGAGCCATAAAGCTCACATTCTTTGACCAAGCTCTCCATGTAAGCATTCATTATCAAGTATTTATTGTACACCTGCTTGGGGCTAGGCATCCTTCTCCATCTTGGGATACAGCAGTGAATAAAACAGAGTGGATCTCTTTTTGTGGAGCTTATGTTTTAGTGGGGAAAGACAGAAAATAAACAAATAAGCAATAAAATATCAGGATTGTCAAGGAAGTACAATGCAGATAATAAAAACAGGGTGTAATCTGATAGGAATGGTTGGGTAGACTTTATACTGGGGCTCAGGAAAGGCCTCTCTGAAAAGTGACATTTAAGCTGAATGACGAGAAGGAAAAAGCCATGCCAATGATAGGAGTTTTCTAGGCAGAGGAAATCGTTTTCTAGCATAATTCCTAGGCAGGAATGAGCTTATTAGTAGGTTTCAAGAATGGAAAGAGGGCCAGTGTGGCTAGAGCAGAGTGGATAAGGGGGAAATGAGACATGATGGGGGTCAGAGAAACAGTCAGAGGTTGGATCACAGAGCACTTTGTAAGCCAGCGTAAGGAGTTTGGGTTTTATTCTAAGTATAGGGGAGACCAGTGAAGGGTTTTAAGAAGCAGAGTAACAGGTTTGATTTTAGGAGATCACTTTGGCAGCTGGTGGAGAATGAATCATAGGCCGCAGTCTTGTGGCAGTGAAGGTGAGAGAGAATATGGGCTTATAGCAGAGAAGTTGATAGAAGTTGAATGTATGTAGGGCATTTTTTTTTTTTTTTTTTTTGCGGTACACGGGCCTCTCACTGTGTGGCCTCTCCCCTTGCGGAGCACAGGCTACGGACGCGCAGGCTCAGTGGCCATGGCTCACGGGCCCAGCCGCTCCGTGGCATGTGGGATCTTCCTGGACCGGGGCATGAACCCGTGTCCCCTGCATTGGCAGGCGGACTCTCAACCACTGCGCCACCAGGGAAGCCCTGTAGGGCATTATTGAGGATGGTATCCACAGAATCCTCATGGCTCAGATAAGGGATGTTGTGGGAAAGGGAAGAATCAGAGATGGCACCTTGAATTTTGACCAGAGTAGTTCAATTGACTGAGGGAGGTATTAACTGGGGGTAACGGGGAGGAAGGGAAGAGGCAGTTAAGAATTGCTTTGGCCATGTCAATTTTGATGTGCCTATTAGACATCCAGGTAGAGATGACAAGAAGAAAGTGGGGTCCATGAATCCGGAGTCTAGGAATCATTGACAGATGGAGCTGGAGGAAGTTGCCTTGAGGGAGTGTGTACATAGAGAAGAGAAGGAGACCTAGGTTGGAGGCTGAGCAGAGCAGGGGAGGCACAGAAGCCTGAGAAAGAGTGATCAGGAAAGAAAACCAAGAGAGTGACATGTCCTGGAAGCTATAAGAAGAAAGTAGCATATGATCAAGTAGAGGGAGTCATCAACAGTTAGAGCTGAGAAGTCAAGTACTATTAAGAGTCAAGAATTGACCACTGGGCTTGGCAACATGGTAAGGGAGATCACTGCTGTCTTGACAAGATCAATGGGGATAGAAGTTGGAATTAAGTGAGCTGGGGAGAAAATGTAAGGCGAGGAAGTGGCTATTTTGGCTGCAGAGCATTCCCTTGAGGAACTTGCTGTGAAGAAGGCTAAAGCAATGGGGTAGT